>NC_092711.1:313944363-315327656 GCF_047496885.1 Scyliorhinus torazame
CATTCCTAATTGCCCTTGAGAAGGTGGTGATGAGCCACCGTCTTGAACCCCAGACATCGATGTAGAGTGGGTGCATCACAGTGATCCACTTCTCAATCACCCCCAACGCCCCATCCCTTCTCTGTGGCACCTTGCCACACAAACATCGTAACTCCTGCCCTTTCAACTGCCACAGTCCCAAATGAGTCCTTCCAGTGAAACAGTGACTCACTTGTACTCCCTTCCATTTGGGACACTGTATTCGCTGTGCACGACTCGATCTCCCGTACATTCCCGTACAAATGCAATTTGGGTGAGTGATTTGTGGAAACCTCTGTTCACTCCACCAGCTCCGTTGCTTCGACCTGTGTTCCTTGGATTTCCCCGCCGTGCCCTCACTCTGACCTCTCTGTCCCCAGCCTCCTACACCGTTCTAATTAACGTCTGCAGAAGCTCGACGAACAGCACTTCATTTGTGGATTGGGCAAGTCATCTTCTGGTGCCACCATTGTGTTCAACAATTTCATATCGCAACCACGTCCGCAATTTTCTCAAATCGCGGGGGGGGGGGGGGGGGGTTTAATGGCTCTGTTGTTGCCATTTGTGCCTGCTCTGGACCCACCTTCTGTCTATTTCCTTTTCTCGTCCATACCCCCTTTAGCCTTGAATGTCATTTCTTTTGTCATTTCATCACCCCTGCCTCTACGTTTTGTTCTTGCCTCCTCTCCCCTCCCCCCTCCCCCCCCCCCCCCCTCCCCCTTCCTGTACTGAAACGATGTTACATCTTTAACTTCACCCAGTTCGGATGAAAGCTCATTGACCCCAAAACAAGTGTTTCTCTCTCCACAGACGCTGTCAGGCCGACTGACTATTTCAAATTTGAAAAGGACTGCACAATGTTTTGGGGTGTGCAGTGGTCACGATCGGTGATCCGTAAATACAACTTTTTATTCTCCTCAGTCGAAACAGATTTGTATGCAAATTTATTTTGTGTGAAAAAAAACTTCAAGTTAAGTGTTTGTTCTAAATTTCACGAATAAACATTTATTAAGTGAAAAAGTTGAGCCTATAGTCTGTAATTAAATACATCAATAATGACATTTCAATGTATTCTTCTTTTATATTGTCACTATAGCATCTGCTGCACTCAAAAAACAATATCTGCGCTTCACATTTATTAACAGATACGAGATTTGGGCTCTGAACAGTAATTGATGAATTAATTTTCCACAGAGATTGGAGTATTGCATGTCGTTTTATCTCGTTCGGCTTTTTCTAATTTGTCCCTGATAATTTTAGGCGCAGTTCTTTTGTAAATTGTAACTGACTAGATTAAAGTTGAAAACAAATCCAACGCAATGGCAACTTGTATTTCTGCAGCATCTTTAGCATAATCACTTCTCCCAAGACACTTCAGAGGAATAGTGTCGAACCAAATGTGACAGCAATACACACAGGCAGATATCGGGGCAGGGGACCAGAAGCTTCATTGAAAACCTTGGTTCTGAGGAACATACGAAAATATGAGCAGGAGGAGGCCACTCGGCCCCTCGAGCCTGCTCCGCCGTTCAATAAGACTGTGGCTGATCTGATTGTAACCTCACCCCCACATTCCCGCCCACCCCGGATAGCGTTCCGCCCCTTTGATAATCAAGACTTTGTCTCGCCCTGCCTTAAAAATATCCAAACGCTCTGCTTCCACCACCTATTGAAGGAGAGAGTTCCAGAGACTCATGACTGTCTGATAGAAATAAAATTCCCCTCATCTGTGTCTCAAATGGATAGCCACTTATTTTTAAACGTGACCCCCCTAGTCCTAGATTCTCTCACAAGAGGAAACATTGGACGGGATTCTCCATCCTGGCGCACCTGTTTTCTGGTGTGTCCCGCCCCTGACGGCAGCGGGATTCTCCGTCCCGGAAGCCGGCCAATGGGGTTTCCCTTTGTGGGCAATCCGCAGTGTGAGTGTGCTGCCGGCGAAACGGAAGATCCCGCCGGCAGAGAATCCAGCCCATCCTCTCCACGTTCACTCGCACGGCCCCTCACGATCTGATTTGTTTCAAAAAAGGTGCTTCTTACTCTGTTATATCCAACGGGTACAAATCTAACCTGTTCACATTTCCTCATGCATCAACCCACCCATTCCTGATATTAGTCTAGCAAACCTTCTCTGAAGTACTTCCAATGCCTTTACACCTTTCGTTCAATAAGGAGACCAATACCGTACGTGGCACTCCTTAAAGGAGAAGACAGAAGTAGAGAAACAGAAAGAATTACTTAAAAGGATCCAAAATTAGGATTTCGGCAATTGAAGGACTGTCACTGGTGGATTAAAATCTGGAATCCAGAAGAGGCCAGAATTGGAGGAACGCAGAGATCTTGGACGATTGTCGAACTGAAAGAGATTAAAGAGACAGGACCATGAGAGGGTTTGAAATTCACTTCTCCGGTTGTTTTTCCAACACCAGGCTCTAAGAGTATCGTCCCATTAATCAACCAAATATTCTCAGAAGATTTCAGATATGCACACAGCATTGCAAGGGTGCAGGCACTTAATGAGGGCAGCATGGTAGCACTGTGGATAGCACAATTGCTCCACAGCTCCAGGGTCCCAGGTTCGATTCCCGGCTTGGGTCGCTGTCTGTGCGGAGTCTGCACGTCCTCCCCGTGTGTGCGTGGGTTTCCTCCGGGTGCTCCAGTTTCCTCCCACAGTCCAAAGATGTGCAGGTTCGGTGGATTGGCCATGATAAATTGCTCTTAGTGTCCAAAATTGCCTTTAGTGTTGGGTGGGGTTATTGGGTTATGGGGATGGGGTGAAGGTGTTGACCTTGGGTAGGGTGCTCTTTCCAAGAGCCGGTGCAGACTCGTTGGGCCGAATGGCCTCCTTATGCACTGTAAATTCTATGATAATCTATGATAATGAAGGTAATGTAAGGAACCTCTTTTAAATCCTTGTCTGATCCTTGTGTCACTGTCAGGCATTTTAGAAGCTAAAGGGCGTCATTCTCCAACCCCCCCCGCCGGGTTGGAGAATCGCCGGGGGCTGCCGTGAATCCCGCCCCCGCTGGTTGCCGAAGTCTCCGGTACCGGATATTCGGCGGGGGCGGGAATCGGGCCGCAGCGGTTTGCGGGCCCCCCCCCCCGTTCGATTCTCCGGTGGGACTAGGCGGCGTGGGCGGGCTCCGGGGTCCTGGGGGGGGCGCGGGGCGATCTGGCCCCGGGGAGTGCCCCCACAGTGGCCTGGCCCGCGATCGGGGCCCACCGATCCGCGGGCGGGCCTGTGCCGTGGGGGCACTCTTTCCCTTCCGCCTCCGCCACGGTCTCCACCATGGCGGAGGCAGAAGAGACTCCCTCCACTGTGCATGCGTGGGAAACTGTCAGCGGCCGCTGACGCTCCCGCGCATGCGCCACCCGGGGATGTCATTTCCACGCCAGCTGGCGGGGCAACAAAGGCCATTTCCGCCAGCTGGCGGGGCAGAAATTCCTACGGCGCCGGCCTAGCCCCTCAATGTTGGGGCTCGGCCCCCAAAGATGCGGAGGATTCCGTACCTTTGGGGCGGCGCGATGCCCGTCTGATTGGCGCCGTTTTGGGCGGCAGTCAGACGGGCATCGCGCCGTTTCGGGAGAATTTCGCCCATGATTTGTATATTAGTCTAGCAAACCTTCTCTGCTATGTACAAGGATATGGCATATTGCAACTTTAAAACAATGATTACAGGAAAGCACATTTCTATTGTCCCTTTCACAACCTCTGGATGTTGCAGAACAGTTTACAACCAATGACGCCTTTGAAAGTATATTCACTGTTATAATGTAGGTAACACAACAGCTAATTTGTACACCACAAGCTCCCACAGACAGCAATGTGATACTGAACAGATGGTCTGTTACTGGTTTTACTGGTGAAGGGATACATATTAACCAGGTTCTTGGGGAGAACTCCTGCACTCTTTCTTGAAATAAGAAGAGCAGGGAGAAGGACCCAGGGACAGATAGCATCACCTAAAAGAGTGAGAGAGGAGGAGGACCGAGACACAGCAGCAGCTTCTAAAAAGTGAAAGAGAGGAGAACCCAGAGACAGAGATCAGCACCTAAAAGAGTGAGAGAGAGGAGGCCCCAGAGATAGAGAGCAACACTTAAAAGAGCAGGAGAGAGGAGGTCCCAGAGACAGACAGCAGCTTCAGAAGAGCGAGGGAGAGAGGACCCAGAGACACACAACAGCTTCATAAGAACAGGAGAGAGAAATGACCCAAATCTCCAACTTGTAACTCCAGGGCTTCCTAACATATTCTGAAAAGAATAAAAATAGGTCATCACATGAAAACAGGTTGTTGAATGATTAGTGATGATTCTGCTCATTTTATTTCAAAACTCAAATGATCTTAATAATTTGTCTGATTTTATTAATTGTGGTCAGGTTTACTAATAGTATTATGCTCATCAGTTTGGCTGGTGAGTGTTTCCTCCTTACCTTAACCAGGGAATTTAAATTGGGGGAAGTGAGTAATTAAAATAATAAGAATATTACCACAGGCAGGACTTGAGGCACTAATTAAAATGTATTCCGCAAAATAATTAGTTAATAAAACACCATAAAGATGGCAAGGCAGGTGATGTGTGGCAGCTGCAGAATGTGGGAGCACGTGGACACTTGTGTGGTCCGAGGCAAACCCATTTGCAGTAAGTGTCTGCAGCCGGAGAAACATTCAGCTCAAAGTCATTGAGCTGGAGGCCGAGCTGCGGACACTGCTGTACCTCAGGGAGAGGAAATGTTAAATGGACACTTTGTTCCAGGTGGCACTCACACACATTAGGATTGGATCATCTGATTTGGCCCATGGTCAGGCACACAAAAGTGTGACTGAAAGTGGGGAAGCTATGGAGGTGGAGAAAGTAGTAATGGAGCGGCATCAGCCCATGAACTTGCCCAACAGGTCTGAGATTATTGCAGACAGTATGGAGAAAAGCGAGAGCTATAGGGTTGGGTGAACTGACCATGAGACCGTAGTATAGGAAATCATTCAAGTAGGGCAAATTAGTAAGAATGTAGTAGCAGTAGTGTGGTGCATGTTGAAATTTCAGATGTATTATGTTATAGGCATTTGGTGAAGTAAGGGTTAAAAGCCTGGGTTAGTGTGTGTATGAATGCTGCAGTCATGTTTTTAAAGCAATATTAGTTTGAAAGGGTGGGAGCCAGGGCTACAATTAAAGCATTGTAAAATGCTTGGGCTAATTGAATGTTATTTGGATTGAGGGTATTCCCTGTGGAGCACAGGGCTAAATAGCTGGCTTTTAAAGCAGACCAAGGCAGGCCAGCAGCATGGTTCAATTCCCGTACCAGCCTCCCCGAACAGGCGCCGGAATGTGGAAACTAGGGGCTTTTCACAATAACTTCATTTGAAGCCTACTTGTGACAATAAGTGATTTTCATTTCATTTCAATTAGATCTCGGTTTGGTAAAATAATGTCATTATTGGTTGAAGCTAAAGCATCAGGCATTTTGAGAAAGCAGTTCAGTTCTGATGTGAGTGAAGCTGTGTCCAGAGGTCAAGCAATTTTGCTCTCACTACAGTTCAGTTAAACGAGATTGACAGTCTTTAAAGCAATGCAGACTTGTCTGAGAACAAGGGGGAGCTGGAATGAGCTGAGAAAGAGCTTCTGAAGAAATACAGCCAGAGTTCTGCATAGGTCTGACAGGAGTCAGATTTTGTCTTTGAAACAGTGCCAAGAGATCTCTCTTTCTCAAAGGACATCCCTGTAAAGCAAATATTCCAATGTGCAATTGGTAGTTCAAGTGGATTGAGAGATGAGATGCTTTTTGTCTTGTTGTTTACGTGGGAATAAAGATGGCAGTTAAAGATATTGAATAGTAATGTTTATGGGGTAACTGTAAACTACTTTCTGGTGTGATGTTAAAGATATTTTAATACTACGTCAATAATAAGGTTTGTTTTAATATATCAGATCATTATTTCTTTGTGAAATTACTCCTGGAGTGAGGTATCCTTTCCTCACTGTCTTACAAAATTAAAATAACAGTTTGGGGTTTCTGCCCAGTATCCTAGCCACTGTGGGGGTATGGTCTGGGATGGGACAGAACAGACACGGGGTTAGACACAGTTTTCTGCAGCCGCAAGCGAGAGCCAGAAAGCTGTGTTGCTTTCCTGGTGCCAGGGTTCAGGGGCAGGATTCTCTGATCCTGAGGCTAAGTGTTGACGCCGTCGTAAACGCCGTTCTGTTTCCAGACGACGTCAACATGGCTTCAGGATCAGCAGTTCTGACCCCAACAGGGGGCCAACATGGCACTGGAGCGACCCACGCTGATCCTGCTGCCGATCCCAGCGTCAGATGGGCGCCACGGGTCTGCGCTTGTGCAGTGGGACCGGTGCCAATGCGCGCATGTGCAGTGGGACCGGCGCGATTGCCGTGCATGCGCGGTGGCTCCCTTCTCCACGCCGGCCCTGACGCAGCATGGCCATAAGACCATAAGACATAGGAGCAGAATTAGGCCATTCAGCCCATCGAGTCTGCTCCGCCATTCAATCATGGCTGATATTTTCTCATCCTCATTCTCCTGCCTTCTCCCCATAACCCCTGATCCCCTTGGCGTAGGTCTACAGGGGCTGGCACAGAACAAAGGAGGCCCCCAGCCCGAGAGCCCCGGCCCACCGATCGGTAGGCTCCGATCACGGGCCAGGTCACGGTGGTGGTCCCCCCGGGGTCGGACACCAATCCCCCCGCCACCAGGCCGTCCCTGGATCCATTCACGCCGAGGTCCAGCCGGGTAAGACCAGGTTAGAACAGCGCTGGGGGACTTGTTTTTTTTTGTACTCGGCCCACCCTGGCCAGAGAATCGCCGGGGGGGTGGGGGGGGGGCCGCCTAGACCGGCCCCCAACTGGTGCCGCGCCGACCGCGCCAGCACCAATGGCCCCGATTCTCCACTAGCCAGAGAATCGCGTCCCGGCGCCGGAGCGCCGTGGCGGGATTCACGCGGCCCAGCCGGGGATCGGCTGACCCGGCGCGGGCTAGGAGAATCCCGCCCCAGGTCACTGTTCTGGGATGTAGAGGGATTTTCTGTGGCCCGGGTGGGATCCAGTTGTCGTGGGCCAAACAGATACCAATGCTAATAGAGGACCCAAGAACACACAGCAGCACCTAAAAGAAAGTGAGAGGAAAGTGGATCTCCTGAGAGGTTATGAGTAATTGGGGCTAAATTAAGAAAAGAACCTCAAAGGTGATATTCTCTAGATTATTACCTGTGCCGTGAGTAAACTAGAGTAGGAAAAATAAGACTCGAGGGGTAAATGTGTTGCTCAGAGACTGGTGTAAGAGAAATGGCACTGGCACCAGTATTGGGGATGATGGGAGCTGTACCGTTTGGACAGTTTTCATCTGAACTGTGTGGATATTACAGACCCCAGACCAGATCCCAACCGTGGCTGAGATACTGGCCCAGAGCAACAATATTTTATTTTTATTTTTTATTGTAGTTAATCTTTTCTTCTTTTCTTCTTTAATACATGTGTTATTCCTTTGTTAAAAGTTCACCAGCTGACTCTTGTGACTCTGTTCAGTAGCCACCTTCCACGTATCTGAACAAAAAATAAACGTTGGGATCGATCAAGCTGGGCTCCGTTCTGGTATCTGTCTTGTGCAACATCAGCTGGGAGCGTAACACTAGTCATCTTTTACACTACAGTATTTGGATTTTCAGAAGGTTTTCAATAAAATCGCGCACAGGGAGGGAAGTAACCAAAATTAGCGCACACAGAATTCAGGATAATATACTGTCATGGATTGAGAACTGGTTAACGGACAAAAAGGAGTGAGAGTAAGAATAAATGGGTTTTATCTCAGGTTGCCTGTGACTAGTAAAATGCCCCAACGATCAATGCTTGGGCCCCAGCTCGTCACAATCCATTTCAATGATTTGGATGTGGGGACCACACTGTGTCTGAGTTTGCTGATGACATAAAGCTAGTTGGGAATGCGAGTTCTGAGAGGGATGCAAAGAGGTTTCAAGGCGATTTAGACAGGCTAAGTGAGCGGAAAGGAAAGTGGAAGATGGGATATTATGTGGAAAGATTTGAAGTTATCCAGCTTAGTAGGAAAAGAGAAATGCAGAGCATTTTACTGCAATTGTATAGAATCTTGGTCAGACTGCACATGGAGTATTGTGTACAGTTTGTTCACCTTACCTAAGAAAGGAAATACTTCCCACAGAGGGAATGGGATGGAAGGTTCACCAGACAGATTTCTGGGATGGCAGGATTGTCCTGTGAGGAGGGATTGAGCAGACTGTGACTATATTCTCCAGAGCTGTGAAGAATAAGAGGTGATTTCATTGAAGCACACAAAATCCTAAAGGGTTCGACAGGGTAGATATAGGAAGGATGTTTCCAGGCTGGGAGATCTATGACCAAGGGACACAGTCTCACAGAGGGCCATTTCGGACTGAGGTGAGGAGGAATTTCCTCACTTAGAGAGTGGTAACACTTTGGAATTCTTTGTGCCAGAGGGTTGTGTAGGCTCGCTCACTGAGTATATTTAAGACAGAGATTGATAAGATTTCTACTCATTATAGATAGAGAGCATAGATTTGCTGCAGTGCAGGAGGAGGCTATTCGGCCCATCGAGTCTGGACCGACCCTCAAAAAAAGCACCCTAACTAGGCCCACTGCCTCCCGCTCTCCTGGTAACCCCTCGCATGTTGATCCTACCCAGTCCACCTAACCTGCGCATCTTTGTACTGTGGGAGGAAACTGGCGAACCTGGAGGGAACCCACGCAGACACGGGAAGGAGTGCATTCTCCACACAGACAGTCACCCGAGGTCAGAATCGAACTCGGGTCCCTGCCACTGTGAGGCAGCAGTGCTAAGCACTGTGGCACTGTGCCGCCCCAAGGTGAAGGGATATGGGGATAGTTCAGGAAAATTACATTGAGGTAGAACTCCTGCCATGACCTAATTGAATGGTGGAGAGAGTCAAGGGGCCGAATGGTCTTCTCATTCTCCTCTGGCCTATGAATCTGTGCAAACACCATCACAGGATCTTTAGCATCTATCTGATAGAGTAGCTGGGGCGTTGGTTTAACATTTCACCTGAAAATGGCCTATCCAACAGTGCAGCAATCCCTTAATACCAGCAGCCTGATGTACGCGCTCAAGCCTCTGTTGCAGTTGGTTTGGACTCACAACCTCTTGGCTGAGAGGAGAGAGTCTCTGAGCCACAACTGACACGCGATCTGGCTGTTTATGCAGTTGGACTGGTAACACACTCCAGAAACCTAGAATGTTCATTAAATGCACACTGAATAACAATGCATTGTCAACCATAATCAACTGTTCTTTACTCTCATTACAGTTCATTAAGTTGAGATATTTGAAATACTAAGTATTGGTTGAGCAGAGCAAGTGAACACCTACTGAAATAATGTCTATCACAGATCGCTGTGCACAGATATTTTTGGCAACAGGGTCAGAGGTATTCTGCGTCATGCGGAGGTAACAACTGATTTCACTTCTGATCGTTGCATGGATGCTGCGATAAGGACAAATTAAACTGTGGAGCTGCAACTTATGCACTTTCATGAGGCGAGAGTTCAGTACCTGCATATAGAAATAGAAATAGACCATTCAGTTCCCCCAGCCGACTCCACGATGCAATTCGATCACATTTACCCGCCTTTGCTCCAATAACACTTGATACTCTCGCCAGAATCCATGTGGGGACAAGTGTTGCAGCTTCCGATCATCCTTTTTGTGAAGGGGCATTTGCAGAAATCTGTCCCCTTAGGTGTCTATGTTTAACCTGAGGAGGGAACAGATGGCAATGCTTGTTGTTTCAGAAATTAAAGGAATTGAAACATCATGGCCGGGATTCTCTCTTCCGGCGGGAAAACCGGCGGCAACCTCTCCAGTGTCAACAGCCCCTGAAAGTAAGGAATTCTCCAAACTTTCGGGGGCTAGGTTTAAGTCGGAGGGGTTGGCACTGCTCCAGCCGCCGCCGAAGGGATGGCGCGAGTTCGCGCATGCGCGGAACGGCCGGTGTGATCTCGCGTTTGCACGGACCGGCCGGTGTATTTCCGCGCATGCGCAAACTCTCTCTTCTCCGCGCCGCCCCTCGGGCAATGTGGCGGAGCCCTACAGGGGCCCGGCGTGGAGGAAAGAAGGCCCCCCACGGTGGGCCCCGATTGCGGGCCAGGCCGCCGTGGGGTCCCCCGCCCCCCCCCCCCCCCCCCCCCCGCCCCCGGTTTCGGACACTCCCACGTCCCCCGAGGCCCGCCCCTGCACGCTGGCCAGATCCCGCCGTGTGTGAGGTGAGTAATTCATGCCGGCAGGACTTGCCAAAATGCAGGGCCACTCGGTCCATCGGGGCTCGGAGAATCGCCGGGGGGGGGGGGCGCTGTCAATGGCCCCCGACCGGCGTGGTGGGAATCCCGCCGCCGCCCGAAAAACGGCGCCGGAGAACAGGGCATCCGGCGTCGGAGCGGCGGGGCAGGATTCACTCCTCCCCCCAGGGATTCTCTGACCCGTCAGGGGGTCGGAGAATCCCGGCCCTTGTTTGTAAAGTGTCAGTCGACTGGCGCTATGTCCTGTCCAGTTTGAATTGTAAATGTTGTTCGACCGTATGTGGCCTGAAATCTGGTCTGGACCTGACCCAGCAATCACTGCAACTCACCGGTAATCTGACAGGGAAATTGTAGCCTGTGACAATATATACATAATTCAGGTTTAAACTAAAAGGGCAGGGGGATGGGAACCTGGACAAGGAGTCAGAGGAGGAAACAAGGACATAAACAAAAGACAGAAAGGGGAATAAGTAAAGGGATAGGCAGAGAAACCAAGGGCCAAATTCAATCTGGACCACAGTGAAAAATATTGGAAGTGGGACAAGATATGTTAAAAAGACAAATTTAAAGGCTTTGTGCCTTAACGCACGGAGCAATCGCAATAAAGCGGATGAACCAATCGCGTAAGTAGATGCAACTGGATATGATATCATCGGGATTATAGAGACATGGCTGCAGGGTGATCAGGGATGGGAACTGAATGTCCAGGGGTATTCAGTACTTAGAAAGGATAGGCCAAAGGGAAAAGGCAGTGGAGTGCAGTGCTGGTTAAAGAGGAAATTAATGCAATAGTGACAAAGGATATTAGACCGGACAATGTGGAATCTGAATGGGTAGAACTGAGAAACACCAAGGGACAAAAGGTGTTCTTGGAGGTTGTACGTAGACCCCCAAACTGTAGTGATGATGTGGGAATAGTACGAAACAGGAAATTAGAGATGCATGCAATAAAGGGACATCTGTAATTATGGATGATTTTAACCTACATATCGATTGGGCAAATCAAGTTAGCCACAATACCGTAGAGGAGGAATTCCTGGAGTGTATGCAACAGCACCTTCCAAATCCACGACCACTACCATCTGGAAGGACAAGAGCAGCAGATACCTGGGAACCCCACCACCTGGAGGTTCCCCTCCAAGTCACTCACCACCCTGACTTGGAAATATATCGCCGTTCCTTCACTCGCTGGGGCAAAATCCTTGAACTCCCTCCCTAACAGCACAGTGGGTGTACCTATACCTGAACGACTGCGGCAGTTCAAGAAAGCAGCTCAACATCACCTTCTGAAGGGCAACTAGGGATGGGCAATAAATGTTGGCATAATCAGCGATGCCCACATCGCGTAACTGAATAAAAAAACCACCCTGATCCTTGGTTTCAAAGCTCTTCTGAAGGGCAGCACGTGTAGCAGTGCAGCACTCCCTTAGCACTGCACTGGACTCAGCGTAGACTTTGGGCATGATTCAGTGATCATAAACCCAAATCCTCTGTCGGGACCATTTATCGGGGTGTTTCTCGACGACTGCAATGCCGGATTCAGCTCGCTATCCACCGGCACTCTGGTCTCGGGATGTTTTGCCCCGCCGAGGCAACACTTTAATCGATTTCCTGCAAGAGTGGCTCCTCGCGCATCGGGGCGCCATGTTGACCAGCAATCCCAATCTCTGCACCCCCCCCCCCCACAGAATTCTTGAGGCTCCCGGAACTCCCCCCTCACCACCCCCCCCTCTAATGGGCAAGTCCTCACCGGGTCTGACCCTTGGCAGTGCCAACCACGCACCTTGGCACTGCCAATCTGGCACCTGGGCATTGCCACCCAGGCACCCTGGCACTACCATGGTGCAGGCTGGCAGTGTCAAGGTTCCTGGGTGTCAGTGGAGTGCCAGAGTACTACCCTGCCCGGCCTCCAACCACCCAGGGTTCGCTAATTGCCTGCGAGACCCAGCAATGTCCCATCACAGCTCGTCCACATGTGTGCAAACCAGTGCTAAACGCGCTCTATCGAGGTCACGCAAGCTCGGCCGTTGACCCCCAGGCACTGGGTGCATACGACGCCTGGGTATTTAAATGAGCCGAGTGACCGCGCCTTGCAGAGCGAATCAGGTGACTCTTGATCAGCCGGGCGCGTGGCACAGATCCCAAATTGGGCTCTCGCAGGATCACCCATTATTGGGTCGCTGAATCGCACCCTTGATGATCAAACTTTTGGAATAGGGCAAAAGCAGGGTGGCAGGTGGCACAGTGGTTAGCACTGGGACTACGGCCCTGAGGACCCGGGTTTGAATCCCAGTCCTGGGTCACTGTCTGTGTGCAGTTTGCACATTCTCCCCGTTTCTGCGTGGGTTTCACCCCCACAACCCAAAGATGTGCAGGTTAGGTGGATTGGCCACACTAAATCGCCCCATAATTGGAAAAAATAATAATTGGGCACTCTAAATTAAAGAATAAATAAAGCAAAAACTTCTGATTCGACTTTGAGGGTGATTTATTTTAAAACAATTGGCACTTTCAGTGTTCCTTTTTAAACTGAGAAATTATCAACTCTATTGTTGGAATTAAGCTGTTGTATTTTCCCAGGGCATCTATCTGATAGATAAGTCAAAACTGAACTTCTGGCTTGGTCATCATCTCAGGCTCCACCAATATTGCTTGTTTTAACTGTAAATATCTCTAATTATTTCCCAGGCTTTCTGGCTGAATTTGGTCTGTGAAATTTCATTAGTCTCCCTGGAACTTGCCTGCCGTTGAGCTCCTCGTGTCTCGCTGCAGTGATTTTACCAGGTTCATAAAGCATTGAATTATGACCAAAGGAGTTTCTTACTCCAGCTCTATCGAGTGGGAAATGAAACAGAGCAGCGATTCAGCACAGTACGTTTCTAGACACAGCCAGTTCAGGGTTTTATAGGAATTGGCTTTCGGGCGGAAGATAGCAGGAGGCAACGTATTTGCTTTAACGTGTACTGTTATGGGCCAGGGTTTAGAGAACCCCAAAGTGTATCATGGAGTTCACCTGACCCACAACTTTTAATAGATTGTGGTATGGGGAGCACACGGGCCTACTTTATAGGTGTGATGCAACTGAAATGTACAATATTTGAAAATTAAAACTATGTTTATTCATGAAACCAGTTAACACTTTATAAACTCCCAGTAAACATCTTAACAACTATCAACACCGATAAATCCCCCAAATAATACAGTACTCTCTAAGTAACTCATAATCTTTCCTTGCAACATCCATAAGATAAAAAGAACCCTTTTTACAGAAAGACATCAGGTTTAACTTCTCTGCTGAGAGCAGTTACCACGTTGAAATCGCCAAATGAACATTATTTCGCTTGCTGAGATTCATTCACATCTTGTTGTGACTGCAGCTTCTCCAAATCTATAACAAAACTAAAACACGTCCTGTAGCTGCGAGCCGAAAGTGAAAGTAAAAGCAGGCAGACAGCCCAGCTCCACCCACTCTCTGACATCACTGATAAACACCCATTTCTTAAAGGTACTTCCACTACAGCTATTTTATAAACCCCCATTTCTTAAAGGTACTCTCACATGACAGTACACAACCCTCTGTCTCTTGAAGTCAGAAACAAAAGCTTAAACCATGACAACAACGTTTATTTTAAAAATAGCACTTTTAATGTAGTGAAATTGTTCAAGGTGCTTCACAAAACCGACTATCAAAAAGTAACTTGACACTGAACCACATAGCGAGATATTGGTTTAAGTGATCATAAACCTGGGCTGGGATTCTCCATTAAGAGTCTGCCCTGCAAACCCCTGCTAGCCAGGATGGAGAATTTAGCATTTGACCAAATCTCCCTTTCACTACAGTGGAAGCAAAGACTCCCGCTGCCGTGTAAAGATGGAAAGTCTTTCCCTTGGCGTTTGGAAAACCATGGGCGCAATTCTCCACCATGCGCTGCCAATAGCGGAATTCCCGTTGAGGCAGGGAATCCAGCAATTCTGAAGCCCAGCCCTAATGGGAGGATGTAAATGAGTCTTAATGACCAAACAGGTCGTAACAGGCCGGGCACCATATTCTCAGGGCCCAGATGATTCTCCAAACCACTGAGCCAGGAATCACGTGGGTGAGAATTACGACTGGTCCTGGCAAATGTGGCCCTGATGCTGTGGACCGCACAGTGGGCCAAGGGGGTAACTCATTCAGGGGTCACCCCCAAAGTCCCTTCGATGGCCACCCTCCCCCCCAGTGCAAGATCTTCCCACTCCAACCCCACCAAACCTCCTCCCACCAGAGACCCCTGAATAAAAGGACACCCCACAGAGACTCCCGAAATTAAGAGACTCCCCACAGCGAGCCCCCTAAATAAAGAGACCCCCCTCCCTCCCCGTCTGGAAGCTAGAGAGCAGCGCAACAGAGGCAGTGAAAAAGGTCACAGCTGTAACACTTACCTTGAAGCTCCACGTGCCCAGTCCGGGAAGGAGAACATCTGTGACCTGCGCCTAGACCTCTCTCTTCCATCAGCTGCAAGCCATTTATTACTTTCTGGTAGTAAGCTGTGATTGACAGTTTCCACAACCATCTGCAGCCTTGATTCATTCATCTCCCTTCATGGATGAGTGACTCGAAGTGGTGAAACCCCAATGTTTACAAACATTGACCACATCAGAGAGGGGTAATTGCATTCCAAGCACTAAGTGCATTCCAATCACTCAAGCGTACTCATACTCTATTTCCCCTTTTTAATCAATCCCTTGGTCCGCCTTCCAATCCTCAGATCTATTTCTCTTTCTTGCCAATGTGTATGCCTCTTCTTTCAATCTAAATCTATCTCTAATTTCCCTTCTAAACCATGGTTTGGCCACAGTTCTTTTTCCACTCTTGTGCCAAATAGAAATAAACAACGTTTGGTGTTCAATCTATTCATTCCTTGAATACCTGCCATTGCTTGTCCACTATCCTTCCTTTCAGCAATGTTTTCCAGCCCGTCATAGCCAAATTGTGCTTCGTATTTTCATAGTTACCTTTATTTAAATTCATAACACTGGTCTCAGAATCAACTACCTCACTATCCACCATGACAAAGAATTCTACCATATTATGGCCACTCATCCCCAAGGGTTCTCTCACAACTAGATGGCTAGATGGCCAACTAATTCTTTCTCATTGGAAAGATGGTCTGTGTCTTTGTTGGTTCCTCAATGTACTGGCCCAGAGAACCATCCCTTATACACTCCGTAAATTCATCCTCTATTGTACAGTGACGAATTTGAGTCACCCAATTTATATGCAGATTAAAGTCACCCATAATCACATCAGTTCCTTTATCAGATGCACCTCTGATTACCTGTCTAGACCAAGGCAGCCAGCAGCGCGGGTTCCATTCCCCTACCAGCCTCCCCGAACAGACGCCGGAATGTGGCGACGAGGGGCTTTTCACAGTAACTTCATTTGAAGCCTACTTGTGACAATAAGCGGTTTTCATTTTCATTTTCATTGTTACTCCCAACATTACCACTGCAGTTTGGTGGTCTGTATACCACCCCTACAAATGTTTTTTGCCCCTTGATGTTTCTTAACTTTACCCATGCAGATTCCACATCATCTGTATACATATCTTCCCTCAATATTGTATCAATATCTTCTTTAATCAACAATGCAACTCCACCACCTTTTCCTTTTTATCTGTCCTTCCTAAAAATTGTATAGCCCTCAATGATTAGTTCCCATCCTTGCTCCCTTGACATCTATCTGCATAACTAATTCATCCATTTTATTTTGAATACTCCGCACGTTCAGGTGCAAAATATTAAGGCTAGTCCTTTAACGTTTTCCCTTTTCTTTCCTTTTTAAAAAATAAATTTAGAGTACCCAATTAAGGGGTACTCTATTACGCCTTAATAATTAAGGGGCAATTTAGCGTGGCCAATCCACTTGCATTGCACATCTTTTTTGATTGTGGGGGTGAGACCCACGCAGACAAGGGGAGAATGTGCAAATTTCACGCGGACAGTGACCCAGGGCTGGGATTGAACCCGAGTCCACGGCGCTGTGAGGCAGCAGTGCTAACCACTGCGCCACCGTGCCGCCCCCTGCTCTTCCCTTTTCTACTACTCTCCTTATCTGACACAGGCCATTGATTACTCTGTCTGTCATCTTGCATTTTCTCTTGTTCTTGATTCCCCCTGTTCTGAATCCTTACATAGGATCCCATCCCCGTGTCATATTGGTTTAATAGTTTCAACATTCCCAACCGGTCTAGCAAGTTGTCCCCCCGCCCCCCCCCCCCCCCCCCCCCCCGCCCCCCCCCCCCCCCCCCCCCGCCCCCCCCCCCCCGCCCCCCCCCCCCCCCCCCCCCCCCGCCCCCCCCCCCCCCCGCCCCCCCCCCCCCCCGCCCCCCCCCCCCCCCCCCCCCCCCGCCTAGGATAACAGAAGCGGTCCCAATGCCCCAGAAATCTGAAGCCCTTCGCCTAGAATCATAGAATATGTATGGTGCGGAAGGAGGTCATTCAGCACATCGAGTCCACACTGACCCTCTGAAAGACAACCCGACCTAGGCCCACTTCATCCCCGTAACCCCACCTAATCTTTGGACACGAAGGGGCAGTTTAGCATGGCCACTCCACCTAACCTGTAGATCTGTGGACAATGGGAGAAAACTGGAGCACCCGGAGGAAACCCGCAGACACGGGGAGAAAGTGAAAACTCCACACAGACAGTGACCGGAGGCCGGAATTGAACCCGGATCCTTGGTGATGTGAAGCAGCAGTGTTAACCACTGTGCCACCATGTCTCCCTCACACCATCACTTCAGCCATATATTCATCATATATCCTGCTGGTATCTGGAACTATCAGCAACCTCCAGCATCAGATTGTATTTGCTGATAGATGGCGATATAGCGACATCCTAGATCATGACATTTGTCTTCCTGATGCTGATGGTCAAACCAAGCCCTTTATAGGGGTGGGAGAGACTGTCCTTTTGCCACTGTGCTGTTTCCCAGGTTAGAATGTTAGTACATCATCATCAACGTAGACAAACTGTGATGAAGACTTGGCACACCGATGGCCGCACAACTTTCCATCTGTTCTCGTATGCAAGTAGACACGCACCAATGGATAATCAAATGAAAATCAATGGAAGGGTTCAATGACGGACACACGCCACTAGAGTGCAGTAGTGAACTTCACGACAGAGTGTTCCGAAGGTTTGTAAGACAGAATGTGGCTTCCAAGCATCCTGTTCAATATTATTTTATTAGACTACAGACGAGTCCTGAACGAGTTGATTGAATAAATTTGTTTTATTATAAAGTTCAAGTATATACGATATACCTCAGATCTCAGCTGGGTGTGAGCTTTCGGTTCCAAACCTGGCCAACTTTTAGATACATGTTCATTACCCGGGCCATGTGCCCCCCACCTTCTCAAGGGCAAATAGGGACGATGAATAAAAATGCTGGATTAGCCAGCGATACCCATGTCCCATTAAAGAATTTTTTTAAAATGTTTTATCTTTCTGACCCTATACAATAACATTTATTTTGATTGTTCAAAAAATGTGGAATCTTGTGGCTTTACTCCTGACCAAATGTCTCAAATCTCAAACTTTGTCTCGTTTAAACAAAATGCTATTGGGCCCTAACCAGATCATACCAGACACTTGGAGGTCTGGTCCAGGATCCAACAGTCCCCTGTTGGTCGAATATGATAGGGCAACATGGTAGCACAGTGGTTAGCACTGTTGCTTCACAGCTCCAGGGTCCCATGTTCGATTCCCTGCTGGGTCACTGTCTGTGTGGAACCTGCACGTTCTCCCCGTGTCTGCGTGGGTTTCCTCCGGGTGCTCCGGTTTCCTCCCACAGTGCAAAGATATGCAGGTTGGGTGGATTGGCCATGATAAATTGCCTCTTGTATCCAATAAAGGGTAGGCGGGGATAAGGTGGAGGTGTGGGCTTGGGTAGGGTGCCCTTTCCAAGTTATTGCAAGGCATACACGGGAGTGCTCTTTGACCAATCCTTATTGACATGTGCACACGGAGAGCAAACCAGTGGGGTTCACTGCATTGCTCTGTCTGAGTCCAGCGAAGCAGAAACATTTATAGCTTAATTAACCAATAAAATTACAGTTGCAGTTTAATCCTTCATTTACATGTCACACACACCAAGAATATCACAGTTAAACTTTCATTTTAGGCCAATGAAAGGACAGTAATTCTAGCCAATAGTAGACAGGGCAAACTGATCGATAGATGATCAAGCTCTTTCAATCTTTCTTTTATGTAATCATCTCCCCTTTGCCCTTGGAGGTTACGGTAGTTTACAGAAAAATGCATTCCTGAGAAGGCTACCTCCACCGTCCTGTCTCCACAGATTTATGTCATTCACTGGGAAACAGGATATTATGGTTTTCAGACTAACTTATGTCCTTCGCTAAGGAACAGGATATTATGGATTTTATATTATCATAACTGTAAGAACTGCAAGGGTTAATGAAGTGTCTAGAGTATCCACTAGAGGGAGCTACAGTTACAGTTACAATTATATAAGGCAGTGATGCTGAGGCTTGTGGGAGAGTGCGCGCAGGAGTTAGCTTGAGAGAGTCAGAAGTACAAATAGTGTAAGTGAGTGAAGATCGTAGTTTATATCAGTGGTGAGAATAGCTGTAGATGAGTGTAGTTTAAATTTTATTAATCAACTGTGTATTCTTTAGCAATACGTGTTGAATCCAAGTTAGTTGTGTTGATAAATTTTTAGCTTTGTTTAAGTTCAAACTATTTTGTGGTCTTTGTGAACACTATGCGAACCATCCAGTGGCCCTGACTTCAGTCGTAATGAAGTGCTTCGAGAGGTTGATCATGAAGCGCATCACCTCCATACTCCCAGAACGCCTTGATCCACTGCAATTCGCATACCGCTGCAACTGGTCCACATCAGACGCCATTTCCCTGGCCCTACACTCATCCCTAGAGCATCTTGAAAACAAGGACTCCTACATTAGACTCCTATTTATTGACTACAGCTCCGCCTTCAACACCATAATCCCAGCCAAGCTCATATCAAAGCTCCAAAACCTAGGACTTGGCTCCCCACTCTGCAACTGGGTCCTCGATTTTCTGACCAACAGACCACAATCAGTAAGAATGAACAACAACACCTCCTCCACAATAGTCCTCAACACCGGCGCCCCGCAAGGCTGCGTACTTAGCCCCCCACTCTACTCACTGTACACACACGACTGCGTGGCAAAACTTGGTTCCAACTCCATCTACAAGTTTGCTGACGATACGACCATAGTGGGCCGGATCTCGAATAACGATGAGTCCGAATATAGGAGGGAGATAGAGAACCTAGTGGAGTGGTGTAGCGACAACAATCTCTCCCTCAATGCCAGCAAAACTAAAGAGCTGGTAATTGACTTCAGGAAGCAAAGTTCTGTGCACACCCCTGTCAGCATCAACGGGGCCGAGGTGGAGATGGTTAGCAGTTTCAAATTCCTAGGGGTGCACATCTCCAAAAATCTGTCCTGGTCCACACACGTCGACGCTACCACCAAGAAAGCACAACAGCGCCTATACTTCCTCAGGAAACTAAGGAAATTCGGCATGTCCACATTGACTCTTACCAACTTTTACAGATGCACCATAGAAAGCATCCTATTGGGCTGCATCACAGCCTGGTATGGCAACTACTCGGCCCAGGACCGCAAGAAACTTCAGAGAGTCATGAACACCGCCCAGTCCATCACACGAACCTGCCTCCCATCCATTGACTCCATCTACACCTCCCGCTGCCTGGGGAAAGCGGGCAGTATAATCAATGATCCCTCCTGGCTTAGTCACTCTTCCAACTTCTTCCATCGGGCAGGAGATACAGAAGTCTGAGAACACGCACGAACAGACTCAAAAACAGCTTCTTCCCCTCTGTCACCAGACTCCTAAATGACCCTCTTATGGACTGACTTCATTAACACTACACCCTGTATGCTTCATCCGATGCCAGTGCTTATGTAGTTACATTGTATATGTTGTGTTGCCCTATTATGTATTTTCTTTTATTCCCTTTTCTTCCCATGTACTTAATGATCTGTTGAGCTGCTCGCAGAAAAATACTTTTCACTGTACCTCGGTACACGTGACAATAAGCAAATCCAATCCAATCCAATCCAAATAAGCAACAGAAAGAACACCACAAGTCTGATGGTTAAAAATACTAATTCTGCATCAGGATAAGCAGCATAAACAGTGGGGGGCTGCAGTGACAAGCAGGATGTGCAGTCAGGAAGTGAACACAGGAGCTCATTGGACAATGGCTGTTTCTATGCCACAGACTCCCGTGTGCCGTGCCCCTGAGGAGTAATACAATTCCTGAATGCGTCAAGACTCTTTGAACATTCGTGGCCAGAAAATACATTGATTTACTAGTGCTGTCCTGTGAGCACATGACTAGAAGCATGAGATCAGTGCCAGCGAGATCTGTAGAAGAAGGAGAGACAAATACATTTCATCAGCCAAAACCTCGAGGAACAACATCGCACAAGGAAAGTGTCATGATACACAGACAGGCACAGACAGGCAGCTAATGAACACAGAGAACAGGACATGACCAATGAGCAGGCAGAACAATCAGGGGTGGTATCTCATTATAAAAGGCATGAGGCACTCACACTCCACCTCTTTCCACTGATGAACATCTACAGAGTGAGTCAGGATGAATTTACAGGATCACACTGTGGCTAAGAGCTGGTCTGGTTCAGTAAGACAGAGTAACCACACTTAGGTTAACAGAGAGTCGAACTCATAGAGAACTGTGCTAACTGTGTTACTGGTTCAATAAATCAGATTGAACTAACTTCAAGGCCTGGAGCATCTTTTGGTTAAAGCTGCATCCTGTTGCAGCCTGTGTTACCTAGAGTACATAACACGACAGAAAGAAGCCTCAAGCCTCCAGCTTGAAGATGGAGTCCAATCCGCATTTGTATAAATGCCACACGCTAACGTGTTCAGCATGGTAGCATGGTGGTTAGCACAATTGCTTCACAGCTCCAGGGTCTCAAGTTCGATTCCCGGCTACGATCACTGTCTGTGCGGAGTCTGTACGTTCTCCCTGTGTCTGTGTGGGTTTCCTCCGGGTGCTCCGGTGTCCTCTCACAGTCCAAAGATGTGCAGGTTAGGTGGATTGGCCATGCTAAATTGCCCTTCGTATCCAAAAAAGGTCAGGTGGGGTTACTGGATTACGGGGACAGGGTGGAGGCGTGGACTTGGGTAGGGTGCTCTTTCCAAGTGCCGGTGCAGACTCGATGGGCCGAATGGCCTCCTTCTGCACTGTAAATTCTATAACCGATTGCTGGCACACATCAATCCGCACTTGTGCCTGGTCAAGTCTGATGGTGTAGTGACATCCTCCACAAGTCCACGACCAAAAGTTAGGTACATCTTAACAGTTTTACCTAGGCTTGTGAACTTGTAGTGGCAGCAAAGAAGGTCAAATCATTTATGTGTTTTTGATGCAGTGAGAACCTCACTTGTAGTCGTTGAGATTTTATACTGTGTTCAGTAAGGAAGTGATTTGATTGAAAGTTACAGTTGTTGTATTAATCAATTGACTGGAGCATGGGTCTCCGTCAACCTGTCCAGGGATTTGTGTTGTTGAAACATGACTTCAAGCCCCTTGTATTAAGGTCAGCATTCCATTAGTCTTTATGTTTATTTTCTGAACCTGTTCATGACATTTACACGATCTGTGAACCTTGAACTATTATCTGCCTTGGGTGACAAATTGACCTTCTGAAGCTAATAAAATGCTGAAGGCATTGCAGCAGACTAATGACAATGCTGTTAATGTCTCAGAGTTTTCATTTCTGTACTGCGAGCTGATAAAGGAACAACTGCAAAATGCAGGTACTGCTCGCCATGTTGCAGAAGTATTTAACATTGAATAAATCCAATAAATGTAACTAGAAATGTGGAGTAAGCTGGGGTTACGCTAACCAAAACAAGTTGATTTGATTTGATTTATAATTGCCACATGTATTAGTATACAGTGAAAAGTATTGTTTCTTGCATGCTGTACAAATAATGCACATCGTACATAGGGAAGGAAGAAGAGACTGCAGAATATAATGTTACAGATATAACAAGGTGCAGAGAAAAGATCAACTTAATACGAGGTAGGTCCATTCAAAAGTCTGATGGCAGTAGGGAAGAAGCTGTTCTTGAGTCGGTTGGTACGGGACCTCAAACTTTGGTATCTTTTTCCTGACAGAGGAAGGTGGAAGAGAGTATGTCCGGGGTGCGTGGGGTCCTTAATTATGCTGGCTGCCTTTCCGAGGCAGCGGGAATTTTAGATAGAGTCAATGGATGGGAGGCTGGTTTGCGTGATGGACTGGGCTACATTCACGACCTTTTGTAGTTTCCTGCGATCTTGGGCAGAGCAGGCTCCTTACCAAGCTGTGATACAACCAGAAAGAATGCTTTCTGTGGTGTATCTGTAGAAGTTGGTGAGGGTCGTAGCTGACATGCCAAATTTCCTTAGTCTTCTGAGAAAGTAGTCGTTGGTGGGCTTTCTTAACTATAGTGTCGGCATGGGGGGACCAGGGCAGGCTGTTGGTGATCTGTACACCTAAAAACTTGAAGCTCTGAAACCTTTCTACTTTGTTCCCATTGATGTAGACGGGGGCATGTTCTCCACCACGCATACTGAAGTCGATGACAATCTCCTTTGTTTTGTTGACATTGAGGGAGAGATTATTGTCGTCGCACCAGTTCACCAGATTCTCTATCTCTTTCCATACTCTGTCTCGTCATTGTTTGAAATCCGACCCACTACGGTGGTGTCATCAGCAAATTTTAATAATTGAGTTGATGGGGAATTTAGCCACACAGTCATAGGTATATAAGGAACATAGTAGGGGGCTGAGGACACAGCCTTGTGGGGCACCGGTGTTGAGGATGATCATGGAGGAGGTGTTGTTGCCTATCTTGACTGATTGTGGTCTGTGGTATGAAAGTTCAGGATCCAGTCACTGAGGCCAAGTCCATGGAGTTTGGAGATGAGTTTCGTAGGAATGATGGTGTTGAAGGCTGAGCTGTCGTCGATAAATTGGAGTCTGACATAAGTGTTTTTGTTATCTAGGTGTTCCAGGGTAGAGTGCAGGGCCAGGGAGATGGTGTCTGCTGTGGGCCTGTTGCAGCGGTAGGCGAACTGTAATGGATCAAGGCAATCCAGGAGGCTGGAGTTGATTCGTGCTATGACTAACCTTTCGAAGCACTTCATGATGATGGACGTCAGAGCCACTGGACCATAGTCATTAAGGCACGCTGCTTGACTTTTTTTGGGACAGGGATGATGGTCAACTTCTTGAAGCAGATAGGGACCTCAGATTGTTGCAAAGAGAGGTTAAAGATGTCTGCGAATACCCCCGCCAGCTGATCCGCACAAGACCTGAGTGCTCGGCCGGGTACCCCATCCGGGCCAGTGGCTTTCCATGGGTTGACCTTCGAGAAGGCTGCTCTGACGTCTGCAGTGGTGATCTCAGATGTTCATCTGCGGCTTCTGGGGTGGAGGGCTCGCTCTCGCTGGCCTCTTGCTCAAAGTGGGCATAGAATGAGTTGAGCTCATCAGGGAGGAGCGCATTGGAGTTGACGATTTTACATGCCTTCACCTTGTAGCCCGTTATGTCTTGCAGACCTTGCCATAGACTGGGGGGGTGGGGGATCCGTGTGGCGAGCCTGCAACTCGAGCTTGGTCCGGTACTGCCTTTTGGCATCTTTGATGGATTTCTTTAGATCATATCTGGCTTTCTTGTAGAGGTCAGGGTCGCCTGACTTGAACGCCTCAGACCGAGACTCCAGCAAGCAGTGGATATCCCTGTTCATCCAGGGTTTCCGGTTGGGAAACACACGGATTTGCTTCTGTTAGCCGTTGGCACATGGGTACTTTCTTAACAATGCCCCATTAAAGGGGCAACTGCTGGTATTTCTTGATTGCTGAAAGAGTGGAGTTCTGGTGGAATATTTACCTGTGTAATTTAAGAAGGCACGGGAAGCTGGGGCAGCTGCAAGACCCCACAAGAGCCAGACATAGTTCCTCACCAAAGAGGAGCAACTGCTGGCACCCTGCCTAAATAGTCAAAGAACTGCCTTTCTATCGGGCAGCATTCGCCGATCCCGCTGAAGTCAATGGGAGATTTGGCTGACTGCCAAATTCTGGATCCTCCCCAGCAGCAGTAGCAACCGAGTATCCGGGCCCTGGTGCTTTTCATGACAACCAGGCAACTCAAAGTGTTTTTCAGCGAATGAAGAATGATTGAAATGTAGTCACTGATGTGATACAGGGAACATAGCAGCCAATTTCTAATGCCAGGAACAGGGTCATGGCCTGCTTTACATCCAGCAGAGAGAGCAGACAGCACCTCAATTCAAATCCTGATGGCAGTTCCGACAGTGTAGATCCGCATCAGTACTGACCCTCTGACAGTGCGGCACTCCATCAGTACTGACCCTCTGACAGTGCGGCACTCCCTCAGTATTGCCCCTCTGACACTGCAGCACTCCCTCAGTACTGCCCCTCTGACACTGCAGCACTCCATCAGTACTGACCCTCTGACAGTGCAACACTCCCTCAGTACTGACCCTCTGACACTGCAGCACTCCCTCAAGTACTGACCCTCTGACAGTGCGGCACTCCCTCAGTACTGCCCCTCTGACACTGCAGCACTCCCTCAGTACTGCCCCTCTGAAACTGCAGCACTCACTCAGTACTGACCCTCTGACAGTGCGGCACTCCCTCAGTACTGCCCCTCTGACACTGCAGCACTCCCTCAGTACTGACCCTCTGACACTGCAGCACACTCAGTACTGACCCTCTGACAGTGCAGCACTCCCTCAAGTACTGACCCTCTGACAGTGTGGCACTCCCTAAGTACTGCCCCTCTGACACTGCAGCACTCCCTCAGTACTGCCCCTCTGACACTGCAGCACTCACTCAGTACTGACCCTCTGACAGTGCGGCACTCCCTGAGTACTGCCCCTCTGACACTGCAGCACTCCCTCAGTACTGCCCCTCTGACACTGCAGCACTCACTCAGTACTGACCCTCTGACAGTGCGGCACTCCCTGAGTACTGCCCCTCTGACACTGCAGCACTCCCTCAGTACTGCCCCTCTGACACTGCAGCACTCACTCAGTACTGACCCTCTGACAGTGCGGCACTCCCTCAGTACTGCCCCTCTGACACTGCAGCACTCCCTCAGTACTGACCCTCTGACACTGCAGCACTCACTCAGTACTGACCCTCTGACAGTGCAGCACTCCCTCAGCACTGACCCTCTGACAGTGCAGCACTCCCTCAGTGCTGACCCTCTGACAGTGCATCACTCCCTCAGTACTGACCCTCGGAGAGTGCGGCACTCCCTCAGTACTGACCCTCTGACAGTGCGGCACTCCCTCAGTACTGACCCTCTGACAGTGCAGCACTCCCTCAGTGCTGACCCTCTGACAGTGCATCACTCCCTCAGTACTGACCCTCGGAGAGTGCGGCACTCCCTCAGTACTGACCCTCTGACGGTGCGGCACTCCCTCAGTACTGACCCTCTGACAGTGCAGCACTCCCTCAGTACTGACCCTCTGACAGTGCGGCACTCTCTCAGCACTGACCCTCCGACAGTGCAGCACTCCCTCAGTACTGACCCTCGGAGAGTGCGGCACTCCCTCAGTACTGACCCTCTGACAGTGCAGCACTCCCTCAGTACTGACCTACTGACAGTGCGGCACTCCCTCAGTACTGACCCTCTGACAGAGCTGCACTCCCTCAGTACTGACCCTCGGAGAGTGCGGCACTCCCTCAGTTGCAACCGGAATGTTAGCCTTGTTTTTTTGCGCTCAAGCCCTGAGGTGCAATTTAAAACCAAAATCTTTCAGTTAGAGGCAACAGTGTCAGCAACATAGCCATCGCTGTCACTATGGATAAAAACACATTTCAACCAATGACTTATACTCTTTGAACTAGCAGAGTCACACAAACTGCACTGACCAGATCTTGTGATTGTGGTGATTGTCCCTTTAAGGGAAAGAATGTAGAGAAAGGATTACCAGCCTCAGTATTCATCCGGACTCAAAGCGGATCGCCCCAAGGGGAGGTGTTCTCCTCTGGTAGAGGGATTTTAGAATTAGCTGCAAATACAAGAGCTCTTGAAGGTCACTCTAATTAAATCCCTTTTCATTCACTAATGAACTCACTGAATATACATCATTACAGTGATTTTTTTTAAGTGTTGCTTCAGTGATCCATATTGGTCAGGGGACTGGGGAGAGCTCTCTTGTGCTTCTTTGAATACAGCAGTCGGGTCTTTTACCTTCACCTGAGAATGCCTTGGTTTAATGTGTCACAAGAAAGACGGCACCTCTGACCATGCAGCACTCCCTTGCTGCACTCAAAGCTCTGGTCTGGACTCAAAGCCACAAGCTTCCGATGTTAATGGTCGGAACTGACCCGCAGATGACAAGCAGCATCAGAATGGAGCAGAAACTGGGAGATTCCAAATCCCTTGATCCATGACAATTCCCATCTTTAGTGGGATTACTGACAGAAAACAGATATGGAGAGGGGAAACCAATTTGTTTTAACCCACAGAGATTTCAGTTCTAAAATTACTGACAAGGGTCCTGATATTGTTATGGGAGAGGCGTTTTCAGAACCCCAAAATGTATCATGGAGTTCAATCAATTTAATGTTATTGTTGCTTTTCCGAGCACACGGCTTGTTCCCTCGGGTGGGATTACAATTATGGACACATGGGTTTTTAAACACAAAACAATGTTTATTCCATGAACTCAACTTAACCTCTTAAATAAACATTGGATCTCTTAACACCCCTTATTTCAAAGATAACCCTGAAAATATTACAACCCTAAATAATCCTTCAGTTATTCCTTTCAACATCCATGAGACTTAACACCTTTAAACAGAAATACATCGGGTTAAAGGCTTTACTATTATGAGTTTAAATCACCCAAATGATCCAGAGATAGTCTTTCATGGCAGAGATCACAGCAGATCCAGCTCACTGCAAACACAGACACACACCCAAGCTCTTTTCAAACTGAAACTGAAAAACTGCAAAATGGCTCCACCCACACTCTGACATCACTGCATTTCTTAAAGGTACATTGCTTAAACATCCATTTCTTAAAGGTACTCTCACATGACAATGTGTCAAGAGAAGCTTTTGAACCAAAAGTATTTCTGTGTCCTTTCAGTCTCCTCACACAGTTCACACCCTCTATGCATGTCCAATGTAGTAAACAGTCACTTGTGTCTCAAAGGAGCTGTAATACATCGACGGAGACAGAAGTCCCATCACCAGAATTCATTTTATTTACAAACCCAACAGCTGAACCATGACCATTCTGTCTGATGTCTACACTGGGAGTGCAGAGGATCTGACACTCCCTGTTATATGCGCAGAAAGGGGTTCCCTGATTGGGCCACTAATCAGGGAACTCGTATTCTAATTGGTCAATCTCAAAGGCCTGACCTAAGTCATTGCAGGAGCATTATCAAACAAATTTGAACCCAACTGGAGGTAATAAGACCAACAGTTTAGTCAGGCATAATGATTTTTTAATGATTGTCTGAAATGAAGAGAGAAATGCAGTGAGCTGGTGAGGTTCAAGAAGGGAATTAATGTCTGCCAAAGGTGCAGGAATTAATATCAAGGTGCACAAGGGGCCAGAGATGGAAGAGCGCCGATATCTCAGTGAGTTGAATTGTGACGGATTATAATCCTCGCCCCTTTTCTGGGACAATCTCAGAAAATCTCAGGTGTGCAGAGTAAAGGGTGAACATCAGGAGCACTTTATTCTGATGTAACTATGATGCAGTGTGGCATGACTACGAGACTGAGGCCTGGTGAGAGGCAGATGTACAACCTCGTGTGGTGTACCAAGATGTCTGAGAGAATGTGGATACGAGATCAACAGAAAGAAGGTATCGTCAGAGAAAGAGACCCACAACCCAGATTCTGAGAGGGGAGAAGGCAGGAGAATGATGATGAGAAACGTATCATCCACGATTGAATGGTGGAGCAGACGCAATGAATCGAATGGCCTAATTCTGCTCCTACGTCTTATGATACCTTGTATTATTGAGGTGGACCAAGGAATTGAGGAGCATCCACATCATTGGGAAGGAAATTGTTGTACCTCACACGAGACCTTCGGGGTAGAAGCAATTAGCCTCCCTGTGAGCTTCGTTGACTATAAGCTCCCCTGCTGAGGGGCCGGGTGTCCATGGATTATAATAACCTACACTATAGAAGTCAGCCAGCTTTGGAACCGGCACCTCAAGGCCGGTCGGGATCTGAAGAGTTTTGTACAAATTATTGTTTAGTAATGAAGCTAGTTTCTCCTTAGCCTCTCGCCTCGGACTCGTCTGTAATCTACGAAAGAAACCAATGGAACCTTCTGGCATCCGCCTTCGATCCCAATGGAAAAAAGGAGCAAGAAACAGGTAGAAACTCGACAGCCACCCAGGTGGAAGGGACTCCTATTGCACAATGAGAATGTGCAGTCCATCCTCATCTCAAAACGAAATAAGGACCAGATCAGGGAAATTGGCCAAGGCACCACAGAGACTAACCATATGGGGCAAGATTGGGAAATGCGATTGGGTGAAGAATCGGTTTTGGCGTTTAAATCGTGGCGGGCGCCGGTTTCACGCCAAATCTCAATTCTCTGGTGCCTTGATAGCGGTGGCAATACGTTCCAGAACACATGGACAGTATTCTCCGGGGCCTCCGTGATGCTCCCCTGCACTGCCGCGAATTCCCAATGGCGAGGTTCGTTTTTAACAATTGTGAAACAGGCGCAGCAGTTGCTGAGGGAGAGAGAGGAGGTTGTATGGATGTCCACCCCCCCACCCCCAGGGCACCCCGTTGGTGCCCTCTGGTCCCAGCCAACCCATCAGCGGAATGGGCACGCTCCAGCATAACCAGTGCCATCTTGTTGGCTGGGATGAGTGTGTGTGTGGGGAGTGTAATGTGTATGTGCGGCTGCAGCTTGTCAGCCTCCCGAGTGTCAATCACAGACCCAGCGAGTCCCGCATCATTTTTCATTGGAACGATTTTGTTTCACGGTGGCACCGGTACTTGCCCCTCCATGGTCGCTGAACCGGTCCAGGTGTGGCACCAGTTTTGCTGTCGTGGAAATCTACGAATCCTGTCCCGACGTCAACACTTAGGCTCAGGAATGGCAAATCCAGCCCATGATGTTTGAGATTCCAGGGGATATAGGAGCATGGATAAGAATTGGGGTAGATGTACAGTGAAGGGTTAACATCAGAAGAACATGATACTGACAAAATTTTAATGCAATATCACAGATTGGCATTGCCAGTTGTCACTGCCACGTTAACACTGCCAAGGGGCAGTGCCCAGGCATGTCCATCTCCCCCAGGGGGGCTATACTTACCTGTGCAACATGGCCCCACGCAACATGGCAGACCCACACAGCGGGCCGGCCCTCAGAATATAGGCCACTCCCCCAAGATAGCGCGCGCCCGCCAATCGGTGGCCCCCGATCACGAGCCTGGTCGTCCTGGAGGCCTCCCCCCCAGTGAAGGATCCCACCGCCCTCCCACCAGGGCAGCCATGGACTGGGTCCACAGCCGCCAGTCCGAGCTCCTGCCGAGAGGAACCATGAGTGAAACACGCCGGCGGGAGCTCGGCCAGCTGCCGGCGGAGAATCGTCGAGGGGGCCTCTTTCATGGCCTCCCGACTGGCGACGCGTCACCCGCGTGCGGGAAACTGCCGGCAATTCTCCGGTCTGGGAGAATTGCGGGAAGGCATCGGACCCGATCGCAGGTCTGACGCCCCATTCACCGCCCACACGCCGAGCGCGATTTCGGCGTGGAGGCTCGGAGAATGTCGCCCCGCATCTTTGATCCGATCATTCAAATCATTTATATAAACTGTAAAATGTTGAGACCCCAGCACTGACCCGTCTGGAATGCCACTCATTACATCTTGCCAACCTGATAATTACCCATTTATGTCTACTCCCTGTCTCTTGTTTGCTAACCATTCTCATGTCTATGTGAATATGTTACGCCCCACACCATGAGTATTTATTGTCCACAACAACCTTTGATATAGCACCTTAACACATCCCTTCTGGAAATCGAAGCACAATACATCCACCGGTTCCCCTTTATCCACAGCCCATGTTACTTCTTCAAAGAACTCCAATAAGTTGTTTGAACGTGTTTTCCCTTTCACAAAACCACGGTGGGTCTGCCCGATTTTCCACGTGCCCTGCTATAATGTCTTTAATAATATTTTGTAGCGTTTCCCCTATGACAGATGTTAAGCAGACAGGCCTATAGCTTCCTGCATTCTGTCTCCCTCCCTTATCGCTGAGTCTCAATATCTGTGTCTCTGACGTGCAAGTTGCTGGAATGAATTCAACAAACGTAAAAACCGCATCTATGCTCTCAATATTATCATGCTTCTTGAGGTTCCATTCCTTTTCTTTTAGGTAACGGGGTTATGTTTTAATTGTAAATGGGTGCAGTCTCTCCTCCCAAATAACGTCTGTCTGACCACAGAATTCTCAACACACCTTCCCTCTTTGATTTCTAATAAAGCTGACACGATTGTTAATTTGCAGATAAGGTGCGTCCGTCATTGAATTCAAGGAAGTCAGACTGCGAGGGCTCAATTTTTATGAGTCATAAAGCTGTATTTTATGATTGAAATGTAGATTTAGAGTTGGGCTAACTTTGTAAATCATTCAATTGACTGTATTTTTGGACTATCAGCATAAAAGCATCTCATCGAATATTGCATCATGGCAGTTTGCAAAGAAACGTGTTACTCTATGATATGTATTGACATCTCTCTGACCAGGGATTCCGCTGTCTAAAATTCAAATGCAGAGTAAACTGTTTTTTTGAACCCTACTTAATTTTTTAAGCTCTTATTTATAGGAAAACAACTGTTTTCACCGATGGCGGCATTTCCTTCACTAAAGGATTGGAGGAGATACTGAGGGCCTGATGTACCAGCCACCCTGCAACCAAAAGGCAGCGCCGCATGGCCAGTAGATGCCGGGAGATGCCGGGAGATCCCTCTTCCAGGATCGATCCGGCTCGCCATGCCCTGACATCGGGATTTGAATTGCCCCCCCGCCCCATTATGGGCAGGATCACATTTTTAGCAAATTTTCAGATTAGGGTGAGACAGCTAGTCGCATTCTAATATGCTCTCCCATGATCTGTGGAATCCCGGGGGACCGGAGATCGCCAGGTGCATGCTCTTTGGGCAGGATGGCACCCTTGCACTGCCGGTGCCCTTTGGGAACCCTGGCACTTCCAGCCAGCACCCTGGAAGTACCACCTGTGTGTCAGCCAGGCACTGTTAAGGTGCCTAGATGGCACTGCCAGGGGCACTGCCAGGGTGCCAGCCTGGCATTTTTCCCATGCTGGGGTTTAGGTCTGGGGTGCCCTGCATGTGTGCGGTGAGGTGTTGGAGAGCCCAAGGACCTCCTTGTAGGTGAGTTGAGGGTTGGGGGGCCGCGTCGGAGGAGAGAGGAGTCGGAGATCCGGTCACCACTTAAAAATGGAGGCCGATCTTTTCCTTCACTGAGGAGTTCTGGCGAGTGGAGCACGTGTGTCACCAACCCTACCCCCACCACCAACACTCCATGCCCTCACACACCCACACCATCCCCCCCCTACATCCCTCCCACACTGCCCGGTCCATCACCATCCGCCACTCCAACCCGCGGTCCAATCATACATCTTGTTTTGTGTCTTGCAGGATCACTTGCCAATGATGTGGGCCCTTCTGGTGTTCCCTGACCCCAACCACATCCCCAACCCAGGAGGAGGGCAGCGAGGAGGAGGAGGATACAGACACGGATGGGAGCCCTCGACCCGCAGCCGGGGAACCACGGAGCACCAGTCCAGGGCTGACGCTGACTTTCCATTACTGCTTTATCCGAAACCCTCCAACATAATGGGCAATTTAGCGCTTTTTGGCGCGCACGACAAACATGTTGTGGTATAGCAGATGGAGGTAGCAACCTCCGAGTGGATGGATGGTCAGAGGATGATCCGACCTCAGGGTCTAGCTGCCATCTGGACGGGATTTGGGCGTCTGCAAAGGGCGGTCCCATCTATTGTTGAGATGCGGCTTCAGAGCCAGGGACTCACATGAAGCGATGTTGGCAACCATCCAGCGCCTGCAGGTGCAGTTAGAGGAGTCGAACCGTCTCCAAGAGCAGGAGATGATGCAGATCATGCGTTCCACCCAGGCCAACGCCGCATGGGTGGCGTCCATGTTGGAGGCTGTCATGTGAGAGTGCCTTTAAGAAATGAGTGTTTATAAAATAGCTGTAGTGGATGTACCTTTAAGAAATGGATGTTTATCAGTGATGTCGGAGTGTGGGTGGAGCTGGGCTGTCTGTCTGCTTTTACTTTCACTTTGGGCTGTCTGCTACAGGGTGTGTTTAGTTTCGTTTTGAGAGCTGGATATTTTCAGTCACAACAGGAAGGTGCATTAGTCTCGCTCTCTGCAATCTAAAGACTGTCTCCAGAACCTTTGGTGATTTAAAAATAATACCTGTTTCTGTAGAGAAGTTAAACCTGATGTCTTTCTGTAAAAAGGTTTTTTTTTTATCTGATGTATGTTGCAAGGGAAGATTAAGAGTTACTTATAGAGTACTGTATTCTTTGGGGGGATTTATTGGGTGTTGATTGTTGTTAAGATGTTTACAGTGGGTTTAGAAAGTGTTAACTGGTTGCATAAATAAACATTGTTTTTTGTGTAAAAATACTTTTAGCTCTCTGTTGCATCACAACTGTAAAGTAGACCCATGTGCTCCCCATAACCACAATCTATTAAAAGTTGTGGGTCAGGTGAACACCATGATACAATTTGGGGTTCTCTAAACCCTGGCCCATAACAAATTGGGGCTTCGAGGGGGATAAAAGTCTACCTATTGGATTGGCCTAGTGAACTTAAAGACAGCGAGGGGTGAGCATACTGTGGGTGCTTTTCATGTGTGGTCTTCCAGTTTAGTAGGGAGTGTGTTTTTGGACAATGGCTCTTTCAGAGGCTATGCAGTTTTTGGGGGTGGAGACGGTCACACGCAGTACTTTATGAACAGAGACTAAAAACAGGCTTTTAGATTTGGCAAAACATTGCAGTTAACATTACCTGACAGGATAAGAAAAGAAAAGGTACTTACCATGGTAGCAGAGCATTGAAAATTGCCTGAGATACAGTCTGCCTCATTGGAAATGGCAAAGAACCAGTTGCAGTTTGAGCAATTGAACATGAAAACGAATTAAAGCAGCTTGAATATGCAATGAGAGAAAAAGAGAGAGAAAGGGAGATACAGATCAGGGAAAAAGAAAAGGAGAGAGAAGAAAGAAACAAAGAAAGAATAGCCCTAGCAGAACAAAAATAAAGAGAAAGGGAGGTACAGATCAGGGGGAAAGAAAAAGAGAGAGAGGAAAGAGAAAAACTGAGAGAGGAAAGGGAGAAAGAGGGAGAGTTTGAACTTCAGAAAATGGCTATGAAACATGATAGTCAGTTAAAATTGGGAGACATAAAGGAAAACTGTTCGAGGATAGTGATGAGGATCAAGAGAAAGAACATCATAGTTGAAGGCTTGGAGGGGATCTATTTAAATATGTCCAAGCATTGCCAAGGTTTGATGAGAAGGAGGTAAAAGCCTTTTTCATTTCATTTGAAAAGGTAGCTCAACAAATGAAATGGCCACCGGACATGTGGGTATTGCTGGTTCAAACAAAGCTGGTAGGTCGGGCTAGTGAAATGTTTGCATCACTACCGGAGGAGGTATCTGGGACGTATGAAGAGGTAAAAAAATCCATCTTGGGTGCGTATGAACTAGTGCCTGAAGCCTACAGACAAAGGTTTAGAAATTTAAGGAAAGAACCTGGTCAAACATACATGGAGTTTGAAAGGATCACACAGAGTAATTTTGATAGGTGGATAAGGGCTTTGAAAATAGACCAAACGTATGAAGCTCTCAGAGAAATTATACTTTTGGAGGAGTTTAAAACTTCAATTCCTGATGTAGTGAGAACTCATATGGAAGAGCAGATGATTAAAACTGCGAAATTAACAGAAGAAATGGCAGATGATTATGAATTAGTTCATAAATCTAAGTTTGGTTTCCGACATCAGTTTCAGCCAGTGAGGGACAGAAACTGGGGACATGAGAAATACTCAAGTGGTAAAGGTAAAGGTGATCTGATGGGAGATAATAAGAAGAGTGTACCTCAGATTTAAAAAGAAATGCAGAGAGTGGAGGAGAAATGAAAAGTGGGGATTGATAGTTGTTAAGATGTTTACTGTGGGTTTATAAAGTGTTAACTGGTTTCATAAATAAACAATGAACAGGTCGACGAGGGTAGAGCAGTTGATGTGGTGTATATGGATTTCAGTAAAGCGTTTGATAAGGTTCCCCATGGTAGGCTATTGCAGAAAATACAGAGGCTGGGGATTGAGGGTGATTTAGAGATGTGGATCAGAAATTGGCTAGCTGAAAGAAGACAGAGGGTGGTGGTTGATGGGAAATGTTCAGAATGGAGTTCAGTTACAAGTGGCGTACCACAAGGATCTGTTCTGGGGCCGTTGCTGTTTGTCATTTTTATCAATGACCTAGAGGAAGGCGCAGAAGGGTGGGTGAGTAAATTTGCAGACGATACTAAAGTCGGTGGTGTTGTCGACAGTGTGGAAGGATGTTGCAGGTTACAGAGGGATATAGATAAGCTGCAGAGCTGGGCTGAGAGGTGGCAAATGGAGTTTAATGTAGAGAAGTGTGAGGTGATTCACTTTGGAAGGAATAACAGGAATGCGGAATATTTGGCTAATGGTAAAGTTCTTGGAAGTGTGGATGAGCAGAGGGATCTAGGTGTCCATGTACATAGATCCCTGAAAGTTGCCACCCAGGTTGATAGGGTTGTGAAGAAGGCCTATGGAGTGTTGGCCTTTATTGGTAGAGGGATTGAGTTCCGGAGTCAGGAGGTCATGTTGCAGCTGTACAAAACTCTGGTACGGCTGCATTTGGAGTATTGCGTAGAGTTCTAGTCACCGCATTATAGGAAGGACGTGGAGGCTTTGGAGCGGGTGCCGAGGAGATTTACCAGGATGTTGCCTGGTATGGTGGGAAAATCTTATGAGGAAAGGCTGATGGCCTTGAGGTTGTTTTCGTTGGAGAGAAGAAGGTTAAGAGGAGACTTAATAGAGGCATACAAAATGATCAGGGGGTTAGATAGGATGGACAGTGAGAGCCTTCTCCCGCGGATGGAAATGGCTGGCATGAGGGGACATAGCTTTAAACTGAGGGGTAATAGATATAGGACAGAGGTCAGAGGTAGGGTCTTTACACAAAGAGTGGTGAGGCCGTGGAATGCCCTACCTGCAACAGTAGTGAACTCGCCAACATTGAGGGCATTTAAAAGTTTATTGGATAAGCATATGGATGATAATGGCATAGTTGTAGGTTAGATGGCTTTTGTTTCGGTGCAACATCGTGGGCCGAAGGGCCTGTACTGCGCTGTATCGTTCTATGTTCTATGTTCTAATGTTTTAATTTAAAAGTACTGTAGATCTCTGTTGCATCACGCCTGTAAAGTAAGCCCATGTGTTCCCCATAACCACACTCTATTAAAAGTTTTGGGTCAGGTGAACTCCATGTTACACTTTTGGGGTTCTCTAAACCCTGGCCCATAACAGAGGCCTTGGAGGCAAAGGTTTCGGCCATGGGTCAAGATGTCCAAGGCCTGGGGCACTCTGTGCGGGCAGTTGCCAAGGGCAAGGACAGGACTGCCCTCTCGTAGATAGCCATGTGCCAGGACCACCTGGACATCGCAGCGGTGCTCCTGAGTGTGACCCAGTCACACGGGGCCATGGCTGATGGCATCAGCAGCATTGACCCAGCGCTGACCGACGTGGCACAGTCACAGCGTGAGGTGGCGCAGCCCCAGTTGGTGGTGGTCCACTTCCTGTGCGCCATGGCCACGAGCATCGAGACCCTGGTCGGAGAAGGCCTGGGCCTCGAGGACTGGCAATGCCAGGTAGGAGGGGGAGCCTCCGGGGTTTGCTCCGCATGCGTAGCCCGGGGACCATCGGGCACCCCGAGGGAGGAGGAAGGGATGGGGACCGTGCCGGTGACTCCCGCAGCGGAAGTGCCAGAACAGTACAGCGCCTCGGACTCCCCAACTCCTGTCCCTGGCGCATCTGGTGGGCAGCACAAAGAACAGGGTGGCACCACACCACCAGGAACAGCTGGGCAGCAGTCAGGCCCATCCAGGCCCGGTCGCCCCAGAAGACGGCTGCCAAAGGGGACCCAGGTCACAGGGCAGGAATCACAGCAGGCCGCATGCAGGGGTCACCCAGTTGGATGGCAGACTCCGCACAGACAGTGACCCAAGCTGGGAATCGAACCTGGGGCCCTGGAGCTGTGAAGCAGCAGTGTTAACCATTGTGCTCCTTTAGCATCCTCCATTCCATTGGCCAGATCTGCTGTTACTACCAAATCAGGGCCCACACCCCATAGTGAGGCAAGAAATCACGGAGGGGGGGGGAGGGGGGATTGCGTAGGGAGGGTGTTCATTGGAGGGGTGCCGGCTGGGGTGGGGGGTGAGGGAGGGGGGATGGGATGCTGGTGCCGCTGGCCAGTCCACTAGTCGGTGAACCTGGAAGTGATCATAAAAAGCAAGAGGGTAGCCAGGGAAAGGGTTGGCCCACTGAAGGATAGGCAAGGGAATCTATGTGTGGAGCCAGAGGAAATAGGCGAGGTACTAAATGAATACTTTGCATCAGTATTCACCAAAGAGAAGGAATTGGTAGATGTTGAGTCTGGAGAAGGGGGTGTAGATAGCCTGCGTCACATTGAGATCCAAAAAGACGAGGTGTTGGGCGTCTTAAAAAATATTAAGGTAGATAAGTCCCCAGGGCCTGATGGGATCTACCCCAGAATACTGAAGGAGGCTGGAGAGGAAATTGCTCAGGCCTTGACAGAAATCTTTGGATCCTCACTGTCTTCAGGTGATGTCCCGGAGGACTGGAGAATAGCCAATGTTGTTCCTCTGTTTAAGAAGGGTAGCAAGGATAATCCCGGGAACTACAGGCTGGTGAGCCTTACTTCAGTGGTAGGAAAATTACTGGAGAGAATTCTACGAGACAGGATCTACTCCCATTTGGAAGCAATTGGACGTATTAGTGAGTAGCATGGTTTTGTGAAGGGGAGGTCGTGTCACACAAACTTGATAGAGTTTTTCGAGGAGGTCACAAAGATGATTGATGCAGGTAGGGCAGTGGATGTTGTCTGTATGGAGTTCAGTAAAGCCTTTGACAAGGTCCCTCATGGTAGACTAGTACAAAAGGTGAAGTCACGCGGGATCAGGGGTGAGCTGGCAAGGTGGATACAGAACTGGCTGGGTCATAGAAGGCAGAGAGTAGCAATGGAAGGATGCTTTTCTAATTGGAGGGCTGTGACCAGTGGTGTTCCACAGGGATCAGTGCTGGGACCTTTGCTGTTTGTAGTATATATAAATGATTTGGAGGAAAATGTAACTGGTCTGATCAGTAAGTTTGCAGACGACACAAAGGTTGGTGGAATTGCGGATAGCGATGTGGACTGTCAGAGGATACTGCAGGATTTAGATTGTTTGGAGACTTGGGCGGAGAGATGGCAGATGGAGTTTAATCTGGACAAATGTGAGGTAATGCATTTTGGAAGGCCTAATGCAGGTAGGGAATATAGAGTGAATGGTAGAACCCTCAAGAGTATTGAAAGTCAGAGAGATCTAGGAGTACAGGTCCAAAGGTCACTGAAAGGGGCAACACAGGTGGAGAAGGTAGTCAAGAAGGCATACGGCGTGCTTGCCTTCATTGGCCGGGGCATTGAGTATAAGAATTGGCAAGTCATGTTGCAGCTGTATGGAACCTTAGTTCGGCCACACTTGAAGTATGGTGTTCAATTCTGGTCACCACACTACCAGAAGGATGTGGAGGCTTTGGAGAGGGTGCAGAAGAGATTTACCAGAATGTTGCCTGGTATGGAGGGCATTAGCTATGAGGAGCGGTTGAATAAACTCGGTTTGTTCTCACTGGAACGACGGAGGTTGAGGGGCGACCTGATAGAGGGTCTACAAAATTATGAGGGGCATAGACAGAGTGGATAGTCAGAGGCTTTTCCCCAGGATAGAGGGGTCAATTACTAGGGGGCATAGGTTTAAGATGAGGGGCAAGGTTTAGAGTAGATGTACTAGGCACGTTTTTTACGCAGAGGGTAGTGGGTGCCTGGAACTCGCTACCGGAGGAGGTGGTGGAAGCAGGGACGATAGTGACATTTAAGGGGCATCTTGAAAAATACATGAATAGGATGGGAATAGAGGGATACGGATCCAGGAAGTGTAGAAGATTGTAGTTTAGTTGGGCAGCATGGTCGGCGCGGGCTTGGAGGGCCGAAGGGCCTGTTCCTGTGCTGTGCATTTCTTTGTTCTTTGTTCTTTGATTGGAGCGTCCCGAGTGAGTCAGGCCAAGCCCACACGTTATGTCGGCTCCTGTGCCAGCCAGGCCATGTGCCCTGTCCATCCTTGGCCTTCCCCCACATCCTCCTCATCGGACGAGGACCGGCATTCATCACCCTCCTCCAGATCATCACCCTCCTGCTATGCGATGTTGTGGAGATGCAGCAGGGCGCCGCGATGTGGGAGACCCTCCTAGCGCTATTCTGGAGGGCACCTCCAGAGCAGTCCAGGCACTTGAATCGCATCTTCAGGTGGCACAGTCCCAGGTTCGATCCCGGCTCTGGGTCACTGTCCGTGTCGAGTCTGCACATTCTCCCCGTGTCTGCGTGGGTTTCACCCCCACAACCCAGAGATGTGCAGGTTAGGTGGATTGGCCACACTAAATTGCCCTTTAATTGGAAAAAATGAATTGGGTAATCTCAATGTATTTTTTAAAAAAATATTGGGGTACAGTTATCAGTTTCTCTGTAAAATGAAGTAAACTTCAAATGTAATCGCTATTAAAATGTGACCATTACTGTCCTTGTGCCCAAATGCTCCAGCTCAAACTCTGGAGCCTCCTCTGCAAAGGACTGCGCTTACTGGAAACGCTGAGTGAAGAATGTTTCTTTTACAGCATGGAAAGAGGCCCTTCTGCCCATCTAACCAGACCGTCTAGGTTGTCCTGTTACTAGACCGCCAATTTTTGTATGATCTGCAAACGTACTTATATCTCTGACATTTGCATCCAGATCATGAATGTATATTTCAGTCTGGCGGTAGGGCCGGCTTTGTAGCTCGAACCGGCTTCTAGTGCAATATTTTTAAAATTAGTGCAGTGTCGGGAAGCAGAGGTCATTTTAAGTTATCTATTGTTGTACCTGTTGGATATTAAGGTGTAGATTTAAGTGAGTTTAATTTAGTGTTTTTTTGCTGGAAAAGGTACAACTCTTGTCAGATTCGTGCCTGACGGAGGTGTTTGCATGTATTGGGATTTGTTTTCAGTCAAAACTCTGTTTCTGTTGTGCTGAGAGAGAGTTTACGATGGGAAAAGTAAACACCAGCTTGGAGAAAAAATGAGTTGTTGCTTAGAAACCAGGTGCCACCTTTAAGAAAGCAAAACTTTTGAGAGTGTTTAACTAAACTCCAACGGCGATTGGAGCTAAGAAGCAAGAGAGTGAGAAGCTCTCAGCTCCGATAGAAGCAGGGAAGCCATACCATGGAGTTACGGACAAGGACATAGAACATAGACCACACAGTGCAGAAGGAGGCCATTCGGCCCACCGAGTCCACACTGACCCACTTAAGCCCTCACTTCCACCCTACTACTGCAACCCAACAACCCCCACCCCCCCCCCCCCCAACCTTTTTGGACTCTAAGGGCAATTTAGCATGGCCAATCCACCTAACCTGCAATTCTTTGGACTGTGGGAGGAAACTGGAGCACCCGGAGGAAACCCACGCAGACAAGGGGAGAACGTGCAGACTCCGCACAGACAGTGACCCAAGCCGGGAATCGAACCTGGGGCCCTGGCGCTGTGAAGCCACAGTGCTAGCCGCTGTGCTATGAAAGACAAATCCAGAGAAGCTAAAGGACAGTTAGTTCTAGAAACTAGAGAATGAAGAGAGGTTTCCAAGAAGATTGAAGTGAAAAGGAACAAAGAGGGACTGCAGTTGCAATATGACTTTTTTTGGAACTGAAAAATCATATTCAACTCAAAATGTTTCTCTCTGGGCAGATGCTCCCAGAGGGGCTGAGCATTTCCAGTTCTCCCTATTGTCATTTCAGTTAACCAGCATCCGCAGTATTTTGCTTTTAATGTTGAGCTCTCCTGGTGTCCTGGCAAACACTCTACCCTCAACCAACATTCCAAAACCAAAGTAACTTGTCTGTTCTGGCCATTATTGTTTGGGAATTGACACTAACATTGGATTCCTATAGGATCCCTGCAGTGTAGAAGGGGCTATTTGGCCCATCGTGTATGTACTGACCCTTCAAAAGAGCACCCTTTGTAGGTCCACCCTCCCCGTCCTATTCCTGCACCTAACCCCACCTAACTTGCACATCTTTGGACACTATATGACAATTGATCATGGCCAATCCGCCTAACCTGCACACCTTTGGACTGTAGGAGGAAACTCACGCAGACATGGGGAGAACGTTCTATATATACAGTGGCACAAGGCCAGAATCGAACCCGGATCCCTGGTGCTGTGAGGCATCAGTGCTAACAACCATGCCGCCCAGCAACAGTCCTTTATTAGCAATTCCTTGACTGTGAGGCACTTTGGGATGTTTTTGAGGACTTGACAAAGTGCTATCTTCCTTTTTTTTTCTGGCAATGCTTAGCTGTGCTAATTCCTCCAGTACTTGCTTTTGTGCAGTAAAAGCTATTCAGGCAATACCCCATTTGACAAATATGACAAATTGGATTTACATGAACCAGCATGTTAGCTAATTAAAACCACAATTATCGAACTCGGCAGGAAGATTTTATCTGGGGAAGGTGAGTAAAGCAGAAGCAAGTAAAACACTTGAACCGTAGAGTTAGGAAATTAGAGCTGTAAAGCTTCTTTCCTGATGAATTAGGTAAGAACGAGCACAGATAAAATTGCCTGTGGGAGCGAGCTCATTTATTTTATCTTTTGGAATTACCTCAAGCCTTGTTGTTCTAAAGTTGTACGGTTTTCATCTTACAAAACAGGAAGGAACGCTTTATGCATTGCCTTCCCCTGTGAGCTACCCTACATTTCAATCCTGCCTTGATTATCATAGATTATCATAGAATTTACAGTGCAGAAGGAGGCCATTCGGCCCATCGAGTCTGCACCGACCCACTTAAGCCCTCACTTCCACCCGATCCCCGTAACCCAATAACCCCTCCTAACCTTTTTGGTCACTGAGGGCAATTTTTCATGGCCGATCCACCTAACCTGCACGCAGACACGGGGAGAACGTGCAGAGTCCGCACAGTGGGGAATCGCACCTGGGACCCAGCCACAGTGCTAGCCACTTGTGCTACCGTGCTGCTTTTAAACTATCTGTTTATGGGATGTTGAAGCCTTTTTCTTCAAAAAAATAACTTAGGGGGTGACATAATAATAATCTTAGTGTCACAAGTAGGCTTACATTAACACTGCAGTGAAGTTACTGTGAAAAGCCCCTAGTCGCCACACTCCGGAGCCTGTTCGGGTACACAGAGGGAGAATTCAGAATGTCCCATTCACCTAACAAGCACGATTTTCGGAAGCTGTGGGAGGAAACTGGAGCACCCGGAGGAAACTCACGCAGACACAGGAAGAACGTGCAGACTCCACACAGACAGTGACCCAAGCAGCAATAGAAAGATATGCTTGTGAGGTGAATTGGACATATTGAATTCTCCCTCTCACTAACCGAATAGGCGCCGGAATGAGGCGACTGGGAGATTTTCACAGTAACTTCATTGCAGTGTTAATGTCAACCCACTTGTGACAATAAAGATTATTATTATCTTTCACTGGAAGAGTGCACAGGACCTCGATTTAATGTCTCATCTAAAAGGCGGCAACGTCAACAGTGTAGCATCCCTTCAGTACTGCACCGGGGCATTCCCTCAGTACTGCACCGGGGCATTCCCTCAGTACTGCACCGGGGCATTCCCTCAGTACTGCACCGGGGCGTTCCCTCAGTACTGCACCGGGGCATTCCCTCAGTACTGCACCGGGGCGTTCCCTCAGTACTGCACTGGGGCATTCCCTCAGTACTGCACCGGGGCGTTCCCTCAGTACTGCACCGGGGCATTCCCTCAGTACTTCACCGGGGCGTTCCCTCAGTACTGCACCGGGGCATTCCTCAGTACTGCACTGGGGCGTTCCCTCAGTACTGCACTGGGGCGTTCCCTCAGTACTGCACTGGGGCATTCCCTCAGTACTGCACTGGGGCGTTCCCTCAGTACTGCACTGGGGCATTCCCTCAGTACTGCACCGGGGCGTTCCCTCAGTACTGCACCGGGGCATTCCCTCAGTACTGCACCGGGGCATTCCTCAGTACTGCACTGGAGCATTCCCTCAGTATTGCACCGGGGCGTTCCTTCAGTACTGCACCGGGGCATTGCTTCAGTACTGCACCGGGGCATTCCCTCAGTACTGCACCGGGGCGTTCCTTCAGTACTGCACTGGGGCATTCCTCAGTACTGCACCGGGGCATTCCCTCAGTACTGCACCGGGGCGTTCCCTCAGTACAGCACTGGGGCATTCCCTCAGTACTGCACCGCGGCGTTCCCTCAGTACTGCACTGGGGCATTCCCTCAGTACTGCACTGGGGCATTCCTTCAGTACTGCACCGGGGCGTTCCCTCAGTACTGCACCGGGGCGTTCCTTCAGTACTGCACCAGGGCATTCCCTCATTACTGCACCGGGGCATTCCTTCAGTACTGCACTGGGGCATTCCCTCAGTACTGCACCGGGGCATTCCCTCAGTACTGCACCGGGGCGTTCCTTCAGTACTGCACTGGGGCATTCCCTCAGTACTGCACGGGGCATTCCCTCAGTACTGCACCGGGGCATTCCCTCAGTACTGCACGGGGCATTCCCTCAGTACTGCACAGGGGCATTCCTTCAGTACTGCACCGGGGCGTTCCTTCAGTACTGCACCGGGGCGTTCCTTCAGTACTGCACCGGGGCATTCCCTCAGTACTGCACCGGGGCATTCCCTCAGTACTGCACCGGGGCATTCCTTCAGTACTGCACCGGGGCATTCCCTCAGTACTGAACCGGGGCATTCCCTCAGTACTGCACCGGGGCATTCCCTCAGTACTGCACCGGGGCGTTCCTTCAGTACTGCACCGGGGCATTCCCTCAGTACTGCACCGGGGCATTCCCTCAGTACTGCACTGGGGCATTCCCTCAGTACTGCACTGGGGCATTCCCTCAGTACTGCACCGGGGCATTCCCTGAGTACTGCACTGGGGCATTCCCTCAGTACTGCACTGGGGCATTCCCTGAGTACTGCACTGGGGCATTCCCTGAGTACTGCACTGGGGCATTCCCTCAGTACTGCACGGGGCATTCCCTCAGTACTGCACCGGGGCATTCCCTCAGTACTGCACTGGGGCATTCCCTCAGTACTGCACGGGGCATTCCATCAGTACTGCACTGGGGCATTGTCTCAGTACTGCACTGGGGCATTCATTCAGTACTGCACAGGGGCATTCCCTCAGTACTGCACTGGGGCGTTCCTTCAGTACTGCACTGGGGCATTCCCTCAGTACTGCACTGGGGCATTCCCTCAGTACTGCACTGAGGCATTCCCTCAGTACTGCACCGGGGCATTCCCTCAGTACTGCACCAGGGCATTCCCTCAGTACTGCACCGGGGCATTCCTTCAGTACTGCACCGGGGCATTCCCTCAGTACTGCACCAGGTGGTGGTGGCTGCCCTCTTGAAACCGCTGCAAGCCTTGAGGTGCAGGTTACACCCATAGTGCTGTTAGGGATGGAGTTCCAGGCGTTAGGCCCAGCGACAGTGACGGAACGACGATATATTTCCAAGTCAGGGTGGTGAGTGACTTGGAGGGGAACCTCCAGGTAGTGGGATTCCCATGGATCTGCTGCTTTTGTCCATCTAGTAGGTAGAGGTCATGGGTTTGGAAGGTGCTGTCTAAGGGGCATTGGTGAGTTACTGCAGTACATTTTGTAAGTGGTAATAAATCCAATAGGGAAATAAGGAATGTGGATTTTATCCAGTTTGGATGATTTACATTCAGATTTTTCCTCCATTAAGCACCTACATCTCATTGCAACAGTGTAGCAGCAGTATCATTTCGCCAGTTTTCATCTACCCCAAGGCTGTTCATGGTGCTCGTTAAATCTTCCACAAGTGCTAGTAACAATTTTGCACTGTGGACTTGTATTAATGTCAACTGGGATAGATTGATTGCTTCGCCCTACAGTTTTGTGCATAATCGGGTATTCCCAGACCAAACTCCAACAGCGTTAAATAATCAACCCTGTTGTAGACATGACCTTGTGCTCATGAGCAAAGAACAACCAATTGGAAGCACGCATGCCATGGACTGGATTTTACTGCAGGTAGTTTGGCAGGCAGTAAATCTGGGCAGCAGGCAATTGATGCCATTCCTGGCACCTACCCACCACCCCAGCACCCTGTACAATTTTCACAGATGCCAGCGGAGATTGTGGATGGCCCACCCACCCATGGGGACAATGGAGGCCCTTAAGTAGCCAATTAATGGCCGCTTACGTGTCCTCCCTCTGCCGTTGGGATTTAACACACGACCCATTCCATTTGTGCAGCCCAGCACTTTCACTGCTTGGGCTGGTAGCCAGTCAAACAGGGAGGTGCTTTCATAGAATTTATCATAGAATTTACAGTGCAGAAGGAGGCCATTCGGCCCATCGCATCTGCACCGGCTCTTGGAAAGAGAACCCTACCCAAGGTCAACACCTCCACCCTATCCCCATAACCCAGTAGCCCCACCCAACACTAAGGGCAATTTGGGACACTAAGGGCAATTTATCATGGCCAATCCACCTAACCTGCACATCTTTTGGACTGTGGGAGGAAACCGGAGCACCCGGAGGAAACCCACGCACACACGGGGAGGACGTGCAGACTCCGCACAGACAGTGACCCAAGCCGGAATCGAACCTGGGACCCTGGAGCTGTGAAGCAATTGTGCTATCCACAATGCTACCGTGCTGCCCTTTTCTTCATGGACTCCTGTGCCCATCGGAGGTTCCATCAGAAGAATCTTTCCGGAGGTCTTCCCAACCTCATGTTCCACTCACCTCCTCCGTTGTGTCAAAGCTTCAGGGCCACATGAAGTTAGCAGAATAAACAAAATTAAAACAATAGTCTCTCATGAGGATTAATTGATTACCATCGTCCATTATTGGCCGCGTCATTATAGCAGTACCAGCAAACTGTAAATCAGCAACTCAATCATTGTCTTCAGGGAATCGTGGTCACAATTTTAGGACAGAACAGTGGGGGACTTCATCTCAGAGTCTGGCATCCCAAAATCCAAACATTAAAATGATAAACTGGATTATTGAATCTCGCTGAAAGACAACTTAAAGTTTCCATGTGAGACCATACTGTCTTTGTTAATGTTCTTCTCTCAGCTAACATCACCTCTCTCTTCCCTTGGGTTCAAAATCCCAGGATGGCATTGACACATGGGGGTAAATTTCCAGGTCCCACCCGCCGCCGCTGCAGGAATCATCGGGAGCGGGACAAAAACATTGATGGATCACTGAAAGGTTCATTAACCTCGTGCGGGAATTTCCGGCCTCGGGGCTCTCCAGCCCATGGGCTTCTGTGTGTTGGCCCATGGCTATGCTTGTCAAGCCACTGCAGTGATTTGTTATGGCAAGTTCCGGTTGGCCAGGAGATTCTCCCACTCTTACCACCTCCCAATCGGCATACTGGAAGGATTTACATCATGTCCACATAATGACTGCATCTTCAATGGTCACCAATGAGACTTGATCCCAGAACGTCTGACGCAGAGATAAAAGTGTGCCCCAAGACCCCATAGCACTACCATCACAACAGATCAGCTGGGTCATTCATCGCCATAATGCTTGTGGGAACCTCAAAATTAAATCTCTGGGCACACGGCGATGTGGTGGTATTATCACTATACTAGACTTCGGGTAATTCTCTGGGAACCCGGTTTCAAATCCTATCACAGGTTCCAATCCTACCACAGCATATGGTGAAATTTGAATTCAATAAAAATCTGGAATGAAAGTCGAATTATGACCAAGAGACCATTGTCTATTGTAAAAATCCATCTGGTTCACAAATGTCCTTTTTGGGAGACTGTTAAATAGGCATGATGTGGAGATGCCGCCGTTGGACTGGGGTGAGCACAATAAAAAGTTTTACAACACCAGGTTAAAGAGAGAGGGGTAATCCCAGTGACTATGACAATTCACACCTCTTTAACCTGGGATTACCCCTCTCTCTGGATCTGTAAAGACTTAATTACCTGCAAATGCTCACATTCAAAGCATTGTGTTGCATCTTTGACTTTGTCTATATATATGTTTCCGGAATCTACCTCTTCATTCACCTGAGGAAGGAGCAGTGCTCCGAAAGCTAGTGATTTGAAACAAACCTGTTGGACTTTAACCTGGTGTTGTAAGACTTCTTACTGTTAAATAAGTTAAGAGCCCATGGTGTTCAGGATAAGATCCTGGCATGGATATAGGATTGGCTGACTGGCAGAAGGCAGAGAGTGGGGAGAAAGAGGTATTTTTCAGGATGGCAGCTTGTGACTAGTGGTGTGCCTCAGGGGTCTGTGCTGGGACCACAACTTTTCACAATATACATTAATGATCTGGAAGAAGAAACTGAAGGCACTGTTGCTACGTTTGCAGATGATACAAATATCTGTAGAGGGACAGATAGCATTGAGGAAGCAGGCGGGCTGCAGAAGGACTTGGACTGGCTAGGAGAGTGGGCAAAGAAGTGGAAGGTGGAATACAATGTGGAAAAGTGTGAGGTTATGCATTTTCGAAGGAGAAATAGAGGCATAGACTATTTTCTAAATGGGGAAATGCTTAGGAAATCAGAAGCACAAAAGCTCTTGGGAGTCCTTGTTCATGATTCTCTTAAGGTTAATATGCAGGTTCAGTCGGCAGTTAGGATGGCAAATATAATGTTAGCATTCAGGTCGAGAGGGCTAGAGTACAAGACCAGGGATGTACTTCTGAGGCCTTACAAGGCTCTGGTCAGACCCCATTTGGAGTACTGTGAGCAGTTTTGGATCCCGTATCTAAGGAAGGATGTGCTCGCCTTGGAAAAGGTCCAGAGGAGGTTCACAAGAATGATCCCTGGAATGAAGGGCTTGTTGTATGAGGAACGGTTGAGGACTCTGGGTCTGCACTCATTGGGTTTGAGAAGGATGAGGGATGATCTTATTGAAACTTACAGGATACTGCGGGACCTGGGTAGCTGGACATGGAGAGAATAAAGTACCATAGAATTTACCATAGGATGTTTCCACTTGTAGGAAAAACTAAAAGCAAAGGACACAATCTCAGAGGACACAATCCTTTAAAACAGAGATGAGGAGGAATTTCTTCAGCCAGAGGGTGGCGAATCTGTGGAACTCTTTGCCGCAGAAGGCTGTGGAGGCCAAATCACTGAGAGTCTTTAAGACAGAGATAGATAGGTTTTTGATTAATAAGGGGATCAGGGGTTATGGGGAGAAGGCAGGAGAATGGGGATGAGAAAATATTAGCCATGATTGAATGGCAGAGCAGACTCGATGGGCCGAGTGGCCTAATTCTGCTCCTATGTCTTATGGTCTTGTTAATACCTGGTCTGGCCTTCATGAGACCCACAGCAAAGTGGTTGACTCTTAACTTTCCTCTGAAATGCCACTTAGTTCAAGGGCCAGTAGGAGTGGGCAATAAATGCTGGTGATCCCCAGATCCCACAACAAATTTTAAAAAATTACTTTAATAGTCCCTATCATCTACAGGTATTTTAAACATGTGGGGGACCGAGGGAAGATGAATAATTTTGCCTGCAATACCCCTGGCCCTGCAAATCCAGGCAGACAATGTAAAGCTCAGGGCAATTTTCACCGTCTAAATCCCAGTCCATTCTGGATACATCTTCTCAATGCTGAGTAAGCCTAGGATTTCATTAACCTTTACTTCTGTGTCTGCCTTTTAATGTTTTTTTCCACACACCAAGGACAGGCATTCAGCAAAAGCAATTAACCAGACATTGTGGGCCTCCAACGCCAAAACGTGGAGTACAGAAAGTTGATAAAGCTTATGGACAATGCTATGAAATATTGCGTTCCATGAGCAGGGCTTGTAAATATTTTATTGCGAAAAACTGACAGTAAACATTTATGAGGCACTCTGAGCGCACTCATCGAATATAAACGTCTCGGCTACTTAAAGGAGTTGGTGATGATTATGAAGCAATTAAGTTATATTAGCAGATGGGTAACTGTCATATCCAGATGGTCACTCTTTATCATAATTTAATTAAACCAAAATTTTACAAAGCAAAGAATATAAATCTATGTAACTTTACATGGCCTTAATTCATTAAAATAGTATATTGTAATCAAGCTGGAAGTCCTGTTTCAATGTTCTAAAGTGATATTTATATTAGTTAAACTCGAGTGACATTGCTTCTGGGCGGAAAATAAACAAAGTGGAGTCTCTTTTTATTCAACTTGTCTCCCTGTTGTCCCCCTTTATTTGCATAAGTGCCTGGGTGCCACACTTTAGGAATGAGATGGATTTCTGACAGGGAGGTTTATGAGAATGGTTTCAGCGATGAGGGACTTCAGTTACATGGAGAGATTGGAGAGACTCGGGTTGTTCTCCTCAGTGAAGGTTGAGAGGTGATTTGTCGAACGTGTTTTAAATTGTAACGGGTGCGGGCAGAGTAGATCGGGAGAAACTGTTCTGATGCCAAACCAAAGGGCACAGGTGAAAACGTGATCGGTTAAAGTATCAAAGGCGACAGGGAGAAAACCCATTTTCCAGCAGGTGGTTACAATCTGGAATGCAATGCCCGTAAGAGCGGCAGATATGAATTATTCGAGGGCATTCAAAAGGGACTAGGATAAGCACCCGAGGAGAAAATAAATTGCAGGGCGACAGGGAAAGGGTGAAGGTGTGAAGCGAGTTAAATCGCTCTCGCTGAGAGTTGACACGTGCATTCTGCTGAAGGAGTAATTCGGCTCCAGTCAGGAGATAGTGCTTTCATTTTGATCCTGAGTTCTGATACTCTGCAAATTGAAAATACTAACGCCAGTCGCACCCCAGCTTCAGTTCACTAGTTGACAGGACAGTGTCTATATTCACTCTAAAATGGGGGTAAGTATAAAAAATTATTGTATTATGTCATGGATTTGCCCAGTAACAAAAATCTATTGAGACATAGTAGGATGCAATCTGCCCAGCAACAGGTAGAAATCTGCCTAGCGACAGCAGTACCCAGTATTCAAAAGGCTGGATGAGATGTCATTGATTAGCAAGCATCACAGATAGAACCAGTTGTGAATCATTAGTACAAATAGCTTACCTAGACAGTTGGGAGATATACACATGCTAATTTCTGGAATCAAGCAATGTGAAAGAGGCAGGCAGCCAAATACACCGAATGCAGTATCAAAGGGGAAAAATTGTATCGTTGCCAGCACCCTCAGAAGCAAGTTGGCCAGTTTACATCTCGCAGCCTGGAGGCCAGTTTTACATCTAACAGCCTTTAAGTCTTCGAGCCAAGGCTGTGCAGAAACCTTCATCAAGGCAGTTTAAATATCTTTGTTGGGCCAGGAAATGTCAGTTCCCAGACTTGATCATCAATCCTGTATTGTGTGGTAACTATAAGCTGGATTTAACTGATAGATCTAAATCATTTGGCTGTTGTTTGGGGAAAGGGGAAGTCTAAAAGAGTTCAGGGATCACAGAAATGTTGCAGAACAAGGGGCACAATCGACATAAAATGTGTGTTTAGTAATTCATGTACTAATTGTCGCAACGTGGTATAGGCCTGTTCGTGTGCATTAGTTTCTTCCTTAATTTAATAAATAATCTTTAATAATTGTTGCATGATGTCTGGGCTGTTTATTCTCACTTGGGGTTCACTTGGCTCTTCACACCATTGCAGAAACAAAACCATCCATCCCCACAAACCGGTGTATTGAGTTGGGATATCCTTGCAGGTAACATCAGGGGGGTTCATGACAATTAACATCCACATCCAGCAGAGACAGCAATCAAGGAAGACACATTGCAGAACCACGAATAGATAGCTTGTGATTTTTCATCCAAGATAAGCTATTTACTGTCACTGGTCCCCACCAGGAACCCTTGGGTTGTGGATTCATTGCAAAGGATACAGCACAAATATTGAAACAATGCCATATAGCCGTGACGCTGATTGAAAAGGCAAATACAGCATCATGATGAATAAACAGATCGAATAATGGTACAATCCCACAGCAACAGCGGTTTCAGCTCGAGGGTAGGTTTTTTTTTTGCATTAAAGTTACTGTTTTCAGTGAAAACATGCTCCAAGCCTCAGAATGGGATGCCAGTATTCCATGAGTCACTGTCTCCAATTTTGTTCAGCCTTTTTACAAATTGGCATTGAGTCAGTGCAGAGGATTCAGGAAGGTTGAAAAAGGGCTGCTCCTCTACTCTAGACCACGGAGGAGATGTCAACAGAGCTGAATCTGCCTTCAGTGAAAAAATGGGGGGAAAATGACAAAGGCAAGAAAGCTACGCGTTCAAATCTCTGAGGAATAACTGAGAAAGCAGGTGGCACGTTGGATAGAAATGACAAAAGAGGACACGGTTGATGAATGTAAAGGAAGCAATGCACAGCAACAGGCACCAAATGTGAAAGTGCCTCATACCCATTAAGAACTCCGCTGATGTTAAATGTGAGGTTATCCCAAAACCCAGAAGGGCAACTTGGAACTTTGGTTCAAAGTGGTGTCTATTTTTAATTTGGAGAAAAAATATGCGAACCCGAGAGGAATAGTCCTGTCGTTTTGGGGTCAATTAATAAATGTTATTTATTAACTTGAAAGAAAAACACACGACAAGAAGGACTATATAAACATAGATTCCCTGCAGTGTAGAAGGAGGGCATTCGGCCCATCGAGTCTGCACCGACCCTCTGAAAAAGGACCCTACCTCGCCCCACTCCCCAGCCCTAACCCTGTAACCCCACCTAACCCACACATCTGTTTAGCTCAGTTGGCTAGACAGCTGGTTCGCGAGGCCAGCAGTCTGGGTTCAATTCCCGTACCGACTGAGGTTATTTATGAAGGCTCCGCCTTCTCAACCTTGTCACTCGCCTGAGTTGTGGTGACCCTTGGGTTAAATCAGCTCTCCCCCTCAATAGGGGAAGCAGCCTATGGTCATCTGGGACCATGGCGACTTTACCTTACATCTTCGGACCATGGGAGGCACCCGGAGGAAATACACTCCAGACTCTCTAAACTAAATCCAGCAGGTAGTTACCACTCACAGGTTATCTGTTCACATTTGGGAAAACATTCTTCAGTTTCAGCTAAGGCGTAATCATCTCTGTTCTAGTTTTGGATTTTAATCAGCTGCTCTTTCAGCAATAATTTGTTTTTGGGGACATTGTTTTCTGCAGCTGGGTGTGGCTGTGACCATAGCTACTTCTAGTGTCCCTTTCTCCAGTTATCTCTGTGGATATATCCTTTTCCCTTATGATGTTACCCACTCTGTGGATCCACCTTTTAACATAGAAGTGACTTATCTCCCCACTTTGAAGTCACCTCTTCTGTGCCGCATCGTTTTCCCCCTAGTATATAAACATTTGTTATTGTCACTTGTATGCTAATTCATATCCCAAAACACCCCTTCACACAAATGCACGTATCAATCCCCTTTCACCCTCTTTCTTTATTGAATCTTATCCCAATTTCATTTTTTAATCTTAATTTTCCGCAATTATTAACAAGACCCACTACATATTGGGCTGGATACTCCGTTTTGGAGGCTATGCTCTCTCGCCGGAGCTGAATTGCAACCAGTTTACGATCCCCCTGGGAATGCAAACCGGTAAGGAATTCAGTGTTCCATGCCATTCAAATTTATGTCTGGCGTGAAATGCAAGGAATTCCCAGACAACCCTGCTATCGGGCAGCCCGATAGCGAAGTCCTGCTGCAGGCCACACCCCCTACACTGTCCGCACCACAAATCGTCCCTGAACCCCCACATGCACCGGCCCAAATTCCCACTCTGTACCCGAAATCGCCCCCGAACTCCTTTCGCACTCCACATCATCCCCCCCACCCCAGATTCCTTGGGTGCCCTCCATACCCAAGTACTTGGGTGACCTGCACCCCCCCCTCCCCCTAAGACCACTGCAATAGGGAGATCACCCACAGGGCCCTCTGTAATTGGGGGAACCCCCCATAGGGACCCCTGTAATAGGGAGACCCCCCCACAGGGGCTCCTGTATTTGGGAGGACCCCCCCACAGGAACCCCCAGCCTAAAAAGATGCCCTACAAACCCCCCCCCCACAGAGCCCCCCATCCCTCCGGAAAAACGACGCCTGTCTGGAAGCTAGAGAGCAGTCCAGAAAGAGACAGTGAGAAGCATTACAGCTGTAACACTTACCTTGAAGCTCCACATGCCTATTGCTCAAAGGAGAGTGGCTATGACCTGTGTCTGGTTCCCACAGATCCATTAACTGCAAGCCATTCATAGCTTTCTAGTAGTGGTCTGTGATTGACAGCTTCTACAAACCATCTGCAGCTCCGATTCATTCATCTCCCTTTACGGTTCAGCGGCCTAAGTGGTGAAACTCCACTATTTGTAAACATTAACTACATCAAAGCGAGGTAATTGCATTCCAATCACTCAAGTGTGTGATTTCACTGCAGTTATCTGTCGTTTTTAAGAAAGGACACAATTCAGTGAAGGTTTGTTCGACTGATTGCTGAAACGGGGGAGTTAACTTATGAGGAAAGGTTAGACAGATTGGGCGTGTATCCACTGGAGTTTGTAAGTTGAGAGACAATCTTATTGGAACATGTAAGAGCTTCAGGGGACTTGACAGTGTGGATGATTAAAGGCTATTTTCCCTTGTGAGAGAGAGAATAGAATTAGGGGGATATAATTTAAGCATAAGGAGCGGAATTCACCTTCGCGGGATCTTCCAGTCTGCCGGCATCGCACCCATGCCCACGGGTTGCCTGGTGGCGTGGGGTGGCCACAATGGGAAACCCCATTGGCCGACTGCGGGAACGGCGAATCCCGTTGCCAGCGGGGGTGCACCGCGCCAGAAAATGCGGTTGGCGGAATGGAGAATCCTCTCCCAGATTCACGAATCTGTGCCATTCTCTTCCACAGAAAGTGGTGAAGGTAGGGCATTGAATATTGTTAAGGCTGAATTCAATAGATTATTGATTGACGAGGGAGTCAAAGGCTGGGTGGATAGGCAGGAAGTGGAGTTGAGGCCACAATCAGATCAGCCATGTTCTTGTATGTATGTATTGTATATATTGACCCATCTCCTCCCCTGGGCTATTTCCAAAGTTCCGCTTGCTGGATGCGGAATGCCTTCTTCCCAGCAACAGCAGGGGCATTTTACTCTTGGTTTCTGTTGGCGAGATGCCTCTAATCCTCTCCATCAACCCCCTGCAACATCAGCCACATGCGCAAGTGTTGGGAAGTGAAGCGTAAGCTGGCACCGCATTAACCACCCTCGACAGTGCATCTCCTGCCGTGGCTGGCAGTGGAGCAGATGGACCTTCAGTATGCTGCCAATATGTAAGAGATCTTAGTCATAAGCTAAATACACTGGAACCATACAGAGAAAGAATAGGCTCACAGTTTTGTTGCGTCGGATATTAAGAGGAAATCTGCCCGTGCGGAAATCTTGATTTTAGTGTCCAACACGTCCAGCCCTGCCATTAGATTTGAAGTGACATCGAAACAAACCTGTTGGACTTTAACCTGGTGTTGTAAAACTTCTTACTTAGATTTAAAAAGGGGCGAATTAAGTTAAATATGGTTTTCTAACTGGTCCCCAGGTGAGGTTCCCCAAATATGTTAACCTGGGCGAGATCCCATGGGATCTGAGCAGCACGGTAGCATAGAGGCTAGCACTGTGGCTTCACAGCGCCAGGGTCCCAGGTTCGATTTCCTGCTGGGTCACTGTCCATGCGGAGTCTGCACGTTCTCCCCATGTCTGTGTGAGTTTCCTCCAGGTGCTCCGGTTTCCTCCCACATTCCAAAGACGTGCAGGTTAAGTGGATTGGCCATGCTAAAAATTGCCCTTAGTGTCCAAAAAGGATAGGAGTTATTGAGTTTGGGGAATAGGATGGAAGGAAGGGCTTAAGTGGGTTGGTGCAGACTCACTGGGCCGAATGGCCTCCTTCTGCACTGTATGTTTTATGTTATCCCTGAATTTGTTACTGCCTGGCTGGGATACCAAATTATTATGCCCCAGGTGAGGAGGGATGAACTGGCTCCCTTTCTTTATTCAGCCACTCCCCCTGCTGGTGGCAAAAAGAAATGTAAAAGAATCCCATCCTTCACGGATCCCTTATCCCAGTCCCAAAATTTATATTTTAAAAGGAACCAGGCTTTTTTTTGTAGTTAAATACAGAAGTGAGTTTATTAACCTCGAGAGCAAGAATATTGTGAAACACCTGTGCAAACATTCGCAAAGATTAGTGAAAAGCAAGGAAGTAAAAATAAAAACAAAGCAGTCCTTTACTTTTGAGTTGTAGATGATTGAGTGTTACGGCTGTTGTGGTTCAAGGTACAAGTCGCGCTGACTTCAGCAGGTGAATAGTCGGCTTTGGGATTTCATTAATGCTGACATCAACAGACAAAGTGTCAGTTTCGACATTCCAGTGTTCTGCAGTTTGGCAAAGAGGTTTCCATTTCAGCTGTGGCCTTTGCTGACATAGCTGACTTCAGCAATCAGTGAGTGAGAGATATAGAGATAGAGCTGCATCTGTCTGGCTTTCTGCTTCTGTGTCACACTCTCCTGACGGTCCACACACACACAAACAGACCTGGGGCAACTTTACATCTGGCTTTCATCCCAGTCTTTGGATATTCCTGGAAGTAAGAATCCACAAATCCATTTAGACATTACTCACATCCCTCGATGAGATGATACTCGTCTCCCTTTAGGCCTCGTTGTTTCTCCGTAAATTATTTTCTGGATGCTTTCAAAGTATCTTTGTCTGGAAATAGAGCGGGGTTCAATTCGCTCTCAGAGTATCACCCACCAGCATTTCAGCAAATTACCGACTTTACATCGTCTGCTATCTTTAGCTTGTAAAAAGAAATGCACAGGTTTTACTTAAAGTTCAATATTTCCAAATGCAATTTGGTGTTGTTCATTCATTATTATTACAATGCAGGTGATTCAGTTTAGTGGGAAGAATAGGGAGAGATAATTTAAAATGCAGGCTCCAAGTCGAAAGGGGGTGCAGGAGCAGAGGGACCTGGGCGTACGTTAGAGGAGAAATTGCCAAATGTGTCACAGAATTGATATAACTAATAATAAAGATGTCTCAAGTTTATAGCCGCACAGGTCAAGATAAAACACAGTCATTCAATCATCCGACAGGGCGTTAGGATCAGAATGTGGACCCATGTCACAGAAATCATGGCTCCAGCCTGTCTGTAAGAGATGCATTGTCCAGCCCAGAGCAGGGAATAAAAACATATTAACACCCCATCAAGGAGTTCAGGTTAAGGAAAATATGTTGAACAGAATCCAGGAGATTGTAAAGAAGCATTGTATTAGTTGATCGTTTTCCCATTAAAAGGCCCAGAAAAAATGCGTACTGATCACCTTGTAATGTTCCGAATGAATCGATAACGTCAATGCCTCCTTGTGGGTGGGTGATACTCATTGAAAGAACTTTAAATATATATGCATGTAACTCTGCTGAATATGATCAGAGCTGACTTTTGCGAGCTAAGGGCAGAATTTGTCTCTCTTGTGTGCACACAGCAATTTCAAATAAACACAACTTTTACAACTCCACGCAGTCGAGAAAAGACTCAGCATTTCTTATCTCCAACAATGTATATGTGCATAGATCATTGAAGGTGAGGGGCAGGTGGAGAGAGCAGTTAATAAAACACATATTACCCTGGGTTTTAATGATAGGGGCATACAGTACAAGAGCAAGGATGTTAACATAGAATCCCACAGTGCAGAAGGAGGCCATTTGGCCCATCAGGTCTGCACCTGCTCTACTAAAGAGCACCCTATCTCATCCCACTCCCCCGCCCTATCGCCATAACCCCACTTAGCCTTTGGACACTGAGGGGCAATTGATCACAGCTAGTTTTTAATACAGAACAAGGCCAGCACCGCAGGTTCAATTCCTGTACCGGCTGAGAATTCTGAATTCTCCCTCCGTGTACCCGAACAGGCCCCGGAATGTGGCGACTAGGGCTTTTTTTACAGTAACTTCATTGCAGTGTTAATGTAAGCCTACTTGTGACAATAAAAAGATTGTCATTATTATTATTATTGCCAATCCACCTAACCTGCACATCTTTGGACTGTAGGAGGAAACCAGAGCACCCGGAGGAAACCCACGCACACACGGGGAGGACGTGCAGACTCCGCACAGATAGTGACCCAAGCCGGGAATCGAACCTAGGAGCCTAATGCTGTGAAGCAACATTGCTAACCACTGTGCTACTGTTCACAGGATAGGAAGGATGCGAACACATTGGAGAGAGTGCAGTGGAGGTTCACAAGAACAATTCCAGGGATGAAAAACTTCAGTTATGAAGATAGATTGGAGAGGTTGGGATTGTTCCCTTTGAAGAGTTGAAGCTTAAAAGGATATTTGATAGAAGTGTTCAAAATCGTGAGGGGAGTGGACAAAGTAGATCGAGAGAAACTGTTCCTACTTATAAACGATCGATAACAAGAGGCACAAAGTTGAAATGATTTGCAAAGGAAGCAAATGTGATGTGAGAAAAAGCTTTTTCACAAGAGTGGTTTGGGTCTGCAATGCTCTGTCTGTGAAGGAAGGTTCAATCAACGCATCCAAAAGGGCGTTTGATGATTATTTGAAGCGAAGTAGTGTGCAATGGCGAAAGGGCACTAAGTCATAATGGTTAATCTGAGAGCTGGTGCAGGCACGATGGAATGAATGGCCTTCTTCTGCACCATAACAATTCTGCGATTCACTGTCGACCTAACCACTGGTATGCACTGTCAGCGAGAGGTTGCTCCATTTGACATTGAATTCACCCAATATTCATGTTTGTTTCCTAAGGTGCTCCAAGCGCTGGGCTGGATTCTCTGATTCTGGGGCTATGTCCCCACGCTGGGCTGGATTCTCCGATTCTGGGGCTATGTCCCCACGCTGGGCTGGATTCTCCGATTCTGGGGCTATGTCCCCATGCTGGGCTGGATTCTCCGATTCTGGGGCTATGTCCCCACGCTGGGCTGGGTTCTCTGATTCTGCGGCTATGTCCCCATGCTGGTGTGGGAACGGTGGGACAAATTGGCGCAAAACGGCCACCGATTCTCCGTTTTGCTGGGGACCAGCAGGAAGGCAGCGTAGAGCACCCGCCTCTACCTGCTGACATGCGCCGGAGAATTGACGGGTCCATGGCCTCGCATGCGCACGGCGGCGCCCTGCAGCGGCTGCGCCTTGGTGTACGGCGGAGGCCGCCCGCAAACCCGGCTCACAAAATAGCCCCCCCACTTTCGGCCGGCTCGCCCGCCCTGGACCGCACCCCCAAAAGTGCCCCCAGCACTAAATGATGCCCTCACGCCCGCGGATCGTCCCTCCCCCCGGCTGTGGCGGTGCTAGACTGAGTCCACGCCGAGTTCCCGACAGGCTGAGACCACACGCGACCCATGCTGTTGGGAACCCGGCCGATCGGGGGCGGAGCATCAGGGGGGGCGGGCCTCAGGCAATGTCCTGCGGCCGTCGATACGTGGAGCGGCGTACTCCTAGAGTCTGCTGCTTTGCAGGGGGCGGAGTATCGCGAAAGCGGCCCCGCCCCTGATTTGCTCGGAAACGTGGATTCTCCGGCTGTTCACCAAACATGATATCGGCAACCGGAGAATCCAGCCCCCAATTTCTCTCGTTATGATATCATCAACTTGCCACACACAAAAATATTGAAAATATAAACTTGCAAGGGGCAAGTTAGTGTGGCACCATTACTGCAAATTATGACTCACTGCACTTTCGCCTCACTCATCAAGTTAAATATTTATATCACTTTAAATTTTGCATTCCAATTTTCCACACAGTATATTTTAATGTGTGATTTTAGATGTTTTACTTATGGTATTCTCTACAGTGCCCCCAGCCCCGAATAATGCCCTCCCGCCCGCGGAGGGGAAAGATTGAGAAGGCAGGGCCTTCATGGATAACCACAGCCGGTACGGGAATCAAAACCAAACTGTTGATGTTGCTCTGCATAACAAAGCAGCCATTCAGCCAACTGAGCTAACCCTGTATGTTGGACAGGCAGATAGATCAATGGATGGATAGATAATTGGTATATTGGAAAATCATCATGGTGCAAAATTACCTATAAAATAATGGAAGAATTGCACAGTCAGGATCTTTTCAACATTGCAGCACATTGCAAAATGCAGGTCTCCTTAACTTATGGAAGAGAAATGGAAGGTCTAAGTCGATAATTCATATGTTGTCAGGTTGAGTTCATTAAATTCATGGAATCCACAGAATACCGTCAGTGCAGAAGGAGGCCATTCGGCCCATCATGTCTGCAATGACCCCCCCCGAAAATGCACTCTACCTAAGCCCACTACCCCGCCCTATCGCCACAACTCCACTCTTTGATCATGGCCAATCCACCTAACCTGCATATCCATGGTCACTAAGGGGAAATTTATCATGGCCAATTCACCCAACCTGCACATCTTTGGACTGTGGGTGGAAACCGGAGCACCGCGACGAAACCCACGCAGACACAGGGAGAACGTGCAAACTGCACACAGACAGTGACCCAAGGCCGGAATTGAACTTAGGACCCTTGAGCTATGAGGCAGCAGTGTTAACCACTGTAGCACTGTGCTGCTCATATTCTCAATCATTCACCTACCGTTTCTGAAGTATTATGTAGGGGATTGGGCTATCTCACAAACTATTAATCCAATAATTCCTCATTTTACTATGGAACTGTGTCTTTTGTTCTTCATTCCATTGCGTTTTTACTTTTGTGTGGTTGTGGAAAGACATTATGGCAATGGGAGATGGGTATCAAAACTATTACAGTGAGGTCCAGAGAGAGCTTTTTCAACCTTTCAATAAAGGAACATATAATTGGTTGTTTTTGTGTCAGATTAACTTTGGAACCCTTTCCCAAGGATCAGTTTTAGTGCTCGTTCTGAATGTTTTTGAGTTTGTTCACGCGATCTTTAGTAAGTCCAATATTCAAAAAAAGGCAGTGCATATTGAACAATAGATCTTACGTAACGATTGAACACAGTGAATATGTTGGTTTGAGATAAGTCATGATGCTTGAGAAGACATGACATATGAAATCATCCATTTCCTCTTCAGAATTTTAGGCACTTGGTAATCCCATTTGAAATTACTTTGAATGTCGGTTCCTAATAGTTTGACGTATGGTTCTTGCACAATCTTCACATTGCATAAGTTGATAAAAGGGAGAATGAGTTTGGGCGGGGTGGGGGTTGTGCATCAAGCACAATTCCATAGCATTTTACTTTTGGGGGTTCAGTCTCAGGTGCGGCACTGTTGCCCATTTACTCAATGATAGGGGGAGTGAAGCACTTGATTGCAACACTCCAAGAGTATCCAGTTATTCACATTTAATAGCGATGAATAGGCATGGTGATATCAATACATGCATTGTTTGAGATGGCTAAAGGTGTAATAGGGCCTAATTTCATCTCTGAAACCAAAAGAGAAAATGTTGGAAAATCTCAGCAGGTCTGGCAGCATCTGTAGGGAGAGAAAAGAGGTAACGTTTCGAGTGCAGATGACCTTTTGTCAGAGGGTAAGCTGTGGCAGATGTAGTGGGGGAAGCGGGGGGGGGGAAGCAAAGGGGAGAAAAGTTATGGAAAGATGGATAGTATGGGGGGGGGTAAATGTATATAAAGAAAGACAAGAAAGAAAGAAATGGTAAAAGACAGTTAAAATGAAATGCGATGAAAACAAAGGGGTCAAGGTGGGGTAGAGCTAATCATCTGAAGTTGTTGAATTCGATGTTGAGACCGGAAGGCTGTAGCGTGCCTAACCGGAAGATGAGATGTTCCTCCAGTTTGCGTTGAATTTCACTGGAACATTGCAGCAGGCCAAGGACAGACACGTGGGCATTGGAGCAGGGTCTTGTGTTAAAATGGCAAACAAGGCAGCACGGTGGGTTAGCCCTGATGCCTCATGGTGCCGAGGCCCCAGGTTCGATCCCAGCTCTGGGTCACTGTCTGTGTGGAGTTTGCACACTCTCACCGTGTTTGCGTGGGTTTCGCCCCACAATCCAAAGATGTGCAGGCTAGGTGGATTGGACACGCTAAATTGCCCCTGAATTGGATAAAATTAATTGGGTACTCTAAATTTATAATAAAAAAGGCAAGCAACGGGAAGATCAGGGTCCCGAATGCGCACAGACCGCAGGTGCTCAGCAAAGCGATGACCCAGTCTACGTATGGTCTCTCCGATATAGAGGAGGCCACAATGGGAGCAGCGAATGCGATAGACCAAATTGAAAGAGGTGCAAGTGAAATGCTAATTTGGTTTCTTGTGTTACCCAAGAGTGCAGTGTTATCCAATTGAAAGTAATCGATTTGTTTTGAATATATTGTTGTCGACTGTTGAGAAAGTCCAAAGACCAGTGTTCACATGATGGCTCACTCCTACTTGAAGGAAATTGTTGATAATGTTAAGAGAAACATGAACGAATGCTCTTCTGAAATAAGCTGGAACAACTGTTGCTGGTGTTTTCTGTTTGTCAGCGTTGAGATACAGCTGGTTGAGGAGACCCAAAACACAATGGCCTTTGGATAATCCCTTTCCAGACTGCCAGTGGTTTCAGTGTTTCATCATCTGTCATGGTGGGATTTGAATCCGGGTCCCCAGCGCATTATGTTCGTCTCTGGATTACTAGCCTAGTGACAATATCACGATACCACCATCTCCCCATGTCTAAACCCAAACTATTTCCAGCTGCTTCACCAATGACCTTCCCGCCGTCATAATGTCAGAGGTGGTGATGTTCACTGACGATTGCACAATGTTCAATTCAATTTCATAACTCCTCAGAAAATAAAGCAGTGCGTGCACACATGCAGCAAGACTGGGAAAATATTCAGGCTTGGGCTGAGAAGGTGCAAGTAACATTCATCACGCACAAGTGCCAGGCAATGCTCATCTCCAACAAGAGATAATATAATTATCTTCCCTGAGTGTTCAACAGCATTACAATCACTGAACCAGCCCCCCCCCCCCCTCCACCTCCAACCCCACCATTGGCATCTCGGGGGTTACCATGGAGAAAAGCTTAATTGATCGACCGAATAAATACTGTGACTACAAGAGGTCAGAGACAGAGGCCGGGATTCTCCCTTCTGGGGACTAAGTCCCCACGCCGGTGGGAAAACCGGCGCCAACCACTCTGGCATCAACAGAGTGGTTGGCGCCGAAAGTGCGGATTTCTCTGCCGTAGGGACGGCGCGAGTTCGCACATGCGCCAAAGGGCCGCTGTGATCTCGCGCATGTGCGGAACGGCCGGCGTGTTTCCACGTATGCGCGGACCGGCCAGCGTATTTTGGCGGAGCCCTACAGGGGCTAGTGCGGAAGGAAGAAGTGCCCCAACGGAACTGGCCCACCCGCAGATCGGTGGGCCCTGATCGCAGACTAGGCCACCGTGGGGCCCCCCCTCCGGGGTCGGATCACCCTGCGCCCCCCTGAGGACCGGTCCCGCCGACTTACCTGCCAGGTCCCGCCAGTACGTGAGTTGAGTGATACACAGCGGCGGGACTGGCCAAAAATGGACGGCCGCTCGGTCCATCGGGGCCCGGAGAATCGCCGGAGGGGTGGTGGCTGCGAACGACACCCGACTGGCGTGGCAGGAATCCCGCCCCCGCCAAAAAAACGGCACCGGAGAATACGGCAGCCGGCGTCAGGGCGGTGGGGCAGGATTTGCGTCGCCCCCTGGGGATTCTTCAACCCGCCGGGGGGGGGGGGAGGGGTCAGAGAATCCCGCCCTTCTGTGGCCGGTAACTAACCCCCTAACTCCCCAAAGCCTGTCCACCTCCTACAAGGCACAAAGTCAGGAATATGATGGCATAGGCCCATCTTGCCTGAATGAGCGCAGCTCCAACACTCAAGAAGCTCAACACCGCCCAAGACAAAGCAATCCACTTGATTGGCACCCCACCTGCAACCTTAAACATTCACTCCCTCCACCACTGTTGCACCATTGACACGGAAGCTCACGAATCGATTCTACATTGGAACAATCATTCAAGTCATCTTGGTAGATCCTAATTGTGATATCTGACTCTTGTTTAATCCAATCATTAAGTTCCTCACCCGCTTCCAGTGGGACCACAGGCTATAATGAAATTTCTCTGTAGCCCCATTCACCAACACATCTTGCCCACAAACAAACCAAGGAGATGAAAAACAGAAGTCTCACATGGGCAGCTTTAAATTGTTGCACTTCATGGAATGTAAAGTCCTTTGGGACACCCTGAAGTAGTGAATGTTGCTATATGAATACAAGTTTTTGCTTTTCTCTTCGTGATAAAGCAGTTAGATTTGAATTTGCCACTTAGAAATATAGACACATAGAAAATAGGAGCAGGAGGAGACCATTTATATTTTTTATAATCTTTATTGTCACAAGTAGGCTTACATTAACACTGCAATGATTCAGAATGTCTAAATTACCTAACAGCCCGTCTTTCGGGACTGTGGGGGGAAACCGGAGCACCCAGAGGAAACCCACGCAGACACGGGGAGAACGTGCAAACTCCGCACAGACAGTGACCCAAGCCGGGAATCGAACCTGGGAGCCTGGAGCCATGAAGCAAGAGTGCTAACCAGTATGCTACCGTGGCAGCCGGTTTGAGTCCTTTGAGTCTTCTCTGCAATCATTATGATCATGGCTGATCATCCAACTTGAGAGCAGGATTCCACCACCACCCCCCCCCCCCCCACCCCCGCCCCCCGCCCCGAAATCCTTTCATCCCCTTTGCCCAAAGTGCTATATTTAACTGCTTCCTGAAAATATAGATGGTGGGATTCTCCATTTGGGAGACTCCCGCCGGTGTGGGGGGGTTGGTCCCCTATTATAGCGGTCCCTGAGGGTGGCAGGGGGAGGAACACGGGGGGGGGGTCTGCTAATGGAGACGTGGGCAGGCAGTGCATTGCTGAGGGGGGGGGGGCGTGGTGTTGGCTCTCAGATGGTCCCTACCAACATGGCCCTGGTGTGGTGGATCTCATGGTGGGGAAGGGACCCCCTTGACCCACCGCGAGATCCATCACATCAGGCTCACGATTGCTGAGACCACAAGTGACGTAAGGCCACATGCTTCTCGCCACAGAGATCGGAAAATCGTGGGAGGCCGGAGCATCGAGCGCCAGGCCCACTAAATAGATGCAAATGTGTCATTGAGAACCATTTGCATTTATTTACATCCCCTGACTGAAGAGCATCGTGGACCTCATTTATGCTGCCGGGGTGGTGAGGGGAGGGGTGCACAGTCCAATGTTTAATTTCAGAGCCCAATGTAATCTCCACAGGACTCAAAGGAAAATGAACTGATTTGGCTGAAATACGGTCAGGCACCCAGTTTTATCTCTGTCTGTTATACCCCAAGGTAGAGACATTTTATCGACTTTGAATTATGCTACTTCATGATCGTTTGATCACCAAGGTTCAGATTCTATCTTTAAGTTATAAAAATAAAAACAAAGCACAGCTGAAGCCAAGCAGTGTTGACCGTACGTGGTGTGGCATTCTCGCTCACTCAACACCATTCGGTTTTGCGGTGCTGTCAATGTTGGCCAATGCGGAGTGACGAACAATGAATTAAGCAAAGGATCAGAACAAATATTAGGGGTAGCGATAAGAATAGCTCAGGGAGCAGCTGTTTTTTTTGCGGATGGGGAAGTGGGGAATCAAACATCACGGGCGGGATTCTCCGGTCTTCTAGCCGTGTTTTCCCGCGCGGCACGCCTCCGCCAGCAGCGGGATCCTCCGTTCCCGCAGCTGGCCAATGGGGCTTCCTGTTGTCCCGCACGCCGTTGAGAAACCCGCGGGTGTGAGTGAGGTGCCGGCGGACCAAAGGATCCTGCTAATGAAGAATTCCACTTTGTTGGAACAACGAAGAACAACACATATTGACAAAGAATTGCCAAAAAGAACCAGAGAAGGGGATGAGGATGTTTGTCTTGACGCAACATACTGTGGTGATCTTGAATGTTGATTCAATGATAACTTTCAAAAGGAAATTAGATATCATAGAATCTCTACAGTGTAAAAGGAGGCCATTCAGCTCATTGAGTCTGCACCGATTCTTTGAAAGAACACTTCACCCAAGCTCATACTCCCGCCCTAGCCCATTAACACCTTAATCTAACCTAGCCTTTTGGACACTAAAGGGAAATTGAGCTCGGCCAATCCACCTTACCCGCAAAACCTTGGGCTGTGGGAGGAAACCGGAGCACCCAGAGGAAACCCATGCAGACACGGGGAGAACGTGCAAACTTCACACAGACAGTCACCCAAGGCCAGAATTGAACCCCGGTCCCTGGCTCTGTGATGCAGCAGTGCTAACCACTATGCCACTGGTCAGCGAGGTTGAAAGGGAAGTGTATGGTTAGAAAGGGAGCATTTACAGGGCGGTGGGGAAAGAGCAATGTAACTGGAACTGATCAGAGAGCTCTTTGAAAGCGAGGTCGCCAGCACCATGGGCGGAATGCTTTATTATTCTAATTCACAAAAGTGATGGCTAATTATGAATCATGCATTCTCTTACTTTGTGCAAAAGTCAGTTGAATGGCTTGTGAATTACACGGCATAATCAATGTATAAATGAATGATGTTCATTGAAATTGTTTTCTAAGACATTGATTAATGTTAATTATTAGATTTTGGTGGATATAATTTTAGACGTTCAATTATACCCTAACAATTTCTTCAGCCATCTAATTTGAATTGTATCTACATTTCTTTTTATTGCAGATTTGTCTAGCCATTGGTTTGCATGCAAATTTTGATCATAATTGCTTATAAAAATTGGCAATAAACATTGTAGATTCATTTGAATGCATTAGCATCTGATTTTTAATCTAAAACATTGAGCTGTAAGGCTTATTTTCCAACATTTTTGATGCTTCTGTGCAATATTTATAAAGTACAAAATGTTTAGTCAAACGGGAGCAAAAAACACACATCCCCAGAATGTGTGTCAGTCCTTAAGGAATGCTGCACTGTCAGTAGTGCAGTCTTGTAGACTCGACTAGTCGAGGGCTGGTTCAGCACAGTGGGCTAAAAAGCTGGCTTGCAATGCAGAACAATGCCAGCAGCGCGGGTTCAATTCCCCTACCACCCTCCTCAAACAGGCACCAGAATGTGGCGACCAGGGGCTTTTCACAGTATCTTCATTGAAGCCTACTTGTGACAATAAGTTATTATTAGTCTCTGTTTGGCCTCCCAGATTGTTTAAAAGATCCCATGGTCATTATTTTGAAGAAAAGCAGAGATGTTCCAGCCAGAATTTACCGTTAAACCCACATTAGCAAGCCAGTTTGTGGAGATGCCGGCCATGGACACGGGTGGGCACAGTTTAGTTAGTCATTTATCTTACTGAGATTTGTGGGAGCTTGCTGTGCACACATTGGGTGCTGTGTTTCCACAGGTTACAATTGTCTACAAAGCACTTTGGGATATCCTGAGATTGTGGAAGGCACTATGTAATCTCAAATCTTTCTGATTTAATGTATTGCTGCCTCATACTTGCAATGCAAGCATTTGGAATGTTGCAAATGCACAGACCATGAATGTTGATAGTTTCCCGATGAGGGATTCTAACTTTTAATGGGTTTACATTTCCCTTTTTGCAGACATTTGAGTCATTAAGTCCATCAGCGAATGAACAAAATCCTGAAATGGTGTTTTCCCATTTGATGTGATCATTAATGTCATCTTCAGTGAATCTATCTCTTCAGTCAAATTCATGGAGATATACATGCCTTGAATGAATTGAAAATGAGCTACCTGACCTTTTCTACCCAGCCTGATAGCGTTAATACTGATTGGAAGACTTTGATAGTGATGGTTAAAATAAAAAAGCAAGCAAAAGAGAAATAAGCATACATCTAACAGTTTGAGGTTAATCTCTTGGCAGAAGTTGTCTCCAGTTGGCACGCACCAATATTGACTTCTCAGAAACACACTATTCCCCCTGGGAGTATTAAGTATCCCGGACATATATTGCGCGCCGACTTTAAGATCACTAAATCACCCACCGAAAAAAATCCTGTCGTCTAGCCTGATCAAAATATCTGCAAAGGATATGATCTGAAACTAAATTAAGTTTGTATCATTGGAGAAGGATTCCTCCTGGGATGCGATGGTTGTCCAATGAACAGGCAGTGAGTCGATTGTTCGATTACCAGATTAGAGGAAGGTTTTCAGTGGCGGTCCCAAGGGGTCAGTGTCAGACCCTTCGTCTTCCTGCAACCTATTAATGTCGTACACTGCAGTGTTCGAAGATTCCGAAGATTCTGAAATTTGAAGATGATATGAGGATTGAAAGCAGCGTCAACTGCGTTGAGGTTAGTCTGGAACTTCAAAAGGACATGGTCATGTTAGTAGATTGGGCAGACAAATGGCTGATGAAAAATGTGAGATGATTCACTTTGGCAGGAAGATTGTGGAGCGCACATAAAGGAAGTTTTTATTGATTCATTTTTATGGGATGTGGGCGTCGCTGGTCAGGCCAGCATTTATTGCCCAGCCGTAGTAGCCCTTCAGAAGGTGCTAGTGCGTTGCCTTCTTGAACCGCTGCAGTCCTTGAGGTGTAGATACACCCACTGTGCTGTTAGGGAGGGAGTGCAGGAACATAGGAATCTCAGGCAATTCCAGTCCCACTTGTCAAAACACAATTGAATTAACCAATAATTCTTAGAAAAACACCCACAGTCTTTGGCCCTTGCTGCCCATAATTACAGTCACCAGGTTTGTAAATGTAAACACGATTACTGTTTATTTATAACGAGAGCTGTAATGAAATATGCAGAAAATATGACTGGTTCGCTATTACCTAATTCCTAACTCCCCACTTTGCCTCCCACCCTCTACACACACACACACACAAGGCAGACAAACACAATGGAATAAAGGGCTACAATTCATAAGTAAGACGAAGAAAAGTCTTTGTTTCAGATGGTGGTTCCCAGCACCTTACTCCTCTTAAAACGTTGCTTTCAGTTTCTGGTTGTTATTATAGATTGATTGAGGTCTCTGTACTTTCAGAAATACAGCAATCACATGCCTTTCTGGAGAGAGAGAGTGATGGTTCTTGTCTTAGTTTGAAACCTGTCTTGGTTTCCCTGGAGATTCATTCATTCATGTTCTCTGCAGCCCCAGGAACACAGCCTCTCTGGAGAGAACAGGGAGGACAGAGAGAGAGAGAGAGAGACCACCTCCCCGTGTTTTCAGGAGACAAGCGGAACCTCCTTGGGACTCTGAAATATGGGATACAGGATTGGAGCAAGAAACAAAAGGGGGGCTTACGGCAGATTCAGGGACCTCAAAACCGTGGATGGCCTAGAAGAGTGTAGAAAGTGCAGGAAGCACTGAAAGAGGAATTAGGAGAGCGGGCAAAATGACAGAAAATCCCAAGATGTGTTGTAAGTGTATTAAGAGCAAGAGGGGACTCCGGGGAAGATATGGGCCCATTAGGGACTAAAGTGGCAATCTGTGAGGAGCTGAAAGATGTCGGGAAGGTATTAAATAAGTATTTTGCAATTGTGTTCACTAAGGAGGATGATGCATATATACAAGGGAGAGGAACTGTGGTATAATTGAACAATTAGCATTGAGAGGGAGGAGGTGTTAGTGGGTTTTTGCGGACTTAAAAGTGGATGGATTCACTGGCCTAAATAAATGTACCTGGGGTGACTGTGTGAGGCACGGAGGGGGGGGGGATATTTCAGGGGTCTAATGCTAACTTTCAAATCCTCTCTGGCCACAGGAGAGGTTCCAAAGGACTGGATGACAGCTAATGTGGTACCATTATTAAAAAAGGGAAGGGGGAAAAAAATAGGCCAGTGAGTCAAACATCAGTGTCGGGAAATTATTGGAAAACATTCTGTGGGACAGAATTCACTTCCGCTTGGAGAGGCAAGGGTTAATCCAAAATAGTCAGCATTGTCCAGGGGAGATCATGTCGAACAGATTTGATTGAATTTTTCGAGGCGGTGACCAGGTGTGTAGATGAGGGTTGTCCAGCTGATGTAGTCTCCATGGACTTCAGTAAGGCGCGTGACAAGATTCTAATTCCTGGATCCATGGGATGCAGGGAAATTTGGTAAATTAAATCTAAAATTATTTTAGTGGCAGGAAGCAGAGGATGATGGTCGAAGTTTTCTTTTGTGCCTGGAAGCCTCTGTCCATTGGTATTCCGCGGGGAATATGGTCCTGGGTCCCTTGCTATTTGCCGCACTGAACGAGAATGTGGGAGGTACGATACGTACGTCCACAGTTGACACATAATTGGTGGTGTGGTGAATAGTGATGAGGAGAGCATTAGGTTACAGGACAATATTGACGGGCTTCTCAATGGGCAGAGCAGTGGCCAAATGGAATTTAACCCTGAAAAGTGTGAGCGATGCAGTCTGGGAGGACTAGTAAGGTGAGGAAACAATGGACAGTAAGATGCTAGGGGGTACTGGGGACCAGAGGGATCTTTGGGTACATGTCCAAAGATCCCTGAAGGCAGCAGGACAGGTAGATAAGATGCTTAATAAGGCATATGGGCAGGAGTTTTAGAGAGGATTTGAGAAAAATTATTTTCGTCCAAAGGGTGGTGGGAGTCTCAAACTCACTACATGAAAGGGCGATAGGGGTGAGAAAGCTCACAACATATTAGAGGCATTTTGATGAACACTTGAAATGCCGTAGCGTGCAAGGCTACAGGCTAAGTGCTGGAAAGCGGGGTTAGAATAGATAGGTGCTCGATGGCCAGCACAGACACGGTGAGCTGAAGGGCTTATTTCTGCGCTGCAAAACTCAATCTCTGTAATCTCTCATCCAGAAGACAAAGGCTGGGATTTTCCACCCCCTCCCCACCCCATCCCGTCCCATCCCGCCACAGGATTTCCCATGGGAGAAGGGGTGAACCATTGGCCACCGGCAGGAACATCCTGTCCCATTGAAGTCAGTGGCCATTTGTGCGGCTTGCCGGCCATGCTACCAGGGAGCCCGCCGCGGGGTGAAGTCACCGTCGAGGGACCGAAAGATCCCACCGGTGGGAAAGGCTGCAGAAATCTGGCCCAATATCTACAGTGATGCAGCTTTCCCTCCAGCACTGCACTGGCAATGTTGACCTGGACTTAATGCTCACGCTTGTGGCGTGAGACATGAATCTGTCTCTCTTCTGACTTTCAAAGTGAGATTGCTCCCAACTAAGCTACAACTTACAACTTGTGGGCAGCACGGTAGCATTGTGGATAGCACAATTGCTTCACAGCTCCAGGGTCCCAGGTTCGATTCCGGCTTGGGTCACTGTCTGTGCGGAGTCTGCACATCCTCCCCGTGTCTGCGTGGGTTTCCTCCGGGTGCTCCGGTTTCCTCCCACAGTCCAAAGATGTGCAGGTTAGGTTGATTGGCCATGATAAATTGCCCTTAGTGTCCAAAATTGCCCTTCGTGTAGTGTGGGGTTACCGGGTTATGGGGATAGGGTGGAGGTGTTGACCTTGGGTAGGGTGCTCTTTCCAAGGGCCGGTGCAGACTCGATGGGCTGAATGGCCTCCTTCTGCACTGTAAATTCTATGATAGTCTAACTTGGGCGGCACAGTAGCACAGTGCTTAGCACTGTTGCTTCACAGCTCCTGGATCCCAGGTTCGATCACGGCTTGGGTCGCTGTCTGTGCGGAGTCTGCACGTTCTTCCCATGTCTGCGTGGGTTTCCTCCGGTTTCCTACCAGAAGTCGCGAAAGATGTGTTTGTTAGGTGGATTGGCCATGCTAAATTGCCCCTTAGTGTCCACAAAGGTTCGGTGGGATTACAGGGTTATGGGGATAGGGTGACAATGTGAGCTTAAGTAGGGTGCTATTTCCAAGGGCCGGTGTAGGCTCGATGGGCCGAAAGATCTCCTTCTGGGCTGTACATTAGAACATAGAACATAGAACAGTACAGCACAGTACAGGCCCTTCAGCCCACGATGTTGTGCCAACTACTTTTCCAAATCTAAGATGAACCTAATCTACTCCCCTTCAATTTACTGCTGTCCATGTTCCTGTCCAAGAGTCGCTTCAATGTCCCTAATGACTCTGACTCCACCATCTCCGCAGGCAGTGCATTCCACACACCCACCACTCTCTGTGTAAAGAACCGACCTCTGACATCTCCCCTATACCTTCCACCAATCACCTTAAAATTATGTCCCCTCGTGACAGCCATTTCCACCCTGGGGAAAAGTCTCTGGCTATCCACTCTATCCATGTCTCTCATCACCTTGTACAACTCTATCAAGTCACCTCTCTTCCTTCTTCGCTCCAGTGAGAAAAGCCCGAGCTCCCTCAACCTTAGCTAGGTGCTGGTTTAGCTCACTGGGCTAAATCGCTGGCTTTTAAAGCAGACCAAGGCAGGCCAGCAGCACGGTTCAATTCCTGTACCAACTTCCCGGAACAGGCACCGGAATGTGGCGACTAGGGGCTTTTCACAGTAACTTCATTGAAGCCTACTTGGGACAATAAGCGATTTTCATTTTCATTTCATTTTCATGCCCTCCAGTCCAGGCAGCATCCTGGTAAATCTCCTCTGTACCCTCTCCAAAGCATCCACATCCTTTCTATAATGAGGCGACCAGAACTGGACAAAATATTCCAAGTGTAGTCTAACTAAGGTTTTATAAAGCTGCAGCAAAACCTCGCGGCTCTTAAACTCAATCCTCCTGTTAATGAAAGTCAACACACCACATGCCTTCTTAACAACCATATCAACCTGGGTGGCAACTTTGAGGGATCTTTGTATGTGATCCCCAAGATCCCTCTGTTCCTCCACACTTCCAAGAATCCTGCCTTCAACCCTGTATTCAGCATTCAAATTCGACCTTCCAAAATGAATCATTTCACATTTATCTAGGTTGAACTCCATCTGCCACTTCTCAGCCCAGCTCTGCATCCTGTCAATGCCCTGTTGTAACCTGCAACAGTCCTCAACACTATGTACAACTCCACCAACCTTTGTGTCATCGGCAAACTTGATAACCCACCCTTCCACTTCCTCATCCAAGTCATTTATAAAAACCACAAAGTGCAGAGGTCCCAGAACAGATCCCTGCAGGACACCACTGGTCACCGGCCTCCAGGGGGAATACTTTCCATCTACTAACCCCCGCTGTCTTCTTTCGACCAGCCCATTCTGTATCCTGACAGCCAAATTTCCCTGTATCACATGGCCCATAAATTTCTGAACGAGCCTACCATGGGGAACCCTATCAAATGCCTTACTGAAATCCATATACACCACATCCACTGCCTGACCTTCATCAATGTGTCTTCTCACATCCTCAAAGAATTCAATGAGGCTTGTGAGGCAAGTCCTGCCCCTCACAAAGCCATGCTGACTATCTTTAATCAAACTATGTTTTTCTAAATAATCATGAAACCTATCTCTCAGAATCCTTTGCAATATTTTGCTCACCAGACGTAAAACTGATGGGTCTGTAATTCCCAGGGATTTCCCTTTCTTGAACAGGGGAACAACATTCGCCTCCCTCCAAACATCCGGTAGTACTCCAATGGAGAGTGAGGACTCAAAGATCATCGGCAACTGTGCAGCAATCTCCTCCCTCGCTTACATAGTAACCTTGGGTATATCCCGTCAGGCCCAGGGGACTTATCTATCCTGGTGCTTTTCGAAATTTCCAGCACATCCTCCTTTTTAATATCAACCTGTTCGAGTATATTAACCTGGTTCACAATGTTCTCATGAGCAACAAAATCCCTCTCTCTAGTGAATACTGAAGCAAAATATTCATTTAGGGCCTCCCCTATCTCCTCAGACTCTAGGCACAAGTTCCCTCCACTATCCCTGATTGGGCTTACTCTCACTCTAATCATCCTCTTATTTCTCACATCAGTGTAGAACGCCTTGGGGTTTTCCCTAATCCTTCCCGCCGTGGCTTTTTCATGCCCCCTTCTAGTTCTCCTAAGTCCATTTTTGAGTTCCTCCCTGGCTACCTTGTAACCCTCTGGAGCCGTGCCAGATCCTTGCTTCCTCACCCATACGTAAGCTTCCTTCTTCCTCTTGATGAGAAGCTCCACTATTCTATGACCTCTGATCTATGAACTGGCCTGAATCGGTTCTGGTATAGATGGTATATTTCAGAAGTCACATTTCTGCCTTTCCTTCTAGCTAAAGTGAGTGGATTTTGTTTTGCTGGTCGCTCAGACTTGGAAATTCCAAAGAAATACGAAATTGGGAAGGGGCAGACAGAATGTTGCCAATCCCTGAGTTGTGTCTGCCGATCCCAAGAGGGAGGACATACCTTCAGGTTTTAAAAGTGCTTTGCCTTTTTATTTTAAACTATCAGTGAGAAATATGAAAGGTGTTTGGTTAAGAGGATTTTCTCATTGACTCAGGAATAGAGCAGCGATAAATGTGAGCCTCTTTGTAGCTTTGTTTTTTACTGGTGTAAATAAACTGCCAGAGATGGGGGGAAAATAAATGAAAATCACAGAAATCATTAGCTCAAAGTCCGTAACAAAGACAGTACACTTTTTTAAAAAGGTAACAAATTGCTGAAAATTTAATTCCAGTTATTTATAACCATGCTGGGGAAAAGTGCTGAAGTCATCAGTAACTGCCACTTCTCGTGTGAACTGCAAGATGTAAAGTACTGATTTTTTTTCCCCAAAAACTCTGATCGCAATCTGGAGTTTACAAATGCTAGCTACCGCAGGAATACTTACAACTGCAAACTCCAAGACACAGTGCCCTGCTGCTGCCCAGGAGTTTCAATGCCGTATTTCATTTAATCTTTATTGGAACAGCAGCATGGTTAAGGGGTGCACTGCGTCAAGCTTGGCAAGATTGACACAAGGAACACAAAGACATATTTCAACAAGTCTCAAATTGGATTCCTCCAGTCCCCAGTCGTAAGTCAAAGTCGAAAAGTAGCAAGCTTCGAACATGAGGGATCGTTCGCGGGTGAAATATTAGAGCAGGGCTCAGGAGAAGATGTGTGGCCTTTTTAGGAGCTCTTGAGAAGCTGATGAAAGCTTTGAGGCCGCGATTGATATATTTTTGTGAAGCGAGGATGTTAAAGGTAGCAGAAGCTGGGCGGGTGAATGGAGTTAAGATATGGATAAGCCACAATCTAATTGGGTGTGCAGAGCAAGTTGGAGAGAATGAATGGCTTACTCCTGTTCCTACATTTATCATGAATGAAACACTAACTTACTTTTATTTTTATTGCGATTTTCATGGCCTCAAAATGTCCTGAAGTGCTGTGCAGCCAATTTACAACTCTTGAAGTTACTGTTGTAAAGTAGCAGTCAAATTTTACACAGCAAGATTCAACAATAAGCAATGAGATAGCGATCAGATAATCTGTTTTTTAGTGATATTTGTTGAGGGATGTGCATTGGCCCAGGACACCAAGGAGAATTTTCTGTTCTTCATTGAGGTGATGCCTTGGAATTTTTTACAACACCCTGAGAGGGCAGACAAGTTCTTGCTTTAAATTTTCAGCCACATAATGGCCTCTGACAATGCTGGACTCCTTTCACGCTGGACTGTCAGCCGAGGGTAGATCCTCATGCCTCCAGATCTGAAGTTGAACCCTCAAGATTCAGAGGCAAGAACATTAACCATTGAGTCGATTTCAGCGGGAGCGGAGCAGGCTAGTCAATTTCAGCGGGAGCAGTGCGCAAGTGATTTCTGGGAGGTAAGTTTCTCCTTTAAAAACACTTGTCTTTGCAGGAGCAGGCCAGTCGATTTCAGCGGGAGCGGAGCAGGCTAGTCAATTTCAGCGGGAGCAGTGCGCAAGTGATTTCTGGGAGGTACGTTTCTCCTTTAAAAACACTTGTTTTTGCAGGAGCAGGCCAGTCGATTTCAGCGGGAGCGGAGCAGGCTAGTCAATTTCAGCGGGAGCAGTGCGCAAGTGATTTCTGGGAGTTACGTTTCTCCTTTAAAAACACTTGTCTTTGCAGGACCAGCCCAGTCGATTTCAGCGGGAGCGGAGCAGGCTAGTCAATTTCAGCGGGAGCAGTGCGCAAGTGATTTCTGGGAGGTAAGTTTCTCCTTTAAAAACACTTGTCTTTGCAGGAGCAGGCCAGTCGATTTCAGCGGGAGCGGTGCGTTAGTGATTTCTGGGAGACCTTCACATGAGCAGGCTAGTTAATTTCAGCGGTAAACACTTACCTGGTCCCGTTTTCGGCCCCTCTTTGCTGTTTTTTCTTTTAAAAAAAACATTTTAGTGTTTAAGGCGGGAACAGGAAGTTCGACCCACGGACTTCTGGGAAGACCCTCATCAATAAATTCTGGTGGAGAGGAAACCCGAGACACTACACGTGTAGTGTCTCCCACCCGCCCTCCTCCTCTAACCTAATAATAAAACGCCGGCATCTCCACATCATGGCTAATAATAAAACCCATTGGTGTGAGGTAAGTACCATATTTTATTATTATTATTATTTTTTTAAAAATTTAATTTAGTTGTTAGCCAGATCTTGGTAGAAAGTTAGAGGGATGGCAGGGAAGGGAGTGCAATGTTCCTCCTGCAGGATGTTTGAGGTGAGGGATGCCGTTAGTGTCCCTGCTGATTTTACCTGCAGGAAGTGCTGCCATCTCCAGCTCCTCCAAGACCGAGTTAGGGAACTGGAGCTGGAGTTGGAAGAACTTCGGATCATTCGGGAGGCAGAAGGGGTCATAGATAGCAGCTTCAGGGAATTAGTTGCACCAAAGATTTGAGATAGATGGGTAACTGTAAGAGGGGCTGGGAAGAAGCAGTCAGTGCAGGGATCCCCTGCGGTCGTTCCCCTGAGAAACAAGTATACCGCTTTGGATACTTGTGGGGGGGGGACTTACCAGGGGTAAGCCATGGGGTACGGGCCTCTGGCACGGAGTCTGTCCCTGTTGCTCAGAAGGGAAGGGGGGAGAGGAGCAGAGCATTAGTAATTGGGGACTCGATAGTCAGGGGCACAGATAAGAGATTTTGTGGGAGCGTGAGAGACTCACGTTTGGTATGTTGCCTCCCAGGTGCAAGGGTACGTGATGTCTCGGATTGTGTTTTCCGGGTCCTTAGGGGGAGGGGGAGCAGCCCCAAGTCGTGGTCCACATTGGCACTAACGACATAGGTAGGAAAGGGGACAAGGATGTCAGGCAGGCTTTCAGGGAGCTAGGATGGAAGCTCAGAACTAGAACAAACAGAGTTGTTATCTCTGGGTTGTTGCCCGTGCCACGTGATAGTGAGATGAGGAATAGGGAGAGAGAGCAATTAAACACGTGGCTACAGGGATGGTGCAGGCGGGAGGGATTCAGATTTCTGGATAACTGGGGCTCTTTCTGGGGAAGGTGGGACCTCTACAGACAGGATGGTCTACATCTGAACCTGAGGGGCACAAATATCCTGGGGGGGAGATTTGTTAGTGCTCTTTGGGGGGGTTTAAACTAATGCAGCTGGGGCATGGGAACCTGGATTGTAGTTTTAGGGTAAGGGAGAATGAGAGTATAGAGGTCAGGAGCACAAATTTGACGTCGCAGGAGGGGGCCAGTGTTCAGGTAGGTGGTTTGAAGTGTGCCTACTTCAATGCCAGGAGTATACGAAATAAGGTAGGGGAACTGGCAGCATGGGTTGGTACCTGGGACTTCGATGTTGTGGCCATTTCGGAGACATGGATAGAGCAGGGACAGGAATGGATGTTGCAGGTTCCGGGGTTTAGGTGTTTTAGTAAGCTCAGAGGAGGAGGCAAAAGAGGGGGAGGTGTGGCGCTGTTAGTCAAGAGCAGTATTACGGTGGCGGAGAGGATGCTAGATGGGGACTCATCTTCCGAGGTAGTATGGGCTGAGGTTAGAAACATGAAAGGAGAGGTCACACTGTTGGGAGTCTTCTATAGGCCTCCAAATAGTTCTAGGGATGTAGAGGAAAGGATGGCGAGGATGATCCTGGATAAGAGCGAAAGTAACAGGGTAGTTATTATGGGAGACTTTAACTTTCCAAATATTGACTGGAAAAGATATAGTTCGAGTACATTAGATGGGTCGTTTTTTGTACAGTGTGTGCAGGAGGGTTTCCTGACACAATATGTTGACAGGCCAACAAGAGGCGATGCCACGTTGGATTTGGTTTTGGGTAATGAACCAGGCCAGGTGTTGGATTTGGAGGTAGGAGAGCACTTTGGGGACAGTGACCACAATTCGGTGACGTTTACGTTAATGATGGAAAGGGATAGGTATACACCGCAGGGCAAGAGTTATAGCTGGGGGAAGGGCAATTATGATGCCATTAGACGTGACTTGGGGGGGATAAGGTGGAGAAGTAGGCTGCAAGTGTTGGGCACACTGGATAAGTGGAGCTTGTTCAAGGATCAGCTACTGCGTGTTCTTGATAAGTATGTACCGGTCAGGCAGGGAGGAAGGCGTCGAGCGAGGGAACCGTGGTTTACCAAAGAAGTGGAATTTCTTGTTAAGAGGAAGAAGGAGGCCTATGTGAAGATGAGGTGTGAAGTTTCAGTTGGGGCGATGGATAGTTACAAGGTAGCGAGGAAGGATCTAAAGAGAGAGCTAAGACGAGCAAGGAGGGGACATGAGAAGCATTTGGCAGGTAGGATCAAGGAAAACCCAAAAGCTTTCTATAGGTATGTCAGGAATAAGCGAATGACTAGGGAAAGAGTAGGACTAGTCAAGGACAGGGATGGGAAGTTGTGTGTGGAGTCTGAAGAGATAGGCGAGATATTAAATGAATATTTTTCGTCAGTATTCACTCAGGAAAAAGATAATGTTGTGGAGGAGAATGCTGAGACCCAGGCTAATAGAATAGATGGCATTGAGGTACGTAGGGAAGAGGTGTTGGCAATTCTGGACAGGCTGAAAATAGATAAGTCCCTGGGTCTTGATGGGATTTATCCTAGGATTCTCTGGGAGGCCAGGGAAGAGTTTGCTGGACCTTTGGCTTTGATTTTTATGGCATCATTGGCTACAGGAATGGTGCCAGAGGACTGGAGGATAGCAAATGTGGTCCCTTTGTTCAAAAAGGGGAGCAGAGACAACCCCGGCAACTATAGACCGGTGAGCCTCACGTCTGTAGTTTGTAAAGTCTTGGAGGGGATTATAAGAGACAAGATATATAATCATCTAGATAGGAATAATATGATCAGGGATTGTCAGCATGGCTTTGTGAAGGGTAGGTCATGCCTCACAAACCTTATCGAGTTCTTTGAGAAGGTGACTGAACAGGTAGACGAGGGTAGAGCAGTTGATGTGGTGTATATGGATTTCAGCAATGCGTTTGATAAGGTTCCCCACGGTAGGCTATTGCAGAAAATACGGAGGCTGGGGATTGAGGGTGATTTAGAGATGTGGATCAGAAATTGGCTAGCTGAAAGAAGACAGAGGGTGGTGGTTGATGGGAAATGTTCAGAATGGAGTTCAGTTACAAATGGAGTACCACAAGGATCTGTTCTGGGGCCGTTGCTGTTTGTCATTTTTATCAATGACCTAGAGGAAGGCGCAGAAGGGTGGGTGAGTAAATTTGCAGACGATACTAAAGTCGGTGGTGTTGTCGATAGTGTGGAAGGATGTAGCAGGTTACAGAGGGATATAGATAAGCTGCAGAGCTGGGCTGAGAGGTGGCAAATGGAGTTTAATGTAGAGAAGTGTGAGGTGATTCACTTTGGAAGGAATAACAGGAATGCGGAATATTTGGCTAATGGTAAAGTTCTTGGAAGTGTGGATGAGCAGAGGGATCTAGGTGTCCATGTACATAGATCCCTGAAAGTTGCCACCCAGGTTGATAGGGTTGTGAAGAAGGCCTATGGAGTGTTGGCCTGTATTGGTAGAGGGATTGAGTTCCGGAGTCAGGAGGTCATGTTGCAGCTGTACAGAACTCTGGTACGGCCGCATTTGGAGTATTGCGTACAGTTCTGGTCACCGCATTATAGGAAGGACGTGGAGGCTTTGGAGCGGGTGCAGAGGAGATTTACCAGGATGTTGCCTGGTATGGAGGGAAAATCTTATGAGGAAAGGCTGATGGACTTGAGGTTGTTTTCGTTGGAGAGAAGAAGGTTAATAGAGGCATACAAAATGATCAGGGGGTTAGATAGGGTGGACAGTGAGAGCCTTCTCCCGCGGGTGGAAATGGCTGGCACGAGGGGACATAACTTTAAACTGAGGGGTAATAGATATAGGACAGAGGTCAGAGGTAGGTTCTTTACGCAAAGAGTAGTGAGGCCGTGGAATGCCCTACCTGCTACAGTAGTGAACTCGCCAACATTGAGGGCATTTAAAAGTTTATTGGATAAACATATGGATGATAATGGCATAGTGTAGGTTAGATGGCTTTTGTTTCGGTGCAACATCGTGGGCCGAAGGGCCTGTACTGCGCTGTATCGTTCTATGTTCTATGTTCAATGAGCCACATCTGACACCTGTCACATTGTCTTTTGCATTCAGAGAGTATTGTATTGAGCAACAAGCTCATCCATTGATGGTGGCACAGTGGTTACCACTGCTGCCTCACAACGGCAGGAGCACGGGTTCAATTCCGGGCTTTGGTGACTGTGTGGAATTTGCACTTTCTCCCCGTGTCTGCGTGGGTTTCCTCTCTTGTTGGAGATGGTCATTGCCTGGCACTTGTGCGTCGCAAATGTTACCTTGGACTTGTCAACCCAAGCCTGGATATTGTCCGGGTCTTGCTGTATTTGGACATGGACTGCTTCAGTATCTGAGGAGTCGCGAATGGTGTTGAACATTGTTGAGTCATCAGTGAAGATTCCCACTTCTGACTTGATGAAGGAAGGAAGGTCATTGATGAAGCAGCTGAAGATGGTCAGGCCTAGGACACTACCCTGCGGGCCACCTGCAGTGATGTTGTGGAGCTGAGATGATTGACCTCCAACCACCACAAACATCTTCCTTTGTGCCAGGTATGACTCCAGCCAGCAATGAATGATCCCGGTTCTCATTGACTCCAGTTTAGTTCGGGCTCCTTGGTGCCACATTCAGTCAAATGCTGTCATGATGTCAAGGGCAGGCACCTTCATCTCTGCTCTGCAGTTCAGCTCGATTCCATACATTTACCAAATTTGTAATGAGGTCAGGAGCTGAGTGACCCTGGCGGAACCCAAACTAAGCATCAGTGAGCAGCTTATTGCTGAGTAGGAACTGTTTGATCACAGTGTTGATGACTCCTTCCATCACATTGCTGATGATGGAGAGTAGACTGATCGGGCGGTAATTGGCTGGGTTGCATTTGACCTGTTTCTTGTGTACAAGACACACCTGGACAATTTTCCACATTGTCAGCTAGATGCCAGTGTCGTAGCTGTACTGGAACAGCGTGGCTAGGGGTGTGGCAAGTTCTGGAGCAGAAGTCTTTGGTACTATTGCCGGAATATTGTCCGGGCCCAAAGCCTTTGCAGTACCCAGAGCCTTCAGCCATTTTTAGATCATTGGATTTTGGAGACCCACGTACATAATGTGCATCCCTAAGACTGAAAGCTTACAAAGTGAGTAAAGGTTATGCTTCATTTCTAACGTTCACTATCTGGCAGTGTGAAATTGAATAGAGCTTGAATTGTGACAGAGAGGCGGAGGGAGAGGGTGAACCTGGATTGAGTGCGAGAGGCTATGAGGGAGCGGTGGATAGAGAGGATTAAGCTGGATTGAGAGGGGAGATCATAAACAAAGGCAGGACATAGGAGAGCGTGATTGGAAGGTTAGAAAAGCAGCACTATCGATCCAGCTTATCTCCTGTTTGCAATATGAAGGATGATGTGGAGAAGATAGTGAATGGAAACCATCTGAACAAGGCAATGTCTCAAGGGCAATTATGGTTGGGCAACAAATACTGGACTAGCAGCATCCCGAGAACAAATCATAAAATAGCTGCAATTGGCAAATACATTTTGCTATTCCTGCCTGATGGAGGCTCATGTCTTGTTTGCAAAGGTGTTGCAGGCATAGAAAATGAACAATGCAATTCCATTTCTCTGTCTCTGATGGGCATAGTCTGTGGTTGGGTAACACTCTAAATCTTATTTTAATGCCTTGCACAGATTGTAAAACTTCTGCTTATTACAGTAAAAGTGCAGTCACAGTATCAGGCTGTTTGAAAAAGACAATGTACGGTCTATAAATCTGTCTGGGTTCTGCTACGCAAAACATCAACCAGTTCTGACTTTTCTTTCAATGTATGAGTTAACAATTGTCTTTTATATACCCTGCAACTCATTAATGCCAGAGTTAAAATGGCATTAATTCTATTGTGGACGAGATGCTATCAATAGCTCCATGCTGATTAATAAATTTCAATGTTACTGTCAAAGTTACTGTTGACATGCTAACTCATATCGTACCTTGTATAACTATAATGCCCCTCTGCTCATGACCACAAATTGTTTCAATTTCTAGGTTTTAAAATTTTCATTCTTCACAACAATTGATTGGCAAACGATTAGACAAACTTCAACACTGAGTGGAGTCTTCAATAGTTTGATTAACCTGTGTTTGATTGTGAGTCTGGTAACTGACTTAGGCTCACTATGCGTGTTGGTTATGTGCACTCACAGCAAAATAAACAGACACCACAGAAGCTATTAGAAGCTGGGATGTAAATATGGGGCGAAATTCTCCCCCAACGGCGGGATGTCCGCCGACTGGCGCCAAAGCCGGCGCCAATCAGACGGGAATCGCGCTGGCCCAAAGGTGCGGAAGGCTCCGCATCTTTGGCGGCCTAGCCCCAACATTGAGGGGCTAGGCCGACGGCGGAGGGATTTCCGCCCCGCCAGCTGGCGGAAATGGCGTTTGTTTCCCCGCCAGCTGGCTCGGAAATGCGGCGCATGCGCGGGAGCGTCATTGGCCGCTGTCAGTTTCCCAGCGCATGCGCGGGCGCGTCAGCGGCCGCTGTCAGTTTCCCAGCGCATGCGCGGGAGCGTCAGCGGCCGCTGTCAGTTTCCCGCGCATGCGCAGTGGGGAGAGTCTCTTCCGCCTCCGCCATGGTGGAGGCCGTTGCGGAGGCGGAAGGGAAAGAGTGCCCCACGGCACAGGCCCGCCCGCGGATCGGTGGGCCCCGATCGCGGGCCAGGCCACCGTGGGGGCACCCCCCGGGGTCAGATTGCCCCGCGCCCCCCCCCAGGACCCCGGAGCCCGCCCACGCCGCCTGGTAAATACCAGGTTTGATTTACGTCGGCGGGACAGGCAATTCCTAGGCGGGGCTTTGGCCCATCCGGGCCGGAGAATCCAGCGGGGGGCCCCGCCAACCGGCGCGGCCGGATTCCCGCCCCCGCCCAATCTCCGGGAGCGGAGACTTCGGCGGGTGCAGGGGCGGGATTCACGGCGGCCAACGGCCATTCTACGACCCGGCGGGGGGTCGGAGAATGACGCCCATGAGTGCTGACATTTTGTGACTGCAGAGATATTTAAAATTCCTTGTGAGTAAACCTCTTGCACTTTAGAAAACTAGTGTCACCTCTGCATTGCAGTGAGATAGAGAAAATATACAACATTAAGCCACAGAATAAGATATTAGGATAAATGATTAGGGAGAAAGAAAACCAGAAATGTTTAGGAAGAAAACTCCAGTGCCTTAATGGCTGAAGAAAATATAGTGGAATGAAGGAAGCTAGGGATGTGCTAGTAGGGTGCACGTGGACAAAAGAACAAAGAACAAAGAAATGTACAGCACAGGAACAGGCCCTTCGGCCCTCCAAGCCCGTGCCGACCATGCTGCCCGACTAAACTACAATCTTCTACACTTCCTGGGTCCGTATCCCTCTATTCCTATCCTATTCATGTATTTGTCAAGATGCCCCTTAAATGTCACTATCGTCCCTGCTTCCACCACCTCCTCCGGCAGCGAGTTCCAGGCACCCACTACCCTCTGCGTAAAAAACTTGCCTCGTACATCTACTCTAAACCTTGCCCCTCTCACCTTAAACCTATGCCCCCTAGTAATTGATCCCTCTACCCTGGGGAAAAGCCTCTGACTATCCACTCTGTCTATGCCCCTCATAATTTTGTATACCTCTATCAGGTCTCCCCTCAACCTCCTTCGTTCCAGTGAGAACAAACCGAGTTTATTCAACCGCTCCTCATAGCTAATGCCCTCCATACCAGGCAACATTCTGGTAAATCTCTTCTGCACCCTCTCTAAAGCCTCCACATCCTTCTGGTAGTGTGGCGACCAGAATTGAACACTATACTCCAAGTGTGGCCTAACTAAGGTTCTATACAGCTGCAACATGACTTGCCAATTCTTATACTCAATGCCCCGGCCAATGAAGGCAAGCATGCCATATGCCTTCTTGACTACCTTCTCCACCTGTGTTGCCCCTTTCAGTGACCTGTGGACCTGTACTCCTAGATCTCTTTGACTTTCAATACTCTTGAGGGTTCTACCATTCACCGTATATTCCCTACCTGCATTAGACCTTCCAAAATGCATTACCTCACATTTGTCCGGATTAAACTCCATCTGCCATCTCTCCGCCCAAGTCTGCAAACAATCTAAATCCTGCTGTATCCTCCGACAGTCCTCATCGCTATCCACAATTCCACCAACCTTTGTGTCGTCTGCAAACTTACTAATCAGACCAGTTACATTTTCCTCCAAATCATTTATATATACTACAAAGAGCAAAGGCCCCAGCACTGATCCCTGTGGAACACCACTGGTCACAGCCCTCCAATTAGAAAAGCATCCTTCCATTGCTACTCTCTGCCTTCTATGGCCTAGCCAGTTCTGTATCCACCTTGCCAGCTCACCCCTGATCCCGTGTGACTTCACCTTTTGTACTAGCCTACCATGAGGGACTTTGTCAAAGGCCTTACTGAAGTCCATATAGACAACATCCACTGCCCTACCTGCATCAATCATCTTAGTGACCTCCTCGAAAAACGCTATCAAGTTAGTGAGACACGACCTCCCCTTCACAAAACCGTGCTGCCTCTCACTAATACGAGTGTTGGCCCTCAACTATTTACAATCAATGCGCACGATCTAACTAAAACAAATAGAGTCAATTCTGGGTGGGATTAGTGGGATTAATTCTGGCGTTTGGAGCAGGAACGATCCCACTATCTAAGGGCACTCTGTTTTTTTATACATTTATTGATGGTGCCCCAATCTCTCGACCCCCGACGCAACCCTGGACCCTCCAATGCCCTGGCTCACCTGTTGGGATTATTTTAGGCACCCCCCCATACCAACTTACATGAGCAGGGTCCCAGTGCGGAAAAAATGCTTAAGCCTGGCTCATTGGCACTGCCATCCTGGCACCATGGCAGTGCCCTTGCCAGGGTGCCAAGGTGGCACTGCCAGGGTGCTAGGAGGGCAGTGCCAAGGTGCCCAGATGGCACCAGAAGTGCCAGGGTGCCACCCATCCTGGGGGCGTCCGATCATGCAGGGGAGCACCCCCTCCATGTGCCGTTGCACCTGCTTCCCGTTTGTGCGGGGCCAGTGCTGAACGGCACCTGGCTGCCCCTCGTCAGTGAGGCCGAGAGGTGCTGGATGGCCGCTCGATCCGGGGGGGCAGCAGAGTTAAAAGACATTTTAACCAAGTCTGGGCCCCATCCATTGTGGTTAGATCTGGTTGGATGTCGCGAGACATAAGGACTGTCAGGAATCTGGGGAGAGGCCTCTCCCAGGATATACCAGCATTGCGGCGGGAAGCAGCCGGAAGATCGTGTCCTATGTTAACGACTTCGATGAAGAGACCAAACATATTGGCTGGGAATTTTTCGGTTGTTCCTGTCAACGGAACCTTCCGGTCCTGGCGTCAGTGAACCCCACCGCAGGTTTCCCGGTGATGGAGGGTGCAGAAAATCGGAAACCCTGTTGGCAGCGGTGAAACCAGAGGATTCCGTCACCTGTCAGTGGCAGGCCGCCACCACCACTGCCACGAACCGCGGGATGCACGGAAAATCCCACTCTTGGAACCAAATTGACTGATGGTGCAAAGATTGGCATGGAGGCCAATAGGGAGGCGGGGGCCAGAATCTGCAAAGTGAAATAAATAGGTTATGAGTGAGCAAAATTGTTGGCAGATGGAGTACAATGTGGGGAAAGGTGAAGCTTTGGGGCTGGTTTAGCACACTGGGCTAAACAGCTGGCTTGTAATGCAGACCAACGCCAGCAGCACAGGTTCAATTCCTGTACAGGCCTCCTTGAACAGGCGCCAGAATCTGGTGGCTAGGGGCTTTTCACAGTAACTTCATTGAAGCCTACTTGTGACCATAAGTGATTATTATTATTAAGCTGTCCACTTTGATGGGAATCGAATAGAAGAATCTGAATTAACTGGAGAGGCATCTCAGAAAGCTGGGTTATGGAGTGATAATAATCTTTATTATTGTCACAAGTAGGCTTACATTAATACTACAATGAATTTACTGTGAAATGCCCATAGTTGCCACATTCGGGCGCCTATTCGGGGACACTGAGGGAGAATTCAGAATGTCCAATTCAACTAACAAGCACATCTTTCGGGATTTGTGGGAGGAAACCGGAGCACCCGGAGGAAACCCACGCAGACACGGGGAGAACGTGCAGACTCCGCACAGACAGTGACCCAAGCCGGGAATCGAACCTGAGACCCTGGCGCTGTGAAGCAATAATGCTAACCACCATGCTACCGTGCCGCCCTGGTGTGTGATCTGGGTGCCCTGGTATATGAGCCTCAAAGAGCAAGTAATTAGGAAGACAAAATGGAATGTTTGCATTTATTACAAGGGAGGCGGAGTATAAATGGAAGGAAATCTTGCTGCCACTGTGCAAGTTGTTTGTGAGACCACACCTCGAGCACTGGGAACTGTGTTGGCCACCTGACTGAAGGCAGGAGATACTTGCATTGGAAACCATTAAGAGAAAGTTCACTGGGTTTACCCCTCGGATGAAGGGATTTGCTTTTGAGGGAAGGTTGAGCAGGTTGGTCCTATACTCATTGGAGTTTAGACAAATGAGAGGTGACCTTTTTGAAACATCTAAAATTCTGAGGTGGCTTGACAGGGTGGATGTGAAAGAATGTTCCTATTATAGCGGCGGGGGGGGGGGGGGATCTCGAACTGGGGTCCACAAGGTTATCAAGGGCTTGGGGAACAAGGAAGAAAGTGGAATTGAGGACGAGCACTAATCAGCCATGATTTTATTGAAGGTTGGACGAGGCTATAGGGGCTATATGGATTCATCCTGCTTTTATGCCTTACATCCTCATGCAAGAGGCCAAAGTTAGATGAGTGCAGACATCTCGAAGGTTCCAAACAGGCGGAGATTGCCTCAAAAGAGAGGAAAAAGACCAGGATATGTTTGAATATATTGTGCTCCAATATAAATACATCTCAAGGTGATTAGTTCTTTCAAAACACAGCTGGATTAGTAGTTGGCAGTAAAATCAATCTGTGTGTTAGAGTACGGGGCAAATTATATGTTAATCGTGAGTTATTTGTGCAGCGAAATTGTGGCATTTTTAATATTATCTTTAAGCTTTCATTTGTAATTCCCTTGTTCATGATTTGAACTTGTGAGTTAGCAACCCTGATTAAGTAACAGATAAAAACATTGCAGATGAATGCAATAAGTGTTCATATGCCAAGCATTGAGAGACCTCGTTTGAAGGTATTGCTACATTAACATTAATGCAGCATTCTCTAATGTTTGCCCAAGCTGCTAATATTCCCCAAGAGAGTGATCCGCTATCACTAAACTTAATAAGCGGTCGCTGCATTAATGACTTCCTGATTTGTAAGGACTCGTTAAGCCCCAATTATATGGCGAGATGAAAAGTTATTTCCAATAGCCTCCCAGCGTATTTCGCAATATTGATACACAAGAGTTGAGGCAGTGGAGAGAGTTGACACGAGTGCTGACAGCGATCACAGTGAGGGGCAAACCAACTGTTACTATCCACTCAACAACAAGGCTGTATCTCTTTGTTTATTTGTTTCTGGGATGTGGCCAGGACCAGCAGGGGCAGCATTTATTGCCCAATCCTAATTGCAGCTGAGAAGGTGGTTTGGTGCTGCTGTAGCGTCGGTGGTTTATGTACACCCACAGTGCTGTTAGAGAGTTCCAGGATTTTCACCCAGTGACGATGAAAGAACGGTGTTATACTTTCAAGTCTAGGTGGTGTGTTACTTGGAGAGGAACTTGCAGGTATTGTTGTTCTCATATATCTGCTGCCTTCCTTGATGGTAGAGGTTGTGGATTTGCAAGAGGTTGTTCAAGGATCCTTGGCAGTCTGCATTGCATCTGGTAGAGGATGCACACTGCTGCCACTGTGCATCGGCGCTGCAGGAAGCGAATGCTCATTGTAATGGATGGGGTGCCGATCAAACGGGCTGCACTGTCTTGGATGGCATTGAGCTTCTTGAGTGTTGTTGGAGCTGCAACCATCCAGGCAAGTGGAGTATTCCATTTCACTCCTGACTTGTGCCTTGTGGTTAGTGATCAGACTGTGGGGAATCAGAAGGTGAGTTACTTGCCACAAAGCTCTCAGCATCTGGCATCATGTAACTATGGGGCGGGGTTCTCCAAAAATGGGGCTATGTCCCCATCCCAGCGTAGAAACGCTGGCGTTTCACTCTGGACTTTGCTTAAGAAAGTCCTGAGCGACTCTCCTACCTGCAGGGGGCTTGCAGGGCCCCGGAGTGCTTCTCACAGCTCTGGCTGCGGATACGGAGGCCCCGCACTTCCAGTCGGTAGTCCACACATGCGCACGGTGGTGTCATGCAGCAGCCGCGCGTGCGACATGGCGAACTCGTACCGCGGACGTCATCATAAAAATAGGCCCCCTCGAGATTGCGCGCACCCGCGGGTCCGTGCAGCCCGATCGCTCCCCTGGCTGACCATAATGCACCCCCCCGGTGATCGATCCCCCCACCCCCCCACTAGGGCAGCCGGGGGCTGAGTCCTCAGCCGCCACCCAAGGTTCCCGATGGCCAATATGTGGTTAGAACCATGCCGTCGGGAACTCGGCCAGTTTTGGGCGGAGAATCGCGGGGGATGCCTCTGTCAATGGCCCCCTACCCGCGTTGCTTAGATCACGCACAAGCGACTCCTGAGCGATTCTCCGGAGAATCGGTTCAGCGGTGTCGGTCCTGATTTCCAGGTAAACGGCCATTCTCCCCCCCGTGCCGAACGCGATTTTGGCGCGGCTGCTCGGAGAACCCAGCCCATTTATATGTATTTATATGTCTGGATCAGGTTAAGGTTTTGGTCAATGGTGTTGGGGGATTTAGCTATAATAATAGTGTTGAATGTCAATGGAGGTGATTAGACTCCTTTGTCGGAGATGGTTATTGCCTGGCATTTGTGCAGTGTGGATGTTACATGTCACTTACCCACCCAAGCCTGAATGTTGTCCAGGGCTAGGCGGATACAGATTGCTTCGATGTCTGAGGTAACACAAATGGAAATGAACATTATGCAGTCATCAGCGAGCATCACCACTTCTGACCTTATGACAGATGGAAGGTCAATGATGAAGCAATGGGATTTTGGGGGCTTGGAACATTGCCCTCTACAACCCGTACAGTAATGTTCTTGGACTGAGACGCTATGTGCCAGGTATAACTCCAGGCAATGAACAGTTTTATTACCCATTGAGCCGCAACTGAAACTATTGAGAAGAAGAAATAGCTGATGAGGAAGGTGAGGAAGTCTGAGGCATGGATGAATGTAACATTACTTAAGGAGACAGAAGCCCTGAGGCCTTCAGCTCAAGAAACAGCTGAAGGCATTGGATATTGCAAAGGCGATAGGCTCTCACAGCATTCTGGCAATAGTGCAGCGGATATGTGCGACAGGGCTAGCCATGTCCCGAATCAAGCTGCCCCAATACAGCTGCAAAACTGGGCAGCAATGTGGAAAATTACCCATGTATGTCCTGCACAAAAAAGTTGGGCAAATGTAACCCGGCCAATCTGTCTACAGTTAACCTTCAGTAAAGCGATGGAAGGGTTCATTGACAGTGCGATTAGATGGCACTTAATCAGCAATAACCTGCCCACTGACACTCAGTTTGGGTTCCTCCAAGGCCACTCAGCTACTGACCTCATTACAGCCTTGGTGTAAACATGGACAAAAGGGATGAACTCCAGAGGTGAGGTGAGAGTGACTTCCCATGACGTGAATGCAGCATTTGATTGCGTGTGGCATCAAGGAGCCCTCGCAAACTGGAGTCAATGGGAATTGGCAAAAAACTATCTCCTTGTTTGAATCACACCGAGTACATAGTGGGATGGTTGTAGTTGAAGGAGGTCAATCACCTCAATCTCTGGACATCACTACAGGAGTTCCTCAGGGTAGTGTCTTGGGCCCAACCAGCTTCAGCTGCGTCATCATTGACCGTCTCTCCATCATAAGGTCGGAAGTGAGGATGTTCGCTGGTGAGTGCAGAATGTTCAGAACCATTCGTGACTCCTCAGATACTGAAGCAATCTATGTTCAGATGCAACAAGACCTGGACAACAATCAGGCTTGCGCTGATTGTTCCATTGTTCCAGAGTGCAAAAAGCAACATTCACATCACACAAGTAGCAGGCAATCACCCTCTAACAAGAGGGAATCTAACCATTCCTCTTTGATATGCAATGGCATTGCCCTCATTGAATCCCCTATTATCAAGATCCTGGGGGTTAACATTGACCAGAGACTGAACTGGACTAGCCATATAAATACTTTGGCTGCAAGGGTATGTCAGAGACTGGATATTCAGCAAGTAACTTACCCCCTGACGCCTTCAAGGCCTGTTCACCATCTGCAAGGCACAAGTCAGGAGTGTAATGGAATACTCTCCACTTGCCTGGATGAGTGCAGCTCAAACAACGCTCAAAAAGCTCAGTGCCACCCAGGACAAAGCGGCCCATTAGATTGGCACTCCGACCAGTACCTTCAGCATTCACTTGCTCCACCATTGGTGCACGGTGGCAGCTGTGTGTACCATCTACAATACGCACTGCAGAAACCCACCAAAGCCCCTTTCACAGCACCTTCCTATCTCGGAGGACAAGGGCAGCAGATGCAAGGGAACACCACCACCTGCAAGCCATCCTGACTTGGAAATATATCGCAGTTCCTACACTGTTGCTGGGTCAAAGACTTGAATTCCCTCCTGAACACCACTGAACCTGCACCACATGGACTGCAGCGGTTCAAGAAGTGGCTCACCAGCTCCCCCTCAAGGGCAGCGAGGCAAAGACACTAAATCTTGGTCTAGCCAGCGATTCTCACGCCCTGTAAAACAATAAAAGTAAATCAAACGTGCTGAGCAGAAGTGGAGAAATAATACATAGAACTACATTGAATTTTACAACACGTCATTGGGCTCAACTGGTCTTTGCTTCTTCTAACAACACAAGTGGCAAAAAGTTGAGGGTATTGTGGATGTTGTGACAAATGAGTTTGGACCTCCTGTAAAATAATGGAAATGGAATATCACAGAAATGCACTGACCTTCCATCTGTTAAAAGCGACAACAGTGATTTTTCACGTTTGGTTTCAGAAACAATTCATACAATAATTTATGCGACGGGGTTACAACAATTATCTTCTCCCCATGAGAATATTCATCAAATTGCACTTCTAGTGGAATAGCCAAGGTAATTTAAAACCGATTTGCTTGGCATGTTTGGCAAGAAAAGCGGTTGCTTCAATGCAAATGTGAGAAGACAAATGGAACTCTTTCTGCAGCGACTCCTCCTCCTACCCCCCCCCCCCCCACCCCCACGCCTTCCCCCTCCCCCCAGCACAATGGTTCTACAACTTAAAATTAAAGCAAAGGGAAATGCCAATTTTAAAAATCAATTCATGGGAAGTGACTGTCACTGGCAAGGCCAGTGGTGAGAGGCCATTCCTAGTTACCCTTGAGAATGCGGCAGATATTTGGGATTTTAGATCTTGACATCATTTCTCAGATGCCTGCAACGCAATGATTCAGCTCCAAGAGTTGCAATGTACTGAACTCTGATTGTGAATAGAGATAAATGCTTCACTTGGAGGCTCGTTGCTGTGGTAAAACCTTGCGACAATAGACCCATTTCCATAAAAGTGCGTCTCAATCTATGACAATATGCCATTTGGTGAAATGCTCAGAACTAAAATACATTTCTGCAGTATTTCCTCTTAAACCTTCAAAGCCTGTCATTTACTCTTCATGATTTTCTTCTCAATCGATGGGATTAAAGCTTCTGCGACTTTGGTAGACGTCACAGCATGACTAGCTGTACAATTTTAACATCAATTTGAGCTATTTGGCCTGCAGATGAGAATTAATGAACAGCGACAAGAGGGAACAATTTAAAAAATATATGTTTTTACTTCCCTCGTCGAGTCTTTTTTCGGAGAATGTTGAAAGCATTTGCAGATTGCAGCACGGTGGCGCAGATTGGTTAGCACTGCTGCCTCACGGTTCGATCCCGGGTCATTGTCCGTGTGGAGTTTGCACATTCTCCCCGTGTCTGCGTGGGTCTCACCCCCCCACAACTCAATGATGTGCAGGGTAGGTGGATTGGCCATGCTAAATTGCCCCTTAATTGAAAAAATTAAAAAGATAGAAAAGCATTTGCAGTTTCACTATCAACAATAGGGGTGTTAATCTGGACAGACACATCGTTTGATCAGGTGTTATGGTACAAAATGGCAGATAAGGGGCGCGATTCTCCACTCCCACGCTGGTTGGGAGAATCGCCTGGGCCGCCAAAATTTCCGGGGCCGCCGGTCCGACGCCCTCCCGCGATTCTCCCCAGCGGCGGGAACGGGCCAGTCGAGTTTCGCGGGCCGCAGGCCGGAGAATCGCTGGAGATACCCAAAATGGCGATTCTCCGGCACCCCCGCGATCCTGAGGCCCGGATGGGCCGAGCGGCCAGGGCAAAACGGCGGGTTCCCCCTAACGCCGTCCACACCTGGTCGTGACAGTCGTGGGCTGTGCGTGAACGCTGGGGGGGCGGCCTGTGGGGGGGGGGGGCGAGGGGGGATCCTGCACCGGGGGTACCTTAAATGTGGGGTGGCCCGCGATCGGTGCCCACCGATCGTCGGGCCGTCCTCTCTGAAGGAGGACCTCCTTCCTTCCGCGGCCCCGCAAGATCCGTCCCCCATCTTCTTGCGGGGCGGATATGGACAGGACGGCAACCACGCATGCACGGATTGGCCAGTGCCAACCTGCGCATGCGCGGATGACGTCCGTTATGCGGCACCGGCCGCGTCATCTAATCGGCGCCGCTTTTACACGGGCGACAAGGCCTGGTGCGGGTAGATGACGCGGCCCCGATACTGGCCCATTGTCAGGGCCTGAATCGGTCGGGACCGGGGCCGTTCCGCGCCGTCGTGAACCTCGATGGTGTTCACGACAGGGTGGTCACTTCGGCGTGGGGGTCGAGAATCGCGCCCAAGAAGTGCCCAGAAGTGTGTTGCCTGCCAAATTGGGCAAGGCAATTAAGAGGCGTCCTTTAGACTTGAGCTAGCTGCAAATGTAAATAAGAGGGCAAACACCTGTTTCAATTTTCTGCTCCAACATTCTTTTTACCTCAGGGTAAACCAAACTCCTGCCCAGATTAATATAAAGGCAAGTTCCATTGCATTCAGCGTCAAGCTTCAGGCAGCCGTAACGAGTAACCCCAACTCTGAGAACCTGTTCCCTTCACCGAAATTCATAGAACATAGAACATGACAGCGCAGTACAGGCCCTTCGGCCCTCGATGTTGCGCCGACCTGTGAAACCACTCTAAAGCCCATCGACTTTATTCCCTTATCGTCCATATGTCTATCCAATGACCATTTGAATGCCCTTAGTGTTGGCGAGTCCACTACTGTTGCAGGCAGGGCATTCCACGCCCTTACTACTCTGTGAGTAAAGAACCTACCTCTGACATCTGTCTTATATCTATCTCCCTCAATTTCAAGCTATGTCCCCTCGTGCTAGATATCACCATCCGAGGAAAAAGGCTCTCACTGTCCACCCTATCCAATCCTCTGATCATCTTGTATGCCTCAATTACGTCACCTCTTAACCTTCTTCTCTCTGACGAAAACAGCCTCAAGTCCCTCAGCCTTTCCTCATAAGATCTTCCCTCCATACCAGACAACATTCTGGTAAATCTCCTCTGCACCCTTTCCAATGCGTCCACATCCTTCCTATAATGCGGCGACCAGAATTGCACCCAATACTCCAAATGCGGCCGCACCAGAATTTTGTACAGCTGCAACATGACCTCATGGCTCCGAAACTCAATCCCACTACCAATAAAAGCTAACACACCGTACGCCTTCTTAACAACCCTCTCAACCTGAGTGGCAACTTTCAGGGATCTATGTACATGGACACCGAGATCTCTCTGCTCATCCACTCTGCCAAGAATCTTACCATTAGCCCAGTACTTTGTCTTCCTGTTATTCCTTCCAAAATGAATCACCTCACACTTTTCTCATTAAACTCCATTTGCTACCTCTCAGCCCAGCGCTGCAGCTTATCTATGTCCCTCTGTAACTTGTAACATCCTTCCGCACTGTCCACAACTCCACCGACTTTAGTGTCATCTGCAAATTTACTCACCCATCCTTCTACGCCCTCCTCAAGGTCATTTATAAAAATGACGAACAGCAGTGGCCCCAAATCAGATCCTTGTGGTACACCACTAGTAACTGGACCCCAGTCTAAACACTTCTCATCAACCACCACCCTTTGTCTTCTTCCAGCTAGCCAATTTCTGATCCAAACTGCTAAATCGCCCTGAATCCCATGCTTCTATATTTTCTGCAGTAGCCTACCGTAGGGAACCTTGTCAAACGCTTTACTGAAATCCATATACACCACATCAACTGCTTTACCCTCATCCACCTGTTTGGTCACCTTCTCAAAGAACTCAATAAGGTTTGTGAGGCACGACCTTACCCTTCACAAAACCGTGTTGACTATGTCTAATCAAATTATTCATTTCCAGATGATTATACAACCTATCTCTGATAAACCTTTCCAATACTTTGCCCACAACAGAAGTAAGGCTCACTGGTCTATAGTTACTGGGGTTGTCTCTACTCTCCTTCTTGAACAAGAGGACAACATTTGCTAACCTCCAGTCTTCTGGCACTATTCCTGTAGACAAAGATGATTGAAAGATCAAAGCCAAAGGCTCAGCAATCAACTCCCTAGCTTCCCAGAGAATCCTAGGATAAATCCCATCCAGCCCAGGGGACTTATCTATTTTCACACTTTCCAGAATTGCTAACACCTCCTCCTTATGAACCTCAAGCCCTTCTAGTCTAGTAGCTTGAATCTCAGTATTCTCCTCGACAACATTGTCTTTTTCCTGTGTGAATACTGACGAAAAATGTTCATTTAGCCCCTCTCCTATCTCCTCGGACTCCACGCACAACTTCCCACTACTATCCTTGACTGGCCCTAGTCTTACCCTAGTCATTCTTTTATTCCTGACATATCTATAGAAAGCTTTATGGTTATCCTTGATCCAACCTGCCAAAGACTTGTCATGTCCCCTCCTGGCTCTTCTTCACTCTCTCTTTAGATCCTTCCTAGCTAACCTGTAACTCTCGAGCGCCCTAACTGAACCTTCATGTCTCATCTTTACATAAGCTTCCTTCTTCCTCTTGACAAGTGTTTCGACTGCCTTAGTAAACCACGGTTCCCTTGCTCGACCACTTACTCCCTGCCTGTCAGGTACATACTTATCAAGGGCACGCAGTAGCTGTTCCTTGAACAAGCTCCACATTTCCATTGTGCCCATCCCCTGCAGTTTTCCTCTCCATCCGATGCATCCTAAGTCTTGCCTCATCACATCATAATTGCCTTTCCCCCAGATATAACTCTTGCCCTGCGGTATATACCTATCCCTTTCCATCACTAAAGTAAACTTAATCGAATTTTGGTCACGATCACCAAAGTGCTCACCTACCTCCAAATCTAACACCAGACCTGGTTCATTACCCAGTACCAAATCCAATACGGCCTTGCCTCTCGTTGGCCTATCTACGTACTGTGTCAGGAAACCCTCCTGCACACATTGGACAAAAACGGACCCATCTAAAGTACTCGAACTATAGCGTTTCCAGTAACTATTTGGAAAGTTAAAGTCCCCCATAACAACTACCCTGTTGCTTTCGCTCCTATCCAGAATCATCTTTGCAATCCTTTCCTCTACATCTCTGGAACTTTTCGGAGGCCTATAGAAAACCCCTAACAGGGTGACCTCTCCTTTCCTGTTTCTAACCTCAGCCCATACTACCTCAGTAGACGAGTCCTCATCAAACGTCCTTTCTGCCACCGTAATACTGTCCTTGACTAACAATGCCACCCCTCCCCCTCTTTTACCACCTTCCCTGAGCTTACTGAAATATCTAAACCACGGCACCTGCAACAACCATTCCTGTCCCTGCTCTATCCATGTCTCCAAGACATCGAAGTCCCAGGTACCAACCCATGCCGCAAGTTCACCCGCCTTATTCCGGATGCTCCTGGCATTGAAGAAGCCACACTTTAAACCACCTTCCTGCCTGCCGGTACACTCCTGCAACTTTGAAACCTTACTCATGACCTCACTACTCTCAACCTCCTGTATACTGGAGCTACAATTCAGGTTCCTAAGCCCCTGCTGAACTAGTTTAAACCCTCCCGAAGAGCATTAGCAAATTTCCTCCCCAGGATATTGGTACCCCTCTGGTCCAGGTGTAGACCACCCCCTTTGTAGAGGTCCCACCGACCCCAGAATGAGCCCCAATTATCCAGAAATCTGAAACCCTCCCTCCTTCACCATCCCTGTAGCCACGTGTTCAACTCCTCTCTTTCCCTATTCCTCGTCTCGCTATCACGTGGTACGGGTAACAACCCAGAGATAATAACTCTGCTTGTCCTAGATCTAAGTTTCCACCTTAGCTCCCTGAATTCCTGCCTTACATCCCTGTCCCTTTTCCTACCTATGTCGTTGGTACCAATGTGGACCACGGCTTGGGACTGCTCCCCCACCCCCTTAAGGATCCCGAAAACACGATTTGAGACATCACGCACCCTGGCACCTGGGAGGCAACACACCAACCGCGAGTCTCTCTCATTCCAGCAGAATCTCCTATCTATCCCCCTAACTATGGAGTCTCCAATGACTAATGCTCTACTCCTCTCCCCCTTCCCTTCTGAGCAACAGGAACAGACTCTGTGCCAGCGACCTGCACCCCATGGCTTACCCCTGGTTCAAGTTCCATTCCTCCTCGGAGATCCGATTCCATCCACTGATTCCCTCCAATCCCTCCTCTGAGCTTCTGATCATTTCTCTCCACCCCCCCCCCCATCCAATACTTTATCATTTCTGGAAGCACCAAGGACTTCATACTGGAGTCCAAGGCCCAATATCCGGGGCTCCTTGGAGTTCACCATTTGCAACAAGGGGAATTATGCTTCAAAAAGTCAGATGGGGCTATCTAAAAGTGGGTGATCCAAAATTTAACCTGAGTATATTTTACTTCAGCGTTAGGAAATAGGGATATTTTAAATAATTTATGTTTTGTGTTTGTGTGTGTTGGGATTAAGGTTTAAGCTTAATTTGTGCTTCTATATTTGTATACTAAGAAGGGGTTAAAACTTTAGTTCAACTTCATGTTAAACACAGATTCTTGAATATCCATAGGTTTTGTTTCACTTTAAACTTTGCCTGTATTGTAATTAAGAGCATATGATGCAAACGCATTTACAGGGGTGGTGGAATAAAAAAAAAAACTAAGATGTTGCTTAGCTACCAGAAGCTCACACTGAAAAGCAGAAGCAGTTGTGGTTCAATCTGGTATGAGGTAACTAAGAAGCAAGGAGTTTTCCTCAGTGGTTCTCAATGTAGGAAGGACAATAAAGTGAGGGACAGAAAGCAAATCTCAGGAGCTAAAGAACAGAGAGAACCAAGGAATGAAAAGAGGAAAGTCTAAGGAAGACTCAATTCAAAAGGACGAATAACTGAGATCTAAACAAGGTATGGCCACTGAAGTTGAAGAAAAGGGGCGAAGAGAGGTTCCCAGTTAAATGCAGAGGTGCAAGGTGCAGGCCTTGAGATTTCAGCTCACGCGAAGCCAGACCATAGAACCATAGAAAAGTTACAGCACAGAAGGAGGCCATTCATCCCATCTTGTTCATGCCAGCCTGAGGGCACCCAGGTGTCCTTTCTAATCCCACCTTCCTGCACCCAATCCATAGTCCTTTAGGTTAGAGCACTTAAGGTGCAGATCCAGTAACCTTTTAAAAGGGTTTAGGGTCTCTGCCTCCACCACCAAATCGGGCAGCGAATTCCAGACATCCACTGCCCTCTGCATAAAAAAGTTCTTCCCCATGTCCCCTCTACACCTTCTGCCTCTTACCTTTCAACTATGTCCCCTGGTTCTAGAATTCTCTGCCAAGGGAAACAATTTTATGCTGTCCACCCTATCTCTTCCCCTCATTACTTTGTGCACCTCAATCAAGTCACCCCTCAACCTTGTTTGTTCTAAGAAAATGAACCCAACCTACCCAATCTCTCCTCATAGCTACACTTTTCCAGCCCTGGCAACATTCTCCTCTGATCTCTGTCTCGACAGCAATGACATCCTTCCTGTAATGTGGTGGCCAGATTGCACACAATACTCCAGTTGTTGCCTCACCAGTGTTTTATACCATTCCAACATCATATCCTTACTTTTATACTCTATATCTCTGCCAATGAAGGAGAGCTTTCTTTACAACCTTGTCTACTTGAATTGCTGCCTTTAGGGAGCTGTGTAATTGTAAGCCAAGATCTCTCACTTTAGTATACACCCAGTATATAGACATACAAGCTGAAAAGGTGAGCCATGTCTGAATGCAGCCTGTGAAGCAGTAGTTCTGTTAGCATGGCCCAGTACCTGAGAGATCGTGTGGAAGCTTGAATGCATGTGGCGATCAAAAGGCAGAGAAATTCTGAAAGGAGAGGTTGAAACCCTGGATGTGGATCATTGGTGAAGGCTTCAGAAAAAAAGAGTTCTCAGGGAGAATACTCCAAGCTGTCCTCAAGATTGGAGTTTTGCAATCCTCATGTGAAAATCAGAGTTCCTGAAAGACCAATTGGCTCAGAGTGCAACAAGCATCTGGGCGGATCTGATGAGAAATTCACAGAAGTTGTATTGTGTGGTAAATGTTACTTGATTTCAGAGAGGGGTGTGGCTGACCACATTTTGCCTTTGGTTTACATGGACTGTGGGCTGATTCAAGTGGAGCTGATTCAATGACCTGCAGGGGGCTAGCAGGGACCCAGAGTAATTCATGCAGCTTTAGCTGCGTATACGGCCCCCCGCACTACCGGTTTTGAGTCCATGCAGGCGCACAGTGGCGGCCTCCATCGGCCGCGTCGAGCGCCATGGCGGAGCCACACAGACTAGACACCCCCCAATCTGCCACGGGCCCGAAGATCGGACCACGCGGATCTGTCCCCCGGCCACTGAGAGGGCCCCTCCAGTGCCCGATCCCTCCCGCCCCCACCAGGGCGGTCGCGGATCAAGTCCTCAGCCGCCACGCCAGCATTCCGACCGGCGATAGGTGGTTAGAACCTCGCTGTCGGAAACTCGGCCGGTCAGGAGCGGAGGATTGCTGGGCCTCTGTCATTGGGCCCCCAGCCGCGCGAAGTACTCCGAGATCACGCCAATTCTCGGGTCCCGGAGAACCGCTGGACCGGCGCCGGGCCCGATTTTGGCATGAAATTGGATTCTCCGCCCCCGCGCCAAACGCGATTTTGGCACGGGGTTCGGGAGAATCCAGCCCTGTGTATTTACTGAGAACATTCGAGTGTAAAATATATTCTGTAACTTTTATTATCCTTACAAAGCTGTATATTTCTGTGAAGATATAGGTGGAGAGAAGGAAAAGTCCAATATAGGTAATCATTTTTGTTTAAGAAATATTTTATTATTTAGTGAAATATTAATCAACAGTCTTATGGCTCTGCTCATCCACATCTCCAAACACACCAATAAAGTTACAATCTATCAAGCCAGTTTCCAATCTGGGGCCCAGCTATCCAGGAGTAACATCAGCTGGGATTGTAACACAGACCAGATTAACTTGAGGTGACAGTGATTACCCTTGATAGCAAAGCTACAGTTGATCGAGTATGGCATCAAGGAGCCCACAAAAAACTTGAGTCAATGGCAATCAGGGAGAAAATTCTCCACTAGTTTGTGTCATACCTGGCACAAAGGAAGATGGTTATGGTGATGAAGGTCAGTCATCTTAGACCCAGGACATCAGTGCAGGAGTTCCACAGCAAAGTGGCCTAGGCCCAACCATCTCCAGTTGCTTCATCAATGACCTTCCTTTGATCATAAGGTCCGAACTGGGGATGTTTGTGAATGACTGCGCAATGTTCAGCACCATCAGTGACTCCTCAGATAATGAAGCAGTCCATACCCAAATGCAGCAAGACTTGGACAATATTCAGGCTTGGGCTGACAGGTGGCAAGTTATATTCGTGCAAAGCAAATGCCAGGCAATGGCCATCTCCAATAAGAGAGAATCTAACCATCTCCCCTTGACTTTCAATGGCATTATCATTACTAACCCCCCCCCCCCCCCCACTATCAACATCCTGATGTTCTGGAATACTCTCCACTTATCTGGAAGAGTCTAGCTCCAACAACGCTCAAGAAGCTTGGTACCATCCAGGACAAAGCAGCCCATTTGATTGGCATCCCTTCCACAAACATTCACTCTCTTCTCTAACAACGCACAGTAGGAGTCATGTTTACCATCGACAAGGTGCACTGCAGGAACTCACAAAAGCTCCTTCGCCAACACTTTCCGAACCCACGACCACTGTATCTAGAAGGACAAAGGCAGCAGATACCTGGGAACACCACCAGATGGAAGCCACTCGAAGCCACTCACCATGATGACTTGGAAATATGGCACTGTTCCTTCACTGTTGCTGGCTCAAAATCCTGGAACTCCCTAACAGCACTGTGAGTGTACCTACACCACATGGACAGCAGTTTGAGAAGGCAGCTCACCACCACCTTCTCAAAGGCAATTACGGATGGGCAATATATGCTGGTCTAGCCAATTAAGCTTACATCCCTCGAATGAATAAAAGTGAGTATTAACGAGGTGAATATAGGGGACAATTGTGAAATAATCCATGGCAGCAGTCAGAGAAGGAAATGGTACAGCACCAATTATGCTGGGCTCACACCCTGTTGAGCTATACTCATCTATCAACTTGTGGTTTCAAGAACAACATCCAAACTGTTCATTATTAGATTCATTCGCCACTGTGAAAAGGGATACTAAACGAGAAAAAGTCTTGTGCAGAAGGAAAATTGCCTTTTTGCAGCAATAATCTGGAGTGTCAAAGATTTGTTAAAATGTAAGCACCGATGTTATCCTCAACCAGCCTAAAATTCCTGCCAATTTTGAATATTTCCCAAATCACCAATAATCACCAAAGTCGCAATCGGGGAACCGAAAACTGAGGTCATATTGTAAGGAAAATGCTATTGTGGAATAACCTAATACTCTGAATAATATTGAATGGATAATGCATCCTTAAAAATAACTCTGAAAGTGTTTATTTGTTTCCACACTAGTTTCCCAAGTGCAAGCTCATTCCGGGAACGTGTGACGAGGACAAGATGACAAATAGTTTGTCACATTTTCAACGTTTAAACATCTCATTAGCAGTTTGAGACACATTAAAGGATCATTAAGGGACATTTTCAGCTTTCATCCTCCCATTAGCGAGATTTGTATGCTGGGGAACTCATTTTTGGAGCTCAGGCAGACGCTAATTCGCAATTTCAACACATTTCTATCCATTGAAGTTATTGGGCAGGGAATTTTGGGAGCACATGTGGTTCTGATATAAACTCCCAGTGCAAGGGGTGCACTAATGATGACAATGTTCCCCTTGATACAAGAGCATCATAACTCCAACCAACTTTTGTTTTAATTTGATGTCACATGGCCAGAAAATGCATGCTGCACCTGGACTCCCTTGAGTTCAGGAATGAGAAGTGACTGCTTCGGAATTCTGAAGAAGAATCACTTTTCAAAATGTTAACTCTCTCTGCAGATGCTGCCAGACCTTCTGAGCCTTTCTAAAAGTTTCTGTGAATACTCCACGCTGACCTGTCCTACATCCAAAGAGTGTGGAGGATGGGTTGGTTACTTCATTCAAAGCCATTCACTGACTAATGGAGGGACCCAGTATTGGAAGGGGCAAGGGTACTGCGTTCATCAACCCCGTCCTTGCTGCCGACCCTCCTTCTCCATGACTCCCTTCCTGCCATCCAGGCACCTGTGCCTGGGTCCCTCCTCAATCTGAGGTCTTGAGTAGCTGCCATACCAGCAAAAGCCCCCGCCTCGCCAATAGCGCCTGTGGTGTTCTTTGTGATTCTGTTGTCAGTGTGGATGTCGTAGTGTTCACAAAGACTGTACAAGCTAAATTCATTAACGAAGCTAACTTATTTACACTACTTAAATTAACTTACTCCTTATAGTAATCTACATTCTATTAACACTGGTCTCTACACTCTAACTCTACCTGCACTCTATCCTCTCTAGATCTCTCCTGTGCACTCTACTCCAGCCTTCCCTCTCCCAGAAGCCTGAGAGTCAGTGCTTTATGTAGTACGGCATCTAGCTCCACCTATTGTAACATAACATTAACTCTTTGTATCCTGAACACTTCTATTTTGTCACAGCCCTCTGAGTACAAAGGAGCTGCCCGTCTCTGATTGGCTGGCAGCTCTTCTCAAATGGAACATCCGGCCCAGGGGTCCGTGATCCTGAGGGTAGGTTAGCTGCTGGCCTGCTAGGTACCTCAATGGCACAGGATGTGGTGAGCCTTCCCAATTAATGGGAATGTGGGAATCTCGGCAGCTCACCACTCGCAGTTCAAGTAGGCAAGATCAGCATGTGAAGGCACCTTTGAAGGGCTGGACAACACAATTGTAGAAGAAGACTGCAATAGCGCGAGAAGGCTTCTTAAATCCTAAACTGATTTATTGGAACAAACAACGAGGTTAAACTGTGCACAGGAACAGCAGTTGAAACATAAGTATTTACTCCTCGACTCCTGGATCCACACTCACTGAGCTCCTGCTCTCCAAGCCTCAAGCTTTCTTCCCATTATGTGGAGATGCCGGCGTTGGACTGGGGTGAGCACAGTAAGAAGTTTTACAACACCAGGTTAAAGTCCAACAGGTTTGTTTCGATGTCACTAGCTTTCGGAGCGCTGCTCCTTCCTCAGGTGAGGAATCCACCTGAGGAAGGAGCAGCGCTCCGAAAGCTAGTGACATCGAAACAAACCTGTTGGACTTTAACCTGGTGTTGTAAAACTTCTTACTTTCTTCCCATTGACCAGGGTTCGCCCACTCCTGCACAATAGGCCCCGGGCGTGTCATGTGGCCTGAGAATGATTCCCCCCCTTAAAGGGGCAGCGTTACCACATCCCTCCCCCCTCATGTTCCTCATTACAATCTATTCCAAGATAATAACAGGTAACTATTTAAAATGAGGGGAGAAGCACAAAAGGGGTATAGTCCTTCATAAGGTCAGTCTATCAGGCGACTTCCTGGGCCTGGTGGAACGCCTCAGTTCCCTGACAGGTTCTTCCATCATCGAGGTAGTGTGTTGTCAGCAGCAGATGGTTGTCTAAAGGTGTCAGAGGGTGGGTCAGGATCACTCCCGTCTCCAGTCTCCTCAGAAGTAATTAGAGGGGCCTCTTCGGAAACACCCTGTTTCCTCATTTCTGGCTCTGATACGGAAACATTAGTCGTAACCACTACATCCACTTGCTTTGCAATCGGGGCTGCAATCTCTCACATTTTATGTGGTTCACGAGCGTTCGCACCTGTCTCATTTCCACCCTTCCCCCCAAATTGGGGAACACCTGGTCCAGCTGAGCACGGAGACGACGGTCAATAAACATTTCCGCTGGTGTGGCCCCGGTGATGATGTTGGAGGTGGTGTTGTACGAAGGGAGGAAATTGTCTAGCTTGAGACGCAAAGGTCTGTCTGGCTGTTCTTCATTGCGCATTTGAAAATGTATACGCTCTTTCCGCCAGACCTTCCGAGACAGGTTGATAGGGGTCTGTATGGATGTGTGGTATACCATTATTCTGGACAGAACGCAGAAGTTCCTCCCCTATAAAAGTGTTGGCATTATCCAAAACTAGAACTTTTGGGGTGTCATGAATGCTGAAAATCGCCATAAAGTTTAGATAGCGGCTGCCAAAGTCTTTACACTCATTTCTTGGATGTCCAACCACTTGAAGTGAATGTCTACCCCTGGCAGGAACATTTTACCGAAGAAAGGACTGGCAAAATCTATATGCAATCATGTCCAAGGGTGGCCTGGCCATTCCCAGGGATGAAGTTGAGCCGTAGTTGGCAGGATCTGCTGTGACTGGTAACTGGCACACTGGTGGACCAGATGCTCAATGTATTGGTCAATGACTGACCACCATATGTAGCTCGTGGCTAACATTTTCATCTTGGTTTGAGCAGGATGCTTGCCATGCAGTTCTTGCAGGAACGCCTCACTTGCTGAGGGTGGCACCACTACCCAGGAACCCCAAGGTAATACCCGTCTTCTGAAGTAAAGACCTCACCACTATTCTCAGAATTCCCCCTATACCAGGAAAGGGTCAAGTTATCGTAAATGGTGAACAGGGATTCCCTGTGTCCCTGACTCCTATGCAGACTTAGCTGGGTGCTATTCGGGTCAAACTAATGTTTCAAGTTATCCCCCAGTGTAACCCATATTTTCATAGAAGATTGTGTTTACTTACCACTCAATAGCTTCATTCACGGGTCCGGCTTTTCTAAGTAGAGTAAAGTAAACTTTCTATTAACCACTCTTTCAGGTTATCAATTTAAGTTACTTTTATTTTCAAAATAAAAGATAAAATTACTGTTGTTACAGAAAGATAAAAAGATCTTTTCTTTGGATGCTCCTGGTCAGTTGTTAGACCTTCAGGTCTGCCTTGACAATCTTTCTTCTTTAACTGTTGGTCTTCTCCCAATGGATTCGCCGGGTTGCTCGATTTTCAAATGCTGTTCTTCCCATTACCGAGAATGACTCCTTGCTGCTGAATTTTCAGGGTTTATATATTCCTTTGCGCAGCCTTAGTTTCTGCATGACCTTTATTGAAAGCAACTCTCTTTCGCTGCTTCAAGACTTTATTGAAACTTAACCATGTTATGGGCGAGGTGTTTTCAGAACCCCAAAATGTATCATGGAGTTCAAACAACCTCTCCCTTTAATGGATTGTTGCCTTTGAAGCACACGGCTTGTTCTCCAGGTGTGATATTACAATTATGGACACGTGGTTTTTAACACAAAACAATGTTTATTCCATAAACTCACCTTAACCTCTAAAATAAACATTGGATCCCTTAACACCCCTTACTTCAATGATAACCCTGAAAATAATGCAACACTAAATAATCCCTCAAAATGTTCCTTCAAACACCCAAAAGACTTCAAACCTTCAAAACAGTAACACACAGGTCACAGTTAATATATATTTTCCGGTTTATGGCAGAGATATATCAGCATGGTTGACTTCAGCTCCAGCACCTTGCTTTTCTTGCTGCAGCTCTCTGGAAACACACAGGCACACCCAAGCTGCTTTTTCAAACTGGCTTTCTCCCTTCAAACAACTCCCAGCAAACCAGAATTTCTCAGGCTGCTGTCTCAAACTGGCTTTCTCCTTTTAAACAGCTCACAGCAAAACAACCAGGCACTTTTAAACTGCTCCCAGCAAAACCAGCCATGCACTTTTTAGCTGCTCTTAGCAAAACTGAAACCAAACGCAGGATAGGATAAGAGATCGTTCTTGTAACTGCATTCACCTTTCGATAGTACACACACAACTGTTGGGTACTATCTGGTTTAGGTACCATCACTATGGGTGAGCTCCATTGACTGCAACCCACATGAATTATGCCATTTTTAAACATACTCTCAATCTCTGTTAACCTGTGCCAATTTTAAAGGGTTAAGTCTATATGGATGTTGTATGATAGGAACAGCATTTCCTACATCTACATCATGTATAGCCATTTGAGTACTTCCCAATTTATCTCTACAAACCTGCCCATGTGATATCAATAACTCTTTCAGGTCAGTTTGTTTTTCCTCTGGAAGGTAACTTAACAATTCATCCCAATTTTTAAGAACATCCTCATTTTCCAATTTAATTTGAGGTATGTCAAATTCACAGTCATCTGGATTTGGTTTGTCACTTTGAGATAGAATCATTAAAACCTCTTTTTTCTCTCCTTCCCTTTCAAAGTACCTTTTAAGCATATTCACATGACACACTCGGTGAGTCTTCCTTCTATCTGGTGGTTTTACCATGTAATTCACCTCACTTAATGTCCATTCAATCTGATACGGTCCACAAAACCTAGCTTTTAAAGGCTCACCTACCACTGGTAACAACACTAAAACTTTATCCGCACTGACAAAACAACGAACTTTGGATTTCTTGTCCGCTACCTGTTTCATCACATTTTGTGAAACTTTCAAAATGTTGTCTAGCCAAATCACCTGCTCTATTTAATCGTTCCCTAAAATTTGACACGTAATTCAAAAATGTACTTTCCAATTTCTCACCCACCAATTTTTCCTTAATCAATTTAAGTGGTCCTCTTAACTCATGACCAAAAATTAGTTCAAAAGGACTAAATTTGGTCGACTCATTAGGTGCATCCCGAATTGCGAACAATACGAATGGAATTCCTTCATCCGAATCCTCTGGATAATCTTGACAATATGCCCTCAACATTGTCTTTCATGTCTGATGCCACCTTTCTAACGCTCCCTGCGATTCTGGATGGTACGCAGTTGATTTAAATTGTTTTATTCCTAAGCTATCCATAACTTCTTTGAATAACTTTGAAGTAAAATTTGATCCTTGATCCGATTGAATTTCTGTGAGTAGTCCATATCGAGAAAAGAATTTAAGTAACTCCTCCACAATCCTTTTAGCTGTAATATTATGTACTGGAATGGCCTCTGTAAACCTAGTAGACACATCCATTATAGTCAAAAGATATTGATTCCCACTTTTTGTTTTAGAAAGCAGTCCTACACAATCAGTTAGGACCCTCGTAAAAGGTTCCTCAAATGCTGGAATTGGTATTAAGGGCGCTGGTTTTATCACTGCTTGAGATTTCCCTATCACTTGACATGTGTGACATGATTGACAAAATTTAACTACATCTTTATGTAGTCCAGGCCAATAAAAATGTTTCTGGATTTTAACTTGAGTTTTCCTTATTCCCAAATGACCTCCCACTGGTACCTCATTTGCAACTCGCAACACCTCCTTTCTATACCCCACCGGCAATACTACTTGATGAATTTCTGCCCACTTTTCATCCGCCTGTATATATACAGGTCTCCATTTTCTCATCAAGACATCACTTTTACGGTAACAACACTCTGGTATACTCTCAGATTTTTCTTCCGTATATGCTTTCTATTATATCCGTTTTATTTCTACATCTTTCTGTTGTAACTCTGCCAATTTTCCTGAGCTAAAAATATCTGCCTCATCCTCCACCTGTTCTTGTTCTTTTTCAACCATCTGATCAAAAATCGTTTCTGATAATTGCACTTCAACTTCACCTTCACTCTTTTATTTCTCCTCGTCTTAACCTGTGACTTTGCCACCTTGTTACGACACAATCCGGAAAAATCCCAGGATATTCGTCTTTCAACCCTTCAGTTGTCTGATTTTCCACTGGCTTATCAACCACAGTAGGCATCACTCCCACCTGCGATCCAGCTGTATCATTACCCAAGGCAAACTGTATTCCTGGACAAGATAGTTTATCTATTACTCCTACTACCATTTCACCACTCTTCACTGGACTTTCCAACCTTACCTTATATAATGGAACGCTACTCCTCTTGTTGCAGTTCTTTACAATGCTGATATTATTTAAGGAGATGGTGCAACGACGTTAATGTTGTTCCAGGCTTTGGATGAAAAGGCGATGGTGGTTGGCCATACCCAGAAACTGATGTGTTGGGTATGCCGGGTCTGCGGGGACTGCGTTTACAGCAGCAGTGAGAGAGACAGGCTGGATCCCAAGAGAACGGGAAAACTAGTGCCCTCTGGCTTTATAGTGGTCGTGTCCTGTCTGGTGATTGGCTGCTGTGTTCTGTGTGTTCACTGGTCACCCTGTGTGTCAATCACTGCCTGTCTATGCACCATCATATACCTGTGTGTATATTATGACATCTCCCTCCCTCAGGCGCGTCCTGAGGAACCAGCATGCGAGGCGGGACATCACGCTCAGGTGGCGGGCGTGGAAATAGCCGCAGTGCCCGCCTATTATGCCGAAGAAAGGAGCCATCATGCATGCGAACAAGGAACGATCTCGGGGCCACTTGCTTATTTATTCTTAAGGGCAGCACGGTAGCATTGTGGATAGCACAATTGCTTCACAGCTCCAGGGTCCCAGGTTCGATTCCGGCTTGGGTCACTGTCTGTGCGGAGTCTGCACGTCCTCCCCGTGTCTGCGTGGGTTTCCTCCGGGTGCTCCGGTTTCCTCCCACAGTCCAAAGATGTGCAGGTTAGGTGAATTGGCCAATGATAAATTGCCCTTAATGTCCAAATTGCCTTTGGTGTTGGGTGGAGGAGTTGAGTTTGGGTAGGGTGCTCTTTCCAAGAGCTGGTGCAGACTCAAAGGGCCGAATGGCCTCCTTCTGCACTGTAAATTCAATGATAATCTATGATTAATCTAGGACAAAGGTTCGGCACAACATCGTGGGCCGAAGGGCCTGTTCCGTGCTGTATTTTCTATGTTCTATGTTCTATGTTCATCACTGTAAGTGGAATGCCATGACGGGCAAAAGTCTCTTTGCATGCCTTGATGACTGTTGCTGATGTGAGGTCAGTCAGTCTGACCACCTCGGGGTAGTTGGAAAAGTAGTCCACGAGGAGGACATAGTCTCAGCCCTTTGCATGAAAGAGGTCATTACCAACTTTGGGCCATGGGGAGGACACCAGTTCATGCGGCTGTAGAGTTTCTTTGGGCTGAGCCGGCTGGAACCTTTGGCACGTTGGGCAATTGAGGGCCGTGTTGGCGATATCCTGATTGATGCCTGGCCAATATACTGCCTCTCGGGCTCGACGGCGACACTTTTCGACCCCCAGGTGACCCTCGTGGATTTAGCTGAGGACCAGCCCTCGAATGCTCTGTGGGATTACTATCCTGTACAGCTTCATTAATATGCCGTCCACTACCGCGAGATCGTCCTTTACATTATAAAACTGGGGGCACTGCCCCTTTTGCCAACCATCCGTGAGATGTCGCATTACCCGCTGGAGTAAAGGATCCCTGGCCGTCCCCTGACGAATTTGCACGACCCTTTCATCAGTGGCCGGAAAGTTGGATGCACAAAACTTCACCTGAGCGTCTATCTGACAGGCAAAGTCCGACTGTTCACATGGCGTGGTGATGGATCTAGAGGGTGCGTCGGCCACAGTGAGCTCTTTTCCCGGGGTGTAGACCAGGGCGAAATCGTAGCGGCGGAGTTTGAGGAGGATACGTTGTAGCCGTGGCGTCATATCATTGAGGTCTTTTTGGATGATGTGAACCAATGGCCTGTGGTCCGTCTCGACCGTGAATTTGGGGAGTCCATACACGTAATCATGGAATTTGTCAATCCCTGTGAGGAGGCCCAGGCATTCTTTTTCAATCTGAGCGTATCGTTGCTCAGTAGGTGTCATGGCTCTAGAGGCATATGTGACTGGGGCCCAGGAGGAGGATTCGTCCCCCTGGAGGAGTACTGCCCCAATTCCAGCCTGGCTTGTGTCAGTGGAGATCTTCGTCTCCTTGGCGGAGTCGAAAAATGCCAGTACAGGGGCCTTGGTGAGTTTCGCTCTGAGCTCACGCCACTCTTGCTCATGAGCGGGAAGCCACTGGAAGTCCATAGTTTTGTTGACAAGATTTCAGAGAGCTGTGGTGTGTGATGCAAGGTCGGGGATAAACCTCCCAAGAAATTGACCACCCCTAGGAAACAGAGGACCGCCTTCTTGTCCTCCGGGGTCTTCATGGCATTGATCGCCGACACCTTGTCTGCATCTGACTGCACATTCGAACTGTGAAATATGGTTGCCAAGGAACTTTATTTCTACTTGACCGAACGAGCATTTGACTATTGAGTCGGAGGCCATGCTCGTGGATCCTGTGGAACACTCGCTTGAGGCGATCGATGTGCTCCTGAGGAGTTGTGGACCAGATAATAATATCATCGACATACACTCGCACCCCCTCGATGCCCTCCATCATTTGCTCAATTATGCGGTGGAACACCTCCGGGGCGGAGATGATGCCAAAGAGTATCTGGTTGTAACAGTAGCGACCGAACGGGATGTTAAATGTACACAACCTTCGAGTGGATGCGTCCAGATGTACTTGCCAAAACCCCTTGGAGGCATCCAGCTTCGTGAAAAGCTTGGCGTGAGCCATTTCGCTGGTGAGCTCTTCTCATTTAGGTATAGGGTAGTGTTCCCTCATGATGTTACGGTGCAAATCTTTGGGGTCGATACAAATGCGAAGTTCCCCTGACGGTTTTTTGACACAGACCATGGATCTAACTCAGTCCGTGGCTTCAGTGACCTTAGAAATGACGCCCTGGTCCTGGAGGTCTTGCAGCTGCTGCTTGAGGCGGTCCTTAAAGGGTGCCGGCACCTGACGTGGTGCATGAACCGCGGGTGTGGCATTCGGCTTCAGCAGTATCTTGTATCGGTAAGGTAGTGGACCCATACCTTCGAAGACACTGTGGTATTGTGCTATGATGTCATCTAATTGGGCTTGGAAGTTGACATCTGGCGAGGCCGTTGCCTCTGCGGACGACTGCACAAGATTCAGGATTTTGCAGGCCCGAGCACCGAGCAGGGAAGCTCTGTTGGTTCCTAGTATTTCAAAACGCAGGGTTGCTTTTGAAGAACGATGGGATACCGCAAGCTGGCATGAGCCACTGGCAGCAATGGCACTGCCATTGTAGTCAAGGAGCTGGCAGGCCGGTGGACGAATGCTTGGCATGACGCGGATAGTGTCAAGGTCAGACTTTGAAATGAGGTTCGCTGAAGCGCCGGTGTCCAGCCTGAAGCGTATGCGAGACTCGTTGACCGTAAGGGTGGCACACCACTCGTCGTCTGGATCAATGCTTATCACTGGGAGTTGTTTCATCTCCTTCGCTGAAAGCATCGTATGCTTGGTTATGATGCCCACCCGGAATGGGGATGTGAGGCCCTCGGTGTCGGAATCTGGAACCATGTCGGAGTCGGAGTCTGCAACGGGTTGCTGTACTGACTGGAAGTTCCTGCGCTGCGACTGGGATCGCTGTGTATTGGGCAGTTGAGCAGATCTGAACAGGGCTGCGTAGTGGCCAAGGTGGCCGCACTGGAGACACGCCGAGATTTCGCGGGACATTGGCACTTTAAATGGCCGACGCCACAGTTGTTGCACGTCATGGTGCTGATGTCAGGACGCTCCGTGCGCCACCGCGCATGCACGGTGCGGTCGAACGATGTGCACACCTGTGCAGTTCGGTCGTCGGCCTCGCCGTCCCCTTGGTCGTGGCGCGCATGCGCAGGAGCCCGGGAAAAGCGCGCAAAATGGCCGCCCTCATCCAGACTCAGGCCCTGGAGCTGTTTTACGGCCTGCACCCGCTCCGCATCGTGGGGGCCTTGCTGCGCCATCTCTGCCGCCTTGATATGGGAGTACTGGTTGTTAGCGTGCTCGCGGAGGACGCAGGTTTCGATGGCGATGGTAAGGCTGAGCTGCTTAACTTTAAGGAGCTGCTGGCGAAGGGGATCGGAGTGGACCCCGAAAACGATCTGGTCGCGGATCATGGAGTCGGAAGTGGAGCCGTTGTTGCAGGATTGCGCGAGGATACGGAGATGGGTTAAGACAGACTGAAAAGGTTCATCCTTACCCTGAAGCCTCTGCTGGAACACATAGCGTTCAAAGCTCTCGTTGACTTCGATGTCACAGTGGCTGTCGAACCTCAGCAGGACTGTTTTAAACTTTGTCTTGTCCTCGTCTTCAGCAAAGGTGAGGGAGTTGAAGATGTGGATAGCGTGGTTCCTGGCTGTAGAGAGGAAGAGCGCGATCTTCCTGGCATCCGATGTGGTTTCGAGGTCGGTGGCGTCAAGATACAGCTGGAACTTCTGCTTGAAAATCTTCCAGTTCGCACCGAGGTTGCCGGCGATGCGGAGCTGCGGGGGAGGGCGGACGCTGTCCATGTTACCGGATGGCTGATCGCTGGTCAAAGGCCGACTATCTCAAGGTGGGTCCGTCAAACTCGAGCATGACTCACTGGTACCATGATGTGTTGGGTATGCCGGGTCTGCGAGGACTGCGTTTACTGCAGCAGTGAGAGAGACAGGTTTCCAACACTTGAAGAAATGCAACTCGATTTTATTGAACTCTTAACTATCATACATACTTTAACTGTGGGTTGACACTGGGCTGAGTTGACTGGAGACCTGAGGCTAACCTGACCAGACTATCTTACTACCACATGGTGAATGTTCTAGTTGCTGCTCACGGGCTCTGACTGTCTCAGAGGCTGGATCCCGAGAGAGCGGGAAAACTAGTGCCCTCTGGCTTTATAGTGGCTGTGTCCTGTCTGGTGATTGGCTGCTGTGTTCACTGGTCATCCTGTGTGTCAATCACTGCCTGTCTGTGCACCATCATATACCTGTGTGTATATTATGTCAGAAAGCATTTTAATTCCGCTGTAATTTTCAGTGCAGGAACATTCCTGATTGTTTAAACCATATCTTCTAAAGGGTGTAGACCTTTGGCGTCATCTGCCTTTTTTTCTGACCATCGGTACTTGACATGCAATGGCATTACCATCATTGAATCCCCCACTATTGACATCCTGGGGATTACCATTGATCAGAAACCCAACTGGGCTGTCCATATTAATACAGTGGCTACCAGGTCAGGTCAAAGGCTGGGAGTCCTGCTTCAAGTAACTCACCTCTTGACTTCCCAAAGCCTGTCCACCATCCCCAAGGCACAAGTCAGGAGTGTAATGGAATACTCTCCACTTGCCTGGATGAGCGCAGCTCCAACAACACTCAAGAAGATCGACACCACCCACGACAAAGCAGCTCACTTGATTGCTCATCCTTCCACAAACATTCAAACCCCCCACCACCGATGAACAATGGCAGCCGTGTGAACATCTATAAGATGCTCTGCAGGAACTCACCAATGTTCCTTCGGCAGCTCCTTGCAAACCTACAACTCTACCATCTAGAAGGACAAGGGCAGCAGATACATGGGAATATCACTACCTGGAGGTTCCCCCTAAGCCCCTCACATCCTGCCTTCGAAACATATCGGCATTCCTTCAGTGTCGCTGGGTCACTACCTACACCGCATGGACTGGGCTGCAGTGACAGCGCACCACCTTCTCAAGGGAAATTAGAGATGGGCAATAAATGCTGGCCTTGCTAGCGACACCCACATCCCATAAATCACAGAATCTTGGCTGTGCAGACGGAGGCCATTCGGCCCATCGAGTCTGCACCGACCCTCGGAAAGAACACCGTACCTGGACACAATTCCCCACCCTGTCCCCGTAACCCCACCGAGGGACAATTTAGCATGGCCAATCGACCTGGCCTGTGGGAGGAATCCGAAGCACCCGGAGGAAACTCAGGCAGACAGGGGGAGAAGGTGCAAACTCCACACAGTCACCCGAGGTCGGAATCGAACCCGGGTTTCTAGCACTGTAAGGCAACATTGCTAACCACTGTGCCACTGTGCCATCCCCAAAGAACAAAGGTAACGCTCTAGTGGAATACTGTGGGTATACTGCTTTGTTAAAGGTGCTGTCGTTTGGATGAAACTTTAAACCAAGGCCCCATCTGACTGTTTGAGTGGATGAAAAAAGTCCTGAGGCATTTTTTCAAAGAAGAGCAGGGGGGTTATTGCATGGTCAATATTTAACCTTCCATCAACATTACAAAAAACAGATAATCTGGTCGTTATCACACTGCTGCTTGGTCAATCTTGGCTGCTGCGTTTTCATTTGTTCCAACAGTGACTTCACGTCAAAAGCATTTTATTGGGTGTAAAGCACTTTGAAATATCTGGTGGCTGTGGAAAGTGCCATATAAATGCAAGACTTTCATTACTTCTTTGGTGAAATTACAGGAGAGAGGTGCACAGAAGAGTGTGATGTCTTTGGAAACATCACCATAGACAGGACAAAGGGGCAAAGTAGAGACTCTTCACTCATATTTGAAGGAGGCGAATGTAGAGGAGAAAGATAATGAATTGGGTCAGACCCGTCACTTACATTGCTGCCTGGGATTCTGTGCGATCACCAACGTTTAGCTGATGTATAACGGAACAAGTAAGGTCCTGTGGTCTACTCCCAACAGCACCATTCTGCTCCTTCTGAAACCCCACCAACTACTTCTCACTAAAAACTTCACCAATCATCTACCTATTACATAATCATTCATACATTGACATTGCAACATGAAACATTTTGGAAGCTAAAACTGGGCAAGATTTCAAAATGAACCAAATCATTACATTTTACGTGGCATGATAAAGAAAAGGCAGCTGTTTATATCGTTTCCTTCACCACCCATGTGCACACACTTGGCAAATGACGGTTTCTTCAGATAATGCATCCTATTGCCCCTACGTGGGGCATCCCAATTGGCTACAGCAGCAATACAGGCATATTTCTGTCCTAACAGCTGAGGTACTTATAACCTCCACCCTCTGAGCGTTGAGTCCTTGGAAACATCACCATGGACTGCTTTACTATCTCCCCTGTCAGACCATGTTCACCCTTTAAGAGTAAAGCCAGCAAGTCAGGTATTGTCTGCGCTGGAGAGTGGGCTATGGGAGAGCTACAGTTGACAAATGGGAACATTTTGAATGGACTTTATATTTTCTGGTCCTTTATGCAATCATCCTTCTCCTGGCTCACTGCCACTGTACTGCAGACCAACTTTTAAAGGATCAGTGATGCATTGTTATGCCATGGGTAACATAGATCGGGGGCCAGTTTAGCTCTCTTGGCTAGACAGGTAGTTTGTGATGCAGAGCAAGGACAGCAGCATGGGTTCAATTCCCGTACCGGCTGATGTGATTCATGAAGGCCCCTCCTTCTCAACCTTGCCCCTTGCCTGAGGTGTGGTGAGCCTCAGGTTAAACCACCACCGGTCAGCTCTCCCCCTCAAAGGGAAAATCAGCCTATAGTTATCTGGGACTATGGCAGCTATGCTTGCTGGGGTCCTCCGATCCTCTGGGTGACCCCCACGAGTGCTGTTCCATCTGGTCACCATTTGTGGGGACCAGTTTTTTTTTTAATTCAAAAAAACATACTTTATTAATAAAATCTATCACAAACATTACAGAACATTTCGAATTGTCTTGTCTGTACATTTCCATCAGAGTTACACATTGCCTTGACTTTCTTCCATTCAGTTTTGATAATATTACACACATATCACTCTTTACGTTACAATTCCTTCTTAAATATTTACATTGTCATGTTTCTTTTATGCATTGGAGCGTTGGTGGCCCAGACCGAGGGGGTTTTACACTGTTACCCACCCCTCAGTGTACATTTGCTGGTAAGACCTTACACAGTGGTCTTTCCCCATTGCGCCTTGGCGGCAGTGACGAATGTGATATAAAATAGTTACTTTAGAGATATTAGTTAATGTAATGTAGAAATAAGCCACTTTGATTCTGGCAAGTAGAGACAAAGGATTTGAGACCGCATGGGAAAAAGCAGGAAGAGGTGTGTCTATGAGAGTGATGCTGAATTGATAGGGGCCGGAGAAAGGGATTGGAAGTGAGCCAATCAGAATAGATCAAACAAGTCAGGAGGGACATAGGATGACCTATGGGTGTCAAGTATGTGAAACTTGATGCCATTTGAATGCATCAGTACTGATCTCTTTGTCTGGGACATTCACTTAGTTCCCGGGGCTGCAGAAAGCAACATGTTATCTGTATCACTGTGGACTAGGTAGCTTGCAAGCTGAATAAAATAACTTTTGTTATACTTGCAAATCCATCTCGACTTTTATTGAGGCCAGACTGATGGATAAAGACATTTGGGAATCAACATTTGGTGCCGAAAACCGGGATTTCTCAGGGCGATCCTGGTCCAACTGCGAAATCAGAATTAGACTGATTATGAACAGGAGGATGGGGAACAAAGGGCCCGCAATGTAGAACTGGAAAATGACCGCGCATTGATTGTTCCCCTCTTCTTATCGTCTGATTAGTCTGGTCACTCGCGGTTGGCACAGAAAGACCGCCTCGACGAAATCACAGGTCAGTCTGGGGATTAGCAATTTAATTGATGGGATTTCATATTGTTGTTTCGGCTTGGGTTAGGGTTTTGGGTTGATGTGACATCTCAAATGATGATTCAATTCCAAGTATAAGGGTTCAGAGGCTGATGGGACTTCAGTAATGAAGGTTCAGTCTATTATATGGGTTCAGGGGCTGATGGGACTTCAGTACTGAAGGTTCAGTCCAGTATAACTGTTTTTAAATCTGAAGATGGTTCAACTCTATGTGTGAGTGTTTTAAATATATAGTTGATTAAGCTAAAATTGTCTCCTTGGACTGTATTGGCGAAAAACGCAGTTCCGAGGACTAGTTGAGATTGTGGGGAATGCTGCATATTGGTTGAAGTAGAAGTCTCTCAAAGGGTTAACAGCAGCAGGCAAAGTTAAAGACAGGCAGTGCTTCTCACTCAGGCCTTGAGATAACAGCACCAGTCTGTAGTGTAATCGGATACCTTTCCTTTGAGTCAGTGAACACCAGCAAAGTTACGTTTTGAATTAATTAAAGGAAACCAGTGGGTTTCTCCACCTCTTTGATAAAAGTTATTATTTTCGAAAGCAATTGATTGAAATTGCCAGAATCTTAAGTTTTACTTACTTGAAATAAGGTGTATCTCATTTTATCTGGAGATTAATAGAAACTTAAAGAAGATCATGGACACCATTTTAAAAAGTGTAAATCTGGAGATGATAGTTGATTTTGCTAATACTTATGTGTATGTAAAAGAAAAAAAAACTTGTTAAAAGAAAAATTGTTAAGATAAAGAAATAATTAAGTTGTAAATGTTATACAAGTTTGTGTTAAGCAAATTGTAAATTTAGTTCTGAGTTGAGATCAGAGCTAAGCTTGCAAGGTGCAGTAATTCAATTTGAATTTTCAAACATTTTTAAGTTTAAAAAAAAAGCGCAAGTAGAGGAAAGACGCGGGTCAAACAAGAGATGAGCTACCTAGTTCAATGGCTGGCCTTGAATTGACAGAAAAAGAAAAATTCAATAATTTGGAAAAGTAAGCATATCACCTAAGTCTCTCCAAACTAAGCAGAAACCACAAGGTTCGGGAACAAAGGAAGCTGAAACAGATTCTTTTGAAGAGAAAGAACTCCCCCTAGTGACAGGGAGAGATGTTGAAGTCCTGGAACAACCAGGGGAAATAGCTAGAGTGCCCCCTGGTGACATTCGGAGACAGTTACCGATTAGGAAGATGCGAAACCCCGACGCAGTGACTGTGGGAGCGAACCCCACAATAGACGTTTACTTCCCATGGACACCCAGTGAGATGATGGCTATTATGTCTACAATCCCAGATAGAAAAAATCTCCTGCTGCCTTCATGGATTCCTTGAGAACTACCATCTCAATTTATCAAGCTGATTTAAGGGACCTCTGGGCCCTAGTCCAGCAGATTTTAACCCCAGCAGAGTACCGCAATTATCTTAACCACCTGAATTATGCTAGTCATGCCGCACTCCAGCAGGCCTATGCGTTAGACGACGATAGAAGGACACAGATCTTGAATGCGTTGAATAGCACATTTCAAAGGCCCATAAATCTTTCTGTTATCTTAGACCTTAAATCTAAGAAGACTGAAGAGCAAGAGGAATTTCTGGAGCGTTTTAATGAAATCTACCGGGGGCAGTCAGGCGATTTGCTGTATCAAAATGGTCAGAATTCCCCTCAATATTGTGCTATGTTAATGCATTGCCTATCACCTTCTGTGGTTACTGCTGTGAAATGTAATAACATGAATTGGACAGAGAACGACCCTTCCCAGATGGCAAGGGCAGTCAGATTTTATTGGAAGGAGGGTGTAGGCCAAGAAGGAGGCTCAGTTACAAAGGTTAAGACTGAGTATGTAATGAAAAAGGATGATCTGCGACCCCAACAAGCGGCAGAAATGGTAGTTTACCAGCAGGAGCCCCAATATAGTGACTTTGGGTGGGTGGATCAGCGAAGAGGAGGATACCAAACCCACCCACAGGGACCCTCACCCTCTTTTTATGGCCCACCGAACGAATCAATAGCTCTACAACCGCAGCCCCCTCTGAGGGGCCATTGGTCTACTGGAAGACGAGGCCGGGGCAGATATAGAGGGAACAATGCATGTTTTAATTGCGGCCGTGTAGATCACTGGCAACAGGAATGCCCCTTTAAAAGACAGGCAGTAGAAGGAGATTATCCGACCCACAGGAGAGGGTACCCACCAAGGGGAGGACAGACGAGATACACTGACTTCTCCCAGGAAAACCCTTTCCCAACACAGGATTGACTAGCTAATTTAGCCATAAGGACTCTCCAATCGGACAGGGAACCTATTATCTCTCTGCAGATAGGAGATCAACATCACTCATTTGTAATCGACACCGGGGCAGCCATGTCTTCTGTGCAATCAGAGCTTCGACTGCCATTATCCGACCACACGCAGCAATTGTCAGGGTTCCAAGGACAGGTGTGTGAGTATCCTATTTCTGAACCTGTGACAGTCACTTACGAGAATAAGTCTGCAGAGCATCAGGCTGTAGTGACTACTGGATTGGACTGTAACTTGTTGGCCCGAGATTTACTGTGTATCTTCCAGCTACAGCTAGAATGCGGAGATGAGGGGGTAACGGTTACATCATGGAGGATGAGACAACAGTGCTATATTTCTATCACCCCCCAGTGGTGGACGTTAGACGTTGAACAGTCACTGCATCACGTTACCCTGGCCTATGACAGAACTGGACGAAACAGGGAGTTGGAGGACAAATACCGGCCATTACTTGAGACCAAATGGCCAGTCAAGGTTACAGCCACAGTCACGGGAAAAGAAGGTACAGCCGATTTTGTTACAATATCACCACATTTATGGCCACAGTCAGCTTCGGTAAGCCCTCATATTACACGTCAGGTCCATGACCAGTACCATGCCAGGGATATGGGGCGAATGGTCAGGAGGGCAGTGGATCATTCGGATCCGACAGACTACGCACTTCAAGTCATGCCGGACGGCACTACCATAAAATATTTTGAGGTCCCTGAAACGATTAACACTCGACTGCAGCATCACAGGGGACATGATGTGTTGGAATATGTCAATCCACAGGTCTGGGCGGAATACCCATCACAAGTGGGAAAGACAAATGTTACACCTATTAAGGTGATGATTAAGGATCATGTAAAGCTACCTTCCATTCGACAATACCCCCTGAAATCTCAAGCTGCTCCATCAATAGATAAATTAATTCAAGAGCTGTTGAAACAGGGTATTTTGGTCCCTTGCCAATCAGAATGTAACACCCCCATACTTGCTATGCCTAAACCAGCCAAACCAGACCAGTACCGATTAGTACAGGATTTACGTTCAATCAATGCCATCGCATAGCCGTTACATGCTCTCACCCTCCAACAGAATATTACGGTGTATCGCTCCCACTCAGTCATCGCACTACTGAGGCAACTGCAGACTCAGCATCATACCGCAGCTCGTCAGAATAGGTATGAGATATACCTTTTGAACAATCCACGTCTGACATTTAAATACTGTACCACTATCAATCCAGCCTGTTTTCTTCGTGGTCCCCCTGTCCATGAAGGCGCACCTGGCCACGACTGTTTAGCCTTGATTCAGGAAACTACCACAATAAGGGGCGATTTGAGTGACATTTCGTCAGAACAACCTGACATGATTATGTGTGGTCAAATATCCCACCGGGGTTTAGTTAATGACCTACTGCAGGCCCTCCTTATGCCCGTGCAGATTTCCGTTATTAAATGCGCTGCCCACACGAATGGTACAACCCCAGTTGACGTTGGTAATGAACGAGCAGATTGTGCAGCGCGAACAGCCGCGCACATTCAGCAAGTGATGGTGCCTAAGATGTTAAGTCAGACTAAACGATCTACTATAAATATGTCTGCTTCTGACAAGTCAATGCCAACCATCCAAGATGTCATAAGGTTACAGGAGGATGCTCCTGAGAGTGATAAACAAATGTGGAAACGGTTAGGTTGTACATATGATTCTGTTTCCTCTTTATGGACAACGCTTGCACATCAGACTTGTATGTCTGATGTGCTGGCTTTATGGGTCATTGAATGTGTACACTTTGCAACTCATTGTGGGGCTTGAGGGACTAGTGATTTGTTGCTGGACACTTGGTGGCACCCTAAAATGCAGGGGTTGGCCCAAAGTATCAGTAATCGGTGTTTGATTTGTCAGCAATATAACACCGGAAAAGGTATCCCTTGTGGGATGGGGCAAACTCCGTTGCCCAGTGCTCCCTTTGAGATGCTCCAAATGGATTACATTGAGTTGGAAAGGTGTCAATGTTATAAATATGTTTTGGTCATTGTGGATGTGTTCAGCAGATGGGTTGAGGCGTATCCGACTATCGATAATAAAGCTGCTACTGTGGTTAAAGTCTTGATGAGGGAAATCATTCCCCGGTACGGTATACCAGCTCAGTTAAGTTCTGATAATGGGCCTCATTTTATTGGACAAATTAACAAGGAGTTTTGCTCCCAGTTGGGCATACGCCAGCAGTTACACTGTGCTTATAGACCGCAGGCGGCCGGGTTGGTTGAGAGACACAATCAGACCCTCAAAACTAAATTGGCTAAATTAAGAGCAGACACGGGACTGACATGGCTTAAGTTGCTCCCCGTTGCCCTCTTCCAGCTGCGGGTTACACCTGCGGGACCGGCCCGGCTCTCTCCCGCCGAGATTGTTTATGGCAGGCCTCTTAGAACTCCCTGGAGCCTGCACGTTCCCAGACTGGTTCAGTTTCATCAGATGACTGAAGAGATGACCACCTATGTTCTAGCCCTCACGCAAGTGCTCAAGGAACTTCATGGCCAGGTCCGCGCGGCTCACCAGCCATCGCCCCGAGTACCTAGCTCACTTTCAGTCCAGCCCGGTAGTTATGTCATGGTCAAAACTTGGACTAGGAAGGGGTCGGAGCCGCGATGGGACGGGCCCTTCCAAGTTCTCCTTACCACCCCCACAGCAGTTAAAGTGGAGGGGCGAAGTGCTTGGGTCCACCTACATCACTGTAAATTGAGTCCATCTCCACTACTGTAAAAGGTCGGATACTAACCTGCCTCCCTTCTCCAGTGCTATTTTACAGGTGTGGAGCATGATGGAGTGGCTACGCATCGTCTGTATGATATTTGGCCTCACTTCGCTTGGCGTGTTATTGGCGATGGACATGGAAAAGGGGAATATTATGTATCTGTGTAGCCCCAACCAATCTACAAGGTTACATCACCTCTGCAAAGGTGATGTTCTTCGCTGCCCCCAAACACGAGGACATGGTATCGACTCATGGAAGGTCATCAAAGTTAAGGAGAATGCAGGAGTCATGAAGCAGTTGCACCGGTCCCGGCGATGGGAAGGGAACATTATATGGACATTGCCTTGTTTTTGGAATACATGTAAATTTGATTTTGGATGTGTTAAGAGTGGTGCAATAAAGGTAATATCAGGCTGTCAGAAGAGCGTAGGAAGAGGCTATGAGGAAGTGAAAGGGACTAGAGAGAGGATGGGGCGTATGAGAAGGGAAGTACAGCTAGAACGTAGGTTACCGGGAGATACACTTAAGTTAAAGGCCAAACTGAGGAAAACCCGGGTAGTAAACCTTGGGAGCCCTCGGGGCAATAACCAAGGAGTTGTCTCTGCTACGGTTGTTTGCAATGCAGAACCGGTATGCTCTTGACTATCTTCTGGCCCGTGAGGGTGGGGTATGCGCCATAGTGCAGGGCAAGTGTATCATGGGAGTTCAGGATAACATCACTAAATTTATGGATCACATACGGGATCACCTGGACAGAATGCAGGATCCTGGCTCTTGGGGTAACTGGGGATTTGGAGGTTGGAAGGACTGGTTGATAAATATGGCCATGTATCTAGTGGTAGCTATCGGCTGCATCTTTGTGGGCCTGGCCATCCTTAAATGTGTGATGGGTAAAATTTAACCAAAAAAAAAATTTAACTGTTAAAATCCATGAGGGTGAAGCAGATGAAGGGGGGCTAAGACAGGAATTGGAAATGCAGCGACGGATCTTTTTAGATGAGGAACCGTAGCTATGAATTGGATAGTTCAGTTATCATGGAATGATAAAAGGAGGGAATGACGAATGTGATATAAAATAGTTACTTTAGAGATATTAGTTAATGTAATGTAGAAATAAGCCACTTTGATTCTGGCAAGTAGAGACAAAGGATTTGAGACCGCATGGGAAAAAGCAGGAAGAGGTGTGTCTATGAGAGTGATGCTGAATTGATAGGGGCCGGAGAAAGGGATTGGAAGTGAGCCAATCAGAATAGATCAAACAAGTCAGGAGGGACATAGGATGACCGATGGGTGTCGAGTATGTGAAACTTGATGCCATTTGAATGCATCAGTACTGATCTCTTTGTCTGGGACATTCACTTAGTTCCCGGGGCTGCAGAAAGCAACATGTTATCTGTATCACTGTGGACTAGGTAGCTTGCAAGCTGAATAAAATAACTTTTGTTATACTTGCAAATCCATCTCGACTTTTATTGAGGCCAGACTGACGGATAAAGAAATTTGGGAATCAGCAGCAGCTGCCCCAAGCTTGAGTGCGTCCCTCAGCACGTAGTCCTGGACCTTGGAATGTGCCATCTGCAACACTCGGTCGAGGACAATTCTTTGCACTGGAAGTTTCGGGCAGACCAAAGAGCGTCTTTCACCGAGTTGATGACCTTCCAGCAGCAGTTGATGTTTGTCTCAGTGTGTGTCCCTGGAAACAGTCCGTAGTGCAGAGAGTCCTGTGTCACAGAGCTGCTCGGGAGGAACCTTGACAAGTACCACCTCTCTCCAGACCTTCTTTGCAAAGGCACATTCCACAAGGAGGTGGGTGACCGTCTCATTTCCCCCACAGCCACTCCGAGGGCAGCGTGCATTGGTGCAGAGCCTTCGGGTGTACAGGAAGAATCTGACAGGGAGGGCCCTTCTCACCACCAGCCAAGCTAGGTCTTGGTGCTTGTTTGAAAGTTCTGGTGATGAGGCGTCTGCCAGATGACTCTGACAGTCTGCTCAGGGAACCATCCAATGTCCTCCACAGTCTCCTTTTCCCTGAGGGCCTCGAGGACATTACGTGCTGACCACTGCTTCATTGCCTTGTGGTCAAAGGTGTTTTTCTTCAAAATCTTTTCCACGAAGGACAGGTGGTACGGCACGGTCCAACTACTTGGAGAGTTTCGCGGCAATGAGGCCAGGCCCATCCTTCGTAACACCGGGGACAGGTAGAACCTCAGTATGTAGTGACACTTGGTGTTTGCATACCGGGGGTTCACGCACAGCCTGATGCAGCTGGACACAAAGGTGGCCAACAGGATGAGGCAGGCGTTGGGTACGTTCCTCCCTCCCTTCTCCAGAGGTTTGCACATGGTGTCCCTTTGGACACAGTCCATCTTGGATTACCAGATAAATTTGAAGATGGCCCGGGTGACTGCTGTGGCGTAGGGTCGGGTCATGGACCAGACCTGCGCCACGTACAGTAGCACCGAGAGTACCTCACACCTGATGACCAGGGTTTTGCCCGCAATGGAGAGGGAGCGTTGCTCCCACCAGCCCAGTTTCTGTCTTACCTTGGCTATGCGCTCCTCCCAGTTTTTGGTGCACGCCCCAGCATCTCTGTACCATATCCCCAGCACCTTCAGGTAATCTGATCTGACAGTGAAGGGAACAAAGGACCGGTCGGCCCAGTTCCCAAAGAACATGGCCTCGCTCTTGCCACGGTTTACCTTGGCTCCCGAGGCCAGTTCAAACTGGTCGCAGGCATTCAAGAGCCTGCGTACAGATGCAGGATCCGAGCAGAAGATGGCGACGTCGTCCATGTACAGGGACGCCTTGACTTGCATGCCTCCACTGCCTGGGATCGCCACTCCTCCTATACCAGGATCCTTCCTGATGGACTCGGCAAAAGGTTCTATGCAGCACACAAACAGGGCAGAGGAGAGAGGGCAGCCCTGCCTGACTCCAGATTTGATCTGGAACTTTTCTGATTCCCACCCATTGATTGAGACTGCGCTATAGATGTTTGTGTAGAGCAGTTTGATCCAATTGCGAATTCCCTCCCCAAACCCCATTTTGGAGAGCACATCCATCATGTAGGTGTGCGATATTCTGTCAAAAGCCTTCTCCTGGTCAAGGCTGATGAGGCAGGTGTCCACCCTCCTGTCCTGCACGTAGGCGATCGTATCCCTGAGTAGCGCGAGGCTATCAGAGATCTTCCTGCCGGGTACAGCACAGGTGTGGTCAGAGTGGACACCGACTCCAGAGCAGACTTGACCCAATTGGCGATGACCTTGGCTAGAATTTTGTAATCCACATTCAACAGTGAAATGCATCGCCAATTTCGAATTTCTTCCCTTTCCCCTTCTGCTTGTAGATGAGGGTGATGATGCCTTTCCTCATGGAGTCTGACATGCTGCCTTCCAGAAGCATACTCTCGTACACTTCCAGCAGGTCTGGGCCCACCCAGTCTCACAGAGCCGAATACAACTCAACCAATAAGCCGTCGCTTCCGGGAGTTTTACTCGTCTCGAAGGACTTGACGGCCTTTGTCAGCTCATCCAGAGTTAGCGGTTTGTCCAGGTTTTCCAGCTTGCTGTCGCCTAAGACCTCCGTGATAGCCGACAGGAAGGTCTGGGAAACAGTGCTATCTGTTGGCTTCAGGTCATACAGTCCTGCATAAAAGGATTGGCTGATCCTCAGGATGTCAGACTGCGATGACTTTACAGAGCCATCTTCTTCCTTCAGGCTGCTGATCACAGAGGTCTCTCTGTGCACCTTTTGGAAGAAATAGTGTGAGCACTTTTCATACTGCTCCACGGAGCGGACTCTGGAACGGAAGATAACCTTGGAGGCCTCCGAGGTGTAGAACGAGGCTTGCTGGCTCTTCACCTCTTGGAGATCCTCCTTGACATCCACCCCCATCGAATGCAGCTGGAGCAAATTCTGCATACTTTTCTGGAGCCTGGACATGACCCCTCGTCTCTCTCTCACCTTTTGAACGCCCTTGAGGATGAAAAACCTTTTGATAGTCCCCTTGATTGCTTCCCATCAAAGATGTGGAGACTCAAAGGGGGGTTTCACTGTTCTCCAACCTTTGTAATCCCTCCTGAATTCCTCGAGGTTCTCAGGGGTCAGCAGCTTTACATTCAGCTTCCATGCCCCCCTGCCTACCCCTGGTATTCCTGCAGGTGGCAGTCGGCCAGTAGGAGGCAGTGGTCAGAGAAGAACACCGGCCTTACGTCGGTGGACCTGACCGTGAAAGCTCGGGACACAAAGAAGAAGTCTATCCTGGAGCGGACGGACCCGTCTGGCCGTGACCATGTGTATCTACGCTGCGCTCCGTCTGCAGGGTTGCTGCAGACGTCGAGCAGCTTGGCGTCTTTTACCGTTTCCATCAGGAGTCTGGACGTAGCGTCTAGTTTGCTGTCGGCTCTGCCGGATCGTCCAGCCGCATCGATGATGCAGTTGAAGTCACCACCCAGGATGACCGGCTTGGAGGTGGCCAACAGCAGTGGGAGTTGCTGAAGGACTGCCAGCCGCTCACTCTTTACGGCCGGGGCGTACACATTAATAAGTTTGAGAGGGGCGTTTTTGTATTTGACGTCTGCTAAGAGGAGGCGCCCGCCCACCACCTCCTTAATGTCGGAGATGGTGAAGTTGCCTCCCCGCAGCAGAATACCCAGGCCGGAGGAGTGGCAGTCGTTTCCTCCTGACCAGATGGATGGCCCGTGGGACCACCAGCTTGACCAGCGCCTGTAGTTGCTGAGGTGCGGAATTCCGCACTCCTGCAGGAACAGTAGGTCAGCTTTCACATTTGCTAAATAGTTGAGTGTGGCTACACACCGCGAAGTATCTTTGATGCTTCGCACATTAATGGATGCAATTGGCACTCGGCCGAGGTCTCTGAGGTTAAGCGGATCGATTCCAAAGCCTTGAATACCTCGGAAATTTGCACCTTAAAGCGAGACTAGCTGTATCGCTCTAATATGCAGATTTGCCAAAAAGTTATCCCGCCCACAATGGGCAGGATTTGCATCCAACGCCTCACGAGGTTGAGTTAAATCTCGTGAGGAATTGCGGGATTGGTAGCTCCCGGGAGCAGAGTCTCCCGGCTTTTGTCGGCCATGCAACGCCACAGCGAGATGCTTTTCAGGTGCAGCGTGGCCATTATGTCGGGCCCCATGTCTCCTCATGGTTCAGTTATTGAAAAAATTGATCATCACGTGTGCCAGGGATACTGGTACTTCTCTCCACCTATCTGTGAATTTGCTGGCTCTCCAATTCTGTATGAGAGACCATTAAAGGGCTGCAGCGAGTGCCTGACAAGCGGAGGTGGACTCGTCCTCGCTTTTGCGCCGGGGCGCAAGATTGTTGCCCTTCACGGAAAACTCAACCCAGTCACTCTGATTCTCTCTCCACAAATGCTGCTGGACCTGCTGAGTATTTCACTGGATTTCTGTCTCAATATTACCTTTCCTGCGCTGTTTAATTTGTTGAAGCACTTTCTGCGTTGCATCCCTGGTCTGGTCACAACTATTGGCCTGCTCACTTCCTCGGCTACCTGCATGCTCGCCTTCTTTAGGTAGGCAGGATGTTCCTTCCCCTCATTTCTGGGTAAATGTATGCAATATGCCTTGAAGGGATAGCAGCATTCCGTCACGAGAAGGGAAGTGTGTCATGTGAGCCGGTCTCAATTTCACTTTGGCCTGTGATCAGAACACAGCACACACAGCTCTACTGCTGCTGTTTTCGGTCCATGTATATGGGTTCTCATGTGCACTGTCTAAATAAATGAACCCACAGCATGTTTACACAATTCCTTATCAGTGATTGTACAGGGCCTTGGTGAGGCCACATAATAATAATAATAATCTTTGTTGTTGTCACAAGTAGGCTTACATTAGACTGCAATGAAGTGACTGTGAAAATCCCACCTGCAGTACTGTGTGAAGTTTTGGTCCAGGGTAGATACCCAAAGGATTTCCCCCTTGTGGGGAGGTTAAAAACTAGGGGACAAAGTTTGAAAATAAGGGGACTAGGCCCTTTTTAAGACAGAGATGAGGGGCAGAATCGCGTACGGCGATTGGCCGGAGAATCCCCGTTTGCGATGAAATCGGGGTCGGCGCCACTATCGCGATGCTCCGCCCCCTCCAAAGCGGCGTACTCCAGGAGTATGCCGCATCCCACCTCGACGGCCTCAGGACGTTACCTGAAGCCCTCCACCCGATGCTCCGCCCCCGACCGGCCGAGTTCCCGACGGCGTGGGTCTCTCATGCTATTTTTTGTCGGGAACTCAGCGTGGCAGCTGCGAACTCAGTCCAGCGCTGTCAGAGTCGGGGGAGTGCCGGTCCGCAGGTAGGGGGGACTTTGGCAGGAGCTGGGGGCACTGTTGAAGGGTAGTTCAGGGGCGCGCGAGCCGGCCAAAGTGGGGGGGGGCACTATTTCACAGGCCGGGTCCACGAGCAGCTGGCGCCATGTCACACGGCGCGGCCACTGCCATTCGCGTGCGCGACCACGGACCCGACAATTCTCCAGCCGGGGCAGCAGCTAGAGCCGGGTGTTCTACACTGCCTGCCTGCTAGCGCACCACCAAACGGAGGATCGGTTGCCGTTTTGCGCCGATCTTGAGGTCACAATATACCACCGTTCCCACGCTGGCGTCAGGACATTGCCTGAAAATCGGAGAATCTCGCCCGAGGACTTTTTTTCCCCCCGAAGGCTTGTTGGTGTGTGGAATTCTCCACCTCGGAAAATAGTGGAGGCTGGGTCATTGAATTTATTCAACGCAGATTTAGATACATTTTTGGTGGGCAAGGGAGTCAAGGGTTAAGGGGGACAGACAGGAAAGTGGAGCTGAGATCACAATCCAATCAGACATGATCTTATTGAATGGCAGAGCGAGATCAAAAGGCCAAATGACCGACTCTTGCTCCCAAGTCCTTTGTCCCATGTTTGGTGCCGTTACATTATTATAAAAATGACATCCTCCTACTCCTGAATCCAACAGACATCCCAGTGAGGCAGGACAACATCTGGCTGCTCTCCTTGCTCTCTCCGTGGCCTCCAACCTGACGTCCTCCAAATGTATTATTATTAATATATTATTATTATTATGTCATTTTAAATGAACCTGAAATCTTGTCATGTGTCTCAAACACCACACCAGCAGCTTGACATGTGCGGCGTATGGAACCTGAAAGTCATAATGAATTGGTCAAATTGAATTTTAAATGTATGCTGACTTTGAAATTCCCCCACGCAATTCTATCACATCGCTCCCGCCGCCACTGCCACTCTCCTCCATGGGAAACCCCTTCAGATTAACAGGGGGGCGCATCATTTACACCAGAAACAGACAAAGCTGCTCACTTCAAAAACAGGAAGCGTAGCTGGTGTTCACCGATCCAGTCAGGGGCCTTACCCGCTCACAGGGAATGTTGGGCTTCAAGCGCTCACCACCTATGATTAATGTGACGACCGAGCCCCTGAATTTTCAGTGTGATTTCCCTGAAGCTGAAGCTTTCTGCTGAAAGCAACATTTTAGAAAATTAAATCCCGAGTGGTTTACAAGCGCAATAGCCTCTTCAGCAAAAGGTGCAACAGTATTTTTTTTGATATTTTAAATTCTGCTGCGACGCCAAGAAATCACATTAAATAGCCCACATGATGAAAATTAAAAGATGTTTTTTTTAAATGGTTGCAACATCGCCTCAACTCAATGAATAATGTAAGCCCCACAGCTGTAGCCTAATAGAGGCAATTTAATTCATTCTTTCAGCACGACAAATATGTGCATATTTTTATTTGAAAACTTCTACAATTTCTGGCTAGAATCCTTTCTGACCATTTCCCAGTTGAACTGATCACAGGGAGCACTTGGTGATTGAGGTACGTTATTTGAGATTTAAAGCGGTTTGGCATCAAAGCAGAAGCAACCAATTTAGATACATCACGCTTTTTCTTAAGTTTACAGCTAATTGCGTTGTGCTGTCATGTTGCAAGGTCATTTGGTCACTTTTTTGCCAGTGTGTGCTGGGAACTGCTCAGGCATTGTCTGTGATGACATGAATGAAATGAAATGAAATGAAAATCACTTATTGTCACAAGTAGGCTTCAAATGAAGTTACTGTGAAAAGCCCCTAGTTGCCACATTTCGGCACCTGTTCGTGGAGGCTGATACGGGAATTGAACCCACGCTGCTGGCCTGCTGGGTCTGCTTTAAAAGCCAGCTATTTAGCCTACTGTGCTAAATCAGCCCCTAATAATAATTGCTTATTGTCCTAAGTAGGCTTCAATGAAGTTACTGTGAAAAGCCCCTCGTTGCTACATTCCGGCGCCTGTTCAGGGAGGCCAGTACGGGAATTGAACCCGCACTGCTGGCCTTGTTCTGAATTACAGGCCAGCTGTTTAACCCACTGTGCTAAACCAGCCCCATATATAATAATAATCACTTATTGCATAAAGCAAGTTTGTACATAATGTTATACATGAATCCGACCACTAGGTGGCAGTGAAAACCCACCACATGACCCTGTGGCAGGGGAGTTGGGAGTAGGTTGTGCTGGAGGATAGATATATTTTGCAGTAGCTCTATAATGATTAATTAGTGTTAGTAGTTAATTATTTTACGTATCCTAGTTATCTTCATCACGCAGTTGTTTCATAATACATCATTTAAACTAGATGTTCTGTAGTTCATCATTCACTTCCGCCAGTCTACAGAACATGACATTGTCTAAGGGGATGCCTCCTGTGCAGCCAAGTCTGCACTCTGCATGTCGGGTGTCAGTCATGGCTCAGTGATAGCTGAGTCAGCCTTGGTGGAAGACACTCTCCAGACACTTGAGCATGTAGTCCAGGCTTACATGCTTGTTCTGCACTCAGGAAGGTGCCATATTTTAAACTGAGGTCCTGACTGCTCTCTTTGAGGAAGGGAATGCTCCCTGGTGTTCTGGACAATACTTGTAAACTTGTCCCTCAAGTCATGTCACAAAAACAGAATTTTACAGCGCAGAAGGGGGCTATTCGGCCGATCGAGTCTGCACCGGCAGTTGGAAAAAGCACCTTACCTAAGCCCACACCTCCACCCTACTCCCACACCGCCATCCTATCCCCGTACACCACCAAACCTTTTTTGGACATTGAGGCAAATTTAGCACAGCTAATCCCACTAACCTTCACATCTTTGGACTGTGTGAGGAAATTGGAGCACCCGGAGGAAACCCACGCAGACATGGAGAGAACGTGCAGACTCCGTACAGACAGTGACCCAAGCCGGGAATCAAACCTGGGACCCTGGTGCTGTGAATCAAATGTACTAACCACTGTGCTGCCTTGCTGCCCAGTTCATGAAAAGAAAATACATGATAGGGCAAGGAGACACGGGTATATTGTAGTTATGCTTGCTATCTTGCCCGAGTGTAAGATATCCATATCTTTTAAGCCATGTAATAGGTTTTGCGTCCAGGTTGCAAAATTGTCTGACAGAACTCCTGGACATAACCTCCAGGGTTGGACACTGAGCATGGTAGGATCCTGCCAGCTGCATCTCTGAATGTTCCAAGTCATGCTTTTTTCTTCTTTAGCATCAGTCTGATTAAGGAGGAAGGTGTCAGTTTGAAATGTGAGGTTGCTGCATCCATTCCTCACAATTTCCACTGAATCACACCATTTGCTACTGAGTTTTAACACAAATGCACACATGACTGAATTTTATTTTCAGTTTGAGGGAGAGAAGAATGAGTCCAAGACTAGCGTTTTAAACAAAAATATGTAATTATGAGGGTATGAAAGCAGAGCTAGTTAAAGTGAATTGCCAAATTAAATTAAGGGATCATCAATAGAGACACAGCGCAGAAATTTAAAGAGATACTTTAGAATACACAGAATAAATACATTCCAGCGAGAAAGGAAAATTCCAAGGGAGGACCTAACTGAAAAAAAAAATCGAAGGTGGTATCAAACTTAAAAAGAAAGCACGGTGGTTAGCACTGCTGCCTCATGGTGCCGAGGTCCCAGGTTCGATCCCGGCCCCGGGTCATTGTCTGTGTGGAGTTTGCACATTCTCTCTGTGTCTGCGTGGGTCTCATCCCCACAACCCAAAGATGTGGAAGGTAGGTGGATTGGCCACGCTAAATTGCCCCTTAATTGGAAAAAATGAACTGGGTACTCTAAATTTAAAAAAAAAGAAAGCATTGCTTCCGAGTGTGGATGAGAGGCAACGCGAGGCTCGGAGGCCGAGAGGCGGGTAGAGCACATCTTCCCGCCTGTTCCCTGCAGTTCCTACTCTCAGCCCCTGTAGGTGCTGTCGGCTGCGACGGGAGGGAAATAGCAGACTGTTCAACTCCCCTCCAATTCGGTCAATTCCGAAAACTAGAAAGACTCGCAAAGTTCTTCCGCGCAATAGATTCCCTTGGTTTACCGGCGGCTGCTTTGTAGGAAGCACGGCTTTGGCACACAGCAGGATCCCGCCGATTGCAAAGCAAGAAATACCCAGTTTACAGGGTGTCTTGTTAACGGTTGAGGAGTAACGTTGGCCAGGAGAAGGAAACCCTTTGTTTCGTTGCCGCCATGGGAATTTCATAGAACATCGAACAGCAAAGTCCAGGCCCTTCTGCCCACGATGTTGTGCTGACCATTTATCCGAATCTAAGGTCAACCTAACCTACACCCCTTCAATTTATTGCTGTCCATGTGCCTGTCCAAGAGTCGCTTAAATGTCCCTAATGACTCTGACTCCACCACCTCTGCTGGCAGTGCATTCCACACACCCACCACTCTCTGTGTAAAGAACCAACCTCGTGACATCTCCCCGATACCTTCCTCCAATCACCTCAAAATTATGTCCCCTCGTGACAGCCATTTCCGCCCTGGGGAAAAGTCTCTCGCTATCCACTCTATCCATGCCTCTCATCACCTTGTACACCTCAATCAAGTCATCTCTCTGCCTTCTTCGCTCCAGTGAGAAAAGCCCTAGCTCCCTCAACCTTTCTTCATAAGAAATGCCCTCCAGTCCAGGCAGCATCCTGGTGGATCTCCTCTGCACCCTCTCCAAAGCATCCACATCCTTCCTATGAGGCGACCAGAACTGGACACAATATTCCAAGTGTGGTCTAACCAAGGTTTTATAAAGCTGCAGCAAAACCTCATGACTCTGAACTCGATCCCCTGTTATTTTAATTTCACCCCAACGCACCAGTTGTAGGACAAATCCCTCTGACCCTGCAGCATTCCCTCAGCACTGTGCCTTCAGCTACCTAAACCCCTCTGACCCTGCAGCATTCCCTCAGCACTGTGCCTTCAGCTACCTAAACCCCGCCGCCCATCTCCATCCTATACGCTCCTTACACACTCTTCAATCAAGCTTTAGGGCAGCACGGTAGCATAGTCGTTAGCACAGTTGCTTCACAGCTCCAGGGTCCCAGGTTCGATTCCCGGCTTGGGTCACTGTCTGTGCGGAGTCTGCACGTTCTCCCCGTGTGTGCGTGGGTTTCCTCCGGGTGCTCCGGTTTCCTCCCACAGTCCAAAGATGTGCAGGTTAGGTGGATTGGCCCTGATTATTGCTCTTAATGTCCAAAATTGCCCTTGGTGTTGGGTGGGGTTACTGGGTTATGGGGATAGGGTGGAGGTGTGGGCTTGGGTAGGGTGCCCTTTCCAAGATCTGGTGCAGACTCGATGGGCCAAATGGCCTCCTTCTGCACTGTAAATTCTATGATTCTATGATTCTATAAAGATGGGTTGCAGGTCAGATGTTTGGACAGAACATAAAATAAAATAGCAGAGAACGACTAAAAGATTTGAAAGGGGGGGGGGGGGAATTCGTGTACGAGAGAAAACTAGCTAGAAATATAAAAACATGTAAGAAAGGTTTTTGCAGATACTTTAAAAAGAAATGAGTTAGTAAAATGAGCATTGGTCCGAGAGAAAGCGGGTCTGGGGAATTAATAATAGAAAATAAGAAAACGGATGATGAATTGCGCAGGTATTTTGCATTGATTTTCAGTACAGAGGATACAAGCGACATTCAAGAAGTAGCTATAAATCAGGAAGTGGAAAGGAGGAAGGAGCTGCAGCAAATCACAAATATGGACGTGCCACTGAGCAAATTGTTAGAACTTCGGGCTGACAAGTACAATGTGGGAAAATGTGAAATTGTCCATTTTAGCAGAAGATAAGAAAGACACACATTATCTAAATGGTGAGAGATTTCAGAACTCTAAGTTGCAGAGGGACCTGGGTTCTCTTGTGCATGAATCACACAAAGTTAGTATTGTTCTGACAGAACTGATGGTAAATGCCAAACTGAACTGTGCAAATCTCAAAGGGAAACTTGAAATAGCTGCTAAAACTATTTTTATAATTTTTCTATTTTGAGACGAGGTTCTGAAGTCAGGATGTGATCAGGAAATCAACTCCTTGTGATGATTTTAATCGTAAAATAATTGTTTATTCCAAAATAAAGAAAAAAATAAAACAAACTTACACTTAAACACACAAAGATAACGGTGCATGGTAAAGAGTACTTTAAAACAGTTCCAAAAGAGTTCATGTAAACTGCCCTCAGAGCTAACTTGCCCCTTTCCCTGTTTAGCAACAACCTTATAGATTTTAGATCAATAAACTTTCAGAGGCTTTACCTCACTGCGCTCTTTTTCTCTTGGGGTGCCCTCTGACATTGACGGCAGCTTGTTCTCCAGCTCTGACCTTGTTCACACAGTCAGCTGAGAGATCTGACCCGTTATCTTGCTGTCATCTAGGAGATCGAAGCAGCTACCCCTCACCAATGGGTTCAGCACTTCTTTAAATGCGTTCCTTCCCTTTGATCTCTCTATTCTCTCAAACAATCCCTCCAGAACTGCTTTCTTCCCAGAACTAATTAGCTCATTTCTGCAATTTAGCTCATAAGCTTTTTAAGAAGAAAGTAAACTTGCCCTATCATTGCGTTATTTACTTACACATTTATATACCCCCCTTTGAATTAAAACTACCCACTTCAAAACTTCTCCTCTTATTGCCTCACGTAAAATTCCAATTGAAATTCCTCTTGTTTCATTAACATATCAAAACCACTTCTTACTGTTGGTTTAAACACTTGAAGTCACTCTGTCTCTTACTGCAAGTATCACAATTTCAGTCCTCATCAGCCTGTATTCTAGCACATAAAGAATATGACAGTGATTTTACCAAAATAAAAATATAACAATTCTTTATTTTCTTTACAGTATGAAAGTACAGCAAGAACTAAGGAAAGCTAATAGAATGTTGTTGGTTACTGTGAGGGGATTGAACACACAAGTAGAGAGGTTATGTTTTAGTTACACAGGGCATTGGTGAGACCATATCTGGAGTACTGTGTACAGTATTGGTCTCCTTATTTAAGGAAGAACCAAGGAAGGATTACTAAACTAATACCAGGAATTGGCGGGTTGTCTGATGAGGAAAGGTGAGGTATGCATTTTGAAGAGTAAGAGGAGTCTTGATTGAATCATATACGATCCTGAGATGTCTTGATAGGGTGGATTCACTAGGTTAATCCCAGAGTTGAGGGGATTGGATTACGAGGAGAGGCTGAGTAGACTGGGACTGTACTCATTGGAATTTAGAAGGATGCGGGGGGGGGGGGGGATCTTATAGAAATATATAAAATTATCAAGGGAATAGATAGGATAGATGAGAGCAGGTTATTTCCACTGGCGGGTAAAAGCAGAACTAGGGGGCAAAGCCTTAAAATAAGGGGAAGTAGATTTAGGACAGAGTTTAGGACAAACATCTTCACCCAAAGGGTTGTGAATCTATGGAATTCCTTGCCCAGTGAAGCAGTTCAGGCTCCTTCATTAAATGTTTTTAAGATAAAGATAGACAGTTTTTTGAAGAATAAAGGGATTAAGGGTTATGGTGTTCGGGCCGGAAAGTGGAGCTGAGTCCACGAAAGATCAGCCATGATCGCATTGAATGGCGGAGCAGGCTAGAGGGGCCAGATGGCCTAATCCTGCTCCTAGTTCTTATGTTCCTATGTGGAGATTCAGAATTCGAGATCGAAGCTCATGAATAAGGGACTGCCCATTTAAGACAGGGATGGGAAGATCTTCTGTATCCCAAAGGGTCTTTGGAACGTTCTTGCTCAAAATGCAGTGAAGCAGCGGCCAGAATGTTCCTGCCGTTTGCACCGGCACGATCGTGCCGTCCCAACGGGATGGGAAAGCTCTTTGACAACGGCAGGACCTGAAGATCCCATCGCCACCCTTTGGTGGGCCACCTCCTACTGCCGCAAAACATGCCCGGAGTCTTGGAATATTTTTAAGGCAGTGATAGATTCTCGGTAGCTAAGGGGCTGAAAGGTGGTTGGAGCGAATGTGGAGTTGTGTTTGGGATTGTAGAATTGAGGATCCAACCAGACCAGTCACAATCTGATCGAATGCTGGAGCAGGCTCGAGGGGCGGAGTGAATGAATGGCTTGAGGGGTTGAGTGGCTCCTAATTCCAAAGTCTGTGTGTTCATATATTTGATTTTTTCATTTACTGCACTTGCAAGCCCCCCAAAAGATCTCTGCCCCTGAGTAAGTGACACATTATGAACTGGTAACTGCTTTTGCGCGGCATCTAATTGTGTCTGCCCTTAATTAGACTTGATCTCGCAGCCTTTAGCTCACAGCATTTTTACCTAATAAGTTGTTGAAAGTGTGACCTGATAATGGCCTGAATTGTCTTGTTGCAATGGTGGTGGACCCGCCAGTATTCTCTATCATCCTTTGAAACTGATAGCAAGTTCTGGGGTCCACACATGCGCAGTTAAATCCATAAATTTATGTCACTGATTTTCTTCTTCCCCCAGGGTGTGGGTCCGAGGTCAAGGTCCGAGGCTGCAATTAAATAGAAATCACTGACCTGACAAGAATATGACCTGTCACACTATTCATCTCACTGTAAAATCAAATGAATAAGTTGCACTTTCCAATATGAGGCGCAACTGGGTGTTAATGCCACCTTAAGTTTATAATTACCGCTCAACAATCTTGAAGGACCTGACAAACTAATTTAATGACACAATTCTCTACTTTTAGCAAAAGAAACATATTTTGTAAGGAAAAGGTTTGAATATGTGTTCATGATATTTCAGCTTCTATTTCAACCCCATGTGTAGCTTCCAAGTGACACGGTAGCACAGTGGTTAGCACTGCTGCCTCACAGCACCAGGGACCCCGGTTCGATTCCCGCCTTGGGTGACTGTCTGTGTGAAGTTTGCACTTTCTCCCCATGTCTGCGTGGGTTTCCTCCGGGTGGTCCGGTTCCCTCCCACAGCTCAAAAATGTGCAGGTTAGTGGATTGGCCATGCTAAATTGCCCCTTAGTGTCCAAAAGGTTAGGTGGGGTTTTGGAGATAGGCGTGAGCCTAGGTAGGGTACTCTTTCCAATGTTTGGTATGGACTCACTGGGTTGAATGGCCTCCTTCTGCAGTATAAAATGTAATCAGGAGTGAAAGATAATCTGTGCATTTTACTTACTGGTTTGCTGTTTTTGAGAACACTGAAATATGATTGGCTGCCGACCCTGCTTGGTGACAAAATTGCTGCTGGAGATCCCTTTGACTTGGTGCAAGATTTAACCTGATCTCAGTGAAAGGTAAATGCTTGCTTCAGAACTCACTTGATTTTGATGGGTAGCTTTCCTCAAGGTCAGCAGTGAGAACCTTCACTTCATCACTGACTCTGAAATGTGGGTAGCTGGCACAGAGCGGGCACAGGGCATCTGTGACCTGAAGGTAACCGGAAAGACGACAATGCAGCTCCTTAATGAATCAGTTTGAAAAATTGGCAAATAAACACAGGAATGATTGAGAAAGACTGCGAATTAGACTGAGTGAATTCAGGGTCCGATCAGACACAGAAAGAGAAATAAAAGGCGGGGATGGAATATTGACATAAACCAGAGAGATTAAAAAGAAAATCAAAAAGAGAAAAGTTAAGTAAAAAAATGTACATTTTTATGTTTGACATTGTTTAAATCTCCCTGAAAAATTCAAAACGTGACTCCACTCCTGTAAGAGTCAGTTTTCAGTGACGGAGAGATTTACTGGCAGTGGTTAACACTTAATATATCATTAAAAAATTCCTTCAAGGATGAGATTTAACACTCTGTGTTGTGATGGGCAATTAACGGACCAATGCATAAAATTCCTAAAATTGATGGGATGGCTAAATGTGAAATGTCATTTCCATAAATTGAACAGTGGAAACTGAGTTCTTGGATTGCCCCGTCTAACTGCCCATCAGCCCCTGGATCTGTCTTTGCTGGGACATTTGTGAAAAAACAACTACATGCAAGATTAACCTCACTGTTGTTTTGACAGAAAATGTGACCAAATGTCTTTTGTGTCACACTGTTATGAACACAGCAGATACTCTTTGCTGAGCAAGCCGAATTCCAGAGGGGAACCTGACCGACTGGTCATAACCCTTTTTTGCATATTTTGGAAACGAGGACAAAAAGGTACTGATCGGAAAAGAATAGAACTCCTGTCACACTTTTCAGATTTTAAAAGTTAAAAGGTTTATTCACAAGACAAAAAACTACTTAAGCACATAAGATTAAAGTAACACAGTTTTACCAAATATGCCTCCCCCAAAATAACACACTTAGTCAGAACACACAAGTAAACATCTTGGCACCAACTCCCATTTAGATTTTCCACTATAAAACTCTATCCCTGTAGTGTTGTATGAATGCATCAGGGACTACATTCTGATGAACACAGATATGTCTTGTCTGTTCAGCCCCGGGGTGCGTGCTGGCACCCCCTTGAATGCGTGTGCCAAAACATGAAATTGGCACAAAATTCCGTTGTATTTCATAATTCATAAATAAAATTTACTTGATACTGCTTCACAACTAGAATGCCTGATACCAGGGCAAAAGCAATCCAACCAAGCGGTAGCTAGCGATACCACCAGACAAATTATTTCTTTTTCGAAACTTGAAATATTTTTTGTCATACCCAAGGCTTAAGCCCCTATCACACAACGTTCCCCAGGGCAAGCAGAAATGACCAACAATTGTCAATCTTGCCAGCCAGGCCCACATCCCCTGTAGGAATCAAAACAGGTTTGGAACAACACGGTAGCACAGTGGTTAGCACAGTTGCTTCACAGCTCCTGGGTTCCAGGTTTGATTCCCGGCTTGGGTGACTGTCTGTGCGGAGTCTGCACGTTCTCCCCGTGTCTGTGTGGGTTTCCTCCAGCTGCTCCGGTTTCCTCCCACAGTCCAAAGATGTGCGGGTGAGGTGGATTGGCCACACTAAATTGCCCTTAGTGTCCAAAAAGGTTAAATGGGGTTACTGGGTTATGGGGATAGGATGGAGGCGTGGGCTTGAGTAGGGTTCTCTTTCCAAGGGCCGGTGCAGACTTGATGGGCCGAATGGCCTCCTTCAGCACTGCAAATTCTATGATTCTATGAAGTTTGAACATACAGGCACAGGCAAACCTAATGAAAATAAGTTGTTACCTGCAGTGGTTCGAGAAACACTCTGGAGGCTTCCAGTAGTAACAAAGGGGGGGATAGATTTAAGGTAAGAGGCAGGAGGTTTAGAGGGGATGTGAGGGAAAAGCTTTCTCCCAGAGGGTGGAGGGAGTTGCGAATTCACTGCCTGAAAGGACGGTGGAGGCAGAAACACTCACAACATTTAAAAAGTATTTAGATGTGCACTTGCGATGCCAGGGCACACAAGTCTATGGGGCAGGTGCTGGAAAGTGGGAATAGAATAGTTAGGTGGTTGTTTTCTTTGCTGTAGATCTCTATGACTCTATAAAGGGGTTTACTAACTAATGAAAGGCAAAGGCTGGTAATTACACAGGCAGAGAACACAGATAGGTCTTGTTTCTTCAGCCCCGGGGTCCATGCTGACAGCGCCCCTGCTCCCAAGGTCCCGCTCAAACCCGCTATTGGCCGGGGTTTGCACATCCCGTGCGATAGGTCCTGAGCCGGACATGTGGTCTGCCAGGCCCGCCCCCTTAAAGGGGCTGCCCGACCACATCATCTTTTAACAATGAAGGTCTTAATAACTTGATTTATTCATAAAATCACACAGAAGGAGAACATTCAATCCATCACTTCTGTTGCACCTCTTTGAAAGCGTCCAAATGTGTCCCAGTCTATCTCCAGAGCACTGCAAAAAAAACAAGGTGGCGGGGGGGGAGAGAGAATGGGTGGAGCGGGTATTCTCGAGCTTAGAGTCTTCAGCAGCTGAAGACATAGCCACCAAGGGTGGGCCAATTAAAACCAAGGGCGCACAAGAGACCAAAATTGGAGAGGTCCTGGAGGATTGTGAAGCTGGAGAAAACGACAGATTTGGGCAGCAATGAGGTCATGGAGGGATCACGAGCAATTATTTCTAGCTTTACATTTTACTCACTGCTGCTATTCAACCTACAGCGGATGGTACTGAATTTCACTGTATAACATCTGAAAAATAGGAGACATTCCTGTGTGTTGAACACGATTTAACAGAAATACAGATATCTTTACTTAAATGTCCCTTTTTTTAGACAGAACCCAACCCGAAACAGAGTCTTGAATCATTTTCCTTTCGCTTTCTGGTATATGAATTCATACCTCTGACTTTCTTCTGATGTGCATGTAATCGTGCTTCAAAACCTTTCCGAGTTAATTGTTTACCATGGAAACTATTGGGGAGCTGACAATGTCCAGCGCTAAATTTATTTAATTCTGACTTTCCGTGCAGATCAAATATTAAGTGGCTCTACTACCTGGGAGAGCCGAGTCATCAAAGGTAGGAGCTATTAGTACCACATTTCATGCTTCTGAAGGGATTCAGAAAAGGGCCTTGGAGAACTTTATTCAAGAAAATCAATTATACGATGCCCATAGAAACTCAACCTGCATGATTTGATGGTTTCTAATCAAGAATCTCATTGAGAATGCACTACAATTGAAATGTAAAAGTTAACTTCAGTATATTTTCCAAGGCGGCAATTGTTTTCAGCAAGTAACCAACTTTCCTGGACTGCAGGCATTTCTTTGCATTCAATTGCCCCCACCCCCACCCCACCCCCCACCAGCTCCACCCTCTCCTTGGTAAATGTCTGCCGTTGAGCCAGAGTGTTCACAACAGTGGTGTTGTACATGATCCTGAGACGAGCCCCTGACTATATATCCATGCCATCACTAAAGACCACCTACATTCCCTCCCTGTACTATCGCCTGTCTCTGCCTTGGCTCCTCTGCTGCTGAAACCCACATTCATGCATTGTTAAAAATTAATTCATGGGTAGTGCATGTTGCTGGCTCGACCAACATTCATGGTCCATTCCAAATCATCCTGGAGAAGGAGACAGTGAGGTACCTTCTTGAACAACAACAGTGTATGTGATATAGGGACACCCACAATATTGTTAAGGAGAGTTACAGGATTTTGGCTCATGACAATGAAGGAACGGCCACATATTTCCAAGTCAGGATGGTGAGTGACTTGCAGGGGAACATCCAGGTTGTGCCTGCTGCCCTTGTTCCTCTGGGCTGTGGGTTTGGGAGGTGCTGCCCAGACTACTTGGGGCAAGTTGTTACCTCGAGACTTGATAGCTTGCCTCCCACATTCTACATTCCATAAACCTAAGATCATCCAAATCCCACGTCTTAACTTGCACCAAGCCCTGTTCATCCAACATCCCTGTGCTCTCTAGCCTACATTGGCTCCCAGTTCAGCATGCTTCAACTTAAAAAAACGGTTGTCCTCATTTTCAAAGCCCCTCATGATCTCACTCATCACTATCTCTGTAATCTCCTCCAGCACAACAACCCTCCAAAATATCTGTTCCACTCCAATCTCTATCATGATATGCAGACATGCAGCTAATGGACACAGAGAACAGGACATGACCAATGAGCAGGCAGGACACTCAGGGGTGGTATCTCACTATAAAAGGCACGAGGCACTCACACTCTGCCTTTTTCCTCTGATAAACATCTACAGAGTGAGTCAGAGTGTATGTACAGTATCACACCTCCACCACGTGGCTAAGAGCTAGTCTGGTTCAGTCAGACAGAGTAACCACACTTAGGTTAGCAGAGAGTCGAACTCAGAGAACTGTGCTAAATGTGCTACTGGTTCAATAAATCAGATTGAACTAACTTCAAGGTCTGGAGTATATTTTGGTTAAAGCTGCATCCAGTTGCAGCCTGTGTTATCCCAGAGTACATAACACGACAATCTCGACATCTTGAGCTTCCCCAATTTTGACCATTGCACCATTGGTGGCCATGCCCTATCCTCTGGAAGTTCCTTCCTAAACCCTTGTCTCTCTACCACCCTTTCATCCCTTAAGTCACTTCCTAAAACCCATCTTGCTGACCAAACTTTGTGAGCTATCCTAATGTTTTCTAATGTGTTCTCCTAACATCAACCTTTGTCTGATAATGTTCCTGTAAAATACCTTGGGATGTTTTATGATGTAAAAGGCACTGAAAAAGAATGCAAGTTATCTTTATCATTTTTTAGCAAGCTACCTTGATGTTAGAACGAGGATTATGTTTAGGGATGTCAAGGGAACTATTTCTCAACTTGTTCAGTTGCTGAAGTTAATCATTCCAAAAATATCATATGAATTATGTTGTGGACAAGATTATTATTTGAATAATCTCAGGAGTCTCAGGCACAGAATGACCATTTATTTGCCAGTGTTTTGGGAGATCACTACCTCAGAGAATGTCTCTGAAGCACAATCCTACACAGCAGAGAAATCATCGGACATTTATGCATTGAAAAGCATGTAGGCAGGACATTGCCTAAGTTCCAACATTGCTCGGTTTAGAAACGTACATAGAAATATAGAAAGTCGAATCAAGAGGAGGCCATTGAGCCCTTCGGGTCTGACCATGATCATGGCTGATCATCAAGTTCAATACCTTGATCCCACCATCCCCCCATATTCCTTGATCCCTTTAGATCCAAAGACTATATCTAATTCCTTCTTGAAATTACACAATGTTTTGGCTTCAACTACTTTCTCTGGTAGCGAATTCTATAGATTCGCCACTCTCTGGGTGAAGACATTTCTCCTCGCCTCAGTCCTAAAAGGTTTACTCCTTATCCTCAAACTATGACCCTTAGTTCTGGACTCCCCCACCATCGGGAATTGCAGTAAAACATCCCCATTCCAATACTCAAATCTGTTCGCTATGAAGGCCAACATACCATTTACCTTCTTTACTGCGTGCTTTACCTGCGTGCTTACTTTCACCGGCTGATGCTCAAGGACACCAAGATCTCGCTGAGTATCCACCTCTCTCAATTTACACTCATTCAAATAATAATCTGTCTGCCTATTTTTGCTACCAAAGTGGATAACTTCACATTTATCCTCATCAAACTGCATCTGCCATGCATGTGCCCACTCACTCAGCCTGTCCAAATCCCACTGAAGCACCTCTGTATCCTCCTCACAGCTCACCCTCCCACCCAGCTTTGTATTGTCAGCTATTTTGGATACAATACATTTAATTCCCTCATTCAAATCATTGATATATAATGTGAACAGTTGGGGGTCCTAGCACAGATCCCTGCGGTACCCCACTAGTCACTGCCTGCCAATCAGAAAAAGACCCATTTATTCCAACTTTTTGTTTCCTGTCTGCTAACCAGCTTTCTATCCATCTCAAGACACTAACCATAATCCCATGCACTTTAACTTTACACATTAATCTGCTCCATGAGACCTTGTTGAAAGCCTTCTGAAAGTATAAATACACCACATCCACCGGTTCTGCCTGGCCAACTCTACTAGTTACATGTTCAAAGAATTCTAGTAGATTGTTCAAGCATCATCTTCCTTTCGTAAACCCATGCTGACTTTGTCTGATTACACCACTGCTTTCCAAATGCTGTGCTATGAAATCCTTGATAATGGACTCCAGCAACTTCCCGATTACTGATGTTCAGCTCACTGGTAGAGAGTTTCCTGTTTTTTCTCTACCTCCCTTTTTGAATAGTGAGGTTACTTTTGCTACCCCTAAATCTGTTGGAACCATTCCAGAGCCCAAAGAATTTTGGAAAATGAACACCAATGGATCTACTATTTCCAGGGCCACTTCCTTAAATTCTCTGGGATGAAGATTATCAGGCCCTGGAGATTGGTCTGCCTTCAATCCCAATAATTTCCCCAACCATTTCTTTACGAACATTAATTTCCTCCAACTCGTCACTACAACCTGTGTTCCTCAACCATTTCTTTGTTCCTTGTTTTGAATTCTCTGGTTTCTGACTGTCAGGAGCATACATTAGTTTTTTTTATCAATCTTTTTCTCTTTACATACTACAGAAACCTGTACAGTCGATTCTTATTCTCCCCACTAGTTTACTTTGTATTTCCCCCTTCTTAATAAATCTCTTAGTTTGAACGGTTTCCAATCCTCAGGTCTATTGCTTTTTCTTGCTAAATCGTATGCTACTTCTTTGAATCTAATACAATCTCTAATTTCTCTTGTAAACCATGGTTTCATTTCTACTTCCCTTTCTACTCATGTGCCAAATAGGAATAAACAAATTGTGGAGTTCACCTGTTCATTCCTTGAATGCCTGCCATTGCCTGTCCAATGTCCCTCCTTCCAGTTATGTTTCCCAGTCCGTCATAGACAGCTTGTGCCTCATATCATCATAGTTACTGTTATGGGCCAGAGTTTAAAGAACCCCAAAGTGCATCATGGAGTTCACCTGACCCATGACTTTTAATAGATTGTGATTATGGGGAACACAAGGGCCTACTTTACAGATCTGATACAACAGTGATCTAAAGTACTTTTAAAGCAAAACCATGTTTATTTATGAATCCAGTTAACCCACATCAACACCAATAATCTCCACAGGTACAATATTCTATAAGTAACACTTCATAACTTTCCAAACAACATCCATATGTTAAATCCTTTTTACAGAAAGACAGTAGGTCTAAATTCTCTACAGAAACAGGTATTACTTTGAAATCCTCAAATGATCTGGAGACAGTCTTTAGATTGTAGAGAGAGATCCTTATACAGCTGCTTGCTTTGCCTGCAGCTATCCAGCTCTGAAAGCGAAACTAAAACACACTGTAGCTGCCTGCTCAAAAACGAAAGTGAAAGACATCCAGACCAGCTCCATCCACACTATGACATCACTGCAGCTATTTGATAAACACCCATTTCTTAAAGGTACTCTCACATGACAGTTGCCTTTATTGAGGTTCTGGACCTTGGTCTCAGAATTAACTACCTCACTATTCACCTTGATAAAGAATTCCACAATATTATGATCACTCATTCCCAAAGATTCCCTCAGAACCAGATTGCCAACTAATCCTTTCTCATTGCACAGCACTCAGTCCAAGATGACCTTTTCCCTGGCTGGTTCCTCAAAATACTGATCCAGAGAACCATCCGTTATACACACCAGAAATTCTTCCTTTATTGTACTGTGACTAATTTGAGACACCCAGGCTGGTTTAGCACAGTGGGCTAAACAGCTGGCTTGTAATGCAGAACAAGGCCAGCAGCGCGAGTTCAATTCCCGTACCAGCCTCCCCGAACAGGCGCCGGAATGTGGCAACTAAGGGCTTTTCACAATATCTTCATTTGAAGCCTACTTGTGACAATAAGCAAATTATTATTATTCTATGCAGATTGAAGTCACCCATAATCACAGCTGTTCCTTTATCACATCAACCTCTGATTTCCTATTTATTGCAAATCCGAACATGACCACTGCAGTTTGGTGGTCTGTATACCACCTTCAAGAATAGCTTTTGACCTTGATGTTTCTTAGCTCAACCCAGGCAGGTTATGCATCATCTGTATTAATATTTTCCCTCAATATTGTATCAATATCTTCTTTAATCAACAATGCAACTCCACCACCTTTACCTTTCTGTCTGTCCTTCCTAAAAAACTGAATAGCCCTCAATGTTTAGTTCCCATCCTTGCTCACCTTGGAGCCATGTCTCCGTAATCCCAACTGTTTCATATCCCTTTACACCTATCTGCGCAACTAATTCATCCATTTTATCCTGAAAGCTCTGCACATTCAGGTACAAAACCTTAAGGCTAGTCCTTCTGACATACCTTGTCCTGTCCCTACTATTTCGTACGGTGTCATTATCTGATACAGGCCCTTGATTTCTCTACCTATCACTTTTCTTATGCCCTTTCTGTCTTTTTCTGTTGTTCTTATTCCCCACTGCTCTAAATCCTGCCATCGGTTCCCACCCCCCTGCCATATTAGTTTAACCCCCCCCCCCCCCAACCGCTCCAGCAAGTGCGCCTCGAAGAACATCAGTCCCGGTCCTGCCCAGGTGTAACACGTACAGTTTGTACAGGTCCCACCTCCTCAGAGCCCCAGGAATCTGAAACCCCCCTCCTCACACCATCAAAGGTTTAGCTTTACATCAAATAAATACCTCTGTTCGCAGATGTTCTCAAATCGGGGTGTCTACTATCCCAAGCATTATTTGCCTTCCCAATCTCTCAGAGACTCCTCCGAATCACTCCCTGGTGCCTGCTGCTCTCAGGCTTGGCCTTGTACTGCTAAGTCAGGTCTTTGAGGAGTGCAGAGAATAAGGCATTCAGCTACTAAGACATTCAACCCTGAAGACATCCAAGGTTTACTGATACCAGCTGGCTGTTAAACCACATAAACATCCAGCGAGCAGCGCCTGTGTGCCTTTACCACATGTTAGCTGGGTGGTGTCTTTTACCCTGAGTGTGGAATTTTACTTAACCTTTCCTAATTCAATTATATAGTTTCAAATCCCTCTGAAGGTCCCTTGAGTAAATTACATCAGGAATTCCCCAGTCCCTTTTGTTGTAATCATTTAACCCCTATAAAGATCCCTTAATAAAACAAACTCATTTTCTTCCCTAATAAATTGTTGCAATGAACCATATTCATTACTTCCCTCTTACAAATTATAATTGGATTTCAAAACAAGAATTTGAATTTATTTTGTGTTTCTCCTTTGTGATTTAAAAATTAATACATCCAGGCAAGTTTTATTTTTGTTTCCATCTTTTGCAGGGTCCCTCCTCTCTTTGATGTGACAAATCTTTAACTCCTGAAATTGCAAAGAAACCCCTGTACATTTTAAATTTAAAAGAAAAATTCCCATCCCAGAAGGTGTTATGAAAGGTGCCACATAAATGTCTAAATGTTCCACAGAATCATAGAATCCCTGCAGTGCAGAAGGAGGCCATTCGGCCCATTGAGGCTGCACCGACCTTTGGAAAGAGCAACCTACCTAGGCCCGTGCCTCCACCCTATCCCTGTAACCCCAGCTAACATGTTGGATACGAAGGGGAAATTTAGCATGGTCAATCCACCTAACCTGCACATTTTTGAACCATGGGGGGAAACAGGAGCATCTGGAGGAAACCAACACAGACACTGGGAGAAAGTGAAAACTCCACCCAGACAATCGCCCGAGGCCGGAATTGAACCCGGGTCCCTGGTGCTGTGAGGCTGCAGCGCTAATCACTGTGCCACCGTGCAGCCCGATGTTGTCAGAGGGATGTCTGCATATCCACCAGTGTCATCAGCCCTGCCACATTTCTGAGCCCATTAGAAAGAACCTTGTAACAGTCTGACTGCACTCAATCCATTCCGTTGCAGTGCAATGAACTGCGACATTGAGCTGAGGTTGGCTGGGTTCACTCACAAAGTACTAGAGCAGAGAAATCTGTACAAATGTCTGTTCAGAGGCTGCCTCTAACAAAAGGTTTGAAAGTACAAGGCAGTGACTGTAAGGCATCATTAAGTAGAATGCAGTTCCCTTCACATTTAAGCAGTAATGTACATCCAAGTGAAGAAGCATCACACACAGAATGAAATGTTGATCCAATTAAAATTTCAGTTCAAAAGTGTGAAGTATTTTGTGCAACAGTAATGGCCAAACTCATGGGAAATAAAAGCATTGAGATGTTAAATTAATCCGGGACTCAGATTAACTCCACGCTGGCCTCATACCGATTTACAAAGGCTTCTGAACATAATTCAAGGCGGAAAAGCAATTGTAATTTAAGGATTAAAAGGATTTTTGCAAAATATTAAACAAAACTAAAACCTGCCTGAACATATTTATTTGAAAATCAACAGGAAAAAACATGAATGAATTCAGATATTTGCTTTGATTTCTTTGACATTAGTAACAGCAGCCACTTACCAAATTTCATTCAATCGCACGTTCCAAATCCGTAACCTTCACCATCTGTTACAACAAGGGCAGTAGGCGCATGGGAACACTACCATCTCCAAACCTCTCTCCAAGTCACACACCTGTGTTGACTTTTAACTATATCACCCTTCCATCATTGTCGCTGATGTGATGAATGTAGAGATTTCATATATATGTATTGTATTATAATGGTGCAGTGGGTTAGGGCGTATATCTGACTGCTGCAGTATTTTCTTTTAAGCCCTGGTATAAAAGGCAGATGCTTTGGCTACAGAGTTGCAAATAAAACATTGTAAAAGTAAGATCATCATTATTCCAAACTATGCTTATGCTTACAAGGAAAGGGTTTTTGTTATGATTTCTGGGGAGTGGAGCATTAGAGATATTGATTTAAACTTAAATAATAAACTTGAATAATTAATTCATGGGATTTGAGTGGGATAAAGATAAAGGAAATGGTAGGGGCCAGCTTTGAAGCAGTCAGGTGTTTGAATTTTAGTTTAGATTATTCCTGGGAACAGAACAGTAGCTTCTCAAAAGGCTGGCAGGTTAAACAGTAGTCTGACATAGACAAGAATCTGCAAGATATTTCCTGACCAGATTTCTCTCTATTTCTTTCCAGTCAGTCTTTTAAAAGGGACTCTATTCAAGTGTACAGCTGGTAACCCTGTGTTTGATAACTGTGTTTAAAAGTGAATTTTGACCAGAGATGCGTTTTGCTTGAGTAGAGATGAAAAGGTAGCAGTTAGGAGTAAGAAAGTTTTATTTCACTGTTCTGTATTGGTTAACTGTAATTGTAATCTTTCTTGTATATGATGGTAAAGAGATTTTAGTACCATGTTTTGATATACCGTTCCCCAATCTGTGCATAGAATCACTCCTGGAGCGAAGTATCCTTTCATAAGAACATAAGAACTAGGAGCAGGAGTAGGCCATCTCGCCCCTCGAGCCTGCTCCACCATTCAATGAGATAATGGCTGATCTTTTGTGGACTCAGCTCCACTTTCCGGCCCGAACACCATAACCCTTAATCCCTTTATTCTTCAAAAAACTATCTATCTTTATCTTTAAAACATTTAATGAAGGATCCTCTACTGCTTCACTGGGCAAGGAATTCCATAGATTCACAACCCTTTGGGTGAAGAAGTTCCTCCTAAACTCAGTCCTAAATCTACTTCCCCTTATTTTGGGGCTATGCCCCCAAGTTCTGCTTTCACCCGCCAGTGGAAACAACCTGCCCGCATCTATCCTATCTATTCCCTTCATAATCTTATATGTTTCTGTAAGATCCCCCCTCATCCTTCTAAATTCCAACGAGTACAGTCCCAGTCTACTCAACCTCTCCTGGTAATCCAACCCCTTCAGCTCTGGGATTAACCTAGTGAATCTCCTCTGCACACCCTCCAGCACCAGTACGTCCTTTCTCAAGTAAGGAGACCAAAACTGAACACAATACTCCAGATGTGGCCTCACTAACACCTTATACAATTCCAGCATAACCTCCCTAGTCTTAAACTCCATCCCTCTAGCAATGAAGGACAAAATTCCATTTGCCTTCTTAATCACCTGTTGCACCTGTAAACCAACTTTTTGCGACTCATGCACTAGCACACCCAGGTCTCTCTGCACAGCAGCATGTTTCAATATTTTATCATTTAAATAATAATCCCTTTTGCTGTTATTCCTACCAAAATGGATAACCTCACATTTGTCAACATTGTATTCCATCTGCCAGACCCTAGCCCATTCACTTAGCCTATCCAAGTCCCTCTGCAGACTTCCAGTATCCTCTGCACTTTTTGCTTTACCACTTATCTTAGTGTCGTCTGCAAACTTGGACACATTGCCCTTGGTCCCCACTCCAAATCATCTATGTAAATTGTGAACAGTTGTGGGCCCAACACTGATCCCTGAGGGACACCACTAGCTACTGATTGCCAGAACAATACTTTCCTCACAGTCTTACAAATTAAAATAAAATATTGGGTTTCTGTCAGGTATCCTAGCAAAGATTGTTGTCAAATCCAGCATAGTAATACTGCGTCACGGTTCTGGATCTCTAGGCATTGTGGTTATACCCACACAGATGGACTGCAGAGGCTCAAAAATACAGTTCAGCACCACCTTCTCAAGGGCAATTATGGGGGAGCATTAAAGATGAATAGTAAATGCTGGCCATGCCAGTGATACCCACACCTTATGAACACAGGGAAAAAAAGAAGAAAAGAAAGAACTACTGAGATCAATGATCTTGCACCCATCAGAACTCATCAGAACCAATGTCTAAAGCTGCCTTTCTTATTGCTGATATTAAGCAGAGAGGGAGCACAGGAAAGAGAAGGAACGAGCAAGAGGGTAGCCAGAGAAAGGGTTGGTCCATTCAAGGGTATTGGAGGGAATCTATATATGGAACCAGAGGAAATGGGAGAGTTACTCAATGAATACTTTGACTCAGAATTCACCTAAAAGAAGGACTTGGTGGATGAGGAGTATAGGGTAGAGCGTGTAGATATTCAAAATCATGTTGATATTAATAAATGGGACTAGTTGGACATCTTAAAAAGCATTAAAGTAGATAAGTCCCCAGGGCCTGATGGGATCTACCCCAGAATATTAAGGGAGGCAAGGGAAGAAATTTGTATCCTCATTGGCTACAGGTGAAGCTCCAGAGGACTGGAGAGTAGCCAATGTTGTTCCATTGTTGAAATTATAGACCGGTGAGCCTTATGTCAGTGGTAGGGAAATTATTGGAAAAGATTCTTCGAGATAGAATTTACTCTCATTTGAAATCAATGGACTTATTAGTGATGGACAGACTGGTTTTGTGAAGGGGAGTTCGTGCCTCATTAATTTGGTTGACTTTTTCGAGGAAGTGACAAAGATGATAGATGAGGGAAAGGCAGTAGATGTTGTTTACATGGGCTTCAGTAAAGTCTTTGACAAGGTACCTCATGGTAGACTGGCACAAAACGTGAAGCCACATGGGATCAGATGAGAGCTGGCAAGTTGGATACAGAACTGACTTGGGCTCAGAAGACAGAGGGTAGCAGTAGAAGGTGCTTTTCTGAATGGAAGGCTGTGACTAGAAGCGTTCCGCAGGGATCAGTTCTGAGGCCTTTGTTGTTCGTGGTGTATATAAATGATTTGGAAGAAAATGCAGCTGGTCTGATTAGTAAGTTCGTAGGCAACACAAAAATTGGTGAGTTGCGGATAGTGAAGAGGATTGTCAGAGGATACAGCAGGTTATAACTGGTTGGAGTCTTGGGCGGAGAGATGGTAGATGGAGCTTAATCTGGACACGTGTGAGGTAATGCACTTTGGAAGGTCCAATGCATGATGGAATTACCCAATAAATGGTAGAACTCTTGCGAGTACTGACAGGCAGAGGGATCTGGGCGTGCATGTCCACCGATCCCTGAAAGTGGCAACGCATGTGGATAAGGTGGTCAAGAAGGCATACGGCATGCTGGCCTTCATCGGTCGCGGCATTGAATATAAAAATTGGCAAGTCATGTTGCAGCTGTACAGGACCTTAGTTAGGCCTCTTTTGGAATACTGAGTACAATTCTGGTCACCACACTACCAGAAGGATGTGGATGCTTTGGAGAGGGGGTTCGGAGAATCCCACTGCATAATTTCAAAGAGAACCCCTGATGTACACTTGGATGAGGATGCTTGGCTCAGTCAGTAATGTTTTTGTCTCCCGGTCAGTAGGGTGAAGGTTGGAATTCCATATCAGGGCTTCAGTATCGGACTAACACATCAACAGACTCCCAAGGGAGCTTGGCATTTTCAGAGCTCAAAATAGAGTAGAAGGTTGGATTGACCGAATTCTATTCCCAAACCAATTTCCAATACTCCAGCTAAATTGTGTGATACTGTGTAAGGTAGCACTGGTGTCATCAGTATCAGCAACCAAAGGTTTAGATTTGGGTGCTACATTTCACTAGAACACCACCAAGTCAGTCTGGTTTTGGCTTCTCTGTCTCTTATGATCTCAGTTGACGTGAGAACTGAATGGGAAGCTCCCAGAATGGCTCAAAATACTGTAACCTTTACCTTTTTTTATAAAACATAGAAGAACAGAGTCACAGGACTGCCAATTAGTTTTAACAGTCATTAAAAAAACATTTATTTAACATGACATAAGGTTGAGGGTGCTAGGCCTTTTCTCATTAGAACGGAGAAGGATGAGGGGCGACTTGATAGAGGTTTATAAGATGATCAGGGGAATAGATAGAGTAGACAGTCAGAGACTTTTTCCCCGGGTGGAACAAACCATTACAAGGGGGCATAAATTTAAGGTGAAAGGTGGAAGATATAGGAGGGATATCAGAGGTAGGTTCTTTACCCAGAGAGTAGTGGGGGCATGGAATGCACTGCCTGTGGAAGTAGTTGAGTCGGAAACATTAGGGACCTTCAAGCAGCTATTGGATAGGTACATGGATTACGGTTAAATGATATAGTGTAGATTTATTTGTTCTCAAGGGCAGCACGGTAGCATTGTGGATAGCACAATTGCTTCACAGCTCCAGGGTCCCAGGTTCGATTCCGGCTTGGGTCACTGACTGTGCGGAGTCTGCACGTCCTCCCCGTGTCTGCGTGGGTTTCCTCCGGGTCCTCCGGTTTCCTCCCACAATCCAAAGATGTGCGGGTTAGGTGAATTGGCCAATGATAAATTGCCCTTAATGTCCAAATTGCCCTTGGTGTTGGGTGAAGGTGTTGAGTTTGGGTAGGGTGCTCTTTCCAAGAGCCGGTGCAGACTCAAAGGGCCGAATGGCCTCCTTCTGCACTGTAAATTCAATGATAATCTATGATTAATCTAGGACAAAGGTTCGGCACAACATCGTGGGCCGAAGGGCCTGTTCCGTGTTGTATTTTCTATGTTCTATGTTCTATGACAAAAATTGAATACAATACTCCTTTACTTCTCCCCCCCTTAGCTTAACAATTACACACAGGTGCAAAGATTAACATGGATTACAAAGTAAATGCTAAGCTAGAATGGTCTCATTAATACACAAAGTTCCTTTTATGCATGCAAGTTGATACAAATACACACTCCACTCTGAATGCAGGTTACAGTCTGTGGCCCTTTCAAGTCTCCCCAGAAGAACTATTTCTTGAATTCTTTGGAACAATCCTTTGGTCTCTGGTCTCTGAACTTGTTATTTTAAGACATTCTTTATACCCCAATTCCCTGGTTATCTGGACTGTATCTTGTTCCTCATGAAGTCTGCATCTTTGCAACCCCTTTGTCCTGCCCAGTTCTCATGGCAGGTTCGACAGATGTTCACTCTCTGGTGTTCTGTCCCCAACTGCAATATATCCAGCTGGAACTAATACTTAAAAGCTTTTTTTACATTAGAAGTACCTCCAGCTGTGAAGTAACCCCTGCTACTACTATTTATACTTCACGCCAGAACCCTCTCTCAGAACAGTAGCATCACCTTGGAATTGAAACCTTTGTCGAGCATGAATCTAACTATAGGTTTGACACTTCCAGGCACAAAAACATTGGGCAGGATTCTCCGTCCCGCCGCGCCAGATTTCTGGTTCAACACGCCGGCGGGATGCTCCGTTTCACCGGCTGGTCAACAGGGTTTCCCATTGTGGAATAGCCCCATGCCGTCGGGAAACCCCGGGCTGCCCACAAAACGGAGCATCCCGATGGCGGAGAATCCAGCCCATTACATTGAACACACTTAAAACTATAACCTATCTCTAATGTTTACCAAAACAAATGTAAATCCCTTAAAACTACCTGTATTTTCCTCACAAGGACTGTGTATTCCCAAAGATTGACTCGTGTCTCTGGGGTTTGTGCTATCCTCCTCTCCAACAGAGAAGGAAGTGTAGAATGCAATGTGTTCGGGTTATGTGGTAACCATGCTTGAATTGACAGATTATGCTGTGTATGTGATGTATTCAGAATTGCGAACTGTGATAGGAAGCTGAATGCGAGGGATGATTCCTGGTGGGATATTGCTGGTAAGTGAGTGATGGAGGGATGGTGATTTAAGAAATGTCAGACATGTAGTGCAGCTGGTCGAAAATGGCATTTGAGGATACATTGACTGAACCTGGCCGTTGAAGTGAGGTCAATAACCTTATTCCTGTACTGCTGTCATGTGAGAGTACCTTTCAGAAATGGGTGTTTATAAATGGGTGTGTATATAAATATCTGTAGTGAGAGTACCTTTAAAAAATGGGTGTTTACTACTGCAGTGATGTCAGAGAGTGGGTGGAGCTGGGCTGTCTGTCACCTTTTTACTTTCATTTTTGAGCAGGCTGCAGGGTGTGCCTTAGTTTCGTTTTCAGTGTCGGAGCTGAAGCCAGACCAAGCAGGTGTACTGCTGTTCTCTCTGCCATCAAAAGACTATCTCTTGATCATTTGGTGAATTCAGAATTATAAATGTTCGCAGTAGTGAATGTAAACCTAATGTGCTTCTGTTAAAAGGTGTTTCTTTTGTCTGGATGTTGTTAAAAGGAAAGCTTAAAGGATTACTTAGTGTTGTATTCTTTGGGAGTTGTATTTGAATTAATGGTTACTAAGATGTTCACTGTATGTTTTAAAAAGGTTAACTTTAGTTCATAGAATAAACATTGTTTTGCTTTAAAAAATACTTTTCCATTTCTGCTGTACCACACCTGTAGAGTGGGCCGTGTGCTCCCCATACCGCAATCTATTAAAAGTTGTGGGTCAGGTGAACTCCATGCTACACTTTGGGGTTCTCTAAACCCTGGCCCATAACACTGCATCCAGGTCCTTGAGTCAACACTGCTCGCTTTGACACCTGCTCCCACTGCCATCACAAATCTTGTCTAGATGGTGTCTGGAATCTTTGTCAACAGCAAACAATTCTCCTTTTACCCACCTCCTGCGCCAAGGTCTGAAAACTTTAAAACAGACTCCTCGCCTGTCGGGCCATATTCACTTTTCTTGTCAGTCAGAAACTTCCAGCCTTTGCTGCAGTGAAATTGCCTTACCCCTTTAAGATGTTGATCAGGGTTAAGTACCGCAGTCTAGCATTAAGTGGTACTAGTTTCACATGAACCTAGACTCCCTGCTGAAGTTCACAGCCACTTCACAGAGCATTTAGTGCTGGTGTGATGATCAAATTAATCATCTGGCAGCATGACGTTGTCGAGCTACCTGAACCCAGTACCCATTTCCGTGGAGGTGGAATTTCATTCCCAATATATTATAAGGCGATGGACCTCTACATGAATTCAGCTGTTGTCTATTGTATGACTCTTTTCTGGATGACAATTATTGTACTAACAATTGACCTTAATTACTCATCTCATTGAAACATTTTTAGTAATATTCGCTTATAGAAGTTTTCTAAGTCATTAATTTTCTGCCTCAATGTGGCCTGTAACCACATTGACAATAAATTGTTTTGTTGTGTTACTGTTTCACATCAATCTCGAGTACTACACTGTGTGAAATCCTACTGTTGGAATTTAGGCCAAGGGCTAGCGATCAGATTGTTTTAGTTGGTCTGTATGTATTACTAAAGCAGTCCAAACACTTGTCAATAAGAAGAAGGAGGCTTATGTAAAGATGAGACATGAAGGTTCAGTTAGGGCGTTCAAGAGTTACAAGTTAGCTGGGAAGGACCTAAAGAGAGAGCGAAGAAGAGCCAAGAGGGGACATGAGAAGTCTTTGGCAGGTAGGATCAAGGATAACCCTAAAGCTTTCCATCGATATGTCAGGAATAAACGAATGACTAGGGTCAGAGTAGGGCCAGTCAAGGGCAGTAGTGGGAAGTTGTGCTTGGAGTCCGAGGAGATATGAGAGGTGCTAAATGAATATTTTTCGTCAGTATTCACACAGGAAAAAGACAATGTTGTTGAGGAGAATATTGAGATTCAGGCTACTAGACTAGAGGGCTTGAGGTTCATAAGGAGAAGGTGTTAGTAACTCTGGAAAGTGTGAAAATAGATAAGTTCCCTGGGCCAAATGGGATTTATCCTAGGATTCTCTGGGAAGCTAGGGAGGAGATTTCTGAGCCTTTGGCTTTGATCTTTAAGTCACCTTTGTCTACAGGAATAGTGCCAGAAGACTGGAGGATAGCAAATGTTGTCCCCTTGTTCAAGAAGGGGAGTAAAGACAACCCAGGTAACTATAGACCAGTGAGCCTTACTTCTGTTGTGGGCAAAAGGTTGGAAAGGTTTATGAGAGATAGGATGTATAATCATCTGCAAAGGAATAATTTGATTAGAGATAGTCAACACAGTTTTGTGAAGGGTAGGTCGTGCCCCACAAACCTTATTGAGTTCTTTGAGAATGTGACCAAACAGGTGGATGAGGGTAAAGTAGCTGATGTGGTGTATATGGATTTCAGTAAAGCATTTGATAAGGTTCCCCACGGTAGGCTACTACAGAAAATACAGAGGCATGGGATTCAGGGTGATTTAGCAGTTTGGATCAGAAATTGGCTAGCTGGAAGAAGACAAAGGGTGGTGGTTGATGTGAAATGTTCAGACTGGAGTCCAGTTACTAGTGGTGTACTACAAGGATCTGTTTTGGGACCACTGCTGTTTGTCATTTTTATAAATGACATGGAGGAGGGCGTAGAAGGATGGGTGAGTAAATTTGCAGATGACACTAAAGTCGGTAGAGTTGTGGACATTGCGGAAGGATGTTACAAGTTACAGAGGGACACAGATAAGCTGCAGCGCTGGGCTGAGAGGTGGCAAATGGAGTTTAATGCAGAAAAGAGTGAGGTGGTTCATTTTGGAAGGAATAACAGGAAGACAAAGTACTGGGCTGATGGTAAGATTCTTGGCAGTGTGGGTGAGCAGAGAGATCTTGTTGTCCATGTACATAGATCCCTGAAAGATGCCACCCAGGTTGAGAGGGTTGTTAAGAAGGCACACGGTGTGTTAGCTTTTATTGGTAGAGCGATTGAGTTTCGGAGCCATGAGGTCATGTTGCAGCTGTACGAAACTCTGGTGCGGCCGCATTTGGAGTATTGAGTGCAATTCTGGTCGCTGCATTATAGGAAGGATGTGGAAGCATTGGAAAGGGTGCAGAGAAGATTTACCAGAATGTTGCCTGGTATGGAGGGAAGATCTTATGAGGAAAGGCTGAGGGACTTGAGGCTGATTTCGTTACAGAGAAGAAGGTTAAGAGGTGACTTAATTGAGGCATACAAGAAGACCAGAGGATTGGATAGGGTGGACAGTGAGAGCCTTTTTCCTCGGATGGTGATGTCTAGCATGAGGGGACATAGCTTTAAATTGAGGGGAGATAGATATAGGACAGATGTCAGAGGTAGGTTCTTTACTCAGAGAGTAGTAAGGGCGTGGAATGCCCTGCCTGCAACAGTAGTGGAGTCGCCAACACTCAGGGCATTCAAATGGTCATTGGATAGACATATGGACGATAAGGCAATAGTGTAGATGGGCTTTAGAGTGGTTTCACAGGTCGGCGCAACATCGAGGGCCGAAGGGCCTGTCCTGCGCTGTAATGTTCTATGTTCTCTGTATGTTATATCTTTGAGTTTGTCGCAAAGAGTAAAGGTCTGGAGATGCCCACACTCTGGGTTCCTACAAACCCAATGAGAGGTTTCATTAGGGATGTTACTCATACAATCTAAGATGGAGAATTGAAGTCCGTGGACACACAGCATGCTGACGTCATTACAGATCACGTGATGCTTCACCAACAGAAATGTGGGCCACGATTCTCTGCTCCAGCGCCAGAGTGCCGGCGCCAAAACGGGAGTACTTTACTCTGGCGCCGGCGCCCGTTCCGAGACCCGATTCTTGGGTCCTGGGGGAGCCAGCACGGCGCTGGAGCGGCCCCGCTCCAGCTGCCGGTCCCGGCGTCGACCCGGCGCCGCGGGGTCCGCGCATGCGCAGTTGGGCTGGTGCCAACTCCCGCATGTGCACTGGCCATCATCCTGGCGCCGGCCCCGACGCCAAATGGCGCAGGGATCCGGGAGCTGCCGCGGAAGAAAAGTGGTCCGCAGGCAGAGAGGCCGGCCCGCCGATTGGTGGGCCCCGATTGCGGGCCAGGCCACTATGGAGGACCTCCCCGGGGTAGGACCCCCCCCCCCCCCCGCCCCAACAGGCCGCCCCCGGACCCTTCAACCCTGACGTCCCGCCAGCCCAGAGCATGTTAGAACAGCGTCGGCGGGACTCTGATTTTTGTCGGACGGCCGCTCGGTCAATCTGGGCCGGAGAATCGGCGTGCTGCCGTTGGATCGCTGCTACGGCTGTTTGCGCCGATTCTTCACGGGCGATTCTCCGGCCCGGCGGGGTGTCGGAGAATCGCACCCGTGTCCTCTGGCACATAACACCACTCTGCCTTTGCTTCTTTAGTGCAACGACAACTGCTTAACATTTTAACAACAAACCCACTGATTCATTATCTCCATACATATATGTGGTAACGCAGTTCCTTTACGGGGACGGGCTCCATGGCCCACATGACCGGTTCAGGAGCAATCGTGTGGAAGCACGCAAGCCCGTGGTGAATGGTGAGATTGCGCGTGCCCTGGGAGCAAGACCACCTGGTCAGCCTGATGTCACCAAATTCTTTCATCGTCTGCACGGTGTACGATATTGGACCTGTCTTCACTCAGGTCACAGCAGGTACCCATTTCTCATTGGTGGCGTAGCTTCTGGCCTTTCAGAGTTCTGTGCAAAACGAAGAACTGGCATTGCGTCCCTTCGGTTTGAGCATCATGTCCTGGCCATCAAAAATAACTGTGTGCCAATTCCTTCATCCCCACCACACCAGGATGTCCTTTATGCAGTTGGTCAAGGACTTAATTATGCAAACACAGAGGAAGAATCTCTCAGATTGCCCATAATAAGACTTCATTCTGTGCTGTCAACACAAGTCTTTGTATGGTGTAGGGTTTGAGGTCTAGAATTGCATGACGAACATCTGACATTATTCCTCTTTGGACCATTTCCATCACCTTCCCCATCACCGGATCGGTTCTTCTAAACCTCTGTACTTGAGCTGAAGTCACAGGTACATTATCCATGAGTGAGAAATGCAGAATGTTGACAAAATCTTCTTCAGGTTCTTGTGTGACTTGTAATGGCAAACTGGGCCAAGGATAAGCATTTGCATGCTGCTCAGACGTATGATATTCGATATCGTGCGTGTATGGCGACAATATCAAAGACAATCTTTGTAACCTACTAGCTGCTAAAGAAATAATCCAGTTATATTATATGCTCTAAAGATTGTCATTAAGGGTCGATGATCCATCAAATGTGCAGGTTAGGTGGATTGGCCATGATAAATTTCCCTTAGTGTCCAAGAAGGTTAGGTGGGGTTACTGGGTTACGGGGCTAGGGTGGAGGTGCGGGCTTCAATGGGGTGCTCTTTACAAGGGCTGGTGCAGACTTGATGGGCCGAACGGCCTCCTTCTGCACTGCAAATTCTATGATTCTATTATTCTATGATTCTATGTGTAAAAAGACATCCATAAAGGTGGTGGAGGAACATTCATACCCCAGAAATGATGCTCAATGCCTCTTTTTGAAACTGTGCATAGTTCCTTTCTGTACTCATAAGAGTTTGTGAAGCAAATGCTATTGGTCATTTCGCTCCTGAAGGTATTGTGTGCGAGACTACTGCACCAACCCCATAGGGTGATGCATCACAAGCAAGTTGTACTTCAGCTTGGGATTGCAGTGAACCAACTGCCCTGACTTCTGTAAGGCTTCCTTTACCTCACCGTATGCACTTTTGCATTCTTCTGACCAGTGCTGTGCCTGTTTGGCACATAATAAAATGTATAAAGGCTTCAATCGTGTTGCTAAATTCAGCAGCAATTTACCATCATAATTGATCAATCCTAAAAACGACTTCAGTTCTGTCATATTACTTGGCCGTGGGGATTATAAGATTGCTGCCATCCTTTTCAGCTCCTTGTGTAAGCCATCTTTATCGGTGATATGAACTAGATTATTTTTGGATGTCTTGAAAAAGTCGCAATTTTACTTTTTTACTCGGGGATTATTGTTTTGCAGCAGTTTCAGAGTAGCTTTCTAGTTCTTCAAGTGTTCCTCGTCACTCAAACTGATGATGAGTATGCCATCTAAATAACACTGCACCCCATTTAGCCCACTCAGAATTTGATCCATGGACCTCTGAAAAAGTGCAGCAGCAGATATTATTCTAAAAGGAAGTATTCTGTAACGAAACAGACTTTTGCGCATCACAAACGTGAGTAGCGGCTGTGATTTTGCAGTCGCATACATTTGTAAATACACCTGTAATAGATCAATTTTACTGAATTTCTGTCCTCCAGACAGTCCAGCAAACAAGTCTTCAATCTGTGACAGTGGATGGTGATCTGCGCACAATACCAGCTTAATAGTTATTTTTTAATCTTCACACTCTCTCACTGAGCCATCGCGTTTCAGTACAGGAACTACTGGTGCTGCCCAATAACTGGGAGCAGCAGGTTCAATGACTCCTGTTTGGACTAGCCTTTCTATTTCTTCTTTGATTTTTGGCCTGATGGCATATGTAACAGTTCTAGCTTTGAGATAATGTGGTGCACCTTTTGGCTTGTTCTTTTTGAATTGTATTTCAACACCAGTCATGGAGCCTGTTAAATCTTCAAACATTTTCTCATACATCTCTCAGAGATGTTATAAATTGTTCTTGAACTCCACTAGTTAATGTTTTGCTCCCCAGTTGACTTTAAACTTTGTCAGCCGGACTCTATCAAATAAAATAGGAACATTTCCACGGACAACTTGAAGAGACAACTCTGCCTGTCCATTTACTTCTACTTTCACCACAATTCATCCTTTTAGTGGTCCTACCTCTTCAGTGCACATCGCTAGAATTGCATTTGAGGGTTTTAAAGGCAGATGCTTCAAATGTTGATTATAAATTGTCTTAGTTATTGATAATGCAGCTGAGTCTGTATCCACTTCCACCTTAATTTGATGCCCGTCAAGTTTTGCAAATGCCCAGAAATGTTGTTGATCACCCCACAACAACAAGACAATGCCTAGTTTCAGCTCCTGAAGTTGCTCAGATAGATTGTCTTCTGAGTGGTCTTGAACTTCGTCAAATAATTTATAGTTCATAGACACGGCTATTCTGTTTAGAACAAACAAAGGGCAAAGAAATGTACAGCACAGGAACAGGCCCTTCGGCCCTCCAAGCCCGTGCCGACCATGCTGCCCGACTAAACTAAAATCTTCTACACTTCCTGGGTCCGTATCCCTCTATTCCCATCCTATCCATGTATTTGTCAAGATGCCCCTTAAATGTCACTATCATCCCTGCTTCCACCACCTCCTCCGGTAGCGAGTTCCAGGCACCCACTACCCTCTGTGTAAAAAACTTGCCTCGTACATCGACTCTAAACCTTGCCCCTCTCACCTTAAACCTATGCCCACTAGTAATTGACCCCTCTGCCCTGGGGAAAAGCCCCTGACTATCCACTCTGTCTATGCCCCTCATAATTTTGTAGACCTCTTTCAGGCCGCCCCTCAACCTCCGTCGTTCCAGTGAGAACAAACCGAGTTTATTCAACCGCTCCTCATAGCTAATGCCCTCCATACCAGGCAACATTCTGGTAAATCTCTTCTGCACCCTCTCTAAAGCCTCCACATCCTTCTGGTAGTGTTGATATGTTTAGATATGTTTTTCTTCTGCACATCCTTGGTCTAGGTGAATTTTCTGAGCCCAACATGTCTTGGCAATATGGCCTTCTTTGCACAGTTCTTGCACTTATTTTCTCTACTCCAGCATTCCCCCCGGAGTGTTCAACCGGTAAACATTGGTGACATGGTTGTCCCCTTGCATCCTTGTTTCTTGTGGGAACCGTTTTTAGATCTTCACTCCAACCTCTTTCTGTGACACTTGGACCATAAGACATAGAAGCAGAATTAGGCCACTCGGCCCATCGAGTCTGCTCCGCCATTCAATGATGGCTGATATTTTTCTCATCCCCATCCCCATTCCCCTGTCTTCTCCCCATAACCCCGATCCCCTTCTCAATCAAGAACATATCTATCTCTGTCTTAAAGGTACTCAGTGATTTGGCCTCCACACCTTCTGCAGCAAAGCATTCCAGAGGTTCACCGCCCTCTGGCTGAAGAAATTCCTCCTTATCTCTGTTTTAAAGGATCATCCCTTTAGTCTGCGATTGTGTCCTCTGGTTCTAGTTTTTCCTACAAGTGGAAACATCCTCTCCCGTCCACTCTATCCAGACCTCGCAGTATCCTGTAAGTTTCAATAAGATCCCCCCCTCATGCTTCCAAACTCCACCGAGTACAGGTCCAGAGTCCTCAACCATTCCTCATATGACTAGCTTTTCATTCCAGGGATCATTCTTGTGAACCTCCTCTGGACCCTTTCCAAGGCCAGCACATCTTTCCTTCTTTCGTTGCCAGCTCCAAAGATATGGCAACTTCCACAGCAATGTTGAGAGTTAAACCGCTGACAGCAAGCACCTCCCTCTGGGTAGCTTCAATGCAGAATCCACAAACCGCTCTATCACGAAGAGTGTCATCAGGTGTTGCACCAAACTTGCAATATTTTGCTAACCTTCTTAAAGTCACTACAAATTGTAAAATGCTTTTACCTCCTTCCTGATTATGGTGGTGGAACTGAAGCCTTTCTGTTGGTAACAATGGTCTAGTTGAGAAATGCCCTTCTAAAATCTTCACCAGTTTGATTGAGGATTTATCTCCCAGTTTTGCTGGATGAATTAAGTTTTGTAGCAACATAAAGGTTCTATCGAATTGAGAAAAGTTAGGACTTTTAGGCCCTTCGGTGTTTGATTCGTTATGATGTCCAATTGGAATCTTTCCTTCTAAGAGTTTCACGTCTCACAGTCTTCATTAAATGCATCCAAGGTGCCCACTTTTCCCATCATTCCAGGTGCCGGCTCCTAGTGTCTGTACTTCAACCAACTTCCTCCCTTCCAATTCTTTTAGATGTATGGCACAAAGCAGCTTCAAATTTATTTTTTGTTGCCTGCCTGTGGTATCACTTTTTCCCGAGTAGTGGCCTGTACAGAGTCGGAAGACGCTTGAATCCCTGTTCCCGCAGCCGGTTTAACTTCGCCACATGCACAGTCACTGCAACCCAGACTCTACCCCTTCAATGGCAGTCAAGTTTTCAAACTGCCGTTCCTCATTACTCATGATTGTCGGCAATCTTTTGTTGTAAAAACCTAAAGCATCAGCTTGTTTCACGCAATGTGGCGCCAGTTTGCTTTTAGAACATAGAACATAGAGCATACAGTGCAGAAGGAGGCCATTCGGCCCATCGAGTCAGCACCGACCCACTTAAGCCTTCACTTCTGCCCTATCCCCGTACCCCATTAACTCCTCCTAACCTTTTTAGACACTAAGGGCAATTTAGCGTAGCCAATTCACCTAACCTGCACGTCTTTGGACTGTGGGAGGAAACCGGAGCACCGGAGGAAACCCACGCAGACACGGGGAGAACGTGCAGACTCCGCACAGACAGTGACCCAGTGGGAAATCGAACCTGAGACCCTGGCGCTGTGAAGCCACAGTGCTATCCACTTGTGCTACTGTGCTGCCCACTGATATTTTTTGATATATCTTTGCGTTTGTCACAAAGAGGAAAGATTTGGAGGTGCCCACAGTCTGGATTCTTACAAAAATGATGAGACAAAAGAGCTGAATGCCAGAGGTGAGGTGAGAGTGACTGCCCTTAACATCAAGGTATCATTTGACTGAGTATGGCATCATAGAGCCTGAGCTAAACTGGAGTCAATGGGAATCAGGGGGGAAAACTCTCCACCGATTGGAGTCATTCCTGGCACAAAAGAAGATGGTTGTAATGATTGGAGGTCAATCATCTCAGCTCCAGGACATCACTGCAGGAGTTCCTGAGGGTAGTGACCTCGGCCCAACCACCTTCAGCTGCTTCATCAATGAGGAAGGTCAGAAGTGGAGATGTTCGGCACAATGTTCGGCTCCATTCACGACTCCTCAGATAATGAAGCAGTCCATGTCCAAACGCAGCAAGACCTGAACAATATCCAGACTTGTGCTGACAAGTGACAAGTTACATTTGTGCCACACATGTGCAATGACCATCTGCTGAAAGGGAGGATCTAACAATTGCCCCTTGACATTCAATGGTCATCATTAGACTTTAAATTCCAGATTTGTTTTCATTGAATTCAAATTTCAGGATCTGCAGTGACAGGATTTGAACCTGGATCCCCAGAGCACACTTTGGGTCTCTGGTTTACTAGTCCAGTGACAATATCACTGCACCACCGCCTCCCCACCTTCCGCCATGCTCTGCGTCAGTGTTACTTTCTGTTGTATTGTTGCAGTCATCCCAAGTAAATTAGATAATCAGTACCAATTGGTTCACTGATGATGCTTTTTTGAAAAACAATTTTCAATTAAGGGGCAATTTAGCGTGGCCAATCCACACACCCTGCTCATCTTGGGGTTGTGGGGGTGAGACCCACATACACTTGGGGAGAATGTGCAAACTCCACACGGAAAGTGACCCGGGGCCGGGATCGAACCCGGGTCCTCGGTGCGGTGAGGCAGCAGTGCCAACCACTGCGCAACCGCGCCGCCCCCCTCATTCATGAAGTTAATTAATATTCTGCCCAGAGTGGATAAGCTTCTCGCAGTGGTACCTTCTCACTTCCCATTTAATCGCAGGTGGTTTCCTCCCGCTAGCAGACTGTTACTTGACCTCTCCCACGAATAAATGTGTCTGACCGTCATATTTCCCAAAGCAACTGGTGGGACTAAATTCTGCTCTTTGTCTATGTTGAAGTTGATTGAGAGATAAATATTGGTCAGAGAGCTGTGGAGAACTCCCCTTCTTTTCTTCTAAATAATGCCATGGGAAATTTTATGTTCAACTGAAAAGTCAGACTCTGGTTTTATATTATCTGACACAAGAGCTACGGCACGCGGTGCGGCACTTCCTCAGCATCACACTGGAGTGTCAAACCAGTGCTTGTGCTGAAGACTGTGGAAGGGACGAGACCCACAACTGCCTGTGTCAGAAGCAAGAGTGCTAACAACTGAGCCAGTCAGCTGAAGTCTGCTCCTGTCTTCTGCGTTTGTATGTTTTCCCGAGGCCGAGAATTGGTTTATTTCCCATGGGAATTAATTTCAATTAATTATTCCAAACAAAAATATGATTTGCCACTGCGTGAACTAATTATTATATTTGCAGTGGAAATATTTGTGAAGTGCACATGCTCAATTTGTTTGCGCTTAATGTGAAGGCTCTCATTAACCTCCGAACCCCTTTCGAAATGCACAATAATTTCAACAAGCAAAGTGTTGTGGCATTGTGAATACACGCTATGTCCTAAATTAAACTAATTTATACCGACACCTTGTATGACAGCTCTGACTGGAACCCGGAGCAGCCGGGAGTAGCATGACGTCGAGTGAGTGGATTCCTGCAGCCCTGACTCTGCAGGAATGGACATCTTGAAATTGGATCTGATTCAGAGGAATGAGCCAGTCCGTTTGTAGGCCCCATGAGTGACATGTACTCCGGACAACAGACTGTTTAGGAAGCTATTGATGCTTGTGATCTATGGCTTCATTATAAAAAGCCTTGGTGATTCACAAAAAAGCAAGTCAGTCTTAATCATTCATATAAAGACACACATCGGACACACTTTCCTGGTAATTTACTGGATTGGCACAATCCCCCAACATGTCCTTTTGTTCTGCACTGTTATCAGTTACAACTCCCACCCTCATTACTTGATGCGCTTCTGTGACTTCTAGTTTCATTTTTCCATTTTTGTTTTGCTGTCCGAAGACTTTTTTAAATTTCAATTTATTTTTTATGTAGCTTTTTCTGCCATGTTTGTTTCTGCTGTTTTCTGGTCTCTTTCAACAATCATGCTTTCTCTCATTCTCCAAATTAGATTAATCTTCAAAAGGTACTTTGGATGCTGGTGGTATTAGTGGATGGAGGTTTTGCACGTCAGCCTGACATCCTTTACTACTCAAAAAGACATTTTCTAGTTGAACCATTAACCTTCAAATAAAAGTTAATACCAAACAATCAAAAGGTTGCCATTCCCAAAGAGAGAAAATGCTGGAAAATCTCAGTAGATCTGGCAGCATCTGTAGGGACAGAAAAGAGCTAACGTTTCGAGTCCAGATGACTTTTTGTCACAGAATCATAGAATCTCAGAATTTACAGTGCAGAAGGAGGCTACTCGGTCCATCAAGTCTGTACTGGCCCTGGAAAGAGCATCCCCCCCAAGCCCACACCTCCACCCCATCCCCGTAACCCAATAACCCCATCCCACCTTTTTGGACACTAAGTGCAGTTTAGCATGGCCAATCCACCCAATCTTTGGACTGTGGGAGGAAACCGGAGCACCCGGAGGAAACCCCCACAGACAAGGGGAGAACGTGCAGACTCCGCACAGATAGTGACCCAAGCCAGCAATCGAACCTGGGACCTGCAAACCTTTGTGCTACCGTGCTGCCCCAAGTGTCAAAGCTAAAAGCCTTAGAAAGTGGGAGATATTTATACTGTGGGGTGAGGGAATGAAAGATGAGTCATAGCCACAGAAACCAAAGGAAAGAGTGCTAATGGCAGTCCCCAGAGAGAATAAAAGAAGTGAAAGGCCAAACAGCAGAGAAACTAAAATCAGAGGGTAAACTGTGACAGATGTAGTGGGGGAAGGGGGGGGGGGAGGCAAAGGGGAGAAAAGGTAAGTAGAGGGGAGTTAAGTAAGGGGTGGTTATATATATAAAGAAATACAAGAGAGAAAGAAATGGTAAAAGACAGTTAAAATGAAATGGAATTAAAACAAAGGGGTTGAGGTAGGGTAGAGTTAATCATCTGAAGTTGTTGAATTCGCTGTTGAGACCGGAAGGCTGTAGCGTGCCTAACCGGAAGATGAGATGTTGTTCCTCCAGTTTGCGTTGAGCTTCACTGGAACATTGCAGCAGGCCAAGGACAGACATGTGGGCGCGGGAGCAGGGTCTTTTGTTAAAATGGCAACAACAGGAAGGTCAGGATCCTGGATGCGCACAGACCGCAGGTGCTCAGCAAAGCGATCACCCAGTCTGCGTTTGGTCTCTCCGATGTAGAGGAGACCACATTGGGAGCAGCGAATGCAATTGACCAAATTGGAAGAGGTGCAAGATTACAGCATCTGCAGTAATTTGCTTTTAAAAGGTTGCTTTTGGCTGCTTTCCATGTCTATATATATAAATATATATATACATATATATAAAAGAGTGTTGAATAAGGTGCACACTTTATGTTGACACTCCTTCAGAGAGGGCATGAACAATCTTTGGCGGGTAGGATCAAGGAAAACCCCAAGGCCTTTTACACATATGTGAGAAATATGAGAATGACTAGAGCGAGGGTAGGTCCAATCAAGGACAGTAGCGGGAGATTGTGTATTGAGTCTGAAGAGGTAGGAGAGGTCTTGAATGAGTACTTTTCTTCTGTATTTACAAATGAGAGGGGCGATATTGTTGGAGAGGACAGTGTGAAACAGATTGGTAAGCTCGAGGAAATACTTGTTAGGAAGGAAGATGTGTTGGGCATTTTGAAAAACTTGAGGATAGACAAGTCCCCCGGGCCTGACGGGATATATCCAAGGATTCTATGGGAAGCAAGAGATGAAATTGCAGCGCCGTTGGCAATTATCTTTTCATCCTCACTGTCAACAGGGGTGGTACCAGGGGATTGGAGAGTGGCGAATGTTGTGCCCCTTTTCAAAAAAGGAACTAGGGATAACCCTGGGAATTACAGGCCAGTTAGTCTTACTTCGGTGGTAGGCAAAGTAATGGAAAGGGTACTGAAGGATAGGATTTCTGAGCATCTGGAAAGACACTGCTTGATTAGGGATAGTCAGCACGGATTTGTGAGGGGTAGGTCTTGCCTTACAAGTCTTATTGAATTCTTTGAGGAGGTGACCAAGCATGTGGATGAAGGTAAAGCAGTGGATGTAGTATACATGGATTTTAGTAAGGCATTTGATAAAGTTCCCCATGGTAGGCTTATGCAGAAAGTAAGGAGGCATGGGATAGTGGGAAATTTGGCCAGTTGGATAACAAACTGGCTAACCGATAGAAGTCAGAGAGTGGTGGTGGATGGCAAATATTCAGCCTGGATCCCAGTTACCAGTGGCGTACCGCAGGGATCAGTTCTGGGTCCTCTGCTGTTTGTGATTTTCATTAATGACTTGGATGAGGGAGTTGAAGGGTGGGTCAGTAAATTTGCAGACGATACGAAGATTGGTGGAGTTGTGGATAGTAAGGAGGGCTGTTGTCGGCTGCAAAGAGACATAGATAGAATGCAGAGCTGGGCTGAGAAGTGGCAGATGGAGTTTAACCCTGAAAAGTGTGAGGTTGTCCATTTTGGAAGGACAAATATGAATGCGGAATATAGGGTTAACGGTAGAGTTCTTGGCAATGTGGAGGAGCAGAGAGATCTTGGGGTCTATGTTCATACATCTTTGAAAGTTGACACTCAAGTGGATAGAGCTGTGAAGAAGGCCTATGGTGTGCTCGCGTTCATTAACAGAGGGATTGAATTTAAGAGCCGTGAGGTGATGATGCAGCTGTACAAAACTTTGGTAAGGCCACATTTGGAGTACTGTGTACAGTTCTGGTCGCCTCATTTTAGGAAGGATGTGGAAGCTCTGGAAAAGGTGCAAAGAAGATTTACCAGGATGTTGCCTGGAATGGAGAGTAGGTCTTACGAGGAAAGGTTGAGGGTGCTAGGCCTTTTCTCATTAGAGCGGAGAAGGATGAGGGGCGACTTGATAGAGGTTTATAAGATGATCAGGGGAATAGATAGAGTAGACAGTCAGAGACTTTTTCCCCGGGTGGAACACACCATTACAAGGGGACATAAATTTAAGGTGAAAGGTGGAAGATATAGGAGGGATATCAGAGGTAGGTTCTTTACCCAGAGAGTAGTGGGGGCATGGAATGCACTGCCTGTGGAAGTAGTTGAGTCGGAAACATTAGGGACCTTCAAGCAGCTATTGGATAGGTACATGGATTACGGTAAAATGATATAGTGTAGATTTATTTGTTCTTAAGGGCAGCACGGTAGCATTGTGGATAGCACAATTGCTTCACAGCTCCATGGTCCCAGGTTCAATTCCGGCTTGGGTCATTGGCTGTGCGGAGTCTGCACGTCCTCCCCGTGTCTGCGTGGGTTTCCTCCGGGTGCTCCGGTTTCCTCCCACAGTCCAAAGATGTGCGGGTTAGGTGAATTGGCCAATGAGAAATTGCCCTTAATGTCCAAATTGCCCTTGGTGTTGGGTGGAGGTGTTGAGTTTGGGTAGGGTGCTCTTTCCAAGAGCCGGTGCAGATTCAGGGGGCCGAATGGCCTCCTTCTGCACTGTAAATTCAATGATAATCTATGATTAATCTAGGACAAAGGTTCGGCACAACATCGTGGGCCGAAGGGCCTGTTCTGTGCTGTATTTTCTATGTATGTTCCTTGATTCCCATTGCAATTTTTGCTCATGTTTTAGTGGCAGAATTTACGATTCTAAGTTGATATGTTATAATTTGACATTGAAGGGATTCATTGACGACAGAGAGTGCGGAAAACGTGAAAGCATCTGACTCGCGCACCCCGGGGTCATGTGAACTCTTCAAAGACGGGGCCGCTGCATTTCAACGGCTCCACAGCACTTTCATCCTACCCTGTAGGATGGCAGTGAGGAAACAACCTGCTCCTCGCTCCGTGGAGGGGCCTTCACCCCTATGCTGGATGCCGTGGAGGAGAATCCCCCCTGGGAGATGGCTGCAGCACTGGTTAGTGCCACAGCCTGCACAAACGGCCGGGGGCTGCAATTAAATGGACGCCCTACCCACTTCTGTCAGGGTAAGTGCTCCCGGCCTCCTCTCTGCACTCCTCCTTGCCGTCACCACTCAGAATGCCACCTCGATCCCACATGCTGCCAGCTCACAGGGCTCAGAACCCAAACTCCCAGAATGTTTGCTCACACCTCCCAGCACTCCTCATCACAAACCCCTCCCTGCTCACGTGCTCTGCCCCCTCATTCAGGGAGAAAAGTTACAGCACAGAAGGAGGTCATTCGGCTCATCTTGTTGTGCCAGCCCGAGAACAACCAAGTGCCCTTTCCAATCCCACCTTCCTGCATCTGCTCCAAAGCCCTGAATTCAAGCACTTAAGGTGCAGATCCAGGTGCTGTTTAAAAGATTTAAGGGTCTCTGCCAACTCGGGGAGTGAATTCTAGACTCCTACTACCCTCTGCGCAAAAAGGTATTTCCTCGTCCCCTCTACACCTTCTGCCACTTATCTTGAATCTCTGTCCCTTGGCTCTAGAATTCTCCTCCCAGGGAAACACTTTTATTCTGCCCACCCTAACTCTTCCCCTCATCATTTTGTACCCCTCAATTAAGTCTCCTCTCCACCTTCTTTGTTCCAAAGTCCTATCCATTCTCTCCTTTTCTAGTCCTGGCAACATTCTTATCGCAATTACCTCCTCCCTGTAATGTGGGGGCCAGATTGCACACAATACTCCAGTTGTGGCCTCACTAGTGTTTTATACAATTCCAACATTATATCCCTACTTTTATAGTTTATTGTTTAGCACAGGGCTAAATCGCTGGTTTTGAAAGCAAACCAAGGCAGGCCAGCAGCACGGTTCAATTCCCATACCAGTCTCCCTCAACAGGTGCCGGAATGTGGCGACTAGGAGCTTTTCACAGTAACTTCATTGAAGCCTACTTGTGACAATAAGCGATTTTCATATTCATTTATATTTCATTTTTCATTTCATTTCATTTCATTTTCATTTCATTTCATATTCAATCCCTTTGCCAATGAAGGAGAGCATTCCATATGCTTTCTTTACAAACTACTTGGGCCGCTGCCTTTAGGGACTTGTGTACTTGTACGCCAAGATCTCTCACTTCACCTATCCCTCTTAGTATATTCCCATTTATTGTGTACTCCCTATATCTGTTTGACCTCCCTAAATGCCTGACCTCACACTTCTCTGTGATAAATTCCATCTGCCATTTTATCGCCCACTCCACCATCCCATCTATATCATTTTGGAGATTATAGCTATCCTCTACACTGTCCACCAGTCGACCAATCTTAATGACGTCTGCAAATTCCCCAATGCCCCCCACGTTCACGCCCAAACCGTTAATATCTAACACAAACATTCAAGGTCCTAACACCTCTTGAAACATTTTTCCAGTTGCAAGGGCAGCCATTGACCATTCCCCTTTGTTTCCTGTTACTACTTTTAGCCACCTTACCACATTGCCCTGTATCCCATGGGCTTCTGCTTGTTTGACCAATCAGCCATGTGGGACTTTGTCAAACGTCTTGCTAAAATCCATGTGCACCACATCCACTGCACTACCTTCATCAACCCTTCTTATCACTTGCTCAAAGGATTCAATCAAATCTGTGAGGCAAGACCTTCCTATGACAAATCCATGCTGAAAATCCCTGATTAGTCCATGCCTTTCTATGTGACAGTTAATCCTATCTCTCAAGATTGATCCTGCTAATTTTCCCACCACAGACATTAGGGAGCAGCACGGTAGCATTGTGGATAGCACAATTGCTTCACAGCTCCAGGGTCCCAAGTTCGATTCCGGCTTGGGTCACTGTCTGTGCGGAGTCTGCGCATCCTCCCCGTGTGTGCGTGGGTTTCCTCCGGGTGCTCCGGTTTCCTCCCACAGTCCAAAGATGTGCAGGTTAGGTGGAGTAGCCATGATAAATTGCCCTTAGTGTCCAAAATTGCCCTTAGTGTTGGGTGGGGTTACTGGGTTATGGGGATAGGGTGGAGGTGTTGACCTTGGGTTGGGTGCTCTTTCCAAGAGCTGGTGCAGTCTCGATGGGCCAAATGGCCTCCTTCTGCACTGTAAATTCTATGTTATAAGACTAACTGGTCTATAATTATTTGGCATTTCCTTGGATCCATTTTTAAATTAATTTTAGAGCACCAATTCATTTTTTCCGAGTAAGGGACAATTTAGCGTGGCTAATTCATCTACCCTGCACATCTTTGGGTTGTGGGCGTGAATATGAGGAAAATGTGCCAACGCCACACGGACAGTGACGCAGAGCCAGGATCGAACCTGGGGCCTCGGCGCCATGAGGCAGCAGTGCTAACCACTGCGCCACTGTGCTGTCCATTCGATCCCTTTTTAAACAATGGAACCATGTTTACATTTCTCCAGTACCTCCATTTTCCTTTTCTTGCGGAAACATCCCCCAAACAGCCTGGCCGGTCTATCTGATGCGTCCCACTGCCCACCCTTGCCACATCCTCAGAGGAGATGTCGGAAGAGGACACTGAGGATGCATCACAGCTATCACCCTGACCATCCATACTTTAGTACACAGATCACTGGGACACTATCTGGTTGGCACCACACAGCTTCTGACGCATATCAGGCAGAGGCAGGAACGTTCCAGGGATCGGACAGTCCGCTGGATCCCAGGACTCAGCTGCGTCATTTTCAGTGATAGGACTCATGTTCACTGAATCATGCCCAAGACCCTTACCCTTACTCACCCCGAGATCAGTACAAAAAACGTAGCGCATCAGGCATGAGCCAGGGAGCCAGGGAGGCAGTGTGCTGGCGGCAGACGGGGCCGGCGTCAGATGTAAACAGTAGCTCTGAGGAGAATCACAGACTTTTCCTCGCTGCCAGTCATCATCACTGTTCTGCATCGACTGGGCATCAGGCACTCAGGGACCCCCTGCCTCTGCACCCCGATGTCCGGTATCTCGGCCAACATCATCCTCTGGTCACAGAGGGGTCACGGTGTCCTGGGTTGGTCACTCTGTCTGATAGTAAGCTTGTCCTCCCCCATGAGGCAATGAGGGCACCGCTAGCCCTCCGGTCCATGCACACCCTTGCCTCCGCCTGACCTCCATCCTCTGCATCCTTAGCGCACTCTCCCTTGACACCCTCTTGCAGGTCCTCCTCATCCAAGGAGCGTGCTCCTCGAGGTCTTCCTCAGGAAGTTCATCACCACACAGCAGAGCCAGGTTGTGTAGGGTACAGCAGACCATGACAATGCGGAGACCCTCGGGGGGGCGGTATTGACATGAATGCTAACATTGCATTTGCCTTCCCAACTGCCGACTGAACCTGCACGTTAACCTTAAGAGAATCGTGAACAAGGACTCCCAAGTCCCTTTGTGCTTCTGATTTCTTAAGCATTTCCCAATTTTGAAAAGTCTATACCTAAATTCCTCTTCCAAAGTGCATAATCTCACACTTTTACACATTGTACTTCATTTGCCACTTCATTGCCTACTCTGCTAGCTTGTCAAAATCATTCTGAAGCCCCCTTGCTTCCTCAATACTACCTGTCCCTCTACAGATCTTTGTATCATCTGCAAACTTAGCAACAGTGCCTTCAGTTCCTTCTTCCAGATCATTGATGTATATTGTGAAAAGTTGTGGTCCCAGCACAGACCCCTGAGGCACACCACTAGTCACTCGTTGCCATCCTGTAAAAGACCCCTTTATCCCCACTCTCCGCCTTCTGCCAGTCAGTCAATCCTCTATCTTCTATCCATGCCAGGGTCCTCCCATAACTTAAGCCTACCGACAGCTACTTCTGTGATTGAGAACCGCTCCACCAGAGTGGGCACCATATTGCCTCCTCTTTCGGGGTCTCTTCCAATCAGCCCGTTAGGCCCAGCCCCTTGACACTCATCACACCCCACTCCCAGCCCATGTGCCCCACATCACCCTCACCCTTTACTCCCAAGCCACAGTCTCACAGAGCACCAAATGTTCACTTCAAAAATGCAGACAGAAGACTTTAGGACCACCCCCACTTCGCCCTGCAACTGCAGCCTTATGCCCCTGTCAGCTGCCTTCCTCTTTCTCTCACAGCCCCCGCCCCTCCCTCGCTCCCCCTTACAAGGCTCTGAGCCCCCCTCCTTGGCCCCCTTCCAAACACCCGAGCCATTGGGTTAAACACATGATCCAGCCTGGATTGGCTAATCAAACTGTCCAGTTGTCAAATTCCTCTTGATCACACCCATGAGAATGTCAATCAAAATGCCCACACAAGGGTCTGGGGACATCTTTAACCCAAAAGACAATTGCCAAATACTAACGTGTTCAGCTGCAGGTTAATTCCTCTCATTTTATTTGGATAAACGCAAAGTTCCGATGATCGGAAATTCCTCAATTCGTTGGAAGATCTGGAAATCTGTAAAGGGGGATGCAAATGAGGACAGTGAAACAAATCAGAACAGAAAGCATTCCTGCGGACACACTGATAATATAGTGCACTGGTTATGGTGCTGAGTTTGAATTCAAATTTTTCTTCTGCCCATGGGGAGTTATGAAATTGAATAAAGTGAGAGTAATTTTGCTGTGTGATTATCTGGCAGAGCTGAGAGGCAGCGCGTTGAAATCAAAATAAATTAAACCAAAATAAATTAACCAAAGGATCCCTACAGTGCAGAAGGAAACATTTCGGCCCATTGAGTCTGCAGCAACCCTCTGAAAGAGCATCCGACCGAGGCCCACTCCCCCGCCCTATCCCTGTAACCCCACCTAACCTGCACATCTTTTGGACACTGTGGGACAACTTAGCATGGACAATCCACCTAACCTGCAAATCTTTAGACTGTGGGAGTTGTGGTATAGTCAGAATTGTAAGAAATGCAAGGGTTCATGAAGTATCGTGAGTAGCCACCAGAGGGAGCTACAGTTACACTATATAAGGCAGTGATGCTGAGTCTTGTGGGAGAATGTGTGCAGAAGTTATTTAGAGAGGGTCAGAAGTACAAATGGCATGAGTGGGAGCAGATCATAATTCATATCAATATTAAGATTAGCTGCAGCTGAGTGCAGTTTCAATGTTAATAATCAACTGTGTACTCTTTAGGAGTACATGTCAAATCCAAGTTAATAGTGTTAATAAATTTATAGCTTTGTTTAAGTTTAAACTATTTTGTTGTCTTTGTGAACACTGCGCCAACCATCCTGAAATAAGCAACACAAAGCACACCACAGGAGGAAACCCAGAGGGAACCAGCAAAGACACAGGGAGAACGTGCAAACTGCACACAGTCACTCACCCAAGCCCGGAATTGAATCTGCGCCCCTGCCGCTGTGAGGCAACAGTGTGAACCGTGCCACCCCGATTCTAGGACAAACCCTGTCCAATACTTTGACTTCTACTGCTGAGAAGAACAAGGACAGAAGACCCAAGGAGAGACCATCATTTTCAAGCTCCCCTCCAAGCCAGAGTCCTGTTCCTGCATTGTCGCGAGGTCGAAATCCTGGAACGCCCTCCTTAACAAAAGTGGACTGAATAGTTGAAGAAGGCGGCTCACCACCATCTTCCCAAGGGCAATTAGGGATAGTTAATGAACGCTGCCCGAGCCAGTGACACCCACATCCCGGGAAAGAATCAAAACAGATGAGCACTTCTGTTGCTCATTTATCATTCAAAAGGTGGAGGGGGAAAATAAAGCTCGGAATCCATTGTCTGTTGTGGGGAAAATCGTTGGTGCACTGAGTTCATAATATCCTTGGTGTTGGTGAAAGCTGACTCCAATTGACTCCAAAGTATGCTAACAGGCCAGAGGTGAGCCTCGTCAGTGAGAACAAAATAAAAAGCTGTACATCAGGGCCAGGATTCTCCCCTCCCCGGCGGGGCGCGGGGTCCCGGCGGGATGGAGTGGCGGGAACCACTCCGGCGTCGGGCCGCCCCAATGGTGCGGAAGTCTCCGCACCTTTAGGGGCCAAGCCCTCAGCTTGAGGGGCTAGGCCCGCGCCGGAGTGATTTCCGCCCCGCCGGCTGGCGGGAAAGACCTTTGGCGCCAAGCCAGCCGACGGCGAAAGGACTTCGCCAGGTGACGCATGCACGGGAGCGTCAGTGGACGCTCACGGCATCCCCGCGCATGCGCAGTGGAGTGTGTCTCTTCCGCCTCCGCCATAGTGGAGACCATGGCGAAGGCGGAAGAAAAAGAGTGCCCCCACGGCACAGGCCCGCCCGCCGATCGGTGGGCCCCGATCGCAGGCCAGGCCACCGTGGGGGAACCCCCCCCCCCCGGGGTCAGATCGCCCCCCAGGACCCCATAGCTCGCCCGCGCCGTCTGCCCCTGCCGGTAAGGTAGGTGGTTCAATCCACGCCGGCTGGCGAGGATTGACAGCGGCGTGACTTCGGCCCATCGCAGGCCGGAGAATCGCCGGGGGGTGCCCACCGACCGGCGCGGCGTGATTCCCGTCCCCGCCGATTCTTTGGTGGCGGAGAATTCGGGACACGGCGGGGGCGAGATTCACGCCAGCCCCCGGCGATTCTCCGACCCGGCGGGGGTCGGAGAATCGCGCCCCAGTTGTCATTGCGTGACGTTTGGCGTTTTGCGAGTAAATAGTTATCATTGGAAAAACTTACCTTGTGCCAGTCTGTGAGTTGGCCTTGTGTGGATAACATATGTTTATGTCTTTTTTCACACGTGTAGCTCTTGTTGGTGAAGGATGTCTCACTCTAAGCACTGAACAGAGCTGTCAGAAATACAATTATTTTAACAGCATGCCTCATTATAACTTCACTACCAAACTGCACGCTTGGCAATCTCTGCTTCCAGACATCAAACACTTCCTTTGTCCAGGATTTGCATTATCCAGTTCTTCTGGATGTTAGAATCGTAGAATCATGGAATTTACAATGCAAAAGGAGGCCATTTCGCCCATCAAGTCTGCAGCAGCCCTTGGAAAGAGCACCCTATTTGAAGCCACGCCTCCACCCTATCCCCCGTAACCCAGTAACACCTCCTAACCTTTTTGGACACTTAGGTACAATTTATCACGGCCTATTCACCTAACCCGCACCTTTGTGGACTCTGGGAGGAAACCGGAGCACCTGGAGGAAACCCACGCAGACACGGGGAGAACGTGCAGACTCCGCACAGTCACCTGAAGCCGGAATTGAACGCGGGATCCTGGAGCTGTGAGGCAGCAGTGCTAACCACTGAGAATCTCGTACTGCCATTTTAAATTTTTGCCTAGCTTTCCATCGTAGTCTAATTTTCCCTTCCTTATTAATCATTCAGTCATTCTTTGCTTTTTTAAAAATATGCCATCCAATCTTCTGTCCTGACACCTGTACCTGTGCAATTGCGTGCTTTATCTTTCTGTTTGATCTTTTCCTGAACTTTTTTAGTTGATCACAGGTGGTGGTGGCAGCACTTAGAGTTTTTCTTTCTCGTTGGCATTTATCTATTCAGTTTCTTCTGAAATATGCCTTTAAATGTCTTCCATCACAACTCCCTTCGCCTAATTCGCCAGGCCCACTCTGATTCAATTAACACTGCCCCCAGACTATTATCGCAAAGGGGCAGCTGGATTTCTGGTCAGCGCAGTGCCCAACAGATGTTTTGGCCATGGGTGGAGCATTACATCCCATCTCGCTAAAATTCACCTCTCGGTAAAGTTTGTTCGATACAGCTAAAAATGAGATTATCACAAAAAATATACTTTTTATTTCTCAACTTGTCAGAGTCACCATCAGTTGTAGAATAAAAACTTAAGAGGAACCTAGTCATGCCTCCTTAGTTGCGTTGTGTTGGTGTAGGCTGTCGTGTTGGGTGTTCTGATGCACAAATGACCAACACGGCGTAGATGGTACAACTCTGTTTTATTGTCTAAACAATGGTACCAACTAACTACTGGCTTGGGTACGTGCTTCACCAGCTAACCTGTGGACCCAGCCCTATCACTATCTTCGTGAGGCACTCAGCACATGGTCTATGTCTGAGTGGCACGCTGTGAGCTCTGTGCTCTGAGCTATCTCCTGGTAGAATGAGTGGGAACTGTGGGTGTTCCCTGTTTTATAGTGCGTGTGCTGTCTCTGGTGATTGGCTGCGATGTTATGTGTGTGCTGGTTGGTCCAACTGCCTGTCCATCAGTGTGTGTGTGAATGCACCATGATATGCTGATCTGGATATCATGACATCCCCCCCTTTCACAAAGGATATGTGCCTACATGATAATAAATAAAAATGTGTACTGAGTGCATCTGAGTATGTGTGTGCAATATTTACAACATGTACATGAGGCTAAACTATATACAGAGGAAGGTGTCAGGTGCAACAGAACAACAACGCTGTACCAATAACAGAACAAATGCAATCAACAAACAACAAGAGAAAACTCTGGAATAATGAAAGACAAGAAAAGAAACTCGTTAACAGTACTGTAAAACAATTCAGTGAGTCCAATGTGCTAACAGGCTCATAAGTCAAGTCTCTCAGGTGGGCGACGAATTCGGGTTGACCATTAGGGTGGCACACCACTCATTGTCCGGATCAATGCTGTGCACTGGCAGCGGCTGGTGGTTCCGACTTGGAGACATCGGGTTCTTGTGGATTACCGCAACGCGGAAGGGCTCCTTGTCTTCGATATCGCTGGTCTGTATACTAGCTGGATATGACTCAGTGAAGGTAGGCTGAATCGCCCGCACGTCCCTGCGAGGCTGCCGGAATTGTTGAAAGTTGGCAGGTTGAGCTGCTCGACAGCAGGCAGCGTAGTGGCCCATCCTGCCACATCATAGGCATTGTCACGCTTTGGCCGGACATTGCCGCTTTAAGTGGGCGGAGACACAGTTTCCGCACATCGTGATGTCATGGCGTCCGTTGCGTTCGTTGCGCCACCGCAGCTGCATGGTGCGGTCCTGCGTAGAGTGCGCCTGTGCATCACGTTCTTCTGCGTCAACGTCTCCTCTTTTGGTACGTACAAGCGCGGGAGGCCTCGGAAAGCGCGCGAAATGGCCGCCCTCGTCCAGGCTGCGGGCCGGGAGGTACTCAATCGACTGGACCCGCATCGCCTCGTGGGGCCCGTGCCGTGCCGTTTCAGCCGCCTGGATTTGGGAGTATCGGCTGGTCGCGTTCTCATGGAGGACGCAGGTCTCGATGGCAGTCGCGAGGGTGAGTCGCTTTATTTTAAGGAGCTGCTGGCGTAGGGTGTCCGAGATGACCCCAAAAACTATCTGATCCCATATCATGGAGTCGGAGGTGGCCCCATAGCCGCAGGACTGCGTGAGGATTCGGAGGTGTGTCAAATAAGATTGAAAAGGCTCATCCTTACCCTGCAGGCACTGCTGGACTACGTACCTCTCGAAGCTCTCATTGACTTCCACGCCGAAGTGTTCATCGAACTTCAGAAGCACCGTCTTATATTTTGTTTTGTCCTCGCCTTCTGCGAATGCCAGGGAGTTATAGATGTGCATGGCCTGTTGCCCCACCGTGGAGAGGAGGAGGGCAATCTTCCTGGTGTCCGATGCATTCTCCCTGTCTGTGGCTTCTCGGAAGAGCTGGAAGCGCTGTTTAAACAGCTTCCAGTTTACGCCGAGATTGCCAGCGATTCGGAGCGGCTGCGGCGGGCTGATGTTTTCCATGGAGCAGGATGGCGGATTTCTGAAAGGGTGCAGGTAGGTCTCACAGTCGCTGGATTGCGTCCACTACTGGTATCATGTCGTGTTGGGTGTTCTGATGCACAAATGATCCAACACGGCTGAGATGGTACAACTCTATTTTATTGTCTAATCAACAGTAACAACTAACTACTGGCTTGGGTACGTGCTTCACCAGCTAACCTGTGGACCCAGCCCTATCACTATCCTAGTGAGGCACTCAGCACATGGTCTATGTCTGAGTGGCGCGCTGTGAGCTCTGTGCTCTGAGCTATCTCCTGGTAGAATGAGCGGGAACTGTGGTGTTCCCTGTTATATAGTGCGTGTGCTCTCACTGGTGATTGGCTGCGATGTTATGTGTGTGCTGGTTGGTCCAACTGCCTGTACATCAGTGTGTATGTGATTGCACCATGATATGCTGATCTGGATATCATGACACAGGCCTTTGAGGAATAATAATAATAATCGTTTATTGTCACAAGTAGGCTTCAATGAAGTTACTGTGAAAAGCCCCTGGTCTCCACATTCGGTGCCTGTTCAGGGAGGCCAGTACGGGAATTGAACCCGCGCTGCTGGCCTTGTTTTGCATTACAAGCCAGCTGTTCAGCCCACTGTGCTAAACCAGCTGATGAATAAGTCATGCGCTTTAACTTTACATATTAATCTGCTATGTGGCTCGCTCGGCCAGTTTAGGGGGCATTGTCAGAGTCAATCACATTGCTGTGGGTCACATGGTAAGGATGACAGATTTCCTTCTCGAAAGGACATGAGTGAATCAGGTGGGTCTTCATGACAATAGTTTCATTAGAAATTGGACTCCAGATATTTTGTTAAATTAAAATTTCACCATCTGCTGTGGATGGTTTCGAACCTGGGTGGCCAGAGCGTTACTCTGGGTCTCTGGATTACTAGTCCAGTGAGAATGCCACTACCCCACCTCTTTATCAATATCAACATAGACTTGTTGGGCTCAATGACCTGCTTTTGTGCTGTCAATGTTTTCTGACTTTGCAATTTTTACATTTATTGTCGTTGAGTACAATGCAAAGAATAACTGCGAATTGCGAGATTTTTAATATCATTAGCTCAGCAGTACATTAAGTTCTACAAATCGATCTTCCAACCTGCCCAAGCTGGTACAGGGTGCTGGGTAAAATAGTGCTTTAATTGTGTCAATATTAATCTCAAATCTAGTAGAAGCCAGTTAGATTCCCATGATCGTTCTTATACTCGTACTGGGCAATGACGCTGACGTGGACTGGGGGAAGAAATTAGCCACAATCTTATTCAATAGCGGAGCAAGCTTGAGCAGACATATGGCCAACCTCTGCTTCTATTTCTTATGTTCTACCACAGTTGAGTAAGTATTAATACTATTGGAGGATGATTAGGCTTCCACACTGGGATGGAATTATTCAATAATTACACTGCGGCTTTTCTTAAATTACCTCTACTGTAATTAGCCGCAGCTGTTGCTTGGCAACTAATTTTAAGATATTTTTTGTGTTATCATTGATGACATCAAGCAAAATATTATCAATGTGAAAAGTTCCTTGCAGGTTCCATGCTGGAGCTTAAATTTGCCAAAGATCTTGGGCTGCATTCTCCCGCCCCGCCCGCCACAAGACCGCCACGGGCGAGACGCGGACAATGGAGAAGGCCATTGACCTTGGGCGGGATTCTCTGGTCGCCGGGTGGACGTGGCCGGAGAATCCCGCCCTTTAGCTGCTACCAACAGGATCCTGTTTCCAATAATGTCACAAAAACCTGTGTGGAGAGAGTGTGTTTATAACTGCAACAAAGCTACCAATCAGGAGAGTAGCACATGTATGTTCAGGAAGAAGTGAGACAAGTGCATGAAAGAGAAATGAACAGATATGGGGAAGCCAGGTGTGTAAACGAGAAGACTGTGAACAGGTTCAGTCTCCTTATTTAAGGAAAGATATGCTGGCATTGGAGGCAATTCGGAGGAGATTCACAAAGTGGATCCTGGGTTTGGAGAGATTTTCTTATGAGACGAGTTTCAGCAGATTGGACCTGTATTCATTGGCGTTTAGAAGAATGAGAGGCAACCTTATTTAGAAATATAGGGTGTGATTTTTCCACCTATTTGCGTCCGCCGCCAATCCCGCTGTGCCAGGTGAATAGCGGGAGAGGACAAAATCGAGATGAGTGCCTGTTTTAAAATTTGCCAGGCCCGCTCCCGATGGCAAGATCCACATCTTGCCCAAAAATGGCAAGGAGCTTATTAAGCCTAACTTGCATATATTTCAATCTCATTGCCAAGATTGCATTTGAATGCAATGGCTTACCAGGGGTCACCGACTTCCCAGTGAGAAGCCATCTCCAGCTCCTCAGAAACCCGCGTAAGGGAACTGGAGCTGGAGCTGGATGAACTTCGGATCATTCGGGAGGCAGAGGTGGTCATAGATAGTAGCTTCAAGGATGTGGTTACTCTGAAGAATCAAGATAGATGGGTGACGGTGAGAGGGGCTGGGAGAAAGCAGTCAGTGCAGGGATCCTCTGTGGTCGTTACCCTCAGTAACAAGTATACTGCTTTGGATACTGTTGAGGGGGACGACCTACCAGGGGTAAGCCACGGTGAACGGATCTCCAGCACTGAGTCCGTCCCTGTGGCTCAGAAGGGAAGGAGGGGGAGCAGGAGAGCAATAGTTATTGGGGACTCGATAGTTAGAGTGACAGATAGATGGTTCTGTGGCAACGAAATAGACTCACGGATGGTATGTTGCCTCCCGGGTGCCAGGGTCCGTGACATCTCGGACCGTGTTTTCAGAATTCTTTAAGGGGAGGGGGAGCAGTCACAAGTCGTGGTAAACATCGGTACCAACGACATAGGTAAGAGAAGGGACGGGGATTTAAAACAGGAATTTAGGGAGCTGGGGTGGAAGCTGAGAGCCAAGACAAACCATGTTGTCATCTCTGGTTTGTTGCCGATGCCACGTGCTAGCGAGTTGAAGAACAGGGAGAGAGTGCAGATAAACACGTGGCTGTCGGGATGGTGTAGGAGGGAGGGTTTCAGTTATATAGATAATTGGAGCACATTTTGGGGAAGGTGGGACCTGTACAGACAGGACAGTTTGCACCTGAACCAGAGGGGCACCAACATCCTGGGAGGGAAATTTGCTACGGCTCTTCGAGGGGGTTTAAACTAATTTGTCAGGGGGATGGGAAAACGAGTTGTAGTCCAGAAGCCAGTGTTGAGAGTAGTGAGGTACTGAGGAGGGTATCAAGGTCGCAGGCGTGTACCGGTAGACAGGAAGATGGGTTGAAGTGTGTCTACTTCAATGAAAGGAGCATCCGGAATAAGGTCGATGAACTTGGAGTGTGAATTGGTACTTGAGACTACGATGTTGTGGGCATTACAGAGACATGGTTAGAACAGGGACAGGAATGGTTGTTGGAAGTTCCGGGGTATAGATGTTTCAGTAAGAGTAGGGAAGGTGGTAAAAGAGGTGGAGGAGTAGCATTGTTAATCAAGGATAGTTCAACAGCTGCAGAAAGGCAGTTCGAGGGGGATCTACCTACTGAGGTAATATGGGCTGAAGGTAGAGATAGGAAAGGAGCGGTCACATTGTTAGGAGTTTTCTATAGGCCCCCAAATAGCAATAGAGATGTTGCAAAACAGATTATGGATAGGTGTGGAGGTCACAGGGTAGTTGTCATGGGTGACTTTAACTTTCCAAATATTGATTGGAACCTCTATAGGTCGAACAGTTCTGATGGGGCAATTTTTGTACAGTGTGTGCAGGAAAGTTTCCTGACACAATATGTGGATAGGCCGACAAGAGGCAGGGCCACATTGGATTTTATACTGGGTATTGAACCGGGCCAAGTGGTAGATTTGTTTGTGGGAGAGCACTTTGGAGATAGTGACCACAATTCGGTGTCTTTCACTATTGCAATGGAGAGGGATAGGGCCATACGGCAGGGCAAGGTTTATAATTGGGGGAAGGGTAATTATGATGCGATTAGGCAAGAATTAGGGAGCATAAGATGGGAACAGAAACTGTCAGGGAAAGGCACAAATGAAAAGTGGAGCTTGTTCAAGGAACAAATACTATGTGTCCTTGACAGTATGTCCCTATCAGGCAGGGAGGAAATGGCAGTGTCAGGGAATCATGGTTCACAAAAGAGGTTGAATGTCTTGTCAAGAGGAAAAAGGAAGCGTATGTAAGGATGAGAAAACAAGGTTCAGTTGGGTCGCTTGAGGGTTGCAAGGTAGCAAGGAATGAGCTAAAAAGAAAGGGTTTAGGAGAGCTAGGAGGGGGCATGAGAAGTCCTTGGCGGGTCAGATCAAGGAAAACCCCAAGGCTTTTTACTCTTATGTGAGAAATAAAAGAATGGCCAGGGTGAGGGTAGGGCCGGTCAAGGACAGGAGTGCGAACTTGTGCATGGAGTCAGAAGACATAGGAGAGGCGTTGAATGAATACTTTTCTTCAGTGTTCACCAAGGAGAGGGGCCATGTTTCTGAGGATGAGTGTGTGATACAGGCTGGTAGGCTGGAGGAGGTAGATGTTCTGAGGAAGGATGTATTAGCAATTTTGAAAAACCTGAGAGTCTACAAGTCCCCTGGGCCAGATGGGATATATCCTAGGCTTCTTTGGGCGGCAAGGGGTGAGATTGCAGAGCCTTTGGCTTTGATCTTTGGGTCCTCATTGTCCACGGGGATAGTGTCAGAGGACTAGAGAGTGCCGAATGATGTTCCTCTGTTCAAGAAAGGGAACAGGAATGACCCTGGTAATTATAGGCCGGTGAGTCGTACTTCGGTGGTCAGTAAGTTAATGGAAAAGGTCCTGAAGGATAGGATTTATGACCATTTGGAAAGATGTAGCTTAATCCGGGATAGTCAACACGGATTTGTGAAGGGTAAGTCTTGCCTCACAAATTTGATTGAATTCTTTGAGGAGGTTACTAGGTGTGTAGATGAAGATAGAGCAGTTGATATCGTATACATGGATTATAGTAAGGCATTTGATAAGGTTCCCATGGTCGGCTCATGAAGATAGTAAGGAGGTGTGGGATAGAGGGAAATTTGGCCAATTGGATAAGTAACTGGCTATCACTATAAGACAGAGGGTGGTGGTGGATGGAAAATTTTCAGACTGGAGAACAGTTACCAGCGGTGTACCACACGGATCAGTGCTGGGTCCTCTGCTATTTGTGATTTTTATCAATGACTTGGAGGAGGGGGCTGAAGGGTGGGTCAGTAAATTTGCTGATGACACCAAGATTGGTGGAGTAGTGGATGAGGTGGAGGGCTGTTGTAGGCTGCAAACAGACATTGATAGGATGCAGAGCTGGGCCAAAAAATGACAGATGGAGTTTAACCCTGATAAGTGCGAGGTGATTCATTTTGGTAGGAAAAATTTGAATGCGGATTACAGGGTCAACGGCAGGGTTCTGAGGAATGTGAAGGAACAGAGAGATCTTGGGGTTCATGTCCATAGATCTCTGAAGGTTGTCCACTTAAGTGGACAGAGTCGTGAAGAAGGCTTCTAGTGTGTTAGCGTTTATTAACAGGGGCCTTGAGTTTAAGAGCCTCGGGGTTATGCTGCAACTATACATGACCCTGGTGAGACCACATTTGGAGTATTGTGTGCAGTTCTGGTCACCTCATTATAGGAAGGATGTGGAAGCACTGGAATGGGTGCAAAGGAGATTTACCAGGATGCTTCCTGGTTTGGAGGATAGGTCTTATGAGGAAAGGTTAAGGGAGCTAGGGCTTTTCTCTTTGGAGCGGAGGAGGATGAGAGGCGACTTAATAGAGGTTTATAAGATGATGAGGGGGATAGATAGAGTGGACATTCAGAGACTATTTCCTTGGGTGGATGTAGCTGTTACAAGGGGGGATAACTATAAGGTTCGGGGTGGGAGATATAGGAGGGATGTCCGAGGTAGGTCTTTACTCAGAGAGTGGTTAGGGTGTGGAATGGACTGCCTGCTGTGATAGTGGAGTCGGACACTTTAGGAACTTCCAAGCGGTTATTGGATAGGCACATGGAGCACACCAGAATGACAGGGAGTGGGATAGCTTGATCTTGGTTTCGAACAAGGCTCGGCACAACATCGAGGGCCGAAGGGCCTGTTCTGTGCTGTACTGTTCTATGTTCTATGTTCCATGTTTAGTATTCCTCAACAAAACCAGGGACCTGGCACAGTGGCTACTGAGGGGAGGTGAGGAGGCGAGTCACCATCTGCATTTACCAGCAGGCAGCACAAGGGCACTGCAGCTGCTGTCCCAGTGCTCAGAGGTCAGGGTGGGGGCCTTAAGGAAGGTTGGGGTTGCTCGGCGGTGCTGGAGAGATTTAATTCTGGGGGCGGCCCTGGGCTAGGGGGTGGGAGGGCCTTTGCAACTGTGAGGCCTTCTAGCCATCTTTAACTACTGTGGAGACCCATAAGAGGGGAATCCAAAGCTGCAGCCTGTCTGTCCTACCAAACTCTCACAGGACACAGCTATGCAGTAGCCTGTCTGTCCTACCAAACTCTCCCAGGACAGAGCCCTGCTGTGGCTTCTATCCTCTAAATTCAATTTCAGCCCCTTTGACTGTGAGCAACCTCTAGCTTCATAGCTGAAGGATATCTTAAAGGAGGGATGAGCCTTGTTGGTTTTGACAGCACTTCACGCTCCCGAACGCACAAGTGCCTCCTCAAAGGAACAGGTGCCCTGTCTGAGAGGGTAATTAGTGGACAGTGTCCTGCAACCTTTGATGCCTGACAGTGTGCCTGTATTCTAGGATGTGGAGATGCCGGTGTTGGACTGGGTTGAGCACAGGAAGAAGTCTTACAACACCAGGTTAAAGTCCAACAGGTTTATTTGGAATCACCAGCTTTTGGAGTGCAGCTGTTTCATCAGGTGAATGAAGAGGTGGGTTCCACAAACACATATATAGACAAAGTCAAATGATGCTAGGTGATTCTTTGAATGTAAGTCTTTGTAGGTAATTACATCTTTACAGGTCCAGACAGTGCAACTGGAGAGAGGGATAATCACAGGTTAAAGAGGTGTGAATTGTCTCAAGCCAGGACAGTTGGTAGGATTTCGTAAGCCCAGGCCAGATGGTGGGGGGGTTGATGTACTGAGACATGAATCGAAGATCCCGGTTGAGACCGTACTCATGTGTGTGGAACTTGGCTATCTGATTCTGCGTTATCGCGCGTCCTGAAGGCCATCTTGGAGATCAGAGGCTGAGTGCCCATGACTGCTGAAGTCCCCGACTGGAAGGGAACATTCCTGCCTGGTGATTGGCATGTGATGTCCGTTCATCCATTGTCACAGTGTCTGCATGGTCTCACCAATATACTACGTTTCGGGCCAACCTTTCCTGCAGCGCATGAGGTAGACAGCATTGGCCGAGTCGCACGAATACGTACTGCGTACCTGATGGGTGGTGTTCTTACCTGTAACAGTGATAACCATGTCGATGATTTAGCACGTCTTGCAGAGGCTGCCATGGCAGAGCTGTGTGGTGTCATGGTCGCTGTTCTCTTGAAGGCTGGGTAGTTTGTGCAAACAATGATCTGTTTGAGGTTGCGGTTGTTTGAAGACAAGTAGTGCAAGTGTGGGGATGGCCTTGGCAAGATGTTCATCTTCATCAGTGACGTGTTGAAGGATCCGAAGAAGGTGTCGTGGTTTTTCTGCTCCGGGAAGTACTGGACGACGAAGGGTATTCTGTCGGTTTTTTGCTGTGGCGCGTTGGAACAGCCGATCGATGGCGGCGCAGGGGTTAGCATTGCTGCCTCACGGTGCCGAGGTCCCAGGTTTGAACCCGGCTCTGGGTCACTGTCCGTGTGGAGTTTGCACATTCTCCCCGTGTCTGCGTGGGTTTCGCCCCCACAACCCAAAGATATGCAGGCTAGGTGGATTGGCCACACTGAATTGCCCCTTAATTGGAAAAAATGAATTGGCTACTCTACATTTATTTTTAAAAAGTTATGAAGAGAGGTTGGATAGGCTTGGGTTGTTTTCTCTGGAGCGGAGAAGATGGAGAGGTGACCTGATTGAGGTGTACAAGATTAATAGGGGAATGGGCAGAGTGGATAGGGAGCAGCTGTTCCCCTAAGTTGTAGGGTCAGTTACGAGGGGACACAAGTTCAAAGTGAGGGGTGGGACGTTTAGGGGGGATTTGAGGAAAAACTCTTTTACCCAGAGAGAGGTGACGGTCTGGAACGCACTGCCTGGGAAGGTTGCCTCACATCCTTTAAAAAGTACCTGCATGAGTACTTGGCACGTCTTTACCATCAAGGCTATGAGCCAAATGCTGGCAAATGGGATGAGGTAGGCAAGTCAGGGCCTTTCATGTCCGGTACAGACTCAATGGGCCGAAGGTCCTCATCTGCTCTGTCGTGCTTTGTGATTCTGTGAGTCGGTGAATATTGGATCGCATCAATTGGGCAGCACGGTAGCACAGTGGTTAGCACAGTTGCTTCACAACTCCAGGGTCCCGGGTTCGATTCCCGGCTTGGGTCACTGTCTGTGTGGAGTCTGCACGTTCTCCCCGTGTCTGCGTGGATTTCCTCCAGGTGCTCCGGTTTCCTCCCTCAGTCCAAAGATGTGCGGGTTAGGTGGATTGGCCGTGATAAATTGCCCTTAGTGTCCAAAAAGGTTAATTGTGGCTACTGGGTTAAAGGGATGGGGTGGAGGAGGTGTGGTGCTTGAGTGGGGTGCTCTTTCCAAGGGCCGGTGCAGACTCGCTGGGCCGAATGGCCTCCTTCTGCACTGTAAATTCTATGAAATAAATCCAAAACAGTAAAAATATGGCTGTGGAATTTCGGAAACAGCTGGAACTGAGATTCCCCGTTACATTCCGGATGTTTTCTAACCATTCGATTGATCAAAATTCCCATTGCTCCGACCTTCCGACCACCTCCTTACAGCACTGAATTGTCAGCTGTGTCTCAGTGGTATCTTGCCTCTGTGTCAGGAGGACGTGTTGAAGCCTCACTTCAGTAATTTAGGGTGCCACTCCCATGTAGTACATCTGGAGTGCTGCACTGTTGAAGGTGGCGCTGTCACACACCGTCCAGTATTGAAATGACATGAAATGAAAATCGCTTATTGTCACAAGTAGGCTTCAAATGAAGTTATTGTGAAAAGCCCCTAGTCGCCACATTCTGGCGCCTGTTCAGGGAGGCCGGGGCAGGAATTGTACAGATAGGGGCCACTGCTTTGTCACAACAATGATTGCAGCCTGGATTTTCACCAAGTCGGGATGACTCCGGGAATCCTAGCCCTATCCACAGGCTCTCTGATTTCTGGGAGTGCCTTTCAAGGATGCAAGCTGGCCCCTGCCAAAATCCCCAACCCGACATTCCCGGCCGGGCCAGCTCCATGGCGGAGACATTCATGGTGTCGGGCCAGGTTTTTAAAGAGTTCTGGTTCCTGGCCCCTGAGAGAGGTTGTGAACCTTGGTGTGCCTGAGGGGAACTTTTAAAAGGTAATTTCAAAAGGCCCTCCTCACGCCCCATTGGCTCGGTGCTGCCCTTCCAACCACCAACTTTGCCCCTTCTGTCTCCCATGCCAAGATTTATTTAAATAATTGAGGGGATGTGGACGTCAGTGGCTAGACCAACATTTATTACTCAACCCTAGTTGCCCTTGAGCAAGAGGTGGTGAGCTGCCTTCTTGAACCGCAGTCCATGTGGTGTAGGTGCACCCACAGTGCTGTTAGGGAGGGAGATCCAGGATTTTGACCCGGCAACAGTGTAGGAATGGCGCTATAGTCCCAAGTTAGGATCGTGAGTGACTTGGAGGGGAATTCCCAGGTGGTTGTGTTCCTGAGTATCTGCTGCCCCTGTCCTTGTAGATGGTAGCAGTCATGCGTTTGGAAGGTGCTACCTTAGAAACCTTGGTGAGTTCCTGCAATCCGTCTTGTAGATGGTTCACACGGCTGCTGCTGTTCGTTGGTGGTAGAGGCAGTGAATGTTTGTGGAGGGGATACCAATCAAACAGGCTGCTTTTTCCTGGATAATGTTGAGTTTCTTGAGTGTTATTGGAGCCGCACTCATCCAGACAAGTCTTCTTCTTTGGCAACCCCTCAGGGTTAAAGATGACTTGCTTCCACTCCGGTGGTATGGGTTCTGCGGTGGGTGAATCGACCAATCCTGGTGCAGCTTAGGCTTGGCCTCCTCATGTTCCAATCGGTGTCGCTCGAGGTGGTTGGTGCTTCTTCTCCAGTTTGTGCGTTCGAGGGAAATCGATTCCCACATGTCAATGGGGATGTCGCCTTTATTTAGAGAGGCTTTCAGAATGTCCTGGTAGCATTTCACCTGTCCACCTAGAACTCGGAGTAGAGCACTTGTTTCGGGAATCTTGTGTTAGGCATGAGACAATGTGGCCCACCCATCGCAGCTGATCGAGCGTGGCCAGTGCCTCGATACAGGGGATATTGGCCTGGGAGAGGCCATGCGGTTGATACGCCTATCCTACCAGTGTTTTTACAGAGGCAACGTTAGTGATATCTCGCCAGGGATTTGAGATGCCGGCTGTTCATTGCCATGTTTCTGATGCACACAGGAGTTCGGGGACCACAGCTGCTCTGTGGACCATGAGCTTGGTGCTGGATTTGTGGTCTCGGTCTTCGAACACTCTGTTCCTCAAGCGCAATGGAGTCAATATTCAATGTCATCATCAATGTCTGCTGGCGCCAAGAGGTGGTTCCCGAGGTATGAGAAATGGCCCACGTTGTCCAGGGGCCTCGCTGTATATCTTCATAGTCATAATATAATAATCGCTTATTGTCACAAGTAGGCTTCAATTAAGTTACTGTGAAAAGCCCCTAGTCGCCACATTCCACCGCCTGTTCGAGGAGTCCAGTACGGGAATTGAATCCGCCCTGCTGGCATAGTTCTGCATTACAAGCCAGCTGTTTAGCCCACTGTGCTAAACCAGCCCTTGATGGTCTTGATGGTCTGGGGGGGGTGGGGGTGGGGGGGGGGCAGTGTTGTTCAGCAGGAGCGGGAAGGTGGAGAACCTTTGTTTTCCAGATGTTTAGACTGAGACCCATTCTCCCGTATGCTTCGGTGAACGTGTCAATGTTGGTTTGTAGCACCGCCTCTGAGTGTGCGAACACATAGGTGCAGTCTGTGTCCTGGAGCCCGGTGACTGAAATTGGGGTGGTCTTGGTTCTGGCCTGGAGGAGCCAGAGGTTGAAAAGTTTCCCGCTTGTCCAATAGGTTAGTTCACTCTGGTGGTGACCTTCATGGTGATTAGAACATAAGAACTAGGAGCAGGAGTAGGCCATCTGGCCCCAAGAGCCTGTTCCGCCATTCAATGAGATCATGGCTGATCTTTTGTGGACTCAGCTCCACTTTCAGGCCCGAACACCATAACCCTTAATCCCTTTATTCTTCAAAAAACTATCTATCTTGATCTTAAAAACATTTAATGAAGGAGCCTCTACTGCTTCACTGGGCAAGGAATTCCATAGATTCACAACCCTTTGGGTGAAGAAGTTCCTCCTAAACTCAGTCCTAAATCTACTTCCCCTTATTTTGAGGCTATGCCCCCGAGTTCTGCTTTCACCCGCCAGTGGAAACAACCTGCCCGCATCTATCCTATCTATTCCCTTCATAATTTTATATGTTTCTATAAGATCCCCCCGCATCCTTCTAAATTCCAACGAGTACAGTCCCAGTCTACTCAACCTCTCCTCGTAATCCAACCCCTTCAGCTCTGGGATTGACCTAGTGAATCTCCTCTGCACACCTTCCAGCGCCAGTATGTCCTCGGAGAAGAGCTATGGTGCAGTGGTGAAATCCTGCTTGACCCCAGTTTGCACTCATATTGGGTCTGTGGTGGTTCTGTTGGTGAGGAGCACTGTTTGCATGTCATTGAGGAACAGGTAGAGATTGGAAATGAATTTCTGTGGGCAGCCGGATGTGAGGAGGATATTCCACAACCCCTCACGGTTGACAGAGTCGAAGGCCTTTGCAGGATCAAAGAAGGCCATGTATAAGAGATGGTGCTGCTCCCTGCAATTTTCTGGGATTTGTCGTGTGCTGAAGATCATATCCATTGTGCCTCTTGGTGGGCGGAAGCTGCATTGAGACTCAGGGACGGTTCGTCAGCCACTGCGAGGAGGATTCTCATGATGACCTTTCCCGTGGCGGAGAGTGGCGGAATCCCTCTGTAAATACTGCAATCAGACCTATCTCCTTTCTTGAAGATGGTCACAATTATGGTCTCTGATCTCCTGGCTTGCTCCCTTCCTTCTAGACAAGGGTGATTAGATCATGCATTCATGTCAATAGTGCCTCTCTGCCGTATTTCAGTCAAGTGGAGAGTATTCCATTAAACCTCTGTGTTGTGTCTTGTAGATAGTGGTCAGACCTTGGGGAGTCAGGTAGTGAGTTACTTGCTGTAGGATTCCTAGCCTCTGATCAGGTGTTGCAGCCACAATATTTATACGGCTAGTCCAGTTAAGTTATTGGTCAATGGTAACTCCCAGGTTGCTGATAGTGGGGGATTCCAAGACGGTAACACCATTGAATGTCAAGCAATGATGGTTAGATTCTTTCTTGTTGGGGATGGCCATTGCCTGGCACTTGTCAGCCCAAGCCTCGATACTGTCCAGGTCTTGCTGCATTTGGACAGGCACTGCTTCATTATCTGAGGAGTGGCAAATGGTGCAGAATATTGTGCAATCATCAGCGAACATCCCCACTTCTGACCGAATGATGGAAGGATGGACATTGATGTAGCAGCTGTAGATGGTTGAGCCGAGGACACTATCCTGAGGAACTCCCTCTTTGACGTTCTGGAACTGAGATGATTTACCTCCACCCACCGCAACCATCTTATTTGTGGCAGGTATTACTCCATCCAGTGGAGAGTTTCCCCCTGATTCCCATTGACAGTAGTTTTGTTTGGGCTCCTTGATGCCATACTCGATCAAATGCTGCCTTGATGTCAAGGACAGTCATTCTCACCTCACCCCTGGCATTCAGCTCTTTTGTCCATGTTTGAACCAAGGCTGTTATGTCGTCAGGAGCTGAGCGATCCTAGCTTCCCAAACTGAGCATCAGTGAGCAGGTTATTGCTCAGCTAGTGCCACTTGATAGGACTTTTGATTACTCCTTCTATAACTTTGCTGATGATTGAGAGCAGACTAACGGTACTGTAATTGGCTGGGTTTGATTTGTCCTGTTTCTTGTGTATCTGGGCAATGTTTAAGCTGCACTGGAACAACCTGGCTAGTGTTACAACAAATTCTAGAGTTCAAATCTTCCGTTCTATTGCCAGAATATTGTCAGGACCCATAACCATTGCAGTATCCACTGCCTTCAGCCATCACTTGATATTGCATGGAGTGAATTGAATTGGCTGAAGGCTGAAAGTTGTGATGCTGGACACCTCCGGAGGAGAACCTATAGCACTTCAATGCCATTGACCCACTATGCACTATCTAGAACTAACAGTCAAATGTGTAATATAAAAGCTTTTTTTTAAAAGTAATTCATTCATAACTTTCTACTATGTTGAAAAAAGTAATTTCACTAAAACTAATAAAAGTGTCACTCATTTAGTCCCTTCAAAGTATCAAAAACTGTAACCACAAACCCTTTAAACCACTCAAAGCTGTGTAAGCAAACATTGTGAAATTGACAGCAGACATCAGAGATCTTGAGCTTTCAATCAAACAATGTTTTCCCTGGAGCTGAATTGTTTCAGCATGAGCATTGGTTGTCTGGCTCGAGCTGCCTCCAATCTTTTTCCCAAGTTGGCTGGTACAACTCTCATCCGCACCTGTCCCCTAACAAGGAGGACCCCGCCTTTGTGGGCACTTTCTTCTGAAGCACATAGGCTGAACATTCCTGACTCCCGCTGCCTGCCTTGAGGCTGAAAATCCATACTTTAATTCGAAAGCACTTCATTGATTGTGGAACACTTTGAGGTGTCCTGAAATCACTCAGAGTGTTGTATAAATGTGATTCTTTCTTTCTTTTCCATGCATGAAGAGTCAACTACGTATTGTAGGACCGGAGTCATGTGTAGGTTGGACCAAGTAGAGGGAAGCATATCATTAATAAACTACTTGAACTTTTAGAACAATCTGTAACTATTATAGTATCTCTCTTGCAATCAATTCACATATTAGATTGATGAATCTCAAACCCTTTTTCTGGTCACTCATCCAGTCTATAAGCATGAGGCTACCACACTCAACATGAGGTTTGATATACCCTCTTTGCCCAAGTTGATACTGAGGCTTGATGTGAGAAACTGAAGTTCTTCAGCTTCTTCCTACTCACCGACACCCCCCCCCCCCCCCGCCCCCCCATCCTCTCCCCGCCTACCCCACCCCTGCCAATTGATCAGTCAAAAAAATCCTTTATCAAGCAGTGAAACAAAGCATTCATTTATTGGTTTACACTTGGTCCAAATCTAAGTCACAGAGATTGAGAGGTCCGTGCAACTGAGTTCCTGTTAATGAAGCACACATTTAGAATGCTCTTCTTCATTTTCATTTTGCTTTAAACTCCTTGATTTGATTGGCACGGTTCAGTTCAAACCAATCTGAACATCTGGCCCAGGGCTTGTTTTATTAATTTCACTAAACATCTGTGAGACATCGTGACTGGTTAAATAAATGATGCACTAGCATACGTATTTTAACTGAAAAAATGTAAGTGTGCGGTTGAGTGCCTCGAGGTTTCCAATTATTATTAGTGTCAGTTTGTTTATATATCAGGTTGGTTTATGGGAATATTCTTTACTGCTTGGGATTTTTCAATGTACGAAAAGTCACATAGTTCACATAATGTGATAGCTTCATAACAATGTTGTCTTCTGACCCAAGGAGAAGGAAGCATCAGAACTATCACGGCATTTTTACCACCAATCTATTTTGTAAATATACCTATGATATAACTGTTTGTGGGGCTTTTGGCTAACAGTGGTCAGCACTGTGGTCTCACAGCGCCAGGGACCCGGGTTAAATTCCAGCCTCGGATGACTGTGGAGTTTGCACGTTCTCCCTGTGTCTGTGTAGGTTTCCTCCGGGTGCTCCGGTTTCCTCCCACAGTCCAAAGATATACAGGTTAGGTGGATTGGCCATGCTAAAATGTCCCTTGTGTCCAAAAGGTTAGGTGGGGTCATTGGGTTATGGGGATGGGGTGAAGGCATGGGCTTAAGTAGGGTGCTCTTTCCAAGGGCTGGTGCAGACTCGATGGGCAAAATGGCCTCCTTCTGCACTGTAAATTCTACGATTCTATGATTCTATGTAAATGTAGTTACACAATTCTAACTCAGCAAGGGGTTGCGGCAGCAGAATTAAAGCACGAGGGATCCCACCGCCCATCTCAGTCAGTGATACACTTTTGGTTGACATTCAATGTCTGTCCTCTCCTCACAGTTATTCATGGAGGCAGACAGTCATTAAAGATGTCCGTAAAGCTTCCCTGAAGAGGTCAGATATCTCCACTGACTCTTGGGAGTCTCAGGCTTGTGACTGACCAAAATGAAGAAGATTCACTTGGCGAGGAATTGGGAAGACGCAAAGGCAAAGTCGAAACATTGGAGACAAAACTCCAAACAGCTCATCTACCTGACCCTTCAAGCACCATCTACTCCATGCGGGAGGACGGGCCTGTAGATCATACATTGGACTTGTCAGCCACTTCAGAATTAATCGAACCAGAGAGGAGGCGAGTCATCCTCAATCCCAAGGGATTGTCTAAGAAGAAAAAGGCACAGAGCAACACCATTCAGCCCAGTGAATCCATACTCTTTTGAGAGCAATCCAATTAGTCCCATTGCTCAACTTTTTCCCTGTGCCCCAACAAGTTTATTTCATAGAATCCATAGAATCCCTCCAGTGCATAAAGAAAGAGGCCATTTGGCCCATCAAGACTGCATCGACCCTCCAAAAGAGCACCCTATGTAGGTCCACTGCTCCGTCCGATTCCAGTCACCCCACCTAACCTGCACACCTTTGGACCGTGGGAGGAAACCGTAGCACCCGCAGGAAACCCACGCAGACACGGGGAGAAAGTGCTAACTCCACAAAGTCACCCAAGGCTGGAATTGAACCTGGGTCTATGGTGCCATGTAGCAGCAGTGCCAACCACTGTGCCAACATGCCACCCACACTTGAGTGTACAACCAATTTCCCTTCGAAAGCATTCATCTTCTTGACTTCTACAGCCATGGTGGATAACGGGTTCCAGGCCTTTATTAATAACTGCGTACAAAATAGTTAATCTTCACATCCCCCATGTACTTCTTACTCAAAATCCTCAATCTGGACCTCATAATCCTTATACCATCAGCTAATGCTACCTTATCTAAATCTGTCTTGTTTACCTCTATAAAACCTTCCCATAATCGCCTTTCCTCCAAGGAGAATAATTCCAACTTCTCCAGGCTAACCTTACAGCTAAAATCCTGCATTCTTCGAATCATTGCAGTATATCTCTTTGCATCCTCTCAAGGACCGTTACTGCATTCTGAAGGTGTGTTGACCAGAACTAGGTACTCTGCTGTGTCCCAACCAGAGTTTTACAAAGGTTCATCATAGCTTCGCTGAATTTGTACCAAATCCCTCCAGTTATGAAGCCCGATATCGCATTTGCTTTTCCAACTACTCTCTCATTGCGTACTGCCACTTTTATAGAATTTAATAATAATAATCGCTTGTTGTCACAAGTGGGCCTCAATGAAGTTACTGTGAAAAGCCCCTAGTCACCACATTTCGGCTCCTGTTCGTGGTGGCCGATACGGGAATTGAACCCGCGCTGCTGGCTCTATTCTGTGCTAAACCAGCTCCTTACAGTGCAGAAGGAGGCCCATCGAGTCTGCACCAGCCAGTGGAAAGAGCACCCTACTCAAGCCCGTACCTCCAGTCTATCCGCACAACCCCATCTAATCTTTTTGGACACTAAGGGCAATTTAGAATGGCCAATCCAATTAACCTGCACATCTTTGGACATCTTTTAAAAATCTATCTGCAGGAACCCTCAGATTCCTTTGTCCCTACACACATTTTTGAACTTTTCCATTAACTGTATTGTCTTGCCATATCTCGCCTGCCAAAATGTGACACCTCACACTTCTTTATATTAAATCCTATCTACCAGTGACCTACTGACTCTTCTAGCATACTGATGCATTGTTAGATTCAATTGGTTTCATCCTCACTGTTCGGTTGAGATGAAGATGTGTGGGAGGAGGCCCATGTGGATCGATGGGCTGAATAGTTTGTTTCTGTGTTGTAGATTCTGTTGAATTCCAAATTCTCTCGGACATACATTCTTACAAATTCACGGAGACCTTGTGCTTTATCCATTTATCCAAAATGGCACCAGAAACCCGGGTCCAGAATTCCTGCCCCCATTACAGATGGATTCTATATTTTCTGGTGGGTAATGTGGGTGAGATGTGACACACACATTGAAACCAGAATGCAGCACTGCCATTTGAACTCAGTACTGAGTTCAAACATTCCCTGGAGTGATGCTTAATCTCGCCGTGTGTGATTTACAATTTTGTTGGAGTGGATGTAAATTCTGGGATGGGATATTCCTGGCCACCAGCTGCATGTTTCTCGGCAGTGCTCCATTTGCTGGTGGCAGGAATTTTTACTCCCAGTGCTTGTCAATGGGATTCCCCACTGAAGCCACACCACACTGCTGGGAAACCCACACACGTGGGTGCACTGTCAGCGGAAAAAGGAATCCCAGTGGTCGAGAATTCCGGCCAAGGTCTGTGAACTGTAATTAAATAAATACCCTGCCCTTTAAATTTTTCTTTGTGGGGGGTATCTCTGAGTTGGAAAATAAAATTCAGTGCTTACAGTTTCAATGGTTGTTTAATGACACTAACCTAAAGGGTATCACTACAACGTTATTACTGCTTGATGTTCCAGACCTGTCTTTATCATGGTGAGGGGACTGTAAACTCACAGTTTGATTGACTGTTCCAAGGAATTCAGGGATTAGCTGTCTTGATGCAGGGTCGTGAATACAAATGTTTGTTTCCAAAGGAGATTCATACTTGAGGGGATCTAAGTGATTGAATGGACTTTTATCAATGAGATCATTTTTTGTGTAGTGAAGTCTGTAATAGATCCTTCGAAATTTATTTATTTAATCTCAGCATGGCTCCTGAGGTCTGCCTATGATGACTAATGGTTCAAATGACATAGATGGTGTAAGGGCCATCGGTGGTGGGTTGGGAGTGGAATGAATTGGCATGTGTTGGCATGGATAGGGTCTGGAGGTGGGGCAGGGGGGAGATGAGGGCTCAGTTCTAGATGGCCCGATATTGAATGAAGTAGCAAGGCACAGCACCAGAGAACCGAGGTAGGTCTTTTAACCAGCCCGCCTCTGCAGTCAGCAGCCCCTGTGGCCAGCTGTAAACTGTTTCTGGGGAGGTATACTCAATCCCATGACAAAACATAACCCAAGGCAGATGCACCAAGCTGAACCGAGAGAATTTTCCAACTCTCAATATCTGCTTCAGGAGCAAAACATTGTGGCCTCAATGTCGTAAGCAAATATTGGAAAGTGTGACATTATTAGGTTACAGAATGGATTAAATCATGCTCCCATTAAAATGACATTATAAACCTCATGTGACATGGTCACAAGCAGATAGCCTTTATTTAGTATCAGAAGGTGGTATAGGTCTCTTGCCCATCTGTTCAGTGAATTTTATTTAATATCTCCCTTTAGCAATAACTATTCTGAAAATGTCAAGCATATTTAGTGGCATTTGAAGTCTCTGAGTTCCATGCAGGCAACGACAAAAAAAATCACAACATCTTCAGAAAGTTCATCATCAAACCCTGCAACGTGACTTCCACTTCTAACAACCTGAAATATTACCGTCCCTCAAAACAAAACTGGCATTAATTGTGTTTAAATCATAAAGACAGCAGACAAATACATAGCATTTCATTGAATGCTGGTATATTAATTCTCTACGGCGAGTGGGCTAAAATACTCGTTGTCATAGAAACAGCAAACGAAAAAGAGACCACACACAACTGCAGGACTGGGGTTAGTTGATCTCAATTGCTGTGTAATTCTAATTTAAACGCAAAGTCCACTGCTGTTTTACTGGGCTAATTTACCAAAGGTTCAGGGAAGTCGAATTGAAATAGAGCCATTTTTCAGCAGTTTACTATTTTGTGTTGTGCGGTGTTCAGCTTTTCCCAGGGATGTTTGCATCATCAGTGTAAAAATAACTTCTCAAAGGTGAACTCAAAGAATTATTTGCCCCACTTCCCAAAATTTACCCGAATGCAGACATGAGAAACTAAATATGATGGTCACCGAAATGGTTAACAACTACAACTTAATTTATGTGGCGCACTTTACATAAAAGACGTCCCACCTGGAAGATCAAATAAAATTTGACACTGAATCATGTAAGAAGATTTTAGGACAGATGACCAAAAGCTTGGACAAAGAAAGGGAGGTTTCAAGGAGTGATTAAGGGAGGAAAGAGAGGCATGGGCTTTTAGAAAAGGAATCCCAGAACCTAGGGTCTAGGCATCCGGAGTCACAGGGTGGGATTTCCCACCTCTCTCCATCACTCCCCCCCACATCCTCCCTCCCGACCCACTCCCCCTGCCCCTCCATGTGTTTTACAGTGGCGGAGGATGCCTACCATTTCCCAGGGATGGCATCTTCCGATCCCACCGCTGCTAACGGGTTTTCTCATTGTGTTCACCCTCCTCCGCCAAGGAATCTCCATCAAGGAGCCGCCGTCAGCAGGGCTGGAGGATCCAGCCGGCAGAAACAGCCGGAAAATTCTGGCCACAATTTCCTGCTGTGGAACGATTAGCATCATGGGTAAGCAAGAAGCCAGAGTTAGAGGACCACAGATATCTGGGTGGACTGTAGAGCTGGAGGAGATTGCAGAGATAGGGAGTGGCGAGGCTCTGGAGGAACTTGCACAGAAGGAGAATCCATTAAATCGAGGTGTTTGGTGTACTGGGCACCACCATGGGGGACAGTGAACTAAGGGTAAATGGGTGAATTGGATTCGGTGTGAGTCAGAATCGGGGGCAGCAGATTTGTAAAAGGATGGAATCTGGGAGACTGGCAAAGACAACGGGCGGGATTCTGCAGTCCCCAAGCCATGTGTTGCTCGGCAGTGTGCCATTCGCTGGAGGCGGGATTCTATCTCCCTGCCTTTGTAAGCACCTCACACCACAGCAAAACCCGCTGGTGGCAGCGCTGTGCTGCCGGGAAACTTGAACCGCAACGACCGGAGAATTCGCAATGAGTGGAGTCTTGAGGAAATGGGCCCATCGCGGTTTAATTTTGAGCCAGGTTTGGAATGGCAGCTGTGTGAGTTAGAAATGTGTTTCCTCCGTTAGAAACAAGAGCCAGCCTACTTTAAACTGAGAGCTTCCTCGCTCTCCCATTCGGCTTGATGTAAATGGATTTGGGGCATTGATATCACCACAATGCTTTCCTGCCTTCGGAGCCCAGTGCTCAAAATCGATCCCAGCAAACTTTGCAGTGAGCTCGAATCCAAAAGGACTGAATTTGTTCAGCTGAAAGAACAAACACTTACAGGAAAGCAACAGACACATTTTACCTGGCACCTCCCATGACCTCCAAATTTGTTTTACCGACAGACAACAGTGTGATCCGGGACAAGTACATCTTCAGTAAGTGTTTGCAGCTTTCGGAGAATTTGGCCCAGAGTCATCGTTGCTGGAGGCCAAGCTGCAGACATTGCGATGTATCTGGGAGGGGTAAAGATACTTGGATGTTTTGCCCCCCGCGTAGATTAAAAGCATCGAACTGCCAAAGATTTGCAGCAGGTTAGAAAATTGGACAGAATATAAAGAACAGCAAAGAATGGCAAAAAGATGAGTAGGGAGGGAAAAATTAGAGTGTGAGAGAAAACTAGACAGAAAGAAAAGACGGGTTGTAAGAGTTCCTATAGGTATATAAAAATATAAGATTTAACACACTGTACATTGGTCCTAAAGAGAGTGAGTCTGGGGAATTAATAATGGAAAAATAAGGCGATGGCTGATGAATCAACTGGCATTATGCATTGGCCTTCACGACAGAGGATACAAGGAAAATCCCAGAAATAGCTGGAAATGAAGGATTGGAAAGGAGAGAGGATCTCAAAAACATTCAAATCACCAGGGAAATGGAACTGAGCAAATTGTTTGGGCTGCGGGCAGACAAATCCTGGGGTCCTGATGGACTTCATCCGATGGTCTTAACATAAATGGCTCGAGAGATGGCTGATAAAAGAAAATTACTGCGGATGCTGGAATCTGAAACAAAAACAGGAAATGCTGGACAATCTCAGCAGGTCTGACAGCATCTATGGAGGGAGAATGGAGCTAACATTTTGAGTCTTTGATAGTTGACTGCTTGGTTTTAATTTTCCAAAAATCTATCGATTCAGGGAAGACTCTATTAGATTGGAAAAAATCAAATGTAACCGCCGGGTCGGAGAATCACCGGGGGGCTGGCGTGAATCCCGCCCCCGCCGGTTGCCGAATTCTCCGGCACCGGATATTCAGCGGGGGCGGGAATCGCGCCGCGCCGGTTGGGCCCCCCCCCGGCGATTCTCCGGCCGCGATGGGCTGAAGTCCCGCTGCTGGAATGCCTGTCCCGCCGTCGAGAATCAAACCACCTCTCTTACCGGCGGGACAAGGCGGCGCGGGTGGGCTCTGGGGTCCTGGGGGGGGGGGGCACGGGGAGATCTGGCCCCGGGGGGTGCCCCCACGGTGGCCTGGCCTGCAATCGGGGCCCACCGATCTGCGGGCAGGCCTGTGCCGTGGGGGCACTCTTTTCCTTCCGCCTTCGCCATGGGCTCCACTATGGCGGAGGCAGAAGAGACCCTCTCCACTGCGCATGCGCGGGGATGCCGTGAGCAGCCGCTGGCGCTCCCGTGCATGCGCCGCCCGGCAAAGTCATTTCCGCGCCAGCTGAAGGGGCACCAAAGGCCTTTCCCGCCAGCCGGCGGGGCGGAAATCAGTCCGGCGCGGGCCTAGCCCCTCAAGGTGAGGCCTCGGACCCTCAAGATGCGGAGAATTCCGCACCTTTGGGGCGGCGCAATGCCAGACTGATTCGCGCTGATTTTGGCGCCGGTCGGCGGACATCACGCCGATTACGGAAAATCACGCCTCTTTATTCAAAAATGTAGGAAAAGAGAAATCAGGAAACTACAAGCCTAATATCTGTCAGGGAAAATGTTGTAAGCTATTATTAAAGATGTTATGGAAGACACTTAGATGAATGTTAGCGACCCCTCACACCCAGGCTTTGCCTTCTTCCAGACCCTTCCATCAGGCAGAAGTTCCAGAAGTCTGAAGACCCGCACATCCAGACACAGGAATAGCTTCTTCCCCACAGCTACTAGACTCCTCAACAACTCCCCCTTGGACTGATCTGTTCCCTGTAGGAACACTATTCACAACGCCCTATGCTGCTCTTGCTCATGTATTTGCTTTGTTTGGCCCTTGTTCCGCACTGTAACCAATCACTACGTGTTGATGTACTTTGTCGATTAATCTTTTTTGTCTACTCTGTATGTACTGTGTACATTCCCTTGGCCGCAGAAAAATATTTTTCACTGTACTTCGGTACATATCATAGAATTTGCAGTGCAGAAGGAGGCCATTCGGCCCATCGAGTCTGCACCGGCTCTTGGAAAGAGCACCCTACCCAAGGTCCACACCTCCACCCTATCCCCATAACCCAGTAACCCCATCCAATACTAAGGGCAATTTTGGACACTAAGGGCAATTTATCATGGCCAATCCACCTAACCCGCACATCTTTGGACTGTGGGAGGAAACCGGAGCACCCGGAGGAAACCCACGCACACACGGGGAGGATGTGCAGACTCCGCACAGACAGTGACCCAAGCCGGGAATCGAACCTGGGACCCTGGAGCTGTGAAGCAATTGTGCTATCCACTATGCTACCGTGCTGCCCTAATGTGACAATAAATCCATCAGTCAATCAATCAATCAAGGCAATTGGACAGAGTCATACAAACATACATACATACAAACAAATGAATTAGGATCAGGAGTAGACCACTCGGCCCCTCGAGGCTGCTCTGCCATTTAATGAGATCATGGCTGTTCTGATTGTAACCTCTAAACCACATTCCTGCCTATCTCGAATAACCTTTTGACCCCTTGTTAATCAAGAATCTGTCCAATCTGCCTTAAAAATATTCAAAGACTCTGCTTCCACTGCCTTTTAAGGAAGGCTGTTCCAGAGATTCACAACCCTCTGAGAGAAATAATTTCTCCTCATCTCTCTCTTCAATGAGCGACCCCAATTTTTAAACAGTGACCCCTAGTTCTAGATTCACTGGCAAGATGAAACATCCTTTCCACATCCACCCTGTCAATACCCTTCAGTATCTTAATGGTTTCTGTCAAGTCTCTTCTAAACTCTACTGGATACAAACATAACCTGTCCAATATTTCCTCATAAGACAGCCTAACCATTCCTGGTATCAACAAAATAAATTAGTACAATTAGTGTAATAAACCTTCTCTGAATGGCTTCTAATGCATTGACATCTTTCCTTAAATAAGGAGATGAGTAATGTACACAATACTCCAGGTGTGGTCTCACCAATGCCCTGTACAACTGAAGCATAACTTCCCTACTTTTGTAATATGAGGAACGGTTGAGGACTCTGGGTCTGTACTCGTTGGAGTTTAGAAGGATGAGGTGGGATCTTATTGAAACTTACAGGATGCTGCGAGGCCTGGATAGAGTGGACGTGGAGAGGATGTTTCCACTTGTAGGAAAAACTAGAACCAGAGGCCACCATCTCAGACTAAAGGGACGATCCTTTAAAACTGAGATGAGGAGGAATTTCTTCAGCCAGAGGGTGGTGAATCTGTGGAACTCTTTGCCGCAGAAGGCTGTGGAGGCCAAATCACTAAGTGTCTTTAAGTCAGAGATAGATAAGTTCTTGATTAATAAGGGGATCAGGGGTTATGGGGAGAAGGCAGGAGAATGGGGATGAGAAAATATCAGCCATGATTGAATGATTGCGCAGACTCGATGGGCCAAGTGGCCTAATTCTGCTCCTATGTCTTATGGTCTTATGGCAATCAATTCCCCTCATAATAAATTACAACATTCGATTAGCTTTCCTCCTTACTTGCTGAACATGCATGCTCGCATTTTGTGATTCATGCACTCACACGCCCACTTCCCCCTGCATCTCAGAGCTCTGCAGTTTTTCAACATTGAGATAATAAGTTTATTTTTTATTCTTCCTGCCAAAATGGACAATTTCACGTTTAGTCACATTATGCTCAGATTTTGGCCCACTCACTGAACCCATCTATGTCCCTTTGTAGACTCCTTGGGCTGGGTTCTCCGATTCTGGGGCTATGTCCCCGTGCCGGCGTGGGAACGGTGGCGTTATACGCCAGAAAAACTGGCTTAAAACGGCCATCGATTCCCTGTTTTGCTGGGGCCAGCATGCTGGCAACGGAGAGCGCCCGGCTCGAACTGTCGATACGCCCTGGAGAACTGCTGGGTCCGTGGCCGCGCATGTGCACGCAGGGACCTGCAACGGCCGCACCGTGCTACATGGCGGTGGCCGCTTGCAGACCCGGCCTACAAAAGCGGCACCGCCCCCAATTTGGTCAGAAACTTGGATTCTCCGACTGCTCTCCAAACGTGTCTTTGCCGTCGGCGACCGGAGAATCCAACCCTCTATGTCTTCTACATAATTCACTCTCCTACGTGTCATCAGCAAATATAGCACCCTTCAGTCCCTTCACCCAAGTCATATACTTAAATTATAAAAAGTTGAGATCTGAGCACTGATGCCTGTGGCACAAGACTCATCACATCCCGCCAACCAGAAAATGGTCCATTTACACCTACTCTCTGTTTCCTGTCAGCTATCCAACCTTCATTCCATGCAAATATGTTACCCCTAGATCATGAGCTTTTATTTTCAGCAATAACTTTGATCTGGAACCTTCCCAAATGATTTTTAAAAATCTATGCGCAGTCTCTCAACCAGTTTCCCTCTATCCACAACACACCTTTAAAGAAAGAGTTTAACCAATTTATTGGACATTTTCCCACCACCATGTCATTCGCCAGTGGTGGGAGAGTTGCGAGACTGGTTGAGCGTTGGGAGGTTAATTGAGCCACTTAATTGGTCAATTAAAGGTCCCAGTGTGGGCATTTTGTCTTTAATGGTTGGGGGGGGCGGGGGGGCACTTCAGGAGAGCATCCAGTGAAATGAGGCAGCCACTCTGTGGGCTCTGAGGGATCACCTTTTCTTGGGCAACCCGATGTTCCACAGAGGGCCGCTCAGGTAGCAGGGCTGTCTGTGTCAACAATACCAACAACATGCCATGACACCGCACGCAGTGGCTTGGATCTGGTGACCCCCCCAACCCTAAGGTCAGTGAGGCTCCCTTCCCAAGCAACTGCAGCCTCAGTAATGGCCACTGCTAATAATGGCGCTGCAGTGCTGATGCTTTGATTGGGCGATCAGCCCTTGGGGATGGGTCGCTGTCCTTAATTGAATGGTGGCTTTGAAGCCAATTGTTCACCGCTGGAAAAGTCCAGTCCCTGCTGCCTGTTGAAACAGAGTCACCTTCCGCTTTCATCTTGTGCAGCAGGTTCATGGAAAAATGTAACCATGTGTCTTGAAGATTCAGACTGCCACTCAAAGCACATTAGGCACCATACTTTATTTTATTCGTTCATGCAGGTTTTGCCAGCATTTAATGCCCATCCCTAATTGAGAAGCAGTTAAGAGTCAACCACATTGCTGTGGGTCTGGAATCACAGGTAAGGACGGCAGATTTCCTTCCCTCAAGGACATGAGTGAACCAGATGGGTTTTTACCGCAATGGTTTCATGGTCACCATTAAACTTTTAATTCCAGATTTTTATTGAATTCAAATTTCACCATCTGCAGTGGTGGGATGTGAACCTGGGGCCCCAGAGCAGTACATTATTCTGAATGTCCAATCTGGAAGTGCAACATTTACATGGTGAAATTGATTTCTCTCCCGTCACTGGCTCAATCTTCTCGGTGAACAAATGAATAGCATGAGACTACACTGGATGAGGGAGCATTGTGTGGCCAATGTTCATTTTAAAATGTTGCGCGCAGTCCAGTTTTATCGATCTGTGGTCCCGTACAATTGTTTTGAACAATCACGCACAAGCACAACGTGTAAAATAGCCTGCACTGTATCATCCGGGCTGTTTAACAGGAAGATTGCATGTGGCTGAACATTTGTGAAAGTTAAGCAATTCAAGTTCCACCTTGTGGAGGGAACAGGCAACAGACGAATTTATGCACGAAAGTTGGTCGAGAAATTGACTTCAGGTAGAATAGTCAATGTTGTCTGTCAGTGGAGATAGTTGTCTTCACTCCAGCTTGAGGCCATACTGGAGTAAAAATAGATAACACTTCACTGTTAATATCGTTATCTGAAAATCACAATAATTTCTCTGATTATTGAACATTTACTCCTCCAGGATATATAGAATCTTAATATGATTAATGAACCAAAATCATGCAACTATATTCACTGAACCACAAAGCACTGGCCACTGACGTCTGGGACAGTCATAATCAGATGCCGTGCTAAAGGCGCAGGGGCAAGAAGCAATTGGGAAGGCAAATGTTATGTTAGTCGTTTTTACGAGGGGATTCGGCTGCAGGAGTAAGGTAGTCTTGCTGCAGTTGTAGAGCCTTGGTGAGATCACAGCTGAAGTATTGTGTGTCACCTTACCTAAAGAAAGATATACTGATAACAGTGGGAGTGCAATGAAAGTTCACCAGACTCATCCAAGGGATGGCAAGGCTGCCCCAAATTGAAAGGTGTGGAGTGTGGGCCTGTATTCTCTAGAGTTTAAAAGAATGAGCGGGGCTCTCACTGATGTGTGTTAAATTCATACAAGGCTCGCCAGGGTAGATGCAGAAAGGACACCTTTCCTGGTTGGGGGCTCTGGAAACAGGACAAACGGGGGGGGGGGGGGGGATTCTCTGACCCTTACCACTGGCGGGATCTTCTGGCTCTACCGAAGGGGACCTGTTTCCCCCACCCCACCCACCCACCCCCGCCCGCCCCTCGCCCCTTCCCGCCCACCCGCAGCGGGTTCCTCAGCGGTGGGACGGGCGAGTCACACTAATATTGTGTGGGAAGATGGTGTTAAGGTAGATGATCAGTCATAGGCTAGTTCAATGGCGGAGCTGGCTTGAGGGGCCAAATGACCTACTCCTGCTCCTGTGTTGTGTACACTTCAGGTTTCGAGATATATTGAAGAAGGACACTGTTGTTAATCAGGGTCAGTAATGTAATCATGACACCCTCTGCTATTAGACGTTGAGGGCTGATGCCTATTTGGTCCGCAATGTGTAAATGGGTCTAACTTTGGGAAGGACCATGTAAAGTCTCAGGTTGCGGCGGCACTTGGCACACAGGTTAGCATTGCTGCCTATGGCGCTGAGGACCCGGGTTCGAATCCCAGCCCTGGGTCACTGTCCGTGTGGTTTTGCACATTCACCCTGTGTCTGCGTGGGTTTCACCCCCACAACCCAAAGATGTGCAGGGTAGGTTGATTGGCCACGCTAAATTACCCCATAATTCGAAAACAAATAATTGGGTATTCTAAATTAATTTAAAAAAGGTAAAGTCTCAGGCAAGCACCCGCTTGAAAGCGACAACTGTGGAAAACATTTTGATTTATTTCCTTATATAATTACACCTCCTGCACCCCAAAGAATCTCCCCCATCCAGTCCACATTTGGGCCAGGGTATTTATTTCCCTGCAGTCCCTGGTTTAAGGGGGTGAGTTCTCCCCCTCATCTAGGGAGATCATACCCAGGCGAAGCCACAGGGACCCTGAGGTTGCCGATCACTGGGCCTCCTGTAGGGTTACAACAGACCAGATGCCACCCTGGCATGGCATTTGCGCATGGACTTTCACAACAAGCGAATGTACTGATAGGAGTGTCAGGGGACCTCCGTTTCATCTGAATGTTTAACTTGTCCCAGGTCTGTTCTTCAGGTCGCCTTGTTTGTACAATGTAGGTCAGAGAAGGCCTTGTGAAAGTTGGTGCTCTGCTGTTGGGAATGCACGGTTTGCCTTCCTTGGCAAAGAATCGTTGGTTGCACCTTCTAGCACTGTGAGGAACCCAATTATCACTGGGCATGATATCAGTGGTTGTCAGTCACTTTTTCCCAGGATTGAATTTATGGTGCTGCTCCACTCACACATTTGACGGAGGGTTTGACATGGATGTATCGGAAGAGACAGATACACCGGATGTTGCAAACATATCTGCCGATGAGACTTTGACTTTGTTAAGAATAAGTTCAGTGTTTGATAATTGGATTCTCCCGGAGGCAAAGCCTGGTGTTGATGTTCTATTTAAATATTCTTGTTTGATCTACTTTTTACTATTGATGTTTCTTGTTCTTTCTCCTTCTACAGTTTGAGATGTAAATTTTTGATTTGCATTGTTCCGAGCTTAACTTCAAAGGGACAACATAAATGAACTCCAAGGGCATTCTCCTGGATTAAAAACTCAGTGTCTTCCTGTCTCGTGGCTGTGTCTGAGCTTCCAGGATCAAACTGAACAGGAACCTGCATTTGCTAAGGTGATCCCCCACCCTGGTCCTGATTGGTTACCTGGGTCATGTGACCCTCTTGGCAGATCGCCCCATAAAAGGGACAAACACCGCAACCCTGCCTCTCTAAGTTATTTTTTTTCATCGATAATAATTAAGTTACTTAGACCCCAATAATTAGAACATAAAACACATGCGACCAGTCCATCATAAATTGAGTATTTCAGGTGATTTCCCATTTCTAGTGGAGGGGCGTGACTCCTCTGTTGGGGGTGTCTCCACAGGGGGGCTTTCTGCAGGGACCACAATACCTGGCATCTCCTCAGGTACTTACAGCGCAGCTTCATCCGTTTCCATGGGGACGACAGACTCTAACTGTTGCTGACATGCATGGCTCAAATCTAGCTTTGTAAATGACTGACTTCCAGCCAGCTTTGCGTACAATGATGGGATTGGATACTTATCTAACTTGGCAGCCTGATTAACTGTTAATTTGTTGTCTCCACAGATGTCAGGCTTTCTCACAGGAACAATAGATGCTGCCCACTCGGCAAATTGCATTGGTTGGACAGTATCCAGCTCTTCCAAACTCTTCATTCTATATCTAACCTTTATCACAAGGCATATGGTACTGGTCTTGCTCTGAAAAAATGAAGGGTTACCTCTGCATCTACACAGACCTTTGCCTGAAGGCCCTTTACTTTACCTAACGCATCACAAAAAACCTTCTCGTACTGTGGTGGTACTGTGTAGTGCCCTTCATCTTGATGGTTTCTCCTGTGTAAGTTGTTAATTTTGCTGCGATACCCCTCAAACTCAATGGCTGTAAATATCATTGATATTCTTGTAAATATCAAAATGTGTGTTTTCCTATCACCGTGGCAGAAACTCTGGAGTTAACATCCACCCTTAAGGGCCTAATATTTTCCAAAAGCAACACCATGGTGGGGGTTACTTTGTCCACTTTCATGTTGAACGATGTAAGAATTCTTACAACACCAGGTTAAAGTCCAACAGGTTTGTTTCGAATCACTAGCTTTCAGAGCACTGCTCCTTCCTCAGGTGAATGAAGAGGTGGGTTCCAGAAACATATATATAGAAAAAGTCAAAGATGCAAGATGATACTTTGAATGCGAGTCTTTGCAGGTAATTAAGTCTTTAAAAGTCCAGATGGAGCAATTGGGGAGAGGGGTAACCCCAGGTTAAAGAGGTGTGAATTGCCTCAAGCCAGGACAGTTGGTAGGATTTTGCAAGCCCAGGCCAGATGGTAGGGAGTGAATGTAATGTGACATGAATCCAAGGTCCCGATTGAGGCTGTACTCATGTGTGCGGAACTTGGCTATCAGTTTCTGCTAGGCGTCCTGAAGGCCGCCTTGGTGAACGCTTACCCGAAGATCAGAGGCTGAATGCCCTCGACTGCTGAAGTGTTCCCCGACTGGAAGGGAATGTTCCTGCCTGGCGATTGTCGCGCGATATCCGTCCATCCACGCTTCGAGACATCCTTTCCTGCAGCGTATGAGGGAGACGACGTTGGCCGAGTCGCACGAGTATGTACCATGTACCTGGTGGGTGGTGTTCTCATGTGTAATGGTGGTGCCCATGTCGATGATCTGGCATGTCTTGCAGAGGTTGCCCTGGCAGGGTTGTGTGGTGTCGTGGTCACTGTTCTGAAGGCTGGGCAGTTTGCTGCAAACAATGGTCTGTTTGAGGTTGCGCAGTTGTTTGAAAGCAAGTAGTGGGAGAGTGGGGGTGACCTTGGCAAGATGTTCATCTTCATCGATGACGTGTTGAAGGCTGCGAAGAAGATGCCGTAGTTTCTCCGCTCCGGGGAAGTACTGGACGACGAAGGGTAGTCTGCCGGTTGTGTCCCGTGTTTGCGTTCTGAGGAGGTCGAAGCATTGCCAACTCAGTTACTGGATAGTCTACACTTAATTTTACATTGGTGCCTTAAGTGACCTTTCCTGTGGCAGAAAAAACATTCAGCCTCTTTACTCCGACAAGCTTCAGGGGAGTGATTGCCCCTACATCGGTAACACTCTACTTCAATCCTAGGCAACTGATTGGCTTTTTTACATTTTCTCGCTCTATTCGTGGCTGCATTTGTTTCCCGTTTTAGGATTACAGGCGAGATTTTGCGGCCTCGTGCCACCCAACCTGGTGTCAGGACGAGGCCATTGAATCTCACCAGGGGCCTCTTGTGAGATTTGTGATATTAAAACCGCTTCAGGAGATTTAATGAAATCTTGAGAGATGTCGCGATCTGGATCTCGCCCTCACTGGGCATGAACCAGAACTACATCGTTTAATGGGCTACTAGGCTCATTTTAAATATGTGCTCGCGGGATTCTCCCGATGCCCGGGACTCATGTCCGCGCCTGGGAGAACCTGCCAGGGCACCGATTAGTATTGGCGCACGTAAACATGGACCAGTCATACTGGCATCTGGGGGGGTCTGCTAGGACATTGGAGACACCCAGGTGGTCGGGGACAGGGCAGGGTGGCATCCTGGCACTCGCTCTGACTTCGGGGCACCTTAGTACTCCGTTTGTGGCAGATTAGTGGCAGCACCCGGCCACCCCGGCAGTGCCAGGCTGGCAAGGGTATTACCAGGGAGCCAAAGTGGCAGTGCTCGGGTGTCCGGTGTCAGGTTGGCACTGCCAGCGATTCGACCCGGGGTTTGGGGGGGGGACCTTACCAGGTGGAGGGGGGTGAGGGACTTTTCCCGGGGGCCACCTGAGGTTGGGGGGGGGGGGGGGAGGTCGAAGACCAGGACAACCGGACAAAATGGCCCAATCGGTCAGGAGCTTTACCTGCTGACGAGCACAGTGCAGAATAAATTGCACACAGACTGCAGCAGTTAAAGAATCCGGCTTCTTCTCAAGGGCAATCAGAGATGGGTAATAAATGCCAGCCTTGCGTGAATGATTTTTTTTTAAAATCCCAGTTTCCGGTGATGTTGTCAGCAGAGAGGCCTGTTACGCGTGGTCAGCAAATGCACGGTCAATTCCAGCCCCACGTGCACCGGAGTCACAACACAGGTGAATTGACCAATAATCCTCATCAAAAAACACGTAATATTTGACCCTCGACTGCCCAATAATTACAGTCACCAGGTTTGTAAGTATAAACACAATTGTTTATTCATAACTAGAACAAATATGAAATATGCAGTGAGAACAGCTAGTTAAATGTCCATTAACACCTGACCCTCCCCCCCCCCCCTTGGCTACCCAACCCTCTACCCTCACACACACGAGAGACAACACACAGGGGAAGGTAAAGGGTGGAATAATAATAAGGATTAAGATCAAAAGTTAAGAGTCCTTGCTTCAGATGATGAGTCCTTCATCGCACCCTCTTCTCTGTATGAGTGTGGTTTAGAGTCTCTGGTCTACAGCTTGTAATAGTCTTCTTTGCAGTTCAGCAGTATATCTTACTCACAGTTTTACCAGGAGAGGTCTCTGCCCAACCTGTTCTGGAGAGAGAGTTATCGGATTGCGGTCTCTGATTCACCACAGTCTCTTTTTCGAAGAGAGAGAGTTATCAGATTCTGGATTCTGCCTGCACAGACATTTGAGCCACTTCATTGGCCACCCAGCCAGGTCCATCAAAGTGAGTCACCACTGATGTCCCCTGCTGCTGCATTCCTCTGCTTGAATTAAAGGCACAGGCCACCTACAAGCTGCTTTGTCTTAATGTCACAGGCTGCATTAAACACACAGGTCCACTACTCATCCATGGATCAAAACTGTGAGGGCAAAATGAAGGAAAGGGGAAATTAGGGAATAAACAGGGAAGAAACAGGAGGGACCTTTACCGGCCTAACAGATATTTCACTCTGTTCACATTGCTGGTTCTATCAGATAGACCTTTGTGTTCAGTTTTGGTCTCCTTACTTGAGAAAGGACGTACTGGCACTGGAGGGTGTGCAGAGGAGATTCAGAGGTTAATCCCAGAGCTGAAGGGGTTGGATTACCAGGAGAGGTTGAGTAGACTGGGACTGTACTCGTTGGAATTTAGAAGGATGAGGGGGGATCTTATTGAAACATATAAGATTATGAAGGGAATAGACAGGATAGATGCGGGCAGGTTGTTTCCACTGGCGGGTGAAAGCAGAACTAGGGGGCATAGCCTCAAAATAAGGGGAAGTAGATTTAGGACTGAGTTTAGGAGAAACTTCTTCACCCAAAGGGTTGTGAATCTATGGAATTCCTTGCCCAGTGAAGCAGTAGAGGCTCCTTCATTAAATGTTTTTCAGATAAAGATAGATAGTTTTTTGAAGAATAAGGGATTAAGGGTTATGGTGTTTGGGCCTGAAAGTGGAGCTGAGTCCACAAAAGATCAGCCATGATCTCATTGAATGGTGGAGCAGGCTCAAGGGGCCAGATGGCCTACTCCTGCTCCTAGTTCTTATGTGATCTCTGCGATATCAGGAACCACCAGAATAAGCTCTGTCGGGGCTTGTATTCAGCTACAAATTAAAGAAACAGCTCTATTAAAGTTAACGTTATAACAATCTGCACTATCTTGCAGAGCTTTTAATGTAAATGTTCTTGTTGGATGTGTAATATCTAGAATTTGAATACTTTGTCAACTTCTCTGTTACTAAACCAAGTCCACAAGTCCCACAAGTACTTCCCCGTCTCTAAGTCAGAACGTTATGTGTTCAAATCCCACTTTCGAGAATTGAGCACCTCAGTTACCACGACATACCGCTGTCCGACTGATCCGCTTCGGCACTGTCGAACTTGCTGTCATTTGGGTGAAATGGAAAATTGGGCGGATTTTATGGTTGCGCCCACCGCAAGATCGCCATGGACGTGACGGGGACCATGTAAAGGCCCGTTGACCTCGGGCGGGAATTTCTGGTCGCCGTGCGAGCACAGCCGAAAAATCTCGCCCTGCATCTCCCCACTTATGTGGTCATAAACAAACTCATGCACTATTTTGAAGAAGAGCAGAGAGCTCGCCCGAATGTTCTGACAAATATTTATTCTTCTTAAAACATTTGTGAAAGGTACATATGAATACACAAATCAGGAGCAGGAGTCGGTCTCCCAGCCTCTTGGGACTGCTCCTTCGTTCTATAAGATTATAGGCTCTCTGATTGAATCTTGCTGAGCCTTATTTGGTTGTCAGGTTTACTACATTCTAACAGTGGCTACTTCATTTACTGTAAAGTGCCATGTGAACTCCTTGAGTAAGGTGTTACATAAATGCAAGTATTTTTTTGCTGTGTTTAATGAATCTCTGCTCTCGGTTATGATTTAATTTAGCGGCAGAGGAGTTGACAACGTACTCAGATGCTAGGGCGGCACGGTAGCAGAGTAGTTAGCACTGTTGCTTCACAGCGGCAGGGTCCCCGGTTCAATTCCCGGCTTTGGTCACAGTCTTTGTGGAGTCTGCACGTTCTCTCCGTGTTGGCGTGGGTTTCCTCCAGGTGCTCTGGTTTCCTCCCACAAGTCCCAAAAGACGTGCTGTTAGGTAATTTGGATATTCTGAATTCTCTCTCTGTGTACCTGAACAGGCATCAAATTGTGGTGACTTGGGGCTTTTCACAGTAATTTCATTGCAGTGTTAATGTAAGCCTACTTGTGACAGTAATGATTATTATTATTATTGTTATAAACTTGATTTACTTTGTTATGGGCCAGGGTTTAGAGAACCCCAAAGTGTATCATGGAGTTCACCTGACTCACAACTTTAAATAGAATTTGGTTATGTGGAGCACAAGGGCCCACTTTACAGATGTGATGGAACAGAGAATTAATGTTTATGCTATGAAATCCAGTTAACATTTTTATAAACACATAGTAAAAATCTGAGCAACTATCAACTGAACTACTCCCCCCAAAGAATACAGTACTCTATAAGTAACCCTTAATCTTTCCTTACAACATCCATATGACAAATACCTTCTTTCACACAGAGATCAGATTTAAATTCTCTACTGAGAGCAGTTGTCACTTTTAAATTAGCAAGTGATTTGAAGATATTCCTTTCATGCAGAAATAAATCAGAATTAAACCTGGTTTTGCAGAATGAAGCTCCCAATCTGCAAAATTAAACTAAACACACCCTGTAGCTGCGAGCTTAAAGCGAAAGTAAAACAGACAGCCCAGCTCCACCCACACTCTGACATCCCTGCAGCTATTTGATAAACACCCATTTCTTAAAGGTACATCTACTACAGCTATTTGATAAACAGCTGTTGTAGGGAAAAATCCCTTGTACCAGTGCAGTCAAGAGGCTGAGTCTCAAGGCAAGGTTCAAAGCGTTGTTCTTTATTGTACAATTACTGAAGCCTTCAGGGAGACCCATGCAGCCAGCTCAGAAAGAGTGGCTTGGTCCACGTTGATCTCAACAATTACACATTTGCTCTGGATTTTTATAGGAATCCAAATTCGAGCGGGAACATTTGCTCATACATAATAGTTAAAGGGTAGTTTTGATTTAGATCTCTCAGACAGGTTTAAACTGAGAATATGCATCTTTGTCAATTTGCATCTGTATGGTGTGTGTCCGTGTTGATGAGATTATCTGTGCTCCCTCCGGTGTCCCTCCATTGTCAATTTGCATCTGTATGGAGTGTGTCAGTGTTGGTGAGATTATCTGTGCTTGCTCCGATTGTCCTTCCCTTCTTTAATGTGTTTCCCATTATCTCCCTGATGTGTCTCCTTAACTAAATCGACCTCCGATGTCTGTGGCTGTGCTATGCTTTTGTTTCTGTGTTTGCTAGATGAGGTATTAATGTCATCTTTGTCCTGCTGTGTGTCTGTGGGGGATGCTAATCTAATCTATACATTTCTTTTATTCCTCCTATTCTGGTTTCTTTGCCTGCCTTGGCCATTTTATTAATATATTATTTCATTCTTTCATAAGTCTTTGCAATACAGTTGTGCCATATATCCCACTGCCAGGGTCTTGACTCGCAGATATCCCGATCTCCTGGCCATGGCTATTGCTGGGCAGAACAAGTGTCTTCCATCAGTGCAGAAGGGGATTTAAACGAATGTCCATCCGGGTGTCCCCTTCTGCATTGTGGGCACATTATATTATAAACGGTGCCAATCAGTCCAATAAAACAGTCCAATAAATGTTAAACGGTGCCAATCAGTCCAATAAAACAGTTTCATAAATGAAGAATGTTTGATGAGATGAGATAAAAATATGGTCTTGGAAAATGGCCAACTTCACACCCATTTCTTAAACGTACTCTCACATGACAACTTGTCTATTAGGTCCCCACCAAAAATGCCAGAAAAAAATGAAAATAGTTAAAATGTTAGCATTCAGGAGTAAGTGAATTGTTAACCAGGTGATCGTTGATAGTTGCTGCCTACCAATCTCTACGTACCTGAAAATATAATTTCACAAACATGCAGGCTCCTTCCCTCAAGAGTTAATTATGTTGAAGATTTAACAAGTTAGGAATTAAAATCCCTTTTTCTGCCAGTCTCTTATTCCTCTCCTCGTCTCCTCTGTATTTTTCAATCTTTATTTAACTTTGTGCACAGAGTTGAAATCTAATTTATATTTCCTGCACTACACTTCCTGGTTTGGACGTTGAGCAGAGCAGTGAGGATACTTCACTCCGATTGGTTGTAGTCCCTTGCTGATGCTTACCCTGCTCACAAACAAATTATATCGCACGTAGAGGGCACCACGCTGGGAAAGATGCCAGATTGGAGCCCCCAAAAGATTTGTTTATCATTCTCAGCAAAAGAACAGCAAATGCCACCCCTTTGCCATTAGCTGCAAAAGTTAGACCTCTCAATTTAACTTTATATAAAATAATTTATCAACTTACGAAGGTTAGTGGTAGCAGAAATGATTAACCCACAATCTTCAAGGTGGGCGGGGCCACCCAGAAACAACAGGGACACTTAGGCCTGGTCGATTTTAAATCCAGGGCTTCAATTTCCATGGGGTCCTGTCCAAACCTGGCCCCAAGCAGGAATTTGGGCAGCAGGAAATTGTTATGGCAGACCTGTTGGAACATTCCCCAGTCATCAGCTAAGCAGTGAGGGCTGAATGATCCGGGGATGTTGCACGGAGGGGTGACAGAGACACAAGAAGTTGGGGAGGCCCAGTTTGCTTGTAGGACCCAGAAGAGAACCTCTCTTCCACCTGGCCCACAAGGACACCTCAAATCTGTGTATTGCTTGAACCCCTTCCATTACTGTTCACTGTGATTCAGTTCCTCAGGTTCAAATAGCACATTAAAAAGAGTATCCCACCAGCTTTCTGAGGACTCCCTACTTTAAATGCAGAGAGGAGAGATGGCAACAACATCAGGGTGGAAAATTTCTCCACCCTCACTTTAACTGCACCCAGCATCAACCTCCCCCCTCAACCCCAGCCATCCCACCCACCCCCCAAACACCGCTGCAGGACTCCAGGCCTGAGCTGACCCTCCGACCCTGGCTGGGTGAGATCAGTGGCATGCAGCTGGTTCCCGAGTTTTACAGTTGAGGACAGCTCAGGCCTCACCTGATGCCCCCCCCCCCCCCCCCCCCCGTGCCCACCAACCCACCCCGTCAAATTCCTAGCCACTTATCCAATTATACTTTGCCTGTGAAAAAGAGGACTGGGCTTGCTTGCCTTTGATTGTGCTGTCTTCGACTACAGGCGCTGGGAACCTACTGCTCTACACAGATCTCATCCGGCCAGAGTGAGACGATTTGGTGCGACAGGAGCGACTGGATTTCAGGTGAACTAATTACGAGTGAAGTGGCAATCCGACTCAATTCCCTCTCCACTGGTAGTTAACTTTAAATGGCTGTTCAGCTGTGGGCGGCACGGTGGCACAGTGGTTAGCACTGCTGCCTCACAGCGCCAGCCTCGGGTGACTGTCTGTGTGGACTTCCGCTCCGTGTCTGCGTGGGTTTCCTCTGGGTGCTCTTGGTTTCCTCCCGCAGTCCAATGATGTGCGGGTTAGGTCAATTGGCGATGATAAATTATTCTTAGTGTCCACAACTCTGCAGGTTAGACTGCTGCAGAGGGTGCTGCACAACCCTGCCACCTCTCTCTGAAACCGTTCAAGATGAGTTTGAGCCCTGTTTGTGGCTTGAAAAGCGCCCGGATAAGCAGCAAACTGCAGAGTTATTCCAGGAGAACGGGCTCTTTCAACACACTAGTGCAAAGCAACTTTTCACTGAAGAAACAAGTCCAGAAATTTAATCTTGGGTGACAAATGCACTCCAGGGGTGTCATTCTCCGACCCCCCAGCGGGTCGGAGAATGGCCGTTGGCCGCCGTGAATCCCGCCCCCGCCGGTTGCCGAAGTCTCCGGTACCGGATATTCGGCGGGGGCGGGAATCGGGCCGCGCCGGTTGGCGGGCCCCCCCGCTGGATTCTCCGGCCCGGATGGGCCGAAGTCCCGCCGATAAATTGCCTGTCCCGCCGGCGTAAATTAGAGTAGCTATTTACCGGCGGGACAAGGCGGCGTGGGCGGGCTCCGGGGTCCTGGGGGGGGGGGGGGGCGCGCGGGGCGATCTGACCCCGGGGGGTGCCCCCACGGTGGCCTGGCCCGCGATCGGGGCCCACCGATCCACGGGCGGGCCTGTGCCGTGGGGGCACTCTTTCCCTTCCGCCTCCGCCACGGTCTCGACCATGGCGGAGGCGGAAGAGACTCTCCCCACTGCGCATGAGCGGGAAACTGTCGGCGCCCGCTGACGCTCCCGCGCATGCGCCGCCCCGACATGTCATTTCCGCGCCAGCTGGCGGGGCAACAAAGGCCGTTTCCGCCAGCTGGCGGGGCGGAAATCTCTCCGACGTCGGCCTAGCCCCTCAATGTTGGGGCTTGGCCCCCAAAGATGCGGAGCATTCCGCACCTTTGGGGCAGCGCGATGCCCGTCTGATTGGCGCCGTTTTGGGCGCCAGTCGGCGGACATCGCGCCGTTTGGGGAGAATTTCGCCCCAGGCCTTTGTTCAGCGTTCTGGGTCAGATTTTTCTGAGATGCATTTTGCCCTGGATTTCTGCTCTTTCTTTATAAATTTAGAGTACCCAATTCATTTTTTCCAAATAAGGGGCAATTTTAGCATGGCCAATCCACCTAACCTGCAGATCTTTGGGTTGTGGGGGTGAAACCCACACAAACACGGGAAGAATGTGCAAACTCCACACGGACAATGACCCAGAGCCAGGATCGAATCTGGGACCTCAGCGCCGTGAGGCAGCAGCGCTAATCGCTGCGCCACCATACTGCCCCAGATTTCTGCATAAACACGTTACTGTGCATGCTCGACCCCTGAACGCTCTTTCCTTATCACATTCTTTTAGTGATGCTGACCCAACATGTTTGAAGTTTGACCTGTTGGGTTTGGGATGGACGGCAGCATTCACTGCTCCCTCCATCCCGGCCGCCCTACCCCCCACCCTCCCCTCATGCAGCTCTGGCAGAACCACCCCCCGTTCACCGCCCCCCCATCACCCACTCCACCCTCCCGTGTTCTTACAGGCCCAGCAACATGTCCGTCCCTTAGCTTTTCCTTTGGTGTTAGTTACCCTGGGGCAAGCCGTGATTTGCTATTGACTATATTCCTTTTACTTCAGTTTTATATTGACCAACTTTAAACATCTTTGACACGTTGTAAAGTTTTAACTCTTTTTTCTTGTGCTTGGGATAGTTTTATTTTGGCATTGGTAAGAATGCCGTATTAATAAATTTTTGTTTTACGCTCATAATGTTTTTACTTGAGTGAGTTTTCAGAGAAAAACTAACTCAAGAATACCTGACTGGCTGGCTTAGAGTCAGAGAGTCATAGATGTTTCCTGCATGGAAACAGGATGACGCCCAGTTTCTATCACAATTCTAGTCCCACTTGCCCACATTTGGCCCATAACCCTCTACCCACCCTGCCCATATAACTGTCTAATTGCTTTTTAAAGGGCAAAAGTGTACCCGCCTCTACCACTGCCTCTGGCAGCTCGTTCCAGATGCTCACCACCCTCTGTGTGAAGAAATTTCCCCTCTGGTCTCTTTTGTATCTCTCCCCTCTCACCTTAAACCTATGCCCCCTAGTTCTAGACCTTTGGGAAAAGATGTCGACTATCTACCTTATCTATGCTCCTCATTATTTTATAGACCTTTGTTCAGCGTACTGGGTCAGATTTTTCTGAGATGCATTTTGCCCTGGATTTTGCCCGATCACCCCGAAGATCACCCCGGAGCCTTCTACGCTCCAGGGAAAAAAGTCCCAGCCTCTCCTTATAACTCAGACCATCAACTCCTGGTGACATCCTCGGAAATCTCTTCTGCACTCTTTCTAGTTTAACAATATCCTTCCGATAATAGGGTGACCAGAACTGATCACAGTATTCCATGTGTGGTCTTACAAAACTGCACACACTCAAGCACACACTGAATTGCAAATGTCACATCCTTTTTAAATTTAAACTCTTGTTATAACCAACCCGGGAAGGGGCTGAAGAGAGAGGAATCAGCTCACTCTTCTTTTCTTGGTCATAAAAGTATGAAGGAACATAGTCCTGCTTCAATAATCCATTCAACGCTCTTTATGCAACATTCTCAGTTGTTGGAAGATTTGATGTCTCGGAACAAGTGTTTCAGCACAGGCTCTTGTGAATATATATTCTAAGCTGACAGCACTGCAGTGCTGCACCCTTGGATGTAGCGGTTTACATGGCAGTCCTTGAGGAACAGCAAAGCAATTCTCACTCATATCCTGGCCAATATTTATCCTGCAATCAACACCTAAAGAAAACAGTTCATTTGGTCATTTATTCCATTGTGGGAAATTGCTGAGCAAGAATTGGCCACTGTATCTGCCTTCAATACCGTGACTATACTACAAAAGTAATTTTAATTGGTTGTGAGGAATTGTGAGAGGTCGCAGATTGTGAAAGGCTCCCTACAGCAACATAAGTCACTCTTTCTGCCCTGAGCCGCAACGATGTTAACTTTTGACAAGCTCACCACAGGGAGCTGGGGTCATCACTGAACAGCGCAGGGTGGGGGTGGGGGGGGGTCCCTGTTCTATTTCCTCAAGCCACTGTGCCACAGAATTCTTTCCGGAGGATCAAAAGCTCCTGTCACAGAAAGCATGAACGAAAAGAAAAAATATTCCTCAGTGGTTAACAGCACTGTTGCTTCACAGCGCCAGGGACCCGGGTTCGATTCCCGGCTCGGGTCACTGTCTGTGTGGAGTTTGCACGTTCTCCCCGTGTCTGCGTGGGTTTCCTCCGGGCGCTCTGGTTTCCTCCCACAAGTCCTGAAAGACGTGCTTGTTAGGTGAATTGGACATTTTGAATTCTCCTTCTGTGTACCCGAACAGGTGCCGGAGTGTGGCGACGAGGGGCTTCTCACAGTAACTTCATTGCAGTGTTAATGTAAGCCTACTTGTGACAATAAAGATTATTATTAATTTTTATGTATTCCCTGAATTTCATTATGCTTTTGTGAATTTTTCTTTTCGGATAGAAGAAGACTGGAAGAAGGAAAGATGCTTTGGAAGTTTGAAGTAGCTGACCTTCCACAAGGTTTGCATTCCCTCTGTGCAGTTGGATCGTATGGTGGACACTGACTTCCAGCTTTCAGCAGGGAGCAGGGCCACTTCCTGGCCAGCTTGGAGGATTCTGCATAAAGAAGGTAAGTGTCTCCATGGACAACACACAGTTCTTGTGATATCCTGGACTGGTTTTGATTGTTTGATGGGGCCGGAGGGGAATTTTTCAGTCATTTTTCCCTTATTGTTCCTGGGCTTGTTTTGCCTCTCTCAGGAAATTGCATGGAGAAGTCTGTGTATAGAGGAAGTGCATGTGCAAGGGGAGAGCGGGTCTTGTGTAAGAGGATTGAGGTCTTCATGGGTCGGCTGATTTTTCCTCCTCGTCAATTTTTTGGGTTACGAACATGAATATTCCCCAAGTACATAATCGACGGAGGGAGGATGTTACAAAATGTCTTCATGGCCCATGAGGAGCGCCATGATTTTAATAAACGATGGAGCAGGCTCGAGGAGAAGAAAGGGACTATTCCTGCTCTTCTTTCTTACGTTCTTCAGAAATAAAAATTGAGGCCAATGTATAAAAGGCAGTTGATCTAACTCTGCACGTTTCACCCAACATCCCAAAGTGAAAACTAGCCTGTCTTGTGTTTATGCAGCCGAAGGAGGTTTGACTCGAAGCTGTTGAGAGTGAATATTAAATCCACTAGCTATGAGCAGTCAAGGAAAATTGCATCGACAGCCATTATGCTTCCTTATTAAGGTGCCAAAAGCCAGCAAACTGAATTGATAGAAGAATTAACAGATTCAGTTTACTGCACAGGGGATAGTTTAATGCTGTGCTAAAGGTTTTGCTGCTGAAAATAACTCCTGCTTCCAGACGATAAGTGTATTGAAATCAAATGAAACAAATCACAGAGTTGCTAACTGGCAGCGTAAAATCTGAACCAATGTGTTTATCACTCAGCAAGGTGCTCAATTTATTTAACTCTCCCAGTCCAAACCAGCAGCTACTGCATTTGTAATTGCAATAGAACTCTCACACCAACTCTTAATAACTCTGTGTGGTACCAGCACACAACACCTCAAATGTATATTATTCCATTGTGAGATATTTTCCGCGCGGAACCTGCTGCTGTTAAAGCAGTGGACAGCCACTTTCCTTTATGCAGCTTTAACTGGAAGCAAACCTGTCAAAGGCGCATGAAATTTCAACAGGCTAATCCCTGGGCTGTGGAAATTGTTAAGTGAGGAGAGACTGAGTAGATTAGGTCTATATTCCTTTCATTTTCAGAGTATGAGAGATGGTCTAGTGGATCCAAATAAAATTCTTCAGTGTCTTGACATAGCCAATGCTGGGAGGATATTTCTCTGGCTGGGGAATCAAGATTTAGGAGTATATTGTCATGAACTCTGAACTTTACAAGACAGATCTATTTTGAAATGGACCTTTCACCCGAAGTAAAATGGATGATTCTGGATAAAAACTCCAGCTTGGGGACTGGCCTATGTGATCAAGTTGCTATGGTGAGAGAAACTCAGGCATAAACCCACAGAAGTGACCTTTGACCCAGTAAGAAAAATTTGTATTTATTAAAAAATATATGGGGAATGTGTAACTGCTTTTCAAAATGTTTGGATGGGACATTTCAGAGTTTGCATTAATCACAAAGGGATCAATCATACGCCTTGCACAATTAGAATACTCTTCCAGGTGACCTGGTGACCCTTGACCTGGAAGCAGAAGCAGCAGAAAGGAAGATTTTAGAAAACGGGAAAATTTAGGATTAGTGGCATTGTTTCCTTCATGTCCAAGTGATTGGATATCCAGAATTGGCCATAACATGTGAAGGGAAAGAAGGGATCTTGTGAGAGTATCTTGAAGATATGGGCAGCACGGTAGCACAAGTGGATAGCACTGAGGCTTCACAGCGCCAGGGTCCCAGGTTCGAATCCCCGCTGGGTCACTGTCTGTGCGGAGTCTGCACATTCTCACCGTGTCTGCGTGGGTTTCCTCCGGGTGCTCCGGTTTCCTTCCACAGTCCAAAGACGTGCAGGTTAGGTGGATTGGCCATGATAAATTGCCCTTAGTGACCAAAAAAGATTAGGAGGGGTTATTGGGTTAGGGGGATAGGGTGGAAGTGAGGGCTTACATGGGTCTGTGCAGACTCGATGGGCCGAATGGCCTCCTTCTGCACTGTACATAGAACATAGAAAATACAGCACAGAACAGGCCCTTCGGCCCACGATATTGTGCCGAACCTTTGTCCTAGATTAATCATAGATTAATTTACAGTGCAGAAGGAGGCCATTCGGCCCTTTGAGTCTGCACCGGCTCTTGGAAAGAGCGCCCTACCCAAACTCAACACCTTCACCCAACACCAAGGGCAATTTGGACATTAAGGGCAATTTATCATTGGCCAATTCACCTAACCCGCACATCTTTGGATTGTGGGAGGAAACCGGAGCACCCGGAGGAAACCCACGCAGACACGGGGAGGACGTGCAGACTCCGCACAGTCAGTGACCCAAGCCGGAATCGAACCTGGGACCCTGGAGCTGTGAAGCAATTGTGCTATCCACAATGCTACCGTGCTGCCCTTGAGAACAAATAAATCTACACTATATCATTTAACCGTAATCCATGTACCTATCCAATAGCTGCTTGAAGGTCCATAATGTTTCCGACTCAACTACTTCCACAGGCAGTGCATTCCATGCCCCCACTACTCTCTGGGTAAAGAACCTACCTCTGTATGTTCTATGTAATCCATACTTCAACAAACGAAAGGAACTGAGAGGAAAAATGTTCTGGAAATAGATGCACAATTGTTTAGAAGAATGCATGGGTGGAACTGTTTTTACATGCAAACTGCTGCCTGCAGAGAGTTGGCTGAATCATTGAAGGAAAGGAGTGGGAATTTAGTAAGAGGAATATCCAAGTTTGAAAAGCTGGGTAGTTGGGGTTGGAACCATACAGGCTGAGGGAAGTGGCCAGTAACTCTGTGATATATATTTATCCTAAATGCTTTATCTTCTTGAGTTCTTTTCCATCTCATGGCAGATCACGCATAGCCCCTGCTCTTACTGTTTGCCATTGGCATATGGTGGAAGGATTTACAAGTTGACACTCAACCCGTTTGGCTGCATTAGGAATGTACTTTCCTTGGTCATCAACTTCTGAGGTGGGACTTGAACCAGAGACTTCCGGCTCGGAGACAAAGACACCACCCACTGTGCCACAAGACCTCCACAGTGAGTCCACATTTTATAAATTACACAACAGTGATTGATATGTTGATTCTGATAGTTAAAGTAACAGTTACAAAAAGTGTGATTTTGTTCGGTAAAATCTTCATTTGGGGGTTTGATATATTGTGGTCTCTTTATTTACAGATCCCAAAGGACCATAACAGCAGCAACTATTAGACTTTTGGACACCACGAGAATCAAGGGATCTGCTGATAGTGCAGAAGGTGCAGATGGAAGATCAAAGGAGATTGCTTTGAATGATGGGTGTCTAATCAAGAATGGTCTGCTCCAGTCCCTATTTCTTACGTTCATATGTTCCCTATGCAAAAGGCGGTGCATCAAATGCGTTACATGCTTGGTTGCCAATATTAAAGCTGGCATACGGAAGGTTTATTTGCAGTGGGATGTTAAAGAAAGGTAAAAATGCACCAGTGTGAATTTGGAATTATTGCATTGTGATTTGTTTTTAACAATGCAATTTCAAAATGTGGGTCTTGCATATTAATGTCTGATCGATTGTTACGGTTCATGAATGCCAATTACGTTATTAAGGGAAACAGGTGATGAGTATTTAAACACACATAAATAGGGGAAAAGCCTTTTCCTGGGCCTGGCCAAGGTGCCCATCAACAGGTCCAGGCAGCGGGCAGCGGTCGAGGGTGTCATGAATAAAATGTCTGCCCTTCTACCTCTATCTTCATGGTTGTGTGGACCTGGACAGGGGGCACACAATGTCCACCAGTACGCTTCAGGCCTTCCACCACTGGGAGGTGCTGTGGTGCATCATTACCCTCGGAAATTATATTTTGGTTCAGCGAGTTAAGTTTTCTTTGATGTTTTGTTTAATTGGTGCCCTGCGAGGGGCGTCAGCCTTTCCCATTTCTGTTTGTTTTATTGATCTTTTTGTTCTAGGTTTGCTAAAAGAGTAGTGGGTAGCAGCGGCATTGGGTGTGGGCGGAGAGTGTTGACACTGTACAAAGGCGATAAACTTGCTCAGCAAGGAAGGCTCTGTGTCTTAGTTTTGACTTCACCAACTGGCTTGAATCCTGTAAAACATTGGTAGCAGAGAATTGTTAGCCAAAAGGTGAAAATTAAAAACTAAGATAGCTTTTCAAACAAAAGATTGTAATCGGACTTATTTTGAAGACGAGTCAAAGAATCATAGAGGTCTACATCACAGAAAAGGCCATTCTGCCCATCACATATGTGCCTGTCAAACACAACCACCTCAGTATTCTAATCCCTATTCCCAGCACTTGGTCCATAACCTTGTATGCCTTAGCATCGCAATACACATCTAAATACTTCTTAAATGTTATGTTTCTATCTCCACCATGCTGCAGGCAGTGAGTTCCAGACCCCCAGCACCCCCCTGGTGAAAATGTCTTTCCTCACACCCCCTCTAAACCTCCTGCCTTTCCCGTAAATCAAGCCCTCTGGTCATTGACCCGTCCACCAAGAGGTAACGTTTCTTCCTGCCTCCTCTACCTGTGCCCCTCATAATTTTATACATCTCAATCATGTCCCCCCCCTCAGTCTCCTCTGCTCCAAGGAAAACAACACCAGCCTATCCAATCTCTCTTCAGAACGGTAGCATTGTGAATAGCGCAATTGCTTCACAGCTCCAGGGTCCCAGGTTCGATTCCCGGCTTGGGTCACTGTCTGTGTGGAGTCTGCACATTCTCCCCGTGTCTGCGTGGGTTTCTTCCGGGTGCTCCAGTTTCCTCCCACAGTCCAAAGATGCGCGGGTTAGGTGGATTGGCCATGCTAAATTGCCCATAGTGTCCAAAATTGCCCTTAGTGTTGGGTGGGGTTACTGAGTTATGGGGATTAGGTGGGGTTACTGGGTTATGGGGTTAGGGTGGAGGTGTGGACCTTGGGTAGGGTGCTCTTTCCAGGAGCCGGTGCAGACTTGATGGGCCGAATGGCCTCCTTCTGCACTGTAAATTCTATGATAACTAAAACTCTTCATCCCAGGTAATATCCTGGCAAATCTCCTCCACACCCTTCCCAGTGCTATCCTGTAATATGGCGCGCGATTCAGCAGACTTCAAACCCAGACAGCTGACAGGCACGTTTAGCGGGATGTTTCTTGGCGCTGAGAAGCATCCCACTATCCAACGGCACTTGGCTGAGTTTCTGGCCTTGGAGTAGCTCCCTTCACAGCAGAGTGATTTTCTGCTGGTGAGCTGAGCTCTGACCGAATATCGTGGCACCGCTTTGATTGGCAGCCCCAAATTTCCCCCACGCCCGTCAAACCTCCAATCCGCTTTATTGACCCCCCCCCCAACCTTAGGGAGTCCCCCGGGAACCACCCCTCACCACCCTTCAAGTGGTAAGGCCTCCTAGGCCTGGCCACTGTCAATGCCAGCCTGGCACCCGGGCACCTTGGCACTGCCAGCCTGGCACAGCAGGAGTGGCCCTCTCCCCCTGGTAGTGCCACCGGAAAACCTGGAGATGCAAGTGTGGCATTGCCTGGGTATCACCCTGGCAGTGCCAAGATGCCCAGGTGCCAGTTGGAGAGCCAGGGTGCCATTTTTTCCTGTCCCCAACAACTCAGGGGTCTCTAATGGCCTGAGTGCCTCCCCCCCCCCTCCCCCCCCCCCCAAGGTGCCGGTACAGCTGGTCCACGTTTGTATCGACAAGTACTAAACACTACCCTGGTGAGGATGCAAGTGTGCGGCCATTAGGTCCCGGGCGCCAGGCAAATCATGCCTCCGAATATTTAAATGATCACGCTGGGCGGATTGAGCCGGGTAACTGGCGATCGGCGCGGTGCCCGGGACAGAGCCTGATTTGGAGCTCTCAGGCGATTCACCCATTGTGCCTGGCTCCGTGTCAGCCTAACCTCCCTGCCCTTAAACTCTGTGCCTCGGCTAATAAAGGCCAGCGTCCATCTGTCTTCTTACCCACTGTATCCACCTGCTCTGCTACCTGAAGGGACCGGTGTACATGCACAGCAAGATCCCTCTGATACTTAGTGCCTCCCAGGGTCTTGTTGTTCATGATGAATTCCCTTGCCTTGTTTGTCCTGCCCATCACCTCACACTGATCTGGGTTGAATTCCATTTGCCACTGATCAGCCCATCTGACCAGCCCGTCTATATCCCCCTGTAATCTAAGGCTATCCTCTTCACTATTTACCACTACACCAATTATTATATCATGTGTAAACTTACTGAGCAATCCCCCGACATTCATATCTAAATTATTTATATAAACCACAAACAGTAAGGTCTCCAACACTGAACCCTGCGGGACCCCACTGGACACAGGCTTCCGGTCAGAAACAACACCCCTCGACCATCACCCTCTGCTCGCTGCCACTCAGCCAATTCCGGATTCACTTTGCCAAATTTCCTTGGATCCCATGGGCTCTTACCTTCGCTATCCGTCTCCCATGTCAAATGCATTACCGTCATCGGCACACCTGGTCACCTCTTTGAAAAATTCAGTCATATTGGTCAGACATGATTTCCCCTCAACAAAACCATGCTGACTGTTCCTGATTAATCCCTGCCTCTCCAAAGGCAGATTGATTCTGTCTCTCAGAATTGCTTCCAATAGTTTCTTCACCATTGAAGTTGGACTGACCGGCCTGTAGTTTCCTGGTGTATCCCTTCCTTCCATCTTGAATAATGGGACCACATTGAATATCCTCCAGTCCTCCGGCACCTCTCCTGTGGCCAGAGAGGAATTGAAAATTATTGCCAGCGCCCCTGCTATTTCCCGCCTTGCCTCACTCAACAGCCTGGGATACATTTCATCCGGCCCTGGCGATTTGTCTATTTTAAGCCTGTCAGACCACTCAAAACTTCCTCTTTGTCTATGTTAATCTCTTTAATTTGATCACTGTCCTTCTCCCTGTTTTCTACACCCACACTGTCCCTCTCACGAGTGAACACCAGTATATAAGCCTCCCTTTTTCTTTTTATCCAATGCTGTATTACCCCTGATATCCAGGGTTCAATGGATTTGTTGGTCCCGCCTTTTTTCTCTGTTGGAAGATGTTGACCCTGGACTCTCCTATTTCCTTCTTGAATATATCCCACAGTTCTATCACAGATTTACCTAAAAGTGTCTGCTCCCAGTCCACTCTGGCCAGATCATATCTTACCTTATTAAAATCGGCCTTCTCCCAGTTTAGAACTTTGATTTCCGGCCCATCCTTGTCCCTTTCCATAAACATCATGAACCTAATGGAGTTACGTTCACTGTCGGCAAAATACTCCCCCAATGATTTTTCAACCACTTGTCCAGCTTTGTTACCTAAAATTAAGTCCAGGTCCGCCTCCTCTCTTGTCGGACCTTCTACGTGCTGCCTTAAAACATTCTCCTGGATGCATTTTAAACCTCTAAACCTTTCACAGTTAATGTTGGGGATGTTGAAATCCCCGACCATCACTACCCTATTATTTTTACACTTCTCTGAAATTTGCCTACAAATCTGTTCTTCTATGCCTCTTGGACAGTTAGGGCATGTATAGAACACTCCCAACAATGTGATTCCTCCCCTAAGATGTCGTCCCTCCTTCCTGCTGTAATTGATTCCCTGATCATAATTGCAACACTCCCTCCTCTGTCAACTCCTTCCCTGCCTCGCCTGAATCTCCTATATCCTGGAATATTTAGCTTCCTATTCGACCCCTCTATCAACTCTGTGACACCAATGACATTTTGCCCCCATGTTTTAATTTGCGCCCTCAATTCATCTGCCTTGTCCGTCAGACCCCTTGCATTAAAATAAATACCATCCAATCTTACCAAACTCCCTTGTGACTTACCTGGTCTGGAACACCTGTACCTTCTTGACTCACTTGCAGTCTCTTCTAATTTGGGCTGTGCATCTCCTCCTGCTGAACATTCTCTCTGGTCCCACCCCAAGAATGTATGAAACCAAGAGTAAAGTGTCAGGATATGATTTGCTGTTCTGCAATGCTGAACCGAATGCCAATGGAAGAATAAAGTATATATATGGATGTGGATTATGTCCTTACCAAAGCAAAAACAAGGTATGGCCTCAGCACTTTACTCTCTGACAGAAGCAGGGTCAAGTGGAAAGGACTTTCTGAGCTGCAGGCTGGAATTCCCCGGCCATTGAGATTTCCTGTTACCACCAGCAGTGCACTGCCACCCGCGGGTTTCTAGGTGGTGTGGGGTGGTTTCAATGGGAGATCCCATTAACAAGCAGCGGGAGTACAGAATCTCGCCGCCAGCGAACAGCACGCTGCCATGACAAACGCAGCTGGGGAACCGAAAAATCCAGCCCATGGTCTCGTCATTTGGACATTGTGGAAAGTTTGGATAACCTCTCAAAATTAATGGGCAGAATTTATGAGAAAAATAATCTGTTATATCCCTCTGAGGCATGATGAGACGTTGAAGAATTACCAGGTGGCACTGCCACGGTGCCCAGGTGGCATTGCCAGGGTGCTAGGCTGGCATACCAAGGTACCCAAGCAGCATCAGCAGAGCCAGGGTGCCACCCTGCCAAGAGGCTGACCACCTGGGGGCCTCCGATCAGCTGGGAGACCCCCCACAAGTGCCTTTCCATCTGCTCCCTGTTTGTGGAGGCCAGTACCATGCGGCGTCCAGCTAGGGCCTCCTCAGCGGGGTCGTTAGATCCCGAGAGCTGGTTACTGCCTAACTGCACACTTAAATACGCAAACTTACGTCCCGCACATTGTGGGTGGGGTCCAGATCCCGATGTATCGCAAAATCCCATTGGATCTCAAGAGGCGTATTGAGCTTGAAATTTACTGGCCGCGTTGCGTCCCAAGCCGGGCGCGACGTGGCAGTTAGATTGTGCCCTCTATAACGGATTGCAATAATCATGTTTGGAGATCCCATATCCACTGCTTGCTTTCAAATTGTTGGACTGTGCTGTTAAAGTTCCAAACATGGAAAGGCTCCTGGTTTTGACTGGAGTTCAATTCTTTGAAACAGATGTCTGCAACTCCAAAAAAAAAAGATTGGGGGAAACATTCATTTAAAGCCACTTTCATGGGACCTTCAGCAGTAACACAAAAGATGTAAGATTCATTGCTGGCCGGATTTCGAGACCGTTTGGATATGGGATGCATGCGTCAGGACGAAAGAAGAACCACAAACATTAGGAATGAGGATAGAGACTTTTTTGATGGCTCTAACAGACTACAGGAATTGGGTAACTATGGCAGGAGAATGAATCCCAGGAACAACCAAAGAATGGTCAATAGGTGCTTCAGATGTGACTTTCGATGTCCACCACAGTCCAACGCCGACATCTCCACATCACTTTAAATGTCGTTATGCGATGAATTGTCCAAAATGGAATAACAGCGTTTTTGAAATGACACATGACATGGAAGAATTAGAAGAGGAAGATGGTGATAGTGGCCAGTCATAGGGAATTTTACTGGTCATCAGAAACATTAACCTAGCAATGGGTGTTCTAATTGTGGACTCATATTTAAATTGTGCTGTATTAGACAGTGGGTGTGCGTCCACAGTGTGTAGAGTGGATTAGTTCATGTGCATTCTCTAAATAGTAAAGAAAGAAGTAAAGTCGACTTACTGCAGGTGCAGGGATGATAACACATTAACATCACTAAAGAGAGCTGTGATTCCTTGTAACATAGCCAGGGGAAACTATTTTATCCGCACAAATGTGGTATCCAGTGAAATATTCCTACTGCTGAGTAAGCCACCTGTAAAAAAGGCCCAAATGAAATTAGATATGGAACACGATAAGGCAATTGTATTTCAGCGATCCGTAGATGTGTAGTTTACATGAGTGGGCCATTATTGTGTCCCCTTGACAAGACCTAACATTTCTAATCACCACGTTAAGAAGTGTTAATGACATCAGGGTGTAGGAGTTTAAAGGCAAAAAAGGCAAATTGTTTCAAAACTACATCAACAGCTAACCCATCCTTCTCGTTATAGCTTAAAAATTCTACAAAATTGTGCAGGCCTAATGGGTGATGACTATACTAAACTTAAAGAAGAGATCGATGAGAAATACAATAGATGTAAAAAAAAGGACACAATCATTGTCCACAGTGGGTCTCCCATCAGCAAGCAACGTTAAAGAAATCATAGCAATGACTTGAAGGTGTGGGATAAAAGGAAAAAAGCATTTTTCTCTTGCACCTCGTAGGTATGGCAAATAGTTTAAGTCGTCAACAATAATGAATGAAATGACAAAGGGGTGGATTCTCCATTTCCCGAAACCGGAATCGGGAATCCTGATGGGAGTGGAGAATGGTGCGTGGACCTAAAAATGGTGCCAAACCCATTGCCATGCTCCGCTTCCCTGCCCCCGGCCACAGTGAACTTCCTGCCCTGTGTCAGCAGGAAAATGGCAATTCCTTATTAGCGGAACGGGCCTGATGCCCAAATCGCGAACCCCCCCCCCGCTTTAATCTCCGATTCCCATAGTGGGAAATCCACCGGTGCAAGGTTGCACAATCATTGTCCTGGTGTGATGGAGCCCGCAGTGGGTCAAGGGAGTAAGAGACTAATGGAGGTGCTCCCCAATGCCATTCAGGTGGCACTCCTCCCCCCGCAAAGCTAATCCTGCCACCCCATCAGTACTTCCAACAGCAAACCACCATCAGACTCCCCCATCAGACAGTCCCATCACAGATTCCCTCAGACACTCCTCAGCCCCCTCTATGTGAGCCCCCCCCCCCCCCCACCCCCGCCATGAGAGCCCACATATCAGAGCCCCGCCATATCAGAGCCCCCATATTAGTCACTTTGAGCTGGAAGATAAAGAGCATTCCAGGCAGAAACATTATAAGATCATTGCTTTACCCTTACCAGTCCATGATACCTGGTTCTTTCAACACATATGCCTGAGGCAGCAGGTTTAAGGAATGGTAAGTAAAAAAGCAGTGATTTTTCATTGTTATTGGCTGTACTACTCTTTAGGTTCCAGGCAAGAGTGACTGATATGGGGGAGGGGTCATGATATGGGGGGGGGGGAGGATTTTGATATGACAAGCACTCTCATTGGGGGGGGGGGGAGGGGGAGGTGTTGTGGGGGGGAGTGCAGATACAGCTTTGTGGGACTGGAAGAGGGGGGCGCTGATGGCCGCGAGGACCAGGTCGTCCGCTCAAAATAGCGTGCTCCCACCATGCATATATTTGCATGGCCAAGGAACCAGAACAGTGCATGGCCGACGCTCCCAACGTCAGAGGGGAGCAGTAGCGATTCAGTTGCGGGCGGAAGAATTTTGTCTCCAAAACAAAGAATCCAGACCAAAAGAGTAATTGTGGGCAAGATAGCAGAAAAATGGATATGAACTAGACTGGAGCACCGGCTAAATTCCTAATGGCTGGGGGTGGAATTTGCCACTAATGAGTTGAAAAGTATGCATGAAGATATGAACATCATAGGAATAAACACAGCAGCGAAAAGTCCCTTTAGTAATGGGATTTGTGAAAGGAATCTTGCTGTAATTGATGAGGTGCGTCACAAAATCTTAGCTGACCACCCAAGCTGCAGACTGATATTTACAATCCCTCTCATTTAGCTTGTGGGAGAAATCCAAAAATACATTCGGCGATGTGGGATCATCCACCAGCCTGGGAAGGGACGACAAAGAGTTTGATTTTTTTCCTGCGTACTTTAAATGTCCTGCATGCGGGTAGAAAGGCATTATATGGACTGGGAACCTGGGACCCTGGAGCTATGAAGCAAATGTGCTGACCACAGTGCTGCCCCAGAATAGGGCCTATTGCCCTGCAAAATAGAAAAGAAGCTATGGAAACTAAACTGTGCTTGCGAGTTGAATGATGTATTTCTCAGCTAGGTCTGTTCTGTTGAATACAGCTTGCATTCAGCTAAAAGCAGTCTCAGGAATGTTCTATTGGTATCACAAGGAGAACCACATTTATGATGCATGTTAATGATTTTCTGTGGAGAGCTTCGGCAGAATTTGAACAACAGGAGATCATGTAATAAAGAAGAATTTTTCAGGTTGGAAGTCAGGCTTTTGGGGCATTTAAATACACAGGGATAGACATTCAGCAGAATAAGTGACCCTGTATCAATCAACAAGCTTACTTAGAAAATGTCAGTTGCAGCCAAATAAATCTGGCCAGATCTTCACAAAAAGAGGATCCTGCATTCAAGGAAGAAACAGACAGATTGCTGTTCATTGGACAGTTAAACTGGTTCATAGAATTTACAGTGCAGAAGGAGGTCATGTGGTCCATCAAGTCTGCACCAGTTCTTGGAAAAAGCAACCTATGCACGCACCTCCAGCTTATCCCCATAACCCAGTAACGCAACCTCACCCCACCTAACCTGTTTGGACACGAAGGGGCAACTTTAGTACGGTCAATCCACCTAACCTACACATTTTTGGACTGGGGAGGAAACCGGAGCACCCGGAGCAACCCCACGCAGACATTGGAAGAACGTGCAGACTCCACGCGGACAGTCACCCGAGGCCGGAATTGAACCCTTGGAGCTGTGAGGCAGCAGTGCTAACCACTGTGCCACCGTGCCGCCGCATGCGCTCAGGCTAGGCCTGATGCCAGAACTGAGTGAAAGCTGCTGGGGCTGAGGAAGATCCGAGAGCAAAGTAAACATGAAAGAAATCAAATGAAGAGGAATGCGGATGTTCAGCCTTGGATGACCCAGGGGATGAGATTAGTCATTTTTGTAGCGCTGCTTAGGGGCTGGTTTAGCTCAGGGCTAAATCGCTGGCTTTGAAAGCAGACCAGGGCAGGCCAGCAGCATGGTTCAATTCCCGTACCAGCCTCTCCGAACAGGCGCCGGAATGTGGCGACTAGGGGCTTTTCACATTAACTTCATTTGAAGCCTACTTGTGACAATAAGCGATTTTCATTTCATTTTCATTTCTCATACCAAACCTCCAGGTGGATATTCTAGCACAGTGGGTTTTTATCATATTCTTGGTGGATAAGAAGAATAAGTGTTGTCCATTGGGCAGCAAAAGAAATAAAAAGAATAGTTAAAAGCACTTCAGCTGCAGAAACACCGAAATCAGAGCAGCAATAGAAGAATATGGGGGTGTACTTATCTGATATACAGAAGGAAATCCTATAAAAGGCGAAATATGAGGAAACTTTGCCCCTCGAATGTCAAGTGGATAACTGTTCTCTTTGGCACAACGTTCTCTCGACAAAGTGTTTCGCTGAAAAAAGTTGTGGGTTGACCTTGTAATGCTGGAAAGAAGAGAGATTTTCAATATCAAATAGGTGGATGCAAGTCGCCAATTGTTAAGACTGTTTAACAGAGAGAGCTGCTCAATACAATTAATTATTAGATGGACTGGAAGAGGAACGTCTTGTGTTATAATGAGGATATGGAAAAGCAATATATGTTTTTGATTAATTTGTAATTAACTGCGGGCTCCATCACACCGGGACAATGATTGTGCAACCTTGCACCGGTGGATTTCCCACTGTGGGAATCGGAGATTAAAGCGGGGGGTTCGCGATTTGGGCATCAGGCCCGTTCCGCTAATATTAATTGTTGGTTGCACTATTGCGTGTGGCGTAATCCCTGACGACGACGCTTTGAAGGGGGCGGAGCATCCGAAAACAGGCACCGCCCCCAATTCGGTTGTAAAAAGGGATTCTTCGCCCGATCGCCGATTACGAAATCAGCGTCGGGGATCGGAGAATCACGGCTGTGGTAACTGACCCTCGCCCCATTTGGCTGATCCTGTGAGTTCAAAGTATTTATGCTCCTCAGATTCTGACCCCCTATGCTTTCCCAATTATAATTGCTCCAGTATTGGTGACTGTACCTTCAGTGACCAGGGATCCAACCGCTGACATTGCCTCGCCATACCTCCCCAACTCTTCCCTTCGCTTCCTTCCTTTAAGGCACTTGTTAAAAATGCCTCCTTGACCAAGCTTTTAGTCACTCACGCAATTCACCTCCTGCGTCATACTGATAGATGTGCTTGCATTTAGTGAGTGAAAATGAATCATAAGACCTTTTTTCCAGGAATCATTTTCCTTCTACATACAGTTTCCAGCACAGAAATAAGGGGCTGAATTCTGTGCCGCCCTCCACCGGTATCAGAGTCCCCGATGTGGTGGGCAGCATGGTAACACAGTGGTTAGCACAGTTGCTTCACAGCTACAGGGTCCCAGGTTCGGTTGCAGCTTGGGTCATTGTCTGTGCGGAGCCTGCACGTTCTCCCCGTGTCTGCGTGGGTTTCCTCCGGGTGCTCCGGTTTCCTCCCACAGTCCAAAAGATGTGCAGGTTAGGTGGATTGGCCATGCTAAATTGCCTCTTCGTGTCCAAGAAGGTTAGGTGGGGTTACTGGGTTACCGGGATAGGGTGGAGATGTGGGCTTGGGTAGGATGCTCTTTCCAAGGGCCGGTGCAGACTCGGTGGGCCGAATGGCCTCCTTCTGCACTGTAAATGCGATGACTCTATAAAATTCAGCGTTGGACAGAAAATGGGATCACGCCAGACGTTGATCCCGTCCTGATGCTTCGGCTCCCCGCTGGTTTCGGGATCGAGGTTCACACCCTGTGCCAGCGGGAGGATGCAAATGGGTCATTAAGACCCATTCACATCATATGAAAGGCTGGCCAACATATTCTCCAGGACTGCGTGATTCTCCGGTCCTCTTGCCCAGGTTACACGTGGGCGAGAATTGGCGCAGGTACTGACCAGCGTGACCTTGGTCGGTGGACCTCGCGTTCGGCCAAGGGGTAACCCTTTAAGGGAGTTGCCCCAAGGTCCATTAGAGGGACACTGTCCCCATGGCAATCCTGCCTGGATGCCCCCATTAGAGAGACCCCTGTTTGGAAGTCCCCAATAAGAGATACTCCTGCCTGTAAGTCTTCCATGAGATGGACCCCTGTCTGGATGCCCCCATTGGAGAGACACCTGTTTGGAAGTCCCCAATAAGAGATACTCCTGCCTGTAAGTCTTCCATGAGAAGGACCCCTGTCTGGATGCCCCCATTGGAGTGACCACTGCCTGGAAGTCCCCAATAAGAGAGACTCCTGTTTGGAAGCTAGAGAGCTGTGAAAAAAAACCTTTTTTTTAATATCACATGTGCAATACACCTGCTGGCTCAGGTGGAGGAAGCAGAACCTGTCAATTCCTGGAAAGAGGAAAACAGTCAGCTGGGTTTAAACTCACTTAGATCTTTGATCTGCAAACCTTATTAATTGCTCTGTGAAATAGCTTTCACTGGGCTGTGATTGACAGCTTCGACACACACCCAGCATTGTTATGCATTGTTTCATCCATCTCCCTTCACACTTGAGTGCTTGAAGTATCTATCTGTGAAACTAAATAGTTAAGTACTCTCACTTCCTCTTTTTCTCTGCAGAAAGCACTTAACGGTCTTTGATGCAGTCCAGGAGCTGTCAGTCATCGCTAGATGTTTATAAACATTGCAATTAGTTTCAGAGCTGGTGAATTAAAAGCCACTCAAGCATGCTGTTCAGCTCCAGCAGGAGAACATAATCTCCCAAACGGAGAATCCTGTCCAAGATATCTAGCCCAACTGCTGGAGGCCAATGGTTCTGCACCACATGAGCATCCACCCACCCTACTTAATCCATTTCTCACATTATTTTCATCCTTCCTTCCGTGCTTATCCGATGTCTGTTTCATCTGTTCACAAAATACGAATTTTCATTCAAGCTTTCCTGTTTTTGATTTGATTGAATTTCTGATCAATTGCGTATTAATAAGCAGCAGCAACTTGCATTTATAGAGGACCTTTTAATGTCATAAAATGCTTTGTAATAAGATGCTTTGCAGGAGTGTTATCGGAGAAAAATATGATACACACAGAGATGTTAGGATAGATGACCAAAATCTTGGTCAAGAAAGAAACATCTTCCAGGAGGATAGTCAGGCAGAGATTTTTCGGGAAGGAATTCCAAAATATACTTGGGTTTATTTTTTATATTTTGATCTGGGAAGAGAGGACACCTTGCCAGGAGTATTATCCTTCAGTTTTTGTCTTTTTTGAGGGGATTAGGGAGGATTCTATTCTTGGTCCCTGATTGGTCGTGCACCCTTTCCGTTTTCCTTTCACCTAACCTATTGCAGAGTTTAACCTGCCATGTAACCTGCATCTGCTGCGAGATAATACTCAAGTTAAACTCCAACTATTTACATTGTTGCCATCCCTGTGCAAATCCGTAAAGCAAAAGCATCAGATTTACTGAACAACCCCTAAAATAAAGTGCCAATAAGATCTCAATTTTCATAACCTTAACGTGAATTTGCAGAAATTGGGGCGTGATTCTCCACTCCCGCGCCGAAGTGCCCACTCCCTTGTGAACGCCATCGAGGTTCACGACGGCGCGAAACAGCCCCGATCCCAACCGATTCAGGCCCCGACAATGGGCTAGAATCGGGGCCGCGTCATCTAAACGTGCCAGGCCTTGTCGCCGCGTAAAAGCGGGGCCGCATAGATGACGCAGCCGACGCCGCATAACTGGCGTCACCCGCGCATGTGCGGGTTGCCGTCCTCTCGGAGTCCGCCCCGCAAGAAGATGGCGGACGGATCTTGCGGGGCCGCGGAAGGAAAGAGGTCCTCCTTCAGAGAGGACGGCCCGACGATCGGTGGGCACCGATCGCGGGCCATGCCACATTTGAGGTACCCCCCGGTGCAGGATCCCCCCTCCCCGCCCCCCGCAGGCCACCCCCCCCACGTTCCCGCGCTGTTCCCGATGGCAACGACCAGGTGTGGACGGCGCCGGGGGGAACCCGCCGTTTTGGCCTGGCCGCTCAGCCCATCCGGGCCTGAGAATAGCGGGGGTGCCGGAGAATCGCCATTTTGGGTGTCTCCGGCGATTCTCCGGCCTGTGGCCCGCGGAACTCGACGGGGCCGTTCCCACCGCTTGGGAGAATCGCGGGTGGGCTTCGGACCGGCGTCCCGGGAAATTTTGGCGGCCCAGGCGATTCTCCCAACCGGCGCGGGAGTGGAGAATCTCGCCCATGGTCTCTCACTCAAAGATGAATTTCTCTTTTAAGTAGTTGATACAACGGAGATATGACTCATGAAATTACAAGCACTCGCATTGCTCCCCGCAAACGTGTGGCCCCATTTGCCTTCTTATAGTCTTTCCAAACCGGCCTCTGTTATATTGGATCTCTCACTTTTTCCACTCTTTGGATATGATGTTCAAGTTTCCTGCAACAGGGGAGAGTCATTACCTAAGTGGTAACCAGCTGTAAGAACCTGCTGGATTGACAGCAATCATGCTGGCACAGATTCTCCAGAGACTCCTTGTTAAGTATTAGAGTATACATTCCTGCTGGTTATGCATCACGTCACATGCAGCGATGTCAGCAGAGTGTTTGCCTGGGCAGATAACTATCCTTGATTGTATGAACAACATCCCTTAATACACCTCTCACCGTGTTTTACAAGATTACAGAGTGTGGTTATGTCCGTACCTTTTCTCTTTGCAACAACAAACAAATAAACACCCCTTTCTCAAGTGCCTTTCATAAACCCCTGGTCTGGTTGTTTGTGACACAACTGAAGCTAACAGTAGAATTGTTTAACACACAAACCTTGTCTCATGTGTGATGCACAATCAATTGCACAATGACGCAGATTGGGTACAACTGCGGCTTTATTACAGTCAGATGCGTGGCCTCCTGCTGCAGCTGGCGAAATGGCAGGGCAATGGTGGTCATGCATATTTATACAGATCTTAGTGGATCTGTAGTGCAGGTCCTACCTTACATCCCCTAATACAGTGGTTCACCACATTCACCCCCTGTTAAAAATGAGTCCGGCAGGGGTGATGTGAAACTATATACAAATAGTGCAATTATGTACAGTGTTAAGAAGAAAAAAAGAAAAGTCCATGTTGACGGTCCGGAGTCCGTCAAAAGTTCAGCCGATCCGCTGCTTCGTTGGGAGCGGCGTAACGGTGGCGACGAGGTTGGTGCTGGCGGTGGTACCGATGGTGGTGGTGGCGGTGCTGATGCCGGCCAGTCACCAGGGAACTCCGGGAGTGTGCTGAAATCCTCTTCGTCCTCTTGTGCGGAAAGGGGGGTGGGTGGGGTGGTCTGGTGGGGTCAATGTTGGCGGCGCGATGGGAGGGGGGGTGCGCATGGATGGGGGAGTGTGTTGGTGTGGAACCTGACAGTGCCAGGTCCCTGAGTGAGACAGTATCTTGGCGGCTGTCGGGTAACTCCACGTAGGCATATTGAGGGTTGGCGTGGAGCAGGTGAACCCTGTCCACCAAGGGGTCCGCCTTGTGGAGTCGGACGTGCCTACGGAGAAGGAGCAGTCATGGGGCTGCGAGCCGAGTCGGGAGCGACACCCTGTATGTGGACTTCCTGGGGAAGGTAAAAACATGTTCATGGGGTGTGGTAGTAGTGGCAGTGCACAATAGTGACCGGATGGAGTGTAGAGCATCTGGGAGGCTTGGAGGTTCATGGACCGTAGGGCCAGCTGGACGGCCCCCCAAACCGTCCCATTCTCCCGTTCGACTTCCCCGTTTCCCCGTGGGTTGTAGCTGGTCGTCCTGCTGGAGGCTATACCCCTGCTGAGCAGGAACTGACGCAGCTCATCGCTCATGAATGAGGATCCCCTGTCACTGTGGATGTAAGCGGGGAAACCGAACAGAGCGAAGATGGTGTTGAGGGCCTTGATGACGGTGGCAGACGTCATATCGGGGCATGGGATGGCGAAGGGGAATCTGGAGTACTCATCGACCACACTGAAAATGTACGTTTTACGGTCGGTGGAGGGGAGGGGCCCTTTGAAATCCACACTGAGGAGTTCAAAGGGGCGGGGAGCCTTCACCAGGCGCGCACAGTCCGGCCGGTAGAAGTGCGGCTTGCACTCCACACAGACCTGGCAGTCCCCGGTGACTGTCCTTACTTCCTTGATGGAGTAGGGCAGATTGTGAGCTTTGACCAGATGGTACAATCGAGTGACCCCCGGATGACAAAGGCTGTCGTGTAGGGCCCGGAGTTGGTCCACTTGTGCGCTGGTACATGTACCTCGGGAGAGGGTGCCTGGGGGCTCGTTGAGTTTACCGGGGCGATACAAAATCTCGTAATTATAGGTGGAGAGCTCGATTCTCCATCGCAAGATTTTATCATTTTTGATCTTGCCCCGCTGTGTGTTATTGAGCGTGAAGGCTACCGACCATTGGTCAGTGAGGCGAGTGAATCTCTTACCGGCCAGGTAATGCCTCCAATGCCGCACAGCTTCAGCGATAGCTTGGGCCGCCTTTTCGACTGATGAGTGTTGAATTTCAGAGGCATGAGGGGTGCGGGAAAAGAATGCCATGGGTCTGCTTGCCTGGTTTAGAGTGGCGGCAAGGGAGACATCTGAAGCATCGCTTTCTACTTGAAAAGGCAGTGACTCGTCCACTGCGCGCATCCCGGCCTTGGCGATGTCTGCTCTGATGCGGGCGAAAGCGTGTTGTGCCTCGGCCGCGAGAGGGAATTGGGTGGACTGAATGAGTGGGCGGGCCTTATAGTTTGGGACCTATGGGAGGGGGGATCGACCTTGAGGGTCGCGAGGCCGCAAATGGTAAGCGGGGGGTAGGGGCCCGCCGAATTTGAGGGTGAGGCTCTGGAGATTACACTGGAAGTCCAGGCCCAACAGGAGTGCAGTACAGAGATTAGGAAGGACATAGAGGCGGAAGTAACTAAATTCTATGCCCTGGCCAGTGAGGGTGACTGTACAGAAGCCTCGGATCGGGACGGAGTGCGCTCCGGAGGCCAGGGAGATCCTTTGATTGGCAGAATGGACCGCGAGGGAGCAGCGCCTTACCGTATCTGGGTGTCCGAAGCTTTCGGTGCTCCCGGGGTCCAGCAGGCACGAGGTGGCGTGGCCGTTCCTTTTCACCATCGTCGACACGGTGGCCAGGTTGTGCGGGCGAGATTGGTCCAGCGTCATCGAAGTGAGCTGCGGGTAGTCGTAGGATGCTTCGGATGGCGAGCGTGTCCGGTTCTGATCTCGGGATGTCCGAAGACCCTGTGGGGAACAAGATGGCGGCGCCCATGGTGCGCACATTGCGGGGTCGGGACAAGATGGCGGCGCCCATTGGTCACACATTCCCCGGGAGGAGAAGATGGCAGCTCCCATTGTGCGTTTGGCATGGGGGAGGGGGCGATAGCGGGCACGATCGCAGCGACTGCGTGGGCCTGGCACACAGCTGCGAAGTGGCCCTTCTTACTGCAGGATTTACAAACGGCAGTGCGGGCCGGGCAGTGTTGGCGGGGGTCTTCTGCTGACCGCAGAAGTAGCAGCGGGGCCTTCGGGGTGCACAGATCGGTGTGCGACGCAGGCGTATTGGGAAGGCAGGGCCCCAGCTGAGGAGGTCGTCGGCGGGATCCAGGAGGGGTAGGAAGGGGTAGAAGAGTGGGAAGCGCAGCGAGAGGGGTAGGATTGTACGTTCCGGGACGCGACTGTCATGGAGAGCGCCAAGGTTTCGGTCTCCGCCAGTTCGAGCGTGGCCCCTTCCAGTAATCGTTCTCGGATGCGGTCCAACGCAATCCCCGTCACGAAAGCATCGCGCATAAGGAGGTTTGCGTGACAGTCACACTCCCGGATGAGTGGAATTAGGGCGTGCCAGAAGTCTTCGATGGACTCACCAGGTAGTTGCGAGCGGGTGGCGAGTACATGCCTGGCGAAGAGCGTGTTCGTCTTCTGAGCATAGTGTTCTTTAAGGAGTGCCATTGTTTTCGCGTAATTCATGGCATCTTAGATCATGCTGGAGCTCAGTCTGGAGTACAGGACGTTTATCTTCTGAGCCTCCGTTGGCGCGGGGTCCGCAGCGTTGATGTCGGCCTCAAAACATGGTAGCCAGTGAGTAAAGTATTTTCGGGTGTCGGGCCAGTGCGGATCCAGCTGCAGGCGATCGGGTTTGATTCGGATATCCATTCTGTGGAAAAATCTGACTGCAATAAATTGATGCGCAATCAATTGCACAAAGACGCAGATTGGGCACAACTGTGGCTTTATTGCAGTCAGATGCGTGGCCTCCTGCTGCAGCTGGTGAAATGGCAGTGCACTGGAGGTCATGCATATTCATAGAGATCTTAGTGGGCGGAGCCAGCCGGCACGGGCTACCGGCGAACCTGTAGTGCAGGTCCTACCGTACATACCCTAATACAGTGGTTCACCACAACATGGTGTTGCTAACTTTTGGTTGGTTCAATTGGCTCTGTTTTATAACCTTTGCTCTCGAGTCGCCAGGTATCTTTATGATACCGCCACGAGGTTCAAGTTCAAGTAATGATCAATAACTCAATACACCAATTAGTAAGATTCAAATCAAAGCACATTTATTATACACAGTAATCGCTACTCATGCACAAATTCTACGTCTAAGCTACTTCTATAACTAACAGGCCTATACTTAGCTTCGGATGGGCCCACCAGGTCAGGAGAACAAATGGCCTTTCGTTCGGTTCTGAGTCTGCGGGATTCGAAGTTGGTACGGACTGGTAGCTAGGAGCGCCTATCTCGTAGCGAGCGTTGGCTTAAGACTTACTGGATATCGGCGGCAGCTGAACCGGTCACTGTCAAGGGTTGGTTCGCGGTGCTGAGTGACCCGGTCAAGAAGACCGATTCGAACTTGGGGGCTTAACCTTATAGTCCCCAGGGGCTTCCCGCCTTTCGGGGCGGACCCTGTACCTGGTTCCAAGTGATTGGACTTTGTCCCAATCGCTTGGTTCGATTTCTCCAATACTGGAGCGGTTCCCTGATCGATGGGCGGTCTTGAGGTGTCCGTTAACCTCTTTTGTGTTGGCTCCTGCTGGCACCGAGGAGTCTGGCTTGGCTTTGTTTCGCCCAAATGTTTCGATTGTACCTGGGGATCGCTCATTAGTATGTAGATGGCTGCTACATTATTATGCAGATGGTCGCTGGTATCGATGCTGTCTGGGCTTTTGCAGAGTTTAATACACAGTAAACTTGCACCTGCTAGTTTCTGCCTCTGTTGGCTGAATTTCCCTGCAGCCTTTGCTGTTCTCCATTTTACGTCGGGAGTTGGCCAACCCAGGTGGCTACAGTGGTCTTTAGATGTCTGTCTTTTTTAACTGTCTTTCAGAGTTCCATGTGAATGTGCCTTACCTGTTCTGCTTCCCTCCAACTGCAAAGGTGAAGCCACAAGGCCTCCGCATTTGAACTTTCTTCCTCTGCATACTGCTTCCAGGCGTTGCTGGATCACATTCTTCTGATTTAGAACTCGTAACTGTCTGAAAAGGATGTTTAAAAACAACTCCGGATCCCCCAAGTATTTTGGATTAATTCCAAAAATTCTTTACTGCTACTGCTTCCAGGTCAAAGGGTTGTCCAACATGCTTGTCTTAAAAAATGTTCAACAAGTTCAGCTTAACAGTAGCTGAAACTTGAATAGAAAAGCCAACGCTTCCAGTCCAGTGCTGAGGGGGTGCTGCACTGGCAGATGTTAAACAGAGGCCCTATCTGCTCTCACAGATGGATGTACAAGCAGGGTGTCCCAATCTTAAGAAATAAAGTAGAGGATGCTTCAACCATGGGACTGGGCTGTGCATGCAGTGCGAGCAGTGAGGGTGATCCAATTCATCCCAGATTTGGTCTCCATCTGTGGCCACTGGCAGAAGCCCAGAGCAGCTGCTCAGAAGAGAAATAATCACAAAGACAGCAGCACAATAATTACCCCCTCCCTCCCGTAGCCACACAGTAATTAGTCACCTCTCTCTCCCCCTCCCTTATACAGGCAGGCAGGAGCAGAGAAGGCAAGGTTTGAATCAGCTCCCTGCATTGATTCAGTCAGTCCAGGGTTGCTGCAGTGCCGTAAGTGGCGAGATTGAGTATTGCAGGGTGACTGACAAACTCTGGGAACTTGGGGGGCGATTCTCCGATATGGAGGCCAAGTGTTCGTGCCGTTGCGAGGCCCAGGCACGACCTATTCTGGCCCCAGCACGGCGCTGGAGCGGTTCACGCCTCTCCAGCGTCCTTATGCGGTGCCAAATGGGCGCCGCGCCAACCCGCGCATGTGTGGGGAACATCTTACGCACGCCGGCCCCTCACCAACATGGGGTCGGTGTTCTGGGGCTGTGCGCGGAAGGAGCTAGGCCTGGGGGGGGGGGCCCGACCGTGAGCCATACCCCATCGGAGGCCACCCCGGTGAAGGAGCCCCCCCTCCCTCTCCCACCGACCGCACCCCCCCAGCATTCCCGCAGAGTTCCCACCGGCAGAGACCAGGGGTGGACGGCACCGGCGGGAACCTGTCGTATCGTCGCGGCCGCTCGGCCCATCCGGCCAGAGAATCGCCGCTCGCCGGTTCTCCGAGCGGCCAGGTGCGAATCGCGCGCCGCTGGTTTCCGGGGGTGGGAGAATCACATGCGGGGGTCGGGGCGACCGCGCGGTGCCCCGGCGATTCTCCCACCCAGCGTGGCGGGGGTGGGGGGGCGGGGAGAATAGCGCCCATAGTGTTTCTCGATTCCGAAGACCCAGTCTGGCGAGGATACAGAATACGGGACCATAAGTGTATAAGATATGGGCTGGAGTTTCCGCCGTCGGGATGCTCCATTTCGCCGGCAGCCCGGGGGTTTCCCGACAGTGTGGGGCTGCCCCACAATGGGAAACCCCATTGACCAGCCGGAGTAACCGCATCCTGCAGGCGGGGTGAAACAGAAATGGGGTGCCGCGGGGCGGAGAATCCAGCCCGTGGTCTTTCACCTGATGAAGGAGCTGCGCTCCAAAAGCTAGTGATTCGAAACAAGCCTGTTGGACTTTAACCTGGTGTTGTAAGACTTCTTACTATAAGATCTGGGAGCAGAATTAGGCCATTCGGCATATCGAGTCTGCTCCGCCATTCGATCGTGGCCAATATGTTCCTCTTCCCCATTCTCCTGCCTCCTCACCGTAACCCCTGATCCCTTTATTCATGAAGACAAATACCATCTCAGGCAGATTTTGTATGGGACACGGGACAAAAGTAAAAAAATGTGCAGCAATTCACAAAATACACAACAGTTGCTCACCTTGCATCCAAGATTGAATAGCATAATTTCAAAGATCAGGTTTCAAGTCCAATTCTAGGACTTGTTGGCCACAGAGGGAGCGTTCAGAATGTGGCTCAATGCGCTGATAATCAGCTCGGGAATCCTCCCACCATTTCCCCAATATTCCCCAAAGGGGAAAAATAAGTGTGAATATCGGCTAAAAAAAAAGATCAGGCGAGTTTCCCTTGCTACCCTGACTGATATTTATTCCACAACCAGCATAATTTAGAAAACAGGTTACCTGGTCATCATCACACTGCTGTTCATGGGACGTAAATTGGCTGCTTCCAACATTACAACAGTGACTACACTTCATAAAGTACTCCATTGGCTGTCAGGTGCTTTGGGATGTCCTGAGGATGTGAAAGACTCTACAGAAATGCAAATGTCTTTCTTCCTTTTTTGCCTTCCTTCCTTCGCTCACTCTCCAGAATCCTGAAATCACATTTTTCAATGGCTTAGGGGTGAATGAGGCAATACTTCAGTACTTCTGTTGGCAGTCTTATGACAGTGAGCCAAACCTTGCCGTTTGTACCTGTAATTAAATTGATGATCAGATTCAACGTCAAAATACATCACACCAGCACTGACAGCTCAATTAGCTTCTGTCAGCGCTGACCGGGACTATCAGGACATAACTGAAGCAAGATCATGGGAGGAGACTGACTTTGATAAAGGCATTTTCTTCATAAAGCCATTACAGATGTTATTCCAGATGGAGATTTGGGCGAACATTCGGTCATATCTTTGCATTCCTGAAGCTTTGGGGACCACACTGTCCTCAAGCGAAGTTCCATATATATTGTTTTGTCAACAGTGACTATTTGATTCCTTTGTGTTTTTCAGCTTGTTCAAAAGTAATGAGCATTTAATTTGAATTCGACATCAACACATCCTGACTTCACATCATTTTACTCTACAGCTCTTTAAAGCATGCCTATCACCTTAGTCAACTTATCCATGTAATCACGTTCATTGTGAATATTTTTCAAACATTCGAATGCCTATGTCGATGGCAACCAGTGATTATCTTTTATTTTATCTTACAGTCAGTAGCGTTGCATTCGATTTCAATGAAATAGTTAAGGGGAAAATGCTTCTTCAGTTTAATGTCCATTTTGAAATAATGTTGATAACACCGAAAGTGGGACTATAATGAATGTACGACATTTGATTTATTAACAGGTTAACTTTTTGCGAATGCAACAATGTTCCATTTGCTAGTTTCAATTGCCGGACGGAAAATTAACCTCACACATAATTTTGATGTGTATAAATGTTTCAAATATTTAGGAAATATGATTAATGATTACAAACATGCCCACTATGTCAATAATCCTGCACCATTCTTCATGTTACTTGCAAATATGATGAATCAAATTGTGATGGGTTTTTAAGTGCATTTTCCAAATGTCTCACGGCAATAGACTGAAGGAAGATCCAGCTCAAAATGATAATGTGAATAATCTTCAGAGGTTGCTTTTTAACATGGTTTTAATGCCTTGAATTGATTGCTACTAAATTAATAATTTCCTGCCGCCTAATATCGGGAGATGCCAATTGCACTTGGAAAATAAAATCAGCTGTGCTCTTGAGAAGGTTGTGGATTCAAATCCCACTCCAGAGATGTGTATTGTTCAGGGGTGGCTGGCACAGTGGTATGTTGTTGGACTAATAATGCGGCAGCCTAGGATTTCAATCTAGAAGTTTAAATTCAAATCCCACCATGACAGATGATAACGTTTACATTCTATTAGTTAATAAAGCTGGAATATAAAGCTAGTGACATTCATATCCCATCCCATCAAAAACTTTTTTATTTTAAATGTTGACACTCCCATCGCAGTGCAGCACTGTCAGAGGGGTCGGCTTTCAGATGGGACATTAAACTGAGGGCCCTGGCACAGTGGGTTAGCCCTGCAGCCTCACGGCGCCGAAGTCCCAGGTTCGATCCTGGCTCTGGGTCACTGTCCGTGTGGAGTTTGCACATTCTCCCCGTGTTTGCGTGGGTTTCGCCCCCACAACTCAAAGATGTGCAGGCTAGGTGGATTGGCCAGCTAAATTGCCCCTTAATTGGAAAAAATTAATTGTGTACACTAAATTTATAATTTAAAAAAAATTAAACTGAGGCCCCAAACACCCTGTCAGGTGGAAGCAAAAACAATCTCATAGTGCTATCTCGAAGAACAGCAGGGGTATCCTGCCTAATATTCATCCCTCACCCAGCAATACTCAGACAAATTAGGCCATGAATAATTTCATCAGGACACAGGGAGCGCACATTGAGTAAAGAACAAGATTTATTTACAATACTGTGTAGACAGTGTCCTGCAGCTCCCTGCCATGTTCCTCTCTTTGGACCGCGACTCACTGGCTGATCTTTTATACAAAGGTTAACTGGAGTTCCTCCGTCCCTGGCAGGGGAGCTCGTACTCCAGGAGAACCACAGGGAAGACAATCGTTCCCACCCCGTAGGTCACGTGCAGCATACTACAGATCATATTGCTGGTTTTGGGGGCTTGCTGGGTGTAAATTAAAACAGACCCAGTCTGTCAATCCTTCCTCGGTATGTATTCATGCATTTCTGATATAATCTTTGTAAATCTTCTTTGCACTCTCTCGAGTGCCTTTCGATCATTTTTTTAAAATAATATGGCGACCAGCACACTGTGTTCAAAGAGCAGTGGAATCAAGGTTCAATCCAGGTTTAGGATAACTTCCTACATTCCAGTTCTATGGCTCGAGCAATAAAACCTTGAGCTTGATCTGTTTTTTTGTATTTAAGGCCTTGCTAACCTGTGGTCAAACAATTTGGGGTTTGGTATATTTGCACTCCAAGGTCCTTTTACTCCTTTATCTCACCTAGAATTGTATCCTTCAGGAAATAAGTGACCTCCCTAATCATCCTCCCAAAATGTACAATCGCACATTTATCTGTGTTGAACTTCAGTGGTCCATTTGCCCATTCTGCAAGTTTATTAGTCTCCCTCTGTCCTCAGTATTTTCTATCCCACCCCAATTTGGTGTCATCTGCAATTAGATACAGTGCTTTCAATTCCAAAATCCAAATCATTGATACACATTGGGCGGGATTCTCCGGGCTCTCCTGCCCGGCTACCGGAAATTCCCGCCTGAGGTTAATGGACCTTTACAGGGTCCACTTCCCGCCCGTGGCGATCTTGCGACGAGCACGGCCGAAGAATCCATTGTGACAGCACTTCCCACCTTCTGCCACTCTGAACAACTATATTTTATTCCCGCCCTCTGTTTTTATTCTTGAAGCCAGCTAGCAATCCATTCTGTAACTTGTCTCCGACTCCACCTTGTTCGTCAATCTAATCATTATGGGGCACACTATCAAAGGCATTTTGAAAATCCAGATAAATTACATCTACCACATTACAATTATCTACTCTCTGTGTAGCCTCCTCAAAAAAATCAATAAAGTTGGTCAAGTTACATTTTCCCTTTCGAAAATCAAGCAGACAATTCATTTTCTTTTCCTTTTTCTGACGCGCTTTGATTTTTCTCCGTTAGTCTGGATTCCATTAATTTTCCCACCACTGATGATAAATTAACTGGCCTATAATTCCCTGGGCATGTTCTGCAACTTCTTAAATTGTGTTGGTCGTTGCTAATGCCAATTTACAGAGGTCAAGAATCTAATTTCCTTCATGTTAAGCTGCTTAAAAGAATCATTGACAATGTGTGCTAACTGAATGTCTTAATTTACCAGGAATGGTAAATCAACAAGCAGAAAATCCACAAAGTCCGACTGGAAATCATATCCAGTAAATGAATATAATTGCAACTTACTTCACCGTCAAAAAGAATTAAGGGAAACTAACAAGACAATTCCGCTGGCAACTGTTGCACAATGAATTCAATTCTTGCAGGTGTTGGCCTTTAAACAGGATATTTTATTTTCGAGAAAAAATGCTGGATCTATTTTAGTCAGTTTGTGCATGGTCCCGAGATCAGGGTTTTCCAAACTTTTTGAGTCGCGGAACCCCTTGGGACCTCCCAACCGCATCAGGGAACCCCAGGCATTTTCAGAATGTCGACGTCCCTATCTTTGCTGCGAAATAAGTGCCAACAAAGAAATCATAGAATTTCCAGTGCACAAGGCGGCCATTCGGCCCATTGAGTCTGCACTGGCCCTTACAAAGAGCACCCTACTGAAGCCCACGCATCTACTCTATCCTCGTAACCCAGTAGCCCCCACATAACATTTTGGACACTAAGGGCAATTTAGCATGGCCAATCCACCTAACCCGCACCTCATTGGACTGTGGGAGGAAACCGGAGCAGCAGGAGGAAATCCACGCAGACACGGGGAGAACATGCAGACTCCACACAGGCAGTGACCCAGCCGGGGATCGAACCTGGGACCCTGGAGCTGTGAAGCAACTGTGCTAACCACTATGATACTGTGCTGCCGCGTACACAAGTCTTTTCTCGCTATATCTATGCATATATTAGGAATTAGGAAGAGGGACAGGGTCACAAATACATTTTTCAACTGCATGGTCCCCTCACAGTAACCCCTGGCTAAACCCCCCTCCCACTCACCCCTCTCTCTCACACTCATCACCCCCCTCCCACTCACCCTCTCTCTCACACTCATAACCCCCGTCACACAATCACCCCCCTCCCACTCACCCCTCTCTCTCACACTCATCACCCCCCTCACACAATCACCCCCCTCTCACTCACCCTCTCTCTCACACTCATCACCCCCCTCACACAATCACCCCCCTCCCACTCACCCCTCTCTCTCACACTCATCACCCCCCTCCCACTCACCCTCTCTCTCACACTCATCACTCCCCTCACAGAATCACCCCCCTCCCACTCACCCTCTCTCTCACACAAAACTCAACCCCCTGACACACACTCTAACCCACCCTCACACACACTCTTTCCCCCCTCACACACTCACCCCCCTTATACTCACCCCCCTCTCACACACACTCTAACTCCCCCCTACACACACTCATTCACTTAATAAAATATTTTTTCGGAGGTCCTCACTCTCAAAGTTTTCAATTTCTCAACCCCCAAAGTTTCAATTTCATGTTACAAAGAACGAACAAAGAACAAAGAAATGTACAGCACAGGAACAGGCCCTTCGGCCCTCCAAGCCTGTGCCGACCATGCTGCCCGACTAAACTACAATCATCTACACTTCCTGGGTCCGTATCCCTCTATTCCCATCCTATTCATGTATTTGTCAAGATGCCCCTTAAATGCCACTATCGCCCCTGCTTCCACCACCTCCTCCGGTAGCGAGTTCCAGGCACCCACTACCCTCTGCGTAAAAAACTTGCCTCGTACATCTACTCTAAACCTTGCCCCTCTCACCTTAAACCTATGCCCCCTAGTAATTGACCCCTCTACCCCGGGGAAAAGCCTCTGACTATCCACTCTGTCTATGCCCCTCATAATTTTGTAGACCTCTATCAGGTCGCCCCTCAGCCTCCTTCGTTTCAGTGAGAACAAACCGAGTTTATTCAACCGCTCCTCATAGCTAATGCCCTCCATACCAGGCAACATTCTGGTAAATCTGGTAACAATTTATTCAGTTCCTCTGAACATTCTTTTGGAATTAATCGTAGAATTGGTACTGTGCCGGAGGAGGCCATTTGGCCCATCGTTTCCTCACCAGCTCTCCAAATGAGCTTCAGCAAAGTGTCATTCCCCTCACGTTCCCCATAACTCTGCACATCGTTTCTATTCAAAAATCATCCAACGCCCTCTCGAATGCCTCGATTGAACCTGCCTCCATCACACTTCCAGGCTGTGCATTCCAAACAAACCACTCGCTGTGTGGAAAAATAGTTTCTCACATTGCATTTGATTCTTCCGCAAATCACTTTAAATCTGCGCCCTCTCGTTTCTGGTTCTTCTGTGGGGGGGGGGGGGGGGGGGGGGGGGGGGGGGGGGGACAGTTTCTTCCTATCCACTCTGTCCAGCCGCCTCATGATTTTAAACACCTTGATCAAATCTTCTCGCAGTCCTCTTGTCTCCAAGTAGAACAATCCCAGCCTCGCCAATCCATCCTCATAATTGAAGTTTCTGCACTGCTGCCTCACGGCACCGAGGTCCCAGGATCGATCCCAGCCCGAGGTCACTATCAGGGTGAAGTTTGCACATTCTCCCCGTGTCTGCAAGGATTTCAACCCCACAATCCAAAAGATGTACAGGATAGGATGTTTGGTCACGCTAAATTGCCCCTGAATTGGAAAGAAAATGAATTGGGTACTTTAAATTCATCGCTGGAATCATTCTTGAGAACTCTCTCCAATGCTCCCTATAGTGTGGAGCCCAGAACTGTACACCACATTGCTGCTGATGTCTAACTAGTGACTTGTATAAGTTCAGGATAACCTCCTTGCTCTTGTATTCTGTCTCCCTGTTAATAAAGTCTAGAATGCTATGTTTTATTAACTGCTCTCTCCACCTGTATCACTCACGCAGGGAATTGCACATCTAATCTGAATGCTTGTGGATTTCTTTTTTAGTTTGAACAGGCCTTCAGAAATTCAATAAAAATAAATCTAATGAAAAGTAGAAAGATCATAACTTTCAGCCTCTTTAATTTGGAGGAATACCAAAGCAATTACCTTACAAGCCTCAACCGCCTCAAAGGACAACGACAGCAGATGCAGGGTAATGCCACCAGTTGTAAGCTCCACTCCAAGCCACTCAGCGTCCTGAGTGGCTTGGAGTGGAGCTTACAACTGGTGGAAATATATCGGCCGTTCCTTCACCGTCGCTGGGTCAGAATTCCGGATCTCCCTTTTTTTTCAATCTGTTCATGGGATGTTGGCGACTCTGTCTGGGCCATCAGTTAGTGCTCATCCCTGAGGGCCTGACTCATCCCTGAGATTCAACCACATTGCTGTGGGTCTGGAGTCACATGTAGGCCCTAGGTAAGCACGACAGATTTCCTTCCCGAAAGGACATTCGTGAACCAGAGGGGCTTCTACTACAATCGACAATGGTTTCATCGTTAACATTAGACTTTCAATTCCAGATTTTTACTGAATTCAAATTTCAGCATGGAAGGATTTCTGCCATGGTGGGATTAGAACCCAGCTCACCAGAGCTTGGTTCTAGGTCTCTGGATTACTCGCCCAGCGACAATACCACTGCGCCACTGCCTCCCTTTCCAATAGATCTGTGGGTACCCACATCATATGGCTTGCAGCAGTTCAAGAAAGCAGATCACCACCACCACCTTCTCAAGGACAATGAGAGATGGGCAATAAATGCTGGCCTCGTCAGTGACACCAACACCCTGTGAAACAATAAATTTTAAAAAAACTTTCATAGAATCCCTACAGTGCAGAAGGAGGCCATTTGGCCCATCAAGTCTGCACCAGCCCTCTCATCGAGTATCCGAAATAAGCCCAAACCTCACCCTATCCGCGTAACCCCACCTCGGTGCAATTGTGCACAGCCAACTCACCTCGCCTGCATATCTTTGGACTGTGGGAGGAAACCCACGCAGACACGGGGAGAAAGTGAAAACTCCACCCGAGGTCAGAATCGAACCTGGATCCCTGGCGCTGTGAGGTAGCACTGTTAACGATTGTGCCGCCGTGCTACTCGTTGGGCACTACTCAGCTAAGTTGATTAATTGGCTGGCAGATTGTCAAAATAACATGAACCTTGTGGATTCAATTTTTCAACCTCTCCCTACTCTGTTCCGAGGTCCCCACCTGCTTCAAGAAAACCAACATCATACCGGTGGCAAAGAAGAACCAGGCAATGTGCCTCAATGACTACCATACTGGTGGCCCTGACATCGATCGTAATGAAGTGCTTCGAGAGTTACGCATGAGATACATCAACTCCATACCCCCAGACTGCCTTGATCCACTGCAATCCGCACACCGCCATAACGCGTCCACAACAGACACCATCTTCCTGGCCCTACACTCATCCCTGGAGCAGCTCGACAGCAAGGACAGCTACATCAGACTCCTATTCATTGACTACAGCTCCACCTTCAATCCCATAATCCCAGCCAAGCTCACATCAAAACTCCCCCCAACAACTAGATCCTCGACTTCCTGACTCATAGACCACAATCAGTAAGAATAAACAATAACACCTCCACGATAGTCCTCAATTCTGGGGCCATGCAAGGCTGCGTACTGAGCACCCTACTATACTACCTATACACACACGACTGTGTGGCAAAATTTGGCTTCAACTCCATCTACAAGTTTGCTGATGACACAACCGTAGTGGGTTGGATCTCAAGCAATGATGAGTCAGAGTGCAGGAGGGAGATAGAGAACCTAGTGGCATGGTGCAATGACAACAATCTCTCCCTCAATGTCAGCAAAACTAAGGAGCTGGTCATCGACTTTAGGAAGTAAAGAGCCATACAGACCCCTGTCAGCATCAACGGGGCCGAGGTGTGGTTGATTGACAGTTTTAAATTCCTAGGTGTGCACATCATCAACGATCTGTCCTGGTCCACACAGGTCGCCACTACGACCAAGAAAAGACAACAGTGCCCAGTGGGCGGCACGGTAGCACAGTGGTTATCACAGTTGCTTCACAGCTCCAGGGTCCCAGGTTCGATTCGTGGCTTGGGTCACTGTCTGTGCGGAGTCTGCACATCCTCCCCGTGTCTGCGTGGGTTTCCTCCGGGTGCTCGGTTTCCTCCCATAGTCCAAAGATATGCAGGTTAGGTGGATAGGCCATTCTAAATTGCCCTACATATCCAAAAAGGTTGGGTGGGGTTACGGGGATAGGGTGGAGTTTTGAGTTTGGGTAGGGTGCTTTTGCCAAGAGCTGGTGCAGACTCGATGGGCCAAATGGCCTCCTTCTGCACTGTAAATTCTATAATTCTATCATTCTATACTTCCTTAGGAAATTCAGCATTTCCACATTGACTCTTACCAATTTTTACAGATGCACCATAGAAAGCATCCGATCTGGCTGCATCACAGCCTGGTATGGCAATTGCTCAGCCCAAGACCATAAGAAACTACAGAGAGTCGTAAACATAGCTCAGTCCATCACACAAATCCGCCTCCCATCCATTGACTCCATCTACACCTCCCGCTGCCTTGGGAAAGTGGGCAGCATAATCAAAGACCCCTCCCACCTGGGTTATTCTCTCTCCCAACCTCTTCCATCGGGCAGGAGATACAAAAGTCTGAGAACACGCACTAACAGATTCAAAAAAGCTTCTTCCCCGGTGTTACCAGGCTCCTGAATGACCCTCTTATGGACTGCACTGATCTCTCCACACATCTTCTCTACTGAGTAGTACTACACTCGGTGTGCTCCTCCCGATTTCTGTGTTTATGTATCTACATTGTGTATTTATCGTATGTCCTATGTTTCTCATGTATGGAATGATCTGCCTGGACTGTACGCAGAATAATACCTTTCACTGTACCTCGGTACATGTGCCAATAAATCTAAATCTAATCTAATCTGTTCTGGCTGAGGTAGGTTTAGGGCCTGCACCATGCCTGATGTGGAGGAGTGGTCCTCAAGCTAGATGACCAATTGTCTCTCCCTAGTGGAAAGAGATGGCTATGGTCCCTTGTGAACCATGACTAACTACATACTTAATATTACCTTAACCTGTGATATTGCTGCAGATACTTAATATTACTCTGAGATTAGGCAAAAAGAATGAAAAAAGCACTTGTTCTGTCTTTCATGATCTCAGGAAGTCGCAAGGCTTCTTTACAGCCAATTAAATAATGTAATTATTATCTTAAAGCAGGGAACAGAGAAGCTAATTTGCATACTCTCATAAAAAGCCATGTGATGATAGGAAGATCACTTTTCTTTTCCAAGATTGAGAAAATAAATATTGGTTAGGGTGCCATTCTTCAAATATGGGCGGCACGGTAGCACAGCGGTTAGCACAGTTGGCTCACAGTTCCAGGGTCCCAGGTTCGATTCCCGACTTGGGTCACTGTCTGTGCGGAGTCTGAACGCTCTCCCCGTGTCTGCGTGGGTTTCCTCCGGGCGCTCCGGTTTCCTCCCACAAGTCTTGACAGACGTGCTTGTTAGGTCATTTGGACATTCTGAATTCTCCCTCTGTGTACCCAAACAGGCGCCGGAAATGTGGCAACGAGGGGCTTTTCACAGTAACTTCATTGCAATGTTAATGTAAGCCTACTTGTGACAATAAAGATTATTATTATTATAAACAGTGTGGTGGGAAATGTTTCAACCCCCTGAGAGGGGATCTGAGGTCCTTGATTATATGTGGCAATGAGGATGCCTGTGGCCAGTGGGGAAGCTTACTTGGATTCTCACTTTGCTTCAGGTATTATGATACCCACTGGCACAACTCCACAGAACCCTTGCAGTGCAGAAGGAGGCTATTCGGCCCATCAAGTCTGCTCTTGAAAGAGCACCTAATCAAGGCCAACTCCCCCGCCCTATCCCTGTAACCCCATCTAAACTGCCCATCCTTGGACACTTAAGGGGCAATTTTATCATGGCCAATCCACCTAACCTGCACATCTTTGGGCTTGGGAGGAAATCAGAGCACCCGGAGGAAACCCACGCAGGCACGGGGAGAATGTGGAAACTCCACACAGACAGTCACTCAAGGCTGGAATTGAACCCGGGTCCCAGTGGTGCTAATCATCGTATCACCATGCCTTCATTTCAAAATTCCCTATCATATACAACACCTATAATATAGAATACAATCGCAGCCACTTCGGGTGTGGTGTGTGAGATTGTCGGTGCGTGTAAATGTCCGCATATTGTATCTCTGCCAAAAGTCTTACAAAGTAGACAGATTGTGATTATGAGCTACTTTTGACTTTCTTGTCCTGCTTCAGAGTGAGTGTTACTGAAGGAGTTTTGAGAAGCTTTTGGATTTACATGGGAGTGACAGTCTGCTACAAGGAGCTCAGAGGAAAACCTGTTGGGGAAAAAGCTGCCACGGGCGACAGGGGCTACATTGCAGTTTTCCCTTGGGTGGAATTGCCACTTGCAGAGGCAGCAGTGAGGGAAATCTATGCGCAGAGGAAAGAGGAGAGCTTTCCAATAGAAGGTCAGTGGCATTGACATGGATTTTCAGTAATTCAAGGTTTTATCGACATCACGCACAGTGGCTCAAAGAGGAGGGCTCGCAATAGAAGGTCAGTGGCATTGACATGGATTTCCAGTATTTCAAGGAATTATTGACATCATGCACAGTGGCTCTGTCGACCCTGAGTGTTAAAGGGGAGATACACTACAACAGCAAGGGCTACAATTCCATTAATGTGCAGACCAGGTGTGAAACTGTGTCCAAAAGATCCTGTGGTTGAAGTGAATGCCCACTATTCTGGAAGCAGTCATTGTGCTGGACTAAAAATCCAGAGACCCAGAGTAATGCTTTGGGGACATGGGTTCAAATCCCACCTTGGCGGATGGTGGAATTTGAATTCAATAAAAATCTGGAATTAAACGCCTAATGATGACCATGAAACCATTGTTGATTGTTGCAAAAACCCAGCTGGTTCAGTAATGTCCTTTAGGGAAGGAAATCTGTTGCCCCTTACCTGGTCTGGCCTTCATGTGACTCCAGAGCCACAGTGGTGTGGTTGACTCTTAAACGCCCTCAGGAATGGGCAACAAATGCTGCACTGGCCAACGATGCCCTCTTCCCATGAGCGAATAAAAAAAAATTAGCTTATGCCTGTCAGCGGTACCCAGGTAATTTGACTCACCCATGAAGAGGCAGAACCAGAGGCTGGCTGCTGTCCACCACCAGACCACATGGGGGCAGCGCACCTACAATCATAGAATCCCTACAGAAGGAGACCATTCGGCCCATGTAGTCTGCACCTACACTCCGATAGAGCACCCGACCTCGGCCCATGCTCCCACCCTATCCAATTAACCCAGTAACCCCACCTAGTCTTTTTAGGCACAAAGGGGCAATTTAGCATGGCCAATCCACTTAAACGACACATCTTTGTACTGTGGAGCACCCAGGCGAAACCCATGCAGACACGGGGAGAAAGTGCAAACTCCACACAGTCACCCGAGGCTGGAATTGAACCCGGGTCCCTGGCACTCTGAGATATCAGTGCTAACCATTGTGCCACCGTGCGCCCTAATGGGAGCCATGCACAATGAGAGCCATGTAGCCAGCAGGACAAATCTGGGGCAAATAAGTGTCCTATAACAATGGTTCAGCTGCACTGGTCACTTGGGATGAACCCTCCAGTATTGACAAGTTGAGTGAGTGGGCAAATGTATGGCAGATGCAGTATAATGTGGATAAATGTGAGGTTATTCACTCTGCTAGCAAAAATAAGAAGGCAGATTATTATTTGAATGTCTATAGATTGAGAGAGAAGAACGAGACCTGGGTGTCCTTGTACACCAGTCACTGGAAGGAAGCATGCAGGTGCAGCAAATGGTATTTTGGCCTTCGTAGTGAGAGGATTCGAGTGCAGGAGCAGGGATGTCTTGCTAGACTTATAAAGAGCCGTGGTGAGGCCACACCTAGAGTATTGTGCACAGTTTCGGTCTCCTTATCTGAGGAAGGGTGTCCTAGCTATAGAGGGAGTGCAGCAAAGGTTTACCAGACTGATTCCTGGGATGGCGGGCCTGATGTGATTGAGTCACTTAGGATTATATAATAATAATTTTCATCAGTGTCACAAGTAGACTTACATTAACACTGCAATGAAGTTACCCGAAAATTCCCTAGTTGCTACACTCCGGCGCCTGTTCGGGTACACTGAGGGAGAACCCGCCTAACAAGCACGCCTTTCGGGACTTGTGGGAGGAAACCAGAGCACCCGGAGGAAACCCCACGCAGGGACACGGGGAGGACGTGCAGACTCCACACAGACAGTGACCCAAGCCGGGAATCGAACCCGGGTCCCTGGCGCTGTGAAGCAACAGTGCTAACCGCTGTGCTACCATGCAGCCCATTTGCTGCAGCTTAGGAGAATGAGGGGGGACCTCAAAGAAACCTATAAAATTATAACAGAACTAGACAGGGTAGATGCAGTAAGGATGTTCCTGACGGCAGGGGAGTCCAGAACCAGGGTCATAGTCTGAGGATATGAGGCGGGTTTTTAAGCAAGGTTGCAACCTTCAACTCTCTGCCGCATAGAAGGACATGGCAGCACATGCATAGGAACAACACCACCGCCTGGAGGTTCCCCTCCAAGCCACTCACCATCCTGACTTGGGGATACATCGGCCGGTCCTTCACTGTCACTGGGTCAAAGTCTTGTTCCTGCAGCACATGGACTGCGGCGGTTCAAGAAAGCGCAACACCACCACCTTCTCAAGGGCAATTTGTGATGGGCAATGAATGATGGCCTAGCCAGCGAAGACCACACACTGCAAATGAATAAAGAACTAACCCTCCAGCACTTCTCAGAAACATTCATTGAAATGGGCGGAGTATTCCATTCCGTATATAAACTGTGCTGCAGCACAGCCATTAACGTGTACTTCACCAAAAGCAATATTGGCCAACCATGAGCTCAAGAATTTCATGTCTGCGAACATTTTGGCCTGAGGCAATTGGTTGATTGAAAGGCTGCCTTGACATACAATACTACTTTGTCAGCGAGCTGAATCATCTGGTGTGCCTTCGTCAACCCTTGAATATTCAACTCAGAACAGTGAAGGGTCAATATAAACGTTAGCGCAGTTGGTTCAGAGAACAGAGGATGATGAATTGAGCAAAACTTGCCCGGAGCCTTCGGAAGATTTATGACTGCCTGTAACATGCTGAGAATCTAATATTTGGACTCACAAGCTTTTCTATCCACTTGCCTCACTTTGACTGCCCTTGTTTTTGTAAACTGTGTCAAGTTGCCTGTATGTTGTTATTTAGTTGTTGATCCATGTTGATATAATGGGAACATGAAACTCAAACTAAAATCCTTATGAGCCACGTGGGTCTAACAATTTACTGCAACCCTGCCTGGATATTGATTGAAAAGCAAGAAGAATGGCACCATGTGAATCAATGTTCCTGTTATTTATATGAGCTTTCTGGGGTTGCAAAGTGTCACATGGATCACATGGAAAGATGTGGGAGCGGTGACGTGCTCCTGCTGGAAGTACCAAAGAAAATGTCAGCATCCGTACAGGATAGATTCTGAATTCACCCTTTATATGACAAGGCTGGACAAATCCCAGCCCTTCAATTAGCTTTCCTGACCAATTGTAATTAGATTGGCCGTTTTCTCCCAATAGTATTTCACTAACGTGATAACTGATTGATGAGTCGTGCTACATGCCTGTGAGATTTCTCAAGCGGTGCTGGTGAAAACAATGAGAAGGAATGGTATTTGTGTATGAGCTCTGGGTGCTTCAAAGTGCGTCTGGACATTTCAAAGCACCAATCAAGAGCCTTTGGACTGGTTTGGATTTGTTTATTGTCACGTGTACCGAGTGAAAAGTATTGTCCTGCGTGCAGCTCAAACAGATCATTCCGTACCTGAAAAGAAAATACATAATAGGGAAACATAAAATATACAATGTAAATACATAGCGCTATTGTGCTTTCTTGGTGGTAGTGTTGATGCGTGTGGACCAGGACAGATTGTTGGTGATGTGCACACCTAGGAATTTGAAACTGCTAACCATCTCCACTTGATGCTGACAGGGGTGTGGACAGTACTTTGCTTCCTGATGTCAATGACCAGCTCCTTAGTTTTGTTGACATCGAGGGAGAGATTGTTGACATTACACCACTCCATTGGGGTCTCTATCCCCCTCCTGTATTCTGACTCATCGTTGTACGAGATCCGACCCACTACGGTCGTGTCATCAGCTAACTTGTAGGTGGAGTTGGAGCTAAATTTTGCCACACATTCATGTGTGTACAGGGAGTATTGTACGGGGCTAAGTATGCAGCCTTGCGGGGCCCCGGTATAGAGGACCATCATGAAGGAAGTGTTGTTGTTTATTCTTACTGATTGTGGTCCATGGGTCAACAAGGCAGAGTGAGTAGCCAAGTTCTTAGTTTTGGAGCTTTGATATAAGCTTGGCTGGGATTATGGTAATGAAGGCAGAGCTGTAGTCAATAAATAGGAGCTTGATGTCGGAGTCCTTGTTGTCGAGAGCTGCAGGGATAAGTGTAGGGCCAGGGAGATGGCGTCTGCTGTGGACTGGTAGTGGCAGTAAGCGAATTGCAGTGGATCAAGGCATTCTGGGAGTATGGAGTTGATGCGCTTCATGACCAACCTGTTGAAGCATTTGATTACAATTGATGTCAGGGCCACCGGATGGTAGTCATTGAGGCACGCTGCCTGGTTCTTCTTTGGCACCGGTATTATGGTCGTCTTCTTGAAGCAGGTGGGGACCTCAGAGCGGAGTAGGGACAGGTTAAAGATGTCCACGAACACATCTGCCAGCTGGTCCGCGCAGGATCTGAGTCCATGATCAGTGGCCCGTCCGGGCCCGTCGCCTTCTGAGGGTTCACTTTCAAGAAGGCTGTTCTGACTTTGGAAGCTGTGACGGTGGATACGGGTGTGTCCAGGGCTGCTGGGCCAGTCAACAGCAGTTTGATGGTTTCCTGCTCAAACCTAACATAGAATGCATTGAGTTCATCGGGGAGGGGTGTGCTGTGGTCAGAGATTCTGCTCGGCTTCGCTTTGTAGCCCATTATGTTGTTTATGTTGCCACAACCGACGATAGTCTGTAACGCTAGTCTGTGACTCTTGGTCTGATATTGTCTCTTGGCATCCCTGATGACTTTACGGAGGGCATGCCTGGATTTCTTCTGTAGATCGGGGTCGCCTGGCTTGAACGCTTCAGACCTGTCCTTCAGTAGGGAGTCAATCTCCTGATTAAGCCATGGTTTCTGGTTGGGGAACATACATACTACTTTCTTTGGCACGCAGTCGTCTACACATTTGCTAATGAAGTCTATGATGGTGGCGACATTCTCGTTGAGGATGGTCGCTGAGTTCTTAAATATGGACCAGTCCACTGACTCCAAGCAGTCATGTAGGAGCTCTTCTGTTGCCTCGGACTAGCACTTCACGTCATTCTGAACTGGATTCTCCTGCTTCAGTTTCTGCTTGTATGCCGGGAGAAGGAGCACTGTCTTATGGTCCGATTTTCTGAAGTGCGGTCGGGGCTGGATCGGTAGGCACCCTTGATTTTTGAGTAGCAGTGGTCGAGAGTGCTGTCTCCCCTGGTGGGACAGGAGATGCACTGGTGGAAATTTGGCAGTACAATCTTGAGGTTGGCCTTGTTGAAGACCCCGGCTACAATGAACAAAGCCTCCGGGTGTTCTGCTTCATTGTTATTTATAACTGTGTACAGTTCGTCCAGCGCCTTCCTCACTTCTGCCTGGGGTGGGATGTAGACCGCTGTGATAATGGCTGAAGTGAACTCACGTGGAAGGTAGTATGAATGGAACGTCATGGTCAGGTATTCCAGGTCCAGGGAGCAGTAGGTCGCCAGGGTCACCATATCCAAGCACCAGGAGGAGTTAATGAGGAGGCAAACCCCTCCACTCTTTGCTTTGCCTGACGAGACCGTGCGGTGCGTCCGGTGAATTGAGAAGCCTTCAGGTTGTATGGCACAGTCCGGTGAGGTGGGGGTGAGCCATGTCTCTGTGAAACAGAGCACACAGCAGTCTCTTACTTCCCTCTGAGAGGTAAGTCTGGCGGTAAGTTCATCCAGCTTGTTTTCGATTGCTTGGACGTTTGCCAGGAGTATGCTGGGGAGCGGGGTCTTGAAACTGCATTGCTTCAGTCTCACCTGCAGACGCCACATTTCCCTCGCTTCCTCGGTCGGCAGCTGCGGCTGGATGGTCCCGGGATCCGATGGGAGAAGTTTGACCTTGTGGATGATAGGTGATTGCGTCTGGCGGGGGCCGGGGCGCTGGTTTTGTTTTCGAGGTCGCGCCTGGCAGGGTCCCGGGTGCTGGTAGTGATTTTGGGGTTGCCAGGAGGAATGTTTGCGATCCCGTCGGGCCCCAGGGTTACTCGGGTACGGGTCTACCTTGCGGCGCGTTCGGGTCCTCTCGCGGGTTCACCGCTGTTCCGGGGGTCTTTAATCCGGGTTTGTGACACAGGCCGGGGCTTCCTGGGCCAGGTTGGGCCGGGTCCCGTGTTCTGCTCCCTCCTTGGTGGTCTGGTTGGGTGCTCCTGGAGTGGGACCTTGGAGTACGCATGCTCGGGCCTCCATGTGGATTTTTCGTTCCATCCTTTGGTAAGTCGGGTCGCTGGGCCGGCCTCTCTGGGTCAGGTCGGGTCGGGTCTCGTGGTCGACGGCCGGGTCGGGTGCTCCAGGTGTTAGATCAGGTGGTCCGGGAGCTGGGGTCGATTCCTTTGCCTGGTTGGGGGCTCCCTGGTCTGGGTTGGGTCCAAATCAAGGTCGTGGTCAGACTTCCAGTTTGGGCCTCTTCAACCTCTGAGCCGGGGGGCTCGAGGAGTTCCGCGGGGGTGGGTCAGGTCATCAGGTACAGTCCACGGGCCTCTGAGGATCTTCAAACCCGCAAGAGAACATATAAGAGAAAGGTTAGTGATAGTGTTAGTGTTAGAATTAAGTTTTAAGAGATTAGTACAGTTATAGGAGGTGTAAGAAGAGGGTCTGTGTGAGTGAGCTCGCAGAGAGTCGCCACACTGGGGCGCCATCTTGTGCAGTATTCACTGCTGTAATGAATGAAACGTGGCAGTCACTTTGTGTACAGCAAGCTCCCACAAAGACAAATGAACTAGTGACCAGATAATCCATTTTAGCAATGTTAATTGAGGGATAAAGATTAGCCAAGACATGAGGGAAAGCTTCTCTGCTCTTCTTTGAGATAATCCCCATTAGACACCACACCGAAAAGCCTAGCACCAGCTCAGAATTACTTCTGCAGGGCAGCACGGTGGCGCAGTGGTTACCAGTGCCACTTCTCGGCGCCGAGGACCCAGGTTCGATCCCGGCTCTGAGTCACTGTCCATGTGGATTTTGCATATTCTCCCCGTGTTTGCATGGGTTTCGCTCCCACGACGCAAAGATGTGCAGGGTAGGTGGATTGGCCACGCTAAATTGCCCCTTAATTGGAAAAAATGAATGGGGCACTCTAAATTTATTTTAAAAAAGAATTGCTTCTGTGTCGAAATCTCCAGTCTATGACTTAAACGAACAGCCTTCTGACTTAGCGGCATGAATGCTACCCACTGACACTCAAGAAGGTAAAGCAACTTAGTCAGGGTGAATGGTGGATAATGGGATGGAAAGAAATTATCAGCGGAATTCTCCCTCGGGATCTTCCGCTCCATCAGCAGCGCACCCACTCCCGCTGGTTTCCCGATGGTGTGGGGTAGTCCACAGTGGGGAACTCTATTGGCCGGCTGCGGGAACGGGAAATGCCGTTGCCATCCGGGAGCGCACCACGCTGGAAAACGTGACTGCCGGACCAGAGAATCTCATCCCGTGTCTTTTCCTTTTCCTGTCTTTGGTCAGTGTGTTTTCAATGTGAGGGTTAAGTGTTTTCTTACCGTGAGAGTTATTGCCCCAGCTTAAATAATTCTAGCAGCAAGTTTTTGTGAAAAATAAGGAAAGTTATTTATTGTCACACATATGCCCCGGAGGCTCAAAGGAAATTGGGCATTACACTCACCAAACCCACCCATTCTATCATTCTCACAAAGATCAGATACAGATGGGGAAGCAAACAATATGATTAAAATTCATTATGGTCTTGGTCTCTTTTGTTGCAGACCTGTAGTTTCTTAGATGAGTTGATGCTTGGGTGGAAGTAAAGATTTGGAAAGCAGAAAATTTCAGCAAGTTGCGAAGCCTCTTAGAACCATAGAAACATATAATCCCAACAGTACAGAGGGAGGCCATTCAGCCCATTGAGCCTGCACCTAAGCTCTGAAAGAGCACCGCACCGAGGGACCCCCCCCCCCCCACCCTATCCCTGTAACCCCACCTAACCTGGAAATCACTGAACACTAAGGGGCAATATTATCATGGCTAATCCACCTAACCTGCACATCTTTGGACTGTGGGAGGAAACCGGAGCATCCGGAGGAAACACACGGAGAGCACGTGAAAACTCCACACTTGCAGTCACCCACGGCTGGTATTCAACCCAGGTCCCTGGCACCATAAGGCAGTAGCGCTAACCACTGTGCCACCGTGCTGCCCCACTTGTCTTGTAGTTGACTTTTTGGGAGATTGGTTCTCAGAGGAACTTGAAGTTAGAAGAGGTTTGGAGAGTCCTTCTTCAACATTCAAGGTCTTGAAATTTATCGCTTTGGCTAACGTGCAGCTGTTTCGACGACAGCCTCATGAACTTTGAGCTGCAGAACAGTTTGCCATTTTAAGAGCAACAGATGTTAGTCTGTCTCACCATGTGACCTGTTAGAAGTCCAAAGTACTTTTCCAAATATGATCGGTGACTAGGTTGAATATACGTCATGTGCGATGACTTCACACCTCGAGATTTTGAGGCAGCTACAGTCTTGCTATCCGAATGACCCATTCAATTTGAAATTACCCTTTTCAATTAGCTTCTGGAAAAGGCATTGAGTCAACATCAGTCTGAAAATGTTCTTTTGTTCTCCCCTTGAGACGAGGAAGCATTTCCATCCACAAGAAGTAATGTGATCCTTGGGCAGCCATCTTTTTGTCGCCTTTTCTGTTTTTTTAAATGATAAATTATTGACTGGGAGTTCATCATATACTGGAACATGAAAATGATCAATTTGTTAATATCCATTCTCCACCCGTCGCCACAGGTGAAAATCCAATCCTGTATCTCAGTTTACATGGGAGATATAACTCAAATTTACAAAGTTATTTTAGCCATCCTGCGTACGGCACAAACACCTTATTTCTAACAACCACAATTTCAGATCATTATTTTGACAAAGTTGCCATTGTAAATTGCTATGTCAACATTCTCATGTCATTGTATTGTCAACTGTCATGATGCACTTGCAGTCTCTGACCACTTGGTGGTTCTGTGGAGTCCATTTCTGAAGTTTTTCTCCCAATCTGTCAGGCTCTCTCTGACAGAAATATAATAATTATATTCATCAACTACTAGAGGGCAGCACAACTGGCAATTTGCTAATTCATAAAGAAAAGGTAGGGACCTCCTCTTATGCACAAGTAGGATAACAATAACTAATAGTTATATAGTCCCTTTAACAGAGTACAATATCACAGGAATACAATCAAACAAAATACTGGCACCGAGTCACTGAGGAACATCGAATTCAACAACTTCAGATGATTAGCTCTACCCTACCTCGACCCATTTGTTCTCATCCCATTTCATTTTAACTGTCCTTTACCATGTCTTTCTCTCTTCTCTTTCTTTATATATATTCACCTTTCCTTACCCTTTCTCCCCTTTGCTTCCCCCTTCCCCTCCCTCCACATCTACATCTGTCACAGTTTACACTCTGATGTTAGTTTTGTCGTGTTAGGTACACTGGTATAACACTGGCTGCAACAGGATGCAGCTTAGATCAAAAAGATACTCCAGACCTTGAAGAGTTCGATGGCTTGATCACCCGCTGTTGAGAGGAGAAGCGTGATCTTTCTTGCATCAGACGCACCCTCGAGGTCTGAGGCTTCGATGTACAGCAGAAACGTTTGCTTGAATATCCGCCAGTTGGCACTGAGATTGCCGGAGGTCCTGAGCTTGTGAGGAGCCTGAATCTTCTCCATGGTGCCGGGATAAATTTGCTGGTCGTCACGGAATGGACTGAGGTAAGCCACCTTAAATTAATAGTCGCCTGGTATCATGTTGTGTTAGGTACACTTGTCTAACACTGGCTGCAACTGGGTGCAGATTAGATCAGAAAGATACTCCAGACCTTGAAGTTAGTTCAATCAGGTTTATTGAACTAATAGCACTGTTAGCACAGTTCTCTGTGAGTTCGACTCTCTGCTAACTTAAGTGTGGTTACTCTGTCTGACTGAACCAGACTAGCTCTTAGCCACGTGGTGGAGGTGTGAGATTGTAACAACACCCTTGACTGACTCTCTAGATGTTCTAGATCAGTGGAAAGAGGTGGAGTGTGAGTGCCTCATGTCTTTTATAGTCAGATGCCACCCCTGAGTGTCCTGCCTGCTTATTGGTCATGTCCTGTTCTCTATGTCCATTAGCTGCTTGTCTGTGCCTGCCTGTATATCATTACGTGTGTGTATGCAGATCATGACAAGTTTCTCTGCTGTTTGGCCTTTCACACGTTTTATTCTCTCTGGGGACAGCCACGAGCACTCTTTCCCCATGGTTTCTGTGGCCATTAGCACCCGGTTTCCCTGGGTTTCTGTGGCTATCACTCATCTTTCATTCTCACTCCACAGTGTAAATATTTCCCACTTTCTCTGTCTTATAGCTTTGACAAACGGTCATCTGGATTTGAAACATTAGCTCTTTCCTCTCCCTACAGATGCTGCCAGACCTGCTGAGATTTTCCAACATTTACTCTTTGGTTTCAGATTCCAGCATCCGCAGTAATTTGCTTTTATTAAGGAATTGCCAGCATTGGTGACTAACAGCTTGGTCAGAAAGGCAGATGTTAAGGCAGAGAGAATGAAGTGGTTTCAAACATAAAAAACAAAGAGAACAAAGAAATTTACAGCACAGGAATAGGCCCTTCGGCCATCCAAGCCTGTGCCAATCCAGATTCCTTATTTAGACCCACGACTTATTGCCCAAATTATCTGTATCCCTCCATTTCCCACCTGTTCATGTGTCTATCAAGATACATCTTAAATGTTGCTATCGTGCCCGCCACCACCCACCTCCACTGGCAACGCATTCCAGGCCCATCACCCTCTGCGCGAAAAACTTTCCCCGCACATCTTCCCTAAACTTTCCCCTGTGCCCCATTCTAATTGAGTCTTCCACCCTGGGAAAAAGCTTCTGACTATTCTGTCTATACCTCTTGTAATTTTGTAGGCCACAATCTGGTCTCCCCTCAGCCTCAGCTAACACCCTCCAGACCAGGCAACATCCTGGCAGACCTTCTTTGCACTCTCTCCAAAGCATTCACATCCTTCTGGTAGTGTGGCGACCAGCACTGCATGCTATTAGCACAGTGGGCTAAATAGCTGGCTTGCAATGCAGAATAATGCCAGCAGCGCGGGTTCAATTCCCATACCAGCCTCCCCGAACAGGCGCCGGAATGTGGCGATGAGGAGCTTTTCACAGTAACTTCATTGAAGCCTGCTTGTGACAATAAGTGATTATTATTATTATTATTATAATATTCCAAATGTGGCCTAACTAAAGTTTAATACAACTGTAACCTGCCAAATCCTGTCTTCAATGCCCTGGCCAATGAAGGCAAGCATTGCGTATGCCTTCTTGACCAAGTTATCCACCTGCATTGCCACTTTGATGGAACTATGGACCTGAACACCCAGATCCCTCTGTATGTCAATGATCCTAATTGTTCTGCCATTCACAGTACAATTCACACCTCAATTTGATCTTCCAAAATGCATCACCTCGCATTTGTCAGGATTGACCTCCATCTGCCATTTCTCTGCCTAACTCTCCAATCTATCTATATTCTGCTGTATTTTCTGACGGTCCCCTTCACTATCTGCAACTCCACCTATCTTAGTATCATCTTCAAACTTCTAATCAGACCATGGGCGACATGGCAGCACAGTGGTTAGCACTGTTGCTTCACAGCACCAGGGACCGAGGTTTGATTCCTGGCTTGGGTCACTGTCTGTGCGGAGTCTGCACGTTCTCTCTATGTCTGTGTGGGTTTCCTCCGGGTGCTCCAGTTTCCTCCCACAAGTCCCGAAAGACATGCTTGTTAGGTGAATTGGACATTCTGAATTCTCCCTCTGTGTACCCGAACAGGCGCCGGAGTGTGGCGACGAGAGGATTTTCATAGTAACTTCATTACAGTGTTAATGCAAGCCTACTAATAAAGATTATTATTACCTACATTTTCCTCCAGATCATTTATATATATTACAAACAACAGTGGTTCCAGCACTGATCTAATTACAAATCTCCATTCTAAAAAATCCCATCCACTGCTACTTTCTGTCTCTGTTGCCAAACCAGGGGCGAGATTCTCCGACCCCCCGTCGGGTCGGAGAATCGCCGGGGACTGGCGTGAATCCTGCCCCCGTCGGCTGCCGATTTCTCCGGCACCGGATATTCGGCGGGGGCGGGAATCATGCCGCTCCGGTTGGCGGGCCCCCACCCCGCGATTCTCTGGCCCGGATGGGCCGAAGTCCCGCTGCTAAAATGCCTGTCCCGCCGGCGTAGATTAAACCACCTACCTTACCGGCGGGACAAGGCGGTGCAGGCGGGCTCCGGGGTCCTGGGGGAGGCGCAGGGCGATCTGGCCCGGGGGGTGCCCCCACGGTGGCCTGGCCCGCGATCGGGGCCCACCGATCCGCGGGCGGGCCTGTGCCGTGGGGGCACTCTTTTCCTTCCACCTTCGCCATGGTCTCCACCATGGCGGAGGCGGAAGAGACTCCCTCCATTGCGCATGCACGGGGATGCCCTCAGCGGCCGCTAACGCTCCCGCGCATGCGCCGCCCGGAGATGTCATTTCCGCGCCAGCTGGCGGGGCAACAAAGGCCTTTTCTGCCAGCTGGCGGGGCGGAAATTCGTCCGGCGTCGGCCTAGCCCCTTAAGGTTGGGGCTCGGCCCCCCAAGATGCGGAGCATTCCACACCTTTGGGGCGGCGCGATGCCCGACTGATTTGCGCCGTTTTGGGCGCCAGTCGGCGGACATCGCGCCGATACCGGAGAATTTTGCCCATTGTTTATGCCTTTTTAACGGCCTTCACTCCCCATGCTGTTGCCTTCAAGGATCTGTGGGTATTCTCGATAATTTTCAGTGTCAAATGTATTACCTCACACCTCTCTGGATAGAACTCAATTTGCCACTTTCCTTCCCACCTAATTAATCCTTTAATATCTTCCTAAAATCTACAACTTTCTGCCTCACTGCCAATCACATGTGGCCAATTTGGATATTGTCTGAAATCATCGTGTCATTTAAATCTAAATCCACAAGTAAAAATACCACAAGTTCAACAGCAGTTTAGCTAGGTTTCGACACAAGTTCAAGATACATTTTCTGCCTATCCTAGAAATTAACCCGTTTTGGGCGCCGGTCGGCGGACATCGCGCCGATACCGGAGAATTTCACCCGAGTTCTTTATCCATCTAGCTAGCACACCCTGAATCCCATGCAACTTTACCTTTTGTACCAGTCTGCCATGAGGAACCTTGTCAAATGCTTTGCTGCAGTCCATGTAGACATCTACAGCCTTTCTCTTATCAATATTTTTGTCACCTCCTCAAAAAACTCTATCAAGTTGGTAAGACATGACCTTCCCTGCACATACCATGTTGCCTATCATTAACAAGTCTTTTTGCTTCCAAACGTGAATAAATCCTGCCTTCAGCATCTTCTCCGACAGCTTCCCCATCACTGATGTAAGGCTCACCAGCCTATAATTACCTAGATTATCCCTGTTTCCCTTCTTAAACTAAGGGACAACATTGGTTATTCTTCGGTCCTCTGGAACCTCGCTTGTGGTGAAAGATGATGCAAAGATATCTGATTAGGCCCCAACTATTTCCTCCCACAGTAATAATAATAATAATCTTTATTGTCGCAAGTTGGCTTACATTAACACTGCGATGAAGTTACTGTGAAAAGCCTCCAGTCGCCATTTTCCGGCCCCTGTTCGGATGCACAGAGGGAGAATTCAGTATGTCCAAATCACCTAACAGTACGTCTTTCGGGAATTGTGGGAGGAAACGGGTGCACCCAGAGGAAACCCACGCAGACACGGGGAGAATGTGCAGACTCCACACAGACATTGACGGGAATCGAACCTGGGACCCTGGAGCTGTGAAGCAACAGTGCCACCCACTGTGCTACCGAGCAGGCCCGACCTGGAATATATCCCATCCGACCCCAGGGACTGGTCTATCTTAATGCATTTTAAGATATCCAACCCTTCCTCCTTCATGATGCCGACATGTCCCACAGTATTCACACACCCGTCCTTAACCTCAGCATCCGTCACGTCCCTCTCCTTGGTGAATATCGATGCAAAGTACTCATTAAAGATATCACCCACTTCCTCTGACTCTACGCATAACTTCTCTCCTTCGCCCTTGACTGGGCCTACTCTTCACCGAGCTACCACCTTACTCCTTAAATATGTATAAAAGGCCATGGGATATTCCTTGACCCTGCTTGATAATGATATTTCATGGCCTCTTTCAGCCCTCCGAAACCCACCATTTGAGTTTGTTCCTACTTTCCGTATATTCTTCAAAAGCTTTGTCAGTTTTTAGTTGCCCAGAACTTGGACGGGATTCTCCCCTACCCGGCGGGGCGGGGGCTTCTGGCGTAATGGAGTGGCGGGAACCACTCTGGCGTCGGGCCGCCCCAAAGGTGAGGAAGTCTCCGCACCTTTAGGGGCCAAGCCCTCACCTTGAGGGGCGAGGCCCGCGCCGGAGTGGTTTCCGCTCCACCGGCTGGCGGGAAAGGCCTTTGGCTCCAGGCCAGCCGGGGCCGAAAGGTCTTCGCCGGGCGACGCATGCGCAGGAGCGTCAGCGGCTGCTGACATTATCCCCGCACATGCGCAAGGGAGGGGGTCTCTTCCGGCTCTGCCATAGTGAAGACCATGGCGAAGGCGGAATAAAAAGAGTGCCCCCACGGCACAAACCCGCCCGCGGATCGGCGGGCCCCGATCGTGGGCCAGGCCACCGTGGGGGCACCCCCCGGGGCCAGATCGCCCTGCGCTCCCCCCCCAGGACCCCGGAGCCTGCCCGTGCCGCCTTGTCCCGCCGTTCAAAAGGTGGTTTAATCCACGCTGGCGTGACAGGCATTCCAGCAGCGGGACTTCAGCCCATCGCGGGCCGGAGAATCGGCGGGGGGTGGGCCCGCCGACCGGTGCGGCGCGATTCCTGCCCCCGCCAACCGGCGCGGCGCGATTCCCCCCCCCCCCCCGCTGAATCGCTTGTGGCGGAGACTTCGGGACACGGCGGGGGCGTGATTCACGCCAGCCCCCGGCGATTCTCCGACCTGGCATGGCGTCGGAGAATCCTGCCCCTTATGTATGATTCCTTTTTCTTTTTGACTAGTCTCACAATTTCCCCTGTCACCCATGGTTCCCTAATCGTGCCATTTCTGTCCCCCAATTTAGCACTCTCACTCAAGGACCACTCTTGCCCTGATCCATGAGTATTTGAAAATTTATGATCACTATTCCCAAAACGTTCCCCTGCTGAAACTTTGGTCACTTGGCTGGGCTCATTCCCCAATACCAGGTCCAGTAAGGCCTCCTCCCTGGTTGGACGAGAAACATACTGTCTCAAAAGCCCTCCTGGACACACGTAACAAATTCCTCTCCATCCGAACCTCTGCCACTAAGGGAGTTCCGGTCAATAAGGGGGAAATTAAAATCTTCCACCACAACAACCTATTTTCACACCTTTCCAGAACCTGACTACATATCTGTTCCTCTGTATCCGGTTGGCTGTTGGGCGGCCTGTAGTACAACCCCAACATAGTGATTGCACCCTTCCTATTTGTGAGCTCTACCCACAATGCCTCACTGCAGGATATCCTCCCTCATCACAGTGGGGATATGTTCCCTCACCAGTTTCCGAATGGGAATTCCAGAGTTGAGGACCTGGGCAGCTGAAGCGCTCTAATTTTGACGTGAAGTGTCAGTCAAGATATAATCCTCCAATGGAACCTTTTACACCCAAAACATTACTTTGTCTTTTCTCTTCGTCGGTTCTGACCGGTCGCACTTTGGTTTTTGATTTACATTTCCAGCCTTTTTACTTTGACTCGAGGTTGGTGAGTGGTAATGGTGAGTTTATCACTCGGTCAAACTGTGAGGGTCAGACTCAATCACCTCGACGTATTCAGGGTTTAATAATTCAGCAGACCACATGAGTGTTCAAGTTAAATTGCTGCTTCAAGTTGAGTATTAACCATGGTTAATGACTGCATCAACGAGTGGAGATGGAAGTTCAATTTGAGGCTTATTAATCAGCATGCTTTTAAAACTAAACACCACTCCGAAGAAACTGACCCGCCGAAATGACCAACCTGTCATAGAGTTGATGGAATCAGCAGTTAGCTTGGTCTGAGCCTTGAGTTAAGCCATTAGCATCGGCTTAACAGCCCAGTTATGCGCTTGCTGTCACTTCTGAATTCATTAATTGTCAGCTTGTATCGGGATTGTAAACACGCACACTTCACACTTCTCTGTGCCCAGTCGACAGGAGAAATCTTCACCCTCAAAGACTTGGGACGCTTCAACAAGTAAGGTGGCCGAACAGCCGGTGTATCTGCCCATCCAGTCGGTGCATTTAATGCCCTCGGTTGACAGCTGGACCTGTTTATATAATAATAATCTTTATTGTCACGAGTAGGCTCACATTAACACTGCAATGAAGTTACTGTGAAAAGCCCCTAGTTGCCACTCTGGCGCCTGTTCGGGTACACAGAGGGAGAATTCAGAATGTCCAATTCACCTAACAGCATGGGCGGGATTCTCCTTTCCATGGACTGAGGCCCCACGCCAGCGGGAAAACCGTCGCAAACCACTCTGGCGTCAACAGCCCCCGAAAGTGCGGAATTCTCTGCACTTCCGGGGGCTATGTGGACGCCGGAGGGGTTGGCGCCACGCCTGCCAGCGCCAAAGGGACTGCGCGAGTCCGCGCATGCGCCAAAGGGCCGGCGTGATCCTGCCGGAACCGCCGCCATGTTTTGGCACATGCGCAGGGGGTTCTCTTCTCCGTGCTGGCCATGGCGGAGCCCTACAGGGGCCGGAGCGGAAGGGCAAGTTGGTGGACCCCGATCGCGGGCCAGGCCACTGTGGGGGCCCCTCCCCGGGGTCAGATCCCCCCGCGGCCTGGAGAATTGCCGGGTGGGCCGCTGCCAGCGGCCCCCGACCGGCGTGGCATGAACCCCGCCCAAAAAACGACCCCGGAGAATACGGCAGCCGGCGTCAGTGCAGGATTCGTGCCGCACCCCAGGGATTCTCCGACCCGGCCGGGGGGGGGGGTCAGAGAATCTTGCTGCATGTCTTTCGGGATTTGTGGGAGGAGACCGGAGCGCCCGGAGGAAACTCACGCACACACGGGGAGAACGTGCAGACTCCGCACAGACAGTGACCCAAGCCGGGAATCGAACCTGGAACCCTGGAGCTGTGAAGCAAGAGTGCTACCCAGATAACACTTCTTTCAAGAAGTAGTTACTGCATAAATGGATCTGGGTGAAAGTCATCTCCTAAGCCAGTTGTGACAGTCCAGAGTCCATCAGGGATAAATCTCCCGGATAATTCCCCCCCCCCCCCCGGCCACACTTAAATTGGCCTTGGTTTTTATCTGACTTTCAGTTCTCCCAGGAGGTCTGAGCAGTTTTAGGTGGGGGTGGGGAGTTATATATTGCGTTGCAGGAGGCATCGGAATTGTGCGGAACAGACCAAATAGATTCTTCCTCTTCCCGACTGCAATTTCTCACGTGGAGGACTGCAACAAGATGAAGACTCTTGCACTGCCTAATGTAGAATTAACCCTAAATTGCTGCGCGTTCCTGAAGCAATATACTGCAGATCTTGGAAATCACTTTCTGCCCGTTTCCCTTCTCCATATTGCTCTCCTTCAACTGCAGATTATATTTTGTCAGTGCTTATTTCACTAGATGGCACTCTTCCACAGATTGTGAATGTCAAAAGCAGAATGAATGAAGTTCTGTTTTGACACAGCACACATCACACATCTCGCACACACACCAGCTCCTCGCATTACGTTGGTCTTTGTTTTCAATATTTGGGACACCTGCTTATTTTGAACACCCTCCTCTGCAGCAGAATATTGCAGTTGATGACTGGCGGGGCTCGTACAGCCTTTGGGCAATCCCAGTTCCGCCTCGGATCCGAATGAAGCGGATTAGCCTGATAGCACAGATCACTGCGCAGCAACTCTCTGTCCTCACTCCAGCAACTGTAAGGATTGGAATCATGGAGCTGCCACCACTATCATATCAAACATTCAATTCTGTTCATATGTCTGTCATGTACCCGCTGCCAGTCACGTACTCGCTGTCTGTCATGTACTCGCTGTCTGTCATGTACTCGCTTTCTGTCCTGTACTCGCTGTATGTCATGGACTCGCATTCTGTCATGTACAAGATGTATGTCGTGTACTCGCTGTCTGTCATGTACTCGCTGTCTGTCATGTACTCGCTGTCTGTCATGTACTCGCTGTATGTCGTGTACTCGCTGTCTGTCATGTAATCGCTGACTGTCATGTACTCGCTGTCTGTCATATACTCGCTGTATGTCATGTACTCGCTGTCTGTCATGTACTTGCTGTCTGTCATGTACTCGCTGTCTGTCATGTACTCGCTGTCTGTCATGTACTCACTCTCTGTCATGTACTCGCTTTCTGTCATGTATTCACTCTCTGTCATGTACTCGCCTTCTGTCATGTACTCGCTGTCTGTCATGTACTCGCTGTCTGTCATGTACTCGCTCTCTGTCATGTACTCGCTCTCTGTCATGTATTCACTCTCTGTCATGTACTCGCTCTCTGTCATGTACTCGCTGTCTGTCATGTACTCGCTCTCTGTCATGTATTCACTCTCTGTCATGTACTCGCTGTCTGTCATGTACTCGCTCTCTGTCATGTACTCGCTGTCTGTCATGTACTCACTCTCTGTCATGTACTCGCTGTCTGTCATGTACTCGCTGTCTGCCATGTACTCACTCTCTGTCATGTACTCGCTGTCTGTCATGTACTCGCTGTCTGCCATGTACTCACTCTCTGTCATGTACTCACTCTCTATCATGTACTCGCTTTCTGTCACGTACTCGCTGTCTGTCGTGTACTCGCTGTATGTCGTGCACTCGCTGTGTGTCATGTACTCGCTGCCAGTCACGTACTCACTCTCTGTCATGCACTCGTTGTCTGTCATGTACTCGCTCCCTGTCATGTACTCGCTCCCTGTCATGTACTCGCTCTCTGTCATGTACTCGCTCTCTGTCATGTACTCGCTGTCTGTCATGTACTCGCTCTCTGTCATGTACTCGCTCTCTGTCATGTATTCGCTCTCTGTCATGTACTCGCGATCTGTCATGTACTCGCTGTCTGTCATGAACTCGCTCTCTGTCATGTACTCGCTCTCTGTCATGTATTCACTCTCTGTCATGTACTTGCTGTCTGTCATGCACTCGCTCTCTGTCATGTACTCGCTGTCTGTCATGTACTCGCTGTCTGTCATGTATTCACTCTCTGTCATATACTCGCTTTCTGTCATGTAATCGCTTTCTGTCACGTACTCGCTGTCTGTCATGTACTCGCTGTCTGTCAGGTACTCGCTGTCTGTCACGTACTCACTCTCTGTCATGTACTTGCTGTCTGTCATGTACTCGTTTTCTGTCATGTACTCGCTGTCTGTCATGTACTCGCTGTCTGTCACGTACTCACTCTCTATCATGTACTCGCTTTCTGTCACGTACTCGCTGTCTGTCACGTACTCACTCTCTGTCATGTACTTGCTGTCTGTCATGTACTCGCTTTCTGTCATGTACTCGCTGTCTGTCATGTACTCGCTGTCTGTCACGTACTCACTCTCTATCATGTACTCGCTTTCTGTCACGTACTCGCTGTCTGTTGTGTACTCGCTGTCTGTCATGTACTCGCTGTCTGTCACGTACTCGCTTTCTGTCATGTACTCGCTGTCTGTCACGTACTCGCTGTCTGTCATGTACTCGCTGTATGTCGTGTACTCGCTGTCTGTCATGTACTCGCTGCCAGTCACGTACTCACTCTCTGTCATGCACTCGTTGTCTGTCATGTACTCGCTGTCTGTCATGTCTTCGCTCTCTGTCATGTACTCGCTCTCTGTCATGTACTCGCTGTCTGTTATGTACTCGCTGCCAGTCACGTACTCACTCTCTGTCATGTACTCGCTCTCTGTCATGTACTCGCTGTCTGTCATGTACTCGCTGTCTGTCATGTACTCGCTCTCTGTCATGTACTCGCTGTCTGTCATGTACTCACTCTCTGTGATGTACTCGCTGTCTGTCATGTACTCGCTGTCTGCCATGTACTCACTCTCTGTCATTTACTCGCTGTCTGTCATGTACTCGCTCTCTGTCATGTACTCGCTTTCTGTCATGTACTCACTTTCTGTCATGTACTCGCTCTCTGTCATGCACGCGCTCTCTGTCATGTACTCGCTGTATGTCGTGTACTCGCTCTCTGTCATGTACTCGCTGTACGTCGTGTACTCGCTTTCTGTCATGTACTAACTTTCTGTCATGTACTCGCTCTCTGTCATGCACGCGCTCTCTGTCATGTACTCGCTTTCTGTCATGTACTCGCTGTCTGCCATGTACTCGCTGTCTGTCATGTACTCGCTCTCTGTCATGTACTCGCTCTCTGTCATGTACTCGCTGTCTGTCATGTACTCGCTGTCTGTCATGTACTCGCTCTCTGTCATGTACTCGCTTTCTGTCATGTACTCACTTTCTGTCATGTACTCGCTCTCTGTCATGCACGCGCTCTCTGTCATGTACTCGCTGTATGTCATGTACTCGCTGTCTGTCATGTACTCGCTGTCTGTCGTGTACTCGCTCTCTGTCATGTACACGCTGTCTGTCATGTACTCGCTCTCTGTCATGTACTCGCTGCCAGTCACGTACTCGCTCTCTGTCATGTACTCGCTCTCTGTCATGTACTCGCTGTCTGTCATGTACTTGCTGTCTGTCATATACTCGCTCTCTGTCATGTACTCGCTCTCTGTCATGTATTCACTCTCTGTCATGTACTCGCTCTCTGTCATGTACTCGCGGTCTGTCATGTACTCGCTCTCTGTCATGTATTCACTCGCTGTCATGTACTCGCTGTCATGTACTCGCTCTCTGTCATGTACTCGCTGTCTGTCATGTACTCACTCTCTGTCATGTACTCGCTGTCTGTCATGTACTCGCTGTCTGTCACGTACTCACTCTCTGTCATGTACTCGCTTTCTGTCACGTACTCGCTGTCTGTCATGTACTCGCTCTCTGTCATGTACTCGCTCTCTGTCATGTATTCGCTCTCTGTCATGTACTCGCTTTCTGTCATGTACTCACTTTCTGTCATGTACTCGCTCTCTGTCATGCACGCGCTCTCTGTCATGTACTCGCTGTATGTCGTGTACTCGCTCTCTGTCATGTACTCGCTGTACGTCGTGTACTCGCTTTCTGTCATGTACTAACTTTCTGTCATGTACTCGCTCTCTGTCATGCACGCGCTCTCTGTCATGTACTCGCTTTCTGTCATGTACTCGCTGTCTGCCATGTACTCGCTGTCTGTCATGTACTCGCTCTCTGTCCTGTACTCGCTGTCTGTCATGTACTCGCTGTCTGTCATGTACTCGCTCTCTGTCATGTACTCGCTGTCTGTCATGTACTCGCTGTCTGTCATGTACTCGCTGCCAGTCACGTACTCGCTCTCTGTCATGTACTCGCTCTCTGTCATGTACTCGCAGTCTGTCATGTACTCGCTGTCTGTCATGTACTCGCTCTCTGTCATGTACTCGCTCTCTGTCATGTATTCGCTCTCTGTCATGTACTCGCTGTCTGTCATGCACTCACTCTCTGTCATGTACTCGCTGTCTGTCATGTACTCGCTCTCTGTCATGTACTCGCTTTCTGTCATGTACTCACTTTCTGTCATGTACTCGCTCTCTGTCATGCACGCGCTCTCTGTCATGTACTCGCTGTATGTCGTGTACTCGCTCTCTGTCATGTACTCGCTGTACGTCGTGTACTCGCTTTCTGTCATGTAATCACTTTCTGTGATGTACTCGCTCTCTGTCATGCACGCGCTCTCTGTCATGTACTCGCTTTCTGTCATGTACTCGCTGTCTGTCATATACTCGCTGTCTGTCATGTACTCGCTCTCTGTCATGTACTCGCTGTCTGTCATGTACTCGCTCTCTATCATGTACTCGCTTTCTGTCATGTACTCACTTTCTGTCATGTACTCGCTCTCTGTCATGCACGCGCTCTCTGTCATGTACTCGCTGTATGTCGTGTACTCGCTCTCTGTCATGTACTCGCTGTACGTCGTGTACTCGCTTTCTGTCATGTACTCACTTTCTGTCATGTACTCGCTCTCTGTCATGCATGCGCTATCTGTCATGTACTCGCTTTCTGTCATGTACTCGCTTTCTGTCATGTACTCGCTGTCTGTCATGTACTCGCTGTCTGCCATGTACTCGCTGCCTGTCATTTACTCGCTCTCTGTCATGTACTCGCTCTCTGTCATGTACTCACTTTCTGTCATGTACTCGCTCTCTGTCATGCACGCGCTCTCTGTCATGTACTCGCTGTATGTCGTGTACTCGCTCTCTGTCATGTACTCGCTGTACGTCGTGTACTCGCTTTCTGTCACGTACTCACTCTCTGTCATGTACTCGCTTTCTGTCACGTCTGTCATGTGCTCGCTGTCTGTCATGTACTCGCTGCCAGTCACGTACTCGCTCTCTGTCATGTACTCGCTCTCTGTCATGTACTCGCTGTCTGTCATGTACTCGCTGTCTGTCATGTACTCGCTCTCTGTCATTTACTCGCTCTCTGTCATGTATTCGCTCTCTGTGATGTACTCGCTGTCTGTCATGCACTCACTCTCTGTCATGTACTCGCTGTCTGTCATGTACTCGCTCTCTGTCATGTACTCGCTTTCTGTCATGTACTCACTTTCTGTCATGTACTCGCTCTCTGTCATGCACGCGCTCTCTGTCATGTACTCGCTGTATGTCGTGTACTCGCTCACTGTCATGTACTCGCTGTACGTCGTGTACTCGCTTTCTGTCATGTACTCACTTTCTGTCATGTACTCGCTCTCTGTCATGCACGCGCTCTCTGTCATGTACTCGCTTTCTGTCATGTACTCGCTGTCTGTCATGTACTCGCTGTCTGTCATGTACTCGCTCTCTGTCATGTACTCGCTCTCTGTCATGTATTCGCTGTCTGTCATGTACTCGCTGTCTGTCATGTACTCGCTCTCTGTCATGTACTCGCTTTCTGTCATGTACTCACTTTCTGTCATGTACTCGCTCTCTGTCATGCACGCGCTCTCTGTCATGTACTCGCTTTCTGTCATGTACTCGCTGTCTGTCATATACTCGCTGTCTGTCATGTACTCGCTCTCTGTCATGTACTCGCTGTCTGTCATGTACTCGCTGTCTGTCATGTACTCGCTCTCTGTCATGTACTCGCTTTCTGTCATGTACTCACTTTCTGTCATGTACTCGCTCTCTGTCATGCACGCGCTCTCTGTCATGTACTCGCTGTATGTCGTGTACTCGCTCTCTGTCATGTACTCGCTGTACGTCGTGTACTCGCTTTCTGTCATGTACTCACTTTCTGTCATGTACTCGCTCTCTGTCATGCATGCGCTATCTGTCATGTACTCGCTTTCTGTCATGTACTCGCTTTCTGTCATGTACTCGCTGTCTGTCATGTACTCGCTGTCTGCCATGTACTCGCTGCCTGTCATTTACTCGCTCTCTGTCATGTACTCGCTCTCTGTCATGTACTCACTTTCTGTCATGTACTCGCTCTCTGTCATGCACGCGCTCTCTGTCATGTACTCGCTGTATGTCGTGTACTCGCTCTCTGTCATGTACTCGCTGTACGTCGTGTACTCGCTGTCTGTCATGTACTCGCTGCCAGTCACGTACTCACTCTCTGTCATGCACTCGTTGTCTGTCATGTACTCGCTGTCTGTCATGTCTTCGCTCTCTGTCATGTACTCGCTCTCTGTCATGTACTCGCTGTCTGTTATGTACTCGCTGCCAGTCACGTACTCGCTCTCTGTCATGTACTCGCTCTCTGTCATGTACTCGCTGTCTGTCATGTACTCGCTGTCTGTCATGTACTCGCTCTCTGTCATGTACTCGCTGTATGTCATGTACTCACTCTCTGTGATGTACTCGCTGTCTGTCATGTACTCGCTGTCTGCCATGTACTCACTCTCTGTCATTTACTCGCTGTCTGTCATGTACTCGCTCTCTGTCATGTACTCGCTTTCTGTCATGTACTCACTTTCTGTCATGTACTCGCTCTCTGTCATGCACGCGCTCTCTGTCATGTACTCGCTGTATGTCGTGTACTCGCTCTCTGTCATGTACTCGCTGTACGTCGTGTACTCGCTTTCTGTCATGTACTAACTTTCTGACATGTACTCGCTCTCTGTCATGCACGCGCTCTCTGTCATGTACTCGCTTTCTGTCATGTACTCGCTGTCTGCCATGTACTCGCTGTCTGTCATGTACTCGCTCTCTGTCATGTACTCGCTCTCTGTCATGTACTCGCTGTCTGTCATGTACTCGCTGTCTGTCATGTACTCGCTCTCTGTCATGTACTCGCTTTCTGTCATGTACTCACTTTCTGTCATGTACTCGCTCTCTGTCATGCACGCGCTCTCTGTCATGTACTCGCTGTATGTCATGTACTCGCTGTCTGTCATGTACTCGCTGTCTGTCGTGTACTCGCTCTCTGTCATGTACACGCTGTCTGTCATGTACTCGCTCTCTGTCATGTACTCGCTGCCAGTCACGTACTCGCTCTCTGTCATGTACTCGCTCTCTGTCATGTACTCGCTGTCTGTCATGAACTCGCTGTCTGTCATATACTCGCTCTCTGTCACGTACTCGCTCTCTTTCATGTATTCACTCTCTGTCATGTACTCGCTCTCTGTCATGTACTCGCGGTCTGTCATGTACTCGCTCTCTGTCATGTATTCACTCGCTGTCATGTACTCGCTGTCATGTACTCGCTCTCTGTCATGTACTCGCTGTCTGTCATGTACTCACTCTCTGTCATGTACTCGCTGTCTGTCATGTACTCGCTGTCTGTCACGTACTCACTCTCTGTCATGTACTCGCTTTCTGTCACGTACTCGCTGTCTGTCATGTACTCGCTCGCTGTCATGTACTCGCTCTCTGTCATGTATTCGCTCTCTGTCATGTACTCGCTTTCTGTCATGTACTCACTTTCTGTCATGTACTCGCTCTCTGTCATGCACGCGCTCTCTGTCATGTACTCGCTGTATGTCGTGTACTCGCTCTCTGTCATGTACTCGCTGTACGTCGTGTACTCGCTTTCTGTCATGTACTAACTTTCTGTCATGTTCTCGCTCTCTGTCATGCACGCGCTCTCTGTCATGTACTCGCTTTCTGTCATGTACTCGCTGTCTGCCATGTACTCGCTGTCTGTCATGTACTCGCTCTCTGTCATGTACTCGCTCTCTGTCATGTACTCGCTGTCTGTCATGTACTCGCTGTCTGTCATGTACTCGCTCTCTGTCATGTACTCGCTCTCTGTCATGTACTCGCTGTCTGTCATGTACTCGCTGTCTGTCATGTACTCGCTGCCAGTCACGTACTCGCTCTCTGTCATGTACTCGCTCTCTGTCATGTACTCGCTGTCTGTCATGTACTCGCTGTCTGTCATGTACTCGCTCTCTGTCATGTACTCGCTCTCTGTCATGTATTCGCTCTCTGTCATGTACTCGCTGTCTGTCATGCACTCACTCTCTGTCATGTACTCGCTGTCTGTGATGTACTCGCTCTCTGTCATGTACTCGCTTTCTGTCATGTACTCACTTTCTGTCATGTACTCGCTCTCTGTCATGCACGCGCTCTCTGTCATGTACTCGCTGTATGTCGTGTACTCGCTCTCTGTCATGTACTCGCTGTACGTCGTGTACTCGCTTTCTGTCATGTAATCACTTTCTGTGATGTACTCGCTCTCTGTCATGCACGCGCTCTCTGTCATGTACTCGCTTTCTGTCATGTACTCGCTGTCTGTCATATACTCGCTGTCTGTCATGTACTCGCTCTCTGTCATGTACTCGCTGTCTGTCATGTACTCGCTGTCTGTCATGTACTCGCTCTCTGTCATGTACTCGCTTTCTGTCATGTACTCACTTTCTGTCATGTACTCGCTCTCTGTCATGCACGCGCTCTCTGTCATGTACTCGCTGTATGTCGTGTACTCGCTCTCTGTCATGTACTCGCTGTACGTCGTGTACTCGCTTTCTGTCATGTACTCACTTTCTGTCATGTACTCGCTCTCTGTCATGCATGCGCTATCTGTCATGTACTCGCTTTCTGTCATGTACTCGCTTTCTGTCATGTACTCGCTGTCTGTCATGTACTCGCTGTCTGCCATGTACTCGCTGCCTGTCATTTACTCGCTCTCTGTCATGTACTCGCTCTCTGTCATGTACTCACTTTCTGTCATGTACTCGCTCTCTGTCATGCACGCGCTCTCTGTCATGTACTCGCTGTATGTCGTGTACTCGCTCTCTGTCATGTACTCGCTGTACGTCGTGTACTCGCTTTCTGTCACGTACTCACTCTCTGTCATGTACTCGCTTTCTGTCACGTCTGTCATGTGCTCGCTGTCTGTCATGTACTCGCTGCCAGTCACGTACTCGCTCTCTGTCATGTACTCGCTCTCTGTCATGTACTCGCTGTCTGTCATGTACTCGCTGTCTGTCATGTACTCGCTCTCTGTCATTTACTCGCTCTCTGTCATGTATTCGCTCTCTGTCATGTACTCGCTGTCTGTCATGCACTCACTCTCTGTCATGTACTCGCTGTCTGTCATGTACTCGCTCTCTGTCATGTACTCGCTTTCTGTCATGTACTCACTTTCTGTCATGTACTCGCTCTCTGTCATGCACGCGCTCTCTGTCATGTACTCGCTGTATGTCGTGTACTCGCTCACTGTCATGTACTCGCTGTACGTCGTGTACTCGCTTTCTGTCATGTACTCACTTTCTGTCATGTACTCGCTCTCTGTCATGCACGCGCTCTCTGTCATGTACTCGCTTTCTGTCATGTACTCGCTGTCTGTCATGTACTCGCTGTCTGTCATGTACTCGCTCTCTGTCATGTACTCGCTCTCTGTCATGTATTCGCTGTCTGTCATGTACTCGCTGTCTGTCATGTACTCGCTCTCTGTCATGTACTCGCTTTCTGTCATGTACTCACTTTCTGTCATGTACTCGCTCTCTGTCATGCACGCGCTCTCTGTCATGTACTCGCTTTCTGTCATGTACTCGCTGTCTGTCATATACTCGCTGTCTGTCATGTACTCGCTCTCTGTCATGTACTCGCTGTCTGTCATGTACTCGCTGTCTGTCATGTACTCGCTCTCTGTCATGTACTCGCTTTCTGTCATGTACTCACTTTCTGTCATGTACTCGCTCTCTGTCATGCACGCGCTCTCTGTCATGTACTCGCTGTATGTCGTGTACTCGCTCTCTGTCATGTACTCGCTGTACGTCGTGTACTCGCTTTCTGTCATGTACTCACTTTCTGTCATGTACTCGCTCTCTGTCATGCATGCGCTATCTGTCATGTACTCGCTTTCTGTCATGTACTCGCTTTCTGTCATGTACTCGCTGTCTGTCATGTACTCGCTGTCTGCCATGTACTCGCTGCCTGTCATTTACTCGCTCTCTGTCATGTACTCGCTCTCTGTCATGTACTCACTTTCTGTCATGTACTCGCTCTCTGTCATGCACGCGCTCTCTGTCATGTACTCGCTGTATGTCGTGTACTCGCTCTCTGTCATGTACTCGCTGTACGTCGTGTACTCGCTTTCTGTCACGTACTCACTCTCTGTCATGTACTCGCTTTCTGTCACGTCTGTCATGTGCTCGCTGTCTGTCATGTACTCGCTGCCAGTCACGTACTCGCTCTCTGTCATGTACTCGCTCTCTGTCATGTACTCGCTGTCTGTCATGTACTCGCTGTCTGTCATGTACTCGCTCTCTGTCATTTACTCGCTCTCTGTCATGTATTCGCTCTCTGTCATGTACTCGCTGTCTGTCATGCACTCACTCTCTGTCATGTACTCGCTGTCTGTCATGTACTCGCTCTCTGTCATGTACTCGCTTTCTGTCATGTACTCACTTTCTGTCATGTACTCGCTCTCTGTCATGCACGCGCTCTCTGTCATGTACTCGCTGTATGTCGTGTACTCGCTCACTGTCATGTACTCGCTGTACGTCGTGTACTCGCTTTCTGTCATGTACTCACTTTCTGTCATGTACTCGCTCTCTGTCATGCACGCGCTCTCTGTCATGTACTCGCTTTCTGTCATGTACTCGCTGTCTGTCATGTACTCGCTGTCTGTCATGTACTCGCTCTCTGTCATGTACTCGCTCTCTGTCATGTATTCGCTGTCTGTCATGTACTCGCTGTCTGTCATGTACTCGCTCTCTGTCATGTACTCGCTTTCTGTCATGTACTCACTTTCTGTCATGTACTCGCTCTCTGTCATGCACGCGCTCTCTGTCATGTACTCGCTGTATGTCGTGTACTCGCTCTCTGTCATGTACTCGCTGTACGTCGTGTACTCGCTTTCTGTCATGTACTCACTTTCTGTCATGTACTCGCTCTCTGTCATGCATGCGCTATCTGTCATGTACTCGCTTTCTGTCATGTACTCGCTTTCTGTCATGTACTCGCTGTCTGTCATGTACTCGCTGTCAGCCATGTACTTGCTGTCTGTCATGTACTCGCTCTCTGTCATGTACTCGCTCTCTGTCATGTACTCGCTGTCAGTCATGTACTCGCTGTCTGTCATGTCCGCGCTCTCTGTCATGTACTCGCTTTCTGTCATGTACTCGCTGTCTGTCATGTACTCGCTCTCTGTCCTGTACTCGCTCTCTGTCATGTACTCGCTGTCTGTCATGTACTCGCTGTCTGTCATGTACTCGCTCTCTGTCATGTACTCGCTGTCTGTCATGTTCTCGCTCTCTGTCATGTACTCGCTGTCTGTCATGTACTCGCTTTCTGTCATGTACTCGCTCTCTGTCATGTACTCGCTCTCTGTCATGTACCTGCTGTCTGTCATGTGCTCGCTGTCTGTCATTTAGTCGCTCTCTGTCATGTACTCACTCTCTGTCATGTACCTGCTGTCTGTCATGTGCTCGCTGTCTGTCATGTCCGCGTTCTCTGTCATGTACTCGCTCTCTGTCATGTACTCGCTCTCTGTCATGTACTCGCTCTCTGTCATGTACCTGCTGACTGTCATGTACTCGCTCTCTGTCATGTACTCGCTCTCTGTCATGTACCTGCTGTCTGTCATGTACTCGCTCTCTGTCATGTACTCGCTTTCTGTCATGTACTCGCTGTCTGTCATGTACTCGCTCTCTGTCATGTACTCGCTCTCTGTCATGTACCTGCTGTCTTTCATGTGCTTGCTGTCTGTCATGTCCGCGCTCTCTGTCTTGTGCTCGCTCTCTGTCATGTACTCGCTGTCTGTCATGTACTCGCTGTCTGTCATGTAATCGCTCTCTGTCATGTACTCGCTCTCTGTCATGTACCTGCTGTCTGTCATGTGCTCGCTGTCTGTCATGTCCGCGTTCTCTGTCATGTACTCGCTCTCTGTCATGTACCTGCTGTCTGTCATGTACTCGCTCTCTGTCATGTACTCGCTCTCTGTCATGTACCTGCTGTCTGTCATGTACTCGCTCTCTGTCATGTACTCGCTTTCTGTCATGTACTCGCTGTCTGTCATGTACTCGCTCTCTGTCATGTACTCGCTCTCTGTCATGTACCTGCTGTCTGTCATGTACTCGCTCTCTGTCATGTACTCACTTTCTGTCATGTACTCGCTGTCTGTCATGTACTCGCTCTCTGCCATGTACTCGCTCTCTGTCATGTACCTGCTGTCTTTCATGTGCTTGCTGTCTGTCATGTCCGCGCTCTCTGTCTTGTGCTCGCTCTCTGTCATGTACTCGCTGTCTGTCATGTAATCGCTCTCTGTCATGTACTCGCTCTCTGTCATGTACCTGCTGTCTGTCATGTGCTCGCTGTCTGTCATGTCCGCGTTCTCTGTCATGTACTCGCTCTCTGTCATGTACCTGCTGTCTGTCATGTACTCGCTCTCTGTCATGTACTCGCTCTCTGTCATGTACCTGCTGTCTGTCATGTACTCGCTCTCTGTCATGTACTCGCTTTCTGTCATGTACTGGCTGTCTGTCATGTACTCGCTCTCTGTCATGTACTCGCTCTCTGTCATGTACCTGCTGTCTTTCATGTGCTTGCTGTCTGTCATGTCCGCGCTCTCTGTCTTGTGCTCGCTCTCTGTCATGTACTCACTCTCTGTCATGTACCTGCTGTCTGTCATGTACTTGTTCTCTGTCATGTACTCGCTTTCTGTCATGTACTCCCTGTCTGTCATGTACTCGCTGTCTGTCATGTACTTGCTCTCTGTCATGTACTCACTCTGTCATGTACCTGCTGTCTGCCATGTACTCACTCTCTGTCATGTACTCGCTCTCTGTCATGTACTTGCTCTCTGTCACGTACTCACTCTCTGTCATGTACCTGCTGTCTGCCATGTACTCACTCTCTGTCATGTACTCGCTCTCTGTCATGTACTCGCTGTCTGTCATGTACTTGCTCTCTGTCATGTACTCACTCTGTCATGTACCTGCTGTCTGCCATGTACTCACTCTCTGTCATGTACTCGCTCTCTACCATGTACTCGCTGAGTGTTCAACCCAGTCTGGAGCTAATTCTGACATCAGGCACCCAGATCAAATAGGCAATATCCAATCGGAGATGGAGATGAAATGTGGGAGATGTATAAGGAACAACACTGGCTATTTTCCAATGTCATCCAGAGTTAACAGATTGTAACCTCACTCGCCTGTAATGCTTGGGACCAAGTTACTTCTGGATTTTGGAATTGTCTGGATTCCAGAACAAAGTTAGAATTCCTAACCACACAATCACATCAGGTCTGATAACATCTGTGGAGAGAGACTGGAGCCAACGTTTCGAGTCCGGGTGACTCTTTGGCAAAGCAACTCTTTGAGAGCTTTGACAAAGGGTTTTCCAGACTCGAAACACTCGCTCCCTTCTCTCTCCAATGTGGATATAAATATTTACCTGAAACATTAAAAAAAACAATTAAAACAATATAAAGCAGTAATAAAGCTTGTTTTACTCCTCAGGGTACTGTACTTTCCACGTTTCTGATACTAAAGTACTGAACTAAACTGTCTGTCAGTACCTGGGCCTGTTCAAAGGTTTCAGGACAAGTGGTGTTTTTGAGCAGTAGGTTCCGGGACTGGAGAGGGTACCCAATAATCTGGTTACAAAATCAAGCTTGACGTGAGACATTAACTGCAGGAACACTATGTGTAAAGCACCTGGCATTGTGCTCATTGCAGCATATTGCTCCAGTAATGTGACTATTTATTTCTCTGCACTGAGTGTAAGAAAATAAATAGCCTGGATTCTAATGGCTGCTTCTCACGTGATTTCCAACCAAACCATTTGCCAGGCACCAATTCACAGTGCCTGCCTTTTTGTTTTAAAAGTCGCACCCCTCCTCTCCTCTCCTGCGTTTAAAATTATTTAAACGGTAGGTGAGCAGAAAGAGAGAAAATATTTCCTCAGCTCGAGGGAATCAGATGAAAGAGGTATCACCTCGAGCGAGGCTGTTCAGGGATGAGGTCAGGACATATCTCAATGCACAAAGATAAGTGGAAAACTGGAACTCTTTCCCCAAGAAATAAGGTCCAGGATTCTATAAAATTGTGGCTAAGTGTTGACGCTGGCGTAAACGCGGGCTCGCACAACATGGTGGAACCACACAGCGGGCCGGCGGGGAAGAAGTTAGCCCCCCCCCTGCCCAGATTGCGTGGGCCCACCAATCGGTCGCCCCTGATCGCAGGCTTGGCCGTCGTGGAGGCCCCCCCCCCAACCCCCCCCGCCCCCCCCTCCCCCCACCAGGACAGCCACTGCGGCGGTGGGTCCGAGCTCCCGCCGGGTGGAACCATGTTAGAACCACGCCGGCGGGAACTCGGTCGGTCGACCGCGGAGAATGGCCTCTTTCAATGGCCCCCGACCGGCACCGCGTCGACAGCGCACGTGGCTGGTGGAGACTCTCCGGTCGCCGAAGAACCGCGTCCCGGCGTCGTGGGCTGTCTCGGCGTCAACTCCGATTTTCCGGCCAAGGTGAGGTTGGGAATCAAATGAAAATTTCAAAACCGAGATAAATAGATTCCTGTCAGGCAAGTGTTATACCATCAATTCACTGTGAGACCGTGAGAACGAGTGAATATAAGGCTTTATTATCCATGAACTCGCCTGCCAGTGGTGGCTCTACAAATGAGTGCCACCCACAGGTGCCTGGTCTATATATTGCCCCAGTGAGGGTGGAGGCAGAGGCGGTGCCCACCGGGGTTCCAGTACAGTACCTGGAGGTAGACCGTATCATCACTTCCAGGTCATAGGTCACAGCACTATACAGTCAGTTCATACTTAGGTGAATACATTCACCACATTCACCCCCTGTTAAAAAATCAAGTCCAGCGGGGGTGACGTGGTGTCATTAAATATTCAGTCTGCCTGGAGACCGGATCATTCTTTTAGACCTCCTCAGCTCTGGCGATGTGGCGGGCACGGTTGTTGCAGGTGGTGTCACCGGGGGCGTGGTGACTGGAGCTTGAGCTTCAGTCCGGCGTGTCGGAGACGGTTGAGGGGTGTGGGTAGGCAGGGGGGTGGTGAGTTGTGGCAGTGCCGGCGCGGGACAATTCGGAGACCCAGGGGGGCGTAAGGGGCGGGGTGACAGTAGGCAGCGGGGGGGGGGGGCGCATTGGCAGGGGAACAAGCTGGCGCCAGGTCTCGTAGTGAGACCGTAACTTGCCGTCCGTCCTGGTGCGCGATGTAGGCGTACTGGGGGTTGGCGTGCAGCAGCTGGACCCTCTCGACCAGGGGGTCGGTCTTATGGCTCCTCGTATGCTTCCGGGGAAGGACAGGTCCCGGAGTGGTCAGCCAGGATGGAAGCGAGACCCCGGAGATGGACTTCCTCGGGACGACAAACAAACTGTCGTAAGGGGTCTCGTTCGTGGCTGTGCAGAGGAGCGAGCTAATGGAGCGGAGGGCGTCGAGGAGGGCCTCCTGCCAGCGGGGGGTTGGGAGACTTCTAGACCGGAGGGCCAGAAGGACGGCCTTCCATACCGTCGCGTTCTCCCTCTCCACCTGCCCGTTTCGCTGTGAGTTATAGCTCGTAGTCCTGCTCGAGGCGATGCCTTTACTGAGCAGGTACTGACGCAGCTCATCGCTCATGAACGATGTGGACGTACGCAGGGAAACCGAACAGTGTGAAGATGCTGTGCAGTGCCTTTATCACAGTGGCCGAGGTCACGTCGGGGCAGGGGACAGCGAAGGGGAAGCGGGAGTACTCATCGACGATGGTTAGAAAATATATATTACGATTGATGGAGGGGAGGGGCTCTTTGAAGTCAATACTTAGGCGCTCAAAGGGCCGGGAGGCCTTTACCAGGTAGGCCTTGTCTGGCCAGTAGAAGTGTGATTTGCACTCCGCGCAGACCTGGCAGTCCCTGGTCATGGCCTTGACCTCCTCGGTGGAGAAGGGCAGATTGCGGGCCTTAATAAAGTGGGTAACCCGGGTGACCCCCGGGCGACAGAGGTCATCATAGATAGCCCGCAGTCGGTCATCTTGCGCGCTGGCGCATGTGCTGCGGGACAGGGCACCTGGGGGCTCATTGAGCTTCCCAGGATGATACTTGATATCGTAATTGTAGGTGGAGAGTTCGATCCTCCACCTCAAGATTTTGTCATTTTTAATTTTGCTACGTTGTTAAACATAAAGGCTACCGACCGCTGGTCGGTGACGAGGGTGAACCTCCTACCGGCAAGGTAGTGCCAGTGCCGCACAGCTTCCAGTATGGCTTATGCTTCCTTCTCGACCGAGGGGTGTCGAATTTCGGAAGCGGGGGGGGTCCTAGAGAAGAATGCTACTGGCCTGCCCGCCTGGTTGAGTGTGGCGGCCAGTGCGACGTCTGACGCATCGCTCTCTACCTGAAAGGGGATGGACTTGTCCACCGTGCGCATTGCGGCCTTGGTGATGTCGGCCTTGATGCGGCTGAAGGCCGAGTGGGCCTCAGCTGTCAGGGGAAAACTGGTGGTTTGAATAAGTGGGCGGGCTTTGTCTGCATAGTTGGGGACCCACTGGGCGTAGTATGAAAGCAGCCCCAGGCATCGTTTGAGGGCCTTGAGGCTGTGGGGAGGGGAAAGTTCCCTGAGGGGGCGCATGCGGTCGGGGTCGGGCCCTAGGACTCCGTTCTCCATGACGTAGCCGAGGATGGCCAGTCGGGTAGTGCGGAAAACGCACTTCTCTTTGTTATATGTGAGGTTGAGGGATTGGGCGGCCTGGAGGAAACTCTGAAGGTTGGCGTCATGGTCCTGCTGATCATGGCCGTAGATGGTAACATTGTCCAAATACGGGTATGTAGCCCGCAAACCATACTGGTCCACCATTCAGTCCATCGTTCTCTGAAAAACCGAGATGCCGTTAGTGACGCCGAAGTGGGACCCTGAGGAAGTGGAAGAGACGGCCGGCTGCTTCAAAGGCAGTGAAGTGGTGCTCCTCCGGGCGGATCGGGAGCTGGTAGTCGGCCGATTCAGATCGACCATTGAGAACACATGGTACTGTGCGATCTGGTTGACCATCTCCGCTATGCGGGGGAGGGGGCACACATCCAGTTGCGTGAACCGGTTAATGGTCTGGCTGTAGTCCACAACCATCCGATTCTTTTCCCTAGTCCGGACGACCACCACTTGTGCTCTCCAGGGGCTGTTGCTGGCCTCGATGATCCGTTCCCTCAACAGTCGCTGCACCTCCGATTTGATAAAAGTCATGTCTTGGGAAATGTACCACCTGCTCCTGGTGGCGATGGGCTTACAGAGGTGAGTGAGGTTCGTAAAGAGCGAAGGGGGTGTGGGACTTTGAGGGTCGCGAGGCTGCATACTGTGAGGGGGGGCAAGGGTCCGCCTGACTGTAGGGTCAGGCTTCGGTGACAGCATTGGAAGTCTAATCCAAGCAGTAGGGGAGCGCAGAGGTGAGGGAGGACGTAGAGCTTAAAATGAGCACACTCGGCGCCCTGCATCGCGAGGTTAGCGACACAGTACCCCCGGATCTGAACCGAATGGAATCCGGAGGCAAGGGAGATTGTTTGGGGTGCGGGGTAGATGTGAAGGGAGCAGCGCCTTACCGTGTCAGGGTGAACGAAGCTCTTCATGCTCCCGGAATCGAAAAGAAGGGGGTCTCGTGCCCGTTGACCCGGACGACCATCATGGAACGTTTCAGGTGCTTTGGCTGCGACTGGTCGAGGGTGACTGCGCCAAGCTGCGGGTAGCCTGCGTGGTCGGCGGTATCGAGTTCACAAAATGGCGGCCCCCATGAGTTGCACGTGTCGGGCAGGGTCGAAGATAGCGACCAAGATGGCTGCCCCCATCGGTCGCACGTGTCGGTCAGTGCCGGAGCCGACGGCCAAGATGGCGGCCCCCACGAGTCGCACGTGTCGGCCGGTGTTGGAGCCGGCGGCCAAGATGGCAGCCCCCACGAGTCGCACGTGTCGGCCGGTGTTGGAGCCGGCGGCCGAGATGGCGGCCCCCATGAGTCGCACGTGTCGGGCAGGGTCGAAGATAGCGACCAAGATGGCTGCCCCCATCGGTCGCACGTGTCGGTCAGTGCCGGAGCCGACGGCCAAGATGGCGGCCCCCACGAGTCGCACGAGGCTCTGGTAGGCCACCTCTAATGAGGTGGCTAGTTTTACCGTGTCCCGCAGGTTAGTGGTCCCGTTTTCCAGCAGGCGCTGCCTGATGTAGTTTGATTGGGCCCCAGCCACATAGGTGTCCCGAATCAGTAGGTTCATGTGTTCCTCCGCCCTCACATCCCGACAGCTGCAGTTCCTTGCGAGTAGGGTCAGGTTTTCCAGCGATTCCCCGACGCCTTGATGGCGCGTAGTGAGAAGGTGTCGGGCGAACACCTCGTTGCGACTGCCGCCTCATACGTGGCAGCTTTCTCTATCATCACGGAGATTCGATGGCTCACCCGAGCGTGTAGGAGTCGCAGCTTGAGGGTTTCAGTGGGAGGCGTTATGGAGGTCGGCCTCGAAGCAGCGAAGCCAACGTTCGAAGATCTCCTTGGCCTCTGTCGCTCGAGCGTTCAAGTTCAAGCTTATCTGGCTTTAGAGCGGCTTCCATGGTGCTGTCGATGGATAATAAATTGCTATACCATCAATTCACTGCGAGACCGTGGAACGAGTGAACATTAGGCTTTATTATCCACGAACTCGCCTGCCAGTGTCGGCTGTGCAAATGAGTGCCACCTTCAGGTGGCCGGTCTATATATTGCCACGGTGAGGGCGGAGCCAGAGGCAGAGCCCACCAGGGTTCCAGTACAGTACCTGGAAGTAGACTGTATCATCATTTCCAGGTCATAGGTCATAGCACTATACAGACAGTTCATACTTAGGTGAATACATTCACCACAGCAAGGCTATTCAGGAACTGATCAATGGTTAAGATACAGATTAGCCGTGAATCAATGCAGAACAGTTTTGTCCTTGCCTTAACTGTCAAGATGTAGCAGAACCACTGGCAGCAGGTACACAGTGTACACACTGGAAGTACTGTACGCACCCCTGTTTGCATCAACGGGGCTGAGGTGAAGGTGGTTGGCAGCTTCAAATTTCTAGGTGTGCACATGGCTAAAAATCTGCCCTGGTCCACGTTAATGCTACCACCAAGAAAGCACAACAGCACCTATACTTTCTCAGGAAACTAAGGGAATTCGGCATGTCCACACTGACTCTTACCAACTTTTACAAATGCACCATAGAAAGCATCCTATCTGGCTGCATCACAGCCTGGTATGGCAACTGCTCGGCCCAAGACCATAATAAACCACAGAGAGTCGTAAACACAGCCCAGTCCATCACGTGAACCCGCCTCCCACCCATTGACTCTGTCTACACCTCCCGCTTCCAGGGGAAAGCGGGCAGCAGAATCAAGGACCCCTCCCACCCAGCTTATTCACATTCCAACTTCTTCCATCGGGCAGGAGACGTAAAAGTCTGAGAACACGCACAAACAGATTCAAAAACAGCTTCTTCCCCGCTGTTACCAGACTCCTAAAAGACAGTGAGATGCCGTTTGTGGTGAACCACTGTATGAGGGTATGTAAGGTAGACACAACAGCCTTTGTCACCCGGGGGTCACTCTATTGTACCATCTGGTCAAAGCTCACAATCTGCCCTAATCCGTCGAGGAAGTAAGGACTGTCACCAGGGACTGCCAGATCTGTGCGGAGTGCAAGCTGCACTTCTACCGGCCAGACTGTTCGCGCCTGGTGAAGGCTTCCCGTCCCTTTGAACGCCTCAGCGTGGATTTCAAAGGGCCCCTCCCCTCCACCGACCGTAACACGTACATTCTCAGTGTGGTCGATGAGTACTCCAGATTGCCCTTCGCCATCCCATGCCCCGATATGAAGTCTGCCACCGTCATCAAGGCCCTCAACACCATCTTCGCTCTGTTCGGTTTCCCAGCTTACATCCACAGTGACAGGTGATCTTCATTCATGAGCGATGAGCTGCGTCAGTTCCTGCTCAGCAGGGGTATAGCCTCCAGCAGGACGACCAGCTATAACCCCCGGGGAAACGGGCAAGTAGAACGGGAGAATGGGACGGTTTGGAGGGCCGTTCAGCTGGCCCTACGGTCCAGGAACCTACCAGCCTCTCGCTGGCAGGAGGTCCTCCCTGACGCTCTACATTCCATCCGGTCACTATTGTGCACCGCCACTAATAGCACACCCCATGAATGTGTTTTTACCTTCGCAAGGAAGTCCACATCCGGGGTGTCACTCCCGACTTGGCTCGCAGCTCCAGGACCGGTCCTTCTCCGTAGGCACGTCCGACTCCACAAGGCGGACCCCTTGGTGGACAGGGTTCACCTGCTCCACGCCAACCCTCAATATGCCTATGTTGAGTTCCCCGACGGCCGCCAAGATACTGTCTTAGTCAGGGACCTGGCACCGTCAAGTTCCACCCCAACACACACCCCCACCAATGCGTCCCCCCCCCACCTCCCGCCGCGCCGCCAAAATTGACCCCACCTGAGCACCCCCCCCTCCCCTTTTCCGCACAAGAGGATGAAGAAGACTTCGGCACGCTCCCGGAGTTCCCTGATGATTGGCCAGCATCAGCACCGCCACCACCGCCATTGGTGCCACCTCCACCACCGTCAGCACCGACTTCGCCGCCACCGTTACGCCGCTCCCAACGAAGCACCAAAGCACCGGATCGGCTGAACCTTTGATGGCTCTGGACTGTCAACATGGACCTTTTCTATTTTTCTTCTTAACACTGTACATAATTACACTGTTTGTATATAGTTTCACATCACCCCCCCCTGGACTCATTTTTAACAGGGGGTGAATGTGGTGATGTGGTAGTATATATTGGGGGTCATGTGGGACTGGAAGCCCTAATGTCATTGGCTGACAGATCCCAGGTCCTGGTTGGCCGTTGACCTCAAGCTCCGCCCTGAAGGCGGAGTATAAGAAGCTGGAGTCTTCCCCCGCAGGCCAGTTTACTATCGAGCTGCGGGGGAACAGACACGCTTAATAAAGCCTCATCGACTTCACTCTATTCGTCTCACGGAGTCTTTGTGCGCTACAATTTATTAAGCGTGTCTGACCCCCAGCCACGTGCGATGTATGGGGGCGGCCATTTTGTTCATCCCCGACGCCATCTTGGACGGCAACAACGGACCCCACTCCACTACTACAAACACGGCTCGCTTCGATTACGCTCGATCAAGCTCGGCCCCGGACACTCCAGACGACGACGACAACGGTACTAATAAACGGCCACAAGACGCCATGCCTAGTCGACTCCGGGAGCACGGAAAGCTTTATACACCCCGACACGGTAAGACGCTGTTCCTTGACCACCTATCCCAGCGCACAAAAGATTTGCCTAGCTGCAGGATCCCACTCCGTACAGATCCAGGGATTCTGCATAGTTACCCTAACGGTGCAGGGGAGGGAGTTCAAAAACTACAAACTAAACGTCCTTCCCCAACTCTGTGCCCCCACCTTGCTGGGATTAGATTTCCAATGCAATCTACAGAGCCTTACGTTCAAATTCGGCGGCCCCATACCCCCACTCACTATCTGCGGCCTCGCAACCCTCAAGGTGCAACCCCCGTCCTTGTTTGCGAACCTCACCCCGGATTGCAAACCCGTCGCCACTAGGAGCAGACGGTACAGCGCCCAGGACCGGACCTTCATTCGGTCCAAAGTCCAGCGGCTACTAAAGGAGGGCATAATCCAGGCCAGCAATAGTCCCTAGAGAGCGCAGGTGGTAGTAGTGAAGACAGGGGAGAAACAAAGGATGGTCATTGACTATAGCCAGACCATCAACAGGTACACACAACTAGACGCGTACCCTCTCCCCCGCATATCCGACATGGTCAATCGGATTGCCCAATATAAAGTCTTCTCCACCGTGGACCTCAAGTCCGCCTACCATCAGCTCCCCATCCGCCCAAGTGACCGCAAGTACACAGCCTTCGAGGCAGACGGGCGATTATACCATTTCCTACGGGTCCCTTTTGGCGTCACAAACGGGGTCTCGGTCTTCCAACGGGAGATGGACCGAATGGTTGATCAACATAGGTTGCGTTCCACGTTCCCGTATCTCGACAATGTAACCATCTGCGGCCACGATCAGCAGGACCACGACGCCAACCTCCAAAAATTCCTCCAGACCGCTAAAGCCTTGAACCTCACGTACAACGAGGACAAGTGCGTTTTTAGCACCGACCGGCTAGCCATTCTGGGCTACGTAGTGCGCAATGGGATAATAGGCCCCGACCCCGAACGTACGCGCGCACTCATGGAATTACCCCTCCCGCACTGCCCAAAAGCCCTGAAACGCTGCTTGGGGTTCTTTTCGTACTACGCCCAGTGGGTCCCCCAGTACGCAGACAAGGCCCGCCCCCTAATACAGACCATGACCTTCCCTCTGTCGACAGAGGCTTGCCAGGCCTTCAGCCGCATCAAAGCGGATATCGCAAAGGCCACGATGCGCGCCATCGACGAGTCCCTCCCCTTCCAGGTCGAGAGCGACTCCTCCGACGTAGCTCTAGCGGCCACCCTTAACCAAGCGGGCAGACCCGTGGCCTTTTTCTCCCGGACCCTCCACGCCTCAGAAATCCGCCACTCTTCAGTAGAAAAGGAAGCCCAAGCCATAGTGGAAGCTGTGCGACATTGGAGGCATTACCTGGCCGGCAGGAGATTCACTCTCCTCACGGACCAACGGTCGGTAGCCTTCATGTTCGATAGTGCACAGCGGGGCAAAATCAAAAACGACAAAATCTTAAGGTGGAGGATCGAGCTCTCCACCTTCAACTATGAGATTTTGTATCGTCCCGGAAAGCTGAACGAGCCGTCCGATGCCCTATCCCGCGGCACATGTGCCAACGCACAAATTAACCGCCTCCAAACCCTCCACGAGGACCTCTGCCACCCGGGGGTCACTCGGTTTTACCACTTCATCAAGTCCCGCAATCTCCCATACTCATTAGAGGAGGTCCGTACAGTCACAAGGGACTGCCACATCTGCGCGAAATGCCAAGCCGCATTTTTTCAGGCCAGATGGAGCGCACCTGATTAAGGCTTCCCGCCCCTTTGAACGCCTCAGTCTCGATTTCAAAGGGCCCCTCCCCTCCACCGCCCGCAACGCATATTTTCTTAATGTAGTGGACGAATACTCCCGCTTCCCTTTTGCCATTCCCTGTTCTGACATGACCGCGGCCACAGTCATTAAAGCCCTGAACAGCATCTTCACACTGTTCGGTTACCCCGCATACGTCCACAGCGACAGGGGGTCCTCTTTCATGAGTGACGAGCTGCGCCAGTTCCTGCTCAGCAAGGGCATAGCCTCAAGCAGGACGACCATGGAATTACCCCCGGGGGAACGGGCAAGTAGAAAGAGAGAACGGCACGGTCTGGAAGGCCGTACTACTGGCCCTACGGTCCAGGGACCTCCCAGTTTCACGGTGGCAGGAGGTCCTCCCGGACGCTCTCCATTCCATCCGGTCGTTATTATGTACGAGCACTAATCAAACGCCTCATGAGCGTCTCCTTGTCTTCCCTAGGAGGTCCTCCTCTGGTACGTCGCTGCTGACCTGGCTGGCGGCCCCAGGACCCATCCTGCTCCGAAAGCATGTGCGGGCACATAAGGCGGACCCGTTGGTCGAAAGGGTTCACCTCCTCCACGCGAACCCCCAGTACGCCTACGTGGAGTACCCCGACGGCCGACAGGACACGGTCTCCCTGCGGGATCTGGCGCCCGCCGGTAACACGCACACCCCCCCGACACCATCAACCCAACCCCCCCCCTTCCTGCCACCACTGCACCCCGCGACCGCCCCCTTCCCAGGAGGATCGGTTCCCCTCCCCTCAGCACCGACCAAGAATCAAGCCCGAGCTGAAACCGCACGGCTCCTGGAGGCGACAACACTGGTACAAGCACCACCACCACCGCCGGGGCCGAGGCGATCGACACGGACGACCAGACCGCCCGACCGACTTGTGGCGTCGATGTAAAACAAATATGGACTGTTCACAAGAACATTTTGCTTTTCTTCCTATACCCTCTGTATATAGTTGCAACAGGACGAAATTGTCCAATACTGTATTGCCATGTGAATGTTTTGTCCTCCCAGGACCAGCCCTGTAAACCCTTACCACCATACGAAGCATCACCCCGCCGGGTTCATTTTTGACAAGGGGTGAATGTGGTAGTATGTATTGGGGGTCATGTGGGACTGGAAGCCCTAATGTCATTGGCTGACAGATCCCGGGTCCTGGTTGGCCGTTGACCTCAAGCTCCGCCCTGAAGGCGGAGTATAAGAAGCCGGAGTCTTCCCCCGCAGGCCAGTTTACTATCGAGCTGCGGGGGAACAGACACGCTTAATAAAGCCTCATCGACTTCACTCTATTCGTCTCACGGAGTCTTTGTGCGCTACAGGTGAACCACTGTATTAGGGTATGTACGGTAGGACCTGCACTACAGGTTCGCCGGTAGCCCCTGCCGGCTGGCTCCGCCCACTAAGAACTGTATAAATATACATGACCTCCATTGCCCTGCTATTTCGCCAGCTGCAGCAGGAGGCCACGCATCTGACTGCAATAAAGCCACAGTTGTACCCAATCTGCGTCATTGTGCAATTGATTGCGCATCACCGTTTAGCTTAATTAAGCAGGAGGCAGCACAATCAGACAGAAACATTCAAAGATTTTCTGGAAGCCACACAGCCGCCCCTCACTTCAAGTTACTAACTGGGACAGGGCAGAGGAGGGGGGCGGGTGGTGGTGGAGAGACAAAACTGTGAGGAGGGGCCTCCAGTTGGCTACACAGGCCTGGAATATAGTACTTCCTCCACTGGCCAGAAGCCCACAGGGTTAAACCCGCCAGGCTGCGGCCTCTCCTCGTCCATTAAATCAGAGCAGCGACGGGATGAGCCCCTGAATGGGAATTACTTGCCCACTTAAGAGCCTCAAAAGGCCAGGGACAGACGTCCCACCCGATGCCTCCTGCGATGCTTATCACGGTGGGGGCAGAGGTGGGTGGGCAGGCAGCCAGCACGCTGCAGATGACACAGCGTCCTGTTTTACAGAGTCACCCAACTGCTTTTAGCCAGTGGGTAGCCGCATAAGATTCACTTTGGGGGACGGTTATGGCACAGAAGGCCCCCCCACCCCCGCCGAGCCTGGCAAATATTCTCACTTCAGGAGCTGTGGCAATTTCACTTTCGAACGCCATGATTGAAACTTCCTCCAACACACTTTGGACAGTGCATTACAGATTCTCACCACCCGCTGCATGCAAATCAGTGATTCCTTTGCCAATTGTCTTAAATCAGCGGCCTCTGGTTCTCGATCCACTCGCCAATTGGAACTGTTTCTCTCTGACCTCGTACCAGGCGTGACGGGTGAATCAAGGGAGAGGCTCAAATCAGGCTTTGTGTTGGGCGCGAAGCCTCGTGCGAGTCACCTGATTCGCAGCACCTGGCTCGCTGGGCGTGATCCAGATAATGATATTTAAAGGACCCATTAGGCTCATTTAAATATGCTCGCCCACCTTTGACGCTGCATTCACCCCATGCCCAGGTGTCACGAGCTACACCGGCAGCACTGATTCGCACTGGTCTCCACAAACTGAGACCATTGGTGATGGCCACTCGGGGATCCTGGAGGCCATTGGAGCCCCTGGGTGGTCGGGAGAAGGACAGGACAGCACCCTGACACTCCCCCTGGCACCCTGCTAACCTGGCAGTGCCTACCGGTCACCCTGTCAGTTCCAACCTGGCACTGGGAGGGTGCAGAGTTGGCACTGCCAGGGCAGCCTTGTCACTTCTTGGGTGCCATGTTTCCCAAGTGCCACAGTGGCACTGCCAAGGTTCAGGGCCTGAGAGGGGCCATGCCATTGCAAGGGTAAGTATGAAGGGTCGGGGATGAAGGGGGGAGGGTATGAAGGGGCCTCATAAATGTTGGGGGTGGGTGAAGGGGAGGCCCAGACGGATGTGTGTGGCGGTCTAAAAAGGAGGGGCCCTCAGCGACGCTATGGCGGGGTTTCGCTATGGGTCTGGTTTAGCTCACTGGGCTAAATTGCTGGCTTTTAAAGCAGACCAAGGCAGGCCAGCAGCACGGTTCAATTCCCGTACCAGCCTCCCCGAACAGGCGCCGGAATGTGGCGACTAGGGGCATTTCACAGTAACTTCATTGAAGCCTACTTGTGACAATAAGCGATTTCATTTCATTTCATTCATTCATTCATTTCATTTCATTTCCTCACTTGGTGGAGGGGGATTAATGTAGAGGATAGTCTTTCCCTTGGGTGAGGAGTGTGCTTGGGGATCGGGACACCCTTTCAAAATGGCGCCCTGAACACTGAGCAGCTGCTCTCACCGGCAAGCTCAGCTCCCCAGTGATGAAAACATTTCTCAGTGTGGTCGAGACCGGGGACAAACTACCCAAAGGCCCAAAAAACATGATCTTGTGTGGATGAATCCCGGTTTGGAACTCACCCACAAAGCCTATGGGAAACCATTGCCCCCCCCCGCCCCACAACACACCCAAAATGGCACTTGGAAGGTTTTGGGTTGAATTGCACCCTCGATCTTGAACTCTTCACACTGAAGCATTCAATGGCAGGTGTCAGAGAACTTCTCCATCCTGTCATTAACATCTGACTAAAGTGAAACAAAAGAATCAGCAACTGTGAGGCAGTGAAGAGGCTTTTCACTATCAGCAGAGAATGTGCCATCTGGCTGAATAAGTTGCGATTAAATTCTTGCGATGCCACTTCAATGTTAAAGGATGTGGCACCTTTAACACAATATAACATTCCAAGGCATTTCACACAGGCATTAAAAGACACTCTATTGAATAAAGCCGTCAAGAAGTTTTAAAGCAGACTATGATCCAAAAGCAGATTCTAAAGTGCATCTAAAATGAGTTGGAAGTAGAGGGCGTGGAGGTGTAAGGAAGATATTGCAGAGGTGTGGACCCACAGGCCTCTGAAAGCACAGCTGCCAATACTGGAGCAATTAACAATCAGGGATGTTTAAAAGGCTGGAATTCGATTCATTTATATTTGTGAGAGGGTGATGGGGCCGCAGCAAATTAGAGCGGTGAAAAGGGAAAGGCTATGTGGGAGATCTGAAAACGGGGGTTGGGGAGACTTTAATTGCAAGGAGTCTGCTTTGCTCGGTCAGTACAGGGGCAATGGATGAATGGTGCTTGGTGTGAACGAGGATACATGGCAGCCGAGTTTACAATGGCTTCAAGAATTCGGAGGCCACATTTTGGGGAGTTGGCCCGGAATGTGTTCTGGAAGAATGCCTGTAAGTAACAAAATCTCGGATGATGTTTTCAGCAGCAAATAAACTGAGCTGGGGCAGAATTGGCCGATGTTATGGAGGTGGAAATAGGCAATCTCCGTGCTGTGGTGATTATGCGGTGGCGGGGTGGGAGGGGGTTTCTCCGGACCCCAGCCCTGTGTTTCCCGGCAGTGGGAGGAGGCCATCAATCCCTAGCGGGGGGGGGGGGGGTTCTCTGCTCCCACTGCTGTCAATGGGATTTTGAATTGAAGCCACAGTGCCAGGAAACCCTCGGGCGGGAGTGCACTGCGGGCGGTACCAGATAATCCCACCACCAGTCAACGGCTCGAAAATTCCACCCATAATTAAAGCTCATCTTAGGGGTCAAATATGACACCAAGGTTCCAAGCAGTCTGTTTTCATCTCAGGCTGTTTCCTGGGAGTGGGATGGGGTTGCTAGCTAGTTCCTGGTTTTGTCCATAGACAATAAGGTCTTCAACCTTCCTAATATTTGTTTGGAAGAAATTTCAGATCATCCAGTGCTGGATGTCAGACGAGCAGTCTGACCATTCACCCATAAATAGCAACAAATGCTATTCGTGTTGACTGTTAGTTTGACAGTAAATTCTGACCCATTTTGTGAGTGTTTCACATTTCTTTTTTGTACATCGGAGTTCATTTCTAGGATAGGCAGAAAATGTATCTTGAACTTGTATCGAAACCTTGCTAAACTGCTGTTGAACTTTTTTACTTGTGGATTTAGATTTAAATGACAAGATGATTTCAGACAATATACAAATTGGCCACATGTGATTGGCAGTGAGGCAGAAAGTTGTAGATTTTAGGAAGATATTAAAGGATTAATTAGGTGGGAAGGAAAGTGGCAAATTGAGTTCTATCCAGAGAGGTGTGAGGTAATACATTTGACACTGAAAATTATAGAGAATACCCACAGATCCTTGAAGGCAACAGCATGGTGAGTGAAGGCCGTTAAAAAGGCATAACCAATATTTTTCCTTATTGGCCAAGGCATAGAACATGTGGGGCGGGATTCTCCGACCCCCCGCCGGGTCGGAGAATCGCCGGGGGGGCGGCGTGAATCCCGCCCCCGCCAGCCACCGAATTCTCCGGCACTGGAGATTCGGCGGGGGCTGGAATCTCGCCGCGCTGGTCGGCTGCCGCTCGCAGCGACCCCCCTGGCAATTCTCCGGCCCGCGATGGGCTGAAGTCTCGTTGGTTCTTTGCCAGTCCCGCCAGTGTAAATTAGACTAGGTCCCTTACCGGTGGGACTTGGCGGCGCGGGCGGGCTCCGGGGTATTTGGGGGGGGGGGGCGCGGGGCAATCTGGCCCCGGGGGTGCCCCCACGGTGGCCTGGCCCGCGATTGGGGCTGACCGATCCGCGGGCTGGCCTGTGCCGTGGGGGCACTCCTTTCCTAGGCGTTGGCCGTGTCAGCCTCCGCGATGGCTGACGCATAGGTGAAACCCCTGCTCGTGCGCGGGGATGACGTTAGCAGTCGCTGATGCTCCCGCGCATGTGCGGACCTGCACTGGCCGGCGGAGTCCCTTCGGCCCCGGCTGGCAGAGCGCCAAAGGCCTTCCACTTCAGGCCCGGCTGGCAGAGCGCCAAAGGCCTTCCACGCCGGCCGGCGCGGTGCAAGCCACTCCGGGGCGGACCTAGCCCTGATGGTGTGGAGGAATCCGCACCTTTGGGGCGGGCCGATGCCGGTGTGGTTCACGCCACTCCGCCCCGCCGGGTACGGGAGAATCCTGCCCAAGGTTGCACTACAGTTGTATAAAACAGGAATTGGGCCAAAGCCAGATGCTATATACAGTTTGGCCACGGCATTACACAAAGGATATCCTCACACTAGACAGGATGCAGAGGGCACAGAGATACTGCCACGAATGAAGGATTTTAGCCAGGAGGAAAGATTGTATCGGGATTTGGAGGCTCGGGTTATTGTCTTAGGAACAGAGGAGGCTGAACGGAAATTTAAGTGGGGTGTATTAAATTGTGGGGGTTATAGATAGAGTGAATAGGAGGGCCCTCTTTCCCAAGCAAAGGGTTCAACAGCCAGGGGCCATAAATCTAAAGTGTTTGGTGAAAGGATTAGAAGGTTGAGGGGGAGGAGTGGGTGGTGGGGGTGGGGGTGGGGGGGGGGTGTGCAGGTGAAGAATATATTTTTCTCCCAGAGGGTGGTGAGTGTCGATGATCTATCGTGATCCTTCGCAATTGCATTGTTCTGCTAACTGCATCGTCAAATACACGTGATGGTCATTGGGCTCCACCTCCAAAAGCGTATAAATGGGCACAGCTGGGTCATTTGGGTATGGGAAAGCAATAAGAGTTTGCTACCTTGGTGATGTGCTTTGAAAATAAACTTTCTGAAAGTTAAAATTCAAGCATCAGACTTATTTCCTCACTGTATCCAATTATTGAAATGAATATGGTAGCAGAGGATGAACATTCAGCTTTGGTGATTGGTTGCTGTCAAAAGAAAGTTCTTGGGCGAGATTATAGAACATAGAACGACACAGTGCAGTACAGGCCCTTCGGCCCACAACGAGTTCACTCCGACCCCCCGCCGGGTCGGAGAATCGCCGGGGGCTGGCGTGAATCCCGCCCCCGCAGGTTGCCGAAGTCTCCGGCACCGGATATTCGGCGGGGGCGGGAATCGCGCCGGTTGGCGGGCCCCCCCGCGTGATTCTCCCGCCCGGATGGGTCGAAGTCCCACCACTAAAATGCCTGTCCCGCCGGCGTAAATTAAACCACCTACCTTACCGGTGGGACAAGGCGGCGCGGTCGGGCTCCGGGGTCCTGAGGGGGCGCGGGGCGATCTGGCCCCGGGGGGTGCCCCGACGGTGGCCTGGCCCGCGATCGGGGCCCACCGATCCGCGGGCAGGCCTGTGCCGTGGGGGCACTCCTTCCCTTCCGCCTCCGCCACGGTCTCCACCATGGCGGAGGCCGAAGAGACTCCCTCCACTGCGCATGCGTGGGAAGCTGTCAGCGGCCGCTGACGCTCCCGCGCATGCGCCGCCCGGAGATGTCATTTCCGCGCCAGCTGGCGGGGCACCAAAGGCCTTTTCCGCCAGCTGGCGGGGTGGAAATTTGTCCGGTGCCGACCTAGCCCCTCAAGGTTGGGGCTCGGCCCCAAAGATGCGGAGCATTCCGCACCTTTGGGGCGGCGCGATGCCCGTCTGATTTGCGCCGTTTTGGGCGCCAGTCGGCGGACATCGAGAATTTCGCCCATTAAGTGTACTGTTGCTGCCAAGTTTAAGTTACAGGATGCTGTAAAGGTGATGAAAAATATCAGGCATGATTATCCACTCATATTCTCAGAGATGGCCCCATCCGTGCAATAGAAAACCGAAGTTGAGATGTGGCATGGGTTACTTCGGGCGCGATTCTACCCCCCCCCCACGCCGGGTGGGAGAATCGCGCCACGCCCCGACCCCCGTACGAGATTCTCCCACCCCCGCCGAAACCAGCGCCGCGCGATTCACGCCGGGCCGCTCGGAGAATCGGCGCACACGGCGAGCGGCGATTCTCCGGCCCGGATGGGCCGAGCGGCCGCTACGACACGACAGGCTTCTGCTGGCGCCGTCCACCCCTGGTCGCTGCCGGCGGGAACTCTGCGGGAACGCTGGGAGGGGGGGAGCGGGGGGGGCTGCCTGTGTGGGGGGATGGGGGCTCCTTCACCGCGGGGGCCTCCAATGGGGTCTGGCCTGCGATCGGGGCTCACCGATCGGCGGGCCGGACTCCCCCCACCCCTGTGGGGGCCAGAATAGGTCGTGCCTGGGCCCTGTTCGCGCCATTGTGAAACGCAACGGCGTTCACGATGGCGCGGGCACTTGGTCTGTGCCGTGGAGAATCGGCCCCTTCATTACCCAAAAAGAAGCAAGATATGGTCTTGGCTTCATCATTACCAGCAACGAGTAAAATTAGGAGTGAAGTATTTTCAGAATGAAACATCAATGATTTGGACAACAAAGAGGGATTGCACATTCTGTATGGTTGTGGATAATTTTGACAAAAAAGGTGACGAATTGGAAGCATATGAAGCTTGATCAGCCTTTGATTGATTAAAGATAACAGATAATAATAAGAATAATCTTTTTATTGTCACATGTTGGGTTACATTAACACTACAATGAAGTTACTGTGAAAAGCCCCTAGTCGCCACATTCCTGCACCTGTTTGGGTACACGGAGGAGAATTCAGAATTCTCAGCTGGCACGGGAATTAAACCCGCCCTGCTGGCCTTGTTCTTCATCACAAACCAACTGTCGAGCCCACTGAGCTAAACCAGCAAAACCAGATGGTCGATCCATGGATGAATATATCATGGTCTTTGACAGATGGTATAAGATAGGTTTGGTTTAGCACAGGGCTAAATCGCTGGTTTTGAAAGCAGACCAAGGCAGGTCAGCAGCATGGTTCAATTCCTGTACCAGCCTCCCCGAACAGGCACCGGAATGTGGCGACTAGGGGCTTTTCACAGTAACTTCATTTGAAGCCTACTTGTGACAATAATTCATTCATTCATTTTCATTCAAGAGATTGACCAGATTTGAACTTGACATCCTAGAGTTGGCTCTTGCATTTAAGCTACTTGATTGTGCACGCATTTCCCATGTCGACAAACATTGTTAGTATTGATGGGGTTTCAATTCCAAAGGACAGAATCTCTTATGAGGAGAGATTGCCTAGGCTAGGATTGTTCTTGCTGGAGTTCAGAGAAATGAGGGGGGATCTCATAGAGACTTATAAAATTCTAACAGGGTTAGATAGAGTGGCTGCAGGGAAGATGTTCCCAATGGTGGGTGTGTCCAGAACCAGGGGTCACAGTCTGAGGATTCAGGGTAAACCATTTCAGACAGAGATAAGGAGACATTTCTTCACCCAAAGAGTGGTAAGCCTGTGGAATCCATTACCACAGGAAGTAGTTGATGCTAAAACATTGAATATATTCAAGAGGCGGCTAGACATAGCATGTGGAGTGAATAGGATCAAAGGCTATGGGGAGAAAGCAGGATTAGGCTATTGAGTTGGATGATCAGCCATGATGGTGATGAATGGCGGAGCAGGCTCGAAGGGCCAAAAGGCCTCCTCCTGCTCCGATCTTCTATGTATTTTGTGGACCAAATGATTGCTGTCCTAAAAAAAACTCTAGGAAGGCAATCATTTCAAGCTACTTTCAGGTTGAATGCGGGCAACTCGGAGATGAAGCAAAGGATGGAGGATTCGATGGTGGCTGAATTTTGAGATCGGCAAAACATTAAACACAGATTCCAGTCCGTGGATGGGGTAATTGGCAGCCAGTGTGATGATGGTAACCAGGGCAGGGATGGCCGGAGTGGAAGTAAAGTGGGCTTGGAATGGTGAACGCAGACACCTAAAACCTGAGAAATGTCTGGGGAACGGTTCCTTGATGTTTTCAGTGTGATTCCAAGAATCATTATGAAATGCGTGGCCCACCATGAAATAATCACATTTTTGAAATAGCATGTGAAACATACAGATGCGCCCCCTGCTCTAGAAGGGAGGAGCTTTAACTCAACCTTTCCTGCTCATCTGAATGGTTTGCATGCAAGCACAAAGGCTTTCATTAAAACTGAGATCCCAGAGGACGTTCACTGAGCCTTCTGGCCCTGTACAAGGCCAATGGGAATACAACTCAATAAAAACAAAACACCGCGGAAGCCGAAAATCGGAAATAAAAACAGGAAATGCTGGAAAAACCCAGCAGGTCCGGCAGCAGCTGTGTCGAGAGAAATAGAGTGAATGATTTGAGTCTGCATGATCGTTCAGAGTTCCAGGGATAAATGTGATGGATCATGAGGGATTGGAACCGCTGGCGCAGAGGAAAAGGTCAGTGATCGGAGGGGGGGGGAGCGAGGAGAGACTGCAACAAAGATGTGTCGGTCACGAGACGGAGGAAATATCGACGACGGTGTGAAGGGCTGATCGTGGCCATACGTAGGAAAGAGCAAAGGTTAGCGCTCGGTGAAATCAAAACTGAGGAACAAGTGACAGGTGGCCCAGTGGGGGAGGGGAGATTTTGCATTGGGACAAAAAAATGCTTTGGGTAAAACGAGGGGTTCAAGATGGAGGAGAAATGTCACATTCTAAAGTTGTTGAATTCAATATTATGTCTAGCCCAATCGGAAGATGATGTTCTGCTCCTTCAGTGCGTGTTGGGCTTCACTGGAGCACTGCAGCAGGTCCAGGACAGACATGAGAGCAAGCTGCTGATGGCATGCAACAGGAAGGTTGAGGTCCTGCTTGTGGATTAAGCAAAGTTGTTTCGCAAAGTAGTTACCCAAGCCTCCCCAATGTCGAGGATGCCGCATTGGAATCAGCAAATACAGTAGACCGTATTGAAGGAGGTGCCAGTGAAACGCTGCTTCACCCAAAAGGAGTGTTTGGAGCCTTGAATGGGGAGGAAGTAAAGGGGAAGGTGTTGCACCTTCTGTGTTTGCAAGGGAAGGTGTTATGGGAACTCGTGCTATAGGAACTCCCCACCTGACTTCTTGATTAATAAGGGGATCAGGAGTTATGGGGAGAAGGCAGGAGAATGGGGATGAGAAACTAATCAGCCATGATTGAATGGCGCAGCAGACTCGATGGGCCGAGTGGCCTAATTCTGCTCCTATGCCTTCTGGTCTTCTGGTCTTAAAGCCTGTCCACCCTCGAAAAAGGCAGAAGTCAGGAATGTGATGGAATACTCTCCACTTTCCTGTTTATGTGAAACTCCAACAGCGCTCGCGAAGCTCGACACCATCCAGGTAAAAGGAGCCTCTTGATTGCTCCCCCTTCCACAAACATTCAATTCCTCCACCACTGTCGCACAGTGGCAGCCGTGTGTACCATCGACAAGGTGCACTGCAGGAACACACTAAGGTTCCTGAGACAGAACCTTCCAAACCCACGGCCACTCCAGAAGGACAAGAGCCGCAGATACCTGGGAACCCCACCACCTGGAGGCTCCCCTCCAAGTCATCAACCACCCTGACTTGGAAATATATCATCGTTCCTTCACTTGTCCCTGGATCAAAATGCTGGAACTCCCTCCCTAACAGAGGGTGTACCTACACCCGGGGACTGCAGTGGGTTCAAGAAGGCAACTCATCATCACTTTCAAAGGGGCAAAATAATTAAGGGTGGACAATAAATGCTGGCCTCGCCAGCAATGCCCAGATCCTGCAAACCAATGTTTAAAAATGCAGTAAAGAAAAATGTAATTGTATAAGTCAGGAATCAAATGATTAGGGTCCAGTTCACAACACTTATTGACACTGACTACACCTTCACAGATTTGGAACAAAATATGGAGAGGGAAGGCGCTCTGCGCACAAATTGGACAATTATGAGGAGACAACAACAACATATAAAATATTGATTGATGGTGAACAAAGTAGTGCTCGAGCTCAGGATAACGCTAATTACTCAGAAGAACCAATACCCAAAGTCTGAACAAAGGTGATGCATGATCAATTGACCACCAAAGCGAGGTTGTCGTCCAACTGAAGGCTTTAATAAGCTGTTTCCCCCAGCAGCTCAGGTACAGAAAGAAAGCTGCTGGGGCGGCACGAGCTCTTATACCCCGCCTTGCAGGGCGGAGCTACCATACAGCTTGACCAATAGGAAACATAAATACCTACCAATGGTGTTCCAGCATTACCAGGTACCGTTATACCTCTACACAGGCTACCACATTCACCCCCTGTTCAAAAAGAGTCCGGCGGGGTTGGTGGCTTGATATTACAACATGGTAACGTGGTAGAAATTATAGGTATGGAGGTACCATAACACCTCCGTACAGCATTTTGTCTTATTGTCGTACTAATTACAGACTCACAATTAACTATATACACTTTAAAATGAGGCAATCAGTCGATCGGGGACCTGGTCGTCCTCTGTGATCGTCGAAGCTCTGGTGGTGACGCCGGTGGAGGCTCGGGCGTCTGTGACTCCGGGAGCGTGGCCTCGATCGCTGTGGCAGCTTCAACACCCCTAGACGGCGTTGGTGGGGAAAATGGTTGACCTGGGAAGGGAGTGTCTGCGGGGTGCGTCAGTGGGTGGGGGGGCGTAGACGGGGCCGGCAGAAGGACCAATCCTCCTGTAAGGTGCACTGGTGGAAGGGAGGGTGGGACTGGTGGCTGGTGGCTGGGATGTGCGTGGGGATCCGGCGGACGCCAGGTCTCGTAGGGAGACCGTATCTTGCCGGCCGTCGGGGTACGCCACGTATGCGCACTGTGGGTTAGCGTGGAGAAGGTGGACCCTCTCGATCAACGGGTCCGACTTGTGCACCCGCACGTGTTTTCGGAGCAGGATGGGTCCGGGAGCTGACAGCCAGGTCGGGAGCGAGGTCCCGGAGGAGGACTTCCTGGGGAAGACAAGGAGACGTTCGTGAGGTGTTTGGTTGGTCGTGGTACAAAGTAGTGACTGGGTGGAGTGGAGGGCATCCGGGAGGACTTTTTGCAAGCGGGAGACTGTGAGATTCCTGAACCATAGGGCCAATAGGACAGTCTTCCAGACCGTTCTGTTCTCCCTCTCTACCTGTCCGTTACTCCGGGGTTTGTAACTGGTCGTCCTGCTCGAGGCGATGCCCTTGCTGAACAGGAATTGACGCAGTTCGTCGCTCATAAAGGAGGACCCCCTGTCACTTTGTATGTAAGCAGGGAACCCGAACAGCATAAAGATGCTATGGAGGGCCTTGATGATGGTGGTTGTGGTCATGTCCGGGCAGGGGATGGCGAATGGGAACCAGGAGTACTCGTCAATCACGTTCAGGAAGTACGTGTTGCGGTCGGTGGAGGGGAGGGGGCCTTTGAAGACTGAAGAGCCTTTATCAGGTGCGCTTTCTCTGGCCTGTAGAAGTGCGGTTTGCACTCCGTGCCGATTTGGCAATTCCCGGTGGCTGTCCTGACCTCCTCGATGGAGTAGGGCAGGTTGCGGGTCTTGATAAAGTGGAAAAAGCGAGTGACCCCCGGGTGGCAGAGGGCCTCGTGGAGGGCTGGGAGGCGGTCCACTTCTGCGTTGGAGGCATGTTTAGCTTCCCGGGATGATACAAGATCTCGTAGTTATAGGTGGAGAGTTCGATCCTCCACCGCAAGATCTTATCGTTTTTTATCTTGCCCCGCTGTGCATTATCGAACATGAAAGCAACCGACCGCTGGTCAGTGAGAATTGTGAATCTCCTGCCGGACAGGTAATGCCTCCAATGTCGCACAGCTTCTACTATGACCTGAGCCTCCTTTTCAACTGAGGAGTGGCGGATTTCGGAAGCATGGAGGGTACGTGAGAAGAAGGCCACGGGTCTGCCCGCTTGGTTGAGGGTGTCCGCCAGAGCTACGTCAGACGCGTCGCTCTCGACCTGGAAGGGGAGGGACTCGTCAATGGTGTGCATCGTGGCCTTTGCAATGTCTGCTTTGATGCGGCTGAAGGCCTGGCGGGCCTCTATCGACAGGAGAAAAACTGTGGATTGGATCAGGGGACGGGCCTTGTCCGCATAGTTGGGGGCCCACTGGGCATAGTTAGAGAAAAACCCAAGCCAGCGCTTCAGGGCCTTGGAGCAGTGAGGGAGGGGGAACTCCATAAGGGGCGCATGCGTTCAGGGTCGGGGCATATAACTCCATTTCGCACTACGTAGCCGATGATGGCTAGGCGGTCGGTGCTAAACACGCATTCATCCTTGTTATACGTAACGTTAAGGATCTTTGCGGTCTGGAGGAATTTTCGGAGGTTGGTGTCGTGGTCCTGTTGGTCATGGCCGCAGATGGTGACATTATCGAGATACGGGAATGTTGCCCGTAAACCGTACTGGTCAACCATTCGGTCCATCTCGCGCTGGAAGACCGTGACCCCGTTAGTGACGCGGAAGGGAACCCTTAAAAAGTGGTAGAGCCGCCCATCTGCCTCGAAGGCAGTGTACTTGCGGTCACTAGTGCGGATGGGCAGCTGGTGGTAGGCGGACTTAAGATCCACCGTGGAGAAGACATTGTAATGCGCGATCCTGTTTCCCAGGTCGGATATGTGGGGGAGAGGGTACGCGTCCAGCTGCGTAAACCTTTTGATGGTCTGACTGTAGTCGCTGACGATCCTATGCTTCTCCCCGGTCTTTACCATCACTACTTGAGCTCTCCAGGGACTGTTGCTAGCTTCAATGACTCCTTCCCTCAGTAGCCTTTGGACCTCTGACCCAATAAGGATCTGATCGTGGACACTGTACCGACTGCTCCTGGTGGCGATGGGTTTGCAATCCGGGGTGAGGTTCTCAAACAGGGAAGGCGGGTCGACCTTGAGGGTCGCGAGGCCGCAGACAGTGAGGGGGGTATAGAGCCTCCGAATGTGAAAGTTAGACTTTGGAGATTGCACTGGAAGTCTAACCCTAGGAGTGTGGCCGCGCAGAGGTGGGGAAGGACGTAGAGCCGGTAATTTTTCAACTCCCTTCCCTGGACAGTGAGGTTTGCTACACAAAACCCCTTTATCTCTACTGAGTGGGAACCGGAGGCCAGGGAGATTTTTTGATTAACAGGGTGGACGAGGAGAGAACAGCGTCTTACCGTGTCGGGGTGTATGAAGCTCTCTGTGCTCCCAGAGTCGATTAGGCAGGACGTCTCGTGCCGGTTGATTAGTACAGTTGTTGTAGCAGTTGGGAGTGTTCGAGGACAGGACTGGTCCAGGGTCACCGAGGCTAATCGCGGCAGCAGTTGAGTGTTCTCTTCAGGTGGTGTGTGGTCAGCTGAGCTGGGGTCCTGGGAGTCCATCCAAGATGGCGGCGCCCATTGGTCGCACATGGCGGGGGTGCACAAAATGGCGACGCCCATCCCTCACACACGGCATCCGCGGGACAAGATGGCAGCGCCCTGGGGTCGCACGTGGCCCTGGAGGAGGAAGATGGCGGTGCCCGCTGGCTGCACGGGGACCGTGGAGAGGGTTGTGGTGGCGGTCCACATTCACCACCAGAGACTGCAGCGACTGCACAGGCCTGGCATACCACCACGAAGTGGCCCTTTTTACCGCATCCCTTGCAGGTGGATGCGCGGGCCGGACAGCGCTGCCAGGGGTGCTTGGCCTGCCCACAAAAGTAGCAGCGGGGCCCCCCGGGGTTGTCAGGCCGCCTTGCAACACAAGCTTGTGGGGGGATGGGAGATGTCTAGGGGTCGGCTGCGGAGGGGTTCCACGCTGCCCAGGAGGCTGCCACCCGGTCGGGGACGTAAGCGCGGGCATTTTGGGAGGCCACATCCAGGGAGCCTGCAAGGGCCCGTGCCTCCTTGACGCCCAGGGTGTCTTTCTCCAGCAATCGCTGGCGGATTTGGGAGGGCAGCATACCTGCAACGAAAGCAACCCGGATCAAAAGTTCTGTGTGTTCGCTCGCCGAAACTTGCGGGCAGCTGCAGTTTCTCCCCAACACCAGGAGCGCACGTAGAATTCTTCCAACGATTCCCCAGGGATTTGTCGCCTCATAGCTAGCAGATGTCGGGTGTGGACCTGGTTTACCGGGCGAATATAATGTCCTTTAAGCAGCTTCATTGCTGCATCGAAGCGTCCGCGTCCTCGATGAGGGTGTAAGTTTCCGGGCTCATCCTCGAGTGCAGGACTTGCAATTTCTGTTTTCCCGTGGGTGTGTTTTCGGCCGTTCCGAGATATCTGTTAAAACACGCCAGCCAGTGCTTGAAGGTTGCCGCTGAGTTTGCCGCGTGGGGGCTGAGTTGCAGACACTCCGGCTTGATTCGGGGCTCCATCCTTTTGAATCTAGCTTATTAAATTAATGCACGATCAATTGACCACTAAAGCGAGGTTGTAGTCCAACTGAAGGCTTTAATAAGCTCGATGTTTCCCCCAGCAGCTCAGGTACAGAAAGAAGGCTGCTGGAGCGGCACGGGCTCTTATACCCCGCCTTGCAGGGCGGAGCTACCATACAGCCTGACCAATAGGAAACATACAAAATCTACCAATGGTGTTCCAGCATTACCAGGTATCGTAATAACTCTACACAGACTACCACAAAAGGTAACACTCATCCAGAATGGGCCTATGTGTGGAGGGATGCCACCATCATAGGAAGAGCAGGAAACATCACAGGGGAAATATAAGGATTGGTTGAATATGAAGGATGAATGTCAGGAGATGAATCCATTCATTGAAAGAATGCAAGGATAGGCAAGGCCAAAATGCGCACTGACAGTGAACCTGAAAGAGGTCTTGATGGCAGGAAAAGTCCGAGGAAGAGAGGGGTGTGAGTGGATGGCGAACCTTGACTAGGAATTATGGAACAAGTTAGGAATTTCAGCCGAAGCTGAAGTCCTCATGATCGAGAGGTTTTAGTAGCTGCTAATAAATTGGACGATAAGTTTGACGAATGTGATATAAAATAGTTACTTTAGAGATATTAGTTAATGTAATGTAGAGGTAGGCCAGTCTAATTCTGGTGAGTTCACAGACAAAGGATTTCAGACCGCATGGAAAAGCAGGAAGAGGTGTGTCCACCAAAGCAGGAGAAAAGGATGCTGAGTAATAGGGGCCAGAGGAAGGGATTGGAAGTGAGCCAATCAGAATAGATCAAACAGGTCAGGAGGGATATAGGATGACCTATGGGCGTCATGTATGTGAAACTTGATACCATTTGAATTGATTTGCAGAGATCCCTTTGTCTCTTTGTTCATTCGCTTTCCTGGATGTAGGAGACTGGATGTGTCCTATGTTTCTGTGAGAGGAATCAAGCTTGCAAGCTAAATAAAATAACTAATGCTGTCCCTGCAAATCCATCTCGACTTTAATTGAGGCCAGACTGACGGGTAAAGAAACTTGGGATTCAACAAGTTGATAAAGGAAGCAAAACAAAAAGCATTGGAAACAATTTTGAGTATGTGTAATAATAATCTTTGTTCGTGTCACAAGTGGGCTTACATTAACACTGCAATGAAGTTACTGTGAAAAGCCCCTAGTCGCCACATTCCGGCGCCTGTTCGGAATCACAGAGGGAGAATTCAGAATGTCGAATTCACCCAACAAGCACGTCTTTCAGGACTTGGGGGAGGAAACTGGAGCACCCGGAGGAAACCCACGCAGACACGGGGAGCACGTGCAGATTCCGGGCAGATAGGGACCCAAACCGGGAGTCGAACCTGGGTCCCTGGTGCTGTGAAGCAACAGTGCTAACCAGTGCTACCATGCTGTCCATTTGTACCGAAATACCAGAGAGGGGAGGGCCAGCCTTGTCACGCAGGTGGATACGCACTGAAAAGGTGCTCCCGGCAGCACATTCTAGGCTAAAGCTCGGGAGTTGAGGAGAGATTTGAAGGTCAAGATGTCAGGATGGGCTCCCTAACTGCAGGGAAAGTCAGCCTGAAGAATTTTTCTTTCGTCATTTTAGGAGCATACTCCTGGGAGGGCAAATCGATAGATATAAAAGCTGTGTTTTTGCAGGATGAGAGATTTTAAAGGGAATTATTTTTGAAAACACCAATAGAAGCCCCTGATATAGAAGCCAGTGGAACTTAAGCAAGTGTGATTATGGATTGAATGATGCACCAAGAGCATAGAGTTTTTCCGTGAGTTTGGTCCGTGAGTTTATTGTTGCAACCGAGCTTTCGAACCGAGGCTTTCAGAGGTAAAAGCAATGGAATTGTTGAAGTAACAGTCGGATAATTCCATGGGGTGATGTTAAGTTGAGTAGAAAATCCTCAGCCCATATTCATAGAGTCCCTACAATGCAGAAGGAGGCCATTCGGCCCATTGAGTCTGCCACGACCCTCCTAATAATCAATAATAATAATCTTTATTAGTGTCACAAGTAGGCTTACATGAACATTACAATGAAGTTACTGCGAAAAGCCCCTCGTTGCCACACTCCGGCGCCTGTTCGGGTACACGGAGGGCGAATTCAGAATGTCCAAATTACCTAAAAGCACACCTTTTGGGACTTGTGGGAGGAAACCGGAGCACCCGGTGGAAACCCACGCAGACACGGGGAGAACGTGCAGACTCCGCACAGACAGTGTCCCAAGCCGGGAATCGAACCTGGGACTCTGGCCTTGTGAGGCAACAGTGCTAACCACTGTGCTACTGTACCGCGCATGCATGTAGATGATTTTCTGTGAGGAATTCTGTAGAATTTGAGCAATGGGTCACCCATAAAGTCAAAAAGGTTGGATGCCAGGGTTTAGGGGCCTTTAAATACACAGGTTCAGGAATTAAGCTTAATCTCTTTGCTCTTTTGCTCTGTGCCTCAATTAATAAAGCCCAAGATACTATCTGCTTTATTAACTGCTCTCTCCAGCTGCCCTTCCACCTTCAATGATCGATGCATATATACACCAAATTACTCCACTCCTGCATGCTCTTTGGAAAAACTTTTTTCTCCTATTTTAAATTTAGAGTGTCCAATTATTTTTTCCAATTAAGGGGCATTTTAGCGTGGCCAATCCACCTACCCTGCACATCTTTTGGGTTGTGGGGGTGAGACCCACGCAGACACGGGGAGACTGTGCAAACTCCACACAGACAGTGACCCAGAGCCGGGATCGAACTTGGGACCTGTGAGGCAACAGTGATAACCCACTGAGCCACTGTGCTGCCCTTTCCCCCTTTATGATTGTACCCCTTATTTTATATTTTCTCTCCAGATTGTTCCTATCAAAATGCATCAGCTCATATTTCTCTGCATTGAACTTAATTTGTACTTAACAGCCAATGAAATGAAATGAAAAATGTTTATTGTCACAAGTAGGCTTCAAATGAAGTTACTGTGAAAAGCTCCTAGTCGCCACATTCCAGCGTCTGTTCGGGGAGGCTGGTACAGGAATTGAACCGTGCTGCTGGCCTACCTTGGTCTGCTTTCAAAGCCAGCGATTTAGCCCTGTGCTAAGCCAGCCACCAATGCATCTCCTTTTGAAGCTGTACACTGTCTTCCTCACAGTTTACAATGTTTCCAAATAGTGGGTGCCCATTTGCGATGTCTGTGAAAAAAGATTTGCTGACTTTTCTTGCCAAGTCTTTCATTTTTCAAAATGTTCTTCAATTAATATTCATGACATTTATACAATTAGTGGCCATGCCTTCAGCTGCTGTTACGACTCCTGGGGTTAGTGTGCGGTCAGTTACAGCCGCACTTCACCCTGAGTCGCAACACCAGTGATGTAACCAATATTTCTGAGAAAAACACCCCTTGGCTGTCCAATTATTACAGTCACCAGGTTTGTGGATGTAAACACAATTACCTTTTATTAATAACAAGAACCATAATGAAATATGCAGCAAATACAACTGGTTAATTATTCAATTCCTAATTCCCCACTTTACTTTGGCCCCACCTTCTACACACACACACACAAGACAGACAAACACAGAGGGGAGGAGAGTGGTTAAAAAGTCTGAAGTAAACAGAAGAGTCTCTGCTTCAGATGGTTATTTTTAGCACCTTACTTCTCCTCAAACTTTGCTTTCTGTTCGAGTTTTTAAATATAGATTCAATCACGTCACTGTAGTTTCAGAAATACAGCATTCACAGCCCTTTTTGGAGAGAGAGAAGGTTCTTGTCTGTGTTTGCAGCCTGTAATGGTGTTTGCGGCCTGTAGTGGTGTTTGCGGCCTGTAATGGTGTTAGCAGCCTGTAATGGTTTTCTGGTAGATTCAGGGCCTTTGCAGCTCCTGGAATAGGACACTCACAGCCTTTCTGGAGAATACACAGAATAGAGAGAGTAGGATTATGTCCTTGTGCTACCAGGTGTCAAACTGAGCTCCTTGGAACTCTGAAAATCATTCTGCTGGGATAAGGTCCAATCACCACCTGTTACCAGGCAGAATACAGCATTTTGGGCCAATTCATTGGCACCTGCAAATCAATCAAACCAAGTGCCACCCCATCTCTCCCTCTACTGCTGAAAAGTCGAAAGCTCCTGTTCAAACAAGCAGAGACGAGCAAAGTGTTCTCTCCTGTAACTTCTGAATTCCTCATTGTCTCTGATGCTTGATTTAAAGACACATGTCCATCAATCATCCAAGGATCAAAAATGATAATGGCAAAAAGAAAGGGGAAATAAGGGCATAATCAGGAAGGACCCTGACATACACTTCCCAGGTACTAAGCTTTAGAATTCCCTACCTAAACCCTTCTTCCTCTTTCCTTCTGCATCATCCTTTAAGCTGTTCTTTAAGCCGTATCTATTTGACCAAGATGTCACCTGCCCTACCTATCTTCTTCAAGCAGCCGAGTGTTAAATGGTGATTGATAATGCTCCTGTGAAGCAACCTGTGACCTTTACCTATGTTAAAGCCACCATATTAATGCACCCTGCTGTTGTTATCAACAGAACTAATTCTCAAACATAAACAGAAAGAGTCGTGCTTCAGGCAGAGACTTCAAAGAGTGGTCAACCAATTTTACTGGAAGTGACAGATGATGATGAACTCTCAGACTCTTGCAAATACCAAAACCACACAGGATATTACAAACTGAAGAGCCCCAACGGGGGGAGTGTTATTAACAATCTGGTTGCAAATATTATCAGCAATAAAGTGCTACAGATTGCCAATCGAAGCATTCCAACCTGAGTCATTGAAATTAGCTGCTTGTCTGATGTAGATCTGATGTAAATGTAATTATCTTGTAAATATCAGATGGAACAATGATTTCCATTTCTACACAAGATAGTAATAAGATTAGAATAATATATTCTAGGATCCAATACGTGGATTTGATCCATTGTGAAATCTTGAACATGTGTTTTCTTAATACTCAAATGAGCCAATGGAATCAATCAATCGATAACACAACCCTTCATAGTCTTGACGACTTCCCATGGTCAGAATTATACCTGACTGTTTTGGCATCTTTTATTCGATATGGTGACACTATTATACTGGTGGGTGGCATGGTAACACAGTGGTTAGAATTGTTGCTTCACAGCACCAGGGACCTGGGTTCGATTCCCGGCTTGGACCACTGTCCGTGCGGAGTCTGCACGTTCTCCGTGTGTCTGCGTGGGTTTCCTCCGGGTGCTCCGGTTTCCTCCCACAAATCCCGACAGACGTGCTGTTAGGTGATTTGGACATTATGAATTCTTGCTCAGTGTACCCGAACAGGCGCCGGAATGTGGCGACGAGGGGATTTTCACAGTAACTTCATTGCAGTGTTAATGTAAGCCTACTTGTAACACTAATAAAGATTATTATTATTATACTACCTGGAAGTTGTATCTCAGAAACAGGCCATTTGATTTTACCAATGTTTGTACTCAACACAATCCTCCCCCTACTCCTACTTCATCTCACTCTATCAGCACATCTTTCAATTCCTACCTCCATCATGGGGTTATCGAGCTTCCCCTTAAACTCATCTATGTTATTCACCTCCGCTAGTTTGCGTGGTAAAGGTTCCACATTCTTTCAGCTCTGAGTAAAGCAAACTCATTTACAACTTCTCGCCGCTTTGAGGCAGCAGTGCTAAGCACTGCACCACCGTGTCGTCCTCTGTGGATACAAACCTAATGATTTGGGCAGCACAGTGATTAGCACTGTGGATTCACAGCGCCAGGGCCCCAGGTTCGATTCACAGCTTGCGTCACTGTCTGTGCGGAGTCTGCACGTTCTCCCCGTGTCTGCGTGGGTTTCCTCCGGGTGCTCTGGTTTCCTCCCACAATCCAAAGACCTGCAGGTTAGGTGGATTGAACGTGCTAAATTGCCATTAGTGCCCAAAAAGGTTAGGAGGGGTTATTGGGTTAGGGGGATAGGGTGGAAGTGAGCGCTGAAAGTGGGTCGGTGCAGACCTGATGGGTCGAATGGCCTCCTTCTACACTATATGTTCTATGATTCCTTGTGAGATAAAATGCTTATTCCTGGTATGTTTATAGTATATATCAATGATGTTGGTGTGATTAAGAAGTTCACAGAAGAGACAAGAATTGGCTTTGTGGTTGATAATGAATAAGAAAGCTTGAGGTTGCAGGAAGAGATCAATGGATCAGTCAGGTGGCAAATGGAGTTCAATCTGGTGAAGTGTGAAGTAATGCATTTGGGGAAGGCTAACCAGGCGAGGGGCTGCACAATACATGGCAGAAATGAAGAGGAGGGAGAAATGGAGAGGAACAGATGGAGAGCATATCTACAGATCCCTGATAGTGGCTGGACAGGTCAATAAGGTGGTCAAGAAGGTAGATGGGACACTTAACCAAGATATAGAATAGAAGGGGTGGGAGGTTGCACTGAGACTTTGCAAAACAATAGTTGTAGAACGGCTGGAGTTCTGCGGTCTGGTCATCCCATTATCGGAAAGATATGGTCGCACTGGGGAGTGAGGAGATTTTCAGCTACACTGCCTGGATTGGAGAATTTTAGCAATGCGATTAAATGAATAGGTTAAGGACAAAAAGGCTGAGGGGAGGCCTAATTGAAGAATATAAAAGTATGAGGGGTCCAGGTAATATGAATGAGAAGGTTCTATTCTCCTTGGTTGAGAGGTGCATAATTAAGCAACATGGATCTAGGGTATGAGATAAAATATGAGCTAAACAGTGGGCTAAACAGCTGGCTTGTAATACAGAACAAGGCCAGCAGCGCAGGTTCAATTCCCGTACCGGCCTGCCCAAACAGTGCCAACTAGGGGCTTTTCACAGTAGCTTCATTGAAGCCTACTTAATAATAATAATCACAAGTAGGCTTCAATGAAGTTACTGTGAAAAGTCCCTAGTCGCCACATTCCGGTACCTGTACGGGGAGGCTGGGACGGGAATTGAACTGCTGCTGTTGCCTTGTTCTGCAATACAAGCCAGCTATTTAGCCCACTGTGCTAAACCTGCCCCAATACTTGTGACAATAAGCAGTTATTATTATTATTATAAATGGTTCAGAGGTGAGTTGAGGGGAAATATCTTACCCAGAGGGTGGATTTGGAAGTCACTGCCTGAAAAGGTGGTAGAGGCGAAATCCTCTTTGTGTTGAATAAAACATTTTTAAAATACTCAGCTACGTATTTAAAGTAACAAAATCTCCAATGTTGCAAACAAGGAGCTGGAAAGTGGAATTCAATGGGATGCTCTTTGTCTTTCGCAGAAGACCTGATGGGCCGAATAGCCTTTTTACATGTTCTAACGGTTTGTGATCCATAACTGTTGCTACAAATGCAAGATAATTCAGCTATCAGGAATCACAGAAAGAGAATTATTCCTCTCCATGTTCAACACACACTGTGCTAAAACCATGAATGGGTTTGCTTCTGTTAACAACAACAGTAACTTACAATTATACAACAACATCAATGTTGCAAAATCATTGAATCATAGAATTTACAATGCAGAAGGAGACTATTTGGCCCATCGAATCTGCACCGGCCCTTGGAAAGAGCACCCTACTTAAGCCCACACCTCCACCCTATCCCTGGAACTCAGTAAACCCACCTAACTTTTTTTGGACATTAAAGGGCAATTTAGCATGGGCAATCCACCTAACCTCCACATTTTTGGGCTGCGGGAGGAAACCGGAGCACCCGGAGGAAACTCACGCAGACACGGGGAGAACGTGCAGACTCCGCACAGACAGTCACCCAAGCTGGCAATCGAACCTGGGACCCTGGTGCTGTGAAGCAACGGTGCTAACCACTGTGCTGCCCTTTTGTCCCAATGTCCCAAGACATTTCATAAAAGCATAATTGGACAAAAGATGTCATCAATCCAAAGAAGAAAATATTAGCGTTACAATAAGTTTGTAGTTGCTGAGTCTTTTATGCATTTTTCCAATTCCCATTCACTTCTTGCACCGAGTGGTGCATTAAAGCAAACTCTCATCTGTTCCATAGCCAATGATTGCTAGAGCAGGTCGCGTGTCTGTTACCAGAAGCTTCGAGCTTGAGGGGCACCACCCCACATCAAGCGTGGCTGACCAGGAGTCTCTCCCACCCTCACCGCCGGCCATTGACGCGTTTGGAAGGATTGTCAGGTTGACACATGCGATCTTTTCGGCCATGTTATGTACGCGCTTTCCTTGGCCATCAAGTCCTTTGGTGGAACTCAAACCAGGAGCTTCTGATTCAGGTACAGGGAAGCTACCCACTGCGACACAGGACTTCCATATGTGTATTTTTGCATAAGGTTTATTATCACTTTTTAGGTGTACGAAGTATTAATAGGCTTTATCAGTATTAGTAGGGTTTATTGGTATTAGTGACATTTATTGATACTGGGAGCATTTACATACATACAAAATAAGAGCAGGTGTAGGCTTTTTGGCATAATTTAATAAGATCAAGGCTGATTTGTTTGTGTTTCGAATTCCACATTCCCATCAACCCTGATAACCTTTGATTCCCTTGCCTAACAAAAATCAATGTATAAAATCGTAAAAGCCCTACTGTTGGGATTCTATGATTCTACAGTGCAGTAGGAGACCATTCGGCCCATTAAGTCTGCACTGACCTTCCGGAAGAGCACCGTACCTACGCCCACGCCCCCACACAATTCTTATAGCCTAGTAACCCCACCTGATCTTTTGGACATTAAGGGGCCAATTTAGCATGGCCAATCCACCCAACCTGCACATCTTTGAACTGTGGGGGGAAACCGGAGCTCCCAAGTGGACATGGGGAGAACATGCAAACTGCACACAGGCAGTGACCCAAGGTCAGATTGGATCTCGGGTCTCTGGCACCATGAGGCAGCAGTGCTAACCACCGTGCTGCCCTTAAAAATATTCGGTGATCCTGCCTTCACCGCTGTCTGAGGCAGAGAGTTCCAAAGTCTCACAGTCCTCTGAGAGAAAAATGTTCTCCTCATCGCTGCCCTAAAAGGGCGAGCCCTAATTTTAAAACAGTGACCCCTAGTTCTGGACTCACCCATAAGAGGAAACACCCTTTCCACGGTCCACTTTGTCGAGACCATTCGGGATCTTCTATACTTCAATCAAGCCACCCCTCACTCTTAATTCTTTACATAGAAAGCTAGAACCTAGGAGTAGGAGTTGGTGATTCGAGCCTGGTACGCCATTCAATATGATTATGGCTGATCCTCAATCTCAATGCCATATTCCCACTTCCTCCCATACCCCTTGATACCATTAAAATCTATCAAAAATTAGGGAACCACCAGGGAACGTCCTAAGCATAAACAATACTCCATTCCCCATTTATATATGCACACGTAATTGGTTAGAATTAATGATTACCTCACCGTTATGATTCCTTAATCAGAACTTTAGCAGACATACTGCCTGTATAAATCTGAGCATTAGCAGACATACTGCCTGTATAAATCTGAGCGCAGGGTTTTTAACAACAGGACTGCAACAAGATAGGATACACAACAATTTTCTACTTTCATCACAATGTCAAGGAGCATGTCGGGGAAGATAAGGCAGACAAGGAAAACCTATGTGAGACACAAAGAACTCAGTACTATAGAAAGCCAGAGGTATAGAAAGTGCAGGGGTCAAGCCAAAAAGGAAATTAGGCAAGCAATGAGAGAGCATGAAAGAATATTAGCAAGCAAAACCAAGGTGAACTCAAGTATGTTTTATCAATTGCTCTGATGATGCAGATGTTTATTGCCTTCCAAAACAAATTACTTTATGTTTAGCTATAAAAATCTAGTAAAAATACCGCCAAGGCAAGACTACTATCACTTTAGAGAGGCAGACCACACCGCATCTCGCTTCCACTCTGCTGTGGAACTTCAAACTTCAGACAGCAGATTACTGTTTGCAGGCACAAGACTTTTTAGTTCAATTGGGCTGCTAATTTAAAACTGCTTTCTGAAAATTAGACGCTTTTTGAATTGGCTCGTCACATCTCTTTTCCCAGCACAGAGCAGTACTCCAGGAGAACCACCCCAAAGCACACCTCCCTACATCTCTGTAAGTAGTCTTTTTGTTCTTTCATCTTTATTCCATTGTCCATAGCATTCATTTGAAACTTAACATGCTGAATTCTCTGTTTGGGAGACTAAGAGCGCAATCTATCAGCCATGTCTCGCTCAACCAGGAGCACAACGTGACTGGCAGATGCCATGACACCTCGTGGGGTCTACCCAAGTCCCACGAGGTAGCACAACCAGAATCCTGCCTACAATGGGCAGGACCAAGCCATGCAGGCTTAAGTACATTTTTAACTGACTGAAACATACTCACCCATGATCTAATGGCCTCCGCAGAGAGTCATCAGCCAGACACCACTCAGTATTAGTCCACACAAACGTGGACCAGGCGGAACAGCATCTGAGGGGTCTCCCGGTCCCTGGGTAATCAGGGCTAGGTCGCTGCCTGGCATTGCAAAGCCAGCAGGAGCATTCTCAGTGGGGTAGTGCCAGGGTGGCACTGCCAATGGTCAGGGTCTGAGGGGAGCCATGCCCATGAAAGGAGGGTGATGGAGGTATGAAGGGTGGGTGTGTGCAGGACAGGTAAGTAGGGGACCCTGGGAGATTAGGGGATGAAGTGTGGTGACCCTGGAAGAGGGGGGGGAGTAAGAGGTGGGGGGGGGGGGCTGCTGAAGAGGGGGGCCCCTAGTGACCCCATAGCAGGGTGTCTCACTCGGGGGTGGGGGGTGTTTCGGTAATGCCCGTGTATGGGCGATGACACTGCCTGGGAGGGACCCTCAAGCTCACTTAGAGATCGGGCCACCCTTTCAAAATGGCGGCCCGATCTCTGAGGAGCCGGTCTGGCCAGCAGGTTCAGCGCCCCAGTGATGAAAAGAGTGTGGATTAAACTGGTGAGAAGCTTCCCAGGGCCCAAAGAAGTGACTAAGTGTGGTTAGATAATGGTGGGTGACTCGCTGATAGAGATTCAGGAAGAGCAAGAAAATAGGATTACCCTGGAGTAGCTCATTTTGTGACCTGTGCAGACCTGAAATGGAGGGATGTACAGGGATGTGATTAGAGGGCAGGAAAGTGACTTTTATGAAGGAAAGCCAGCACATCACCTCCTGGTCATGATGGATGTAGACGTGCTGGGAGGAATGGCCTTCTGTGCTGTAATGATTAAGCCGGGTGAGCAGAAGCTTAAGTAACGTAGGTAGGTTGTCGGGAGGGTCTTGAAAGAGGAGAGAGGTGGAGAGGCTTAGAGATTGTAGTTCCAGAACTGGGAATCTAAATGATTGATCATGAAGCTGAATCATGCAGTTTCTGCATCTTGCAACATTTTCCCCACTGTCCGCAGAATCAAAGATATTCTCATTGCTTCACGAGGGAGTGCATGCTGAAAGAGTACCACCTACCCCTGGTTCTTCACGGGATGAGAATAACTCTCCTTTCATAGCACAACACTGGTGGAGAACAGACATAGATCATTCTCTTGATCACAGTTGGAAACAAGAATGTTGGAAACATGTATCAAAGGACTGCAGGCAGGATATATGCATCATACTGTTGAGCCCATTTGGAAAAACGATGTGTCATGAACTGGAACTTAACTCAAGTTTTCTCAACTATATAATCAATACAATGGCTTTGCCGCAGATGTCAAAGTGCAAGAGAGAACTTTTGCAGAGGAGCAAATGTTCCGAGAGTTTTACACAGATGTTCAGGATGCAACTTGGTCATCATCAAATGTGACTCAACTGGACCAATGCTAACCAAGTCCAGAGGGACGTGTCTGCCAGACCAGGGCAGGCCAGATGTTGAGAAGCAATACAATGGAAAAACCTTCTTGACCCCATGTTGACCTGTCTGCTCCTCGCAGATGTATCTGACCATGGCAGTGTTGGCAGGAGAATGACCTTGTGGGGACTTAGGACTGAATCTTTCGGTCCTCCAGCTGCGAATTTCTGAGCGGTGCACCATTCGCTGGCGGCAGGATTCTCAACTCCAGCTGCTTGTCGATGAGATCTCCTGTCGAATCCACCCCACGCTACCGGGGAACCAATGGGTGGGAGTGCACTGCTGCCGGGAACAGAGGATTCTAGCAGCCGGAGAACTTCGGTCATAGGAACACAGGACTTAGTAGCAGGAGTAGACCATTCGGCCCTCTAATCCTGCTCTGCCATTCCATCTGGTTGTGGTCTCAGCTCCAGTGTCCTGTCAGACTCCCATATCCCTCAAATCCCTTGTCTTTCAAATATCTGTCTAACTCAACCTTGAATAAATTTAAAGGCCCAGCCTCCAATAGGTTCTGGGAACGAGCATTTCATACTCTAATGACCCCTTGAGAGAAAGAAAATGGGGTAGGGGAGTACACAATGAATGGTAGGACTCCAGGAACTGCAGACGACCACTGGGATCTGGGGGTGCATGTCCAAAGCTCCCTGAAGGCAGCAGGACAGGTAGATAAGTTGATTAGAAGGGCATGGGATGTCTGCCTTTATTAGCTGAGGCATAAAATACAAGAGCTGTTATGATGGGGCTGTCTAAAACGTTCTTTAGATCACTGCGAGAGCACTGTGTGCAGCTCCTGTCGCTACACTATGGGAAGGATATGATTGCACTAGAAATGGAGAATCACGAGAACGTTGCCAGGACTGGAGCATTTTGGCTATGAAGAGAGGCTATGAAGCCTCCCCGAACAGGCGCCGGAATGTGGCGACTAGGGGCTTTTCACAGTAACTTCATTGAAGCCTACTTGTGACAATAAGCGATTTTCATTTTCATTTTCATTTTTCATTTCATTTCATTTTCAGGTTGGTTAGGCTGGGCTTGTGCTCCTTAGAGGAGAGAAGGCTGAGGGTGGACCTGATTGAGATGTACAAAATTATGGGGAACATAGATAGGATGGAACGGAAGAAACCTTTCTCCTCAATTATGGCGTCAATAATCAGTGGGCAGATTCAAGGTAAGGGGCAGGAGATTGGGGCAGCATGGTGGAACAGTGGTTAGCACTGCTGCCTCACAGCGCCAGGGATCCGGGTTCGATTCCCACCTCGGGTGACTTCCTGTGTGGAGTTTGCACATTCTCCCCGTTTCTGCGTAGGTTTCCTCCCACAGTCCAAAGGCCTGCAGGTTAGGGGGATTGGCACTTGTTCCAAAGCCTTGTGTGCTGTGGTGTTTCAAATGCTTATCTAAATGCTTCTTGAATGTTATGAGGGTTCCCACCCCTACCATCCTTTCAGGCAGTGAGTTCCAGATTCTCACACTCACTGGGTGAAAAAGCTGCTCCTTAATCCCTCTAAATCTCATAGAATCCCTGCAGGGGCCCATTCGGACCAATGAATCTGCATCGACCCTTTAAATCACCAGACTACCTAGGCCCAGTCCCCCGTTCTATTCCTGCAACCCCATCTTAAGGGGCAATTTAGCATGGCCAATCCTCCTAACCTGCACATCTTTGGACTGTGGGAGGAAACCAGAGCACCCGGAGGAAACCCACGCAGACATGGGGAGGATGCGCAATAGGCACCCAGGCTGCTATCGAGTCTGCACAACAGTTTTTAAACTAATTGGGTAAACAGTATTGGTTAAATATCAAATGTTTGAGTTTGCAGCAGAAGTCAGGAGAGACAAAGACATCCCAAAATAGGTTGGTGTAAAAGATGAATTTACTGGGAGAATCCTTTGGAAAGCTGTAGTGCATTTCCGAATGCTACCTGCTGATGGAAAGCATTATTGCGAGAGAAGATTTTGAAGCATATGTTTGGAGAGTGGACCTTGGTAAGTCTCATGCGACAATCATCTCGGGGAGATTCTGAGGAGAAAACCACAGACACTAATTTGGGTTCAGAGTGGGTTTGAATGCAGCCAACCTGAATGTTTAAAAAAAGGACTTGAAATGAAATGAAATGAAAATCGCTTATTGTCACAAGTAGGCTTCGAATGAAGTTACTGTGAAAAGCCCCTAGTCGCCACATTCCGGCGCCGGTTCGGGGAGGCTGGTACAGGAATTGAACCGTGCTGCTGGCCTGCCTTGGTCTGTGCACGATTTGTGACCATTGTAGCTTAAAATGGACCGTGTCATCTTAAAACCTGCGCGCAGTTGTTAACCTAAGGGGGGGAGTTTTATAATCCATTTTTCCATGTTTAAGATTGTTTTTCTTGTTAAAACGAATTTGCAATTCTGTGAGTGTTCCTCCACGCTTGATTAATAAAAATGTTTGAACCAGGGTTCCTGTCATGATATCCATATAAACATATCATGGTGCAATCACACACACACACTGATGGACAGGTCAACGGACCAATCAACACACACGCAACATCACAGCCAATCACCAGTGAGAGCACACGCACTATAAAACAGGGAACACCACAGTTCCCGCTCATTCCACCAGGAGATATCTCAGAGCACAGAGCTCACAGCGTGGCACTCAGACATATACCATGTGCTGAGTGCCTCTCTAAGATAGTGCTAGGGCTGGGTCCACAGATTAACTGGTGAACCACAGCCAGAAGTTAACAGTTGTTATTATACCAAGTAATAAAACAGAGTTGTACCATCTACAACCGTGTTGGTTCGTTTGTATATCGGAACACCCAACACGACAGTTCCATTCTGGGATCTTCCCTTCCTGTTACAACATCAACTGGGATCGTAAAAATGGACAAAAGTGCAGAATTCCAGAGGTGATGTGAGAGTGACTGCCCTTGGCAGCAAGGCAAGTGTGGGAACAAGGGAATCTTATACAATTGAAGCCTGTGGGATTTGAGGGAAAATCTCCACTGATGGGCGTCATACCTAACACGAAGGAAGATGGTTGAGTTTGTTGGAAGCCAATCATCTCAGTCGCAGGATATTCATGCAAGAGCTCCGCAGGCAGTGCCTAAGGTCGAACTGTCTTGAACTGCTTCATCAATGAATTTCCCGAACTTATAAGGTCAGATGTGAGTTATTCACTGGTGATTGAACCATTTTCAAAGTCCCATTCACAGCTCTCAGATAACGAGGCAGTCTATCTATTCACGTAGCAAGACTTGGACAACGTTCAGTCTTGGGCTGATAAATGGCAAGTAACATTCTCAGTCTATGAGTGTCAGGGCCATGACTGAATCCGACAAGTGAGAATCTAACCCTCTCCTCTGGACATGCATTGGCATTACCAAATATGTATTCATACCCTGTGGCTAGATTATTTGGATCCATCACATAAAGACAGTGGTTACAAGAGCAGGCCAGAAGTTGGGTAGTCTAACATGAGTAACTTATCTCTTGACTTCTGAAAATCCTCCCACCAACAAGGTACGGATGAACAGTGAGTTGTCCATTCAGTCCCATAAGCCTGCTTTGCCATTTAATAAGATCACGGTTGATCTGATGGTAAGCTTCAATCTGCATCTCGCGTACCCCAGATAACAAATCAGGAGTCTAATACGATAGACTCCACTCGTCGCGTGAGTTCAGCTCCAGCAACACACAAGGAGCTCAACACAATTCAACATCGGCCACCTTAAATATTCCACCCCTCCACTCCCGGTGCACAGTGGCATGAGATAGAATTTACAGTGCAGAAGGGGGCCATTCGGCCCATCGGGTCCGCACCGGCCCTTGGAAAGAGCACCCCACTTAAGGCCACGCCTCTACCTTATCCCCATAACCCCGCAACCGAGCAACCCTACCCAACCCAACAGTTTTGGACACTAAGGGCAATTTGTCAAGCCCAATCCACCTAACCTGCACATCTTTGGACTGTGGGAGGAAACCGGAGCACCCGGAGGAAATCCACACGGACACGGGGAGAACGTGCAGACTCCACACAGACAGTAACCCTGTCGGGAATGGAACATGCGACCCTGGAGCTGTGAAGCAACTGTGCTAACTACTGTGCTACCGTGCTGCCCGGTAGCACAGTGATGCACTGTGATGCACTGTAGCAACTTGCCAAGCATCTTCCTAGCCTGTGAACTCTACTGCTTAAAACGACAAGGCCAGCAGACACATGGGAAGACTGCAACCTGCAGGTCACCCTGCAAGCAAATCACCCTCACACATTGATGTCCCTTCCCTGTCACTGGGTCCAGATTCTGGAATTCCCTCCCTCGCAGCTCTGAGTGCGTACTGCACCATTGCAGTTCAAGAAGGCCTTCATAAAAGCAATGATACAATGACTGTGAACATTGGTCTTGTCAGCGACTGGCTGACAATGAGTGAATGAAAAGGAACACTGCGGTAGAAATAAGTTCTGGTCATATTCTTCACAAAAAGCCCTTCAAATAGTTTGAAAATAACCTAGACTTTTCAAGCTGGTTGAATATAAGAACCTTGAAGGAGTGCTGACCAATAGGAGGAGTTTTGTGAATCCGTGCCAGATTGACGCTGCTCAATTTATCTCCTGCATCGGCCACAAAGGGATTAGATAACTCTACCTGATGATGACAGACGGTGATTTATTGCACTCCAGATCAATACGTCTGGCCGACACATTCAAATACAGGAAAATTGCATAATTTCAGGCTAAATTAGATTACGAAACAAGCACCTCCATCTTCAGGACACTAAATGGAGCAAATCCACATCAGCTGGAGTGTCACGGTGAAGTAATTTTATGCAAATAGGAATTGAGATGATTGACCAATTACTGTGTGATTAGAAAGCAAGGCTTGCAATTATACAACACCTTTCACAACCATCCAGGCAAAATGTTTTACAGTCACTGAGGTTTTATTGAAGTATAATCACTGCTGTGAGGTACGAAATGCAACAGCTAATTTGCACACACTCCCACAAACAACAAAATTATAATGACCAGATTATTTTTTTGTGTGATGTTACTTGAGGGATAATTAGTTGTGAGGATTTCGGGGACATCTATTTGAAAATAGTGGTGTGGATTCCTTTGTGTACATTAGAGAGGGGTCCTGGTTTAACATTGCATCGAAAAGACAGGGGGCGGGATTCTCCACCCCCACGCCGAAGTGGCCGCACCGTCGTGAACGCAGTCGAGGTTCACGACGGCGCGGAACGGCCCCGGTCCCGACCAATTCAGGCCCTGACAATGGGTCAGTATCGGGGCCGTGTCAGCTACCCGCGCCAGGCCTTGTCGCCCGCGTAAAAGCGGCGGCGCATAGATGACGCGGCCGGCGCCGCATAATGGACGTCATCCGCGCATGCGCGGGTTGGCTGGCGCCAACCCGCGCATGCGTGGTTGCCGTCCTGGCCAAGTCCGCCCCGCAAGAAGATGGCGTACGGATATTGCGGGGCCGCGGAAGGAAGGAGGTCCTCTTTCAGAGAGGACGGCCCGACGATCGGTGGGCACCGATCGCGGGCCACCCCACATCTGAGGTACGCCCCGGTGCAGGATCCCCCCTCGCCCCCCCACAGGCCGCCCCCCCCCCCCAGCGTTCACGCATCGCCTACGACTGCAGCGACCAGGTGTGGACGGCGCCGGGGGGAACCCGCCGTTTTGGCCTGGCCGCTCGGCCCATCCGGGCCTCAGAACAGCGGAGGTGCCGGAGAATCGCCATTTTGGGTGTCTCCGGCGATTCTCCGGCCTGCGGCCCGCGAAACCCGACCGGGCCATTCCTGCCTCTTGGGAGAATCGCAGGAGGGCGTCGGACCGGCGTCCCCGGAAATTTTGGCGGCCCAGGCGATTCTCCCAACCGGCGTGGGAGTGGAGAATCGCGCCCAGGGAGTGGGATTTTCTCAGCCCGGGGCCGGGCCGGAAAATATCCGGGAACGGCGCGAATCGCACCACGCCGCCCCGACGCCGGCACGCGATTCTCCGCAGAGCAGAGAATCGGCACCATTGGTGCCGGCGTGGTTGGCGCGGTGCCGGTCGGGGGCTGCTCTACGCGGCCGGCCCACCAATTCTCAGCCCGGGATGGGCCGAGTGGCCATCGTGAAAATGCCGATTGCCGCCGGCGCCGTCCACCCCAGCTCTCAGCTGGCGGGGACTCGCGTGGAAGGGTCGGGGGGGCGGCCTGTGGGGGAGAGGGGGTCCGATCCCGGGGGGGGGGGTGGCCTCCGATGTGGCCTGGCCCGCGGTCGGGGCCCACCGATCGGTGGGCTGGCCTCTCTGGCTGGGGCCTCGTTTCTTCCGCGCTGGCCCCCGTGGCCCTGCACCATGTTGCGTCGGGACTGGCACGTTGAAGGAAGGCGATGCGCGTTGGCGCCGGTGCCACTGCGCATGCGCGGATCCCGCGGTGCCCAGTTCGCGCCGGGAACAGCAGTTGGAGCGGCGTGACCCGTTCCAGTGCCGTGCTGGCCCCTTTTGCAGCCAGAATTAATCGTGGGGTCGGCCCGTTCACGCCGTGGTAAAACGCGACGGTGTGGACTCTCTGCCGCGGGATTAGAGAATCCCGCCCAGTAGGCCGGCCAAATCAGCACTCTCTCAATACTGCGCCAGAGCACCGACCTTGATTTTTAACCCACAACCTTCGGATAAAGAGGTGAGAGTACTATCAACATAACCACAACTGACAGGGATAGGGGCAAGAACAGAAATAGATCAGTTTACTCCATGAGCCTGTTCCACCTTTCAACAATCTATATCTTAACTCCATCAATTACTATCAACATCCTGGGGGTTACCATTGACCAGAACCTGAACTGGACCAGCCATATAAATTTGGTGGCTACAAGAGAAGGTCAAAGGCTAGGAATCCTGCGGCGAGTAACTCAACTCCTGACTCCCCATAGCCTGCCCACCATCTACAAGACAGAAGTCAGGAGTGTGATGGAATACTCTCCACTTTTCTGGATGAGCGCAGCTCCAACAACACCTGATGATCTGGTCCAGCCAGTGAAGCTCACATCCCAAGAATTAATTTGTGTGAAAATGTGACCCCTCAGGGCGGCACGGTGACACAGTGGTTAGCACTGCTGCCTCACAGCACCCAGGTTCAAATCCAGCCCTGGGTGACTGTGTGGAGTTTGTACATTCTGCTCGTGTTTGTGTGGGTTTCCTCCGGGTGCTCCAGTTTCCCCCATAGTCCAAAGATGTGCAGGTTAGCTGAATTGGCCATGTTAAATTTCCCCTTAGTGCCCAAAGGGTAGGTGGGGTTTGGGGGATAGGGTGGTGGAGTGGGCCTAGGTAGGGTGCTCTTTCATAGAATCATAGAATCACTGCAATGCAGAAATAGGCCTTTTGGCCCGTCAAGTCTGAGCCGGCCCTTGGAAAGAGGGTCGGTTGCAGACTCGATGGGCCGAATGGCCTCCTTCTGCATTGTAGGATTCTATGCTTTTATGATCAAACCTGATTTTAAGGGGTGTCTCCTTGGTCTGGACCCTACCCGAACAAACACGTGTATAATCTTAAACATCTGAATTAGATCACCCCCCTTGGTCTTCCATAATATTTGGCAACTTTGATTGATGGAAGAGTGTTGGCCATAACACTAGGAGAACAACTTACCTTTTTTTCCCAAAGAACACCCTGCGATTTTTAACACGCAGATCAGCAAAATGTAGGGAAGGACAGCACAGTGGCGCAGTGGTCCCAGGTACGATCCCGGCTCTGGGGCACTCTCCGTGTGGTGTTTGCACATTCTCCCCGTGTTTGCATGGGATTCACCCCCACAACCCAAAAAGTTGTGCAAGCTCGGTGGATTGGCCACGCAAAGTTGCCCCTTAATTGGAAAAACATTGGATACTCTAAATTTATTAAAAAAAGAAAAATCTAGGGAATGTTCAAAAATAAATGAAAGCATAAATGTATGTGCATTTTAGAGGCCCTGAAACATTTCATAAGATAATATTAGATTTCAAGGGGTAGCAAGTGATGCAATTTAGATTATGCCTGCTGCTGCCTTTCTAAGAAGATTAAGCATCGGTTGGCATGCATTATTTATCCGTGATAGATGCATTATTAATGTTATTGATTATATAAGGCTGTTATTGTTACAGTTACATTAGGCAATTTATAACAATAGCCTCTTTTACAAAACAGAGGTTTTCCATGGTGATTGGCTTGTTGGATTCCTGTTTAATTATTTTTAAATACTCTCCCTTGACATTGCTCATGGATTGTGTGAGGCCTTCAAGGAGGATGTAATATTCATCCATTGATCTGTTCCCCTCCATGGAGGCAGGCTGGGTGTGTGAAGCTTAAAAGAAACCAAGAGAAAATAATTGGCTTCATTATTTTCCCTTCTCTTTTGAAGTCTGATTGTCACGTGCGTTGTAATAACTTAACAGCACCAATCATTCATAAGGCATTGTGCAAACATAACGTGCGCGGTGCCATTTATTGAGAACAGTCACATGTGAATATATATACATTGATAGAAAGCTTGAAACATGAGGAGTCGAGCTGTGTTCTATTCAAAACCGAAGTGGAACTGAGGCTGGATCACATGACCCACTTCCCTCACTTAAAGGCATATTGCAACACAGAATATTTGTGTTTTAAAATGACTGTGACATTTGAAGTCTAACAGAGGGTGGAATTTCATGTCCCCAGATGTGAGGGCATAGGGATGGATGGGAGGGGGGGGAGGGGGGGGGGGTGATTCGGCAGGAGGGTCCGGGGTGGAAAGCCTGCCACCTTCCCACTTCCCCAGTTATCAAGCTCAGGGCGGCAAGGGTGTCGGGTGTAGCCCAGAGGTTAATTTGAGGTCCTTAAGGAGCCACTCCATGGTCACTTAAGGACCTCTTACCGCCACTGCTGGCAGATAATCAGTAGCAACATGCAGGGGACTGACCTTCCAAGGAGACTGTCCAACTAATCCTATCAGGTTTGTCTGCAGCCTGGTGGGGAATTTTCTTTGTCGACAGGCACTCTGTGCTCGATTGAGAGACCTGGCATCGGGAAGCGCGAGGGAGGGGTGGGGGTGAGGGCTCGCTCACAGCTACTCTCAACCTGTGCTTCTGAGTCCCCTTGCCCTCACTTGCTGATGACCCACTCTATCATTGCGACCCCCATCCCACCCACACTCACTTCTATCTGGGAACCCAGCGTAGGTCCTCAGGGTAGCCCAGAGTGCAGTACCAATGGTGGTCATTCCTCCCGTGTCACATTTAGTGTCGTTGATGTGCTAGTTTTTTTATTAGCCAGCAGTTCTTGGAGTGTGGGATTTCCGCCCTGCAGGAGGCGTGATTGCGTGGAAGACCCAACACTGCCCAAATGATTGCCTGATTACCTGGAAATTGTATCGGACCTCCTGAAGAGAAGCAACACAGCATTCGTATCAGTTATCTACCCGATGGGTGGCACCTCCATGGCTAATATTAAATTTTGTTTGTGGATTTCTATCAAATTTTAAGCATGGAAACTGGCCGCTCTATTGAAAGATCAATGCCAGTATTGGTGCTGCATACAAGCCCCCTCACAGCCTAATGCATGGGCAGCACAGTAGCACAATGGTTAGCACAATTGCTTCACAGCTTCAGGGTCCCGGGTTCGATTCCGGCTTGGGTCAGTGTCTGTGCGGAGTCTGCACATCCTCCCCGTGTGTGTGTGAGTTTCTTCTGGGTGCTCCGGTTTCCTCCCACAGTCCAAAGATGTACAGGTTAGGTGGATTGGCCATGATAAATTGCCCTTAGTGTCCAAAATTGCCCTTAGTGTTGGGTGGGGTTACTGGGTTATGGGGATAGGGTGGAGGTGTTGACTTTGGGTATGGTGCTCTTTCCAAGAGCCGGTACAGACTAGACGGGCCGAATGGCCTCCTTCTGCACTGTAAATTCTATGATAATCTAACCCAATCAAGAAGTCCCTCTATCCCGTTTTACCTCGTGTGTTTTTCTGGCTTCCCCTTAACTGCTATTAATCTCAACTGCTCGTTGTGATAGTCAACTCCTTGCAAACCAATCACTGGGTAATAATAATAATAATCGCTTATTGTCACAAGTAGGCTTCAATTCAGTTACTGTGAAAAGCCCCTAGTCACCACATTCTGACACCTGTTCGGGGGGGCTGGTATGGGAATTGAACCCGCGCTGCTGGCATTGTTCTGTATCACAAGCCAGCTGTTTAGCCCACTGTGCTAATCAAATTCCCCTGTAATCCCAGCCTGCTCCAACCATAGTTCAAGATAAGTTGAATACTATTTCCCTACTTTTCAATTCTATCCCTCAGGCATTAGGTGTGGGATTCTCTCACCCTGGGGCTGGGCCGGAGAATCGCCGGGACTGGCGGGAATCGCGCCACGCCGCCCTGACTCTTGTCCGCCGATTCTCCGGAGAGCGGAGAATTGGCGCCGGCGCGGTCGGCGCGGCACCGGTCGGGGGCCGATTCTCGGCCTGGGATGTGCCGAACGGCCATAACAAAAAACCCGAGTCCCGTTGGCGCCGTCCACACTTGCCCTTACCCGGCGGGGTCTCAGCGTGGATGCATGAGGGCCTACCGATCGGCGGGCCGGCCTCCCGGGCTGGGGGCCTCTTTTGTTCTGCGCCGGCCCCTGTAGCCCTACACCATGTTGCGTCGGGGCCGGCGTGGAGAAGGGAGCCACTGCGCATGCCGCATTGGCGCCAGTCCCGCTGCGCATGCGCAGACCTGCAACGTCCATCTGACTCTGCGGATCGGCAGCTGGAACGGCGTGGGTCGCTCCAATGCGGTGCTGGTCCCCTGTAGGGGTCAGAATTGCTGCTCCTGAGGCCATGTTGACGCTGTTGAGAAATGCAACGGCGTTTACGACAGCGTCAACACTTAGCATCAAGACCAGAGAATCCCGCCCTGGACATCAGTTCTTCGTTTGCTTTTTTCATGGTCTTACTAACGTGCGTCATTATTTTTTTGTATCTCTCCCTCCAAATTCCTTCGCTCCGAATTACCTCGAAAGGAACATTTGATCTCCTTCTTCCTATCGAAACAACCAGGCACATACTTGTGCTAAAGTTCATTTATCCACGACACATTCATTCTGCAAGTTATTATGCCTTTCTGTATTTTATCAATTACGATCAGAAATTCACCACAACGCAGAGACATGCAATCCCTTAAAAGACAGCCAGGGAAAATCGATTTCTCCAATCATTCTGCTTCCTGTGAACAAACACAACAGATGCTCCTTATTTCAATGCACCACCTCACACTTGGTTGTATTGAAGGTAATTTGACAATTACATGCCAATTCTGCATGTTTATTAATGTCTTCCTGTAGTTTGTTACAGTCCACCTCTGTGTTAAGTGGTGTCATCTGCAAGTATTGCAATTTAATTCTGATCCATGAGCCCAAATTGTTTATGTAAATTGTAAACAATGTTGTTCTGAACACCTATCTTTGTGGAACACCTTTTTGCCAGTCTGAATTTTTTAAGTTATTAGTTCACGGGATGTGGCCATCGCTGACTAGGTCGGCATTAACTAGCGTTAACCAGCCTGTTTTGTAGCCAGCTTCTTCAAAAATTATTCATTTTTCTTGGGATGTGAGTGTCACTGGCGAGGCCGTTATTTATTTTTTGTTGCCGCAAAGAGAGAGAATCAAAGGGGCACACTTCGAGTTTGTTCAACGAAATGGGATCATTTACAAATGCTGCTGAATGCAAGATGGTGACCTTCACAAAAGCCCGCAAAATGCTCCCATGACGCCATTGTGTGACATGTGACATTATGCCAGCCAATGGTGCTACTCCGATACCTAACCAATCAGAATGGTCTGAGTTTTGGACTAACAGTGGGTGTGGCCCATTTCACTGCCCTTCACTTTTTTAATTGTCCCCTGTTCTTTCTCGACTATCCAGCTCTTCATTTACTGCTTCTCACTGGCCCCGCCTTACAAAATGACAGCTCCACATTGTCCAGTTCTGAGAAAGAGTCTGGGTCTCCCTGTACAGGTGTTGCCAGATGTGCTGAGTTTTTCGAGCGTTTGCTGTTTAATTCAGATCTCCAACATCCGCAGTTTTATGTGATTACTTTCGTCGGCTCAGAAAAAGAAACCCCCCTTGCCAACTGCAAGTACCTGTGTCTGACATTCCGATGGCTATGGTCTCATAAGGTTAATGCACAAGGTAAGATGACTTTGGATTGCGGGGTAATTTATTTGCTTGGATGGAAGACTAGCTAACTGACAGGAGTCAGAGAGTTGGGTTAAATGGGTCTACTTCTGGATGGCAAGATGTGACTAGTGGGGTACCACAGGGTTCAGTCCTCAAGCCCCAGCTATTTACAACATATATTAATGACTTGGATGTAAGGATAGAACATACTATAGCCAAATTTGCAGATGACACAAAATTAGGTGGGGTAGCAAATTGCATTGAGGAAATAAGACATTTACAAATGGATAAAGATAGGTTATGTGAATGGGCCAACATTTAGCAGATGGAAGTTAATGTGGACAAGTGTGGGGTTATCCATTTTGTCGGAAAAATAGAAAGGCAACTTATCATCCAAATAGAAAACTTCAGAGTGCAGAGGGATCTGGATGTCCTTGTGCATGAATCTCAGAAAACTATTGTGCATGTAAAGCAGGTAATAAGGAAGGCAAATGGAATTTCGGCCTTTATAGCGAAAGGGATAGAGTATAAAAGTAGGGGAGTGTCGCTGCAATTGTATAAAGCATTGGTGAGACCCCACTTGGAGTACTGCGTACAGTTGTGGTCACCTAATTTGAGGAGGGATGCAGTTGCATTAGAGGCGGTTCACTCGATTGATTCCAGATGAGGGGTTTCTCATATGAAGAGAGATTGAGCAGTTCAGGCCTATACTCGCTTGGGTTTAGAACTGTGAGAGGAGGTCTAATTGAGGAATACAAGGTGATAAAAGGTGTTGACAAAGTAGACATTGAGCGGATGTCTCCTCTGGTGGGGAAATCTAGAATGAGAGGTTGTAGTTTTAGGATGAAATGAAATGAAAATCGCTTATGTTACAAGTAGGCTTCAAATTAAGTTACTGTGAAAAGCCCCTAGTCACCACATTCCGGCGCCTGTTCGGGGAAGCTGGTACGGGAATTGAACCGTGCTGCTGGCCTGCCTTGGTCTGCTTTCAAAGCCAGCGATTTAGCCCTGTGCTAAACCAGCCCCTTATGAGGGGGTAGCAAGTTTAAAACAGAGATGAGGATAAATTACTTCCCTCAAAGGATCGTGAATCTGTAGAACCGTCAGACACACACACCGACCGGCGACTCCAAGCAGTGTGTCCCGAGGGTCTTGGAAGCTTGATGCAGGGACTTGAGTAAATCTAAGGAGGGGACAGACAAATTTTGAATTGCTAATGTTATGGGCCAGGGTTTAGAGAACCCCAAAGTGTATCATGGAGCTCACCTGACGCACAACTTTTAATAGATTGTGGTTATGGGGAACACACGGGACTACCTTACAGGTGTGGTTCAACAGAGCATTAAAGTACTTTTAAATTAAAACAATGTTTATTTATGAAACCAGTTAACACTTTATAAACCCACAGTAAACATCTTAACAACTATCAACACCAATCATCCCCACAGAGACAATATTCTATAAGTAACCCTTAATCTTCCCTTGCAACATCCAGAAGACAAAATACCCTTTTTAACACAGAGATCAAGTTTAAATTCTCTACTGAGAGCAGTTATTACTTTGAAATCACCCAAATGATCTGGAGAGTCTTTAGATTGCAGAGAGCTCCTTATACAGCTGCTTGCATTTCCTGCAGCACTCCAGCTCTCAAAACGAAACTAAACACACCCTGGGTGTGTAACACTAAACACTATCTGGGGCTGGTTTAGCACAGGGCTAAATCGCTGGCTTTGAAAACAGACCAAGGCAGGCCAGCAGCACGGGTTCAATTCCCGTACCAGCCTTCCCGAACAAGCGCCGGAATGTGGCGACTAGGGGCTTTTCACAGTAACTTCATTTGAAGCCTACTTGTGACAATACGCGATTTACATTTCATTTCATTTCTGTAGCAGACAGCCCAAAGTGAAAGTCAAGCAGACAGACAGCCCAGCTCCACCCACACTCTGACATCACTGCAGCTATTGATAAACACTCATTTCTTAAAGGTACATTCACTACAGCTATTTAATAAACACCCAGTTCTTAAAGGTTCTCTCACATGACAATAATGTGTTGAAGGGTTATGGAGAACGGGCAGGAAAGTGGAGGCCAAGAGGAGATAAGCCATGCTTGTATTGAATGGCGGAGCGGACTCGAGGGGTGTACTCCTGTTCTTAGTTTCGACATTCATATGTACATATCACAGGCATCCTTCCATGTCAGCTTCATTGTATGGGTTTGATGTTATTGTTAGTTTTGCCCCCGACAGGTGTGTCTCTTGCAATACAATGTGCAGGAATATGGGCGAAAAGGCCCTAAGTCGTCATGCTCGTCTGGAGAGCCGGTGCAGACATAATGGGACAAATGGCCTCCTACTGCGCCATAAAATTTTGTGATAAACTATGGAGGTGGGAAACATTTTTTTTAATGCAATATGATCTGAAATGCACTGCCAGAAAGGATGGTGGAAGCAGATGGAGCACTGGCTCTCAAAAGGGAATTTGTTCTTTGTTAAGGATTTGGTTCATCTGAGAAAGGAATAAAAAAGGAAATCCAACAAAATACAGCTAAATGTTTTCTCTGTGAGAAAACCGTACACATTATTTTCACAGGCACAGAGAGGCTCAGACAATAGGCTTGGAGAAGAGGCCTTTCCAGACAGGGAACCACGTTTAAACTGATAACATCTACATCCACTTAAAAAGGGAAGAAATGCATAACCACGAGCAAGGAGGAAAGAAGTGGGATAATTAAACTGCTCTTTCAAACTGTACAGTCAAGCTGGGCCGAGTGGGTTTTTTCTGTGCTTTATTATTCTAGGAATTCTGAAATTGAAATGGTATCCTTTACCCGTCCATGTGAAAAGTTTTCAATAATTTAGTGGAGTAAACTGTATCAGTCAATAAAACTCAGCAAAGGCTTCACAAAATGATTGTGTTTGTTATGAGCTTATAGTGTCATGTTGAAACTCTGTGGCCTATTGTTCGATGCAGACAGGGGTGGATCTACTATGAAACTAATGAAGCTTAAGCTTCAGGGCCCCTAATCCCGGAGGGGCCCCAGAAGCGACTTTAGTCCATATTGCTTAAAAATTTGGGTCTACTGTATGAGAAGGGTTTTTTTTAAAATAATAATATTAATAATAGTGTCATTCAATACAAAATAACAGTTAAAATAAAAAATAAAAAGGTTATTAAAGTATCATGTAGGCTAGCCATAAATGAAAAAAACATTCAAATTAAGGATGTTTCATGCTAAGTATATTTAATATAAAATAATTCTAAATAATTTAAAACACTATTAACATTTATGACAGAAATACAAACAGTAGATGACGTGTCATAACAAAAAAGGGGAGCCGTTTGAAAGGCAGTCACAATGCTAACGTGAATTTTTAACGTGATAGCACTTGTGAGATCGATCTAGACAAGAATTTTTTTCAATAAACTGTTCAGAAGGATACAATATTTTAATTACCCCTACTCAAAAATAAATGTTATATTTAGAAAAGTCAGGTAAGTAATAAAGGTGAAATAGTGTTAGATTAGCCTAAGCCTACTGTTTTTATGAAGAGGTGAACGGAAGGTAGGCTATGACCGCATAGCCTAGGCTAATACTGTTGCTCTTATTAGCCTTAGTTTAATTAGCTCTGATTATGTCACCTTTGCTCACGAGTCGCCAGGTATCTTTCTGATACCGCCACGTGGTTCAAGCTCAAGTTATGATTAATAAGACAGCACACCGCTTAGTAAGATTGAAATCAACGGTCATTTATTATGTACAGCAATAAATACTTACACAATAATCCTACTTTCTATATCACTACCTACCACTACTGGCCAATACTTAAATTTTGGGGATGGCCCACCAGGTCAGGGAAACAAATGGCTTATCAAATTGGGTCTGGCCTGCGGGATTCAAAAGGCTGATATGGGTCGATGGCTAGGAGTCTCTATCGGGTAGCGATCGCTGGAGTCAAACTTACAGTTTCTGGTCGATGTTCTTGCGAAGGTTGCGAGCAGGAGAAGAAGGGAGAGAGAGGGTCGATCTGAACTTGATCCCTCAATTTATAGGGCCCAGGGGTTTCCCGCCTCTCGGGGCGGACCTTGACCCTGAGTCCCAAGTGATTGGACTTGTTCCCAATCACTGGGTTCGATACGCTCCAATAATGGGGCGATTCCTTGATCGGGGGGTGGTCGTTCACCTGTCTTTGTCTCGGCCACTGCTGGCGCCGAGAGGTCTGGCTCGGCATTCAATTGCTAACATGTTGCAATTGTTCCCGGGGTTAGCCGATTAAACTGCAGATGTCTGTGTTGATGTGTTGCTAATGGTCGCAGGTATCAATCTGGGCCGACTTCCCCAGAGCCGAATACGCTATTCTGTCTGCAGCTGTCCGTTTGTGCCCTGTTGGCTGCTTTTCCCATCAGCCTTTCCGGTTCGCCATTTTATATCGGGTTTTGGCCAAATTAATCGTGAATCAGCCATTTTAGGTGGCTACAATACTATATTACAAGTATTTATGAAAAAGTAATAAAAGGGTGAATTTGTGTTAAATTACAGGTGTTTATTATGAAAAGTGTTCAAATAATGGTAAAATTGTGTTACATTACCTTAGCCTATGAGTTTTGATGGCCTAGACTTGCCTAACTTAGTCTAGCCTAGCGTGGGCTAGCTTGAATATAGCCTAGTTTAGCCTATTTAGCTTATTTATTATAAATCTTAAAAAATGGCACTTTACTTTCTGAGAAGGGTTTTTTTAAAAAAAACTTTCTCAGAAAGTAGACCTAAAAATGTTTCCTTTCAAAGCATGCGACAAGCAAGAGGTTTGGCATTTAGAGGTCATGAGGAGAAGTGGGGCTCACCAAATAATAGAAACTTCATGGGGGCCATTGAACTTATTGCAGAGTTCGACCCATTTTTACATGAACATCTCGAGAAATGTAAAAATGAAAAAGTAAATGCTACTTACCTATCCAAACCTGTGTATGAAGAATTGATAGAAATCATGGGAAAACATGTGCAAGATGAAATTGTGAATCAAATCAACAACCTAGACACCAAATACTACTCTATTATTGTTGACTCTACGCCTGACCTGATACATGTTGACCAGCTGGTAATTGTGGTTCGATACTGCTATAATGGAAAACCCTGTGAGAGATTTTTTACATTTTTACCGATAGAAAACCATTCATCCACGACTTTGTTCAACAAAATACAACAAGTCCTGGGTGAACATAAGCTTTCACTTGAAAATATCCGTGGTCAGTCCTACGATAATGCATCTAACATGAAGGGCTCGGAGAAAGGGCTGCAAGCACTATTTTAAAACATTAACAGGTACGCAGACTATGTACCATGTACAGCCCATTCACTCAATCTTGTTGGAGAAAAGGCAGTGTCTACTGTACCTGAGGTTGTTGACTATTTTGGCATTTTGCAGGAGCTGTATGTTTTCTTTTCTGGATCTCCATGAAGATGAGGGATTTTAAACACACAGGGCAATCTACATTTTTTTCTAAAGAGCTTAAGTGTAACTAGATGGTCTGCACACTATGAAGCAGTCCGGGCAATTAAAAATGGATATATGGGTATTTTACAAACTCTCAAACATATTTTTGAAGACTCAGAAGAGAAGCCTGAATGTAAACGAGATGCAAAGAATTTATACCACAAGTTGGTGAAGCTGGAATATGCTATTTTAACAGTCGTTTGGGAAGAAGTGCTGGAGCATTTCAACAAAACAAGTAAGAAACTCCAAACTCCTGGTTTTGATGTATTTGAAGGTTATTTACTGCTATCATCTTTACTTTCGTTTGTTAAAGAACTCAGAGAAAATTCAGCCGATAGGATTGCACACTATGAATCAGAAGCAAAAGGTTTGTGTGAAGATATCACCTCAAGTTATTCTGATGCTTCCAAACGCATTGTTACAAGGAAATTTTCAGATGGAACAAGTGGTATTGCTTCTTTGAGAGGAGCTGACAAATTTAGGATAGAAGTTCTATATCAACTCTATGACTGCTTGATAATCCAGTTACGCAAGAGGATTGACCCATATGAGCAGATTGCAAAAAGGTTCAAGTTCCTCTCAGAATTGGTGAACAATTCTGAAATTGATGAGGACAGTATTAAACTTATAATATCGTATTACAAAGATGATATTGACCACAAATTAGTAAACGAGTGTTATCAGTTCAAAGAATATTTGCACCTTAGGAAATCCCAGTACACAGAAGAAAACACGCCACCTAAAATGCAATGCACAGAAGTTCTTCAGCTTATTTGTGAGCAACACCTAATCGAAGTGTTCCCCAATATTACTACTGCGCTTAAGCTGTACTTGACAATGCCTATTACGAGATGTGAAGCAGAAAATAATTTTTCAAAGCTATCCTTTATAAAGAACAAATTTCGGTCTACCATGACTGAAGAGCGCTTAAAATCTTTATGCATATTGTCTCTGGAAAATGACATTGCAAGGAAGCTCCCATATGAAATATCTCATATGTTGCTAGAAAAAACAGAAGAAAGAGTATTTTGTAAAATGTGCTTCATGTAGTATTCTCATAGTTGTCTAAAATAAAAGATTATATTGACTGTGGTCTTTTCTATGTTTTATTTCATCATTCTATGATGCATCATGCATGTATATAACATTTCCCTAATTTTCATCCCCCCATAACTCGGGCATAATTCGGGCAGCACGGTAGCATTGTGGATAGCACAATTGCTTCACAGCTCCAGGATCCCAGGTTCAATTCCGGCTTGGGTCACTGTCTGTGCAGAGTCTGCACATCCTCCCCGTGTGTGCGTGGGTTTCCTCCGGTTTCCTCCCACAGTCCAAAGATGTGCAGGTTAGGTGGATTGGCCATGATAAATTGCCCTTAGTGTCCAAACTTGCCCTTAGTGTTGGGTAGGATTACTGGGTTATGGGGATCGGGTGGAGGTGTTGACCTTGGGTAGGGTGCTCTTTCCAAGAGCCGGTGCAGTCTCGATGGGCCGAATTGCCTCCTTCTGCACTGTAAATTCTATGTCTATGTTAAACACGAAAACTATAAGGCATAGGAAAATTTTTATCACACCAGTGACTTTGACATGTGAGATAATCCAGTACGGCAATTTTAATCAAAATCTGAGATGTAGTGGTTAAATTTTTTTTAAATTTGTGGTGATCTGTCGTGGAACAACCCCATTGAAGAAGATAACAGTGGTTACCCAGACCTCGTTGCTGGTTGCGAAGGGGCCCTCATAACAGTTCAAGCTTCAGGGCCCCAAAAATGTAGGTCCACCACTGGATGCAGAGCATACATTTTTTTACATTCTCGTCTTAAATATGCAGCAGCTAATGAATATATTGCTACATGGTTTCCCAATTGCCGGAATCTGCCCAGTTGTGGAATGAACAATTCCGAGGCCGGCGCAGAATGAAATAGTACAAAACCGATCACTGAAATGTGACGTTTGTGCAAATCATTTTATTTGAGTGCCTTGAGAACTATAGTAACACATCACATTATTTCCAGAACCGAATTAACAAGATGTGGGTTTTTCTCCTGGATAGCTGATCCGCGCGGAGTCCCTTAGGATTCTGTTTCATGTGAAGGCAGGGTTTTGTAGGAAGAATGGGTCAATGCTACACTGGAGAGGTAGGCAAATTCTTCATTCTAAATGTCCTGGAGGCAGGGATTCCATGAACAGAACTATGTATATGATAACATGCCCACATATTTATGTGCACGGTAGCATTGTGGATAGCACAATTGCTTCACAGCTCCAGGGTCCCAGGTTCGATTCCGGCTTGGGTCACTGTCTGTGCGGAGTCTGCACATCCTCCCCGTGTGTGCGTGGGTTTCCTCTGGGTGCTCTGGTTTCCTCCCACGGTCCAAAGATGTACAGGTCAGGTGGATTGGCCATGATAAATTGCCCTTAGTGTCCAAACTTGCCCTTAGTGTTGGGTGGGGTTATGGGGATAGGGTGTAGGTGTTGACCTTGGGTAGGGTGCTTTTTCCAAGAGCCAGTGCAGACTCGATGGGCCGAATGGCCTCCTTCTGCACTGTAAATTCTATGATAATCTATGATATTAGCACAGTTGTAGAGAGAAAAAGAACTAATTTGCATTTATATAACCCCTTTCATGGCAGGTTGAGGGGAGGGCAAGACTTTTCATTCCAGATTTTCATTGAATCCAAATGACACCATCTGCCGTGGTGGGATTCGAACCAGGTACCCTCAGAGCATTACCCCGAGTCTCCAGATTACTAGCCCAGTGATAATACCACTACACTACCACGTGCCCTAAGTTCAGTTAATTAAAAAATGTGAAGTATAGAGCTAGTCTCGGTAATGGGGACAATGAAACTATCATCACTCGTGGTTCACTCGTCTTCTTTAGGGAAGGCAATTTGTCATTCGTACCCAGCCTGGCCTACATGTGACTCCAGATCCAGCAATGTGGTTGACTCTTAACTGGCCTCTGCAATGGTTTGAAATTCCACTATATTCAAGGGCAATTAGGGATGGGCAACAAATGCTGACCTTGTCAGCTACACCCAAATCCCAGGGAAAAATACATTAATCTCTGCAATGACTGAATATTTTTTCTGTTTGCTCACTGGTCAGGCTTAGGCAGCTGTTCTGAGCCATTCTCCTGATAGGAATGCGAGGATTGTTCACGGGATCTTTGGGCTGCTTGGGTATGGGAATCAGCCGAGGCCCGTCCTGGTCTAATTTCTTCTCTGTGATCCAGCGCTCGATATCTAAACTTGCTGATGGAGAATTGCTGGTTAGGCAATGTGCTTTACTCCATTAATTCATTCACAGGGTGCAGGTGTCGCTGGCAAGGCCAGCATTTATTGCCCATTATTACTTGCCTTTGGGAAGATGGTGGTGAACTACCTTCTTGATGCATTATAGTTGCCAGATCAGTTTTGATACAGCTGAGTGGCAGGCTGGATAACTTCAGAGACCAATGTTGAGTCAACCACAGGACTATGGATCTGGAGATAGATGAACAAAAGGTCAAGTAAGATTTTCTTCCATTAATGCTATTAGTGAACCAGACCAGGAAAAGAGGGTGGCATGATGGCATTGTCAATGGATCAGTAATCCTTAGTCCCAGAGCAAGATCTGAGGACATTCCTTTCCAATGGTTCTTTTCCATATTTGGGAGTCCTTTCCAATCTGGGCTATGAAGTCCCCAAAGAGGATGCTCTTATCTTCCTTACGAATGTTGGAGATTATGGTGTCCAGGGTGCAGTAGAAGCCCCCACCCCTATGCTTGAGTCGGTGTACATTCCCTTACAGTAAACAATGTGGTATCCCTTAGACCCTCTTGTTTGTCAGTGTTTCGATTCAAGTTCGATTCCGGCTTGGGTCGCTGTCTGTGCGGAGTCTGCACGTCCTCCCCGTGTCCGCATGGGTTTCCTCCGGGTGCTCCGGTTTCCTCCCACAGTCCAAAGATGTGCAGGTTAGGTGAATTGCCCAATGATAAATTGCCCTTAATGTCCAAATTGCCCTTGGTGTTGGGTGGAAGTGTTGAGTTTGGGTAGGGTGCTCTTTCCAAGAGCCGGTGCAGGCTCAAAGGGCCGAATGGCCTCCTTCTGCACTGTAAATTCAATGATAATCTATGATTAATCTAGGACAAAGGTTCGGCACAACATCGTGGGCCGAAGGGCCTGTTCTGTGCTGTATTTTTCTATGTTCTATGTTCTATGTTTCATGCATTTTTGTCAGGATCCAGCTTTCCACCCATTAGTCTTCAATCTGCCTTCCATTGTCCGTATTCTTTGACAGCCTCTTTGCTCCTGATGGATTGCGTTTTGACTTTCCAAATGTCCTGTTATTACTTCTGTGATAACGGATTCTATCAATTTCCCCAAAACAGATGTTAAACTAACGTCTATAGTTTTCTACTTACTGCCTCCCTCCCTTTTTGAATGTGGGCATTCATTTCATTAGCATTTTGCCAATCCACTGGAACCTTTCCCACATAACTCACCCCAGAAAACCAACCACCCGAACATATCCACCAAAGTCCATGAACAGTAAGGATACGAATATGGCTACTCATGGAATGGAACATTTAAGTTATAAAGAGAGTTTGGATAGGCTTGGGTTCTTTTCACTGGAGCAGAGAAGACTGAGGGGTGACCTGATCGAGGTGTACAAGGTTATAAGGGGCATGGACAGGGTGGATAGTGAACAGCTGTTCCCCTTAGTTGAGGGTTGGTTACAAGGGGACACAAGTTCAAGGTGAAGGGCAGAAGGTGAAGGGGAGATTTGAGAGAAAGCTTTTTTACCCAGAGGGTGGTGAGGGTCTGGAATGAACTACCTGTGAGGGTAGCCGAGGCGGGTTGCCTCATATTCTTTGAAAAGTACCTGGATGAGCACTTGGCACATCTCAACATTCGAGGCTGTGGGCCAAGTGTTGACAGATGGGATTAGGATTGGCAGATCGGGTGCCTTTCATGGGGCGGTGGATACTCGATGGGCTGAAGGGCCTTTACTGCACTGTGTTTTTCTGTGATTGTGTGATTCATGTGCCCCTACCCCTACCAGCATCCAAACTTCTCTAGATTTAACTAATGCCCAGAAACCAAAAATAATTAAACAGTCTTAACCATAGATTGCCTTACTCCCAACGCAAACCCTCACACCAGAAAACCTGGGTACATCAGTACACTTGTCTTACAATCCTAATGTACAAGGTCTTCATAAATTATCGAAATATACACTTAAGTGTACACTGGGTTCATAAAAGATATATCTCAGTCTACTTTCTTGGAAATCCAATAATAAGTCAGTCACTTAGATCTTTTCTCGTTGAGTCATCTGAATTATTAACCAGATCAGTCCCATTAACTCAATTTGAGGCCGGTTGATTTCCTTGGTGATTTTTGCTTCCATTAAGTATTATTACCAATGAAACACTACTCAACTTGTTTATAAAGGTCAAAGGGCTCCTTAAGGTCTCATTAAAATCATTAAATACCTGCTTTTATCTTTGATTTGGTTGACTATCAACATTACCTTGCACAATTATTTGGTGTTTGATTGGCACGATGGTAAGAAAAAAATAAGTTGCAATCAGGGTGTTCCAAAGTGCTCAGGAGCCAATGTATGAATTGGGAGAATAGTCCAGGGCAGTACATTTTGCCCATCAAGCTCGTTTTGATTCTTTCAATGACAACGGTCTCCTTTGATTTGAAAAGATATTTTGAATTGCCAACAGTCAGAAGAAGCTGGCAAATGAACAATAATTCCAAGCTTAGAAATAGGGCCAAGCAGTGTCTGTCACTCTTGTGGTGATATGCGTACAGGCATATCTATGTGTAAAGGTACATAGTTGTACCAATGTGTATATTTGTATATAACAACACCACTGTACATCATAAAATCATAGAATTTGGAGTTGGGGCTGTACAGTAGCACAGTGGTTAGAACTGTTGCTTCACAGCGCCAGGGTCCCAGGTTCGATTCCCGGCTTGGGCCACTGTCTGTGCCGAGTCTGCACGTTCTCCCCGTGTCTGCGTGGGTTTCCTCCGGGTGCTCCGGTTTCCTCCCACAGTCCGAAGATGTGCGGGTTAGGTGGATTGGCCATGATAAATTTCCCTTATTGTCCAATAAAGTTAGGTCGGATTACTGGGTTGCTGCGATGGTGTGGACCTAAATAGGGTGCAGATTCAATGGGCCGAATGGCCTCCTTCTGCACTGCAAATTCTGTGATTCTCTGATTCTATGACTGTACATAGCCACTGATCAATACATGTCGGGACAGTTAGGACTTCTCACCAGTAGGTGGAACCAGACACCGACACAGACATATATATATATCGGGGGACGGACAGGAGGCGAGAACTTGGTAGTAAGACGGACAAGAGGACAAGCATCTCCCTCCATGGTTTTACAGTAATGGAGACAGTAAAGGAACAAATCGTCTGCATAGAACGAGACCCTGTGTTCCACCCCCCCTCTCACTATCCCCTGCCAAATGTTCAATGCTCGCAGTGCCATTGCCAAAGAATGTTGCCTGGTATGTAGGGAAGATCTTATGAGGAAAGGCTGAGGGACTTGAGGCTGTTTTCGTTAGAGAGAAGAAGGTTAAGAGGTGACTTAATTGAGGCATACAAGATGATCAGAGGATTAGATAGGGTGGACAGTGAGAGCCTTTTTCCTCGGATGGTGATGGCTAACACGAGGGGACAGAGCTTTGAATTGATGGGAGATAGATATAGGACAGATGTCAGAGGTAGGTTCTTTACTCAGAGAAAAGTAAGGGCCCTGCCTGCAACAGTCGTGGACTCGCCAACATTAAGGGCATTTAAATGGTCATTGGATAAACATATGGATGATAATGGAATAGTGTAGATAGGCTTTAGATTGGTTTCACAGGTCGGCGCAACATTGAGGGCCGAAGGGCCTGTACTGCGCTGTAATGTTCTATGTTCTATGTTATGTTAGAATTGTTTGTACAGAGACATGTGTGGTTCCCATCAAGAATAAATACTTGGAGCAATCACATCTTCATCTTCTATGTGTACCTTTATGATCAAGGAAGCAACCGAACACAACTCTGTTAAAGGACAAAAAAATTGCAAGCAGTACACCCACTAGGGGCTGGTTTAGCACACTGGGCTAAATAGCTGGCTTTTAAAACAGACCAAGGCAGGCCAGCAGCACGGTTCGATTCCCGTACCAGCCTACCCCGAACAGACGCCGGAATGTGGTGACTAGGGCTTTTCACAGTAACTTTATTCGAAGCCTACTTGTGACAATAAGCGATTTTCTTTTCGTTTACAATAGGCATCAGATCCCTTGACGTGTGAAAACAAGGAGAGACAATAGGGTGGATTTTCGCCAGGGGCGCACGCAACATTTGTCAGGTGTCCAGCCCACTGCCTTTCTGTCCACCCCTACCCGATTCCCCGTAAAAGGGGGTGGGTGGGGAACTGCAATTACGGGCCTCAATCCATCTTCATTACCATAAAACATTGGCAAGTAGCAGTTGGGCTGGAGTGCAAAGGCCATTTTTCTAAAAACAGATTCTTTGAAAGGGTGAAAAAGGAAGGGGAAAGTGAGGCTTTTCATTTGGGGGGGGGTGGGGGGGGGGGATGGTGCCCTGCAGCATCAGGCCCGAGAGATGACACCATTGTTTTTGTTCCCCCCTGCCTGCCATCCAAAATCTGGCCCCTCACGCCACCCCCACGCCCCCCCCCCCCCACTCTTCCTCTCAATTTTCTCCGATCGCACACACCCAATCCCCACGAAAGCCTGGGACCAACTTGTCTCTATGGCCTCCGTGATCTTATTCCCGGTGCCTGCTTGCAGTGCCAGTAGTTCCCACCATGGTGTTGTGGCGCTGCTGGGAATTCTGGAGCTCCCAGTCAATCAGATTGGCTGTGATGCGACCATCAATTCACTCAAAGACACGTGGAGAAGTAAACCGTGGTTTTAATCAGCTTAGAACTGAGCCTGCCTGTGACCGGTACAACACTGAAGGCGGCCCCGCAGGTCAGCAGCTCTTATAATTCCTGTAAAGGGGGTGGAGCCATGGGCGAAGCCCGTACATGCCCCAACATATCCCCTGTGGGTGAAGCCAGACAATGGCCCATAGGTAGAGCCCACAGGGTTAATAACATAACACAGTGCACTGGTGAATTATCAGGAATTATACATTCACCACAGGCTGACAGCTCTGGAGGTTGGAACTTGCTGTTCACTGAAGGGCGGATGTCCATCCCTCAGCTGGTTGAGCTTGCAGTCCCCCCCCAGCTTGCTATAGTTGTGGGGCAAGATTTTAAAAGTCAGGACCAACTTTGGGCACGTTGCGCAAGCAGCCCCCCTCACCCTCCCGCAATGAAATCCAACCCGATATGAACAAATGGAGTCATTTTTAAAAGAGCTGCGGGGGGAATTCCCCGCTTCTGTTTCCCCATTTGCAGAGATTTAAATATCATCATCACGCCTTCACGCCTGCGGGATGGATTGTCCATTCACACGGGTGTGAGGGCAGGCCGATGGGAATCATGACAGGCCCCCTATGACGAGCAGCTGGCAAGCAGAACCGACCAGAGACACACAGGTGAGTACCCCTCTGGGGGAGGGGAGGGGGACGGGGGAGACGGTTGTGCCTGGCAGTGCCCTGCTCCCGTGGCACTGCTCCTTGGCACTGTGTGTCATGGGGGGGTTCAGTGCCTGTGGTGAGGGGAGGAGTGCAGGGTTCATGATGATGGAGCAGGGGCTGGTTTAGCACTGGGCTAAATCGCTGGCTTTTAAAGCAGACCAAGGCAGACCAGCAACACGGTTCAATTCCCGTACCAGCCTCCCCGAACAGGCGCCGGAATGTGGCAACTAGGGGCTTTTCACAGTCACTTAATTTGAAGCCTACTTGTGACAATAAGCCATTTTCATTTCACTTCATTTCATTTTCACGCGGCGGAACCGCTGGGGTAGATTGGGGTAAGGGGGGGTGGGCGCAGCGGGCTGTGATCTTTTGAAAACCTCTTTGCTAATGGAGTGGGCCCCATCAGAACCCACTTCCCCAGCCTGACGTGGTGGGATCCACACCTTGGAATTGATTTTTCGAAGAGACTAACAGTCCGGCCAGGCACGCAGCTTTCGCGGCGTCTGTCCTGCCCGCTGCACCACGCTGAGATTTTGTTGAGAGAATTCCACCCGCAGGAATTGAGACACCGGAGGGTGAATGTCCACAGATATTTCCAGGTGACGGAGCAGGGCGAGAAGACTGTCGAAAAATCACCCACATGGGTCCTTCGGCTTTGTTGATCGAGGAATTGAGGACAAAAGGAAGTTATGCTAAACCTTCGAAACTATTGCTCAGTCTCAGCTGATGGATCGTGCACAGTTCTGGGCACCACATTTTAAGAGAGGTGGGAAAGTATTAATCGGGATAGAGAGGAGTTTCAGCAGAGCGGCAGCAGGGATTAGGGACTTCAGTTACGTGGGCAGACTGGAGAAGCTGCTGTTCTGCTCCCCGTAGCCACAAAGGTAAAGAGGAGAATTGATAGAGGGTTTTGGGACAATAAAAAAGGAGAAATCACATCCAGCGACGGAGGTATCAGTGACCAGGGGACACAGATTTGCAGTGATTAGTAGAGGATCTAGAGGCAACATGAGGACACATATTTTTAAACAGTGAATTGTTGCGACCTGGACTTTGCTGCCTGAAAGTGGCACAGTGGGTTGCACGGCTGCCTCACAGCGCCAGGGAGCTGGGTTCGATTCCGGCCTCGGGTGATGTGTGGAGGTTACACGTTCTCTCTGTATCTGCCTGGGTTTCCTTTGAGTGATCCAGCTTCCTTCTGATGTGTTAAGTAAGTTGGTTCAACGTTGACTGCAACTGGATGCAGTGAAACTAGAACCAGGCTTCCGACACAGGAGATGGTCCAACACTGTTTTATTGAACTTCCTGATTGCTGTACATAGTCTGCTGTGAGTTGACACTCTATCAATCTAACTGATAACCTCCTACTGGCTTGACCAGACTAACTCTCTACCTCATGGTGATAGTGCTCACTGGCTTGTGCACTCTAACTATCCCAGTAGCTGTGTCCTGTAGAGAGAGGGAGAGTCTTAATGCCCTGTGTGCTTTATAGTGGTGGTGTCCTGTCTGGTGATTGGTTGTTATGTGTCGTGTGTGTTCATTGGTTATCCTGTGTGTCAATCACTGCCTGTCTGCATCTCATTATATACATGAGTGGATATTATGACACCTTCCACAGTCCAAAGATGTGCAGGTCAGATGTGGTTATGGGGATAGGGCAGGGGGAGTGGGCCAAGATAGGGTGCTCTTTCTTTAACTGTTTAATAAGAAAAACAATGGACATATCTTTGATCAACTGTGGGGAAATTTGCATCAGCGTTTCCTGTTGCACTGATATTTCTAATGCACTGACTCTTTTTGCTAGTTTCACTTATCACGGGGAATCGGAATGTCGCCTTCAAATCCAGAAAGGAAATAAGGATACGCAGTTTTCCAGATTTGTTAAGTTGACCCTGATTGTGGTTTCGTTTCTTTTGAATTTATTTTCTATCAATTCAGAAACATCTCCATTGATCAGTAAATCTCTTGGGTGACTTAACAAGGTTAAGAGTCACGATGTCAGAAGTGGCTGGAAATGGTGTCAGGAGTGTCATAGTCAGCGGAGGCGGTAAATGGATGCGCCAACTTGTACATTTTTCTCCCACCAGATGAGATACAATTCTGCCAGGATTTATAAATTTGAAACATGAAAATATGTAATGGATCTGAACCCAAGACATTTGGATTGTGATCACAACCAGGTCGCGTTATGAACAATTGATTTGTCATTCAATATACTGTTGTAAATAATAGCCCCGGCATACTGAACTTCTGTGATCTTGAAATGTGATTTGTCAGCACGGTGCTTAACCGGTGACCTGTTGAACCTTTATATTCTTCGCCTCAACACTCTCCCTCTTTGTACACAGCTGTCAGAACCACATTCGGTTGATATGATACTACAAGAAGTAAGGAACTGCCTCATTTTTCCTCAAAGCAACAAGGATTAATAGTCAAGTATTATTTCTTTATGACTTGAAATATGAGTGCTGTGCACCATTTATGTCTGTTCCAGAAATATGTGTGGATGGCTAATTTGTACAAAGTGGGGCTGGATTCACCCAAAATGGCGCTATGCCCCCACGCCGGCGGAAAAACGCTGGTGTTGCACACCGGAGTTTCCACAAAAAAAGATTCACTTACCTTCAGGAGGCTAGCAGGGACCCGGAGTGATTCACGCAGCTTTAGCTGAGGATACGGGCCCCCCCCCCCCCGCCCCCCCCCCCCCCGCACTTCCGGTTTCGAGTCCGTCGTGCATGCGCACGGCCGCGGCCACGCCGAGCGGCATCGCAGAGACTTGGACCGCGGAGGCAGCTCCGAAATGTAGGCCCCCCCGATCAGCCGCGCGGCCGTGCACCAGACCGGCCCGATCTGTGCCCCAGCCGCCCATGAGGCCCCCCCCCACATGCCCGATCCCCCCACCCCCCATCAGGGCACCGCGCACTGAGTCCGCAGCCGCCGCGCGCGGTTAGAACCACACCGTCAGGAACTCAGCCGACTGGGAGAGGATAATTGCTGGGCGGGCCTTTGGCAATGGCCCCCCAGCCGCGCGGAGGAAATGGCGGGATCGCCGATTCTCGGATCCCGGAGGATCGCCGGAGCAGCGCCGGGCCCGATTTCGGCGCAAGGGTTGATTCTCTGCCCCACGCCTGGGGATTTCCTGACGAATTGGGGATGCATACGATGGGAAATCCCATTTGCCGGCTGGCGGAACAGAGAATCCCGCTGCCGGCGGGAGTGCGCCGCAGCAGAAAACTGGTACAGCAGGGTGGAGAATCCCACTCATACTCGTCAATAGAATCCTGTTGACCGACAACACTTGCCCAAGAATACAGCATGCCAACATTTTGCAGATAGGTTGATCTGATCTTGGTAGAGACAACTGAGGCTTTTATTTTAATTTTTTTAGGTAATCTTAAAAGCCAGCTTTTTTATTAAAATAATGAAGCCACGTGATTCATGGTTTACAACAAAATAATTATACTACACAAAAGTCAAGGAACATGAATATTCATATCCGCATTCTATCTTAGTCACATTAAAGATCAGGGGCGAAATTCTCCGGAAACGGCGCGATGTCCGCCGACTGGCACCCAAAACAGCGCCAATCAGGTGGGCATCGTGCCGCCCCAAAGGTGCGGAATGCTCCGCATCTTTGGGGGCCAAGCCCCAACATTGAGGGGCCAGGCCGACGCCGGAGGAATTTCCGCCCCGCCAGCTGGCGGAAACGGCCTTTGTTGCCCCGCCAGCTGGCGCAGAAATGACATCTCCGGGTGGCGCATGCGCGGGAGCGTCAGCGGCCGCTGACAGTTTCCCACGCGTGCGCAGTGGAGGGAGTCTCTTCCGCCTCCGCCATGGTGGAGACCGTGGCGGAGGCGGAAGGGAAAGAGTGCCCCCACGGCACAGGCCCGCCCGCGGATCGGTGGGCCCCGATCGCGGGCCAGGCCACCGTGGGGGCACCCCCCGGGGCCAGATCGCCCCGCACCCCCCCAGGACCCCGAAGCCCACCCACGCCGTCTTGTCCCGCCGTTCAAAAGGTGGTTTAATCCATGCCGGCGGGACAGGCAATTTATCGGTGGGACTTCGGCCCATCCGGGCCGGAGAATCCAGCGGGGGGGGGCCCGCCAACCGGCGCTGCGTGATTCCCGCCCCCGCCGAATATCCGGTGCCGGAGACTTCGGCAACCGGCGGGGGCGGGATTCACGCCAGCCCCCGGCGATTCTCCGACCCGGCGGGGGGGTCGGAGAATGTCGCCCAATGGAAGTACAATGAACAGTTACTTATACTCGAAACCAAACTTCTTATCTAAACTTTCCTTCTGTATCCATTTGACTATTGCCCCCGCACAAACTCAAACCAAGAAAGCACAACAGCACCTATACTTTCTCAGGAAACTAAGGAAATTCAGAATGGCCACAATGACTCTTACCAATTTTTACAGATGCACCGTAGAAACATCCTATCTGCTGCATCACAGCCTGGTGTGGCAACTGCTCGGCCCAAGACCGTAAGAAACTACAGGGAGTCATGAACACCGCCCAATCCATCACCCGGGCCTGCCTCCCATCCATTGACTCTATCTACACCTCCCGCTGCCTGGGGAAAGCAGGCAGCATAATCAAAGGCCCCTCTCACCTGGGTTATTCACTCTTCCAACGTCTTCCATCGGGCAAGAGATACAAAAGTCTGAGAGCACGCACAAACAGACTCAAAAACAGCTTCTTCCCCGCTGTTACCAGACTCCTGAATGACCCTCGTATGGACTGATCTGACCTCTGTACACATCTTCTCGACTGAGTAGTACTGCACTCCTGTATGCTTCACTCGATGTCTGTGTCTGTGTACTTACATTGTGTCTTTATGTTTGCCCTATGTCGTTTTTCATGTACGGAATGATCTGTCTGGACTGTACGCAGAACAATACTTTTCCCTGTACCTAGGTACAAGTGACAACAAAACAAATCCAAATCCAAATCCAGGTACTTGCCAGAAATTGGAATGTTAACCATGTGGTCAGTTTCACAGATTCGTATATGGGTTGAGTTTTGTGGGGGGATCATCCGCTTACTCCTGGCAAGGTATTCCCGTTAAATCTCCTCCAATGGCCCCATGGTTGTAAACGTCCTATTCAACGCAAGTTTCACCACTACCTTAAGCATGGCCAACTCGAGGCAGAACTTTCCTGTGCCTTTCCCACTGGCCGGAATGGCCGCAACTCGCGGCCAATTCTGTGCTTGGAACCTCATTGATTCTGCACAGGCAAGTATCTCTCCGAATCGCCATGCGGGCCGGGAGGTGATTCACCTGGCGCAAGCTGGTGGGTTTGAAGGTCCGGGCACCATATTTAAACACCTGTCCAACACGCACATCACACTCTCCCCAATCTTCCTTTTATCATGACACCATTAAGGATGGCTCCCAGCCAGAAGCGAAAGTCTAGCAGCCCGATGAAGAAGGCGGTGGCAGCCTAATTCGGCCACCAGGCCCTCAGGACATTGATCCGAGAGGGCTGGGCACAGCGGCATGTCCTCTACCCAAGGGATAGCTCCACTAGAAGGTTGCATCTCTGGCCTGGGAGGTTATCGCCCAGAAGGTTAATGCATGTGGCAACCGTGTCCGGAACGTCACACAGTTTGGAAAACGGGTGACTGAGCTGATCTGCTCTGCCAGGGAAATTCCTCTCTCAGCTCCCTCCAATCTCAGTGCCCGGGGGTAGTCATAGAATCATAAAATCATAGAATTTACAGTGCAGAAGGAGGCCATTCAGCCCATCGAGTCTACACCAGACCTCGAACGAGCACCCCACTTGAGCCCATGCTTCTATCCTATCCCCGTACCCCAACCTAACTTTTGGACACTAAGGGGAAATTTAGCGTGGCCAATCCACCTTTGGACACTTGCACATCTTTGGATTGTGGGAGGAAACTGGAGCACCCGGAGGGAACCCACGCAGATACGGGGAGCAAGTGAAAATTCCACACAGACAGTGGCCCGAGGCCGGAATTGAACCCAGGTCCCTGGAGCGGTGAGACAGCAGTGCTAACCACTGTGCCATAGTGCCGCCCATATGCCTTATCTGCCTTTTCTATCTCCTGATTTAATTTCTGCCCCACATCCTGACTATGCTAGGGGGCTTGTGCATAACTCCCATCATGGTCTTTTTACCTTTGTGATTCCTCAACTCTACCCACAGAGATTCTATGCCTTCTGATCCTATATCGCATCTTGCTATCAATTTAACTTCATTCCTTACTCACAATGCAACCCCGCTCCCTTTGCCCATCTGCCTGTCTTTTCGATAGGACACATATCCCCTTGCAGTCACGTCTCCGTGATGCCCACAACATTGTACCGGCCAATTTCAATGTGCGCAACAAGCTCATTTACCTTGTTCCGTATACTGCGCGCATTTAGGTACAACACCCTCAGTCCTGCATTGGCCACCTCCCTTCTCACTTTTGTCACCTTTTTTCACTGCCTGAAATTATAGGGGCTGTTTAGCACAGGGCTAAATCGCTGGCTTTGAAAGCAGACCAAGGCAGGCCAGCAGCATGGTTCAATTCCCGTAACAACCTCCCTGAACAGGTGCTGGAATGTGGCGACTAGGGGCTTTTCACAGTAACTTCATTGAAGCCTACTTGTGACAATAAGCGATTTTCATTTCATTTTCAAGTTAGATTCCTGACACCTTCTGTACTCTCTGTTCCATGAAGTGGTCTGGAAACTTTACCACCCTCTCCTGAGCCCTCGGCTCCTTTAACTAGTTTAAAGTCCTCGTCATTAGCCTGCACTTCTACCTTCTCCTATAACTTGGATTTTCTAATTCTCCAGACAACTGAACCCTCCCTCACATTATTTAGTTTAAAGCCCCATCTACAGCCCGAGTTATGCGATTGGCCAGGACTCTGGTCCCAGCATGATTCAGATGAAGACCATCCCATCGGAACAGGTCCCGTCTTCCCCAGTACTGGTGCCAATATCCCATGAATTCAAACCCATTCCTCCCACACCAATCTTTGAGCCACACATTTACCTCATTCATCTATGTGGCTCAGATAGTAACGCAGATATTATTACCTTTTTGGTTCTGCTTTTCAATTTAGCTCCTATCTGTTTATACTCTCTTAGCAGAATCTCTGTCTGTGTTCTGCCTGTGTCGTTGGCACCGACGTGGACCACGCCAACTGGACCTTTACCCTCCCACTCCAACTTCTTCTGGAGCCCAGATGAGACGTCCTGAACCTGAGCTTCAGGCAGGCAACTCAACCTTCGGGATTCTCGATCCTGGTCACAGAGAATAGTGTCAATGCCCCTAACTGTACTATTACCAATTACGACTACATTTCTTTTCTCTCCCCCCACTTGAACAACTCCCTGTACCACGGTGCTGTGGTCAGTCTGCTCATCCTCCCTGCAGTCCCCGTTCCCGTCCACACAGGGAGCAAGAATCTCGACCCTGTTGGACAATTTCAAGGGGTGAGCCTCCTGCAACCATATCTCCTGGATCACTACACCTGCCTCACTCACAGCCACACCCTCCTGTCCGTGACCACTGGCCAAATTCAAAGTATTTAATCTGAGGAGCATGACTGCCTCCTGAAACACAGTGTCCAGGTACCTCTCCCCCTCCCTGATGTGTTGCAGCATCCGAAGCTCAGAATCCAGCTCATCAACTGTGAGCCGGGGTTCCTCAAGCAACCAATATTAACTAGAGACGTGCTCACTGGGAACCACATCACGCAGGAACAACACTTCACCTGACCCTCCATCTCTATTTTATTTAATAAGTTTTTAATTTGTTTTTTGAACTTTTTTTATTTAAAGTTTTTTTAATATTTCCCCTTATTACCTCAGTCTCAAAGCAATTTATAACTAGTAATTTAAATGGATTTTCAAATGTAATACAGTTTCCCTATTAGACAATCAAATTACAGCTTCCTGTATCACGTTTCAGGGTTTTTTTTCCCAGTTGGAACTCTGTCAGTTTCAGAGAATCACTCACCTTCCCACACACTGCACTCTGCGTATCTCCCGCTCAGAGCTCCCGAAGTGAAGGCCTCACAATCCCCGAGGTAAATTTTTATAGCACTCACCTTCCGACACTGCTCTCTGAGTATGTCCTGCTCACAGCTCCTGAAGTGAAGGCCTCACAATGCCCGGGATAAGTTTTTATAGCACTCACCTTCCCACACACTGCACTCTTGTGTTTCTCCCGCCCACTGCTCCCGATGTATCACTGAATAATAAAGATAGAAAACCGGTAATAAGTTTCTTTTTGACAGGTTGACCACAAAAGTGACATGATAATCAATGCAGAAAAAAACAACTTGGCTTCCGCAACGAAAGTTGATGAGGTTCAAAAAAAGTGCGTGTGTTGCATAGGTTCGGTATTTTGGAATCACGGATAAAGGAGACTCACTAGGTTAATCCCAGAGTTGAGGGTGTTGGATTACGAGGAGAGGTTGAGTAGACTGGGACTGTACTCGTTAGAATTTAGAAGGATGCGAGGGGATCATATAGAAACATATAAAATTATGAAGGGAATAGATCGGATAGATGCGGGGAGGTTGTTTCCACCGGCGGGTGAAAGCAGAACTAGGGGGCATAGCCTCAAAATAAGGGGAAGTAGATTTAGGACTGAGCTTAGGAGGAACATCTTCACCCAAAAGATTGTGAATCTATGGAATTCCCTGCCCAGTGAAACAGTTGAGGCTTCTTCGTTAAATGTTTTCAAGATAAAGATAGATAGTTTTTTGACGAATCAAGGAATAAAAGGTTATGGTGTTCGGGCAGGAAAGTGGAGGTTGTAGCTATCTGGGATGGCCACTTCCAGAATACAAAATGGATGCCCGCAAAGAATATAGGGAACTGTGGACAATGCTAGAAAACAAGCAGTCACAGAGCCTGAATGCATATTGGGGAAACAGCTCCCAGACGGAATTGAAACGATGGGTCAATTAGCATATTGATGGCCCATCTCCGGGAACAAAGGAATGACACTCAGGTAACCGATACTATTGCAGACATCCCAGCGCCAGTTCCGCAACTGAAAAACACAAACAAAGCCAGGCCAACGGCCACCTAAGACATGCCCAGCCATCAGGGCACCCACCCCTTTATTGGTCAAGATCGATAGCAATGATCGAGAAACGGCCCAATTAATTGGTGCCAAGTATAATGCCCGTCTAAAAGCGCGCAAAGCCCCTCCAGGTATAAGAAGGAACCCCCACGAGAGAATCACTCTCCTGGAATTGGCTCTCAAAGCGGAGAGACCCATCCACCAGCATCACCAGAAGCAAGTGAGTTCAAGGTCAATGCTTGCTACCAGACGGACGACCTGAGCTGTTCTCCTGTACCTCTTCGAACCCAACAATCTCAGATCCGAACAACGGCCATTGTTCCTCTGACTGAGTGGGCACCCGAAGTTAAGTATAGGCATTAGCATTGGAGATAGTTTAGTTTGTAGTACTTTGTGCATGTGCAGATCTTACTGTGTGTGTAAATAAATAGTATTGACTTTGAACTAACTAACTGGTGTATTGGCTCTTTGATCAGTAGTTGGGTTTGAACTTTGTGGCGGTATCGAGAGATACCTGGCGACTCTAAAGCAAACATGATTAGGATTAAGGAAGGCGACCATATTGACCACCATATTTATAACCAGAGAAACAGAGCAACAAGCTGAGTCCACAAAAGATCAGCCATGATCTTATTGAATGGCAGGGCAGGCTCGAAGGGCCAGATGGCCCACTCCTGCTCATAGTTCTTGTGTTCTTATGTTCGACCTGCAGTGAAAGTGAGATATTATTCCTCTTTCAGTAACATTGAGTTCAGGCACATTTTACTTTCTGGGCAATCAAATATAAAATAAATTACAAAGTGAAATCAGATAATGTATATATGTCCTTTTATTTTAGTCATCTTAATGTGCTCTTGATTAAATGTCATGCAGTGCTGGCTTTAAATTATGCAGCCTGTACTGAATTATATGTGAAAAGGTTAAATTTTCTATTGACTTATTAATTTAATCTTTGACTTGAATCTGTCATGATGTAAACAATTATATTTTGCTTTCGTTGGGAGTCTGTGCCCTAAATCTTAGACCATTGATTTGTACTCTAGTTTAAGTTTGACACACAGCCTGAAGTGAAGGTATTTTTAATGAGGTTGTCACTTCTTGATAACTGGGATCAATAAATACATCTGCTTTCCAAAATCTAATTACCATTTTTAAAATGAGCTGTTCGAAGTAACCCTCCTCCCATTGGCAATGCATTTCAGAAGCAAAAAAAAAACCCACTTCAGATAAATTGGCAAAGAAATATCCAGCGTCTGTTACAATTTATGCTTAGTTAGATGAGAGAGGATAACAATGGTGCAACCACAAATCAAGAAGAAATATTAGCATGTTTACTTGTTTTTTTTAAATGCAGAACAGACCTGTTATCGATTATTAATGCTGGAGTTCAAAAACATTGCAGGATAACTGAACCACCGTTCAGATAGAGGATTATGATCCACATATTATATAAAAAAAGAATGAGAGAGACTCTGGAGAAGGTGCAAGACAGATTTCCCAGAACGATACCGGATTAATCACAAAAGTAGAACAGGCAAGGGCTCTGTTTGAAAGCAAAGGGAAGCTTGAGAAGTGATCTGATTCAGGTCTTTAAATTCAGGAAGGGTTTTGATAGGATAACGGTCGAGGTGATCTTTCCACTTGTATGAAGACCAGAAAAAGGGACCACAAATATCAGAGAATGACTGATAAACCCAAGAAGAGATTCAAGAGTAATGTAGTTCCCCAGAGAGGTGGAAATGTGAAACTCACTACCACAGGGAGTAATTGAGGTATAAAACGGAAAGGGAAAGCTATAGGGGAGGCAGTGGGGTAATGGTGTTGTCGCTGGACTAGTAATCCAGAGACCCAGGTTCATGCTCTGGGGACACGGGTTCAAATCCCACCACGGCAGATGGTGAAATTCGAGTTCAATACAAGTCTGGAGTTAGAGGTCTGGTGATGACCATGAAACCATTGCCGATTGTTGCAATTAATCCACCTGGTTCACTTATGTCCGTTAGGGAAGGAAATCGCATTTCCTTACCTGGTCTGGACTCCAGACCTGGCTGACACTTAATTGCCCGCAGGGATGTGTTAAAATAAAATGCATTTGTGTGCGATGACGTTGGCTGAAATGTGGTTGGCTGTGAGGAGGCGTCTGTTCGGTATTAACAGTGGCATGGGCCAGGTGGCCTGTTTCTGTGTAACGTGAATTCTGTGCAGGATGTTTATGTGGGTGCGTGAGGAGGTGGTGGGGTGGGTCAGTGTTTGAGGAATCCTCCAGCATGTTATGGAGTTAACTAGGCATGATGTTACCAATCAGCTTCCTGTTCACGGGTTAACCTGATGGACAAGTCAGTGAAGGCAGAAGCTGGTGAAGCTGGGTAGGGTGATAGGTAGAGGGGGTGGGGGATGGGGTAAATCTCTGAGACATCATTGATCCAATGCTGGGCTGAGTGGGGGCCAGTTCTAGAGTTGGGTGTATGGTGGAGCGTACCAGTGGCAGAGGGACTCAAGCAGGAAGAAAAGCAGGGCAGTGAATCAGTGCCTACGGTGTTGGTAGATTAATCAGGAGAGCGGGGTAGATGATAGTCAACTGCGGGGAGATCATGTTGATCAAGGGGACAATTGGTGGTGGGTGGGAGAGGGTGCGGATTACTGAGCCCCAGGTGTGGAGGGAGATCGGAGACCTCACGGTGATTGTTGTGGCTGATGGGCAGCTGCGCCCAATAATGTGGGTTCCTCACACAAGCTTGATCCAAGAGGTAGATGTTGTTGTGATATTCAGATATCAATATACATGATCAATGTATGTAAATGTAGTACAGTCATTTCAACACTAGATGGCTCACAGTCAGATACTATAAGAACTGGTTTCCCACCTTTTCTAAGTCAGATGACATGATGATATGATTCAGAACAGTGAACAAGCAAGACATAGAGTAGCTAGAATGAGAGAAGTTAGAGCTAGTTTGTTATAATAGTGTATAGTTATATAGTTATCTGTATTGTACTTTAATTCTTTATTGTTAGTTTATTATTGAGTAAAAGGACTCGCGTTTATTATTTTATTACTCATTAAATAGTTCATCTTTCAACAAGAAGACTATTGGTCACTTTATCATCCTGGTGGATTCAAGAGAATATATTATAGATAAGCCATTATTTAAAATATAACAGATGTAAAGGCAATCAAATCCTGAGTCAGCCAGCACACCAACAGGAAACCCAGGCGACAACAATAAATTCAAAAAGGTGAATGACAATGTAGCTCACAGCCTTGTTATCGTATTGAAAGCAGCAACTCGCCTCCTTGGACTGAAGATGGTCACCCAGCCGCATTCCCGCCTCAGTTAGAGCAGGAATTGGGTCTACTGGAGGCACGTTTGGGTTGGGATTTTGATTTTTGAAATTAACTCTCTTCAATCAATCCAACCATCCATCTGACCATTTGACAGCGTTTGAGGGAATTTTCTTCGAGCTATATGAAACCTTGGTTGGGCCGCATTTGGAGTATTGCGTGCAGTTCTGGTCACCACATTATCAGAAGGACGTGGAAGCTTGGGAGAGAGTGCAAAGATGGTTCGCCAGGATGTGGCCTGGTCCCGAGGGTGTTGGCTTTGAGGAGAGGTTGATTCAACTAGGATTGTTTTCACTGGAAAGACGGAGCCTGAGGGCGAGACCAGATAGAGGTCTACAAAATTATGAGAGGCACAGACAGGGTGGCGAATCAGAGGCTTTTTTCAAGGGCGGAAGTGTCAATTACAAGAGGGCACAGGTTCAAGGTGAGAGGGGGAAAGTTTAAGGGAGATGTGCGGGGTACGTTTTTCACACAGAGAGTGGTGGCTGCCTGGAATGAGCTGCCAGAGGATTTGGTGGAAGCAGGCAAATTAGCAACATTTAAGAGGCACCTGGATGTGTACATGAATAGGGAGGAAATAGAGGGATAAAGACCGAGAAAGGGCAGAAGGTTTTTTTTTTAGTCAGAGCATCATGATCAACACAGGCTTGGAGGGCCGAAGGGCCTGCTCCTGTGCTGTACTTTACTTTGTTCTTTGTTAAAAATGTATGCTATCTCAATGATTGCCTTTTAGATGGTCGGTCAAAGAGCTAAAGGGCTGGCAAAGCAGGCATTCGACAGTGTCAGCAACTTGGACTCAATTGTCCGAATGACCTCCTTCTGTGTCACAGTAAATCACCCATCAGTACTCTCTATCTCTGACATGGCTCCTTGTCGGGAGTCAGCTGGAATTGCGACTGGACAAACCTTTCCTTGTTTCTTGAGATGGAGGTAAGAAAACTATTTGTTTTCTCATTTCAACAGCTCTTTCCAAAAGCCAAGTGGCAAAATTTGAGGTATTACATTGCTGCGGCGAAGAAAAGAGGCATTTGTTGTCAAAGTTTTTCATCTTGTCCTCCTCAGGACACTTCTCAAGTTCTGTCCTGCCAAACAACTATTTTTTAATACTGCTGTATTATTCCGAAAGAAATTGGAGCTGATTGCTATGTAAATGCGTACCTCGGGGAGGGCTGCATTCATTGCCGAACTGCGCTTATTAGCCGAGGAACAATGCATCGGTCTATCAGTTCACCAACATTTTGACTCTCAAGTGTGTTTATTTCTAACTTACGGGAAGCAGAAGACAGAACAAGAGGAGTCAGTCAAATGCAGGGAAGGTTGAAGTGAAGGAATGATCAATCCTTTGAGAGTGAAAAGGTGAAGCAATTTGTTAAATTCAGCAAGAAGCAGCAGTAGTAGCATGAGCAATTGGAAAGTTCGGGGATAGGTATGGTCTCACACTCTGCAGGGGCTCTTGTTCTGCATGGAAAATGTACCACGCACATCTCCCTTAAACTTTCCCCCTCTCACTTTGAACTAGTGTCCCCTTGTAATTTACACTCTTGGGAAAAGCCTCTGACTATCCACCCTGTCTATGACTCTTGTAATTTTGTAGATAATGAAATTCCTTAAAGGATGCCGGATGAATCTTTAACCCTTTGCCGTAATTCTTCAGATGAGATTAACCCCTTTGTACAGGAAATAATGCTCATATTTGAGAAAAATCATTGTCACCTAAGTTTATTGTCTCACGGCCTCCTTCTTTTCTGCCATTTGCTGGAGTTACGTTTCCATAGAACCCCTACAGTGTAGAAGTAGGCTGTTGTAACCCCTACAAGGAGCACGGGGAAACCATTGTTGATCTACTTGTAGGACTCGTGGACTATGAGCTTCCGAGATCGGGGGCAGGGGCCACCCAACTCGAGCTTATTACAGAATATACCTACAAGCTGGCCCAAAGCAGGGTCTGGTGTGGTTAGTTCTCTCAGCAAGGACTGGAGTGGGAGTGATGTACCAGAGCATGTTTGTGGTGCGCACGAGGCCCAGGAGCCTCTTCACTGAAGTGCCCAACTGAGGTGAGTGTCTCTCGGATGGTGGAGGGTGTTGGAGACAGCTGTGACGGGATGTCAGTGTCTTAGAACATAAGAACATAAGAACTAGGAGCAGGAGTAGGCCATCTGGCCCCTCGAGCCTGCTCCGCCATTCAATGAGATCATGGCTGATCTTTTGTGGACTCAGCTCCACTTTCCGGCCCGAACACCATAACCCTTAATCCCTTTATTCTTCAAAAAACTATCTATCTTTATCTTAAAAACATTTAATGAAGGAGCCTCTACTGCTTCACTGGGCAAGGAATTCCATAGATTCACAACCCTTTGGGTGAAGAAGTTCCTCCTAAACTCAGTCCTAAATCTACTTCCCCTTATTTTGAGGCTATGGCCCCTAGTTCTGCTTTCACCCGCCAGTGGAAACAACCTGCCCGCATCTATCCTATCTATTCCCTTCATAATCTTATATGTTTCTATAAGATCCCCCCTCATCCTTCTAAATTCCAACGAGTACAGTCCCAGTCTACTCAACCTCTCCTCGTAATCCAACCCCTTCAGCTCTGGGATTAACCTAGTGAATCTCCTCTGCACACCCTCCAGTGCCAGTACGTCCTTTCTCAAGTAAGGAGACCAAAAATGAACACAATACTCCAGGTGTGGCCTCACTAACACCTTATACAATTGCAGCATAACCTCCCTAGTCTTAAACTCCATCCCTCTAGCAATGAAGGACAAAATTCCATTTGCCTTCTTAATCACCTGTTGCACCTGAAAACCAACTTTCTGCGACTCATGCACTAGCACACCTAGATCTCTCTGCACAGCAGCATGTTTTAATTTTTTATCATTTAAATAATAATCCCTTTTGCCGTTATTCTTAGCAAAATGGATAACCTCACATTTGTCAACATTGTATTCCATCTGCCAGACCCTAGCCCATTCACTTAGCCTGTCCAAATCCCTCTGCAGACTTCCAGTATCCTCTGCACTTTTTGCTTTACCACTTATCTTAGTGTTGTCTGCAAACTTGGACACATTGCCCTTGGTCCCCAACTCCAAATCATCTTTGTAAATTGTGAACAGTTGTGGGCCCAACACTGATCCCTGAGGGACACCACTAGCTACTGATTGCCAACCAGAGAAACACCCATTAATCCCCACTCTTTGTTTTCTATTAATTAACCAATCCTCTATCCATGCTCCTACTTTCCCCTTAATGCCATGCATCTTTATCTTATGCAACAACCTTTTGTGTGGCACCTTGTCAAAGGCTTTCTGGAAATCCAGATATTCCAGTCTTCCCTGGGCTCGAGCTCGGGGATGTTTCGAGACGTGAGTTGAGGGCTACCGTCCATGTCGGTGTCGTCGGCATCTTTGGTCGAGACCTGGGGATGTGGTTGGGGGCGGGGACCCCAGAAGGACACGCCCCACCATCTCCTGCAAGGCACAAGACAAGTGCCATGAGGAAGCGCAGCTCAGCAGGGCTTCACTTCCTTGCCCGTTGCCGAGTCCGCCCCAGTGACTGCCCTTTCATTGGGCCTACCGACCACATCCAGTGCCCTCTGACCTGCTACGATGATGTGCCGCAGGTCTGGTGGTCTCCCCCTCTCGGAGGTTGTGAGCGGCCTTCTCCCGGAGGGGAACAGAAAACGTAGAGTTAGACAGTCCGACGCATGCAGCCGAGGGGGTGGGTAGGTGGTGGCTTCAGTAGCCAGAGCACCCACTGTCATTCATGTATATGTGCAACCCACATGCATAGGAGAATATAATAAACGTATTTTTCAACCATTATCACCATGTGTCTTTAAGAAACTGTCTTTATCAGAGGAATGAAATTGGCCCGCATTTCATCCTTAATGGCCTCTGTACGCACAAGGTTGTGCCACAGAGGCACAAAAATGGACTTGAATAGTGCTGGCATTCCCTTATTAAAGTGGAATTCTAAAATTGCAGAGCACTAATTGTGATGGGTTGGTGTGTGTCAGAATTCCTGCAGCCTGTGTAATTTCCACTACAATGTCTCTCGGTGGGAACAGGCAATTATCTCAAGACAGATTCGATGGTGCAGCATTTTTCCCTGGAGCTGGTGTTGTGCATAATGGAAACTAAATTTCGCTAACTTAACGTCAATATGAATGCAAACTCCGAGCAAATTCCGAAGTTTAATTGCAGTCAAACTGATTTCTCGTTACTTGTTTCTGTTCTGGAAACTTTCAACCTAATTATGGAGATGGGACATGTATTCTCGCCAGACAATGGGCCAGATTACAGCTATTTTTTGAATAATTTAGTTTCCTTTTCTTTCAAGCTACTTTCAGATCAACAAATAGAACATAGAACATAGAACGATACAGCGCAGTACAGGCCCTTCGGCCCACGATGTTGCACCGAAACAAAAGCCATCTAACCTACACTATGCCATTATCATCCATATGTTTATCCAATAAACTTTTAAATGCCCTCAATGTTGGCGAGTTCACTACTGTAGCAGGTAGGGCATTCCACGGCCTCACTACTCTTTGCGTAAAGAACCTACCTCTGACCTCTGTCCTATATCTATTACCCCTCAGTTTAAAGCTATGTCCCCTCGTGCCAGCCATTTCCATCCGCGGGAGAAGGCTCTCACTGTCCACCCTATCCAACCCCCTGATCATTTTGTATGCTTCTATTAAGTCTCCTCTTAACCTTCTTCTCTCTAACGAAAACAACCTCAAGTCCATCAGCCTTTCCTCATAAGATTTTCCCTCCATACCAGGCAACATCCTGGTAAATCTCCTCTGCACCCGCTCCAAAGCCTCCACGTCCTTCCTATAATGCGGTGACCAGAACTGTACGCAATACTCCAAATGCGGCCGTACCAGAGTTTTGTACAGCTGCAACATGACCTCCTGACTCCGGAACTCAATCCCTCTACCAATAAAGGCCAACACTCCATAGGCCTTCTTCACAACCCTATCAACCTGGGTGGAAACTTTCAGGGATCTATGTACATGGACACCTAGATCCCTCTGCTCATCCACACTTCCAAGAACTTTACCATTAGCCAAATATTCCGCATTCCTGTTATTCCTTCCAAAGTGAATCACCTCACACTTCTCTACATTAAACTCCATTTGCCACCTCTCAGCCCAGCTCTGCAGCTTATCTATATCCCTCTGTAACCTGCTACATCCTTCCACACTGTCGACAACACCACCGACTTTAGTATCGTCTGCAAATTTACTCACCCACCCTTCTGCGCCATCCTCTAGGTCATTGATAAAAATGACAAACAGCAACGGCCCCAGAACAGATCCTTGTCGTACACCACTTGTACCTGAACTCCATTCTGAACATTTCCCATCAACCACCACCCTCTGTCTTCTTTCAGCTAGCCAATTTCTGATCCACATCTCTAAATCACCCTCAATCCCCAGCCTCCGTATTTTCTGCAATAGCCTACCGTGGGGAACCTTATCAAACGCTTTGCTGAAATCCATATACACCACATCAACTGCTCTACCCACGTCTACCTGTTCAGTCACCTTCTCAAAGAACTCGGTAATGTTTGTGAGGCATGACCTACCCTTCACAAAGCCATGCTGACTATCCCTGATCATATTATTCCTTTCTAGTTGATTGTAAATCTTGTCTCTTATAATCCCCTCCAAGTCTTTACCCACTACAGACGTGAGGCTCACCGGTCTATAGTTGCCGGGGTTGTCTCTGCTCCCATTTTTGAACAAAGGGACCACCTTTGCTATCCTCCAGTCCTCTGGCACTATTCCTGTAGCCAATGATGACATAAAAATCAAAGCCAAAGGTCCAGCAATCTCTTCCCTGGCCTCCCAGAGAATCCTTGGATAAATCCCATCAGGCCCCGGGGACTTATCTATTTTCAGCCTGTCCAGAATTGCCAACACCTCTTCCCTACATACCTCAATGCCATCTATTCTAATAGCCTGTGTCTCAGCATTCTTCTCCACAACATTATCTTTTTCCTGAGTGAATACTGACGAAAAATATTCATTTAGTATCTCGCCTATCTCTTCAGACTCCACACACAACTTCCCATCCCTGTCCTTGACTGGTCCTACTCTTTCCCTAGTCATTCACTTATTCCTGACATACCTATAGAAAGCTTTTGGGTTTTCCTTGATCCTACCTACTTCTCATGTCCCCTCCTTGCTCGTCTTAGCTCTCTCTTTAGATCCTACCCGGCTACCTTGTAACTATCCATCGCCCCAACTGAAACTTCACACCTCATCTTCACATAGGCCTCCTTCTTCCTCTCAACGAGAGATTCCACTTCTTTGGTAAACCACGGTTCCCTCGCTCTACGCCTTCCTCCCTGCCTGACCGGTACCTACTTATCAAGAACACGCAGTAGCTGATCCTTGAACAAGCTCCACTTATCCAGTGTGCCCAACACTTGCAGCCTACTTCTCCACCTTATCCCCCCCAAGTCACGTCTAATGGCATCATAATTGCCCTTCCCCCAGCTATAACTCTTGCCCTGCGGTGTATACCTATCCCTTTCCATCATTAACGTAAACGTCACCGAATTGTGGTCACTGTCCCCAAAGTGCTCTCCTACCTCCAAATCCAACACTTGGCCTGGTTCATTACCCAAAACCAAATGCAACGTGGCCTCGCCTCTTGTTGGCCTGTCAACATATTGTGTCAGGAAACCCTCCTGCACACACTGTACAAAAAACGACCCATCTAATGTACTCGAACTATATCTTTTCCAGTCAATATTTGGAAAGTTAAAGTCTCCCATAATAACTACCCTGTTACTTTCGCTCTTATCCAGGATCATCCTCGCCATCCTTTCCTCTACATCCCTAGAACTATTTGGAGGCCTATAGAAAACTCCCAACAGGGTGACCTCTCCTTTCCTGTTTCTAACCTCAGCCCATACTACCTCGGAAGATGAGCCCCCATCTAGCATCCTCTCCGCCACCGTAATACTGTTCTTGACTAGCAGCGCCACACCTCCCCCTCTTTTGCCTCCTTCTCTGAGCTTACTAAAACACCGAAACCCCGGAACCTGCAACATCCATTCCTGTCCCTGCTCTATCCATGTCTCCGAAATGGCCACAACATCGAAGTCCCAGGTACCAACCCATGCCGCCAGTTCCCCTACCTTATTTTGTATACTCCTGGCATTGAAGTAGACACACTTCAAACCACCTACCTGAACACTGGCCCCCTCCTGCGATGTCAAATCTGTGCTCCTGACCTCTATACTCTCATTCTCCCTTACCCTAAAACTACAATCCAGGTTCCCATGCTCCTGCTGCATTAGTTTAAACCCCCCCCCAAAGAGCACTAACAAATCTTCCCCCCCAGGATATTTGTGCCCCTCAGGTTCAGATGTAGACCATCCTGTCTGTAGAGGTCCCACCTGCCCCAGAAAGAGCCCCAGTTATCCAGAAATCTGAATCCCTCCCGCCTGCACCATCCCTGTAGCCACGTGTTTAATTGCTCTCTCTCCCTATTCCTCATCTCACTATCACGTAGCACGGGCAACAACCCAGAGATAACAACTCTGTTTGTTCTAGTTCTGAGCTTCCATCCTAGCTCCCTGAAAGCCTGCCTGACATCCTTGTCCCCTTTCCTACCTATGTTGTTAGTGCCAATGTGGACCACGACTTGGGGCTGCTCCCCCTCCCCCTTAAGGACCCGGAAAACACGATCTGAGACATCACGTACCCTTGCACCTGGGAGGCAACATACTAAACGTGAGTCTCTCACGCTCCCACAAATTCTCCTATCTGTGCCCCTGACTATCGAGTCCCCAATTACTAATGCTCTGCTCCTCTCCCCCCTTCCCTTCTGAGCAACAGGGACAGACTCCGTGCCAGAGGCCCGTACCCCATGGCTTACCCCTGGTAAGTCCCCCCCCGCCCACAAGTATCCAAAGCGGTATACTTGTTTCTCATGGGAACGACCGCAGGGGATCCCTGCACTAACTGCTTCTTCCCAGTCCCTCTTACAGTTACCCATCTATCTCCAATCTTTGGTGTAACTAATTCCCTAAAGCTGCTATCTATGACCCCCTCTGCCTCCCGAGTGATCCGAAGATCTTCCAACTCCAGCTCCAGTTCCCTAACTCGGCCTTGGAGGAGCTGGAGATGGCAGCACTTCCTGCAGGTAAAATCAGCAGGGACACTAACTGCATCCCTCACCTCAAACATCCTGCAGGAGGAACATTGCACTCCCTTCCCTGCCATCCCTCTAACTTTCTACCAAGATCTGGCTTACAACTAAATTAAATTTAAAAAAATAATAATAATAATAATAATAAAATATGGTACTTACCTCAGACCAATGGGACATTAATAATAATGTGTATGTTGTGAAGGGGCGGGATTCTGTCAGCCGGTGCCAAAATCGGGAAAGGTGATTGGGCGGCGAATCGGTCTTGACGCCGAAATTGTGTCGGGCCCCGGTTTCACGCCAAATCGCAGTTCTCCGGTGCCCCGACAGCGGCGTCCATGCGTTCCACCCCACATTTACAGTAAACGCTGTTTGCATATCATTAACGGGCCTGACCCGGTATTCTCCGGAGTCTCCCTGATGCTCCTCCTCCACTGGGGCGAATTCCCGATGACACGGGTCACTTGTGCTTTCAAAAATCGGGGAACAGGCACCGTCGCTGATGAGGGAGAAAGATCAGGTAGGACATGCAGAGACACGACCATGGGCCTCGCTGGCTGGGTGGGGTGGGCGTTGCTTGGGCCAGTGTGGGGTGGGGGGAGTGCAAGGTGATGGCACGATGGGCCATGAGGCCGGGGTGGCACCCCACGGGACAAGGACGGTGTCCAGGCACAGACCGCCATCGCCGCCGCCTGCAAGGCAGCCATCTTGCTGAGCATCCCACTGACCACCCAACGTGGCTTCTGGATCTGCCAACGGCTGTATGGGTGCCCCTATTCTACAACCCACCACATGTGTACCCCAGCGCCGAACTCCACCCCTGCACACTACCTCCACCGTACCACAAACCCCCCAACCGGGCAATCACAACCCCCGCCCATGGGTAACACCCAAATTAGTTCCCGCAGGGGGGCACCAGATAGGGGCCGTGGAACATACCACTAGCAAGGGCTTTGCCAGCCGACAGTACCCCTGGAAGCAGGAATGGTGCAAGGGCCAGAGGCTCCCAGGGGCTGGGCAACGACGGGGCTAGGAGTGCAGGGTGGGGAAGGAGAGGCACATGCGGGGCCAGGGTCCGCAATGCCAACCAGGGCCACCATGTAGCCCAATGGACCTGGTTGGGCACGGGGATACACACCAGGCTAACATGTCAGTCTTGCACCCCCTGCAGACAATGGATATTGGAATACAACCAGCAATGGTGGCCTTCCTCCGAGTCGCCGCAGCCCTGGGGATGCCCTGCAGCTTTATGAGCTGGAGCTGCTCAAGGAGGAACAAGCGGCACCAGCGGAGTGTGGCCCAGAGGGACAGGAATGCGCCTCTGAAGATGGCGAGCCGGCTGGGAGGAGGGAGTGCAAATGAGGCGCCGCATGAGGCCTCGTTGCCGGGCTGGGCATGCCGTTGAAGACTCCGGGGGCAGTGCGACATATCTGTCAAATCATGGGGCACCTTATAATAATAATAATCTTTATTAGAGTCACAAGTAGGCTTACATTAACACTGCAATGACGTTACTGTGAAAATCCCCTAGTCGCCACAGTCCGGCACCTGTTCGGGTACACTGAAGGAGAATTCAGAATATCCAATTCACCTAACAAGCACGTCTTTCAGGACTTGTGGGAGGAAACCGGAGCACCCGGAGGAAACCCACGCAGACACGGGGAGAACGTGCAGACTCCGCACAGACAGTGACCCAAGCCAGGAATCGTTCCTGGGACCCTGGAGCTGCGAAGCAACAGTGCTAACCACTGTGCTACCGTTCTGCCCACCTGGCACCGTGGAGAAATGGGGGAAGGACGCCTGGCCCCGTTGGCCGTCAAGGGAACGATCGCCCTGAACTTCTACACCACGGTGTCTTTCCAGATGCCAAGGGGGGACCTGTCCAGGATCCCACAGAGCTCAGTAAACAGGTGCATCCATGCCATCAAGGATGCCCTGTATGCCCAGATGGCACAATACATCCATTTCAACGTGGACTGAACCCACCAGGATGCCCGGGCAGGGGAGTTTGCCACCATTGCCGAGGTGTCCTGGGTGCAGGGGGTAATCGAGGGGATGCATGTCGCCCTATGAGCACCTGCAGATGACAGGCCGATCCGCACAAACCGAAAGGGGTTCCACTCGATGAATGTGCAGCTGGTACATGACCATCACCTGTGTATCATGCATGTCTGCAGCCGATATCCAGGCAGTGTGCACGGTGCCTTAATCCTGGCACACTTAACGTTTCCTGGCCTAATTGAGGCACCTCCCCAGCTGGGGTGTTGGCTCCTGGGTGACAGGTGTTACCCACTGCAGTCGTGGCTGATGACACCTATCTGGAAGCCCAGGACCGATGTGGATCCCCGCAACAAAGATGCCCATGCAGTGAGCAGGGGCGTGATCGAGCGGTACTTTGGCATCCTGAAGTGTGGCTCAGGTGCCTGGGCTGGTCTGGAGGGGCCTTCCCGTGTAGCACTGGGAGGGCCGTCCAGATCGTGGCGGCCTGCTGCATCCTCCACAACACCGCGCAGCAGAGGTGTAATCGGTGTGCTGGAGGAGGACGATGAATGCCAGTCCTCAACCTATGAGGAGGTGCAGGGGAGGCCGAGGGTGGGCAGAACATTGGGCCTGGTCAGCCAAACGAGACTGCACAACATGTGCACTCGGGCCAATGCTTACGGCGGGCTCTGATCACCTCCAGATTCGGCAACTAGTTTCGGCCAGGGGTGGGGGGGGGCTGGGGGAGGGTGACGGGCCAGGGACATGGACAGTGCATCCCCCCCACCCCTCTCATCACTCCTCCTGCCTGCAACCCCCTCCATGATACATACCTACCGCAGTACGGGGAGCAGGCCCTGGGTTGGCAGTAATAGCGGGTATGGTCCTTGGAATTCTGGGCGATGACTGTTTCATAGATTATCATAGAATTTACAGTGCAGAAGGAGGCCATTCGGCCCATCGAGTCTGCACTAGCTCTTGGAAAGAGCACCCTACCCAAGGTCAACACCTCCACTGTATCCCCATAACCCAGTAACTCCACCCAATTTTGGGGCAATTTTGGACACTAAGGGCAATTTATCATGGCCAATCCACCTAACCTGCACATCTTTGGACGGTGGGAGGAAACCGGAGCACCCGGAGGAAACCCACGCACACACGGAGAGGATGTGCAGACTCCGCACAGACAGTGACCCAAGCCGGAATCGAACCTGGGACCCTGGAGCTGTGAAGCAATTGAGCTAACCACTATGCTACCATGCTGCCCTTAACCCACTCTGGCCGAAGTGCTGCAGTTTTCCGGCACCTCCATTGCAGGGGTGACTGGCACGGGCCCCATGACCTCCTCCTCCCTTGGGGTGCCTGATAGCCCCAGGCTGCTCCATTGGACAGGGGTGTGAGTACAGCTAACGCTGGAGCGCCCCCGCCTCTGATATTCAAAGTCAGATTGCAGGTGCAGGTCGAAATACACTCATTTCACAGTCAAATATTCAATGGTACTTCACTGCAATTTTTTGTTGTTCATTTTGCCATTACTGAGAGCTCCTCCATGTCTGTTTTTTTAAACGTTTTTCAAACGTTCTTTGAAAGCGTTTTCATGGCATCCACATAAATCACTGCAATATTTGCAAAGTTTCCCCCATTGCAGGTTTAATAAGCTTGTTGTGTCTGATGTTTGTGATTGTTAGTGAAATGAAGTGAAAGTTTCGCGCTCAAAGCAGAGATAACCTTTCCGGTGACACTTTATTTCTCATCATGCCGGGTCTTCAGTTCGAGTATTGACGAGAGGCTTCTGCAGTCCCAAGGGAACAATGGCCAGACTTGCTGGAAAGAGTTCTTACTGGAGAGGATGAATCAGATCATTTAGAGAGAGTTGGTTAGAAGGGCCGACTGGACTCCTCTTGCTTCTATTTTCTATGGATGTTTCTATGTAGAACCCCCTCCTTCAGGCTGCCACAGCCAAAATTGAAACAAATTACAACCTTGTGAATCTGAAAAATAAACCAGAGGTATCGCATCTAATCACCGCCTGTTGCCGAGCAGAGCACTGATTTCTGGGCCAATTCATTGGCCAAGTCAATTAAAGCGAGCCATCACTGATGCCTTCCAGATTCTTCCTGCTTGAATTAAAGGTGTAGGCCATTCCTTCTGTTTGAGTTAAAGATACAGACTGCATTAAAGTCACAGGTCCATCACTCATCCATGGATCAAAATGGTAATAGCAAAAATAAAAGAAAGGGGGAAAAAAGGGAATCATGAGGAAGCAAGCAGGAGGGACCCTTACAATAGCAATAACCTGCCCACAGATTCCCAGTTTGAGTCCTGCCAGAGCCACTCAAGCCCTGATCTCGTTGCAGCCTTGGTTAAAACATGGACAAAAAAATTGAAGTCCAGCGGTGAGGTGAGAACGACTGCCCTTGGCATCAAGGCAGCTAGTGTGGCATTGAGGAGCACTAGCAAAACTGGAGTCCATGGCAATCAGGGGAAAACTCTACACTGGTTGGAGTCATGTCGAGCACAATATTTACACCCAGCATAATAGGTGTATTCCCTGTTCCCTGGTTGTGGGAAATGTTCCAGTAGATTCAAAAAATGCTCATGTTTATTCATGTTAAATGCTTATTCAAAAAGGGAGGGAGGCAGAAAGTAGGATTCTACAGATGTTAATTGAACATCTGTCTTTGGGAAATTAGTAGAATCCATTATTAAGGGCAGGTAGGTATTAGGGAGGAGGTTGCAAGAGGGTCGGGAAGTGGCGCAGGGTGGGTGTTCATGGGAGGGTGTAGTCGGCCGGGGGCAAGGGGGTGTGGGGTTGGGATGGGGTGTCTGAGCCACTGGCGAGGCCCCTTAGTTTGTGATCCTGGAGGCGATTAGAGCATCCTGTGCCCGCTGGCCCAGGTGCATACTGTGTGTGGCCTCCTGTGCATGCCCGGGCCCCATGTCCTGCCAATCCTCACCCTCCCCTGCATCCTCCTCAGCGGATGAATCCTCACATTTATCCCCCTCCTCCAGCACATCACTCCTCTGCTGCGCGATGTTGTGGATGACGCAGCAGGCCACCACAATGTGGGAGACCCTCCTAGCGCTAAACTGGAGGGTCCCTCCAGAGCGGTCCAGGCACCTGAACCTCATCTTCAGGATACTGAAGCACCGCTCCATCGGGCCCCTGGTCGCGGCATGGGTGTTATTGTAACGCGCCTCTGCGCCGGACTGTGGCCTCTGGATAGGTGTCATCAGCCACCCTGGGGCATGGGTGCATCTCGAAGATGTCAGGAACCGTTGAATGTGCCAGGATTAAGATGTCAAGCACCCTGCCTGGGTATCGGGCGCAGACGTGCATGATGTGCCTCTCATGGTCACACACCAGCTGCACGTGCATGGAATAGTACCCCCTTTCGGTTTGTAAAGACCAAACTGTCATGGGCTGATGCTCTTAGGGTAACATGCATCCCGTCAATCACCCCCTGGACCATGGCATCTTGGTGATGACAGCAAACCCCGCTGCCTGGGCATCCTGATGGGCTCGGTCCACATTGAATTTTATATATCGTGCTGGCTCCATGGTTTTGGTCGAAACACATGTGACTTATTGGTTCACAGTTTATTATGCCGACATTATGATTGGTTAACGGAGTATCCCCTGGCGTGTCCCAACAACTCTATCGATAGGGGCTGGTTTAGCACAGTGGGCTAAACAGCTGGCTTGCAATGCAGAACAAGGCAGCAGCGCGGGTTCAATTCCCATACCGGCCTCCCCGAACAGGCGCCGGAATGTGACGACTAGGGGCTTTTCACAGTAACTTCATTGAAGCCTACTTGTGACAATAAGCGATTATTATTATACTCTTTCAGAATCTTTATATCATCTCTCAGTTCTGCTGATAGGTTTGCATCTTTCGTTTTAGAACTCCCTCTAATAGCTTCAAACAATGCCTTGTTTATAATAATGATAATAGCTTAAGACCATCAGAACATAGAAATTGGAACAGCAGAAGAAGGCTGTTCAGCCCCTCAAGCCTGTTCCGCCGTTCCAAAGGATCATGGCTGATCTGACATTCCTTACGTCCATGTTACTGCCCTTTCCCCATAAACCTTGATTTGTTTACTGATCAAGAATCTACCTATCTTGGCCTTGAATGTACTCCAGTTTAGCGCTAGGAGGGTCTCCCACATTGTGGTGGCCTGCTGCGTCGTCCACAACATCGCGCAGCAGAGGAGTGATGTGCTGGAGGAGGGGGATAAATGTGAGGATTCATCCGCTGAGGAGGATGCAGGGGAGGGCGAGGATTGGCAGGACATGGGGCCTGGGCATGCACAGGAGGCCACACACAGTATGCACCTGGGCCAGCGGGCACAGGATGCTCTAATCGCCTCCAGGATCACAAACTAAGGGGCCTCGCCAGTGGCTCAAACACCCCATCCCAACCCCACACCCCCTTGCCCCCGGCCGACTACACCCTCCCATGAACACCCACCCTGCGCCACTTCCCGACCCTCTTGCAACCTCCTCCCTAATACCTACCTGCCCTTAATAATGGATTCTACTAATTTCCCAAAGACAGATGTTCAATTAACATCTGTAGAATCCTACTTTCTGCACTGTATTTTGAGGGTGTGCTGCACTGTTGGAGGAGTGAGGGTGTGCTGCGCGGTTGGATGTGTTGAGGGAGTGCTGCGCTGTTGGATGTGATGAGGGTGTGCTGTGCTGTTGGATGAGTGAGGGTGTGCTGCACTGTTGGATGTGCTGAGGGAGTGCTGCACTGTTGGATGTGTTGAGGGTGTGCTGCACTGTTGGATGTGATGAGGGTGTGCTGCACTGTTGGATGTGTTGAGGGTGTGCTGCACTGTTGGATGTGTTGAGGGTGTGCTGCACTGTTGGATGTGCTGAGGGAGTGCTGCACTGTTGGAGGAGTGAGGGTGTGCTGCGCGGTTGGATGTGTTGAGGGAGTGCTGCGCTGTTGGATGTGATGAGGGTGTGCTGTGCTGTTGGATGAGTGAGGGTGTGCTGCACTGTTGGATGTGCTGAGGGAGTGCTGCACTGTTGGATGTGTTGAGGGTGTGCTGCACTGTTGGATGTGATGAGGGTGTGCTGCACTGTTGGATGTGTTGAGGGTGTGCTGCACTGTTGGATGTGTTGAGGGTGTGCTGCACTGTTGGATGTGCTGAGGGAGTGCTGCACTGTTGGAGGAGTGAGGGTGTGCTGCACTGTTGGATGTGTTGAGGGTGTGCTGCACTGTTGGATGTGTTGAGGGTGTGCTGCACTGTTGGATGTGTTGAGGGTGTGCTGCGCTTTTGGATGTGTTGAGGGAGTGCTGCCCTGTTGGACGTGTTGAGGGTGTGCTGCACTGTTGGATATTTTGAGGGTGTGCTGCACTGTTGGATGTGTTGAGGGAGTGCTGCCCTGTTGGACGTGTTGAGGGTGTGCTGCACTGTTGGATATTTTGAGGGTGTGCTGCGCTGTTGGAGGAGTGAGGGTGTGCTGCACTGTTGGATGTGTTGAGGGTGTGCTGCACTGTTGGATATTTTGAGGGTGTGCTGCGCTGTTGGAGGAGTGAGGGTGTGCTGCACATTTGGATGTGTTGAGGGTGTGCTGCACTGTTGGATGAGTGAGGCTGTGCTGCACTGTTGTATGTGTTGAGGGTGTGCTGCACTGTTGGAGGAGTGAGGCTGTGCTGCATTGTTGGATGTGTTGAGGGTGTGCTGCGCTGTTGGATGTGTTGAGGGTGTGCTGCACTGTTGGAGAAGTGAGGGTGTGCTGCATTGTTGGATGTGTTGAGGGTGTGCTGCGCTGTTGGATGTGTTGAGGATGTGCTGCACTGTTGGATGTGATGAGGGTGTGCTGCACTGTTGGAGGAGTGAGGGTGTGCTGTGCTGTTGGTAGAGTGAGGGTGTGCTGCACTGTTGGATGTGATGAGGGTGTGCTGCGCTGTTGGAGGAGTGAGGGTGTGCTGCACTGTTGGAGAAGTGAGGGTGTGCTGCACTGTTGGAGGAGTGAGGGTGTGCTGCGCTGTTAGATGAGTGAGGGTGTGCTGCACTGTTGGAGGGGTGAGGGTGTGCTGCGCTGTTGGATGAGTGAGGGTGTGCTGCACTGTTGGAAGTGTTCAGAGAGCTGGGGATTTAGGTAAGGAGAAATTAAAATGAAAACGTGAAACTGTCAGCTTGTGGCTGCGTCAGGCATTGTGAAAGCACTGCGGACAAAACTCTTGTTCACACATTGAAACTGCTGCACTGTTGGAGGAGTGAGGGTGTGCTGCACGGTTGGATGAGTGAGGGTGTGCTGCACTGTTGGATATATTGAGGGTGTGCTGCACTGTTGGAGGAGTGAGGGTGTGCTGCACTGTTGGAGTAGTGAGGGTGTGCTGCACTGTTGGATGCATTGAGGTGCTGCACTGTTGGAAGAGTGAGGGTGTGCTGCACTGTTGGAGGAGTGAGGGTGTGCTGCGCTGTTGGATGTGTTGAGGGTGTGCTGCACTGTTGGAGGAGTGAGGGTGTGCTGCACTGTTGGAGTAGTGAGGGTGTGCTGCACTGTTGGATGCATTGAGGTGCTGCACTGTTGGAGGAGTGAGGGTGTGCTGCACTGTTGGAGGAGTGAGGGTGTGCTGCACTGTTGGAGTAGTGAGGGTGTGCTGCACTGTTGGATGCATTGAGCTGCTGCACTGTTGGAGGAGTGAGGGTGTACTGCACTGTTGGAGTAGTGAGGGTGTGCTGCACTGTTGGAGGAGTGAGGGTGTGCTGCACTGTTGGATGTGTTGAGGGTGTGCTGCGCTGTTGTATGTGGTGAGGGTGTGCTGCGCTGTTGGATGTGTTAAGGGTGTGCTGCACTGTTGGATGTGTTGAGGGTGTGCTGCACTGTTGGATGTGTTGAGGGTGTGCTGCACTGTTGGAGTAGTGAGGGTGTGCTGCACTGTTGGATGCATTGAGGTGCTGCACTGTTGGAGGAGTGAGGGTGTGCTGCACTGTTGGAGGAGTGAGGGTGTGCTGCACTGTTGGAGTAGTGAGGGTGTGCTGCACTGTTGGATGCATTGAGGTGCTGCACTGTTGGAGGAGTGAGGTTGTACTGCACTGTTGGAGTAGTGAGGGTGTGCTGCACTGTTGGGTGTGTTGAGGGTGTGCTGCGCTGTTGGATGTGTTGAGGGTGTGCTGCACTGTTGGATGTGTTGAGGATGTGCTGCAATGTTGGATGAGTGAGGGTGTGCTGCACTGTTGGATATATTGAGGTGCTGCACTGTTGAAAGAGTGTGTGTGTGCCGCACTGTTGGAGGAGTGAGGGTGTGCTGCACTGTTGGATGTGTTGAGGGAGTGCTGCACTGTTGGATGTGTTGAGGGTGTGCTGCACTGCTGGATGGGTGAGGGTGTGCTGCACTGTTGTATGTGTTGAGGGTGTGCTGCACTGTTGGAGGAGTGAGGGTGTGCTTCACTGTTGTATGTGTTGAGGGTGTGCTGCACTGTTGGATGTTTTGAGGGTGTGCTGTGCTGTTGGATGTGCTGAGGGAGTGCTGCATTGTTGGATGTGTTGAGGGTGTGCTGCACTGTTGGATGTGTTGAAGGTGTGCTGCACTGTTGGATATGTTGAGGGTGTGCTGCATTGTTGGATGTGCTGAGGGAGTGCTGCACTGTTGGAGGAGTGAGGCTGTGCTGCACTGTTGTATGTGTTGAGGGTGTGCTGCGCTGTTGGATGTGCTGAGGATGTGCTGCACTGTTGGATGTGTTGAGGGTGTGCTGCATGTTGGAGGAGTGAGGGTGTGCTGCGCTGTTGGAGGAGTGAGGCTGTGCTGCACTGTTGGAGGAGTGAGGGTGTGCTGCACTGTTGGATGAGTGAGGTGTGCTGCACTGTTGGAGGAGTGAGGGTGTGCTGCATTGTTGGATGAGTGAGGTGTGCTGCACTGTTGGATGAGTGAGGGTGTGCTGCGCTGTTGGATGTGTTGAGGGTGTGCTGCGCTGTTGGAGGAGTGAGGGTGTGCTGCATTGTTGGAGGAGTGAGGGTGTGCTGCACTGTTGGAGGAGTGAGGGTGTGCTACACTGTTGGATGTGTTGAGGGTGTGCTGCACTGTTGGATGAGTGAGGTGTGCTGCACTGTTGGAGGAGTGAGGGTGTGCTGCACTGTTGGATGAGTGAGGTGTGCTGCACTGTTGGATGAGTGAGGGTGTGCTGCGCTGTTGGAGGAGTGAGGGTGTGCTGCATTGTTGGAGGAGTGAGGGTGTGCTGCACTGTTGGAGGAGTGAGGGTGTGCTGCATTGTTGGAGGAGTGAGGGTGTGCTGCACTGTTGGAGGAGTGAGAGTGTGCTACACTGTTGGATGTGTTGAGGGTGTGCTGCACTGTTGGAGGAGTGAGGCTGTGCTGCACTGTTGGATGAGTGAGGGTGTGCTGTGCTGTTGGTAGAGTGAGGGTGTGCTGCACTGTTGGATGAGTGAGGGTGTGCTGCGCTGTTGGAGGAGTGAGGCTGTGCTGCGCTGTTGGAGGAGTGAGGGTGTGCTGCACTGTTGGTAAAGTGAGGGTTTGCTGCGCTGTTGGATGTGTTCAGAGTACTGGGGATTTAGGTAATGACAGAGAGGCCGAGGGGTGGGCGAGGGAAGTCCAGCGGTTACCGAACCTTAAAGAGCGGGGTGTCTGATGTTAAAAGGGGGCCTCTAATGGAGATGCCATTTCGTACTTTTAAAAAAACCTTGGAGGCATAACATGGGAGTGTTGGAACGATTCATAGGCTGATTTCCAACTTGTTAAACCACATCATGAACACTCCAGCAGAATCTGAAGCACGACTTGAAAGCAGAGCGTCTGGCTGTAAGGCAGGGACCTACCCACTGAGCTACAACAGCTCCTCTAACCCCTACTCACCCACATGAGGATCAATATGCGATAGCACCCTTCTTACCATATTTGTGACCTCCTGAGGTCATGAAAGACACCGTATAAATGTAAGTATTTCTGTCATACAGGATCAGACAATTATTGTATTCGCGTTGGGACTTCAACGCCAGTGTATCAGAGGTTTTAAACTGGTGAAAATAAATGAAAAACATGTTAGAATTCATGTCGAGAGTGCCAGAATACAAGACCAGGGATGTACTTCTGAGGCAATATAAGGATCTGGTCAGACCCCATTTGGAGTATTGTGAGCAATTTTGGGCCCCGTGTCTAAGGAAGGATGTGCTGGCCTTGGAAAGGGTCCAGAGGAGGTTCACAAGAATGATCCCTGGAATGAAGAGCTTGTCGTATGAGGAATGGTTGAGGACTCTGGGTCTGTACTCGTTGGAGTTTAGAAGGATGAGAGGGGATCTTATTGAAACTTACAGGATACTGCGAGGCCTGGATAGAGTGGACGTGGAGAGGATGTTTCCAGTTGTTGGAAAAACTAGAACCAGAGGACACCATCTCAGACTAAAGGGACGATCCTTTAAAACAGTGATGAGGGGGAATTTCTTCAGCCAGAGGGTGGTGAATCTGTGGAACTCTTTGCCGCAGAAGGCTGTGGAGGCCAAATCATTAATGCCTTTAAGACAGAGATAGGTTCTTGATTAATAAGGGGATCAGGGGTTATGGGGAGAAGGCAGGAGAATGGGGCTGAGAAAAATATCAGCCAGGATTGAATGGTGGAGCAGACTCGATGGGCTGAGTGGCCTAATTCTGCTCCTATGTCTTCTGGTATTATATTCCACATACACTGATGATCCATGTGCTAGTGTACTTAGAAAGTCAATGGGTGACAGCGACATTTACATTGAGAGCATTAATGATTGGAAGCAAAACAGGAATTATATTCCAAAAGAGCAACAGAGCTAAAGCCTGATAACCACATGAGACTGACCCCCGACTAAGTTCCCTCCAATTCAATATTGGGAAGAATGAAGCCGTTATTTTTTGCTCTCTACTCTGAATTCCATTCCCTAGATACTGATTCCATCCATACCCCTGGTAATTGTTGAGACTAATCCTGACTGTTTACAATTGAGATGAGCTATTGACTGTCCGTTTGCGCCAAACGACTGCCTTTGTACACCTCTGTAACCCGAGTCAACCTCAGTCTTGGCACTTCTGGTGCTGGCACCCTCATTCGTGCCTTTGTCACCTCTGGACATGACAATTCCAACACATTCCTGGCTGGTCTCCCACATTCTGTTCTTTTTAATGTTGGAGTGTGGTGGAACCCTACTGACCAATGATAAATGGATTTACTGCCAGCACTGTTAAGATAGTGGAAGCAAATCCATAGAATTTGCCCCTTTGTCAAAGTCCCACACCAGAAGAAACCACAAAATGTAATTGCGGAGGTTTGGGGAGTGGGTCTGTGCTGATTAACTTCTGCGTTGAGCCGTCAAAGTCACAGGAAATTCTGACAAGCCTTCCGTAGGTGCATGATTACCTCTCCGTGTAATTTCCGAGAATTTCCTCCGGCAGAATAAAACTGTTTGTCATATTCACAGAAAATCAGGGCACAATGTTTTGAGTTCAGCAAACCTTCATACACCAACGATTTTACTAAAAAACCATTTCCAATTAAGGGGCAATTTAGCGTGGCCAATCCACCTACCCTGCACATCTTTTGGGTTGTGGGGGTGAGACCCATGCGGACACGGGGAGAATGTGTAAACGTCACACGGACAGTGACCCGGGGCCGGGATTGAACCCGGGTCCTTGGCACCATGAAGCAGCAGTGCTAAACACTGCGCTGCTGTGCCGCCCTACGCCAACTGTTCCAAAGTAATCATGAAATGTATAATGGCCCATTTCATTCCAAGTACGCATCTTTAAGCAGCTCATACAAATCCATGCATTTTAACTCAACAAAGCTGAGGATAAATCAGCATTCGGCAGTAAACGTATTGATAATAACGCCATTTGGGAAGTGTTGATCATAGCATCTCTCCAGTGCAAAAGGAGGACATTCGGCCCATCGGGTCTGCACCGACCCTCCAAAAGAGCGCTCTTCCTAGGCCCATCCCCCCACCCTATCCCCACAACCCAATGACCTCACTTAACCTTTTGGGCACTAAGGGGCAATTTAGCATGGCCAATCCACCTAACCTGCACAACCTTGGACTATGGGGGGAAACAGGAGCACCTGGAGGAAACCCACGCAGACACGGGGAGAACGTGCAGACTCCGCACAGACAGTCACCCGAGGCTGGAATTGAACCGGGACCCTAGTGCTGTGAGACAGCAGTGCTAACCACTGTGCCACCGTGTTGCCCATCAGTTAAGCACAATCCAATTCTATTAGGAATGGGGACATCTGTGACTGGCTACTGCTGGCACTTTATCCCATGGGGTCAGGTTTTCTGATTTGGCCACCATTGATGATCAAAGTGTAAATTTCACCAAGCTTGCGCTATTTTCGGTGAATTGTGTTTTTCCCCGGATTGTTGCTCAAGCTTATTTGCACATCCATGAAACCTATCTGCTTAAACCATGCACTGAGACAGCACTTTGAAACAAATTTCAAAAAAATAATTATTTGAAAAATATTTCTTAATATATTGAAGAGTGGTATTTGATTAAAATGGGTGGAAAATGAGCTTTACACAAGCAAATGCAACTTTAATCAGTGTTAATCCATCAACTGTGAGTAGCCTGATGTTAAATATCTGAAATTGACTTTAAGAAAGCTGAATCAAACCATTTATTAGTTGTATCAGGGTACAGGAGTCAGTTTCTTAGTAAAGTAAAGATAAAGTTTTCAAAAGGTTTTCAATAATTGCCAATTAGTGTTGTTGCGCCAAAAAGAACTCATTAAAATGTAAAGCTTTTTCTCAAAGGTTTGCCAATTAGTGCAATTAACAGAAACCCAACAATGATTCACCCTGAGTGCGTGGACAGTTTTGTGGAGACGCCAGCTTCCATTGTGATGTGCTAACCACAGAAGATCGCGGGAACTCAATTTAGATTGGACCTTATTTCTGAAAGTCTGTGATCGTTCATGCTGGATGACCCAATCTGCACCTCAGTTTTGCACCTGTATAAAGGGTAACTGTTATTTTCGGACAATGAGTCACATGGCTTAGCATCTTTCAGCTGAGTGGCTTTCGAGTCAAGCACATAATAATGGCTGAGTTCTTTGAAAGTGCTGAACTGGCTGTGAAACAGTTGTAGGGGCGCTCCCCGTTGATTCCATTATTTCCTATTGATCTTACTTTTTTGCTGTCACTTTTGATCCATGGATATTTAATGGACATATCATTAATTCAATGAGAAGAAATGCGGTACTCAAAAGTTGCAAAATAGTACACTGTGCTATTGGAGATTTAGCTTTTGAACAGCAGAACTCAGACTTTCTGGCGCCTGAGAGATCAGAGGCATTCAGGTCGATTGGTTGGCTGATGGCCAATGGATTCTGCCCAGTGACAGTCAGTGATTGGGTCCTGCAGATGAGATGTTTCCGGAGGACCCAGGAAGAAACAGAACATGCCTGGACACTGAGGAAAGAAGCTGTGAGTCTCTCTCTCGCTGAAGGCCTGGACAAAAAATAATCTATTTGGAAGGTGTCCATCTGCAACAAAGACTTTTACCCTTTTACTTTTTGTGTTATTATTTTCTTTCACACCCCTCTTTCCCCTCTGTGTTTGTCTGTCTGGTGTGTGTGTTGAGAGTGGGGCGAGTTAAAAGGGGGAGGATTAGGAATTAGATAATAGTTAACCAGTTGTATTTGCTGCCTATTTAATTACAGTTGTTATTAATAAAAATGAATGTTGTTTAAATTTACAAACCTGCTGGCTTTAGTTATTGGGCAGCCAAAAGCCAAAGACTTCAGGTATTTTCGAAGAATTAATAGTTAATTTTAAATGTATTGCGACTCTAGGTCAAGTGGGGCTGGAATTCACCGCGCACCAGCCCAGGGTGTCATAACTATTATGATTACAGGCCAGACTCCAACAGTGGCTTTGATACTGGACCAAAACTCCAATATTTTAGTTTATTTGTAAGACTCTACGGAAAGAATGATTCACTCCAGGAGTGATTCAATGAAGAAATAGGGATTTGGTATTTTTAAAACAAAACTTTATTCGGAATATAATGTTAAACTCTTTACGGCAGGGTAGCACACTGGATAGCCCTGTTGCTTTGCAGGGCTAGGGACTCGGGTTCAATTCCTGGCTTGGGTCACTGTCTGTGCGGAGTCTGCACGTTCTCCCCGTGTCTGCGTGGGATTCCTCCGGGTGCACCGGCTTCCTCCCACAAGTCTTGAAAGACGTGCCTATAAGGTGAATTGGGCATTCTGAATTCTCCCTCTGTGTACCCGAACAGGCTCCGTAGTGTGGCGACTAGGGTATTTTCACAGTAACTTCATTGCAGTGTTAATGTAAGCCCACTAGTGACACTGATAAACATTATTATTATAATTTCACACCCAAAGAGAACAGCTTACAATTACCCCTTAAAACCTCCCACTCTATTCCCCATTAAACAACAAAAACATAAGAACATAAGAACTAGGAGCAGGAGTAGGCCATCTGGCCCTTGAGCCTGCTCCGCCATTCAATGAGATCATGGCTGATCTTTTCTTACTGTAGCAAATGGTGAAATTTGAATTCAAGAAAAGAAAGATATAGCTCTCAATCCACCTTAAAACCAGCATGGCATAGAGTAATACTTGCTTCACAGAACAGATTTGGCTCCTGTGAGAACCCTTCCAGATCTGGCTGAACGTCTTCAAAAGGCTGGTTCACGTTCTTGAAAGCTTAATCAAAACCAAATTTGAACAGCACTTGCATTGAATAGCCAATGAAGGTTGGAGCCCATCCTTTCCCCAGGCCATGAATAGCATCTTCTTTCCCAGTGATAAAAAACCCTTTGAAGATGCTCTAGTATTTTCCAGGATCTACCTGAATGCGACACTTCACCAGATCCAAGGGCACAACAGCAGTGCGTGTTAGACCACAACTCAGAGTACCTCTAAAGCCACACAAAGCATAAAAATCCACAGCTGTATTCCTCTGTTGTGGCGGCGGCAACCGCGAGTCAAGCGGGAGGTGCCGTCAGATGGCTAGAGGCTGAGAACTAGGCCGTGTGAGCTTCTTCCTTGTCCTCAGACAAGACTGCTCTGCTTTAAATATTATTCCTCTTTTTATAACTGCCCTATTGTGAGGGAATTGTGGCCTCAGTGTCAGATCAGACTTCAACTCCTCCCCAAAGCTTTTCCAAAATGTCTCTTCCTCCCTTACCTCTGCCCAGCAATGACATAATCTCCCCACGGGGGAAAACAACTTAACTCTCCAGGCTGAAAGGACATTAACTCCCCAGGGACATTCCCCAGCTAAACCACAGTGCATTAGCCCAGACTGAAAACTACAATCCTCTGGTTAATTTCACCTTCTGACTCTGAAAAGCTCCCAGGCTCTGAAAAACAAAATTGTTTTTAAAAACATGACCACTGCACCCGAACACCCTGGAACCCCAGGCTTTTAAGCCTTGAATTACCTCAATATTTAGAATCCAATATTCCTAAAATTCTCCATTCGTCACAGAACACAATTAATAACACCCCTGTAATCGAAACAGAATATACTCAAAATACTCAGTCAGTGGTATAGCATATATCACGAGCGAAGAAGAAGCAATGCTACAGTGGTATTGTAACTGGTCTAATAATCTGGAGACCTGAGATCAAATCCCACCATAGCAAATGGTGAAATTTGAGTTCAATAAAAGTTAGATTTTTTAAAAAGTCAAATAATGGCCATGAAACCTGCGGGTAATTGTTATAGAAATCACCTGGTTCACCAATGCCCTTTAGGGAAGGAAATAAGACCATAAAACATAGGAGCGGAAGTAAGGCCATTCGGCCCATCAAGTCCACTCCACCATTCAATCATGGCTGATTTCAACTCCATTTACCCGCTCTCTCTCCATAGCCCTTAATTCCTCGAGAAATCAAGAATTTATCAACTTCTGTCTTAAAGACACTCAACGTCCCGACCTCCACCGCCCTCTGTGGCAATGAGTTCCACAGGCCCACCACTCTCTGGCTGAAGAAATTTCTCCTCATCTCTGTTCTAAAGTGACTCCCTTTTACTCTAAGGCTGTGCCCCCGGGTCCTAGTCTCCCCTGTTAATGGAAACAACTTCCCTACATCCACCCTATCTAAGCCATTCATTATCTTGTAAGTTTCTATTAGATCTCCCCTCAACCTCCTAAACTCCAATGAATATAATCCCAGGATCCTCAGACGTTCATCGTAAGTTAGCCTACCATTCCTGGGATCATCCGTGTGAATCTCCGCTGGACCCGCTCCAGTGCCAATATGTCCTTCCTGAGGTGTGGGGTCCACACCTGTCTGTCGTCCTTACCTGCTTTGGCCTGTACGTGACTCCAGAACCACAAATGTGGTTAACTCTCAAATGGTCCAGCAAGTTCACTGAGTTCAAGGGCAATTAGGGATGGGCAACGATGCTCAGATCCAATGAATATAAAAATGACTTCATGTTGTGTCCCTTCATCACGTGACATGAACTGACATTGTTTCTTCCTCCACTGATACTGCCTTACCTTCTGAGGATTTCCAGCATATGCCGTATTTTGCTTTCTCCTTGGGTTACGCTTGGCTGTTTGGAAACTTTTATTTTAACTTGAATCACAAGAAGGAAAACTTGCAGAGATGCAATTTTCCTTTTCTTAGAATACTGAAGGAGAAAAGAGAGGAAATTGCTGAGGCCTTGACAGAAATCTTTGGATCCTCACTATCTTCAGGTGATGTCCCAGAGGACTGGAGAATAGCCAATGCTGTTCCTTTGTTCAAGAAGGGTAGCAAGGAAAATCCAGGGGACTACAGGCCCGGGGGGATTTACTTCAGTGGTAGGGAAATTACTGGAGAGAATTCTTCGAGACAGGATCTATTCCCATTTCGAAGCAAGTGGATGTATTAGCGAGAGGCAGCACGGTTTTATGAAGGGGAGGTTGTGTCTCACTAACTTGATAGAGTTTTTCGAGGAGGTCACAAACACGGGGCGAAATTCTCCCGAAACGGCGCGATGTCCGCCGACTGGCGCCCAAAACGGCGCCAATCAGACGGGCATCGCGCCGCCCCAAAGGTGCGGAATGCTCCGCATCTTTGGGGGCCGAGCCCCAACATTGAGGGGCTAGGCCGTCGCCGGAGGAATTTCCGCCCCGCCAGCTGGCGGAAACGGCCTTTGTTGCCCCGCCAGCTGGCGCGGAAATGACATGTCGGGGCAGCGCATGCGCAGGAGCGTCAGCGGCCGCTGTGGAGGGAGTCTCTTCCGCCTCCGCCATGGTGGAGACCGTGGCGGAGGCGGAAGGGAAAGAGTGCCGCCACGGCACAGGCCCGCCCGCGGATCGGTGGGCCCCGGTCGCGGGCCAGGCCACTGTGGGGGCACCCCCCGGGGTCAGATCGCCCCGCGCCCCCCCAGGACCCCGGAGCCCGCCCACGCCGTCTTGTCCCGCCGGTAAATAGGTGCTTTAATTTACGCCGGCGGGACAGGCAATTTATCGGCGGGACTTCAGCCCATCCGGGCCGGAGAATCGAGCGGGGGGGGGCCCGCCAACCGGCGCGGCGCGATTCCCGCCCCCGCCGAATCTCTGGTGCCGAAGACTTCGGCAACCGGCGGGGGCGGGATTCACGGCAGCCCCCGGCGATTCTCCGACCCGGCGGGGGGTCGGAGAATGACGCCCATGATTCATGCAGGAAAGGCAGTGGATGTTGTCCACATGGACTTCAGGAAAGCCTTTGTCAAGGTCCCTCATGGCAGACTGGTACAAAAGGTGAAGTCACACATGATCAGAGGTGAGCTGGCAAGATGGATACAGAACTGGCTAGGTCATAGAAGGCAGAGAGTAGCAATGGAAGGGTGCTTTTCTGCTTTGAGGGTTGTGACTAGTGTTGTTCCACAGGGTTCGGTGCTGGGACCTTTGCTGTTCGTAGTATATATAAATGATTTGGAGGAAAATGTAACTGTTCTGATGAGTAAGTTTGCAGACGACATAAAGGTTGGTGGAATTGCGGATAGCGGTGAGGACTGTCAGAGGATACAGCAGGATTTAGATCGTTTGGAGATGGCAGATGGAGTTTAATCCAGACAAATGTGAAGTAATGCATTTTGGAAGGTCTAATACAGGTAGGGAATATACAGTGAATGGTAGAACTCTCAAGTGTATTGACAGTCAGAGAGATCTAGGTGTACAGATCCATAGATCACTGAAAGAGGCAACACAGGTGGAGAAGGTAGTCAAGAAGGCATACGGCATGCTTGCCTTCATTGGCCAGGGGAATTGAGTATACAAATTGGCAAATCATGTTGCAGCTGTATTGAACCTTATTTAGACCACACTAGGAGTATAGTGTTCAATTCTGGTTGCCACACTACCAGAAGGATGTGGAGGCTTTAGAGAGGGCGCAGAAGAGATTTACCAGGATGTTGCCTGGTATGGAGGGCATTAGCTATGAGGAGAGGTTGAATAAACTCAATCTTTCTCACTGGAACGAAGGAGGTTGAGGGGCGACCTGATCGAGGTCTACAAAATTATGAGGGGCATAGACAGAGTGGATAGTCAGAGGCTTTTCCCCAGGGTAGAGGGGTCAATTACTGGGGGGTATAGGTTTAAGGTGCGAGGGGCAAGGTTTAGAGGAGATGTACGAGGCATGTTTTTTATACAGAGGGTAGTGGGTGCCTGGAACTCACTGCCGGAGGAGGTGGTGGAAGAAGGGACGATAGTGACGTTTAAGAGGCATCTTGACAAATACATGAATAGGATGGGAATAGAGGGATACGGACCCAGGAAGTGTAGAAGTTTTTAGTTTAGACGGGCAGCATGGTTGTGGCAGGCTTGGAGGGCCGAAGGGCCTGTTCCTGTGCTGTACTTTTCTTTGTTATGTGTTCTTTGTTCTTTGAAGGGCAGCAGTGGGCTTATAACAATCGAATTATATTTCTTCTTGGTTCCATCCCAGACATTATCAGATGCTTTTGATTTTATTCCAAAGTTCCGAAGGTGGGAACACATTTTATAGAGTTTCAGATATTCGGATATAAGTAGAATGATCATGGTCAATTGGCTTTTTAAATTGCTGTATTGATTTTAATTCACATACTTCGGCAGAATTGTTGAATCATCCTTCATTCTTTGACCTGTTATTTGACTCGGGAGAGAGAGAGAGAAAGAAAAAATTGAATTTTGTGACGTGCAGTAAGTATCAGGTGAGGAACTCAGACCACAGGGAAAATCCATTCTCATGATTAACAATTTCTAAATTTAAGTGTTCTGGGTCAAATCTGCCAGGAACTGGCAATCAACACTGGTGATTACCACTCAACGCCTATCTACGTATAGTTGTCATGTTGGGTGTTCCGATACGCAAATGAACCAACACGGTTGTAGATGGTACAACTCTGTTTTACTGTCTTGTGCAATTATAACTAATAACTGCTGGTTGAGGTTCGTCCTTCACCATCTAACCTGTGGACCCAGCCCTTTCACTATCTTGGTGAGGCACTCAGCACATGGTGTATGTCTGAGTGGCACGCTGTGAGCTCTGTGCTCTGAGATATCTCCTGGTAGAATGAACGGGGACTGTGGTGTTCCCTGTTTTATAGTGCGTGTGCTCTCACTGGTGATTGGCTGCGATGTTGTGTGTGTGTTGGTTGATCCAACTACCTGTCCATCAGTATATGTGTGATTGCACCATGATATGCTGATGTGGATATCATGACATCCCCCCTTTCACAAGGATATGTGCCTACATGATAATAAATATTAGTGTGTACGGAGTGCATCTGAGTATGTGTGTGCAATATTTACAACATGTACATGAGGCTAAGCTATATACAGAGGAAGGTGTCAGGTGTAACAGAGCAACGAGGTTGTGCCACGAACAATACAAGTGCAATCATCAAACGACGAGAGAGAACTTCTGGAACGACAAGAAAGAAATACGTTAACAGTATTGCAAAACAATTCAGTGGGTCCAATGTGCTAACAGGCTCATACGTCCAGTCTATCAGGTGGGCGATGAATTTGGGTTGACCGCCTCAAGGGTGGGTCAGGATCCACCGGCTGAGGAATGGGCCTGGCCACGGGCGAGAGAGGAATAGGCAGAGTGGCAGGAAGCTCAATGAAGTCGACATCAGGGACAACAGGAGGGCGTGGCACCGGTGCATGATCTCGTAGTGAGTGCGGAAGCAGCCGAAGGGCCCGCCGATTACGTCGGTGAATGGAGCCATCAGGCATGCGAACCAGGAACGAGCGGGGAGCCACGTGGCGGAGAACCTCGGCGGTTGCCGACCAGGTACCCTCCGGTAGGTGTATGCGGACGTTGTCTCCAGGCGCCAGGGCAGGAAGATCAGTTGCCCGAGCGTCATGTGCCACCTTCTGCTGAGCACGCTGTTGTTGCATCCTCCGCAGTACAGGAGCATGGTCGGGTTCAGGAACATGAATGGACGGCACAGTGGTCCTGAGGGTGCGACCCATCAACAGCTGGGCTGGCGAGAGGCCTGGGGACAGTGGGGGCGAGCGATAGGCCAGCAGGGCTAAACAGAAGTCTTATCCGGCATCAGCAGTCTTGCAGAGGAGCCGCTTCACGATGTGGACGTCCTTTTCCACCTTGCCATTTGACTGGGGATATAAAGGACTGGACATCACGTGTGTGAAGTTGTATGAAATGGCAAAAGAAGACCATTCTTGGCTCGCAAAACAAGGCCCGTTGTCAGACATGACTGTGAGCGGAATTCCATGGCGAGCGAAGGTTTCTTTGCATGCCCGGATGACAGCTGATGATGTCATGTCGTGCAGGCGTGTGACCTCCGGATAATTTGAAAAATAGTCAATCAGAATGGCGTAGTCCCTGCCGAGTGCATGAAAGAGGTCCACACCCACCTTCGCCCAGGGGGACGTGACCAACTCATGGGGCTGACGGGTCTCAGGGGGTTGCGCCGGTTGAAACCTTTGGCAGGTGGGGCAGTTGAGCACCATGTTGGCGATGTCGTCGCTGATGCCCGGCCAGTACACAGCTTCTCGGGCCCTCCGCCTGCACTTTTCAACTCCGAGATGGCCTTTGTGCAGTTGTTCGAGGACAAGCCGGTGCATGCTGTGTGGGATCACAATCCGGTCCAACTTCAGGAGGACACCATCAATGACGGCCAAGTCGTCCCGGACATTGTAGAATTGTGGGCACTGCCCCTTGAGCCACCCTTCCGTCATGTGGCGCATTACACGCTGTAGAAGGGGGTCAGCCGCAGTCTCTCGGCGAATGTGGGCCAGACGTGCGTTAGTAGCCGGCAGATTGGCCGATGTGAAGGCTACTTGTGCGTCGACCTGACAAACAAACCCCTCCGAGTCAGGCGGTGTGTTCACCGCCCTGGACAGAGCATCTGCGATGATGAGGTCCTTTCCCCGGGTGTAGACAAGTTGGAAGTCATACCTCCGGAGCTTGAGCAGGATGCGCTGGAGGTGAGGGGTCATATCGTTGAGGTCCTTCCGAATGATGCCGACCAGGGGGCGATGGTCAGTCTCCACAGTGAACTGCGGAATGCCATACACATAATCGTGGAATTTGTCGATGCCGGTGAACAAACCCAGGCACTCCTTTTCAATCTGTGCATAGCGCTGTTCTGTGGGAGTCATGGCCCGCGAGCCATAGGCGACCGGGGCCCATGATACGGTGTCATCCCGTTGCAGGAGTACCGCCCCAATGCTGGACTGGCTGGCGTCAGTCGTGATCTTGGTGTCCCGAGTGGTGTCGAAGAACGCCAATACCGGGGCTGTGGTGAGCTTGACCTTGAGCTCCTCCCATTCACTCTGGGGTGCGAGCAGTGTGGTGGTATGTATTAGGGGTAATACGGTACACCAGGTGTCGACAGGCTATTGGTGGAGGGATGCCAGGTCCTGATAGGATCTGCCACCTACTGGACTCCACCCAGAAATGCCGGTATAAGAACCCAGTTTTTCCCTCCATTTCCCTCAGCAGTTGTATTCTGTAAACACGCTGCTGGGGATTATGTTCTGCTTAATAAAGCCTTCAATTGCCATTACCTCAACCTGCCTCGCGTCATATTGACGGTGCTACAGGCAGCCACTGGAATTCCGTTGACTTCTTGACCAGGTGGCGAAGAGCCGTTGTGTGCGAGGCAAGGTTGGGAATAAACTTCCCCAGGAAGTTGACTATCCCGAGAAAGCGCAACACTGCCTTCTTGTCTGCCTGCTGCTGCATGGCTGCGATGGCTGCCACTTTTGTCGGCATCCAGCTGCACCCCTGACCGGGCTATGTGGTCCCCCAAAAACTTTAGCTCAGTCTGGCCAAAGGAGCACTTGGCTCAGTTGAGGTGCAGGCCCTGATCTCGTATCCGTGCAAAGACACGCTGGAGATTACTGATGTGCTCCTGTGGTGTGGTGGACCAGATGATAACGTCATCTACATAGACGCGTACCCCTTCGATGCCCTCCAGCATCTGTTCCATGATGCGATGGAACACCTTGGAGGCCGAGATGATGCCAAATGACATCCTATTGTAGCAGTATCTGCCAAATGGAGTGTTGAAGGTGCACAGCTTCCAGCATTACTGATCCAGTTGAATCTGCCAAAAACCCTTTGAGGCATCAAGCTTGGTGAATATTTTAGCCCGGGCCATTTCGCTCGTGATTTCTTCTCGTTTGGGTATGGGGTAGTGTTCCCTCATAATGTTGTTGTTCAGGTCTTTCGGGTCGATGCAGATCCGGAGCTCGCCAGAGGGCTTCTTGACGCACACCATGGAGCTGACCCATGGCGTTGGCTCCGTGACCCGGGAAAGCACTCCTTGGTCCTGCAGCTGCTGCTTGAGGCAGTCCTTGAGTGGTGCTGGGACTCTACGAGGTGCGTGAATGACCGGGGTGGCGTCCGGTTTGAGCCGTATTCTGTAAGTATAGGGCAGTGTGCCCATGCCCTCGAAAACCTCCTGATTGTGCGCGAGGAGTGAGTGGAGTTGCGCCCTAAAGTCTGCATCCGGGAAATCGGACGTGCCTTCTGGAGACAGAGTGTGTGCCATCTGAACGAGGTGGAGGATCTTGCACGCCTTTGCGCCTAACAGAGAGTCCTTCGAGGATCCAACTATTTCAAAAGACAATGTAGCTTTATGTGAGTTGTGTGTAACCTCGAGCTGGCAGGACCCCGTGGCCGGGATACAGTTTCCGTTATAGTCAACCAGCTGACAGTGGGATGGCAGAATCGGTGGTTTAACCGTCAAGGTCTGGAAGGCTGACCGTGCAAGGAGATTGGCGGAGGCACCAGTGTCCAAGCGAAATGTGATGGGTGATCGGTTGACCGTTAGGGTGGCACACCACTCATCGCCCGGATCAATGCTGTGCACTGGCATCAGCTAGTGGTTCTGACTTGGGGACATCCGGTTCTTGTTTATTACCGCAACGCAGAAGGGTTCCCTGTCATCAGTATCACAGGTCTGCATGTTGTCAGGATATGACTCAGTGTATGGGGGTTGAATGGCCCGCTCGTCCCTGCGAGGCTGGCGGAATTGCGGAGAGTTTGCAGGTTGAGCTGCTCGACAGCAGGCAGCGTAGTGGCCCATCCTGCCACAGCAGAGGCATTGTCACGCTTTGGCCGGACATTGCCACTTTAAGTATGCGAATCCACAGTTGCCGCACGTCATGACATCATGGCGTTCGTTGCGCCACCGCGCATGCGTGGTGTGGTCCTGCGTAGTGCGCGTCTGCGCATCCTGTCCCTCTGAATCGACGTCCCCTCTTTTGGCACGTACAAGCGCGGGAGGTCTCGGAAAGTGCGCGAAATGGCCGCCCTCGTTCGGGCCGGGAGGAACTGGATCGATTGAACCCGCTCGGCCTCGTAGGACCCGTGCCGTGCCGATTCGGCCGCCTGGATTTGAGAGTACCGGCTGGTCGCGTTTTCGTGGAGGACGCAGGTCTCGATGGCAGTCGCTCGGGTGAGGCGCTTTATTTTGAGGAGCTGCTGGCGTAGGGTGTCCGAGGTGACCCCAAAAACTATCTGATCCCGAATCATGGAGTCGGAGGTGGCCTCATAGCCGCAGGACTGCGCGAGGATGCGGAGGTGTGTCAAATAAGATTGAAAAGGCTCATCCTTACCCTGCAGGCGCTGTTGGAAGAGGTGCCTCTCGAAGCTCTCATTAACTTCCACGCTGAAGTGTTCCTCAAACTTTAGAAGGACCGTCTTGTATTTCGTCTTGTCCTCGCCTTCCGCGAATGCCAGGGAGTTGTAGATGTGGATGGCGTGTTGCCCCGCCGTGGAGAGGAAGAGGGCGATCTTCCTGGTGTCCGATGCATTCTCCGTGTCTGTGGCTTCGAGGAAGAGCTGGAGGCACTGTTTAAACAGCTTCCAGTTGACGCCAAGATTTCCAGTGATTCGGAGCGGCTGCGGCGGGCTGATGTTTTCCATGGAGCAGGATGGCAGATTTCTGGGGAGGTGCAGGTAGGTCTCACAGTCGCTGGAGTGGGGCTCAAACCCATGCCACTGTCGAGGCATGAGGCCAAAATTCACCAGTTGACTGCTTTACAAAGTCATTTTGTTTTGTGCTTTTCAAACTGGACAATTGTTGAGCTGGCAAGCTGGTTCCAGCGGGTTACCTACTTGCTTCCAGAAGTGTCAAAGGCTAACCCCTCAAATATTTGGAATGTGACCCTGTTTGCAAAGGATAAACATTCCAGCCCAACCAACAATGACCAGAAGAAAACTGATCTGCTCCAGTGTTATAATCTGCTGGATCCTATTGGTTGGGGACAATTGGTTATCTATGATCCTTGAGGAATATGAGCTCCCACAATGAGCAGGGGGGGGTGGGGTGATTATTAGCAGTGCAGCTGTATAAATAGAGCTGGCCAACGTTGTACTGGTTAGAGGGGCAACCATTAGTAAACTGCTGGTTCTGTGTACATATTGGTGTAAATTAAGTTATTTCCTGTTTGGCCCTGCAAGCTTGTGCTGGATTCTCTGTGGACCTCACAAAACCAGCCAACTTCAAGGAAAGACATTCTTTCACAGGTCCTAATCTTCAATAATGTTGCTAATGGCCTAAGCACTAACTGTTGTACCACAATGGTTTCAACAAGAGGTGCTCATTTATCAATTTGAAACCAGTATCACATGATGGATACTTGCTGTCTGACTTCCTTTGTTTATACAGTCTTTGGACCTTAAGGTCAGTCGCTGTTGGACTGCCAAAATAAATAGAAGCCCCAGACAAGCAGCCTACACTGTCCACCATCGTAGAATCAAGCCAGTGGCAGTGGAAAGATAGGCCAACCCTTTTTTAATTTTATTTTCTTTTACCCTGAGTTTGCTGTGCAAGTTATTCATGGAAGATTGAAACACTCTGGCCGGAATTCTCCAGCCTTTCACTGGCGGTGGGATTCTCTGGTCCGCGGGCTTCCTGGCGGTGTGGCGTGGCTTCCATGGTCATTTCCATTGACAGTGATGGGAGCAGAGTATTCCACTGCCAGCGAACAGCGCGCCGCTTCCCTCCGCCGCTGAGGAACACACAACTGGGTGGGTGGAGAATCCCACCCTCCAAATTTTCCGATTTAGGGAAAATATGCCACCACTTATTCATGGAGAAATCAGAAATGTTTTTAAATACTGTTCACAGACGCGTGGAGTGTGGAAAAATCACGGCCGCTAAAATTGACCCTTCTCCTGTTCTTTACACCCAGGGCCGTCTGCCTCATGGGCAGACCCATTGAAGCGCAGGTAGAGATGCGAACGATAAAGTCATAAAATCATGGAATGTTACAGCACAGAAGGAGAAATGATTGTTATAATGGGGAATTCAACAACAAACCACAAGACAGAAAAAATGAAGTTAACCTGAGATGATGCAGATAATTACATTGCAAAGGCTTGTGGAATCATCCGAGCATCACAGTTAAATTATGAAGCAATAATTTGAAATCTAGCAGACATGTGTCAAACTTTAAGTTTCACCCCAAGCATAATGTGCTGTTTATTTGAAAGCAGCCTATTAATTATTTTCAATGTGTTTGTTTGGTGGTTTTGATTAACTGCAGCCTGAACCATTGATTATCTCGTGCAATGGAGTGCCCAAGCTGAGTTGTCCTTCTTGTAATTATGCACACAATTCTGGGGAAGTAAATAACATCCTTCCAGAGAATTAAATTCAAGATACATTTACGTCTACAATAAGCAGTGTCAAGATCATTATCCTTTCTCTATCTACGGCTGAGTTAATAGTTCTCTGGCCTCTGAGTTGCAAGACTCCGGGCTCAAGTCCTACCCCGGGGTGGAATTTTACAGCTTGTGTCACAGCGGTGGGGACCACCGCTGGACTTGAGCACATAAATCAGGGCTGGCGCCTCAGTGTAGTACCGAGGGAGTGCTGAACTGTCAAATGTGCTGCATTTTGGATGAGGAATTTCACCCAGGTGACATCTGCCTGCTCGGGGTGAGTGCAAAAGGTCCCACCATCCACTATCATGCAGAAGAGGTGGCCAGAGGGGAAATATCCAGTTCAACCGGCGTTCTTATTTACCCATTTTAATGTTTATTTTCCTTCTGGGTTATCACCGGTGTCCTGGCCAATTTGGATTTCTCAATAAACATCACAAAAGCAGATGATCCGGCCATGATCAACTTGCTGTTTTTGGGAGTTGGCTTCATGCAAATTGGCTGCGCTGCTTCGTACATTACAAGAGTGACAACATTTTGAAAGTCCTTCATTGTTTGCAAAACACTTTTTGAGACCTCCGGTGGTTATGAAAGGCACCATAAAAAGTTCTTTTTGACTTACTGTTTGCGATATTGAGAATGGACAGCAAACGATGGACACGTGGAGCAGTGGTGACTCCATGGAACCAAAGAATCTCTACAGTGCAGAATTAAGCCATTCGGCCCATCGAGTCTGCACCGACCCTCTGAAAGAGTACTCGACCTAGACACACACCCTGCCCCGACCCCGTAACCCCACCTAATCTCCATATCTTTGGACACTAAGGGGCAATTTAGCACGGCCAATCCAACAAATCTGCACTTCTTTGGACTGTGGGAGGAAACCGGAGGACCCGGAGGAAACCCACGCAGCCACGGGGAGAACATGCAAACTCCACACAGTTACCCAAGGCTGGAATTGAACCTGGGTCTCTGGTGCTGTGAGGCAGCCATGTGCCACCGTGCAACTCTGCTGGGATGAGACATTGTCCAATGAGAATAGTTTTAGTGGAGTTGGACTATATTTGATAGAATTTAGAAGAATGAGAAACCATCTCAATGTAACATAGATAATTCTTAATGGCGTGACTTGATAAATGCCAGGAGCATGTTTCCCATGGCTGGGGTATGCGGAACAAGGAATCAAAATCTCGGAATAAGGGCTTAGCCACATTGAACTGAGGTGGGGAGAAACCTATTCAATCAAAGGGCTGTGAATTTTTGAAATGCTCTGCTCCAGCGAGCTGTAGAACCTCAGTTGTTGAGCATATTGAAGATAGAGGTCAGTTGATCTTTGGGTAACAAGGGTTCAAGTGATATGGGAAAAGTGCAGGAAGGTGGAGCTGAGGTCAAGGATCAGCCCCAATCTTATTGAATGGTGGAGCAGGTTTGATGGGCCGAATGGCCTCCTCCTGCTACTATTTCTCATGTTCTTATGCAAGATTTCCTAATAGGCCCTCCGTCCTGGCAGCCGGCCAATGGGGCTTCCCATTGTGGGCGCCCTCATGCCGTTGGGAAAGCCCCGGGCATAAGTGCGCTGCCGGCAAAGTGGGAGATTCCGTCGACGGAATATCCCACGCAAAGATTTCTCCAGCTTTAAACTGGGTGACGGCTTCAAATTTCAATGCTTCACACATATCAGCACACAGATCAGGTGTTCAGGGTATTTCCCCACATGGCCATCCCAACTCAGTACGGCATCTTTCCTAAATATATTTTCCCCTTTTTATTTTGGATTCCATTGTCCTCAAACACCTCTTTGAACTAAACTTCTCCAAATATAGAAGTCTTTCATGTTTTCCTATTATGTCTCTACTTACAGGTCAATAAAATGTAATATACATTCCCCTGTTTACCTACAAAACATTTTTAAGTTGTAAAAGTTGTTGTCACATCAAACTTCTCTTTGAAATTCAATAGCTGAAAACCAAGTCCTTACTTATCTTACGATGCAAATTTTACATCTAACGTATTTATTTTTACTTTCAAACGCACCATCACCCCTCATTACAAATGCATTTTGTCTCTCAGTTCTCACAGGAAAACTGTCTCCAGTAACCTCCCCCAGTGCATTTAATCTTGGACATGCATACACCTTGTTTTGCAGACCAGTCATAATCCCAAAAATACTTTTAAAAGTAACATCCATCACTACGCATTATACAAAAAAACCCAGAGTCATTGACGAGTAACATTGATTTTTGTCGATCGATAGGACGACAACAGACATAGAGATGAGGTGCGGAAACTTACAACAGTGGAGACCTTTGAGCACCACAGGTCCGTGTCATGTTCTGTCGACTGGCCGATATGAATGATGCACTGCACAACATCTAGTTTAAATAATTTAATATGAAACAATTGCATATTAAAGATAACAAGAATAAATTTAAAAACTGATGCACGATCAATTGCACAAAGACTAAAGTTGGGTACAACTGTGGCTTTATTACAGTCAGATGTGTGGCCTCCTGCTGCAGCTGGCAAAATGGCAGGGCACTGGAGGTCATGCATATTTATACAGTTCTCCGTGGGCGGAGCCAGCCGGCAGGCGCTACCGGCGAACATGTAGTGCAGGTCCTACCTTACATCTCCTATTACAGTAGTTCACCACATTCACCCCCTGTTAGAAATGAGTCCGGCGGGGGGTGACGTGAAACTATATACAATTAGTGCAATTATGTACAGTGGTAGGGAAAGAAAAGTCAATGTTGGCGGTCCGGAGTCCGTCAAAGGTTCAGCCGGTCCGGTGCTTTGGTGCTTCGTTGGGAGCGGCGTAACGGTGGCGGTGAAGTCGAAACTGGCGGTGGTGGAGGTGGCACCGATGGCGGTGGTGATGGTGCTGATGCTGGCCAGCCATCGGGGAACTCCGGGAGCGAGCAGAAGTCCTCTTCGTCCGCTTGTGCAGAAAAGGGGAGGGGGGGATGGTCTGGTGGGTCAATATTGGCGGCGTGGTGGCAGGTGCGGGAGGGCGCATTGGTGGGGGTGTGTGTTGGGGTGGAACCTGACGGTGCCAGGTCCCTGAGTGAGACAGTATCTTGGCGGCCGTCGGAGAACTCAACATATGCATATTGAGGGATGGCATGGAGCAAGTGAACCCTGTCCACCAAGGGGTCCGCCTTGTGGAGTCGGACGTGCCTACGGAGAAGGACCGGTCCTGGAGCAGCGAGCCAAGTCGGGAACGACAACCCGGATGTGGTCTTCCTGGGGAAGGTAAAAACACGTTCATGGGGTGTGTTATTAGTGGCAGTGCACAATAGTGACCGGATGGAGTGCAGAGTGTCAGGGAGGACGTCCTGCCAGCGAGAGGCTGGGAGGTTCCTGGACCGTAGGGCCAGCTGGACGGCCCTCAAAACCGTCCTATTCTCCCGTTCTACTTGCCCGTTTCCCCGGGGTTTGTAGCTGGTCGTCCTGCTGGAGGCTATACCCCTGCTGAGCAGGAACTGATGCAGCTCATCGCTCATGAATGAGGATCACCTGTCACTGTGGATGTAGGCGGGGAAACTGAACAGAGCGAAGATGGTGCTGAGGGCCTTGATGACGGTGGCAGATGTCATATCGGGGCATGGTATGGCAAAGGGGAATCTGGAGTACTCATCGACCACACTGAAAATGGACGTGTTACGGTCAGTGCGGGGGAGGGGCCCTTTGAAATCCACGCTGAGACGTTCAAAGGGGTGGGAAGCCTTCACCAGGCGCGCACGGTCTGGCCGGTAGAAGTGCGGCTTGCACTCCGCCCAGACCTGGCAGTCCCTGGTGACTGTCCTTACTTCCTCGGCGGAGTAGGGCAGATTGCGAGCTTTGACCAAATGGTACAATCGAGTGACCCCCGGGTGACAAAGGCTGTTGTGTAGGGCCCGGAGTTGGTCCACTTGTGCGCTGGCACATGTACCTCAGGAGAGGGAGTCTGGGGGCTCGTTGAGTTTACCGGGGCGATACAAGATCTCGTAATTATAGGTGGAGAGCTCGATTCTCCACCGCAAGATTTTATCATTTTTGTTCTTGCCCCACTGTGTGTTATTGAACATGAAGGCTACCGACCGTTGGTCCGTAAGGAGAGTGAATCTCTTACCGGCCAGGTAATGCCTCCAATACCGCACAGCTTCAACGATAGCTTGGGCCTCCTTTTCGATGGATGAGTGTCGAATCTACGAGGCATGAAGGCTGCGGGAAAAGAATGCCACGGGTCTGCCTGCCTGGTTTAGAGTGGCGGCAAGGGCGACGTCTGAAGCGTCGCTTTCTACTTGGAAAGGCAGTGACTCGTCCACTGCGCGCATCCTGGCCTTGCCGATGTCTGCTCTGATGCGGGCGAAAGCGTGTTGTGCCTCGGCCGCAAGGGGGAATTGGGTGGACTGAATGAGTGGGCGGGCCTTTTCTGCATAGTTTGGGACCCACTGAGCGTATTAGGAAAAGAAACCCAGGCAGCGTTTAAGGGCCTTGGGGCAGTGGGGGAGGGGAAGTTCCATGAGGAGGCGCATGCAGTCGGGGTCGGGCCCGAGAAGTCAGTTTACATAAGAACATAAGAACTAGGAGCAGGAGTAGGCCATCTAGCCCCTCGAGCCTGCTCCACCATTCAATGAGATCATGCCTGATCTTTTGTGGACTCAGCTCCACTTTCCGGCCCGAACACCATAACCCTTAATCCCTTTATTCTTCAAAAAACTATCTATCTTTATCTTAAAAACATTTAATGAAGGAGCCTCTACTGCTTCACTGGGCAAGGAATTCCATAGATTCACAACCCTTTGGGTGAAGAAGTTCCTCCTAAACTCAGTCCTAAATCTACTTCCCCTTATTTTGAGGCTATGCCCCCTAGTTCTGCTTTTACCCGCCAGTGGAAACAACCTGCCCGCATCTATCCTATCTATTCCCTTCATAATCTTATATGTTTCTATAAGATCCCCCCTCATCCTTCTAAATTCCAACGAGTACAGTCCCAGTCTACTCAACCTCTCCTCGTAATCCAACCTCTTCAGCTCTGGGATTAACCTAGTGAATCTCCTCTGCACACCCTCCAGTGCCAGTACGTCCTTTCTCAAGTAAGGAGACCAAAAATGAACACAATACTCCAGGTGTGGCCTCACTAACACCTTATACAATTGCAGCATAACCTCCCTAGTCTTAAACTCCATCCCTCTAGCAATGAAGGACAAAATTCCATTTGCCTTCTTAATCACCTGTTGCACCTGAAAACCAACTTTCTGCGACTCATGCACTACCACACCCAGGTCTCTCTGCACAGCAGCATGTTTTCATATTTTATCATTTAAATAATAATCCCTTTTGCTGTTATTCCTACCAAAATGGATAACCTCACATTTGTCAACATTGTATTCCATCTGCCAGACCCTAGCCCATTCACTTAGCCTATCCAAATCCCTCTGCAGTCTTCCAGTATCCTCTGCACTTTTTGCTTTACCACTTATCTTAGTGTCGTCTACAAACTTGGACATATTGCCCTTGGTCCCCAACTCCAAATCATCTATGTAAATTGTGAACAGTTGTGGGCCCAACACTGATCCCTGAGGGACACCACTAGCTACTGATTGCCAACCAGAGAAACACCCATTAATCCCCACTCTTTGCTTTCTATTAATTAACCAATCCTCGATCCATGCTACTACTTTCCCCTTAATGCCATGCATCTTTATCTGATGCAACAACCTTTTGTGTGGCACCTTGTCAAAGGCTTTCTGGAAATCCAGATATACCACATCCATTGGCTCCCCGTTATCTACCGCACTGTTAATGTCCTCAAAAAAACCCACTAAATTAGTTAGGCACGACCTGCCCTTTATGAACCCATGCTGCGTCTGTCCAATGGGACAATTTCCATCCAGATGCCTCGCTATTTCATCCTTGATGACAGATTCCAGCATCTTCCCTACTACCGAAGTTAAGCTCACTGGCCTATAATTACCCACTTTCTGCCTACCTCCTTTTTTAAACAGTGGTGTCACGTTTGCTAATTTCCAATCCGCCGGGACCACCCCAGAGTCTAGTGAATATTGGTAAATTATCACTAGTGCATTTGCAATTTCCCTAGCCATCTCTTTTAGCAGTCTGGGATGCATTCCATCAGGGCCAGGAAACTTGTCTACCTTTAGCCCCATTAGCTTGCCCATCACTACCTCCTTGGTGATATCAATCCTCTCAAGGTCCTCACCTGTCATAGCCTCATTTCCATCAGTCACTGGCATGTTTTGGACTATATAGCCGAGAATGGCTAACCGGGTCGTGCTGAACACACACTTCTCTTTGTTGTAGGTCAGGTTGAGAAGAGTGGCAGTGCGGAGGAATTTATCGAGGTTGGCATCATGGTCCTGCTGGTCATGGCCGCAGATGGTGACATTATCTAAGGACGGAAAGGTGGCCCGCAAACCGTACTGGTCGACCATTCAGGCCCTCTCTCTTTGGAGGACCTTGACCCCATTTGTGACAGCGAAAGGGACCCTAAGGAAGTGGTAGAGGCGACAGTTCGCCTCAAAGGCAGTGTATGGCCAGTCCGACTTCTGGATGGGGAACTGGTGGTAGGCAGATTTCAGGTCAATTGTTGAGAAGACCCAGTACTGCGCAATCTGATTGACCATATCAGATATGCGTGGGAGGGGGTACGCATCGAGCTGTGCGTACCGATTGATGGTCTGGCTGTAGTTCACGACCATCCTGTGTTTCTCCCCAGTTTCAACCACTACCACTTGGGCTCTCCAGGGGCTGTTGCTGGCCTCGATAATACCATCCTTAAGCAGCCGCTGGACTTCGAACCTGATGAAGGTCTTGTCCTGGGTGCTGTACCGTCTGCTCCTAGAGGCAACGGGCTTGCAATCTGCAGTTAGATTGGCAAAAAGGGAGGGGGGATCAACCTTGAGGGTCGCGAGGCCGCAAACGGTAAGGGGGGGTAAGGGCCCGCCAAATTTGAGGGTGAGGCTCTGGAGGTTGCACTGTAAGTCCAGGCCCAACAGGAGTGCAGCGCAGAGATTATGAAGGACATAGAGGCGGATGTTACTAAATTCTACGCCCTGGACAGTGAGGGTGACTGTTCAAAAGCCTTGGATAGGGACGGAGTGGGATCCGGAGGCTGGGGAGTAGCCTCTGATTGGCAGGGTGGACCGCGAGGGAGCAGTGCCTTACCGTATCTGGGTGATCAAAGCTTTCGGTGCTCCCGGAGTCCAGCAGGCACGAGGTCGCGTGGCCGTTAATTTTAACCGTCGTCGACGTGGTGGCCAGGGTGTGCGGGCGAGATTGGTCCAGCGTCATCGAAGCGAGCTGCGGATAGCCATCGGATGCTTCGGGTGGTGACCGTGTGCGGTTCCAATGTTGGGATGTCCGGAGACCCTGTGGGGGACAAGATGGCGGCGCCCATGGTGCGCGCATTGTGGGGTCGGGACAAGATGGCGGCGTCCATGGGGCGCACGTGGCCGAGGGGGGGACAAGATGGCGGGGCCCATTGGTCGCACATGGACCTGGGAGGAGAAGATGGCGGCTCCCATTGTGCATCTGGGACCTCTACAGACAGGATGGTCTACATCTGAACCTGAGGGGCACAAATATCCTGGGGGGGAGATTTGTTAGTGCTCTTTGGGGGGGTTTAAACTAATGCAGCAGGGGCATGGGAACCTGGATTGTAGTTTTAGGGTACGGAAGATTGAGAGTATAGAGGTCAGAAGCACAGATTTGATTTCGCAGGAGGGGGCCAGTGTTCAGGTAGGTGGTTTGAAGTGTGTCTACTTCAATGCCAGGAGTATACGAAATAAGGTAGGGGAACTGGCAGCATGGGTTGGTACCTGGGACTTCGATGTTGTGGCCATTTCGGAGACATGGATAGAGCAGGGACAGGAATGGATGTTGCAGGTTCCGGGGTTTAGGTGTTTTAGTAAGCTCAGAGAAGGAGGCAAAAGAGGGGGAGGTGTGGTGCTGCTAGTCAAGAACAGTATTACGATGGCGGAGAGGATGCTAGATGGGGACTCTTCTTCCGAGGTAGTATGGGCTGAGGTTAGAAACAGGAAAGGAGAGGTCACCCTGTTGGGAGTTTTCTATAGGCCTCCAAATAGTTCTAGGGATGTAGAGGAAAGGATGGCGAAGATGATTCTGGATAAGAGCGAAAGTAACAGGGTAGTTATTATGGGAGACTTTAACTTTCCAAATATTGACTGGAAAATATATAGTTCGAGTACATTAGATGGGTCGTTTTTTTGTACAATGTGTGCAGGAGGGTTTCCTGACACAATATGTTGACAGGCCAACAAGAGGCGAGGCCACTTTGGATTTGGTTTTGGGTAATGAACCAGGCCAGGTGTTAGATTTGGAGGTAGGTGAGCACTTTGGGGACAGTGACCACAATTCGGTGACGTTTACGTTAATGATGGAAAGGGATAAGTATACCCCGCAGGGCAAGAGTTATAGCTGGGGGAAGGGCAATTATGATGCCATTAGACATGACTTGGGGGGGGGGGGGGGGGGGTAGGTTGGAGAAGTAGGCTGCAAGTGTTGGGCACACTGGATATGTGGAGTTTGTTCAAGGAACAGCTACTGCGTGTTCTTGATAAGTACGTACCGGTCAGGCAGGGAGGAAGGCGTCGAGCGAGGGAACCGTGGTTTACCAAAGAAGTGGAATCGCTTGTTAAGAGGAAGATGGAGGCCTATGTGAAGATGAGGTGTGAAGTTTCAGTTGGGGCGATGGATAGTTACAAGGTAGCGAGGAAGGATCTAAAGAGAGAGCTAAGACGAGCAGGGAGGGGACATGAGAAGTATTTGGCAGGTAGGATCAAGGAAAACCCAAAAGCTTTCTGTAGGTATGTCAGGAATAAAAGAATGACTAGTGTAAGAGTAGGGCTTGTCAAGGACAGGGATGGGAAGTTGTGTGTGGAGTCTGAAGAGATAGGCGAGATACTAAATGAATATTTTTCGTCAGTATTCACTCAGGAAAAAGAGAATCTTGTGGAGGAGAATGCTGAGACCCAGGCTATTAGAATAGATGGCATTGAGGTACGTAGGGAAGAAGTGTTGGCAATTCTGGACAGGCTGAAAATAGTTAAGTCCCCGGGGCCTGATGGGATTTATCCTAGTATTCTCTGGGAAGCCAGGGAAGAGATTGCTGAGCCTTTGGCTTTGATTTTTATGTCATCGTTGGCTACAGGGATAGTGCCAGAGGACTGGAGGATAGCAAATGTGGTCCCTTTGTTCAAGAAGGGGAGCAGAGACAACCCTGGCAACTATAGACCGGTGAGCCTCACGTCTGTTGTGGGTAAAGTCTTGGAGGGGATTATAAGAGACAAGATTTATAATCATCTAGATGGGAATAATATGATCAGGGATAGTCAGCATGGCTTTGTGAAGGGTAGGTCATGCCTCACAAACCTTATCGAGTTCTTTGAGAAGGTGACTGAACAGGTAGACGAGGGTAGAGCAGTTGATGTGGTGTATATGGATTTCAGTAAAGCGTTTGATAAGGTTCCCCATGGTAGGCTATTGCAGAAAATACGGAGGCTGGGGTTTGAGGGTGATTTAGAGATGTGGATCAGAAATTGGCTAGCTGAAAGAAGACAGAGGGTGGTGGTTGATAGGAAATGTTCAGAATGGAGTTCAGTTACAAGTGGCGTACCACAAGGATCTGTTCTATGGCCGTTGCAGTTTGTCACTTTTATCAATGACCTAGAGGAGGGCGCAGAAAGGTGGGTGAGTAAATTTGCAGACGACACTAAAGTTGGTGGTGTTGTCGACAGTGCGGAAGGATGTAGCAGGTTACAGAGGGATATAGATAAGCTGCAGAGCTGGGCTGAGAGGTGGCAAATGGAGTTTAATGTAGAGAAGTGTGAGGTGATTCACTTTGGAAGGAATAACAGGAATGCGGAATATTTTGCGAATAGTAAAATTCTTGGAAGTGTGGATGAGCAGAGGGATCTCGGTGTCCATGTACATAGATCCCTGAAAGTTGCCACCCAGGTTGATAGGGTTGTGAAGAAGGCCTATGGAGTTTTGGCCTTTATTGGTAGAGGGATTGAGTTCCGGAGCCAGGAGGTCATGTTGCAGCTGTACAAAACTCTGGTACGGCCCCATTTGGAGTATTGCGTACAGTTCTGGTCACCTCATTATAAGAAGGACGTGGAAGCTTTGGAACGGGTTCAGAGGAGATTTACCAGGATGTTGCCTGGTATGGAGGGAAAATCTTATGAGGAAAGGCTGATGGACTTGAGGTTGTTTTTGTTAGAGAGAAGAAGGTTAAGAGGAGACTTAATAGAGGCATACAAAATGATCAGGGGGTTAGATAGGGTGGACCTTCTCCCGCGGATGGAAATGGCTAGCCGAGGGGACATAGCCTTAAACTGAGGGGTAATAGATATAGGACAGAGGTCAGAGGTAGGTTCTTTACGCAAAGAGTGGTGAGGCCGTGGAATGCCCTGCCTGCACCAGTAGTGAACTCGCCAACATTGAGGGCATTTAAAAGTTTATTGGATAAGCATATGGATGATAATGGCATAGTGTAGGTTAGATGGCTTTTGTTTTTTTGACTTACCATGTCGGTGCAACATCGTGGGCCGAAGGGCCTTTACTGCGCTGTATCGTTCTATGTTCTATGTTCTATCTCGTGTGGGGGAGGGAGCGATAGCGGGCACGATCGCAGCGACTGCGCGGGCATGGCACACCGCCACGAAGTGGCCATTTTTACTGCAGGCTTTACAAACTGCAGTGCGGGCCGAACAGTGTTGGTGGGGGTGCATCTGCTGACCGCAGAAATAGCAGCAGGGACCCCCGGGGTGCACGGATCGGCGTGCGGTGCAGGCGTATTGGGAAAGCAGGGCCCCGGCTGAGGAGGTCGTCGGCGGGGTCCCGGAGGGGTAGGAAGGAGTAGAAGGTTGGGCAGCGAGGTGGGAGGGGTACGATTGTACGTTACGAGATGCGACCATCATGGAGAGCGTCAAGGTTTTCGTCTCCGCCAGTTCGAGCATGGCTCCTTCCAGTAATCATTCTCGGAAGCGGTCCGACTCAATCCCCGTCATGAAGGCATCGCGCATGAGGAGATTCGCGTGTTCGGCGGCCGTAACGGCCTTGCAGTCACAGTCCCGGACAAGTGGAATTAAGGCCCGTCAGAAGTCTTCAATGGACTCACCAGGTAGTTGCGAGCAGGTGGCGAGTACATGCCTGGCGAAGAGCGTGTTCGCCTTCTGCGCATAGTGTTCCTCACGGAGTTCCATTGCTTTTGTGTAATTCGTGGCGTCTTGGATCAATGGGAACACACTGGAGCTCAGTCTGGAGTACAGGACGTTTATCTCCTGAGCCTCCGATGGCTCGGGGTCCGCAGCCTTGATGTCGGCCTCAAAGCATGCTAGCCAGTGAGTAAAGTCTTTCCTGGCGTCAGGCGAGTGCAGATCCAGCTGCAGGCGATTGGGCTTAATTCTGATATCTATTCTGTGGAAAACCTGACTGTAATAAATTGATGCACGATCAATTGCACAAATACTAAAGTTGGGTACAACTGTGGCTTTATTACAGTCAGATGCGTGGCCTCCTGCTGCAGCTGGTGAAATGACAGGGCACTGGAGGTCATGCATATTTATACAGTTCTCCGTGGGCGGAGTCAGCTGGCAGGAGCTACCGACGAACCTGTAGTGCAGGTCCTACCTTACATCTCCTATTACAGTGGTTCACCACAATAACAAACTATGAACACTACCTAATTATTGTAGAGCTATTGCAAAATACACCCATCCACCAACCTGACTTACTCCCAACTCCCCAGCCGCAGGGTCACGTGGTGGGTTTGGACTGCCACCTGATGGTCAGAGGTCATGTATAATATTATGGACAGAATTGCTTTATGCATATTATCACATTCCAAAATCTCCTGTTCCTCCTAAGCTACATTCACCACACACCATGTCTCAAATTGGTCAGATACAGTGTCACAATAGTTACATAGAACATACAGTGCAGAAGGAGGCCATTCGGCCCATTGAGTCTGCACCGACCCACTTAAGCCCTTACTTCCACCCTATCCCGATAACCCAATAACCCAATAACCCCTCCTAACCTTTTTGGACACTGAGGGCAATTTCGCGTGGTCAATCCACCTAACCTGCACGTCTTTGGACTCTTGGAGGAAACCGGAACACCCGGAGGAAACCCACACAGACACGGGGAGAACGTGCAGACGCCTCACAGACAGTGACCCAGTAGGGAATCGAACCTGGGACCCTGGCGCTGTGAAGCCACAGTGCTAGCCACGTGTGCTCCCGTGCTGCCCACAATAGTCACTTTTAGATGGAAATTTAATTTGCATTTGGATGGAAAGAATACATAATAGGGCAGCACGGTGGCACAGTGGTTAGCTTTGCTGCTTCAGGCGCCGAGTTCCCAGGTTCGATCCCGACTCTGGGTCACTGTCCGTGCGGAGTTTGCACATTCTCCCCGTGTTTGTGTGGGTTTCGCCCCCACAACCCAAGGATGTGCAGGGTAGGTGGATTGGCCACGCTAAATTCCCCCTTAGTTGGAAAAAATGAATTGGGCACTCTAAAAAAAATTTTTAAGTACAAAATACTTTCAGTGCCTCCCTCAGGAGCCCGTTACATAGGTTGGCCATTAACACACAGTTGGATTTTGACACAAACTTGAAAGTTTCCATCGTTACGTCACGTGGCTCCAGCCATAAATCACCAGAGTTACTGAATTCAATTTGCCACAGTGGCACCAGGAGTCACAACCTCTGCGTTACTAGTCTCGTAGCACAACATACCATGTGTTACCCGCTCCTCATATTCTCTCCTTATTTGGCGCAGCCTACTGCTATCAGTTCCCCCAGTGCCTCTGCCATGTGCCTTGGGACATTTTCCTCTGTTAAAGACACAATGCAAATTACAAACTGCTGTATTGTGTGATTTCACACTGAATTCTAGCACCAGGAACTCCTCAGAGTAGATCTGAACTCTTTATGATAGTTTAAAATGGCAATGATGTTTTGAAGAAAATAGAACGATAAAACAGTCTGACAATTCACAAGATCCACCTCTTGCGTTATACTGCAGTGTCAGCCCTTCACACATATGATCTGAGTTTTACTAAGAATGCTTGTGTTGAAGTGCTTTGAGAGACATCAGCCGAGCAAGTCTTAAACCAAATAAAACAAATGCAAGCAGACAAATAAACGTCTCACTGATGCCATTTCCAGTTGCTACAATCAAATAAGTCCAATGCTTTTTGTTCAGTATTCATTGTTGCTTCAGGCCAAGCGGTGACCTCTCTGCAACACCATCTCATTGCAAGCTTGAAATTTCCCCCCTCTGTTAGATTTACCCTGTGGAAATAGTTATGCACCCGCTGCTATTTGTCCTTCGGGATAAATGTAACATGACAGGTGTGTGAGTGTGTGTGGGAGGGATCCAGTTGGTGAGGGGGTATCAGCAGGGAAAGGGTTGTGAGTTGGATCAGACTCCCATGAATTAGAAATGAGTGGGAAAGAAACCAAGAGACAGACAGATATAGAGCCAGGGAGGGGGGCAAAGGCAGACCGACAATCACAGAGACGAACAGAAATGGAGATAGAGAGAGGCAGAAATAGAGAGATAGATCAGCATATTCAGAGGAAAACAGGCAGAAATAGGGGCAGCAGGAGACAAAGAGAGAGCGAAAAAGACAGAAATAGAGACAGAAAGAGAAAGATGGATAAACACAGACAGAGAGAGAGACAGACAGAAATAGAGATACAGTGAAACAGAGACAGAAATACAGAATAGATTCAAAAGATTCAGAGAAAGACAGACAGAAAGGGTGAAAGGGCAAGACAGAAGTTCAGAAAAAAGATAGAGCAATAAGTAAGGAAAAAGATAAGGAGAGACAACCAGAGAGAGACAGAGGTAACGGGATAGATTTGTTTGCATAAACATGGTCATTTCCCTCCTGTTGTAATACCAGGTATTGCGGTACCTGAGAGGTGGATGACCATTGGCTAGACCCAGGAGTCTACATGGTGTACATAGCTCCGCCCTGAGAGGCGGAGTATAAGAACCGATGCCGTCCCAGCAGCCTTCACTTTCTGTATCGAAGCTGCTGGGTACAGTTCTAGCAGATTAAAGCCTATTAGTTATGACTCACCTTGTCTCGAGAGTAATTGATTGCGCATCAATTTATCTGCTACAACTTCAGTTGAAAGGATGGATCTCCGTATCAAAACGGAATGCCTTCAGCTCAGTCCCCACACGGACAACTCTGCTGCTATCTTCAAACATTGTCTGGCGTGTTTTAAGGGCTACCTCGACACGGCCGCCGACACCCACACGGAAAGACAAAAGATGCACCTTCTATGCTCGCGGGTCAGCCCTGGGATCTACCCTCTGATCGAGGAGGCGGAGAATTATGCTGCAGCTATCGAGCTGCTAGAAGGACATTATATCCGCCCTGTGAACCAGGTCTACACCCGTCACCTGCTGGCGACTAGGAGGCAAAGCCCCGAGGAAATGCAGGAAGACTTCTATCGGGCGCTGCTGGTGCTGGGCCGAAACTGTGGCTGCCAGTTTCGGGGAACGAGCACATGGAACTTTTGATCAGGGCTGCTTTCGTGGCAGGTATGACTTAACCCGATATCCGCCAAAGGCTCCTAGAAATGGACACACTGGGACTTACTGAGGCACGGACCCTGGTGGGGTCCATGGACGTTGCGTATAACAACGCGCGGTGGCCCCCTGGGCTGCGTGGCACCCGTTGCGGCAGCCCCTCAGACCTTCCCTCTGATCCCGCAAGCCTGCACGGTGAGATGGCCCGCTATCGCTGCCAGACAATGCGGTTTCTTCTGCGGGCAGGCGAATCATCCCGGCCCGCGCTGCCCGGCCCGCACCGCCACCTGCAAAGGGTATGGCAAGAAGGGCAACTATGTTGGGGTCTGCCAGGCCTGCGCCGTGGCCGCGGTCTCTAGCGACTATCGGCAACCCCCCTTTCAGGCCCTGCTGCCCAGCGCCCACTGCCGCCCCCCTATCCTCAAGCCGCGTCCGACCCGCGGCCGCGGCTATTTTGCCCCCCGGCCACCACGCTGGAAGGGTGGGCGCCGCCATTTTGTCCCTCGCCGCCGCTATTTTCTTCATCCCCGGACTCCATGTGCGACCCATGGCTGACGCCATCTTGGATGGGGCCCCAGGCTCCCAGCACAGCCGACTACACGCTGCCCGACCAGAATTCTCCTTTGCTGCAGCTGGCCTCGGTGACTCTGGACCAGAGTCGGCCCCGGACAATTGCAAAAGCTACAACGACCATCTCCATCAACGGCCACGTGACGACGTGCTTGATCGACTCTGGGAGCACGGAAAGCTTTGTTCACCCCGACACGGTAAGGCGCTGTTATCTTGTCACCCAACCCGTGAACCAAAGGATCTCCCTGGCCTCCGGGTCGCACTCGGTGGAGATACAGGGGTTTTACCTAGCGAACCTCACTGTCCAAGGCAGGGAATTCCGCAATTTCCACCTGTACGTCCTGCCGCACCACTGCGCGGCTTCCCTCCTTGGGCTGGATTTCCAGTGTCATCTGCAAAGCCTGACTTTTAAATTTGGCGGCCCTATACCCCCCCCCTTACTGTCTGCGGCCTCGCGACCCTTAAGGTCGACCCGCCTCACCCCGGATTGCAAACCCGTCTCCACCAGTTGCAGACGGTACAGTGCCCAGGACCGGACCTTTATCAGGTCGGAGGTCCAAAGGCTGCTGAGGGAAGGGGTCATCGAAGCGAGCAACAGCCCCTGGAGGGCTCAAGTAGTGGTGGTAAAGACCGGGGAGAAACATAGGATGGTCATTGACTATAGCCAGACCATCAACAGGTTTACGCAGCTGGATGCGTACCCTCTCCCACGTATAGCCGACCTGGTGAACAGGATTGCGCAATACAAGGTTTTCTCCACAGTGGATCTCAAGTCTGCCTACCACCAGCTACCGCTCCGTAATGGTGACCGCCAGTACACTGCCTTCGAAGCAGATGAGCGGCTCTACCACTTTTTAAGGGTTCTCTTCGGTGTCACGAACGGGGTCTCGGTCTTCCAACGTGAGATGGACCGAATGGTTGACCGGTACGGCTTACGCGCAACGTTCCCGTATCTTGATAACGTCACCATCTGCGGCCATGACAACAGGACCACGACACCAACCTCTGAAAATTTCTCCAGATCGCGAATATCCTTAATCTGACATACAATAAGAATAAATGCGTGTTTAGCACCGACCCTCTAGCCATCCTAGGCTACGTAGTGTGAAATGGAGCCACAGGCCCCGACCCCGAACGCATGCGCCCCCTCATGGAGTTCCCCCTCCCTCACTGCCCCAAGGCCCTAAAGCGCTGCCTCGGCTTCTTTAGCTGCTATGCACAATGGGTCCCCAGTTACGCAGACAAGGCTCGACCCCTGATCCAGTCCACAACCTTCCCCCTGTCGATGGAGGCCCGCCAGGCCTTCTGCCGCATCAAAGCAGACTTTGCAAAAGCCACGATGCTCGCCATCGACAAGTCCCTCCCCTTCCAGGTCGAGAGCGATGCGTCCGACGTAGCTCTGGCGGCCACCCTCAACCAAGCGGGCAGGCCCGTGGCTTTCTTCTCCCGCACTCTCCATGCTTCCGAAATTCGCCACTCCTCGGTCGAAAAGGAGGCCCAGGCCATAGTAGAAGCTGTGCGACACTGGAGGCATTACCTGGGCGGCAGGAGATTCATTTTCCTCACGAACCAACGGTCGGTTGCCTTCATGTTCGATAATGCACAGCGGGGCAAGATTAAGAACGACAAGATCCTGCGGTGGAGGATAGAACTCTCCACCTACAATTACGAGATCTTGTACCGTCCGGGGAAGCTGAACGAGCCTCCTGATGCCCTATCCCGCGGCACTTGTCCCACCGCACAAGTGGACCGCCTCCGATCCCTCCACGAGGACCTCTGCCACCCGGAGGTCACTCGGTTCTTTCATTTTATCAAGACCATCAACCTGCCCTACTCCATCGAGGAGGTGAGGACAGCCACCAGGAATTGCCAAATATGCGCGGAGTGAAAACCGCAATTCTACCGCCCAGAGAGGGCGCACCTGATAAAGGCTTCCCATCCCTTTGAACGCCTCAGCATGGACTTCAAAGGCCCCCTCGCCTCCACCGACTGCAACACGTACTTCCTAAACGGGATTGACGAGTACTCCCGGTTCCCATTCACCATCCCCTGCCCAGACATGACCACAACCACCGTCATCAAGGCCCTCCAGGGTATCTTTACACTATTCGGTTTCCCCGCATACATTCACAGTGATAGGGGGTCCTCCTTTATGAGTGACGAACTGCGTCAATTCCTGCTCAGCAAAGGCATCGCCTCGAGCAGGACGACCAGTTACAACCCCTGGGGAAACGGGCAGGTAGAGAGGGAGAACGGAACGGTCTGGAAGACCGTCCTGCTGGCCCTACGGTTTAGGAATCTCCCAGTCTCCCGCTGGCAAGAAGTCCTCCCAGTGGCCCTTCACTCCATCCGGTCGCTGTTCTGTACTACCACAAATCAGACACCTCATGAACGTCTCCTTGTTTTCCCCAGGAAGTCCTCCTCTGGGACCTCGCTCCCAACCTGGCTAGCGACACTCGGACCCATCCTGCTTCGGAGACATGTGCGGACGCACAAGTCGGACTCATTTGTCGAGAGGGTCCACCTGCTGCACGCCAACCCCCAGTACACCTAAGAAGCATTCCCTGATGGCCGCCAAGACACGGTCTCCCTTCGGGACCTGGCGCCCGCCGGAGCCCCACGCGCACCCGCACCATTGCCCCCACCCCCACCCTCCCCGCAGCACCTGACCGGAGGGCCAGTACTCCCGCCGCCCCTACCTAGGCCCGAACAAGCATCGACGCCCCCTGCAGGCGCCCCTCCCCCTGCCCACGTTTCGCCCCAACAGCGCCACCTAGGGGTGACGAAGCTGCCTGGGAGGACGACACCACGTTCCCGGAGTCGCAACCGCCGGGGCCCCCATCAGGATCATCGCCGAAGCCCAGACGCTCCAGAAGGACGACCAGGCCACCCGATCGACTGATTGCTGCACCATGAACACTTTGTTATTACCCTCGACATCACGGTACCTCCATACCTGGTCCTACCATGCGAAAGGCGACATTAACGCTGGCCATCACCCCGCCGGGTTCTTTTTAACAGGCGGTGAATGTGGTAATACCAGGTATTGCTGGACCTGAGAGGTGGATGACCATTGGCTAGACCCAGGAGTCTACCATTGGCTAACGCACATAGCTCCACACTAAGAGGCGGAGTATAAGAACCGATGCCGTCCCAGCAGCCTTCACTTTCTGTAATGAAGCTGCTGGGGAACAGTTCTAGCAGATTAAAGCCTATTAGTTATGACTCACCTTGTCTCGAGAGTAATTTATTGCGCATCACCAACATGACTCAGGTGCGAGTGGAATGCAAGGATCGCAGGCGGGAATTCGAGGAGCTCCGGATGCCTTTGGTTTCACCATTCCCGTACCACCCACCCCATGGTCCATTTGATGAGAGATAACATAGGTCACGGGCTCTGCGGTTAATGGTTCTGAATACTGGAGGAGGACAGAGAGGCTCTGCAAGAGACTCCTGACATGGAGCTTTGGCTCGCAGACACTTTTAGACTTTGGGCCACAAAACAAGGACCTTCCTTCATCCGTGAGGCTGTTTTGTTTAAAGTCTCTGTCTTCACCACAATACAATTCCCGCCCACCGAAACAATCCACATTTAAACTGGGCTTTTGACACCACCAATTTTCAATTCTTGTCAATTACAAAGTCACCATTTACTGTGTGTTGTTATCAGGTATCAACAGCCGCCGCTCAATGAGCAGATTGCGTCTTGATAAGGTGCAATTCCTCATACACGTTATCTCACCCTAGTGACGGCAGCTTGCAGCGGCGATCCACTGTCAATCTGTGACAGTCACTTACGCAGACCGCTTTTGCATTCAGTTTTATTCTAAACATGTGAGGAACGAGAAATGTTTGCAGTGAGCAATTGATAGTGCCCCTGGCTGCAACAAAATTCATATGAACCCTTCATGTAGCAAGTTGATAGAATGCTGAGGCAGCCGGTGCTGCAGCGGTATTGCCGGTGGATTAGTAATCCAGAGACCCAGGGTAATCCTCTGAGGACCCGGGTTTGAATCCCACCACGTCAGAAGGTGGAATCTAAAACTCAATAGATCATCTAAAAGTCCAATGATGCCCATGAAGCGATTTTCCATTGTCGTAAAAACCCACCTGGTTCACTAATGTCCTTTCGGGAAGTAAACCTGCCGTCCTTACCTGGTCTGGCCCAAAAGGGACTCCAGACCCACAGCAATATGAGTATCTCTGAAATGGCCCAGCAAGCCACTCGGATGTAATCAACCATGACAAAGGGAATGAAAATGGACCACCCAGCTTTGACCACTGGAAAGGACCATGGCAAACCTGTCGACCCTTCAAAGTTCTCATTACTAACCTCTATGGGCTTGTGCCAAAGTTGTGAGAGCTGTCTCACAGACGAGTCAAACAACAGAGTGACATAGTCATACTTATGGACTCACAGAAATATGGGCAAGCAAAACTCCTGCTGATTACGGTGGACCGTCCCCGCTCAGCTGATGAATCAGTACTCTTCCACATTCAGCACCACTCACAGGAAGCATTGAGGGTGCAGAATGTACTCTGGGTGGAGGACTTCAATGGGCATCACCAAGAGTGGATCGGCAGTGCCACCACAGATATAAAGGATGTCTAGACTGGGCGAGGTGGCGAGGGAACCGGCAAGTGGGAAAAACATACTTGACCTCATCAAACTGCTTGCGGTAGATGCAGCTGTGCATGACCGTATAGGTAGGAGTAACCATCACACAGTCCTTGTGGAGATTAGGTCCTGTCATCACATCTCTCCATCGTGTTGTGTGGCACCAACACCGTGCTAAATGGGATTGATTTTGAAGAAATCTAGTAGCTCAAGACTGGACATCCATGCGGCTCTGTGGCCCATGAGCAGCAGAATTGTACTCAACCACAATCTGTAACCCCAGGAGCCGACATGTCCCGTTACCACCAAGTTAGGGGATCAACCTTTGTTGAATGACGAATGCAGGAGAACATGCCAGAGCAACACCAGGTATTCCTAAAAATGAGGTGTCTACCTGGTGTAGCTACGACACAGGATGACTTCTGTGCCAAACAGCATAAGCAGCAAATAATAAATAAAGCTACGTGATCCGACAACCAATGGATCAGATATACGCTCTGCAGTTCTGCCATACCCAGCTGTGAATGGTGGTGGACAATTAAACAACTCACTGGAGGAGGAGGCTCCACAAATAACTCGATCCTCAATGATGGAGGAACCCAGCACATCTGTGCAAAAGACAAGGCTGAGGCATTCGCAACAATCTTCAGCCAGATGTGCTGAATGGATGATCCACCTTGGTCTTCTCCGGAGGTCCCCAGCAACACAGATACCAGTCTGCAGCCAATTTGATTCACCCCACCTGATATCAAGAAACGGCTGAAGGCACAGAATACTGCAAAGGCTAGGGGTCTTGATAATATTCCAGCAATAGTACTGGAGTCTTGTGCTCCAGGATTTGCCGCACCCCTAGCCAAGCTGTTCCAGTACAGTTACAATACTGGCATGCACCCAGCATTGTGTAAAATTGCCCAGGTGTGAGCTGTGAATAGGATACAGGATGAATCCAACCCAGCCAGCAAGTGATGGAAGAGGTCATTAATAGTGCTATCAAGCAGTTCTTATTCAGCAATAGCCTGCTCACGGACACTCAGTTTGGGATCCGCAAGGATCACTCAGCTCCTGACCTCATTTCAGCTTTGGTTAAAACATGAATAAAGGAGCCGAACTTTTTAAAAATAAATTTAAAGTACCCAATTTTTTTTTCCAATTAAGGGGCGATTTAATGTGGCCAATTAACCTACCCTGCACATCTTTGGGTTGTGGGGGTGAAACCCACGCAAACACGGGGAGAATGTGCAAACTCCACACGGTCAGTGACCCAGAGACGGGATCGAACCTGGGAGCTCAGCACCGTGAGGCAGCATGGCTAACCCACTGCGCCACCGTGCTGCCTAAAAAGAGCAGAACCTCAGAGGTGAGATGAGGGTGACTGCTCATGACATTAAAGCAGCATTTGACTCAGAATAGCATCAAGGTGACCTAACTAAACGGAGTCAATGGAAATCAGGAGGGAAATTCTCTATTGATTGGAGTCATACCCGGCACAAAGGAAGATGGTTGTGGTGGTTGGAGGTCAATCATCCCAGCTCCAGGACATCACTGCAGGAGATCCTCAGGGTAGTGTCCTAGGCCTAACCATCTTCAGCTGTTTCATCAACGACCTCCCTTCCAGCATAAGGTCAAAAGTGGGGATGTTTGCGAATGACTGCACAATGTTCATCACCATTCGCTACTCCTCAGATAATGAAGCAGTCTATGTCCAAATGCAGCAAGTCCTGGATAAATTCCAGGCTTGGGCTGACAAGTGGCCAGTTACATTCGCACCACACAAGTGCCAAGCAATGACCACCTCGAACAAGAGAGAATCTAACAATCACCCCTTGACATTCAATGGCATTATCATCACTGAATCCCCCACTATCAACATCCTGGGGGTTACCATTAACCAGAAACTGAACAGGTCTGGCCATATAAAGACTGTGGCTACAAGTGTAGGTCAAAAGATAGGAATTCTGTGGCAATTAACTCACCTCCTGGCCTGCCATCTACAAGGCACAAGTCAGGAGTGTAATAGAATACTTCCCATTTGCCTGGATGAGTGAAGCTCAAACAACACTCAAGACGTTTGACACCCTCCAGGACAAAGTAGCCTGCTTGATCGCTGCCCCTTCCATTCAAACCCACCACCACCGACAATTGTGTCTGCCGTGCGTACCATCTACAAGATGCACTGCAGGAACTCACCAAGATTCCTTAGACACCATCTTCCAAACCCATGATCACCACCACCTAGAAGGTCAAGAGCAGCAGATACCTGAGAACCCCACCACCTGGAGGTTCCCCTCCAAGTCACTCACTACCCTGGCTTAGAAATATATTGCTGTTCCTTCACTGCCGCTGGGGCAAAATCCTGGAACTCCCTCCCTAACAGCACAGTTGATGTACCTACATCTCAGGGATGCAGCGGTTCAAGAAGGCAGCACACCACCACCTTCTGAAGGGCAACTAGGGATGGGCAATAAATGCTGTTCTAGTCGGCGACGCCCAAATCCCGTAAATTAATAGAAATAATTTCTGCATTCAAGCTTGAGAGCGATGGTGAAAGGACAACAACAACTTTTGTTTATATGGTGCATTTAACATAATGAAACAACACAAAGTGCTCCACAGGAACACTGTAAAAGCAGCTGAACCACAAAAGGAGACATTAGGACAGATGACCAAAAGCCTGATCAAAGGTTTTGTTTCATGATGAGGGTGTTAGCATCAAACTTATAATAATAATAATTCTTATAAGAACATAAGAACATAAGAACTAGGAGCAGGAGTAGGCCATCTGGCCCCTCGAGCCTGCTCCACCATTCAATGAGATCATGCCTGATCTTTTGTGGACTCAGCTCCACTTTCCGGCCCGAACACCATAACCCTTCATCCCGTTATTCTTCAAAAAACTATCTATCTTTATCTTAAAAACATTTAATGAAGGAGCCTCTACTGCTTCACTGGGCAAGGAATTCCATAGATTCACAACCCTTTGGGTGAAGAAGTTCCTCCTAAAATCAGTCCTAAATCTACTTCCCCTTATTTTGAGGCTATGCCCCCTAGTTCTGCTTTCACCCGCCAGTGGAAACAACCTGCCCGCATCTATCCTATCTATTCCCTTCATAATCTTATATGTTTCTATAAGATCCCCCCTCATCCTTCTAAATTCCAACGAGTACAGTCCCAGTCTACTCAACCTCTCCTCGTAATCCAACCCCTTCAGCTCTGGGATTAACCTAGTGAATCTCCTCTGCACACCCTCCAGTGCCAGTACGTCCTTTCTCAAGTAAGGAGACCAAAACTGAACACAATACTCCAGGTGTGGCCTCACTAACACCTTATACAATTGCAGCAGAACCTCCCTAGTCTTAAACTCCATCCCTCTAGCAATGACGGACAAAATTCCATTTGCCTTCTTAATCACCTGTTGCACCTGAAAACCAACTTTTTGCGACTCATGCACTAGCATACCCAGTCTCTCTGCACAGCAGCATGTTTTAATATTTTATCATTTAAATAATAATCCCTTTTGCTGTTATTCCTACCAAAGTGGATAACCTCACATTTGTCAACATTGTATTCCATCTGCCAGACCCTAGCCCATTCAATTAGCCTATCCAAATCCCTCTGCAGACTTGCAGTATCCTCTGCACTTTTTGCTTTACCACTTATCTTAGTGTCGTCTGCAAACTTGGATACATTGCCCTTGGTCCCCAACTCCAAATCATCTATGTAAATTATGAACAGTTGTGGGCCCAACACTGATCCCTGAGGGACACCACTAGCTACTGATTGCCAACCAGAGAAACACCCATTAATCCCCACTCTTTGCTTTCTATTAATTAACCAATCCTCTATCCATGCTACTACTTTCCCCTTAATGCCATGCATCTTTTTCTTATGCAACAACCTTTTGTGTGGTACCTTGTCAAAGGCTTTCTGGAAATCCAGATATACCACATCCATTGGCTCCCCATTATCTACCGCACTGTTAATGTCCTCAAAAAATTCCACTAAATTAGTTAGGCACGACCTGACCTTTATGAACCCATGCTGCGTCTGTCCAATGGGACAATTTCCATCCAGATGCCTCGCTATTTCTTCCTTGATGATAGATTCCAGCATCTTCCCTACTACCGAAGTTAAACTCACTGGCCTATAATTACCCGCTTTCTGCCTACCTCCTTTTTTAAACAGTGGTGTCACGTTTGCTAATTTCCAATCCGCCGGGACCACCCCAGAGTCTAGTGAATTTTGGTGAAATTATCACTAGTGCATTTGCAATCTCCCTAGCCATCTCTTTTAGCTCTCTGCGATGCATTCCATCAGGGCCAGGAGACTTGTCTACCTTTAGCCCCATTAGCTTGCCCATCACTACCTCATTGGTGATAACAATCCTCTCAAGGTCCTCACCTGTCATAGCCTCATTTCCATCAGTCACTGGCATGTTATTTGTGTCTTCCACGTGAAGACAGACCCAAAAAACCTGTTCAGTTCCTCAGCCATTTCCTCATCTCCCATTATTAAATCTCCCTTCTCATCCTCTAAACGACCAATTGCAGAGCTGCGTGGCTTTCTACAAATCACCAAGAATGAAGTCTCTGAATTTGTCGGAATGCCCGCTTACTCACTTGCCTTTTATCCTTCACATTCTGTATGTTTTACTCTTTGAAGGAAACAACACCACTCCTTCAGATTGTTCCCCAAGTAGTTCTTTTATCTGCACTACTCTCGCTGTCTATGCTGAGATGCCACATTCCCTGAGGTTCACCTTCAAGGAGCCTATTTCATTGCCTACCCTACAGGAAGCATCCAAGTTGAAGTTTTGAATACATGACCGTCTTGGGCATCGGCAGGGGGGCACAGTAGTTATCACTGCTGCCTCACAGCTCCAGGGACTCGGGTTCAATTCCAACTTTGGGTGACTGTCTGTGTGGAGTTTGTACTTTCTTCCGTATCTGCATTGGTTTCCTCCGGGTGCTCCAGTTTCCTCCTACAGTCTAAAGATGTGCGGGTTAGGTGGATTGGCCATGATAAATTGCCTCTTAGTGTCCAAAAAGGTTAGGTGGTGTCACAGGATAGGACGGGGGAGTGGGCCTAGGTAAGGTGCTCTTTCAAAGAGGGTCAGTGCAGACTTGATGGTCCGAATGGACTCCTTCTGCATTGTAGGTGTTCTATGATTCTGTGATTTATCACCAGTCAGATGCAGTACAAGTCTACTCAATCTGAGTTGGGGTTTGATGATGATTGCTTCAATTCCAGAGAGTTCTGCTCTTTGAATTATTCCAGTGTTGGGCACTTTGTCCTCCTAATTGTTATCCATGATGTTCTGAATGTACCTCATGTGGAACCTGTCTGATTGCTTTCTATGTCTGGAGTATGTAGTCCATATCTCACAGGCCTATAGGAGGGCATGTATTACCAGAGGTCTGTAGACAGCAAGTTTTGTTTGCAAGTTTGATACCTCATGTTCCCCCCAGTCTCTGACATAAACTGACAAATGTTGAATCTCTGGTAATTCCATTTTCCACCTCATTTTGGCACACTGTGCTTCTGAGATAATTAAAGTCTATTATAGTAGGTGGAGCCAAAGTTGAGTGCGCATTTTACAACAAGTAGATCACTTATAGAATAGATCATAGAATTTACAGAGCAGAAGGAGGCCGTTCGGCCCATCGAGTCTGCACCGGCCCTTGGAAAGAGCACCACACTTAAGACCACACCTCAGCTCCATCCCCATAACCCAGTAACCCCACCTGCCTAACCTTTTTTGGACCATAGGTTTGGACTGTAACCTTTTGAACCATAGAATCATAGAATTTACAGTGCAGAAGGAGGCCATTCAGCCCATCGAGTCTGCACCGGCCCTTGGAAAGAGCACCCCACTTAAGACCACACCTCCACCCCATCCCCGTAACCCTTTTTTGGACACAAAGGGGCAATTTATCGTGGCCAATCCACCAAACCTGCACATCTTTGGACTGTGGGAGGAAACCGGAGCACCCGGAGGAAACCCACGTACGCACGAGGAGGACGTGCAGACTCCGCACAGTAAGTGACCCAAGCCAGGAATCGAACCTGGGACCCTGGAGCTGTGAAGCAACTGTGCTAACCACTGGGCTACCGCGCTGCCGTACCATCTGCGGAATATCCATTGTGGTGCCAGTCACCAAGTGACTCGTGGTTCAGAATTCATTTCTTCTGCATAAAAGGTCATTTGAAGATGTCAGGAAAAGTGGCTCAGACTATTAACAAATATACCCGACAATGTGGCTCCATTAATAAAGGCAGAGAGTACAAAGTTGGAAGTTATGCTAAAGCCTTTTAAATCATTGCTTAGGCCGCAGCTGGAGTATTGTGTTCAATTCTGAGCACCGGGCCTGAGGAGAGGGTGCAGATGGAATTTACACTGCAGTACTTCAGAAATGAAGAGACAAGGGCAGGACGGTGGCGCAGGGGTTAGCGTTGCTGCCTCACAGTGCCGAGGTCCCAGGTTCGATCCCGGCTCTGGGTCACTGTCTGTGTGGAGTTTGTACATTCTCCCCGTGTCTGCGTGGGTTTCGGCCCACAACCCCAAAGATGTGCAGGGTAGGTGGATTGACCACGCTAAATTGCCCCTTAATTGAAAAAAATGAATTGGGTACTCTAAATTTATAATAAAAAAGAAGAAATGAAGAGACAAGAGAATAATAATAAACATAATAATAATCTTCATTATTGTCACAAGTAGGCTTACATTAACACTGCAATGAAGTTATTGTGAAAATCCCTAATCGCCACACTCCGGCGCCTGTTCTGGTACACTGACGGAGAATTCTGAATGTCCAATTCACCTAACGAGTCTTTCGGGGCTTGTGGGAGAGAACCGGAGCTCCTGAAGGAAACCCGTGCAGACACAGGGAGAACGTGCAGACTCCGCACAGACAGTGAGCCATCGGGAATCAAACCTGGGACCCTGGCGCTGTGAAGCAACAGTGCTAACCACTGTGCTCCCGTGCCACCAGAAGCTGGGTGCTGTGTATTAATGTTTGATCCTAGTTAGAACAAGGTCACTTTAAGAGTTTGATCACATGACGTACTGATGACGCCATCGGCAGTGTGGGAGGGCTAACAGTCAGTCTATCCCAGCAGCCCACTGAGCAAACACCTTTCCAATAAAGCTATTGTTTGTACTCTTGTGGCCTGCAAGCCTATCTCTTTTAAAAATACCGCACTGGGATTGTTCTGAGAGGAGAGAACGTTTAAGGAGCAGCATAGTTGAGGTGTTCAAAATGATGAGGGTTTTTTTTATAGAATAAGTGGGAGCACCTGTTTCTCCTGGCAGGAGGATCAGCAATCACAGGATACAGGTTTATGATAATTGGGAAAATATTACATTGGGAGTTCAGGAGAATTTTTTTATGCAGTGTAGTTGTTAGGATCTGAAACGTATCACATGAAAGAGAAGCGGAAGCAGATTCCATAATAACTTTCAAAATTAAACTTTAATGTATACTTAGTAAGGAAAAAATGCTGGGCTGCAGGACAGGTGGAGCCTAATAGGATAACTCTTTAAGAACCAACAGCCTAATAGGTTGAATGACCTCCTTCTGTGCACTATTATTCTGTGCTTCAAAATCACTTCCACATTTATCTGTAGTTTTGATGACAAGAATGATATCTGTGTGCTGGCCCCCTGTGTTTCATATCTTCAAAACAGCTAGGGCTGGGTGGCATTTTTGGAGAAATCACTTCTTTAGTTTGAAATCTTACTTGCAAATTGCTACACAGCCCAGTGTTGAACTGAATGGCAAGCTGTTAAATATTCATGTTGTTTCAATGCGCTTTGCATCTGTTTGATCCACCAAACTGCAGAAGGCATCAGAGGGCTGCTGGAGCTTTGGGGTGATGTCTGCATTTTCTTGTTACAAAATCAATCCCAAACAGAAAATGTATCAGCGAAATGCAGATGCCATTCCGCGCTCGTTAACCAGGGTGAGAATTGTTGACACCGGCCACTGTCAAAAGCACAAAAATGAAAATGAAACAAAGGGGAGATTAAGGGGATTGTCTGTCGGGATTAAATAAAATGTGTCGCTTTTTCAACAAACTCTCAAAATCACAGACTGAGGAACTGTGTCTCAACGTGCTGCCAAAATAGTCTGAATAAGTGTAGAAGTCAGAGCTATGAAGTATAATGCATATCCCAAAGCAAACTCTCCAAACAGGATGCGATTCATCCTTCTCCCCCCTCTATTCATTTCTGTATCGAGAGTCCCAGCAACAATAGCCATTTGCTAACTTACACCCATGAATTTTATATAATATCTTTATTATTGTCACAAGTAGGTTTACATTAATCCCTCAGTCGCCACACTCCGGCGCCTGTTCGGGTACACAGAGGGAGAATCAGAATGTCCAATTCACCTAACAGCACATCTTTCGGGACTTGTGGGAGGAAACCGGAGCACCCGGAGGAAACCCACGCTGACAGGGGGAGAACGTGCAGACTCCGCACAGACAGTGACCAAGCCGGGAATCGAACCCGGGTTCCTGGCGCTGTGAAGCAACAGTGCTAACCACCGTGCTACCGTTCCTCCCATTCCACACGCTCTCTACAAAGGATAACAAAGGGAATTCACTGATGACAATCATTCAGACGACTTGAGTGCCACCCACATCTCCAACAATACAGTATCCAACTATCTGCCCTTGACATTCAATGGCACTAGCATTGTGGAACCCTCCATCTACAACATCCTGGTCATCACCGTTAATCAGAAACTATGTCCCCACGTCTGCGAGAAAACGAGTGAGAATTCACTCTGGACTTTCCTAGAGAAAGTCAAGAGTGATTCTCCTACCTGAGGAGTGCTAGCAGGGCCATGGTGTGCTCCTCGCAGCTCCAGTTGCAGATAGGGGGCCCTGCACTTCCGGCCGGGGGTCCGCGCATGCGTGCAGTGGCGGCCTGCGTCGGCGGCCCCGTGCAACATGGCGGACCGACCCGACAATATAGGCCACCCCAAATCGCGCTCTCCCGCCAATCGGTGGCCCCCGATCGCAAGCCTGGCCATCCTGGAGCCCCCCCCCCCCCCCGCCCCGTGACGGATCCCCCCGCCATCCAGGGCAGCCGCGGACTGAGTCTGCAGCCGCCACTCCAAGTGCCCGACGGGTGGAATCATAAGTAAACCATGCCGGCGGGAACTCAGCCAGTTGCCGGCGGAGAATCACCGAGGGGGCCTTAGACTGACAACAGGGTCTTCTGGTGTCGCCGGCGCCCGGGGCATCTTGCGTGGCCTGTCCATCCCGTCGCCAGGGTCACCTCCGGTGGGACCAGGAACAACCCATCGGCAGCAAGGACATCGGCAGAGTCTTCTGGATAGCTTTACGGCAGAACCGTCTTAAGCAAGGGATTGAAAGGTTGTCGGGGTTAGGGGGAGTAAGGCCAAGTTGCATCAATCTCATGTTGCACTCTCTCTCGGGCAAGTTGATCTTTCCTTATGTCGGGAGACGAAGATACGGTGCTCCAGGTGTCTCTCACAATATATCCAAATGCCAATTTTCAGATCCCCTCACCTGACCTTCCCTCTTCTCCAAGAGTGTACGACAACCAACTGAGGGCCGACTGTCCATGTTCAATGAAGCTTGGTATCTTTACCATTACCTGTCTTGTTTAACATTAGCGCCAAAGCCGGGCCAAAGTTTCAATGTAAAGGCGCAGTGTAATCAAAGGATATTGGGGAAAAGAGGAATCAACATTCACAGAAATGGTTCCTCAGAACAGGATGGCTGGCAGGAGCAAAAAAAAACGGATCAAGCAGTTCCCGGAACGTTAGGTGAGTATTGACCGCCACTGGCTCCCAGACTTAAATATTATCATGAGAATTAAATGGAAAGGAAAAATGCCATCGGAGCTGCTTATTCCATCAGCGTAGCTGGATATATTGAACCTTGGGCTCACCAGTGAAATCATCATGTTTGAACAGTCTGATCTCTTTAATCTCCAAACTGCTACCATCCTCATTAAAAATGACACACGCAATCCACTACTGAATCCGTAAACCACCTGATTTTGCACATTGAGCCAATAAGTACACCATAAAACAAATTCAGCCTTCCAAAACCAGGTGTTGCATTTTTTTTCACGGAATAAACTTTTGTGCATGTCTTCAATTTTAGAGAGTTTTAGGAACCAAAAGCAAATCACAATCTGTCCAGGTTCTACGAAATGGCACACATTAATGATAAATTCTCACTTGGATGTGTTCAGCTTTAAGTTGGTTCTTCTATGGAAATTTTAATGGTGTCTATTTATTATTCAATCTTATTTTTTTAGGGTTGAACAACTTTTCGATTTTTCAAACTTTAGAAATGACAATGGGAGTCGGTGGTCAGCTACCCTGGGCTGTTTCACTATTTACTGATGGCAGGCCTTACCTGTAATTCCAAGTAACAGCTTACATGTGTCAAACACTGGGCGATCAGGCATCTTCCTCTTTTTTTTAAATTTAGAGTACCCAATTAATTTTTTCCAATTAAGAGGCAATTTAGCGTGGGCAATCCACCTATCCTGCACATCTTTGGGATGTGGGGGCGAAACCCTTGCAAACACGGGGAGAATGTGCAAACTCCACACGGACAGTGACCCAGAGCTGGGTTTGAACCTGGGACCTCGGCGCCGTGAGGCAACAGTGCTAACCACTGTGCCACCGCACTGCCCTATACCTATTTTTTTTTTAGATCACGCAACAGAAGTCAATCTGAGGCTAAGACATGTCTGGCTATGTTGTAAGCCGGGTTTGGAATTGGAAATCAGCATGTTTCTGTACTGGATGTATCTGCACGTCATAAAATAAACCATTATTCCATGTCTGGAATCCGCTGAAACACCTCCAAGAATGTGCAGAACTCAGCTGGTGTTTGGCACTGCATTGTGAAACCGGCCAGTCTGCCGGGCTGCAAGCTAACCCGCCTTTATTAAGTTAATCTTTGCTTTAAAATATATGAACATTTGCTTTGTGAACCTGGTACTAAAAGCTAAACAGCTGTGCCAAGCATGAAGGTGATACACGTACGTCAAATCTGCAGCAGATATCGGGCAGTGACATGAATTTCCATTAGATTAGGATAACAATTCGAGCAAGGGGGCAATTTTTCTGTGCAATGAAGGGGAATGAGAAACTTATTTCTATGAGTTTATTAAGCAACTTTCACAATCTCAGGGCGTGACAAATCACTCCGCAATCAATGAAGTACTATTGACGTTCGGTCCCTGTTATATTGTATGAAATGCGGCAGCCAATTTATGCACAGCAAGATCCCACACACACCACGTGATGAAGGCCCAATAATCTGTCTCAATGATGGATATATATTCGTCAAGATACTGGAAGAACTCCCTTGCTACTCTTCAAAATAACGTGATGGAGCCTTTAGATCCACCTGAGAGGCCCGGTGAGGCCTTTGTTTAATGTCTCGATCAGAAGATAGAAAGTGGGATTCTCCGTCCGCCAGCCCCGGGTTTCTCGGCCATTCGCTGGTGGCGGGATTCTTTTTAAAAAATCATCTTTATTGTCACAAGTCGGCATACATTAACACTGTGTATTATTCCTTGTGTCTGAATAAAGCTCATAGTCTTACATTTGAAGTAGATGCTTTATTTCTATGAGTTTGTTCTCTCTCCAGATCTTATGCTATGGTACATCTGAACTGCCTGTCTATGTCCTGCTCACCAGCTGCTGTTCCTGTGAAGAGAGACAACTTCCTGCTATACATCTCTGGTGTTCCCTCTAGTGGTTACTTAGTTGTAGTGTATTTACCTTAACCCTTGTGTATATACAGTGATGCATATCACTACATCCCCCCTTGATTTTTTAAACATATTTTTTGTACTTTGTTCAAGAAAATTGTACAAAACAGGTAGATAAACAATGATATGTACAAGTTGTGATGATATTGATGATTATACAAATATAATTAATATTTATGAGTCCAATCTTAATAAAACAATTTATGAGTCCAAACTTTATGAATTTGTTCGGTTGAATTGCTTTTTTCATCTGTTGTTGAAGTGGTGATGTTGATGTTGTTATTTCCTTGTGAACATCATCAGTGTTCTTGTGTTAAGTAACCAAGACATCATCATGAGGTGTTCAAATGGTCGAATTACTTTGTTTTCTGATTTAGATTTTATTTTCTATGCTTGGGTAGCGATTCTGTATGTCATCTTTGTTGTCTGACCTGGACTTTTTTCTGTGTTTGCGGTCTTGATTCTGTATGTCATTTGCCTTGAAAGCTGGTTTGCTTGTTTGTAGTGGAGCAAATGTGAATTTGTGAGATTCTTTGTCATACCATGGTATGTTTGTACTCTTGCTATTGTTTTGAGCTGTGCTGTAACATTGTCCTTCATGTGCAGAGGTGTACCATGTCGTACAAGTTGTTGTTTTATTGCTGATGTTTTTGTCATTTCTGTCTTTGTTGTTTCCGTTGTTGTTCTTGTTTTTTTTGTCGTGCTTGTTGGTGCTGTTGTTGCCTTTGTTATGCTTCTTGGTTGTTGTTTTTGTTGTTGTTTTTGTAGTTTTTGTTGTCGTGCTTGTAGTTTTTGTTGTGGTGCTTGTAGGTTTTGTTGTTGCTCTTGTTGTTGTTCTTGTTTCTGTTGTGCTTCTTGTGGTTTTTGTTTTTCTTGTTGGGCTCAATGACTGTTCCGTGTGGATAATTTGAGTCATTCTCAAAGTTATTTGTGTCAGTGTCCTTTGTGGTATCTGATGTTTCATTGAACGTTTCTTCTTGAGGATTGTGAGAATGATCTGATGTTGCATTGATCTTGGTGACATCACTCCTTTGTGGTTGATGTGACTCCTCGTTGACTCCTTGGTGCTCCTCTTCTGGAGTCATTTCTGGTTCACTTGAATCATCATTGATTTCTTGGTGCTCCTCATTTGGAGTAATTTCAGGTTCATTTGAATCATCTTTGGTTTCTCGGTGCTCCTCTTCTGGAGTCAAAACTTCAAGATTTCATTTTCTTGTGGGTAGTTAAGAGTAGATGAGGTTTTAATTGGCGTGATCTCACTGGACTCAAGAGTAGTTGTGCTTTGATTGTCAAGTTCTTTTGTACAGATGAGCTGAGAACTGTCAGTCTCGCTGTGATCTTGCACATCTTGTATGAGAATTGTGATTTCTTCGTCATTTGTCTCACGTACAGTGGGTAGACATTCAGTGTCTTATTGGTGGTTAAATAAGCTGGGTAGACTTTCATAGTCTTTTATTGTTCACGTGAGCTTGGTGGACTTTCATAGTCTGCTGCTGGTTGCTCAGAAAAAAAATTTTCGACAAAAAAAATCATCTGTTTTTGTTTCAGATTTGTCATTGCACTCTTCATGTTCAATGAACAAATCAGCTTCTTTGGTTTCGGATTTGTCATTGTGCCCTTCACTTTGGGTGGTGCAAACCGCTTGTTCCAGGGTGCTGCGAAAATTATGTTCAAATGCTGGTAGAAGTTCAGGCATTGTGCCTTTTGAGGTGAAATTTGTTGGTTTTGTAACTTTACGAGTCTTATTTGTGATTTTCGGGCATTTCCCCTTTAAGTGGGCGTGGTCTGAGTTGTCCAACGTCATGATGCTCATTACGTAAAGCGTAGGAATCGATTGCACATGTGCAAATCGATTTTCCTTTACTGTGCGCTTTTTTGTAAACTGCGCATGCGTGGCTTGCGCATGCGCAGATCCCTCTTTGAGCTGTGCGCTCTTTTTGAATCAACACTGTTTCCCAATTGGGCAATTATTGATTGGCAGTCAAATAAGCCTTTTTTTTGCAACACACACCATTTCAAATAGATTTATCGTTCAAAGAAATTCCTTAAAAAACCCTCATGTCGATTTCGGCGGGAGAACAGCTGGTGAGTCAGTTTCAGCGGGAGCAGTGCGGAAGTGGCTGCTGGGAGGTAAGTCTGTCCTTTAAAAGCACTTGTCTTTGCACGGGCAGGCCAGTCGATTTCGGCGGGAGAACAGCTGGTGAGTCAGTTTCAGCAGGAGCAGTGCGGAAGTGGCTGCTGGGAGGTAAGTCTGTCCTTTAAAGGCACTTGTCTTTGCAGGGGCAGGCCAGTCGATTTCGGCGGGAGAACAGCTGGTGAGTCAGTTTCAGCGGGAGCAGTGCGGAAGTGGCTGCTGGGAGGTAAGTCTGTCCTTTAAAAGCACTTGTCTTTGCAGGGGCAGGCCAGTCGATTTCGGCGGGAGAACAGCTGGCTGGTGAGTCAGTTTCAGCAGGAGCTGTTTTAGGCGGGAACAGGAAGTCGACCCGCGGACGTCTGGGAAGACCCTCACCAATAAATTATGGTGGAGACGAAACCCGAGACACTACACGTGTAGTGTCTCCCACCCGCCCTCCTCCTCTAACCTAATCATAAAACCCATTAGTCTGAGGTAAGTGCCATATATTATTATTATTTTTTAAAATAAAATTTAATTTAGTTGTTAGCCAGATCTTGGTAGAAAGTTAGAGGACTGGCAGGGAAGGGAGTGCAATGTTCCTCCTGCAGGATGTTTGAGGTGAGGGATGCAGTTAGTGTCCCTGCTGATTTTACCTGCAGGAAGTGCTCCAGCTCCTCCAAGACCGAGTTAGGGAACTGGAGCTGGAGTTGGAAGAACTTCGGATCATTCGGGAGGCAGAAGGAGTCATAGATAGCAGCTTCAGGGAATTAGTTACACCAAAGATTGGAGATAGGTGGGTAACTGTAAGAGGGGCTGGGAAAAAGCAGTCAGTGCAGGGATCCCCTGCGGTCGTTCCCCTGAGAAACAAGTATACCGCTTTGGATACTTGTGGGGGGGACAACTTACCAGGGGTAAGCCATGGGGTACGGGCCTCTGGCACGGAGTCTGTCCCTGTTGCTCAGAAAGGAAGGGGGGAGAGGAGCAGAGCATTAGTAATTGGGGACTCTATAGTCAGGGGCACAGATAGGAGATTTTGTGGAAGCGTGAGAGACTCACGTTTGGTATGTTGCCTCCCAGGTGCAAGGGTACGTGATGTCTCGGATCGTGTTTTCCGGGTCCTTAGCGGGGAGGGGGAGCAGCCCCAAGTCGTGGTCCACATTGGCACGAACGACATAGGTAGGAAAGGGAACAAGGATATCAGTCAGGCTTTCAGGGAGCTAGGATGGAAGCTCAGAACTAGAACAAACAGAGTTGTTATCTCTGGGTTGTTGCCCGTGCCACATGATAGTGAGATGAGGAATAGGGAGAGAGAGCATTTAAACACGTGGCTACAGGGATGGTGCAGGCGGGAGGGATTCAGATTTCTGGATAACTGGGGCTCTTTCTGGGGAAGGTGGGACCTCTACAGACAGGATGGTCTACATCTGAACCTGAGGGGCACAAATATCCTGGGGGGGAGATTTGTTAGTGCTCTTTGGGGGGGTTTAAACTAATGCAGCAGGGGCATGGGAACCTGGATTGTAGTTTTAGGGTAAGGGAGAATGAGATATAGAGGTCAGGAGCACAGATTTGATGTCGCAGGAGGGGGCCAGTGTTCAGGTAGGTGGTTTGAAGTGTGTCTACTTCAATGCCAGGAGTATATGAAACAAGGTAGGGGAACTGGCAGCATGGGTTGGTACCTGGAACTTCGATGTTGTGGCCATTTCGGAGACATGGAGAGAGCAGGGACAGGAATGGATGTTGCAGGTTCCGGGGTTTCGGTGTTTTAGTAAGCTCAGAGAAGGAGGCAAAAGAGGGGGAGGTGTGGCGCTGCTAGTCAAGAGCAGTACTACGGTGGCGGAGAGGATGCTAGATGGGGACCTCTTCTTCTTGACAGGCCAACAAGAGGTGAGGCCACGTTGGATTTGGTTTTGGGTAATGAACCAGGCCAGGTGTTGGATTTGGAGGTAGGAGAGCACTTTGGGGACAGTGACCACAATTCGGTGACGTTTACGTTAATGATGGAAAGGGATAAGTATACACAGCAGGACAAGAGTTATAGCTGGGGGAAGGGCAATTATGATGCCATTAGACGTGACTTGGGGGGGATAAGGTGGAGAAGTAGGCTGCAAGTGTTGGGCACACTGGATAAGTGGGGCTTGTTCAAGGATCAGCTACTGCGTGTTCTTGATAAGTATGTACCGGTCAGGCAGGGAGGAAGGCATCGAGCGAGGGAACCGTGGTTTACCAAGGAAGTGGAATCTCTTGTTAAGAGGAAGAAGGAGGCCTATGTGAAGATGAGGTGTGAAGTTTCAGTTGGGGCGATGGATAGATACAAGGTAGCGAGGAAGGATCTAAAGAGAGAGCTAAAACGAGCAAGGAGGGGACATGAGAAGTATTTGGCAGGAAGGATCAAGGAAAACCCAAAAGCTTTCTATAGGTATGTCAGGAATAAGCGAATGACTAGGGAAAGAGTAGGACCAGTCAAGGACAGGGATGGGAAATTGTGTGTGGAGTCTGAAGAGATAGGCGAGATACTAAATGAATATTTTTCGTCAGTATTCACTCAGGAAAAAGATAATGTTGTGGAGGAGAATGCTGAGCCCCAGGCTAATAGAATAGATGGCATTGAGGTACGTAGGGAAGAGGTGTTGGCAATTCTGGACAGGCCCCGGGACCTGATGGGATTTACCCTGGGATTCTCTGGGAGGCCAGGGAAGAGATTGCTGGACCTTTGGCTTTGATTTTTATGTCATCATTGGCTACAGGAATAGTGCCAGAGGACTGGAGGACAGCAAATGTGGTCCCTTTGTTCAAAAAGGGGAGCAGAGACAACCCCGGCAACTATAGACCAGTGAGCCTCACGTCTGTAGTGGGTAAAGTCTTGGAGGGGATTATAAGAGACAAGATTTATAATCATCTAGATACGAATAATATGATCAGGGATAGTCAGCATGGCTTTGTGAAGGGTAGGTCATGCCTCACAAACCTTATTGAGTTCTTTGAGAAGGTGACTGAACAGGTAGATGAGGGTAGAGCAGTTGAAGTGGTGTATATGGATTTCAGCAAAGCGTTTGATAAGGTTCCCCACGGTAGGCTATTGCAGAAAATACGGAGGCTGGGGATTGAGGGTGATTTAGAGATGTGGATCAGAAATTGGCTAGCTGAAAGAAGACAGAGGGTGGTGGTTGATGGGAAATGTTCAGAATGGAGCACAGTCACAAGTGGAGTACCACAAGGATCTGTTCTGGGGCCGTTGCTGTTTGTCATTTTTATCAATGACCTAGAGGAAGGCGCAGAAGGGTGGGTGAGTAAATTTGCAGATGATACTAAAGTCGGTGGTGTTGTCGATAGTGTGGAAGGATGTAGCAGGTTACAGAGGGATATAGATAAGCTGCAGAGCTGGGCTGAGAGGTGGCAAATGGAGTTTAATGTAGAGAAGTGTGAGGTGATTCACTTTGGAAGGAATAACAGGATTGCGGAATATTTGGCTAATGGTAAAGTTCTTGAAAGTGTGGATGAGCAGAGGGACCTAGGTGTCCATGTACATAGATCCCTGAAAGTTGCCACCCAGGTTGATAGGGTTGTGAAGAAGGCCTATGGAGTGTTGGCCTTTATTGGTAGAGGGATTGAGTTCCGGAGTCGGGAGGTCATGTTGCAGCTGTACAGAACTCTGGTACGGCCGCATTTGGAGTATTGCGTACAGTTCTGGTCACCGCATTATCGGAAGGACGTGGAGGCTTTGGAGCGGGTGCAGAGGAGATTTACCAGGATGTTGCCTGGTATGGAGGGAAAATCTTATGAGGAAAGGCTGATGGACTTGAGGTTGTTTTCGTTGGAGAGAAGAAGGTTAAAAGGAGACTTAATAGAGGCATACAAAATGATCAGGGGGTTGGATAGGGTGGACAGTGAGAGCCTTCTCCCGCGGATGGAAATGGCTGGCACGAGGGGGCATAACTTTAAACTGAGGGGTACTAGATATAGGATAGAGGTCAGAGGTAGGTTCTTTACGCAAAGAGTAGTGAGGCCGTGGAATGCCCTACCTGCTACAGTAGTGAACTCGCCAACATTGAGGGCATTTAAAAGTTTATTGGATAAGCATATGGATGATAATGGCATAGTGTCGGTTAGATGGCTTTTGTTTCGGTGCAACATCGTGGGCCGAAGGGCCTGTACTGAGCTGTATTGTTCTATGTTCTATGTTCTATGTTCTATGATATTTCTCCCAGGTTTCGCAGACAGCAGTAACCTGTAGATTAATTTTTAATTCCTGAAGCCTCCAAGACAATCTCAAAGGTTGACAATTCTAAGATGAAAACAACACTTATCACTGTTTACAGTGCATCCAGGACATGTGAGCAGATGAGCATTCATTTAAAGGTTATTTAACAGGCAAAGGCTCAGATAGATTATAACAGCTGTTATGAGTAATAAAACGGTGGGCAGGAGATATTTTTACAGTGCGCGTGTCCCCTTTGAGGTGAACTTTCCACAGATGGTACTGTCTGGAGACAATCCTCCAACTCTGCTCCTGACACACTGAGATCAGATCCCTAACAATTGACTCGTGAGGCTTTCGAACTGTCATTCACAATTAAGCTGGTCAGAGTAAGTTCGAGCAGAAACTCCCTGCAGATTAATACTTTCAAGATGAAAGATGGAGGAAGGGCTTCTATAAGGGCCTTTAGGCCTTAATTGCTTATGTGACTTGTATTAATTCAATAGGTTCCATTCTGGCTTCCTTTGGTACGTCTCAAGTAATTCTCTGTATATGTCCTCACTTGTAAGATAGCAGCTTACGAAATCCTGCTCAGTGTCAGTCCTGGATGATTAATAGCATTCTTGCCTCTGAATCAGAAAGTTCCACATCGGTGGACTTGAGGACAAACCTCCAGTGCTGAGCTGCCAACTTTTAAATGCGGCATCAAAATCAGACCCCACTTGTCCATCAGTGTGCAAGCTGCAAAGAGAATCAGGGATTTCTCCTTGGTGCCCTGGCCACTACTTCTCCTTCAACCAGTTGCACTGAAACCAATTGCAATCACATTGCTCGCTGCAAGATATTGCTGTGCGCCAACTGCTTGCTGTGTCTCCTATGTTGCAATGACGACAATTGTAAAATGCTTTGGGATGCCCGGAGATTGTGCATGACGATATATAAATGCTAATTCTTTCTCATTCATTCCAAACCCAATAGGCTGGTGACAATTGATGTGCATTCCTGATCTTGGTGTTGCATCTTTGAGAGAAATGCCAGGAAAGAAGCTTATTTTTCTCATACTGCTACATTGCAAACCATTCCCAACTGCAGATGATAGATTATGGCATTTGGAAGCAGCAAATTGCGTTTATATCGTGCCCTTAACCTGGGATGAAGTCCTAAGATGTTTCACAGGAATATAATCAGACATGATTTGATGGCAGTAACTATATAAAAAGTTATTGGGACGGGTATGCAATAGCTTCATCAAAGAGATAGGGTTTAAGGAGCATCTTATGGGAGGAGAGAGAAGTGGAGAGAAGTGTTTATGGAGGGAATCCCTGAGCTCAGGGACAAGCCGCTTGCAATGTCACACACTGGGGATGAACAGAAAGTCAGGCCTGGACGAGTGAAGAGATATGGAGGTTTGTAGAGTTGGAGGAATTGACAGAGATAGAGACACAGCATCAATTGGCAAATTACAATTTTGATCATCCAAATCATATTTTTGGTCAATTAAAGTATGTCACATCTTAAGGACTTATATTTATCCATCCAACAATATCACCTGAGCAGATGATCTGGTCCATTAACCCCACGTCACCATCTGTGGGAGCTTGCTGGAAAGAAATGTCTGCTGCATTTCTACATAAGAACAACGGGCTGGATTCCCCGTTTCAGCGACTAAGTGTTGACGCCAGCATGTGTGGTCTTTTACAACCAAAGATTCTGCGTGAAACCCTTACCGATTCCAGGACCGGTGCGGGGTTGGCAGCAGCGCCGGGTGAAACTCCCGGCTCCCGCGGCAAAAATGACCGGAGAATGGCTGGGTCCCTGGCTGCTCATGGGCACACCTGCGTAAAGTAAAAATGGGAAAATATATCATTTGAAACATGGAAGTCTGGCAAAACCTGACCCGAGGGTACATCAGAAAATGTTGGGTAAAATCCCACGAAGGGTTAACAGCAGCTGTAAAAAGAAGGTTTTGAAATGCAGATAGCCTTTATCAAACAGGCGTTAAGAAAACAGCTTGTAACAGCTCAAGCTGTAAAACTGATGCATGTCTTTCAAATCAAAGCAGATTGAACTTTTAGTTACATGAAAAGAAAACATTATTTTGCACCTTCTTTTAAGTTAATTATTTTAGTAAGCAGCTAAAAAAGAATTGCCAGGATCTTCAGTTGAATTGGGTGACAAATGTGTCGGTGCAAAATCCTGCTGACACCAGGTGAATATGGGAAGCCGGAGACGACGTGTCTATGAGAGCACAGGTTAACCCCAAATCCAGGCCAGAGTTCTGACAGGCTAAGGGCGCTATTTGGTAATAAAGCAACTTTAGAAGTGACAGGAACCAGAACCCCTCTAGGATCAAAGCACTTTTGAAAATTACAAAGGAACAAAACGTAATCAGAGTTCGATGAGCTAAAGTCATGCTCAACATGAATACAGAGTCGTGTTAGAAGTAATTCAGATTAAAGGTGCCTTGAACAATCAAGAGCAAAACAAAGTTACTTTACGATAATGTCATATAGACTTAATAACTGTGGTGAGGGAAATATGAACCCTAAATCGGTAACAGCCAGCAGAGTCAGCTCTCAGAGCTGCCCTTGGTCATGGGAAGGATAGAAAACAGAAACCGAGCAGAACAGCGAATCCATCTGAGGAAGAACAAAAGTTAAAGAAGAAAGATTGTCAAGGTAGACCTGAAGGTCTTTTCAACCAACCAGGAGAATCCAGAAGCAAGATCTTTTTACTTTTCTGTAAAGACATTGATTGTATCTTTTAAAAGAAAAAAAATCTAATAATAAAATAACTTAAAGTTTTAAACTGAAACAGTGGTTATTACAAAGTCTACTTTACTTACTTAGCAACACAGGACCCAGGACCGATGCTACTAAGTGGTAAGTAGATGAAATCTTCTGTGAAGATATGGGTTGTACCGGGGGATAACTTAAAAATACAGATTGACCCGAATAGCACCCATTTAAGTCTGCATAGGAGTCAGGGAGTGAGAAACCCTGCTCACCATTTAGAATGTCTTATTGACCCTTTTTGGTATAGGGGGAATTCTAAGAATAGTGGTGAGTTTTTTACTTCACCTGCAGCAGTTGTGCCATACAACATGCCACCGGCTGTGTGCAGACACGACCATCCATCTGCAATCCCACAGCCCACCCTCTGGTCACCCCTCTGGCCACCCCCACCGGTCCTTCCAGCCCTCTTGGAAGCCCCTGGAAGCCCCTCCTGCCAGTGGCATGGATCCCAGCTGCGAATGGTGTCAGTGAACACATTCCGCAGCTGCAAAGCTGGGTTCCTGCATGGCTGAGACTGCGTGCGTCCCGTGCCGTTGGGAACTCAGCCCATCGGGGGCGGAGCATTGCGGGAGGGCCTGCCGATGACGCACCAACGGCGTTGCAATGGCACGCGGTGCGCGAACTGATGATGCCATTTCTGAGGGGGCGGAGCATAGCTGACTGGCGTCAAACAAGCGCCGGCCCCGATTTGGGCGTCAGAGTCGATTCTCCGCTCGATCACTCATTACGATATCGGTGTCGATAACGGAGAATCCAGCCCAACATCTATGAATAAAAGATCATTTATTGGCTGTAAAATCATATGAGGACATCATGAGGTGATAAGGCCACCACACCATAAGGCATACAAGCAGAATTAGGCCACTCGGCCCATCGAGTCTACTCCGCCATTCAATCATGGCTGATATTTTTCTCATCCCCATCCTCCTGTCTTCTCCCCATAACCCCTGATGCCCGTATTGATCAAGAACCCATCTATCTCTGTCTTAAAGACACTCAGTGACTTGGTCTCCACAGCCTTCTGCGGCAAAGAGTTCCACAGATTCACCACCCTCTGGCTGAAGAAATTCCTCCTCATCTCTGTTTTAAAGGATTGTCCCTTTAGTCTGAGATTTTGTCCTCTGGTTCTAGTTTTTCCTACAAGTGGAAAGATTCTCTCCACGTCCACTCTATGCAGGCCTCGCAGTATCAAGCACATTTGTTTGGCTTTTGGCATTTCGACCTGTTCGGCGATCTTTCTGACGAAGATGGACAATCTGTTGCAAGACATTCCTCAGGTGGCAGTCTACTTGGATGAAACCTTAATTATGGTGAAAAGTCTTACAACACCAGGTTAAAGTCCAACAGGTTTGTTTCAAACAGTAGCTTTTGGAGCACTGCTCCTTCCTCAGGTGAATGAAGAGGTATGTTCCAGAAAGATATATGTAGACAAATTCAAAGATGCAAGAAAATGCTTAGAATGCGAGCATTTGCAGGTAATTAAGTGTTTACATATCCAGAGATAGGGGTAACCCCAGGTTAAAGAGGTGTGAATTGTGTCAAGCCAGGACAGTTGGTGGGATTTTGCAAGCCCAGGCCAGATGGTGGGGGGTGAATGTAATGCGACATGAATCCCAGGTCCCGGTTGAGGCCGCACTCGTGTGCGGAACTTGGCTATAAGTTTCTGCTCGGCGATTCTGCGTTGTCACGCGTCCTGAAGGCCGCCTTGGAGAACGCTTACCAGAGGCTGAATGCCCGTGACTGCTGAAGTATTCCCCAACTGGAAGGGAACATTCCTGCCTGGTTATTGTCGTGTGATGTCCGTTCATTCATTGTCGCAGCGTCTGCATGGGCTGGCCAATGTACCATGCTTCGGGACATCCTTTCCTGCAGCGTATGAGGTAGACAACGTTGGCCGAGTCGCACGGGTTTGTACCGCGTACCTGGTGGGTGGTGTTCTCATGTGTTATGGTGGTATCCATGTCGATAATCTGGCACGTCTTGCAGAGATTGCCATGGCAGGGTTCTGTGGTGTCATGGTCGCTGTTCTGAAGACTGGGTAGTTTGCTGCAAACAATAGTTTGCTTGAGGTGCGCGGTTGTTTGAAAGCAAGTAGTGGGGGTGTGGGGATGACCTTGGCAAGATGTTCATCTTCATCGATGACGTGTTGAAGGCTGCGAAGAAGAAGTTGTAGTTTCTCCGCTCCGGGAAAGTACGAGGCGACGAAGGGTATTCTCTCGGTTGTGTCCCGTGTTTGTCTTCTGAGGAGGTCGGTACGGTTTTTCGCTGTGGCGCGTTGGAACTGTCGATCGATGAGTCTAGTGCCATATCCCGTTCATACGAGGGCATCTTTCAGTGTCTGTAGATGTCTGTTACGCTCCTCCTCGTCTGAGCAGATCCTGTGTATACGGAGAGCTTGTCCATAGGGGATGGCTTCTTTAATATGTTTAGGGTGGAAGCTGGAGAAATGGAGCATCGTGAGGTTATCCGTGAGCTTGCGGTAAAGCAAAGTGCTGAGGTGACCGTCCCTGGTGGAGATGAGTGTGTCCAAGAATGCAACTGATTCTGGAGAGTAGTCCATGGTGAGTCTGATGGTTGGATGGAACTTATTGATGTCATCGCGTAGTCGTTTCAGTGATTCTTCGCCGTGAGTCCAAAGGAAAAAAATGTCATCGATGTATCTGGTGTATAACGTCGGTTGAAGGTCCTGTGTGGTGAGTAGGTCTTATTCAAACTTGTGCATGAAGATGTTGGCATATTGAGGTGCGAATCTGGTCCTCATGGCTGTTCCGTGCGTCTGGATAAAGAACTTGTTGTCGAAGGTGAAGACGTTGTGATCCAGAATGAAGCGGATGAGTTGCAGAATTGCGCCTGGAGATTGGCAGTTGTCGGTGTTGAGTACTGAGGCTGTTACAGCAATGCCATCGTCATGGGGGATGCTGGTGTAGAGTGCCGAGACGTCCATTGTGACGAGGAATGTTTCTGGTTCAACTGGTCCATGGGTGCAGAGTTTCTGTAGCAAGTCCGTCGTGTCGCAACAGAAGCTGGGCGTACCTTGTACGATGGGTTTCAAGATGCCCTCGATGTTGCCAAAGAGGTTCTCACACAGGATCCCATTGCCTGAAACGATAGGACGGCCTGGTGTGTTGGCCTTGTGTATTTTCGGGAGACAGTAGAGATCTCCAATGCAGGGAGTACGTGGGATGAGAGCTCGTAGGGTGCTGTGAAGGTCTAGATCCAAGGTCTTAATCAGTCTGTTGAGTTGGCAGATGTGTTCCTTGGTCGGATCTGCGGGTAACTGTCTGTAGTGTTCCTGGTTGTTGAGTTGTCAGTATACTTCTTTGCAGGCACATTAAAGAAGCCATCCCCTATGGACAAGCCCTCCATATACGCAGGATCTGCTCAGACGAGGAGGAGCATAACAGACATCTACAGACGTTGAAAGATGCCCTCGTACGAACGGGATATGGTGCTCGACTCATCGATCGACAGTTCTAACGCGCCACAGCAAAAAACCGCACCAACCTCCTCAGACATGGGACACAACCGACAGAATACCCTTCGTCGTCCAGTACTTTCCCGGAGCGGAGAAACTACGACATCTTCTTCGCAGCCTTCAACACGCATCGATGTAGATGAACATCTTGCCAAGGTCATCCCCATACCCCCACTGCTTGCCTTCAAACAACCGTGCAACCTCAAATAAACCATTGTTTGCAGCAAACTACCCAGCCTTCAGAACAGTGACCACGACACCACACAACCCTGCCATGGCAATCTCTGCAAGACGTGCCAGATTATCGACATGGATACAACCATAACACGTGAGAACACCACCCACCAGGTACGCGGTACATACACATGCGACTCGGCCAACGTTGTCAACCTCATACGCTGCAGGAAAGGATGTCCCAAAGCATGGTACATTGTCGAGACCATGCAGACGCTGCGACAACGAATGAACGGACATCGCACGACAATCACCAGGCAGGAATGTTCCCTTCCAGTCGGGGAACACTTCAGCAGTCAAGGGCATTCAGCCTCTGATCTCCGGGTAAGCGTTCTCCAAGGCAGCCTTCAGGACGCGCGACAACACAGAGTCGCCGAGCAGAAACTTATAGCCAAGTTCCGTACACATGAGTGCGGCCTCAACCGGGACCTGGGATTCATGTCGCATTACATTCACCCCCCACCATCTGGCCTGCGAAATCCTACCAACTGTCCTGGCTTGACACAATTCACACCTCTTTAACCTGGGGTTACCCCATCTCTGGATATGTAAACACTTAATTACCTGCAAATGCTCGCATTCTAAGCATTGTCTGGCATCTTTGAATTTGTCTATATATATGTTTCTGGAACATACCTCTTCATTCACCTGAGGAAGGAGCAGTGCCCCGAAAGCTAGTGACATCGAAACAAACCTGTTGGACTTTAACCTGGTGTTGTAAGACTTCTTACTGTGCTCACCCCAGCCCAACGCCGGCATCTCCACATCACACCTTAATTATGGGGGAGGCAGAGAAGGAGCACCTCAGCAATCTGGATCAATTCATAAAAAGGTTTTTTAAAGGCTGATCTCCTGTGGATGTGGAAGTTCAAACGATTAAGGAAGCTCCAGACTCCAGGAATATGTCAGAGCTCAGGTCATTTGGGACTTTAGTAAACTATCATGGAAATTTTATGCCAGGCCTTTCGACAGTGCTGGCTCCACTGTACCTATTTCTGCAAAAAGAAACAAAATGGAAGTGGGAGTCTGCATAGAAGAAGGCTTTCAAAGATGTGAAAACGCTTCTGCAATTGTCTAATCTCCAAATCCATTTTGATCCAGACAGGGACCTTATCCCGTTGTGCATCGCCTCATCCTACGGTGTTGGGGTGGAACTTTCTTATTTCATGAAGGATGCGTCCGGAAAACCATTGGTTTTGAATTTGGGGGTGCTGACAAAGGCTGAAAAGAGGTCATTACAGTTGGACATGGTAGGTCCGGTTATCGTTTGTGCAGTGGAGAGATTCCATCATTACCTCTATGGTAATTTGTTCACCAAATGTACTGACCACAAGCCGTTGATGGGCCTTTTCAGCCAGTCAAAGTGTATTCCTCCCATGGCTTCAGCAACAATACAGTGATGTGCACTTACATTATCAGCGCATCAACTGTACAGGGCAGGGAAGGACAATGCTAATGTGGAAGCCGTACGTCGTCTCCCTTTGTCGGGTTTGCCAGGCCGGATATCGTGTCCTCCGGAGATGATTTGATTGCGAGAGAGACTTGCCTAATCCCTAAAGTGAGTGCCAAACAAATTAAGCAGTGGATGGACAGAGATCCTATTCTGTTGCAAGTTGAAGGATTTCTGATGCATGGATGGCCAGCTATTATAGAAGATGGTGGGCTGAAACCTTAAGTGAGGCACAAAGACGAGTCAAGTGTGCAGGTTGGTTCAGAGAGTGTTCATTCCACCCCCTTGTTGTTCACAAATCATGGATGAAATTGATCAGGCTTACCCAAGTTCCTGTCGAATGAAGAGTCTGGCGAGAGCGCATGTTTGGTGCCCGAATATGGATCTGGACTTGGAGAGCAAGGTGAAATCCTGTTCGGCATGTCAGATGAACCAGAAGATGGTGCCACAGCACACTTCATCCAGGGGACTGGCCTGATAGGCCGCGGTCTAGGCTGCATGTGGACTTTGCGGACCCTTCATGAATCACGGGCTGGATTCTCCGGTCGGCGACGCCGTAATTGTGTTCGGCGATCCGCCGGAGAATCAAAGTTCCCGACCATATTGGGGGTGGCGCTACTTTCGCCCTCTCCAAAGCAGCATATCGATGGCCTGACGCCATTGCCTGAGGCCCGTCTTCGATGCTCCGCCCCCGACCGGCTGAGTTCCCAACGCCGTCAGACATGTGTGGTCTCATGTGTCGGGAACTCGGCGTGGCAGCTGCGGACTCAATCCAGCGCCATCACAATTGGGGGATGGTCGATCCCCGGGAAGGAGGGACCTTATCAGGGTCTGGGGGCACTGCGCGTTGGCGGTCCAGGGCGCGGAAGCCGGCCAAAGGGAAGGCACAATTTTGTGGGCAGGACTCGGCAGGCTCCGGGCCCGTATTGGCAGCTAGAGCTGGGTGCTCGACGTTGCCGACACGCGAGCCCCCAGCCAAACGGAGGATCGGTGGCGGTTTAACGCCATTGTTTCTGGCGTAAAACGCCACCGTTACCACACCGCGTGGGACGTAGCCTCAGAATCGGAGAATCCAGCCCCACATGTTTTTGAATGTCGTAGACGCGCATTTGAAGTGGTCGGAAGCATGTGATTTTGTGGGGTCTGCCGACACCCAAACTTCCCTCGACAGCCAATGGGAAACTCAGCCCCAGAAGTTGCTGCAGTTTCCCAGTTGCGTTGACGACGCGCTCACAGTTTCGCTGTCACAGCAACCAGAAAATCCAGGGCGATATTTCTCATGACCAGTAGCCGTGGTTGTTCCTTATAAATGACTTTTATGGAAAGGAGGTCGATGGGTTTGACTGGACCTGGAGTATGTGCGACCATGAAATAGTTACTGCGCCACTGGGAATCATACAGCCAGGAGCATAATACTGCTGCTGTGCTCGGCATCCCTTTGCGAAAAATGGAATTGTAATTCACTCACGAACGTAGTGTTCATGAATTATTGGCCCTTCAGAGTCAGGAAGTCACGGTGGTAACTCACTGTCACTGGGAGAACGAACCTGTTTTTCCTTTAGCCCCATTACATCCTGACTTACACAAGGAATTCATTTCAGTGACAGTTAAGCATCCTTAAGAAAGATAATTTGAATGTTCAAAGCAGCCAATTCCTTATATTATATCAAGGTGATTTGTTTTTGCTGACTCCCCTCAGCCACTTCCAATCAGCGGATTTTTTTTCTCTGTCAGATTGATGGCAGGCGGGAGAAATTGGATCTATTTCTTTAGAGCTGTCTCACTCCCATTAATGCACTTTGTAAATCACAGTGAGAGGGTCAGGACAATAGTTGTAAAACATTGTTGTGTGCCATGACATAAGCCGCAGGAAGGAGAGCGGGAAAAGGCAGCAATATGGATTTTTTTTTTAAAAACAGAGTTCCTGATCGCAAGGCATTTTTAAGATCAATCCTGATGAAAACCGATGACAATTGTGTCTACATTTTGAATGGCAATGCTCAATGGGTGGTCTTCAATCGGGATTATCAAGGTCATTCATTCGCGTGCGTCTGAACATATCTGATTCTGAATTTATTTACATTGGATTCTGGATTCTGATGCAGTTTCTTTCCCCATTACTTTGTCCGAATCTGGCCTATCGGTTCATTGTGATTGTGTAAATCAGGTTCCATTTTTATTATCTATCTTAAGCAGCTATTTGGAGATGAAACATGAGGTCTTGGTGATGAATAAAAGACAGAAGATACATTCATACCACGCTTTTCGTGACCTCAGCACGTCCCAAAGAACATTGCAGCCAATGAAACATTTTTTGTCCTGATGTGTAGCCACTGTTGTAACGAAGGAAATTCAGCAACTTTTTTTTACACAGCAAGGTCCCCGAAATACCTCGGAGGATGTCGATCGCTGTCTTTTAATTGTCAAACCAGCGAACGTTTGCATTTGAAAACAGTTGCTTCAGGTAGGTTCTGCCCTATCGTGGATATCTTCACTTAATAGCTTGAAGAAGATTTATCAACAAATTGATGAAATTCTGTCTGTTGCTGAACACATGATCCCTGGAATGAAGAGCTTGATGTATGAGGAACGGTTGAGGACTCTGCGTCTGTACTCTGTGGCGTTTAGAAGGATGAGGGGTGATCTTATTGAAACTTACAGGATACTGCGAGGCCAGGATAGAGTGGATGTGGAGAGGATGCTTCCACTTGTAGGAAAAACTAGAAGCAGGGGGCACAATCTCAGACTAAAGGGACGATCCTTTAAAACTGAGATGAGGAGGAATTTCTTCAGCCAGTGGGTGGTGAATCTGTGGAATACTTTGCCGCAGAAGGCTGTGGAGGCCAAATCACTGAGTGTCTTTAAGACAGAGATAAATAGGTTTTTGATTAATAAGGGGATCAGGGGTTATGGGGAGAAGGTCGGAGAATGGGGATGAGGAAAATATCAGCCATGATTGAATGGTGGAGCAGACTCGATGGGCCGAGTGGCCTAATTCTGCTCCTATGTCTTATGATCTTAACATACCTCTGTTTGTTTGGTTCAGTCTGTAACACTCACACCTCTTGGTCAGAAGGGATGTGCTGAAGTTTCACTGCAGGACTTAATCCGGATTGACACAATAAATTGAAGAATACTTTTTCAGGCAGAATCATAAAACGAGTAAACAGTGTTCAGAGTTGATATCACCTGATGTCAGTGTTAAAATAAGTGGCGAAATTCTCCGTTATCGGCGGAAAGTCCGCCGATCGGCGCAAAAAACGGCGCAAATCCGACTTGCGTCACGTCGGAAAAATGGGTCAATAGTCTCCGGCCCGAAATGGGCGAGCAGCGACGTAACGGGATCCGCGCTTGCGCAGTGGTTCACGCCGTGCAGCGTCATACGCGCCGCATGGCGTGACGGCTCATAAGGCCGCGCTGCTCCCCCCCACCCGACCGCAACACCCGACCGCAACACCCGACTGGATGGCTGGCCGCCGCTCAGCCCCGAGGTTCGAGTCACGCGATGTGGAGGCGCTCCTGGACGCGGTCGAGCAGAGGAGGGACGCCCTGTATCCCGGGCACGGCCGCAGAGTTGCCCCACGCCACAGCCGGCGTCTGTGGAGGGAAGTGGCAGAGGCCGTCACCACTGTGGCCCTGACACCACGGACAGGCACCCAGTGCCACAAGAAGGTGAACGACCTCGTCAGAGCAGGCAGGGTGAGCCTCCCCATATCCCCCCTCCCCCATATCCCCCCTCCCCCAAATCCCCCCTCCCCCATATCCCCCATATCCCCCCTCCCCCATATCCCCCATATCCCCCCCTCCCCCATATCCCCCCCTCCCCATATCCCCCCTCCCCCATATCACCCCTCCCCATATCCCCCCTCCCCCATATCCCCCCTCCCCATATCCCCCCTCCCCCATATCCCCCCTCCCCCATATCCCCCCTCCCCCATATCCCCCCTCCCCCATATCCCCCATATCCCCCCCTCCCCCATATCCCCAAGTGAATCCAGCCCTAACCTTAACCTCTGCAATGCACGCGCAACCGATGGCGTGCATTCATATACCTGCCTAACAGTGTTGCCTTTTACCCCTGCCACCCCCCACCCCCCCCCCACAGGAGAAGCGCGCACACAACAATAGGGAGCATGTGAGGACTGGAGGAGGCCCCGCTGATGAGAGGCCACTGACCGAACACCAGGAAAGGGCCCTGGAACTGGCTGGCGGACCTGAGGACCGGGAGGTTGCTGATGCAGAGGTCGGGGGCGTACTAGCAAGTGAGCCACCGACAGCCCGTCCCCATATCCCCCCTTCCCTATATCCCCCTCCCCCGTATCACCTGATCACTGCCTGATGTCTAACCATGCATGCTTCATTGTGTATCGCAGGACCAAACGTCCAGGCACCCATCCCCGCAGATGCAGACCGCCCGCAGGATGCCCCTCGGAGACCACGGGAGACGGAGAGACCCGCACCCTCCAGCATGCGACGCCCGCAGGATGCCCCTCGGAGACCACGGGAGACGGAGAGGCCCGCACCCTCCAGCATGCGACGCCCGCAGGATGCCCCTCGGAGACCACGGGAGACGGAGAGACCTGCACCCTCCAGCATGCGACGCCCGCAGGATGCCCCTCGCACACCACGGGAGACGGAGAGACCTGGAGCAACAGGGAGACGACACCCCCGTCATGTGCGGGAGCGACCACCCAGCGACGAGGGGGGCAGCCGCAGGCCCCCGTCACATCCGAGCCAGGACACCATTACCCAGGACACCACTACCCAGGACACCACTACCCAGGACACCACTACCCGGGACACCACTACCCGGGACACCACTACCCAGGACACCACTACCCGGGACACCACTACCCGGGACAGCAGTACCCGGGACAGCACTGCCCAGGAAGACGAAATACCGGACAGTGACTCAGAGTGGATGGGTGGAGACGAACCCCCATCCCAAAGTGCCATGGACTCAGAGTGGGACGAAGAGCACGACACAACGCCACTGCTGTCACCAACACCCTCCACCATCGCAGAAACACTCACCACGGTTGGGCACTTTAGTGATGAGGCGTCTGGTACACTCACTGGTGCGCACAACACAGCCGTCCCGGTACAGCAGGTGGAGGTAGGAGCAGCAGAGGGGCCGGGCGGTCGGAGGGCAGCCCAGCCCAAGCGAACATCTGCCGCCCAGATGGATCCCGGGTTCCTGGAGTTACCACACCCACACATAGATCCGATGCAACCACCGACCCGGAGACGAGCGAAGAGGGTGACGGGCGGCTTGCGGCGGCTGCGGTCGCAGGTGGAGGAGTCCACCCGCGTCCAGGAGCTGGGAGTGGTGCCGGTCATGCGTGCCACCCAGGCCGACTCCGCACGGGTGGCGTCCGCGGTGGAGGCAATGGGTGCGACGGTGTCAGACATGGGGAACGGTTTGCGAGGCCTGGGGCTTTCCGTGCAGGCGGCGTCTGTGGCCCAGGAAATGGCTGCCCTCTCACAGGAGGCCATGAGCCAGTGCCAGCGCCAGATGGCAGAGGCGCTCAACGCCATAGCCCAGTCTCAGCAGGCCATGGCCCAGTCTCAGCAGGCCATGGCCCAGTCTCTGCAGGCCATGGCCCAGTCTCAGCAGGCCATGGCCCAGTCACAGCAGGCCATGGCCTAGTCTCTGCAGGCCATCGCTGAGGGCATCGGCGCCAGTGGCCATGTGCGAGCCGGCGTCGCACTGTCACAGACAGGGTTTGCCAACCCCCTGGGCTCCATGGCTGCAATCCTGCAGACCCCTGTCGATACCAGCACGGGCCTCCAGGACTGGCAGCGGCAGATGTCGGGGGGGGCGTCGGATGGCCAGTCCGTTCGCATCCCCCACCCATGTAGAGGCCTGGGGGCCATCGGGCACCCCGAGGGAGGAGGAGGTGGTGTGGTCCGTCCCGGCTCCCCTGTAGGGGAGGTCCCGGTACACCGCGACACCTCGGACTCCCCCCCTTCCGTCCCAGGTGCATCGGGTGGGCAACGGGCAGGACAGGCTGGCAGCTCGCCATCCCAGTCGCCCGGGCCGCAGCCTGGCCCATCTAGGCCAGGACGCCCCAGGAAACGGCCGCCAAAGGGATCCAGTGTCATAGGGCAGGAATCACAGGAGTCCACCTCCAGTTCTGCTGTACCATCTGGGGAACCACGTAGATGTAGTCAAAGGGCTCGTAAGGCCAAACAATTAGACACTGAGTAAGTTGGCACGGTTGCAGGGCACAGATGAGTTTTAGGGGCTAGGGCACGTGCATGAACTCCTTTGGTTATTAAAGTCAATGTTACACCTACAGAAGCTGCCTTTGTGCTCTGTCCAAAGTGTGCGGGGGTGTCATGTACGTTGAGCGCAAGTGTGTGTGTGAGGGGTGGTCTTACCTCAGCCCCAGGTGAGTCTGCCCCCTTCCCCCTGGGCCGCCATCAACATCCCCCGGGCAGAGGACGGGACCGTGCGCTGCAGTGTCACAGCCGCATGCAGGGATGGTCCGGGTGGATGGTGGTACTGTGGCCATGGGTCAGACATAGTCCAACGATGTCGAGCCAGGAGCTCACCGCAGGGCGGGTTGTCATCATCCTCCATGGCCTGCGATAGACACGCGTCGACCCGCAACTGTGTGAGCCCGGCCCGTTGTGCCGCAGGTGGATCGGCAATGGGGGGGGTGGTGTGTATGCGGGTGGGGTGGGTGGGGTTGGGGAGGGGGATGAGGGTACATGGTGGGTGGATGGGTGGGGGGTGTGGGTGGTCGGCTGTTGCCATGGTGTGCGGTCTGTGGCCATACTACCCGATTCCCACGCCCATCTAGTCAGTGAAGCGGGCGTCTATCAGTCTGTCCCATGCCCGCTGGGCCAGCCGGTAACGGTGGACAGCCACCCGCCTGTGTCTATCCCGTCTGCCCTGACCATTACCCCCATTCCCCTCATCTGGGGAGGACTGCACCTCTTCCTGCTGCTCCTCCACTCCGCCCTCCTCTGCCTGCGGCACATCGCCCCTCTGTTGGGCTATGTTGTGCAGGACGCAGCACACCACAATGATGCGGCCGACCCTATCTGCCCGATACTGGAGGGCGCCCCCAGAGAGGTCCAGGCACCTGAAACGCATCTTCAGCACGCCAAAGCACCTCTCGATCACTCCCCTTGTCGCTACATGGACATCATTGTAGCGGTTCTCCGCCTCATTGCGTGGCCTCCGTATAGGCGTCATCAGCCACGATCGCAATGGGTAGCCCCTGTCGCCCAGCAACCAGCCCCTCAGCCGGGGATGGCGTCCCTCGTACATGCCGGGGATGGATGACTGCGACAACATGAATGAGTCGTGTACACTGCCTGGGTGACGGGCGCAGACGTGCCGGATCATCATGCGGTGGTCGCAGACCACCTGTACGTTCATCGAATAGGTCCCTTTCCTATTAGTGAACACGGTCCTGTTATCTGCAGGTGGCCGCACGGCGACGTGCATCCCATCGATCGCGCCCTGGACCATGGGGAACCCGGCCACGGCAGAGAAGCCCACGGCCCGGGCATCTTGGCTGGCCCGGTCCACGGGGAAGCGGATGTAGCGGTGCGCCATGGCATATAGGGCATCTGTCACTGCCCGGATGCACCGGTGCACCGATGTCTGCGATATGCCGGACAGGTCCCCACTGGGTGCCTGGAATGACCCCGTTGCATAAAAGTTCAGGGCCACTGTAACCTTGACGGACACGGGGAGAGGGTGTCCCCCGCCAGTGCCACGCGGTGACAGGTGTGCCAGCAGGTGGCAGATGTGTGCCACGGTTTCCCGGCTCATCCGGAGTCTCCTCCTGCATTCCCGGTCCGTGAGGTCCTGGTATGACTGCCTGGGCCGGTACACACGGGGCGCCCTCGGGTGCCTCCGTTGCCGTGGGGCTGCGACGTCCTCCTTCCCCTCCTCGTCCTGTCGGTCAGGTGTCCCTCCAGCCTGGGCGGCTGCCGCCTGCCCCTCTGCAGCAGCCTGCGCCGCCTCTCTGGCACGCTCCTCCTCCTCCTCCTCATCCAGGGCAACATAGACATGAGCGGCTGCCGCCACGGCGGCCAACATCGCTGGATGATCTGAAAACATGACGGCCTGGTGGGGGAGGGGAACGACGACATGTCATCATTGCCCATATCCCCTCCTCCCCCCAGCCAGGTGGCATGGACTGCATGGGTCCAACTGTTGGAGGCTGGCACCTGGCCAGGTGGACCAACTCACTTGCCCTCCCATCCCCCTCCCCGGCACGGACCCCCCCCCCCAACCTCCACCCCGGCACGGACCCCCCCATCCCCCTCCCCAGCACGGACCCCCCCCCCCATCCCCCTCCCCAGCACGGACTCCCCCTCATCCCCCTCCCCGGCACGGACCCCCCCCATCCCCCTCCCCAGCACGGACCCCCCCCCATCCCCCTCCCCAGCATGGACCCCCCCCCATCCCCCTCCCCAGCACGGACCCCCCATCCCCCTCCCCAGCACAGACCCCCCCATCCCCCTCCCCAGCACGGACCGCCCCCCAACCTCCACCCCGGCACGGACTCCCCCATCCCCCTCCCCAGCACGGACCCCCCCATCCCCCTCCCCGGCATGGACCCCCCCCCCCCAACCTCCACCCCGGCACGGACGCCCCATCCCCCTCCCCAGCACGGACCCCCCCCATCCCCCTCCCCGGCACGGACCCCCCCCATCCCCCTCCCCAGCACGGACCCCCCCCCCCCATCCCCCTCCCCAGCATGGACCCCCCCCCCCATCCCCCTCCCCAGCACGGACCCCCCATCCCCCTCCCCAGCACAGACCCCCCCCATCCCCCTCCCCAGCACGGACCGCCCCCCAACCTCCACCCCGGCACGGACTCCCCCATCCCCCTCCCCAGCACGGACCCCCCCATCCCCCTCCCCGGCATGGACCCCCCCCCCCAACCTCCACCCCGGCACGGACGCCCCATCCCCCTCCCCAGCACGGACCCCCCCCATCCCCCTACCCAGCACGGACCCCCCCCTTCCCCCTCCCCGGCACAGACCCCCCCATCCCCCTCCCCAGCACGGACCCCAACCCCCCCATCCCCCTCCCCAGCACGGACCCCCCCCCAACCTCCACCCCGGCACGGACCCCCCCATCCCCCTCCCCAGCACGGACCCCCCCCATCCCCCTCCCCGGCACGGACCCCCCCCCCCAACCTCCACCCCGGCACGGACCCCCCATCCCCCTCCCCGGCACGGACCCCCTCCTGGCACTCCCCCGGAGCCCAGCCTACTCTAACCACCACCCCCCCCCCCAGCCGCACACACACACACACAACCCGAGACACACCTCTCCTCACGCATTCAGACTGCGGCCACGCCATTGCCTGCCCAGAGCCAACCCCCCAGGCCGTCACTCACCTCCACGCTGGTCGGCGTGAACCTGGAGCACAGGGTCACGCCGATGAAAAGGAGGTTTAATTTACGTCGACGTGAACGGTCATCACGTCGACGGGACTTCGGCCCATCCGGAACGGATAATATCGGCAGGCCGAAAATCGGCTGCCTTGCGCACACCCGTGACATTCTCCGACGGCAGCGGCGACATTAACGCCCCGCTGACTTTTCTCCCTTCGGAGACTTCGGCAACCGGCGGGGGCGGGATTCACGGCGGCCAACGGCCATTCTCCGACCCTCTGGGGGGTCGGAGAATGACGCCCAACGTATTGACGCCCAATGTATGCTGGATGAACCAGTGACACCCACATCCTGTAAATACATTTTTTTAAAAACTCAATACGTTGGGCATCATTCTCCGACCCCCCAGAGGGTCGGAGAATGACGCCCAACGTATTGAGTTTTTAAAAAAATGTATTTACAGGATGTGGGTGTCACTGGTTCATCCAGCATACATTGTCCATTCCTAGTTGCCCTTGAGAAGGTAGTGGTTAGCTGTGTTCTTGAATCACTTGGTCCTTGAGGTGTTGGTACCCACTGTGTGATTAGGGGAAGGATTTCAGGATTTTGACCCAGTGACAATGAAGGAATGGGGATATATTTAATAATAATAATAATCATCTTTTTTGTCACAAGTAGGCTCACATTAACACTGCAATGAAGTTACTGCAAAAAGCCACGAGTCGTCACATTCCGGCACCTGTTCGGGTACACAGAGGGAGAATTCTGAATGTCCAAATTACCTAATAGCACGTGGTTCAGGACATGTGGGAGGAAACCGGAGCACCCGGGAGAAACCCACACAGACACAGGGAGAACGTGCACAGGTAGTGTCCCAAGCCGGGAATCGAACCTGTGAACCTGGCGCTGTGAAGCCATAGTACTAACCACTGTGCTACCGTGCTGCCCATAAGTCAGAATGGTCAGTGGCTTGGAGGGGGACTTGCATGTGGTGGTCATGGTCATGGATTGGAAAGTGCTGTGTAAGGAGCCTTGGGGAGTTACTGCAGTGCATCTTGCAGATCATAGAATCATAGAATCAACAGTGCAGAAGGAGGCCATTTGGCGCATCGAGCCTGCACCCCACTTAGGTCCACGCCTCCAGCCTATTCCCGTAACCCATTAACCTCACATAACCTTTTTGGACACTAAGGGCAATTAGCCAAGGCGGATCCACCTAGCCTGCACATCTTTGGACTGTGGGAGGAAACCGGAGCACCCGGAGGAAACCCACGCACACACGGGGAGGACGTGCAGACTCCGCACAGACAGTGACCCAAGCCGGGAATCAAACCTGGGACACTGGAGCTGTGAAGCAACTGCAAAGCAACTGTGCTAACCACTGTGCTACCGTGCTGCCCACAGATGGCAGATGGTACATACTGTTACTACTGTGCAACAGTGGTGAAGGGCACTGCTGCTTCATAGCGCCAGGGACCCGGGTTCAATTTCGGCCTTGGGTCACAATCTGTGCAGTTCTCCTCGTGTCTGCGTGGGTTTCCTCCGGGTGCTCTGGTTTCCTCCCACAGTCCAAACATGTGTGGGTTAGGTGGATTGGCCTGACTAAATTGCCCCTTAATGTCCAAAACGTGCAGGTTAGGTTATGGGATTACGAGGATAATGCGAGGTGGACATTTGTCAATCGGCAGAGTGCTCCTTTGAAGGGTCGGTGCAGACATGATGGGATGAATGTCGTTTCTTCTGCACTGCAGGGATTCTATGAGGGAGTGAATGTTTATGGATGGGGTGCCAATCAATTGGGCTTCTTGTGTGTTGTTGGAACTGCACTCATCCGGGCAAGTGGGGAGTATTCCATCACACTCCTGATTTGTGTCCTGCAGGTGACGGACAGGCTGTGGGAAGTCAGGAGGTGAATTACTTCATACAAGTTTCCCAGCCTCTGAACTGCTCTGGTAGCTACAGTATTTCTATGGCTAGAACAGCTGAGTTTCTGGTCAATGATAACCTCCACAATGTTGACAGAGAGGGATGGTAAAGTCATTGAACGGTCAAGCGACGGTGCTTAGATTCCCTCTTGTAGAGGATGATCATTGCCTGGCACTTGTGTGGCATGGGTGTAACTTGCCAATTGTCAGCCCAAGCCTGGATGCTGGCCAGATTTTGCTGCATTTGGACAGGGACTGCTTCACTATCTGAGGAGTCGCGAATGGTGCTGAACATTGTGCAGTCATCCACAAACATCCCCACTTCTGACCTCACCATGGAAGGAAGGTCATTGCTGATGCAGCTGAAAAGGATTGGGCCTAGGATAGTACCCTGAGGAACACCTGAAATTATGCCCTGGAACGGAGATGATTGGCCTCCAACCACCACAGCCATCTTCTTTTGTGCCAGGGATGACTCCAACCAGCGGAGGGTTTTCCGCTCATTCTCACTGACCCCAGTTTAGCTCGGTCTCCTTGATGCCATACTTAAATATTGCCTTGATGTCAAGGGCATTCACTTTCAACTCGACTCTGGAGTTCAGCTCTTTTGTCCATGTGGGAAGCAAGGCTGTAATGTGGTCAGGAACTGAGTAACCCTGGGCGGAAGCCAAACTGAACATCCATAGAATATATAGCATCCCTATTGTTCATAAAGAGGCCATTCGGACCATCAAGTCTGCACCGACCCTCCGAAAGAGGACCCTACCCAGGCCCACTTCCCCGCTGTATCCCTCCATCCCCACCTAACCTGCATATTTTGGACACTAAGGAGAAATTTAGCATGGCCAATCCACCTAATCTAAATATCTTTGAACTGTGGGAGAAAACCGGACCACCCAGAGGAAACCCACACAGACACGAGGAGAATGGGCACACTCCACACAGCGTGACCCAAATCCAGGCTTGAATTTGTGTCCCTGGCGCTGTCAGGTAGTAGTGCTAACTTAGTTCTCATCGCCCTTCTTGATCTTTTACGGTCTACTGCTGCATCTAGGTATTTCCCCAGGAAGCATATCAGATGTGGAGGCAGCCTGCTGCTTTCCATGCCCTGTGAACTTTGATGCCGTTGGCGGACGACCTCTGGAGTGCCTGGAGCCGAGGGGTCGCGGCCGGTTTACCGGTGTCAAAGAACAAAGAACAAAGAAAAGTACAGCACAGGAACAGGCCCTTCGGCACTCCAAGCCTGAGCCGATCATGCTGCCCATCTAAACTAAAATCTTCTACACTTCCTGGGTCCGTATCCCTCTATTCCCATCCTATTCATGTATTTGTCAAGATGCCCCTTAAACATCACTATCGTCCCTGCTTCCACCACCTCCTCCGGCAGCGAGTTCCAGGCACCCACTACCCTCTGCGTAAAAAACTTGCCTGCAACATCTACTCTAAACCTTGCCCCCTCACCTTAAACCTATGCCCCCTAGTAATTGACCCCTCTACCCTGGGAAAAAGCCTCTGACTATCCACTGTGTCTATGCCCCTCATAATTTTGTAGACCTCTATCAGGTCACCCCTCAACCTCCGTCGTTCCAGTGAGAACAAACTGAGTTTATTCAACCGCTCCTCATAGCTAATGCCCTCCATACCAGGCAACATTCTGGTAAATCTCTTCTGCACCCTCTCTAAAGCCTCCACATCCTTCTGGCAGTGTGGCGACCAGAATTGAACACTATACTCCAAGTGTGGCCTAACTAAGGTTCTATACAGCTGCAACATGACTTGCCAATTCTCATACTCAATGCCCAGACCAATGAAGGCAAGCATGCCGTATGCCTTCTTGATTACCTTCTCCATCTGTGTTGCTCCTTTCAATGACCTGTGGACCTGTACACCTAGATCTCTCTGACTGTCAATATTCCTGAGGGTTCTACCATTCACTATATATTTCCCACCTGCATTAGACCTTCCAAAATGCATGACCTCACATTTGTCCAGATTAAACTCCATCTGCCATCTCTCCGCCCAAGTCTCCAAACAATCTAAATCCTGCTGTATCCTCTGACAGTCCTCATCGCTATCCGCAATTCCACCAACCTTTGTATTGTCTGCAAACTTACTAATCAGACCAGTTACATTTTCCTCCAAATCATTTAAATGTACTACGAACAGCAAAGGTCCCAATACTGATCCCTGCGAACACCACTAGTCACAGTCCTCCAATCAGAAAAGCACCCTTCCATTGCTACTCTCTGCCTTCTATGACCTAGCCAGTTCTGTATCCATCTTGCCAGCTCACCCCTGATTCCATGTGACTTCACCTTTAATGTCACTGGCATTGCCGTGCCACCCTGTTCTGCCCTGGGATGGGCCGCCGATCACCTCTGATGTGCATCCTGGGGACACACCTAGATGTAGCAATAGACCACAGGAGAACAAGAAGAGAGATGAGCACGGAGTGGGCACTGCGGAGGGTTGGGTTGGGGGGGTGGGGCTCCACTATCTGTAGCCAAAGGGAATGGAAATCTGTCACACTGAAATGTTTACTCTTAAATCATCTGCTTCAGCTCTGGGAGAACCTTGTCCAGAAGCTGAGCATCTGGCTGGGATCCAGCTGTGACTTGGGAGCCAGCAGACCTTCAACTACTGTCTCGCCTGGGCATTCCTGCCTCCACCTGATGGGCATGAGCAACTGTGTGGTGCTCACCAGATTGTGCCCTGGAGCCAGTCCACCAGTGTCACCCACCAAGGTGTGTGTCTCTGTGCTGGTGGGAGGTGCGGGTGTTGCCTCGCCTGTGTTCTCCTCAGAAATCTCCTCCGAGGTGGTCTCTTGGGGAGGTGGGGGGGGGGGTGGAGTACGACTCCGGATGGTCCGGCCTCATCGGATCGGGATCCTGCGAGACAATGGACATGGTCAGTGAGAGGGAAGGATCATTTTGTCTGACTTGAACAACTCACTTGAGACAGGTTATCTGGGTGAAGGGGCAATGGATCCTCACCTCTGTGACGCAGGCCAACCTCGCTGTCGGTGACTGCTCTCTCCTCGGTCAACCCGGCGGTCTCCAGGGCCCGCTCCGCATAGAGGGCGAGGACTCTGATATCTGGGATTCCGCCCTCATCTTGATCCTTTCCCGTTCATGATAGGCTATCTTCTCCTGTGGAGATAAAGAGAGGGCACTGTGTGCCACACGCTTGATGGGTCGGGGGATCTGTAGCAGGTGGCTTGTGTGGGCACTGCATCTGGACATGAAGGGATTGTGGTGGTGGGTGTCAGGGTGTTCTGAGGAACAAGCATGAAGATCAGGTGTGTGCTAGTTGGTTGGGTGAGCTAGAGGTGGCAGCTAGTCGGTTGGGGAGGAGGACAGGTTTTGAGGGGTGGCAGGCAAGACTGATTCCAAGAGAGAGGTGGTAACTTACCCTTGACGCTCAATGCAGATCGTTGATCTTCTTCTGACGTTGGATGGCAGTCGCCCTGGTCATGCTGCCCGCACTGACATTAACTGCCACTGCCTGGGCGGCATTGCTGACCCTTCTGCCGTCCCTGCCACCCCCTCGGGGGAAAAGGGTGCCTCGCCTTTCATCCACAATGTCGGGAAGCCTTGAGAGGTCAAAGCGGGAAGCAGGTCTGCGCACTGCCTTGTTTGTGTGTTGACTGGGAGTAAGTGGTGAGGGAGCGTTTAAAAGCAGCTTGCCCTTGTTAGTGACAGGCAGCTGCGGCATGAATTGGGTGAATCAGACGGCGAGGGAGCCAGTAATGTCGAATCCCGTGGATGTTCATTTTTGTCACAAAGTACCGTTGACCACGGCCGCGATCTTGCCATCGTGGAACTCCCTGTCAAACTCACCCAAACCCAACTTTAACTAAAGTCCGTTGAATCGCGCCCATCGCAAATGATGACGATGATCGCAGCAGACTTCAGGAAATCTGGTGAAATGAGTGGAAATAAAACAGATAAAATTTAATGGTAAATACTGTGAGATGGTCCATTTTAGAAGGCTGAATGTCAAGGCCTCGGAGGGGGTGTAGAGGGGGTTCACTTGCGTTGTGTCTTCAGTTATGTGGAGAGATTAAAGAGGCTGGGGTTGTTCGCCACAGAGTAGAGAGGCTGTGGTGGAGAATCAATATCGGTGTTAATATTGATAAAGGGTTTTGATAGGGTAAATATGGAGAAACTGTTTCCAGTAGCAGGGGAGTCAGTGACCAAAGCACAGCAAACGAAGCAGAGGTGACATGAGGAAGAGCTTTGAAACTCAGTGAGGCACGATCAATTTGGCTGGAGACGAAGTTGAATTCAAACTGAGGCTTTATTAGTATCTGAAGTGTGGCCTCCTACAGCAGCTGACGAAATGGCTGCGAGCTGAAGGCCACGCATATTTATAACCCGGCTCCTGGGCGGAGCTAGCATGCAGGGGCCCAGGTGAACCTGTAGTGCAGGTTCTACCGTACAACCCTTAATCTAGGAACACAGTGGTTTACCACATTCACCCCCTGTTAAAATTGAGTCCGGCGGGGGTGGTGGATAACTATATACAATTCGCAATCTTTAATGTTTACAGAACCGTGAAAAAAAAAATTGTCTCTGCCCATCCGGAGGGCCGGTCAGAGGTTCAGCCGGTCCGGCGCCTTGATCGTCCTTTGAGATCGGCGAAGTGGAGACGGCGATGTTGGCGCTGTCGTGGTCGAAGTTGACTCCGGGAGCGTGCCAAAATCCTCTTCATCAGCGGGGGTGGGCAGGATGAGGACGGACAGTCCTAGGGGGGTTGATGGGGGTGGCGGGGGAGGGGAGGGTGGCGCCGGGGGTGGTGTGGTGGTGGAACCTGCTGGTGCCAGGTCCCAGAGGAAGACGGTATCCTGGCGGCCGTCGGGGAACGCCACGTAGGCGTACTGTGGATTTGCGTGGAGCAGGTGCACCCTTTCCACCAATGGATCCGCCTTGTGGAGCCGCACATGTTTACGGAGAAGCACGGTTCCCGGAGCTGTGAGCCACGTTGGGAGTGATACCCCGGATGTGGACTTCCTGGAGAAGGCAAAAAGATGTTCGTGCGGTGTACTGTTCGTAGCAGTGCAAAGTTATGAGCGAATGGAATGTAGTGCATCAGGGAGGACCTCTTGCCAGCGGGAGGCCAGGAGATGTCTGGACCGTAGGGCCAGCTGGACGGCCCTCCATACCATACCATTCTGCCTTTCTACCTGCCCGTTTCCCCGGGGGTTGTAGCTCGTCATTCTGCTGGAGGTGATACCCCTGCTGAGCAGGAACTGGCGTAGCTCATCACTCATGAATGAGGATCCCCTGTCACTGTGGATGTAGGTGGGGAAGCCAAACAGAGTGAAGATAGAATTAAGGGCTTTAATGACGGTGGCAGACATCATGTCGGGTCATGGGATGGCGAAGGGAAAACTGGAGTATTCATCGATCGCACTGAGAAAATACGTGTGTCGGTCAGAGAAGGGGAGGGGGCCTTTGAAATCCACGCTGAAGAGTTCAAAGCGGCGGGAGGCCTTCACCAGGTGCGCGCGGTCCGGCCGGTAGAAGTGCGGTTTGCACTCGGCACAGACCTGGCAGTCCTTGGTGATCGTCCTTACTTCCTCGACGGAGTAGGGCAAATTTTGTGCCTTAATGAAGTGGTACAACCGAGTGACCCCTGGATGACAAAGGCTGTCGTGCAGGGTCCGGAGTCGGTCTACCTGTGCGCTGGCACATGTACTTTGTGATAGGGCACCTGGGGGCTCGTTGAGTTTGCCAGGGCGACACTTAATCTCGTAGTTATAGGTGGAGAGTTCGATTCCCCACGCAAGATTTTGTCATTTTTGATCTTGCCCCGCTGTGTGTTGTTGAACATGAAGGCCACCGACCGTTGGTCAGTGAGGAGAGTGAATCTCCTGCCGGCCAAGAATTGCCTCCAATGTCGCACAGCCTCAACGATAGCCTGGGCCTCTTTTTCGGGGGATGAGTGCCGAATTTCGGAGGCAAGGAGGGTGCGGGAAAAGAATGCCACGGGCCTGCCTGGTTGAGGGTGGCGGCAAGGGAGACGTCCGATGCGTCGCTTTCTACTTGGAAAGGAAGTGTTTCATCTATAGCGTGCATTCCAGCTTTGGCAATATCAGCTCTGATCCGGGCGAAGGTCTGTTGGGCCTCTGCCGTCAGGGGGAAATGAGTGGACTGTATGAGTGGGCGGGCCTTGTCCGCATAGTTTGGGACCCACTGAGCGTAATACGAGAAGAACCCCAGGCAGCATTTGAGGGCCTTGGGGCAGTGGGGGAGGGGAAGCTCCATGAGGGGGCGCATGCGGTCGGGGTCGGGCCCCAGAACTCTGTTCTGGATCACAGAGCCGAGGATGGCTAAGCGGTTTGTACGGAACACACACTTCTCCTTGTTATACGTGAGGTTGAGGAGAGTGGCGGTGCGGAGGAATTTAGTGAGGTTGGCGTCATGGTCCTGCTGATCATGGCCGCAGATGGTCACATTGTCTAGGTACAGAAACGTGGCCCGTAAGCCGTACCGGTCGACCATTAGGTCCATCTCCCTTTGGAAGACCGAAACCCCATTGGTGACGCCGAAGGGGACCCTAAGGAAGTGATATAGCCGGCCGTCTGCCTCGAAGGTGGTGTATGGCCGGTCCGATTTACGGATGGGGAGCGGGTGGTGAGCGGATTTCAGGTCCACCGTTGAGAAGACCCAGTACTGTGCAATCTGGTTAACCATGTCAGATATGCGTGGGAGGGGATACGCTTCGAGCTGCCGTGTACCTGTTGATGGTCTGGCTGTAGTCCACGCCCATTCGATTTTTCTCCCCACTACCACTTGAGCTCTCCAGGGGCTGTTGCTGGCCTCGATGACGCCCTCCGGAAGCAACCGCTGGACGTCGGACCTGGTGAAGGCCTTATCCTGGGTGCTGTACCGTCTGCTCCTGGTGGCGACGGGTTTGCAATCTGGAGTTAGATTGGCAAAGAGGGAAGGATGATCGACCTTTTAGGGTCGCAAGGCCGCATACAGTGAGGGGTGGTAAGGGTCGGCTGAATTTAAGGGTCAGGCTCAGGAGATTGCACTGAAAATCCATGCCGAGGATAAGTGCAGCGCAGAGGTTAGGGAGGACGTAGAGGCGAAAACCGTGGAACTCTACGCCTTGGACTGTGAGTGTGACCGTGCAGTACCCCCGGATCGCTACGCGATGGGATCCGGAGGCCAGGTAGATACTTTGATTGGTAGGGTGTACCTTAAGGAAGCAGCGCCTTACCGTATTTGGATGTATAAAGCTCATGGTGCTCCCGGAGTCCAGTAGGCAGCAGGTCACATGGCCGTTGACTTTCACGCTGGTGGATGCGTTGGTCAGAGTGTGTGGTCTGGACTGGTCGATTGCCATAGATGCGAGTCGTGGTTGATCGTCGGGTAGTGAGGCAGCCGCTGAGTCGGGGTCCTGAAACGCCGTTGGTCTCCATGTGCTGTGGGGTGGACAAGATGGCAGCGCCCGGATGTCCTGGGGGGTCACAAAATGGTGGCGCCCATGGAACGCACGTTGCGGGGGTTGAGCAAGATGGCGGCCCCCATGAAACGCACGTGTTGTGCGGGTGATAAGTTGGCGGCGCCCATTGCTCGCACATGGCCTGGGGAGGAGGGGAGGGTAGCGGCGCCCATTGTCCGTGACCAGGGTGGTGGGGGCGACCGCTGCCGCTGAGCGGGCCTGGCACACCGCTGCGTAGTGGCCCTTCTTCCCACAGACCATACAAAGGGCAGCGCGGGCCGGGCAGCGTTGTTGGGGGTGTCTTTGTTGGCCGCAAAAATAGCATCGGGGCCCCCCGGAGATCACTGGCTGGCGCGTAGCGCCGGCGTATTGGGTGGGTAGCGCCCCCGTGGGGCGGCTGCCTGTGGGGCTCATGAAGCATAGGAGGAGTGGGCCACGCGGTTGGTGGCGTAGGACTGTACACTGTGTCATGGAGGACCGTCATGGAAACCGCTAGTGTTTTAGTCTCTGCGAGGTCGCGCGTGGCCACTTCTAGGAGCCGCTGCCTGATAACATCGGACCCAATCCCAGTTACAAAAGCGTCCCGCATAAGGAGATCTGAGTGCTCCTTGCTGTAACGTCCTGGCAGTCACAGTCCCGCACTAGTGGGATCAGGGCCCTCGAGAAGTCCTCGATTGACTCACCAGGTAGTTTAGTACCCGTTGCGAGCACATGTCTGGCGAAGAGCGTGTTCGTCTTCTGCTCATAATTCTCTTTGAGTCGAGACATCGCCTCAGCGTAATTGGGCACATCCCAATCAGCGGGAAGATGTTAGAGCTGAGTCTGGAGTACAATATTTGAATCTTCTGAGCCTCTGGAACAGGGGTCGGCGCCGCGTTGATATACGCTTCAAAACAAGCTAGCCAGTGCTGGAAGCCCTTTCTGGCGTCGCTTGCGTGTGGATCCAGTTGCAGTCGATCTGGTTTAATCCGGAGGTCCATCTTCTGAATCAGAGACTAATAAATTGAGGCACGATCAATTTGGCTGGAGACGAAGTTGAATTCAAACTGAGGCTTTATTAGTATCTGAAGTATGGCCTCCTACAGCAGCTGACGAAATGGCTGCGAGCTGGAGGCCACACATATTTATAACCCAGCTCCTGGGCGGAGCTAGCATGCAGGGGCCCAGGTAAACCTGTAGTGCAGGTTCTACCGTACAACCCTTAATATGAGAACACAGTGGTTTACCACACTCACTGACTTGTTATGGCCTTGATTGGACTGCCTGAAAGGGTGGTGGAAGTACAGGTTCAATCGAAGCTTTACGAAGGGAATTTTGAAAGGGATAATATTTGAGGAGGAAAAAATTGCAGGGCTACAGGAAAGAGTAAGGGAGAGGGATGCCAACTCTTTCAAAGGACCAGCGCAGGTTCAAAGGCCGTACTGAATCATGGTGCAGTGCTGTACCCTAAGAATGTGAAATGCGCTGTATCAGTGACATTTCTCTCCAACAGAACCGTAGTCAGACTTGCTAATGCAAACATGTTTGCATATTAAACACGAGCCTTTTGGAAAAAAATCAAATGTTAACTGCACTACTTCAGAAATTCAATGCATCAGATTTAATAGTGGAGGGAAGTTATTCAATTTCAAATCAGTACATAATGACATCCTGTGTCATTCAGCTATTAACAAATTGGGTTGTGCAATTAAATAATCAAGCTCAGGGCATACAATGAGGAAAACAAGATCTTGTATTGGTCCTGCCATCTACTGTTTGTTAAACAGAAAACAGTCGAAGGAACATGGGGGCACATTTTCCATTTAATAGAATTTTAAAATCTTCTTGCCCTTCGGATTGTCTTTGATATTCAACCATCAAAATGTTGGTTGCACCCCGGTTTCCTGCCAGCATTTTTGTAATGCATGAATTTCATAACTTTTCTTTTTATTTTATAAATTTAGAGGACCCAATTACTTTTTTTTCCAATTAAGGGGCACTTTTAGTGTGGCCAATCCACCTAACCTGCACATCTTTGGGCTGTTTGGGTGAAACCCACGCAAACACGGGGAGAATGTGCAAATTCCACACGGACAGTGACCCTGGACCGGGATTCGAACCCGGGTCCTCAGCGCCGCAGTCCCAGTGTCCTGAATTTCATAACTTTTCTGATCTGAAAATTTCTGTTCATGATCTACCTCCGATGTTAGTAAGCTGAAGAGCCGCCCTCGATTTAACATGAATCAGACAACGGCTGGAATTTTAACATTTAAAAAAAAAACTGTTGTCTCGGGTGGGAAAAGTGGAGCGCCGCCCGCCAGCTGTCGGGCCAGCTTCTGCCGGCAACGTTTCAAGGGCTTTGAAAAGAAAAACGAACGGACAAGTCCCAAGATGTCGAGCTGGCGGGGTGGCTCTGAATGAGCTTGTCCGGCCAGCAATCACAGCTCCTGACAGACGGGTGACCATAACTGAAAGCAGAAAAACCTGTTTACAAAGGAAGATAAATACCAAACAGAATCCCCAATCCTGCCACCCACAACAATGTTGGCACACCAGGGATCCCGCCCCACCATGGATACAGCCCCCCCCCCTCCGCCAATGAATCCCCCCAACTCCCCGGAAAACCCCCCTCACCATGAACCTCCCAATGGGAGCCCTCCGAGAAGTGCCCAGGCGTGGGCAAGGAAACCTCCTCCTGTTTACCACATACTGGCTACCATCAGCTGACAAATCAATGCTCCTCCATGTTGAACAACACTTGAAAGAAGCACTGAGGGTGGCAAAGGTGCAGATTATGCTCTGGGTGGGGGACTTCAATGTCTATCACCAAGAGTGCCTCGGTAGCCCGCCCACACTTCGAGCTGGTCGGGTCCTAAAGGACAGAGCTGCTGGACTGGGACTGCAGCTGGTGGCAAGGGAACCAACAAGAGGGAAAAACATACTTGGCCTCATCCTCACCAACCTGCCTGCCTGCATCTGTCCATGACAGTATCGGTAGAAGTGATCTTGTGGAGACAAAGCCCCGTCTTCACAGTGAGGATACCCTCCATCGTGCCTTGTGGCACTATCACCGTGCTAAATGGGATAGACTTCGAACAGATCGAGCAACTCAAGACTGGACATCCACGAGGCTCTGTGGTCTCCATGAGACCAGCAGCAACAGAATTGTATTCAACCACAATCTGCAACCCCATGGGCCGCCATATCCCCCAGTCTACCATCAGCACCACGCAACGGGATCAAGCCTGGTTCAATAAAAAGTACAGAAGAGCATGCTAGGAGCAAAACGAGGCATACGTAAAATTGAGGTGTCAATCTGGTGAAGCCACAACGCAGGACTACTTGTGTGCTAAACAGTATAAGCAGTAGACAGAGCTAAGTGATTCCACAATGAACACATCAGATCTAAGGACTGCACTTCTGCCACATCCAGCCGTGAATGGTGGTGGACAATTAAACAACTCACTGGAGGAGGAGGCTCCACAAATAACTCCACCCTCAATGATGGATGAGCCCAACATATCTGTGCAAAAGATGGGCAGCACGGTAGCATTGTGGATAGCACAATTGCTTCACAGCTCCAGGGTCCCAGGTTCGATTCTAGCTTGGGTCACTGTCTGTGCGGAGTCTGCACATCCTCCCCGTGTGTGCGTGGGTTTCCTCCGGGTGCTCCGGTTTCCTCCCACAGTCCAAAGATGTACAGGATTTGTGGATTGGCCATGATAAATTGCCCTTAGTGTCCAAAATTGCCCTTAGTGTTGGGTGGGGTTACTGGGTTACTGGGGATAGGGTGGAGGTGTTGACCTTGGGTAGGGTGCTCTTTCCAAGAGCCGGTGCAGACTTGATGGGCCGAATGGCCTCCTTCTGCACTGTAAATTCTATGATAATCTATGAAAGACAAGGCTGAAGCATTTACAACAATCTTCACAGCCAGAAGTGCCGAGTGGATGATCCATCTCAGTCTCCTCCAGAGGTCCTCAGCATCACAGATATAAGTCTTCGGCCAATATGCTTCACTCCACAATCAAGAAACAGCTGAAGGCACTGGATACTGCAAAGGCTATGGGCCCTGACAATTTTCCGGCAATAGTACTGAAGACTTGAGCTCCCGAACTTGCCGCACCCCTAGCCAAGCTGTTCCAATGTAGCTACAATACTGGCATGCACCCAACAATGTGTAAATTTGCCCAGGTACGTCCGAGAGACAAGAAACAGGACAGATTCAACCCAGCCAATTACCGCCCTATCAGTCTACTCTCTATCATCAGCAAAGTTATGGAAGGAGTCATCAACAGCACGATCAAGCGACACTTCCTCAGCAATAATCTGCTCACTGGCACTTAGTTTATTTTCCGCCATCTCCTGACCTCATTACAGCCTTGGTTCAAACATGGACAAAAGAGCTGAATGCCAGAGGTGAGGTGAGACTGACTGCCCTTGACATCAAGGAAGCATTTGACAGAGTATGGTGTGAGGGGCTCGAGCAAAATTGGAGTCAATGGGAATCAAGGCGAAATCATCTCCTACGAGAAAGGATCTAACCATCGCCCCTTGACATTCAATGGCAGGACCGTCACTGAATCCCCCACCAGCAACATCCTGGGGGTTAACATTGATCAGAAAGAACTGGACTAGCCATATTAATACTATGGCTACAGGGGCTGGTCAAAGGCTAGGAATCTACTGCGAGTAACTTACCTCCTGACTCCCCAAATCCTGTCCATCTACAAGGCACAAGTCAAGAGTGTAATTGAAGACTCTCCACTTGCCTGGATGAGTGCAGCTCCAACAACATTCAAGAAGCTCGACACCATCCAGGACAAAGCAGCCCCGCTTGATTGCTGCCCCTTCCACAAACATTCAAACCGTCCACCACCGACGAACAGTGGCAGTCGTGTGGACCGTCTACAAGATGCACTGCAGGAACTCGCCAAGGTTCCTTCTGCAGCACCCTCCAAACCCACGACCACTACCATCTAGAAGGGCAAGAGCAGCAGATACCTGGGAACCCCACCACATAGAGCTTCCCCTCCAAGTCACTCACCACCCTGACTTGGAATTATATCGCCGTTCCTTCACTGTCGCTGGGGCAAAATCCTGGAATGCCCTCCCTAACAGCACTGTGTGTACCTACACCACAGGGACTGCAGCGGTTCAAGAAATAAACTCACCACCAACATCTGAAGGCAACTTGGGATGGGCATGATGCGCTAAGCGTCAAGAACCACAAAGACATGTGAGACTTTAACTCAGGCTTTAATATACTACATGGGAGGCTTACCCGACACAGACGACCCCAGAAAGAATGGGGGCTGTCCCAGAAGAGGTTCTTATACTGACTCCCGGGGGAGTGGCTAAGGCGGAGCTCTCCGTGGCCAGGTCGGGTTACCTACCAGTGACCGAACCTCTGCAGAGTTACAGTACAATACACAGTATTACAGGGCCACGTTACGCACAACTATTATATACTATGTACAATGGTAGGGAGGTACAGTGGTGTATCACCACATTCACCCCTTGTTTAGAAGGAAGTCCGGTGTGAAAATTCGGAGCAGTGAACAGAGTCCATCAGGAGGTTCCGTGTCGTCAAAGGTCGAGATGAACGATGGGTTTGGTCGATCTCTTTGAACGTCGGAGCTGCGGCGCTGAGGTAGTGTTCGGCGGTATCTGTGCGGTCGGTGGTGCTGGTTCGCGAGGCGGCATGACTTCCCCCACCGCTTCGGCTGGCTCGAGGCGAAACTGCGGGATGACAGCGGCTGGCACGGAGTAGTAACAGGCCGAGGGATCGACGGGAGCAGAGAGGGAGTGGGGTGGAGGTTGCGGGGCGAGGGCGGCAGGGGCCCCAGAGGGGGCCAGGTCCTTGATGGAGACGGTCTCCTCACGCCCGTCGGGGTACGCTATGTACGCGTACTGTGGGTTGGCGTGGAGGAGACGGACTCTCTCCACCAGTGGCTCCGCCTTAGAGGTCCGCACGTGCTTGCGGAGCAGGACGTCTCCCGGGGACAGGAGCCAGGATGGAAGCGATGTCACGGATGCCGATCTCCTGGAGAAGAGAAACATCCGCTCATGAGGGGTAGCATTCGTTGCAGTACACAAAAGAGACCGGATGGAGTGGAGTGCGGACGGGAGGGCCTCCTGCCAACGGGAGACTGGTAGGCCTTTGGACTTGAGGGCTAGCAGCACGGCCTTCCAAACAGTCGCGTTCTCCCTCTCCACCTGTCCGTTCCCCCGGGGGTTGTAGCTGGTCGTCCTGCTCGAGGCAACGCCCCTGGCGAGCAGGTACCGACGCAGCTCCTCGCTCATGAAGGAGGAGCCCCGGTCACTGTGAACGTAATTGGGATAACCGAACAGCATGAAGAGGTCGTTCAACGCTTTGATGACGGTGGCGGAGGTCGTGTCGGGGCAGGGAATGGCGAAGGGGAACCGCGAGTACTCGTCGATGACGTTGAGGAAGTACGTGTTGCAGTTGTGGGTGGGGAGGGGCCCTTTGAAGTCAATGCTGAGACGTTCAAAGGGGCGGGTGGCCTTGATTAGGTGCGCCTTGCCTGGCGTGTAGAATTGCGGCTTGCACTCCGCACAGACTTGGCAGTCCCTAGTCATGGCCTTGACCTCCTCGACTGAGAAGGGTAGGTTGTGGCCCTTGATGTAGTGGTAGAGCCGCCTGACGCCCGGGTGACAGAGGTCATTATGTAGTGCCCGCAGCCGGTCATCCTGTGCGTTGGCACAAGTACTACGGGACAGGGCATCAGGAGGATCATTGAGCTTACCTGGCCGGTATAAGATAGTATAATTGTAGGTGGAGAGTTCGATCCTCCACCGTAATATCTTATCATTTTTGATTTTACCTCGTTGTTTGTTGTCGAACATGAACGCAACTGATCGTTGGTCAGTAACGAGGGTAAATGGTTTTCCGGCCAGGTAGTGCCTCCAGTGCCGGACGGCTTCCACTATGGCTTGTGCCTCCTTCTCAACAGAGGAGTGGCTGATCTCGGGGCCTTGGAGTGTGCGGGAAAAGAAGGCGATGGGCCTGCCCGCCTGGTTGAGGGTGGCACCCAGGGCAAAGTCGGAGGCATCGCTCTCGACTTGGAATGGTGCAGACTCGTCTACCGCATGCATGGCGGCTCTGGCGATAGTGGTTTTTAGGAGGTGGAAGGCCTGGCAGGCCTCGGGCTGGAGGGGGAATGAGGGGGAACGGAGGAGGGGTCGGGCCTTGTCAGCGTACTCGGGCACCCACTGGGCATAGTAGGCAAAGAGTCCGAGGCATCGCCTCAGTTCTTTGGGGCAGGTGGGAATAGGGAGTTCGAGAAGGGGGCGCAGATGGTCGGGATCGGGGCCGAGGACACCGTTCTCCACCACGTAGCCGAGTATGGCGAGGCGGGTGGTGCCGAAAACACATTTTGCCTCGTTGTACGTGAGGTTGAGGCGTTTGGCAGTTTGGAGGAATTTCGTGAGGTTGACGTCATGGTCCTGCTGGTTGTGGCCGCAGATGGTGACGTTGTCCAGATACGGGAAGGTAGCCCGCAGTCTGTTCTGGTCCACCATTTGGTCCATCTGCCGTTGGAAGACCGAGACTCCATTGGTGACGCCAAAGGGTACCCTAAGGAAGTGGTAGAGGCGGCCGTCCGCCTCGAAGGCCGTGAAGTTACGGTCCTCCGGGCGGATAGGGAGCTGGTGGTAGGCGGATTTCAAGTCTATGGTGGAGAACACCCGGTACTGTGCAATCTGGTTGACCATGTCAGATATGCGGGGCAGGGGATACGCATCAAGCAGCGTGTACCGGTTGATGGTCTGACTGTAGTCAATGACCATGCGGTGTTTCTCACCCGACTTGACTACCACCACTTGGGCTCGCCAGGGGCTGGTGCTGGGAGCAATGATATTTTCCGAGAGAAGGCGCTTAATCTCCGCTCGAATGAATTGGCGGTCCCCAAAACTGTAACGCCGACTTTTAGTAGCCACGGGCTTGCAGTCGGGGGTGAGATTAGCAAACAGTGAAGGGGGGGGGATCCTGAGCGTGGAGAGACTACAGGTGGGATCCGGGGAGGAATCAGGGAAGAACTGGGGGTTGGAGACCGAGAGGGGGGGGAGGGGGCCGTTAAAATGCAAGGTGAGGCTGCGCAGGTGGCATTGGAAGTCCAGGCCGAGGAGCGCGGGGGCGCAGAGGTGAGGGAGGACCATGAATTTGAAATCCTGGAACACCGCGCCGTTCACTGAGAGGGTGACGACGCAGTAGCCCGAAACCTCGGCCGACTGGGAGTTGGAGGCCATGAAAATATGCCTGCGCGTGGGTAGTACCTTGAGGGAGCAGTGGCGCACGGTGTCCGGGTGGAGGAAGCTCTCCGTGCTGCCGCTGTCGAAGAGGCAGGTGACAGTGAAACAATTTACCTGAACCTCCATGGTGGATCTGGCGAGCTGATGCGGTCGGTCCTGGTCGAGGACGATGGATGCGATGGTGGAGCTGTTGGAGAAGGGTTCCGGATCCGAGGAGCAGCCTGTGAGAGAAGGTGGCAGCGCCCAGGCGTCGTAGGCTGCTGCTGGAGGCCAGGTTGCTGTTGGTGGCTGCATCTCCTTTGTTTGCAGCATTTCGGTCCAGTGCGCAGGACCGGAAGTGACGATCGGCGGTGGACCGGAAGTGACGATCGGCGGTGGACCGGAAGTGACGCAATTCGGTGGCGGGGCGGACCCGGAAGCGACGATCGGCGACGGACCGGAAGTGACGATCGGCAACGGACCGGAAGTGAAGATCGGCGAACCGGAAGTGACGATCGGTGAACCGGATGTGACGATCGGCGAACCGGAAGTGACGATCGGCGAACCGGGAGTGAAGTGAGCCGGGCCGGGGATGATCAAAGATGGCGGCGCCCTTGCGTCGCACATGTTGAACAGCGAGCCAGGAACGGAGGACGGCGGCACCCCGGAGTAGCAGACCGCGGCGTTGGACCCCGAGGCAGCAGTGGAGCGGCAGACGTTTGCAAAGTGGCCTTTCTTGCCACAGGCTGAACAGGTAGCATCTCTAGCAGGGCAGCGTTTCATGGGGTGTTTTGCCTGGCCACAAAAATAACACTGGGGCCCAGGCATTTTTACTGCTGGAGTGGCTGGGTGGGCCCTGACTTGCAGTGGTTGTTGCTGGGAGGTAGCGGCCACGTAGGGAGCGTGGACAGGAGCAAAGGAAGTTTGTGCAGGCGTGTAGGACGCATTATTGTCGTAGGCTGCCTGTTGGGCCTCTGCCATAGTGACTGCCGTGTCCAGAGTCAGGGTAGTTTGTGTCAGGAGGAGTTGGCGAATCGGGACAGAAGCAATGCCAGCTACAAAGGCATCAAGCGCCAGGGCCTCAGTGTTCTGCTCAGCGGAGACTGCTGGCGCGTTGCAGGTGAGCGCGAGGGCACGGAGGTCCCGAACAAACACGGATAGGGGTTCACCCGGCTGCTGGTGCCGGGAGGCGAGGCGGTGGCGGGCGTAAATAGAATTAACAGTTCGTGCATACCGGCTTTTGAGCTTCACGATGGCATCGGCATAGGTCGTTGTTCCCGTGATGAGGTCGAAAAGCCCGTAGTCGAGCCGTGAGCACAGGAGGTTGAGTCGGTCAGCGTCCGTTTTGGCGAAGGCGGAGGATGCTTCCAGGTAGGCCTCGAAACACCGGAGCCAGCAGTTGAAAAGGTGATCTGCGCGTGGAGCGTGGGGGTCGAGCGAGAGCGATGCCCACATCCCGTAAATGAATTGTTGAAAAACCATGGAATCGGGAAGGAAACCATTCATCCCTTTTTCCCTGTGCCATTTTCTTGAAAGAGTTACTGGAATTGAATCCCTCTCATTCTGCCTGCTACTGGGCCCTGAGAATGTTCCTTTTGAAGTATTTATCCAATTTTCCACTGAATCTACTTCCAACATTTCCTGATCAGAACATCTTTATTATGCGTAAATATAGCATTACATCTTCTCAAAATTAATTTATCCACATGTTGCTGCTGTTTTTCTTTTGCCAATTGTCATAAATCTGTGTCCTAAACCTGCTTACCCATGCTGCATTCAATGGAAACTCTTTCTCCCTGATTTATTCCATCAAAACCCTTTTGAGGATTTTGAGCACCTCAATGAAATCTCACTTAATCTTCTCTGCTCTCGGGAGGGCAGTGCCGGCTTCTCCAGTCTCACTGTATTACCTAAGTCCCTCAGTAGAATGTGCTATACATAGGCAGCCATTTCACACAGCAGATACGAACCACTTCTGCACCCGACGCTCAGGAAGCACATGGGACTAGAGCATTACACCATGTTGGCTTAGAAAATGATAAATCTTCGGAAATAAAATCAAAACCATATGAAGAAAGTAGAGTATGTAAATTCTGGGGATGTAAGTCGGGGCAAGATGCCTCACTTTGGTAATAGAATCATAGAACCATTCAGCACAGAAGTAGCCCATTCAGCCCATTGCACTCATATTGGTTCCTACATGGATCCAATCCCCTGCATTTTTCCCACCTTTTCACTCTGTGGAATGTTTATCCACTCCACTTTTAAGAGACATTTAGACTCAGCTTCCAGCCTTGTTTCAGAGAGGGCATTCCATTCCTTAGCAAATCTCTCTGGAACATTTCTCTCTACCTGTGCATTTGTTTATTTGATGATGGTCTTCATAATTAATTTCCGCTCGCTACTTGTATATTACTTTGTATGTTGTATTCTGTGCTCAATTTAATGAAAAATTGAGTTGTGCCTTCAATGAAAACAGCCAGTGGGAACGCTGCTGAACATTGTGCAATCATCAGTGAACATCCTCACTTCTGACCTTATGCTGCAGGGAAGGTCATTGATGAAGCAGCTGAAGATGATTAAACTTAGCTCACTACCCAGAGGAGTTCCTGCAGCGATTCCCTGGGACTGAGATGACTGACCTCCAACAACCATAACCATCTTCCTTTGTGCTAAGTATGACTCCAACCAGTCGAGAGTTTTCCTCCTGATTCCCATTGACTCCGGTGAAGGTTATTGCTAGCTAAATACAGCTTGATCCTGCGGTCATTGCCTTTTTCCAGCACATTGCTGGTGATCGGGAATAAACTGATGGGGTGGTAATTGGCGGTTTGAATTTGTTCTGCTCTTGTGCACATGAGATACCTGGGGAATTTTGCACATTGCTATGTCGGTGCAAGTGTTGTAGCTGGACTGGAACATCTTGATTCAGGACACGGTGACTTCTGGAGCATAAAGGAAATGTTGTCAGGGCCCATAACATTCCCAGTATCCCGTGCCTTCAGTATTTTCTTGATTTCAAGTGAAGTGAATTGAATTGGTTGAAGACTAACGTGTGTGATAAGGCCACACGATGTCGGAACAAAAGTTGGCCGTTTAGCCCATCGAGTCTGCTCCGCCATTCAATGAGATCTTGGCTGATCTGACATTATAATCCTCATCTCCACTTTACCGCCTTATCCCCGTAACCCTTACTGATTAAAAGTCTGTCTATGTCAGCTTGGAATATACTGAATGATTCAGCCTCTACAGCTCTCTGCAGTAAAGTGGGGAGTATTTAATCACCCTCCTCCCTTGTAGATGGTGGTCAGGCTTTGGGAGTCAGTCATCTGGAACATGGTGTATTAGCCAATTCATTACCACCCATTTAAAGTGTTACTTCTGGTTCTGGCTCAGTGCTTCTTCTTCGTGTCAGTTCACCTTCTTCCATAGCCTGAGTACCCCGGACCAGTATCAATGGAGCATCCCTGTGAGATGGACATTCGGCTAGAGTCCCATTCACCCTCTCAGACGGGTTTATATGTAAAGAGGAACAGGAGTTATTTCCCAAGTGCCTTGGCCAGTTCCCTTGACCCTCAGCCCAAAATGACGATACTTCAAAAGTACATCATTAGCTGAAAAGTGTTTTGAGATTTCCTGAGCTGGTTCACGGCGTTAGAAAAACGCCAGTCTCTCTCTCTATCCACAGTATTGCCAAAAGTTAAAACTTTCCCACACTGTTCACAATCATTTGCTGCTTTTAAGTTCTCCTTGGTCCCTCTATGTAACTAAATTGATTTACATTGCAGCTGGATTGACATAATGAGTACTCGATGCAATGTTATGTACCGAATATGGGAGTGGATGTCGTGACAGTGTAAAATGCCTACTGATTGACTGCATGGTTGTGCATTGATTATTCCACACCCCTGTATCCTAAAGTGAGCACTGTGTGAACCTGAGTTCAATGCTGAAATGAGGAGCAAAGAAATAATTGCACGCCCAATGTAGGCAATGGAAACGAAAGCATAAACTGCACATTCTGTCCATCAGGAACAATGACAGTAAATCCACTTTCCAGAAACTCTCGGACAGGGACAGGAGAAAAACAATGTCAAGAGGTTTCTATTTATTTTACCTCCCTGTTATGATACGAGCTGTTAGTAAAATCATGGAGCAGTAGAGCACTAAAGAGATATGAACCGAAGATAAGACAAGAATGAAATCGATAAGCTTCACTTGTGCGATTAATGATGTTAGACGATGGGCCAAGAGACAATCAATGAATGATTTTTGTCTTTATTTTTTCATCATTTTTTTTTCAACCATTCATTGGCAAGTGTTAAAGGCTTGACTGAGGTTGGCTTTCTCGCTCGTTGCTTATGTCCTTCTAATCCGGCAAATAACTTCAGTAAGCTGAAAGGGTTTCATATGTTCACATCCTCCTCTGTTTTCCGTTGATGCCTTTTCCACGAATTGCTTGCAAGCTTTTCACCCTGCAGCAACGCATGAGTCCTGGCTGGGAAGGCCACCAAAGGCTTCACCAAATACCGTGTGCCAGCCAGATGAAAGGGCGAGGACTGCAACCTCCCAGATCAGGGTTCCACCTCTTGCCATAATGGGTGTCAGGATGGCCGAGTGGTCCATGGGTGCCAGGTTTGAGTGAAGTCCTTCATGTCTGGTCGGCAACTGAAGGCATGGGTTTCAAACCCACTTCTGCCATAGGATGGCACAGTAACACAGTGGTTAGCACCGTTGCTTCACAGCACCAGGGTCCCGGGTCCGATTCCCGGCTTGCTTCACTGTCTGTGCGGAACCTGCACGTTCTCCCCGTGTCTGCGTGGGTTTCCTCCGGGTGCTCCGGTTTCCTCCCACAAGTCCCGGAAGACATGCTGTTAGGTAATTTGGACATTCTAAATTCTCCCTCTGTGCATCCGAACAGGCGCCAGAGTGTGGCGACTAGGGGCTTTTCACAGTAACTTCATTGCAGTGTTAATGTAAGCCTGCTTGTGACAATAAAGATTATTATTTTAGTTGGTAGAGAAAAAGGTGCATTGGTAATGTCACTAAGTGAGTGATCCAGAGACCCAGCCTAATGATCTGTGGACATAGGTTCAAATACCATTAGCGTATAAAATTATGAAGGGTATAGGTAGTGTGGAAAAGAAATAACTTTTCACCTTAACAGAGGACATAGGTTTAAGCTAACGGGCAGAAGGTTTAGAGGGGATTTGAGGAGAAACCTATTCACCCAGGTGGGAATCTGGAACTCACCCGAAAAGGGTGGTGGAGGCGGGAACCCTGACAACATTCATGAAGTACTTAGATGAGCATTTGAAATACCATAGCACACAAGGCTATGGGTCAGGTGCTGGAAATGGGGCTAGAGCAGGGTAGAGAGTAGGGGCACGATTCTCCCAGCCCTGCACCGGGCCGGAGATTCGGCGCAACCGCGCCATGCCGCCCCGACGCTGGCACGCGATTCTCCGAGGTGCGGAGAATCGTCGCCATTTGCGCCGGCGAGTTTGGCGTGGCGCCGGTCGCCGGCCGCTGACCACGGCCCGGCCGCTGATTCTCCAGCCCGGATGGGCCAAGCAGCCGTGCGGAAACCGCAGAGTCCCGCCGGCGCCGTTCACCCCAGGTCGCTGCCGGCGGGAACTCTGCGCGAACGGTCAGGGGGCGGCCTGTGGGCCTGGGAAAAGCGCTCCTTCACCGGGGGAGGCCTCCGATGGGGTCTGGCCCGCGGCTTCTTCCCCCCCCCCCGGGCCTACTTTGTTGCGCGGCTGGCCCCTGAACCCCTATCCCATGTTGCGTCGGGGTAGGTGTGCTGAAGAAGTCCACCGCGCATGCACGGGTTGGCGCAGCCCAGCTGCGCATGTGTGGGTTGGCGCGGCGCCTAATACGCGCCGGGAGAGGAGGCTGGAGCGGTGTGAACCGCTCCAGCGCCATGCTGGCCCCACTGTGGGGGCCAGAATCGGCAGTCCCCGTGCCCGTTTTATGCCGTCGTTCACAATGGCGCGAACACTTAGTCTCCATTTTGGAGGATTGCGCCCTAGAGATTGCTTGACAACTGGACAGGATTGTAAAAACTCTGTACTCTAATCTAGACTGAGGGAGCACTGCACTGGCAGAGGTGCCATCCATTGGGTGAGATATTAAACCAGGGCCCCATCTGCCTGCTCAGGAGAAGTGCAAAAGGTCCCATGGAACCATTTTGAAGCCATGCCTTGTGTCCCTCAATCAAAATCACATTTTGAAAAAAAACAGATTACCTGGTTGTTATTATATTGCTGTTCATGGGAGCTTGCTGTGCACATATTGGCTACAGAATTTCCTACATTACAACAATGGCTACACTTTGGTACAGTAAGAAGTCTTACAACACCAGGTTAAAGTCCAAAAGGTTTATTTGGAATCACTAGCTTTCGGAGCACTGCTCCTTCATCGGGTGAGCGAAGAGGTGGTTTCCACAAACACATGTATAGACAAAGTCAATGATGCAAGATGACACTTTGAATGCATGTTTTTGCAGATAATTAAGTCTTTACAGGTCCAGACGGAGCAACTGGAGAGAGGGGTAATCACAGGTTAAAGAGGTGTGAATTGTCTCAAGCCAGGACAGTTGGTAGGATTTCGCAAGCCCAGGCCAGAAGGTGGGGGGTTAATGTGGTGAGACATGAATCCAAGGTCCCGGTTGAGGCCGCACTCATGTGTGCGGATCTTGGCTATCAGTTTCTGCTCGGCGATTCTGCGTTGTCGCGCGTCCTGAAGGCCGCCTTTGAGAACGCTTACCTGAAGATCAGAGGTTAACGCCCTTGACTGTTGAAGTGTTCCCCAACTGGAAGGGAACATTCCTGCCTGGTGATTGTCGCGTGATGTCCGTTCATCCGTTGTCACAGCATCTGCATGGTCTCGCCAATGTACCACGCTTCGGGACATTCTTTTCTGCAGCGTATGAGGTAGACAACATAATTAACAGGTAGTAATTGATCTAGCAAAGTGCTATATATAAATACAAGATTTTTTTTGTTTGTAAATGTGTTTGTTCAACTTCTCACTGCCTCTCTAATCATCTTCATTAATAAGAACTTGCATTTATATGGGGACGAATCACACCCTTTGGATCTTGCAAAGAACTCCACAACGGATCCATTACTTTCACAGTGCAATCACTGTACTGCAGAGAATGTAGAAACCCAATTAGCACATACAATTGCAATTGAATGAATGAATGGTGGCTGATTGCACATTGCTGGCCAGGAAAGCGGGAGAACTCTCCGTTTTTCTTAAATTGGGCCATAATTTGCAACAAGGAACAATCACCCTTCGGTAGACTTGCCTCTGCTTGTTTAATCAGAGTGACATTTTTGGGCTGACAGTTAATGAAAGTGAGAATGTCACAACAAAGGAATCTGGTCATCTGGAAATGGGGAGAACGGGATGAGCAACTGCATAGCTTCTCAATTGACCACTGAAAGGAGCAGCACAGAGATTGTAATGGAGCTGTATTAGAGGCGCCCACATCCCATGGATAATTTTTTTAAAAACATGAAGCAATGAGGGTCTACATTTGTAACAGCCACCGTTCAGTGCCCGAGATTGAATGGCAGTAAGCAACATTTATGACATACCGAAACAGAAGTGGATTAGATTTAATTCTCTCACCTAAGTTTCATTCATAATCTCATTGCATTTTTATAGTGAAGCTTACAGCAAGATACTAACAGCTTAACTCAGCCAGAAACTTTGGATTTTGTCATTTACCAGTGCATGTTCCCTTCATCTGAGTTTGCTGTACCATTTATGCTTGAATAAGACTGAACAGGAGTCACCTCATGTATTGATGCACATTCAGAGATGTAATTAGTGAACAACACCAGTTATGAATAAGTCATGTACAGCAGCAGCATGTTTGCAGTTAATTCAGAATCCACAGGCAGGAAAGGAATGGGTGACCACCAGGCAGAGCAAGAGGACGAGGCAGGCAGTGCAGAAATGTCCTGCGCCTACTCCCCTGCAAAACAGATGTACCGATTTGGAAAATGTTGAGGGGAATGACCTCTCAGGGGATAACAGCAGCAGTCAAATTGTCAGCACCATGGTTGGCTCTGCTGAAGAGGAGAGGAGCAAAAGGTGTAGAAATGCAATGATCAGAAGGGTTCAATTGTGAGAGGAAGAGATAGATGTTTCTGTGTATAGAAAGAGACTCTAGGGTGGAATATTGCTTCCCTGGTGCTCGAGTCAAGGATCTCACTGAGCGGTTTCAGAAATTCTAGAGGGGGAGGGTGAACAGCCAGTTGTCATGGTGCAATCGGTACCAACGACATAGGTAAAAAAGAAGGGATGTTGTCCTGAAAGCAGAATATAGGAAGCCAGTTGAAAAGTAGGACCTCAAAGGTAGATATCGCAGGATGACTACCAGTGCCACATGCTAGTCAGAGGGGAAACAGCAGGATATATCGGATGACTACGTGGCTGAAAGGATGGTGTGAGGGGGAGGGTTTCCGATTCTTGGGGCATTGGAACTGGTTCTGGGTGAGGTGGGACCAGTACTAACTGGAGGGGTTACCCCCTGGGCAGGATCGGGACTGAAATGTCCTTGGAGGGATGCTTGCTAGAGCGGTTGGAGAGTGTTTAAACTAATGTGGCAGGAGGATGGGAACCTATGTAAGGATGCAGAGCAGGGGAAATCAAGAAAAAGAAAAAGACAGCAAGGAGAATACGAAAAGTGAAAGACAGAGAAATCAAGGGCCTGTATCAGATAATGACACTAAAAAAAATAGTAGGGATGGGAATTAAGGTTTTGTCCTTCACCATTTGGAGCATTCAAAATGAAATGGATTAATTAGTTATGCAGATAGATGTAAAGGGATACAATATAGTTGGGATTACGGAAACATGGCTCCAAGGTGACCAAGGATGGGAACTAAACATTGAGGGCTATTCAGTTTTTAGGAAGTGTCATGTTCTGTAGACTGGCCGGTGTGAATGATACACTACAGAACATTTAGTTCTTGACGAGTTAAAATAATTTATTATGAAACAACTGCATGGTAAAGATAACCTGAGTAAATATATAACAAACTACTAACACGAACTAACTATTCTAGAGCTACTTCAAAATACTTCACCAACACACGACTTACTCCCAACTCCCTGAGGCACAGAGTCACATGGTAGGTTTATACTGCCACCTGGTGGTAGGTGGATGTGCACAGTATTATATACAGGATTGCTTATGTATATCATCACAGGAAGAACAGACAAAAAGGAAAAGGTGGTGGAGTTTCATTGCTGATTAAAGAAGATATTGATGCAGTATTGAGGAAAGATATTACCAAAGAAAATGTGGAATCTGTAGCGGTTGAGTTAAGAAAAAACAAGTGGCAAAAAACATTCGTAGGGGTAGTATACAGACCACCAAACTGCAGTGGTAATGTTAAGATTAACATTAGACTGGAAATCAGAGATGCATGTGATAAAGGAACATCTGTGATCATGGGTGACTTTAATGTGCCTGGGTGACTTGTATCTGCATATAGATTAGGGAAGTTAAATTAGTCACAGTACAATAGAGGAGGAATTTCTGGAATGTATATGGGATTCTTTTCTGGACTAATGCATTGAGGAATCAAAAAGGGAATAGGTCATCTTGGACACGGTATGGTGCAATGAGAAAGGATTAGTTGTCAATCAAGTTGTGAGAGAACCCCTGGAGATAAGTGACCATAATATGATAGATTCTTTATCAAGGTGGAGAGTGAGGTCGTTGATTCTGAGACCAGGGCCCTGAACCTCAATAAAGGTAACTATGATGGTATGAGGCATGAGCTGGCTATGATGGACTGGGAAACATTACTGAAAGGAAGGACAGCGGACAGGCAATGGCAGCATTCAAGGAACGAACAGGTGAACTCCAAAAGTTGTTTATTCCTCTTTGGTGCAAGAGTAGAAAGGGAACTGTGGTCAAACCATGGCCTACAAAAATTAGAGATAGTATTAGATTCAAAGCAGAGGGATACAAATTGGCAGGAAAGAGAAATAAACCTGAGGATTAGGAACAGTTTCAAATTCAGCAAAGGCAGACCAAGGGATTGATTAAGAAGGGGAAAATACAATATGAAAGTAAGCTAGCGGGGAACATAAAAGCCGACTGTGAAAGTTTCTATCGGTATGTAAAGAGAAAAACATTGATAAAAACTAATGTCGGCTCCTTAGAGTCAGAAATGGAGGGATTCATAACAGAGAACAAAGAAATGTCTGAGGAGCTAAATTTGTACATTGTTTCTGTTTGTTCGACCAGTACTAAACGGCGTCCAGTTGAGGCCTCGCTGGGGAGGCCGTTAGTTGTCGGGCCCGGGGAGAATACAGTGCAGACATATTTCAATGAGCTGAATGGGTAATTTAAATATGCTGATCTGTACCACGCCCAGTGAGGCTGACGTCCCGATTGCGGCGTCTCGCTAGGTTTGGTTGAATCTTGCGAGATGTCTCAAGCTTCGTGAATCTCCCGGGAAATGTCTCGCGAGATTCAATAGCTTTGAAGCGTCACCATGTCGGGCGTGACCAGACTGGTCAATCCCACCTCTTGTTATAAGTGCCTTAGTTGATGGAGAGGGTTAACAGAGTCTTAAGTTTAACTTCTCAACTCAACTTATAAGGACATTGCAGTATATTTGCATGAGATCTTGGCCTGCATTGTTTAAAACAGCCATAACCTTTCAAAATAAATGGATAATTCAATGTATTGGAATGACAAGGACGAGGAAGGGGCAATGCAAATGGCAGATTACGACTTCTCTAATCGACTACACTGATCAAATAAATAAAAGTTGTTCACACACAGTGGAAGAACAGGGTTAATGTTTCCGAGAGAGATTCGCAGGATAACAAATGTTCCAACTGCAAGGCAGACACGATGCAAAAAAACAGCAAAGAGCGAGGAGGCACCTGTCATACATTCAGTCACGGAGGAGTATTCCAACTGTTTGAAAACTGTGCTGTGTGCAACAGTAGCCTCTGTACTCTGTGGTACAGCGTTGACCACTCCGACACTTCTCGCTGGTTCAAAAGAGTCAGTCTAGTTGAAGGTTTATTTTAATCGATCTGCGTTAGGGGCATTTACACAATTGTGCTGATCCTCTGATTGCTCACTACAGTAACAACTGCATGTATACAGCACCTTTCACATAATACACTGCTGCAAGGCACTTCCTGGGATCATTATTAAACACCAAACCATATAAGGAGATAATATCGATGTCTGCGGCTTTTTTCGTGGCGCACCTGTCCCTCCAACAGAGAACCCACCACGGGGTCAGCATCGGCTGGTCTGGGAGACCCTGCCAGCGGAAAGGGCCAGGAAACCCGCTCTTTAACAAAGAGGTGGGGTTTTTTGGGGGAGCATCTCCAAGGAGAGGGGTAAAAAGCCCAGAGAATTCCAGAGCTTAGGCAGGTGCAGTGATTAAAATTGAGGATTAAAGATCAGTAGCTCGGATTTGAAGGGCAGATTGCAATTGAGACCTCCCCGAGCATTTCATTTTTGTTCTTTAATTGATGAATAATTACAGGGATTATCATTTTTATCCGTCAACCAATATTGCCAGAACGGATGTGAAAAAGTATTTCTCAGAAGGATTTGATTTAGATTTGCGGATGTGAGAAAGCTGTGCAATTATCAGATGCAGAATTCGTCTCCGTTGTTGAGTCTTCCCCAAAGTTAACTTTAGATTTGAGCTGCAGGAACATGTCTCTGTTGGTGCCCAGGTTACTCTAGTGTCCCAAATCAATCTGAATCTGATCAAGGGGAGGTCCTTTGATTTTTATTCTTGTTTCTTCTGTCATTTCACGCCAGCAGCATTTTATTTTGCTACTTCCCTATCCTCCTCTGACCTATCACCATTAGGAATATTAATCCAGCGGAGGTTCCATTTCTGCAACTCTTATATTCATCATCCTAATTCCAGAGGAACCATCCATAAGTGCCACAATGATTGATCTCTCCCTACATGGAAGTTGAATTATCAGCAACAACCGCTTCAATATTGCCTTTGGAAAACTCGAAACTATTGAAAATCACAGGCTCAGTGCTCTGTCATTACCTATCTTGGTACCCTTTTTTCACTGACTTTAACTATTCATGTGCATATTTTAGCAGCTCAAACTCACTGCTTCTATTTACTCCCTTCTCTCCCCTTTTTTTCTATTCTCCTCATCCCCTAACTCCGTGCTTTCTTTTCTTCACTTTCGAATAATCTACCTTCACAAACTGCTAGTCTTCAAAACTCACTGCCTCTCCGACATACCTGTCATTTGTGCTCAGTCCTCTGCTGTACTCCCTGTACACACATGACTGTGTGGCAAGATTTAACTCCAACTCAATCTATAAGTTTGCGGATGATACGACAGCGGTGGGCCGTATCTCAAACAACGACAAAACAGACTACAGGAGGGAGATAGATCACTTGGTTGCATGGTGTACCGAAAACACCCTCTCTCTAAATGTTGGAAAGACCAAGGAACTGATCATCGACTTCAGGAAACGTAGCACAACACATACTCCCGTCTGCATCAATGGCTCCGAAGTGGAGATGGTCGATAGCTTTATGTTCCTGGGGGTCACCATCACCAACAGTCTCTCCTGGTCCACTCACGTTGATGCTGCAGTCAAGAAAGCCCAACAACGTTTCTACTTCCTGTCATGATATGCAAACATGCAACCAATGAACACTCAGAATAGGACACAACCAATGGGCAGTCAGGACACTCAGAGGTGGCATCACCACAAGGGGGCATGACATAAACACTATAAAAGGGATGAGGCACTCACACCCTGCCTCTTTCCACAGACAGACACCTAGAGAGTTAGACAGGGTTGATCAGCAACATCACACCCCAGCATGTGGCTTAGAGCAAGCTGATACAGTGAGACTGAGTTACTACAGTTAGATTAGCAGAGAGTCGAACTCATTTGAGAACTGTGTTAATAGTTCAATAAACATGTTGAACTCATTTCAGAGTCTGGAGCATCCTTTAGTTAAGACTGCATCAAGTAGCAGCCTGTGTTATCCGAAGCAGCATAACTCAACACTTCCTATGGAAGCTAAAGAATTTTGGCTTGTCTGCATCGACTCTCACAAGCTTCTACAGATGTGCGATACAGGGTATTCTATCCTGCTGCATCACAGCTTGTTATGGCAACTGCTTGGCCCAAGATCGCAAGAAACTGCAGAGTGTGGTGAGCTCAGCCCAACGCATCACACAAGCTTGCCACCCCCACATTGATTCTGTCTACACCTCCTGCTGCCTCAGAAAGGCAGACAGCATTATCAGAGACCCCTCCCACCCAGGCATTGCCCTCTTCCAGACCCTTCCATCAGGCAGAAGGTACAGAAGTCTGAAGACTCGCACATCCAGGCATAGGAACAGCTTCTTCCCCACAGCTACAAGACTCCTCAACGGCTCCCCCTCGGACTGATCTGTTCCCTGTAAGAACACTATTCACGATGCCCTCTGCTGCTCTTGCTCATGTATTTGCTTTGTTCGGCCCCTTGTTCCGCACTGTAACCAATCACTGTTTGTCGATGTACCATTTGTCAATGTTCCCTGTTGATTATTCTTTTTGTCTGCTATGTACACTCTGTGTACATTCCCTTAGCTGCAGAAAAGTACTTTTCACTGTACTTCGGTACATGTCACAATAAACCAAATCAAATCAAATGTCTCCCAGAGTGGAGGCATTGGCGGTGATCTTTCAGGAATCACTGGAGACAGGGAGGAACCCAGGGGATTGGAAAATGGCTCATGTAACACCCCTGTTTAAAAAAGGAGGGAGGCAGAAGACAGGAAATTATAGGCCGGTTAGCCTGACTTTGGTTGTTGGTAGGATTTTAGAGTCTATTAGTAAGGATGAGTTTGCGGAGCAGTTAGAAGTAAATGGCAAAATAGGACTGATTCAGCATGGATTTGTCAAGGGGAGGCCATGCCTGAAAAATCTGTGAGAGTTCTTTGAGGAGGTAATGAGGAAGCAAGATAAAGGAGAACCAATGGACGTTATCTATTTGGATTTCAAGAAAGCCTTTAACAAGGTGCTGTACGGGAGGCTGCTGAATAAGATAAGAACCCATGGAGTTAGGGACAAGGTACTGGAATGGATAGAGGATTGGCTGACTGGTAAAAGGCAGAGAGTGGGGATAAAGGGGTCCTTTTCAGGATGACAGCTGGTGACTAGTGGTGACCTGCAGAGGTCAGTGCACAAAGGGTCTTAGGAGTCCTAGTTCAGGATTCTTTTCAGGTTAACGTGCAGGTTCAGTTGGCAGTTAGGAAGTGTTATGGGTGAGGTGTTTTCAGAACCCCAAAATGTATCATGGAGTTCAACCAACCTCTCCCTTTAATGGATTTGTTGCTTTTCCTAGCACACAGCTTTTTCACTAGGTGTGGGATTACAATTATGGACACGTGGGTTTTTAAACACAAGACACTGTTTATTCCATGAACTCAACTTAACATCTTAAATAAACATTGGATCTCTTAACGCCCCTTACTTCAAAGATAACTCAGAAAATATTGCAACAGAAAATAATTCCTTAAAATGTTCCTTCAAACTTCCAGGAGACTTAACACCTTTAAACAAAATCACATCAGGTTAAAGGCTTTACTTTAAATCACCCAAATGATCCAGAGACAGTATTTCATGGCAGAGATCCAGCTCACTGCAAAACACAGACACACACCCAGCTCTTTTCCTCCAAACTGCAGAACAAAAAACTGCAAAATTGCTGACCTGACCTCAGCTCCACCCACTCTCTGACATCACTGTTTTCTTAAAGGTACATTGCTTAAACTCCATGTCTTAAAGGTACTCTCACATGACACCTCCCCCCAAGAAAAACCATCAACTTCAAGATGGTTTCATTTTTCACTTTTGCACCATCCACTAAGAAATGCACACAGTAAATATACATTTTCATTAAAAGAAAACAACACACTCAAACAGGTATAATAATATAGTCCATTTTTCTTTGTTCTTCGTCCTCCAACCGAAATCCTTCTCGATTGACAGTCTCTTTGAACAAAGTCTCTGCACGATCCATCCATTCCTCTACTCCTCGGCATTTCTTGTTAGAATCAGATACTTTAGTTCAATCTGACCACAGAGTCCCTTGCAATTCTCCAATACAGGAATATTGGTGATCACAGCTTTCAGGCAGTCAAATGCCTGTTGAAAGTCCGCTGTCCATTGAATTATTTTACATTTCTTCAGCAATTCCATCAGTGGAGTAATCACGCCACAAATCTTTTGCACAAAGGGTCGATCAAATTAATTCATGCTAAGAGATTGCATTATTTCCCTTCGTCTTGAAGGTAACGGAAACTCCGCAAGGAAAGTGCTTCGGGCTACTCCAAATTCACTTTCGGCTAGGTTCATTACCAAACCCGCCTCCTGAAGTCAATCGAAGAACTCCATACAATGTTTTAAATGTTCGTTCCATGTCTTGGAAGTTGTAAATAAAAGCAGATTGTCCCACTTTCTCAATATAATCCTTCAAACGTGGGATAGGATAAGAGTCCATTCTTGCAACTGCATTCACCTTTCGATAGTCCACATACAACCGTTGGGTACCGTCTGGTTACGGTACCATCACAATTGGTGAGCTCCATTGGCTGCCAGTCATTTCAATAATGCCATTTTTAAGCATACTTTCAATCTCTTTGTTAACCTGTGCCAATTTTAAAGGATTAAGTCTGTATGATAGGAACAGTATTTCCCACATCTACATCATGTATAGCCATTTTAGTACTTCCCAATTTATCTCTACAAACTTGCCCATGTGATATCAATAACTCTTTCAGGTCAGTTTGTTTTTCCTCTGGAAGGTAACTTAACAATTCATCCCAATTTTTAAGAACATTCTCATTTTCCAATTTAATTTGAGGTATGTCAAATTCACAGTCATCTTGATTTGGTTCGTCACTTTGAGTTAGAATCATTCAAACCTCCGTTTTCTCTCCTTCCCTTTCAAAGTACCTTTTAAGCATATTCACATGACACACTCGGTGAGTCTTCCTTCTATCTGGTGTTTTTACCACATAATTCACCTCACTTAATTGCCTTTCAATCTGATACGGTCCACAAAACCTAACTTTTAAAGGCTCACCTACCACTGGTAACAAAATTAAAACTTTATCCCCACTGGCAAAATTACGAACTTTGGATTTCTTGTCCGCTACCCGTTTCATCACATTTTGTACAACTTTCAAATGTTGTCTAGCCAATTCACCTGCTCTATTTAGTCGTTCCTTAAAATTTGACACGTAATTTCCGATTTCTCACTCACCAATTTATCCTTAATCAATTTAAGTGGTCCTCTTACCTCATGACCAAAAATTCATTCAAAAGGACTACATTTGGTAGACTCATTAGGTGCATCCCTAATTGCAAACAACACGAATGGAATTCCTTTATCCCAATCCTCTGGATAATCTTGACAATACGCCCTCAACATTGTCTTTAATGTCTGTTGCCACCTTTCTAATGTTCCCTGCGATTCTGGATGGTACGCAGTTGATTTAAATTGTTTTATTCCTAAGCTATCCATAACTTCTTTGAATAACTTTGAAGTAAAATTTGATCCTTGATCCATATGAATTTCTGTGGGTAGTCCATATCTTGTAAAGAATTTAAGTAACTCCTCCACAATCCTTTTAGCTGTAATATTATGTACTGAAATGGCCTCTGGAAACCTAGTAGACACATCCATTACAGTCAAAAGATATTGATTCCCACATTTTGTTTTAGGAAGCGGTCCTGCACAATCGATTAGGACCCTTGTAAAAGGTTCATCAAATGCTGGAATGGGTATTAAGGGTGCTGGTTTTATCACTGCTTGAGGTTTCCCTATCACTTGACATGTGTGACATGATTGACAAAATTTAACTACATCTTTATGTAGTCCAGGCCAATAAGAATGTTTCTGGATTTTAGCTTGAGTTTTCCTTATTCCCAAATGACCTCCCACTGGTACCTCATGTGCAACTCGCAACACCTCCTTTCTATACCATACTGGCAATACTACTTGATGAACTTCTGCCCACATTTCATCCGCCTGCATATGTAGAGATCTCCATTTTCTCATCAAGACATCACTTTTACGGTAATAACACTCTGGTATACTCTCAGATTCCTCTTCCGTATATGCTTTCTGATATATCCGTTTTATTTCTACATCTTTCTGTTGTAACTCCGCCCATTTTCCTGAACTAAAAATATCTGCCTCATCCTCCACCTGGTCTTGTTCTTTATCAACCATCTGATCAAAAATTGTTTCTGATAATTTCACTTCAACTTCATCTTCACTCTTTGATTTCTCCTCTTGTCTTAACCTGTGACTTTGCGACCTTGTTACTACACAATCCGGAAACATTCCAGGATATTCGTCCTTCAACACTTCAGTTGACTGATTTTCCACTGGCTTATCAATCACAGTAGGCATCACTCCGACCTGCGATCCATCTATATCACTACTCAAGATAAGCTGTATTCCTGGACAAGGTAGTTTATCTATTACTCCTACTACCACTTTATCACTCTTCACTGGACTTTCCAACCTTACCTTATATAATGGAACGCTACTCCTCTCACCCTGAATTCCACATATCACCACCTTTTCTGGCAACATTCTTCCCAAACTACATAATTCCTCATCTCTTACCATTAAAGATTGACTAGCCCCTGTATCTCTTAAAATTGTGACTTCTTTACCTGCTCCTCCTGATACGCATGAGTAAATTCTTTAAAGACATCTGGCATCGTCTTATCAATCACCTCTTGAACAGGCTGTACAATCGTTTGCACCTCCTTCACTTCCCTTGGGCTTTCCTTCACCAGTTTAACAAACCCCACTGACATATCCTGTTTTACACATCAGCCTTCCCAGTGCTTTTCTTCAACCACCAATACTGACTTTACATGGCCTAGTTTATTACAGTGAAAACATTTGAAACTTTTCATCTCTTTTCCACCCTCCTGGATTTCTTTTTTAATCTGAGGTACACTCTCTTTATTGTCTCCCATCAGATCACCTTTACATTTACCACTTGAGTATTTCTCATGTCCCCAGTTTCTATCCCTCACCGGCTGAAACTGATGTCGGAAACCAATCTTTGATTTATGAACTAATTCATAATCATCTGCCATTTCTGCTGCTAATCTCGCAGTTTTAACCTTCTGTTCTTCCACATGAGTTCTCACTACATCAGGAATTGAATTTTTAAACTCCTACAAAAGTATAATTTCTCTGAGAGCTTCATACGTTTGGTCTATTTTCAAAGCCCTTATCCACCTATCAAAATTACTCTGTTTGAGCCTTTCAAACTCCATGTATGTTTGACCAAATTCTTCCCTTAAATTTCTAAACCTTGGTCTGTTACATTCAGGCACTAGCTCATATGCACTTAAGATGGATTTCTCCACCTCCTCATACGTTCCAGATACCTCCTCCGGTTGTGATGCAAACACTTCACTAGCTCTACCTACCAGCTTTGTTTGAATCAGTAACACGTGCTGTGGCCATTTCATTTGTTTAGCTACCTTCTCAAATGAAATGAAAAAGGCTTCCACTTCCTTCTCATCAAACCTTGGCAATGCTTGGACATATTTAAATAGATTCCCACCAAGCCTTCGACTATGACGCTCTGTCTCACTATCCTCAGCACTATCATCCAACTGTACGTTTCCCTTTACGTCTGCCAATTTTAACTGAGTGTCATGTTTTATGGCCATTTTCTGAAGTTCAAACTCCCTCTCTTTATCTTTTTCCCTGGTCTGTATCTCCCTTTCTTTTTCTTTTTGTTCTGCTCGGGCTATTCTTTCTTTTCTCCTTTCTTCTCTCTCCTTTTCTTTCTCCTCTCTCTCTCTTTCTCTTTCTTTTTCCTCTCTCTCTCTTTCTCTTTCTGTTTCCTCTCTCTCTCTTGCTCTTTCTTTTTCCTCTCACTCACTCTCGTATGCAAGCCACTTTCATTCTTTCTGACGTTCCATTCGTTTAATTAGCAACTGAATTTTTGCCATTTCCAATGAGTCAAACTCTATCTCAGGCAACTTTAAATGCTTAACTACCGCCATAATTACCTCATCTTTTCGCATTTTGTCAGGTAATGTTAACGCAATGTTCTTGCCAAATCTAACAGTCTGCTTTTCGTTTCTGTCCGTAAAGTACTACATGTGACATTCTCCACCCCAAAAAACTTCTGAGCCTCTGAAAGAGCCATTGTTCACAACACTCTCCCCACTGAACTAAAATACCACACTGGAAAAGAAAAAATCCTTCACTGTCTTTAAGTTCACAAAAGCCAATCCAATAGATAGACTTTTATCCCGGACAAGCCCCCAATTGTTATGGGCGAGGCGTTTTCAGAACCCCAAAATGTATCATGGAGTTCAACCAACCTCTCCCTTTAATGGATTTGTTGTTTTTCCTAGCACACGGCTTTTTCCCTAGGTGTGAGATTACAATTATGGACAAGTGGGTTTTTAAACACAAAACACTGTTTATTCCATGAACTCAACATAATATCTGAAATAAACATTGGATCTCTTAACGCCCCTTACTTCAAAGATATCTCAGAAAATATTGCAACAGTAAATAATTCCTTAAAATGTTCCTTCAAACTTCCAAGAGACTTAACACCTTTAAACAAAATCACATCAGGTTAAAGGCTTTACTTTAAATCATCCAAATGATCCAGAAATAGCCTTTCATGGCAGAGATCCAGCTCACTGCAAAACACAGACACCCACCCAGCTCTTTTCCTCCAAACTGCAGAACTAAAAACTGCAAAATGGCTGACCTGACGTCAGCTCCACCGACTCTCTGACATCACTGTTTTCTTAAAGGTACATTGCTTAAACATCCATGTTTTAAATGTACTCTCACATGACAGAAGGCAAATGCAATGTTAGCATTCATGCCAAGAGGGCTAGAATACAAGAGCAGGGATGTACTACTGAGGTCGTAAATGGCTTTGGTCAGACCCCGTTTGGAGTATTGTGAGCAGTTTTGGACCCCATATATAAGGAAGGATGCGCTGACCTTGGAAAGGGTCCAGAGGAGGTTCACAAGAATGATCTCCGGAATGAAGAGCTTGTCGTATGAGGAACGGTTGAGGACTCTGGGTCTGTACTTGTTGGAGGTTAGATGGATAAAGGGGTTCTTATTGAAACTTACAGGATACTGTGAAGCCTGGATAGAGTGGATGTGGAGAGAATATTTCCACTCATAGGAGAAACTAGAACCCGAGGGCTCAGACTAAAGGGAAGATCCTTTAAAACAGAGGTGAGGAGGAATTTCTTCAGCCAGAGGGTGGTGAATCTTTGAAACTTATTGCTGCAGAAGGCTGTGGAGGTCAAGTCACTGAATGACTTTAAGACAGAGATAGATAGAATCTTGATTAATAAGGGGATCGGGGTTAAGGGGAGAAGGCAGGAGAATGGGGATGAGAAACATATCAGCCATGATTGAATGGCGAAGCAGACTCAATGGGCCGAATAGCCTAATTCTGCTCTTATGGTCTTATGGTCATTCCTTTCATTCTTTCACAGGACATGAGCATCGGCGGCTGGGCCCGAGTTATGATTGCCCACCTCAAACTGACCTTGAGTAATCAGTGGTGTAATAATCCTCAGGAAAACAATGGGGATGTCGCGATTGATGTCCCCATGGGGCTCGTAGAATACCAACTCCCCCAATAACGGCCCATCAACTGGGGCTCATAGAATCACCTCTTAAAAGCTGGCCCAGATTGGGACCAGCATGATCGGTCGTCCCGGTTGGGACATGTGTGCTGAATGCCGTATTTTGCTTTGGCTGAAAATAACCTGCCATTTGGATTCACCTCCTTGGTTCTCCTGAGCTATTATAGGTGGTTATCCACCTTCTTGAACCACTGAGATCCATGTGGGGTAGGTGCACCACAGTGCTGTTTGGGAGGGAATTCCAGGATTTTGACCCGGTGACATTGAAGGAACAGAGATAAATTTCCGAGTCAGGGTGATGAGTGGCTCGGAGGGGAACTTACAGGTGGTGGCGTTCCCATGCGACTGCTGCCCTTCGATTGCGGAGGTCATGGATATGGAAGCTGTTGCCAAAGGAGGGGAAAGGGCGGTGGAAAGGGAAAGAAAATATGGATAAAACAAAAAGGACAGAGATCTTTGATGCATAGGAGTAACTTACAGACAATTTCTGTCTGAAGTTCAACTTTTGTTTTGTCACTTCTTCCTTCTTGACTTATGATGGTTTTCTTTGGCAAAGTTGTCTACTTGCTTTGCAGACTCAGCATCATTTCAGGTGCAGAGCAAAGTATGTGCCAGTCACTCACTGCTTTCAGAACGATAGAGCAGTTATTCCCCTTCAGCAAGCAGGAGCGAGAAAGACAGCATTCCTTTCACTTCCATGGTCTACAGATTTCTGCTACGTTCTCTCAGAAAGCATCACTCAGGAACCAATCGTGGACTGCTGTCAGGCAGAATACTGCACCTGGTCAACCCACCAGTTGCCAGTTAATCAATTGAACCGATTCCCTTGCAACCTGGTTTGCTAAGATCCACTCGGTACCGAGGTGTCTGGTTTCTCCTTTCCAAAACAGAAAACCTGGGGGCACAGTGTCCTGTCAAGTTTTCGGCTTAAAGGCACATCCTGGTTATGGGTCCATGGATGAAAATAAAACAAAAGGAAAATGGGGGCACAGGAAAAAGAATAGGAAGAGCTCTTCCGCTTTCATTATCCTCAGCACTGATCCTCTGGACTCTCCCAGTGGATTGTCTTGCACTGCTCCTCTCCAATCTAGAATATACTCTCACTTACAACTAAGCGTCTTATCATCATGACTTTATTGCGGATGATTCGATTGATATCCTGTCCTTGATAGAGTTGTTGTTGAAGACCACGGCAGAGGTAATGATACCTTTCCCCTTTTTTTCCCCTGGCAATAATTCCCACCATTTGTCTCAATCACACAGCCTTGGTAGTGGTATATATAGCTCTCATACCTTGGTCTATCTCCCTATCCCCCCTAATCATTCTCTCTACCCACATCAGCTACCCATTATTATACATACCCACCAGTCCAGTCCTTCATCTGAGCATCAGTTCATGGGCCTTTGCCAGTGCATACACTGACATTTACATTTGCGTTCAGCATTACTGATCTGTACCAACTTGAGGTCATCCAAAATGCTGTTCACCATCCCTACTATACCCACTGGTTTGCATTGCCGTTCCACCAATTAAACAATGCATTTTAAAATTTGCATATGTAGCAGGGGCTGGTTTAGCACACTGGGCTAAATCGCTGGCTTTTGAAGCAGACCAAGGCAGGCCAGCAGCACGGTTCAATTCCCGTACCAGCCTCCCCGAACAGGTGCTGGTTGTGGCGACTAGGGGCTTTTCACAGTAACTTCATTGAAGCCTACTTGTGACAATAAGCAATTTGCATTTCATTTCATCTTCAAATCGCTACCTGCCCTCTCCTTAATCTCCTTCTAGGACATAGTGAGCTGGCTTGGGTTCATAAATTCATAAGATATAGGAGCAGAATTAGGCCATTCAGCCCATCAAATCTATGGCTGATATGTTCCTCATCTGCGACCTACATCTGGGCAGCATGGTAGCACAGTGAATAGCACTGCGGTTTCACAGCGCCAGGGTCCCAGGTGCGATTCCGCACTGGGTCACTGTCCGTGCGGAGTCTGCACGTTCTCCCCGTGTCTGCGTGGGTTTCCTCCGGGTGCTCCGGTTTCCTCACACAGTCCAAAGATGTGCAGGTTAGGTGGATTGGCCATGATAAATTGCCCTTCATGACCAAAAAGGTTCGGAGGGATTATTTGGTGACAGGGATAGTGTGGAAGTGAGGGCTTAAGTGGGTCGGTGCAGACTCGATGGGCCGGATGGCCTCCTTCTGCACTGTATGTTCTTTGTTCTACAATGTTACAGACCAAGAGCTGGATTGTGAAATCAGCCAGAGCATCTCCTCCCTAGAACACATGACCTCGGAGCGGGAGTCGGCAATTCAGCCTCCCGAGTCTGAACATCCTCAATGTGATCATGGCTGATCCCATCCTGGCCTCAACTCCACCATTCTGCTCATTCTCCATAACCCTTCAACCCATTACGAATTAAAAATCTGCCTACCACCTCCTTAAATTTACTCACTGTCCTTGCATCCACTGCAAATACCACACATTCACAACCCTTTGGGCTGATGCATGATCAATGACCACTAAAGCGAGGTTGTAGTCCAACTGAAGGCTTTAATGAGCTCGATGTTTCCCCCAGCAGCTCAGGTACAGAATGAAGGCTGCTGGGGCAGCACGGGCTCTTATACCCCGCCTAGCAGGGTGGAGCTACCATACATCCTAACCAATAGAAAGCATACAGTTTCCACCAATTGTGCTCCAGCATACCATGTACCGTAATACCTCTATTAGCACATTCACCCCCTGTTAAAAAAGAGTCCGGCGGGGGTGGTGGCCTGATACTACAAACATGGCAACGTGATAGAATTAGTTATGGAGGTACCGTAATACCTCCGTACAGCGTTTTGTAACTATTTACAATTCTGGTAGCTATTTACAATTGATGATTTAAATTTACTGTTTACAATTTAAAATGAAGCAATCAGTCGATCGGGGGCCCTGGTCGCCCTCTGTGATCGTCGGAGCTTAGGTGGCGACTCCGGTGGAGTCTCGGGCGTCTGTGACTCCGGGAGCGTGGCTTCGATCTCCATGGCAGCTTCGACACCCCTAGACGGCGCTGGTGGGGAAAACGGTTGACCTGGGAAGGGAGCGCCTGCGGGAGGCGTCGGTGGGTGGGGGTGGCCTAGACGGGGCCGGCGGAAGGACCGATCCTCCTGTAAGGTGCCCTGGTGGGAAGGAGGGTGGGACTGGTGGCTGGGGTGTGCGTGGGGCTCCGGCGGGCGCCAGGTCTCGTAGGGCGACCGTATCTTGTCGGCCGTCGGGGTACGCCACGTAGGCATACTGGGGGTTAGCGTGGAGAAGATGGACCCTCTTGACCACCGGGTCCGACTTGTGTGCCCGCACGTGTTTTCGGAGCAGGATGGGTCCGGGTGCTGCCAGCCAGGTGGGGAGCGAAGTCCCAGAGGAGGACTTCGTGGGGAAGACAAGGAGACGTTCGTGAGGTGTCTGGTGGGTTCTGGTACAAAGCAATGACCGGATGGAGTGGAGGGCATCCGGGAGGACTTCCTGCCAGCAGGAGACTGGGAGATTCCTGGATCGTAGGGCCAGTAGGACGGTCTTCCAGACCGTTCCGTTCTCCCTCTCTACCTGTCCGTTACCCCGGGGGTTGTAACTGGTCGTCCTGCTCGAGGCGATGCCCTTGCTGAGCAGGAATTGACGCAGTTCGTCGCTCATAAAGGAGGACCACCTATCACTGTGCATGTATGCGAGGAACCCGAACAGTGCAAAGATGCTATGGAGGGCCTTGATGACAATAGTTGCGGTCATGTCGGGGCAGGGGGTGGCGAAAGGGAACCGGGAGTACTCGTCAATCACGTTCAGGAAGTACGTGTTGCGGTCGGTGGAGGGGAGGGGGCCTTTGAAGTCCATGCTGAGGCGTTCAAAGGGACGGGAAGCCTTTATCAGGTGTGCTTTCTTTGGCCGGTAGAAGTGCAGTTTGCACTCCGCGCAGATTTGGCAGTCCCTGGTGGCTGTCCTGACCTCCTCGATGGAGTAGGGCAGGTTGCGGGTCTTGATAAAATGGAAAAAGCGAGTGACCCCCGGGTGACAGAGGTCCTTGTGGAGGGCTCGGAGGCATTCCACTTGTGCGGTGGCACATGTGCCATGGGACAGGGCGTCAGGAGGCTCATTTAGCTTGCCGGGACGATACCAGATCTCGTAGTTGTAGGTGGAGAGTTCGATCCTCCACCGCAAGATCTTATCGTTTTTTATCTTGCCCCGCTGTGCATTATCGAACATGAAAGCAACCGACCGTTGGTCAGTGAGGAGAGTGAATCTCCTGCCGGCCAGGTAATGCCTCCAATGTCGCACAGCTTCTACTATGGCCTGGGCCTCCTTTTCGACTGAGGAGTGGCGGATTTCGGAAGCATGGAGGGTATGTGAGAAGAAGGCCACGGGTCTGCCCGCTTGGTTGAGGGTGGCCGCCAGAGCTATGTCAGACGCGTCACTCTCGATCTGGAAGGGGAGGGACTCATCGATGGCGGGCGTCGTGGCCTTGGCAATGTCTGCTTTGATGCGGCTGAAGGCCTGGCGGGCCTCTATCGACAGGGGAAAAGCTGTGGATTGGATCAGGGGACGGGCCTTGTCCGCATAGTTGGGGACCCACTGGGCAGAGGAACTGAAAAACCCGAGGCAGCGCTTCAGGGCCTTGGAGCAGTGAGGGAGGGGGAACTCCATAAGGGGGCGCATGCGTTCCAGGTCGGGGCCTGTAACTCCATTTCGCACGACATTGTCGAGGATGGCTAGGCGGTCGGTGCTAAACACGCATTTATTCTTGTTGTATGGAAGATTAAGGATTTTTGCGGTCTGGAGGAATTTTCAGAGGTTGGTGTCATGGTCCTGTTGGTCGTGGCCGCAGATGGTGACATTATCGAGATACGGGAATGTTGCCCGTAAACCGTACCGGTCAACCATTTGATCCATCTCGCGCTGGAAGACCGAGACCCCGTTGGTGACACAGAAGGGAACTCTTAAGAAGTGGTAGAGCCGCCCATCTGCCTCGAAGGCAGTGTAATTGCGGTCACTAATGCGGATGGAGTGCTGGTAGTAGGCGGACTTAAGATCCACTGTGGAGAAGACATTGTAATGCGCGATCCTGTTTACCAGGTCGGATATGCGGGGGAGAGGGTACGCGTCCAGCTGCGTAAACCTGGTGATGGCCTGACTGTAGTCGATGACCATCCCATGCTTCTCCCCGGTCTTTACCACCACTACTTGAGCTCTCCAGGGGCTGTTACTGGCTTCAATGACTCCTTCCCTCAGTAGCCTTTGGACCTCTGACCTAATAAAGATCCAGTCCTGGGCACTGTACCGTCTGCTCCTGGTGGCGACGGGTTTGCAATCCGGGGTGAGGTTCGCAAACAGGGAAGGCGGGTTGACCTTAAGGGTCGCGAGGCTGCAGACAGTAAGGGGGGGTATAGGGCCGCCAAATTTGAAGGTTAGACTTTGGAGGTTACACTGGAAATCTAAACCTAGAAGTGTGGCCGCGCAGAGGTGGGGAAGGACGTAGAGACGGTAATTTTTAAACTCCCTTCCCTGGACTGTGAGGTTTGCTACACAAAACCCCTTTATCTCCACTGAGTGGGAACCAGAGGCCAGGGAGATTTTTTGGTTAATAGGGTGGATGAGGAGAGAACAGCGCCTTACCGTGTCAGGGTGTATAAAGCTCTCCATGCTCCCAGAGTCGATTAGGCAGGACGTCTCGTGCCCGTTGATGAATACAGTCGTTGTAGCAGTTGAGAGTGTTCGAGGCCGAGACTGATCCAGAGTCACCGAGGCTAATCGCAGCAGTTGAGTGTTCTCTTCGGGCGGTGTGTGGTCAGCCGAGCTGGGGTCCTGGGGTTTCATCCAAGATGGCAGCTCCCATTGGTCGCACATGGCTGGGGGTGCACAAAATGGCGGCGCCCAACCCTCTAACGTGGCATCTGCGGGACAAGATGGCGGTGCCCAGGGGCCGCACGTGGCCCTGGAGTAGGAAGATGGCGGCGACCGCTGGCTGCACAGGGACCGTGGAGAGGTTTGTGGTGGCGGTCTGTATTCGCCACCGGAGACCGCGGCAACCGCACGGACCTGGCATACCCCCTCGAAATGACCCTTTTTACCACATCCCTTGCAGGTGGATGCGCGGGCCGGGCAGCGCTGGCGGGGGTGCTTGGCCTGCCCGCAAAAGTAGCAGCGGGGCCCCCCGGGGTTGCCAGGCTGCCTTGCAGCACAGGCTTGTGGGGGGATGGGGAATGTCTCGGGGTCGGCTGCGGAGGGGTTCCACGCTGCCCAGGGGGCTGCCACACGGTCGGGAACGTAAGCGCGGGCGTTTCTGGAGGACACATCCAGGGAGCTTGCAAGTGCCTCCTTGAGACCTAGAGTGTCTTTTTCTAGCAGTTGCTGGAGGATTTGTGAGGACAACATACCTGCCACGAAAGCGTCCCGGACCAAGAGTTCTGTGTGGTCGCTCGCCGAAACTTGCGGGCAGCTGCAGTTTCACCCCAACACCAGGAGTGCACGGTAGAATTCTTCCAGCAATTCCCCAGGGATTTGTCGCCTCGTTGCTAGCAGGTGCTGGGCGTAGACCTGGTTTACCGGGCGAATATAATGTCCTTTTAGCAGCTCTATTGCTGCATCGAAGTCTTCCGCTTCCTCGATGAGGGTGTAAATCTCCGGGCTCACCCTTGAGTGCAGGACTTGCATTTTCTGTTCTCCGGTGGGTGTGTTTTCAGCCGTCCCGGGATACTCTTTAAAGCACACCAGCCAGTGCTTGAAGATTGCCGCTGAGTTCGCCGCGTGGGGGCTGAGTTGCAGACACTCCGGCTTTATTTGGAGCTCCATCTTTTTTTAAAACTAGCTTATTAAATTGATGCACGATCAATGACCACTAAAGCGAGGTTGTAGTCCAAATGAAGGCTTTAATAAGCTAGATGTTTCCCCCAGCAGTTCAGGTACAGAACAAAGTCTGCTGGGGCGGCACGTGCTCTTATACCCCGCCCAGCAGGGCGGAGCTACCATACATCTTAACCAATAGAAAGCATACAGTTTCCACCAATGGTGCTCCAGCATACCTGGTACCATAATACCTCTACGACCACATGGGAGAAGTATTGTTTCCTCAAATTTGTTTTAAATTTGCTACATCTTATCCAGAAACTATGACGTCTCGTTTGAAAATGCCCCACAAAAGGAAGCATCAGCTCCACATCAACTTTATCCACACATTTTAGCATCTTGGGTACCTTAATGAGGTCTCCCCTCATTCTTCGAAACTCTAGAGTGTATAGACCTAAGATGTTCAATCTCTCCTCATACGACAAACCCCTCGTGTCTGGAATCAACCTAGTGAACCTTGTAGCCATGTAAAATGGCTGCGTTCCGATTAATCTGGCCAAAACCCAGTTTAAAACGGCTAACCCGAAAGACTGCTGGGAAAAGCAGCCAAGAAGACACAAGCAGGCAGCTGCAGACAGTTTTGCATATTCGGCTCTGGGAAGGTAGCCCAGATCGATACTCAGGGCTATCAACAGCCCATCAACCCAGGTATTCGCAGTTGCATTCAGGACTGCTTGCAACCCATCTATTCAGACATCCACAGCTAAATCGGCTATCCCCGGGAACAATTGCAACATATTAGCAATTGAATACCGGGCCAGACCTGTCAGCGCCTGCAGTGGCCGAAACAAAGACAGGTGAGCAACCACCCCCCGATCGAGGAATCGCCTCACCATTGGACACATCGACCCCAGAGATTGGGGACAGAATCCAATCACTTGGGACTCAGGGTCAAGGGCCGCCCCGGGAGGCGGGAAGCCCCTGGGCCCTATAAAAGTGGGGGTCCAAGTTCAGATCTCGCTCTCTCTCATCTTCGCCTGCTCGAGACCTTTGCAAGACCAGCCACCGTGTATCGTAAGTTTGTATCCAACGATCGCTATCCGGTAGAGACACCTAGCCACCGACCTGTAGCAGCCTTTTGAATCCCGCGGGCCAGATTTGATTGGACAAGCCATTCGTTTCCCTGACCTGGTGGGCTCTTCCTAAGTTATGTATTGGCCAGTAGTGATAGGTTTATTATATAAATAGTAGTATTAGGGTATTAATATTGCTTGTTGTATATAATAAATGACCGTTGTTTTAATCCTTACTAATCGGTGTGCTGTGTTATTAATCATAACCTGAACTTGAACCACGTGGCGGTATCATAAAGATACCTGGTGACTCATGAGCAAAGGTGACGTAAACAGAGCAAATAGACTAAGGTTAAAAAGAGCAACCACCTCCTCTGAACTGCCTCCAACGCCACTACATCTTTCCTCAAATAAGGGGACTAAAACTGTGCACAATACTCCAGGTGTGGTCTCACCAATGTATAGCCTTGTATAGATGCAACAACATGGATTTGAAGGTCCTAAACACCTGCTTGTGTGCTGTAACCATTCTTTAATTAAATGCCTGAGCCTTCGTTCATTGGTCCAGCTTTGTTATCTTGAACTTGTCCAACTCCTCCTGCTTCCATCCTTCATCAAAAGGGTGTGACTTGCATTTATGTAGCACCTTTCATGACCTCTGGATGTCCCAAAGCACTTTACAACAAATGAAGCACTCTGTTTAGTCACTGCTGTAACGTGGGAACTTTGGCAGACTATGGCCAGAATTCTCCGGCCCTTGGGATCCCCTGTCCCCACAGGCCGTGCACACCCGCCCACGGGTTTCCTGGCAGCGTAGGGTGGCTTCAATGGGAAATCCCATTGGCAAGCGAACGGCAGGCCGTCGAGAAGCAACGGGCTGGAGTACCGGAGTACCAGCCCTGTAATCTGTTCTTTGTGATGTTGGATGAGGGGTAAATATTGGTTAGTGCATCGGGGAGAAATATTATGTTCCTCTTTGAAATGAGAGCTTTTATGTCCACCAGGAGGGCAAGCAGGGCCTCAGCAAATAACTAATGATGAATAAACGAGTGTGGAGGGCAGAATTCTCCATCCCTTCCCGCCAACAGGATCTTCCATTCCTACTGGATCCGACACCCACCGCAGGTCCCCGGCGGCAGCACGGGCAAGGAATGTCAATCGGCATTGATTTCGGCAGGACCGTGAGATCTTGCCAGTTGCGTACGATGAGCCGCCCCCATCGCAGGAAACCCCACCACAGAAAAGCTGGAGAATCCACATCCAGAGAAACCAATGACGATTAGGGAGCAATTGTTTCAGCAAAAAGCTGTGTGCTAAACATTTGGTAACAGTTTAGGAATTGCTGGTGGCATTGTTTAAGTTTTTCAACTAATGAGCAGGCTTATTAAGATTGAAATTTACTGTTTTCCCAGACCAGTGCTGAAATGTGTGAAATGATGCTCGTGCTGTGGAGGAGAAGGATCAATAACAAGCGAAGCAACCTGTTAAACCTCTGCAGCTGTCAGTGCTAACTAGGAAGAAGTTAATGAGTGAACAGAGGCATTTAATTATTCATGCAAATGAGGACACTTTGAATTGGCCCTGCTAAAGGCAGCTGTCTACATTGCCATTGTCCTGCCTTCTGGAGGCCATCAAGCAAGGAATAATGAGGATTGATGGCCATCAGGGAATGAGGGAGAGAACTTGTGGTTGGAGTGGTCGTTCTTCTGTCAACAGGCATGGGAGGAAATTGGAGTGCGAGTCATACCGATCTCCCAAATCACAAGACACAGAGGGACAGAGAAAACATAAGGCTGAATTGCCATTCGCGACAGACAACACCACAATTAGACATAGGGAGAGGGATTGGAAAAGAAAATCGAAGGGAAAGTACAAGAAAAAAAGATGTACAATTCCGTAGTGCCTTTCAATTCACAGAAGGGCAGAACAGGGCTGAATGGCCGGTCCCAGTTCTTGCATTCCGATGAAACGCTTCTCATCGTGTTTTGAAATTGGTGACCAGGTCTATCAGGTAAGAGCAGTACATCGGTTTTGACACATTTTGAATACAGCGATGGGGATGCTGGATATTTAGTCTGGTTACGTTACAAAGAATAATAAAGAAAAGGAAGAAAGATTTCATTTGTATAGCACCCTTCATGAACTCAGGAAACCAAAGCAGTTCACAGCCAATGAAGTGTTTTTGAAGTGTAACCACTGTTGTACACTGCTGGGTTTATCAAAATGCAATATGATAATGACCAGGTAATCGTGTTTGGTGACATTGGTTGAGGAGTAAATATTTGGCCAGGACAACACCTGGGAGAACACTGAAGTAAAAGCAAAATACTGTGGATGCTGCAAATTTTAAATAAAACCAGAAAGCGGCTGAAATATTCAGCAGGCCTGACAGCATCTGTTGTGCTCCTGCCCCATCCATTCATGAGCATTCAGAGATCCAGCAACGGTCCCTGTGAAGTCCATCGAGCATTGCTGGCAGTGGCCACTGCTCCCGGTGACACTGTCGGCAATGACAAGCCGCCGGCCAGCTTTTGGGTATCTGGATTTCCACTACCATCGCTTCGAGTGCAATTAGGGTTGGTCACCAATGCTGGCCTTGGCAGCGAAGCGACATCCCATAAATTAATTTTTGAAATCTCCTTATGAGGCCCAGCGCTCTGTCCGGTGATGCTTCTGTGAAGCATCTTGGGACATTTAACAGCAGTTTGCACGTTCTCCCCGTTCCTGCGTGGGTTTCCTCCGCGTGCTCCCGTTTCCTCCCACAGTCCAAAGATGCGCAGGTCAGGTTGGGTTACAGGGATGGGGGGGGAGAGTGAGCCTCGGAAGGATGTTCTTCCAGAGGGTCGGTGCAGACTCAATGGGCCGAATTGCCTCTTCATGCATTGTAGGGATTCTCATTAAATGTGCTGCATTAATTTAAGCTACTGTTACTGCACGGTGTTCAAGAACAGGACTCTTAGTGGAACTGTACCTTCTGAATTGAGTGTAATTGGATTGCCCCAACTCAGCTAAGTCAGCGTTGTGCACAAACTGAACTTCAGCCAAACTAGCAACACACTGACCAATTGGGAAACTGTATTTGAACTCGCAAACTGACTGCCAGAGACATCGGGGAACAAACCCTTCCTGTGTTCTTTTGAATTTCCTTCATTCGTTAAGTTGACAGTTCATTTTAAATGGGTCAAGGCCTCCACTAAAGAAAATCATGGACCGAGGAACGTCACATGAACACACTAAGGGTCCATCGACTATAGTGGTCATATTCTTCGCAATGCAGTTTCATTCATTACATTTTCATTTTGGTGTCAACTTAGGTTCACAGTTTAAGTGGAGGCCTCTGCTTCTTTATAGACTTAAGTTACATTGATTTTATTTTGAGATAAAGTACAGAATTTGCATTTTCTGCAATGGAACATGCAATTTAAACTCTTGTAAAGTAGCGGCCAGGGAAGATTGACGACTAATGTCTGCTATTTGACACTGTGGCAAGTGCATCAGCATCGCATTACTCTGCGGAGTCCTTTATAGGAAGCCTCACAGATTGGGGAGGCAGTGACACAGTGGGAATGTAATGCTAATGCTCTGGGGTCATGGGTTCATGGCAACCAGTGGAATTGAAATTGTGTTATTAAGGGCCTGTGCCGGCTCCTCCACTCTCCTCTCGTGGCTCTCGCAGCTCTGCCAGATATCTCCATGCCAGCCTCTGACTTTCCAGCAGGTTTATTGCAGCTGAGGCCAGAGGCTCGACGTCAGCCTGGGCCTCGGCGTGAGCAGTCCTCCCACTGTCAGAGACTTCAGCTGGCATGGGCCTCCCTCAGCTGCTGGGATGTTTCTGCCACGTGCCCCAGAATTTACACACTGTCCCTCCCTGACACGTGTGAGCGTAACTGCACTGGATGAGGGATGTGGGAGACTCAGATGACGGTGCATCCTCTGGGCGCTGGATGGTCATCACCTTCAGAGGTGGAGTTGTGGCAGCTCTTTTTGGTGAGCCACGGATGGCTGTTGTATATATTACTGTATTTACTCACTGTTACTGTTGTTGCGTTGATGTTGTTGTTGGCTCCGCCTGTGGCTCCGCACCTCTGAGAAGGTGCATAACCCATCGATCCGGGACAGCCTCTCAGTGCGGGAGGAGCTACTGGTGGGCACATTCTAGCTGATTAAAACCACAGTTCTTGTTAACTACCGTTTCGACTGGATTGATTGGTGTCAATTTAATCAGCTGGAATTTTTTACGATGGAAGCTGTTTTAAAACCAGAACGCCTCGAACCTGACCCGCAGGCACCGGAGGCTACGGCAATATTTGAGCATTGGCTCAATTGCTTTGAGGCCTACCTCAGCTCCTTCGCCGCCGAGGTCTTCCCGGAAATTAAACAGCGTCTCCTCAACGCCCGGGTGAGCCACAGGATTTTCCAACTCACCAGAGACGCGGCCTCATACACAGAGGCAGTGGAGCTGCTCAAAGGACAGTTCATGAGGCCGGTGTGGTGTTGGGCATTCTGACACACAGATGAGCCAACACAGTTGTATATGGTACAACGCTATTTTATTTAAACTTTCTATGTACAGTTTTGTCTTGATACTCTGCATGTGGGGATTCCCTGTTTGTGATGTTAAAACAGGTCGTGTCCGTGTCCTTGTCCCCAGACCTACTGTCCACCAGGTGTCGCGTTCGTGCTTTTATATGGTTCCTGTCTTTGTGTGTGATTGGTTGTGGCGTTGTGTGTTCTGATTTGTCTGTTGGTGTGTCCATCATGATGTGTGTGTTTGAATATCATGACATCCCCCCTTTTTACAAAGATATGTGCCTACGTGGTAATAAATATAATCGTGTCGTGAGTGCATCTAAGAGTGTGTGTGTGTTGTGTACGGCATGTGCATATGACGGAACTATTTACATCGGGCGATGCCGGGTGCGTCACATCAACAAGGTTGTACCATAACAGAACATAAATGCGAACGAGAGAAAAAAACTTGAACAGTGGTCCAGTCAGACGATATCTGGAACGATAAACAACAACAGGTTATAATACAGAAGTGTGTAACTTTTTGAACATATGAACGGTGTTATAAGTCCAATCTAATGGGCTTGCGACGAGTTCGGGTTGACCGCCTCAAGGGTGGGTCAAGAACCACCGGCTGATGTGCAAGCGTAGCCATGGGCGGCGATGGAGAGGGCGTGATCTGCGGCAGCTCCACAAAGTCATCCTCGGAAGACTGTTGAGGATCTGGCATGTGTGTACTGTGTGGCTGCGAGCGTGGAAGTCGGCGAAGGGCGCGCCGATTGCGGCGACGCACTGAACCATCCGGCATGCGAATCAGGAACGAGTGGGGAGCCACACGTCGGAGGACTTCGGCCGGTGCTGACCAGCCACCATACGGTTGATGGACGCGTACTTTGTCTCTGGAGGACAGGGAGGGCAGGTCCGTCGCTTGTGTGTCGTACTGACTTTTCTGGTGATCACGCTGCATTTGCATGTTCCGAAGAACCGTCTCATGGTCCGTTGTTGGTGCCAGGATGGATGGTACCATCGTCCTGAGGGAGCGACCCATTAGAAGCTGCGCTGGCGAGAGACCCGTGGAGAGCGAGGCCGATCGATAGGCCAGCAAGGCGAGGTTAAAGTCCGATCCGGCAGCAGCCGCCTTGCACAGGAGCCGCTTGGCAATGTGGACGCCCTTCTCTGCCTTCCCATTCGACTGTGGATGTAGAGGGCTGGATGTCACATGAGTGAAACCATATTCACGGCTGGCGAAACAGGGTCCATTGTCTGACATGACAGTCCTTGGAATGCCATGGCGAGCAAATGTTTCCTTGCAGGCCCCAATGACTGCGGACGACGTCAGATCATGTAGAGGCATGACTTCCGGGTAGTTTGAGAAGTAATCTACAATAATGATGTAATCTCTGCCGAGCGCGTGAAATAGGTCAACACCCACCTTCGCCCAGGGGGACGTCACCAACTCGTGTGGTAGAAGCGTCTCCGGAGGTTGCGCTGGCTGAAACCTCTGACAGGTTGTGCAATTGAGCACCATGTTGGCTATGTCTTCATTAATACCCGGCCAATATACCGCCTCTCGGGCCCTTCGTCTGCATTTTTCGATGCCCAAGTGGCCTTCGTGTCGTTGATTAAGAATCATCTGGCGCATGCTGTGCGGAATAACAATCCTGTCTAATTTCATAAGGACCCCGTCTATGTTGGTAAGGTCATCTCGCACATTATAAAACTGGGGGCACTGCCCTTTGAGCCACCCTTCCGCCATGTGGCGCATCACTCGCTGTAGAAGGGGGTCAGTCACCGTCTCTGCGCGTATGTGGGCCAGACTTGGGTCATCAGCTGGCAGATTTGCTGCTGTCAGAGTCACGTGTGCCTCAATTTGACGCACGAACCCCTCCGCATCTGGTGGTTTGCTCACTGCTCGGGAGAGCGTGTCCGCCACGATGAGATCCTTCCCCGGAGTGTAGATCAGTTCAAAATCATACCTCCTGAGTTTAAGTAAGATGCGCTGGAGGCGAGGGATCATGTCGTTCAGGTCTTTGTTAATGATGTTGACCAGGGGGCGGTGGTCAGTTTCAACCGTAAATCGTGGAAGACCATACACATAGTCGTGGAACTTGTCCAGTCCAGTTAACAAGCCCAGGCATTCTTTTTCTATTTGCGCGTAGCGCTGTTCGGTAGGGGTCATGGCTCGTGAGGCATATGCAACCGGGGCCCATTACGACGTGCTGTCTTTTTGCAGGAGTACCGCTCCAATACCAGATTGGCTGGCATCCGTTGAGATCTTTGTAGGGCGAGCCGTGTCAAAGAACACCAACACTGGTGCCGTGACCAGTTTGTGCTTGATCTCCTCCCATTCCAGCTGATGCGATTGTTGCCAGTGGAATTCCGTTGATTTTTTTACGAGATGGCGCATATTCGTTGTATGAGAAGCCAGGTTGGGAATGAACTTCCCAAGGAAGTTGACCATGCCCAAGAATCTTAGGACAGCCTTCTTGTCAGCCGGCCGTGGCATGGCTGTGATGGCGCTAACTTTGTCTGCATCGGGACGGACCCCTGATCGTGAGATGTGGTCCCCGAGGAATTTCAGCTCAGTCTGGCCGAAGGCACACTTGGCGCGGTTGAGACGCAGGCCATTTTGTCGTATGCAGGTGAAGACGCGTCGTAGACGATGCATGTGTTCCTGCGGAATGGTGGACCAAATGATGATATCGTCCACATATACACGTACCCCTTCGATGCCTTCCATCATCTGCTCCATAATGCGGTGGAAAACTTCAGATGCTGAAATGATGCCGAATGGCATCCGGTTGTAGCAGAATCTGCCGAAAGGGGTGTTGAACGTGCATAGTCTTCGGCTGGCCGGGTCCAATTGGATCTGCCAAAATCCTTTGGACGCATCCAATTTGGTAAATATTTTGACTTGCGCCATCTCGCTGGTGAGTTCCTCTCGTTTCGGGATGAGATAGTGTTCCCGCATGATGTTGTTATTCAGATCTTTAGGATCTATACATATGCGGAGCTCGCCAGAGGGCTTCTTTACACAGACCATGGAGCTGACCCATGGCGTGGGCTCCGTGACCCTGGATAAGACCCCTTGGTCCTGAAGAGCCTGCAGCTGCAACTTGAGGCAGTCTTTGAGTGGCGCAGGAACCCTGCGAGGTGCGTGAACGACAGGGATGGCGTCAGGTTTGAGTCGAATCTTGTACGTGTATGGCAATGTCCCCATGCCTTCAAATACCTCCTGGTTGTGAGCAAGGAGGGAATGGAGATTTGCGTGGAACTCAGCATCCGGGAAGTCGGATATCTCATCTGGAGAGAGAGACATAATGCGCTGTACCAGGTGAAGGACCTTACACGCCTGTGCGCCCAGTAACGAGTCTTTTGATGAGCCGACAACTTCGAAGGGGAGTGTGGCCGTGTGAGTCTTGTGAGTTATCTGTAGCTGGCAAGATCCTATGGACGGGATGACGTTCCCGTTATAATCAACCATCTTGAGCCGGGATGGCGTGATGGGTGGTTTGACCTTCATGGCCTGGAATTCAGAATATGCAATCAGGTTGGCGGATGCGCCGGTGTCCAGACGGAAGGTGACGCGCGATCGGTTGACCGTCAGGGTGGCACACCGCTCATCGGCTGGATTGATGGCATTGACCTTGTTGACATTGCTGACGGAAACGCGGAAGGCATCCTGGTCATCTGCATCACTTAACTGGAAGTCTTGATGCGTGGGCTGGACGGTCCTGACTTGTCTGCGAGATTGTCGGGGATGTGCAGGATCCATGGGTTGAGCCGCACGACAGTGGGCAGCATAGTGGCCCATCTTGCCACATCTGAGGCACTGTCGGTTTTTAGCAGGACATTGCCCTTTTAAATGTACAGCTCCACAATTGCCGCACGTCATGACGTCACGGCGTTCGTTGCGCCACTGCGCATGCGCAGTGCGATCTTGCGGTGGGCGCGCCTGCGCAGTGCGTCCCTCGATGTGGCCGTTATTTTTGGCGCGCACCAGCGCGGGAGACCGCGAAAAGCGCAGGAAGCGGCCGCTCTCGTCGGGGCCACGGGTCGGGAAGTAATCGACGGCCTGGATGCGTTCGGCGTCGTGGGCGGCCTGGCTTGCCGATTCGGCGGCTGGGGACCCCCTCCGTGCCAACTCAGATGCCTGAAATCGGGCAAAACGGCTGGTTGCATTCTTGTGGAGGACACAGGCTTCCACAGCAGACGCTAAGGTGAGGCCTTTTATTTTAAGAAGCTGCTGGCGTAGGCCACTAGAGGCAATGCCAAAAACAATCTGGTCCCTGATCATGGACTCTGTGGTGCTGCCGTAACTGCAGGACTGCGCTAGAATTCGGAGGTGCGTCAAAAAGGGTTGAAAAAGCTCCTCCTTACCTTGCAGGCGTTGCTGAAAGAGGTATCTTTCAAAACTTTCATTCACTTCAACATTAAAGTGCTGGTCCAGTTTGAGGATGACCGTGTCATACTTGGATTGGTTTTCCCCTTCTTCAAACACCAGTGAGTTGAAGACGTCGAGGGCGTGCTGCCCTGCGTGGAAGAGGAGCACTGCAATCTTCGTTTCATCCGAGGCACTCTGTATCTCGTTGGCTCAGGTGTACAGTTCAAATCGCTGCCTGAAGAGCTTCCAATTGGTACCAAGGTTCCCCGCGACTTGCAACGGCTGCGGTTTGTCGGTGCGGTCCATGTCCAGAATGGCAGGTTAGTTGGCAGGTATCGACCCACTCCTGTACCATGTGGTGTTGGGCGTTCTGACACACAGATGAGCCAACACAGTTGTATATGGTACAACGCTATTTTATTTAAACTTTCTATGTACAATTTTGTCTTGATACTCTCACGTGGGAATTCCCTGTTTGTGATGTTAGAACAGGTCGTGTCCGTGTCCTTGTCCCCAGACCTACTGTCCACCAGGTGTCGTGTTCGTGCTTTTATATGGTTCCTGTCTTTGTGTGTGATTGGTTGTGGTGTTGTGTGTTCTGATTTGTCTGTTGGTGTGTCCATCATGATGTGCATCTTTGAATATCATGACAGCCGGTGAACGAGGCACTCGCTCGACACCTCCTGACTACGCGTCGTCAGCACCAGGGTGAGTCTCTGGCTGAATACCTGCGTGAACTGAGAGTACTCGTCCGCAGTTGTAACTGCAGGACTGTCACAGCGGTCGAGCACGCGGAGCTGATGGTCCGGGACACCTATGTGGCAGGTGTCCGGTCCAGCTACATCCGGCAGCGGCTTCTAGAAAAGTGGGCCCTTGACCTCGAGGAGACTGTGAAGCTGGCTTCCTCGCTGGAAGTGGCCTTCCAGAGCCTGAATGCCTTCCTATCCGACCACGCGGCATCCTTGGTACGGCGGAGGTGCAGCCATCACCCAACCCAGGCGTGCCTCATTCCTGCGCCGTGCGGCAGCTGTCCAGCTCCGGAGGACCATGCTGTTACTTCTGCGGTCAGGGCCAGCACCCCAGGCAGCGTTGCCCGGCTCGCAACTCCACGTGTAACGAATGTGGCAAGAAGGGGAACTACATTAAGGCCCAGCTAAGCCTCAAAATCAAAAACCAAAAGCCTGTCAAACCCTGACACTCACAGACCCCGCAGCGTGGCATCGCGCCTGCCCGCAGCGCCTTCTGCTGACGCGTCACTCGCTGCGTGCGACCCATGGGGGCAGCCATCTTGGCCGACGTCGTCGACTCCGCCCGCCGCGTGCGAGCCATGGGGGCCGCCATCTTGTCTGACGTCATCGACGTCGAACGCCGCGTGCGATCCATGGGGGCTGCCATTTTGCGACCAGCACGACACACATCGCCATCAACTCAGCTCCATTCAACTATCAAAGGGCTGCGACATCCACTCTGAATGGCAACAATGTGGAGTGGCGGAATAAAAGAAAAGACATTAAGGATCAGCACAATCTACAGTTTCTGTCTCTTGTCTCTGTCACATGTCTTTTGTCTGCCTCTGTCTCAAAATAATATTGGAGGCCGTCCTACTCTGATTCTCGACCAATCTTGCCTCACCATCTACGATGCCACGGCTACCCTGCTCCCTGGACATCTTCATGGTAACAGAAGAAGACCATAATTAGGAACTGGGCTATGCCATTTGGCCCCTCGAGCCTGATCATCATTCACTAAGATCGTGGTTTATCTGATTGTGTCATCTAATTGATGGCCACCTACCCAAATGTTGTCAGGGGCAGCATGGTGGCACAATGGTTATCACTGCTGCCTCATGGTTCAACATGGACCCCGGTTCAAATCTGGCTTTGGGTGACTGTCTGGAGTCTGCACGTTCTCCCTGTGTCTGCGTGGGTTTCCTCCGGGTGCTCTGGTTTCCTCCCACAGTCCAAAGATGTGCAGGTTAGGTGAGATTATGGGGAGTGGGCCTTGGTAACGTGCACTTTCAGAGGCTCAGTGCAGACTCAATGGGCCGAATGGCCTCCTTCTTTCATTCGGAAATACCGCAACCCATCTTACCCCTCTCCTTGATATTCAAGATTATTTTGTCCTGTGTGACAAAGTGGAGACTGAGTGGCAAGTCAAGAGGCAACTGACCTCACTGCCCCCAGGCAGACCCATGACACATATTGACCTTATATTCTAAATGGTGCCCAAATGCATTCTCATGCACACTTGCCAAAGGTTTTAACCATCAGGTATTGAGGATAACCGCAGATTTTCCCACCTGGCCTCTCTCTCTACTGATGTGGAGATGCCAACCTTGGACTGGGGTGGGCACAGTAAGAGGTTAAAGTCCAATAGGTTTATTTGGAATCACTAGCTTTCGGAGTGCAGCTCCTTCACCAGGTGAGTCAAGAGGTAGGTTACACAAACGCAGCATATAAAGACAAAGTCAATGATGCAAGGTGATACTTTGAATGCAAATCTTTGCAGGTAATTAAGTCTTTACATGTCCAGATGGTGTGACTATCAAGAGGGATAATCACAGGTTAAAAAGATATAAATTGTCTCAACCCAGAACAGTAGGTAGGATTTCACAAGCCCAGGCCAGATGGTTGGGGGGGGGGGTTAAATGTAGTTAAATGTAGTGAGACATGAATCAGCGTATGAAGAGGACAACATTGGCCGAGTCGCACGAGTATGTACCGTGTACCTGGTGGGTGGTGTTCTCACGTGTAATGGTGGTATCCATGTCGATGATCTGGCACGTCTTGCAGAGATTGCCATGGCAGGGTTGTGTGGTGTGGTGGATGCTGTTCTGAAGGCTGGGTGGTTTGCTGCAAACGATGATCTGTTTGAGATTGCGCGGATGTTTGAAGGCAAGTAGTGGGGGTGGGGGGATGGCCTTGGCAAGATGTTTGTCTTCATCGATGACATGTTGAAGGCTCTGAAGAAGATGTTGTAGTTTCTACACTCCGGCGAAGTACGGGATGACGAAGGTTACTCTGTCGGTTCTGTATCGTGTTTGTCTCCTGAGGAGGTCGGTGCATTTTTTTACTGTGGCGCGTTTGAACTGTTGATCGATGAGTCATGCGCCATATCCCGTTCTTACGAGGGCATGTTTCAGCGTCTGTAGATGTCTGTTACATTCCTCCTCGCCTGAGCAGATCCTGTGTATACAGGACATTACTTTATTCCTCCATGGAAACTCTGTTGACAATTAACCATTTGGTGTTGCACACAACAATTGGTTGGATGTCATGAGGGAGTTGTTTGTTTTTCAACATGACCATCATAGTTCACAAGACCTTAAGACCATAAGACATAGGAGCAGTATTAGGCCACTCGGCCCATCGAGTCTGCTCCGCCATTCAATCATGGCTTATAATTTTCTCATCCCCAATCATAGAATTTTTTATCATAGAATTTTACAGTGCAGAAGGAGGCCATTCAGCCCATCGAGTCTACACAGGCTCTTGGAAAGAGCACCCTACCCAAGGTTAACACCGCCACCCTATCCCCATAACCCCATAAGCCAGTAACCCCACCCAACATTAAGGGCAATTTTGGACACTAAGGGCAATTTATCATGGCCAATCCACCTAACCCGCACATCTTTAGACTGTGGGAGGAAACCGGAGCACCCGGAGGAAACCCACGCACACACGGGGAGGATGTGCAGACTCCGCACAGACAGTGACCCAAGCCAGAATCGAACCTGGGACCCTGGAGCTGTGAAGCAATTGTGCTATCCACAAGGCTACCGTGCTGCCCCGTCTTCTCCTGTCTTCTCCCCATTACCCCTGATCCCCTTATTAATCAAGAACCTATCTATCTCTGTCTTAAACACACTCCCTGGTTTGCAGAAAGTGGGACAATCTTATAGTTTCTTGTGTGTTTTGTCCCACGGGACATTAGCAGATGGTTTTGTGTCTATGAGGTGGCATGATTCCAGCTGATGGTAATATTGGACAAATCAGTCCCAGAGTGAACACTGGCTTGGTAGATCCTAACTTTTTTTTTTAAACTGTGAAGAAGTCAGTTTCTGAACACATTCACAAGAGTCTGCCAGTCCACTCCTAACATAAAGAACAAAACTTTTATTCAACAAGAAAACATGAATTATATTACGCTAGAAAAACTGTTGAAAAGATTTCAAATAGGCACCAGAAAATGTCTCAATTTCATACTATTCCTTTTATCAAAGCAACCCTTACAGACACAAAAGCCCAGTGAAGATTTACCACTGTCTGAACACCTTGCTGTCTTAGCTCAGTTTCAAACAGATTTCTTCCTGCAGATTTCTGGGCATTCACTAGGTGCTTTTCTTCAGCTGGCATCTCTCCCAATCAAAAACTTACTCTTATTTCAACTTGAGTGTGAACACATGAGTTCCCTAAAATCAGTTCCCCAGCAAGCTCGCAGATTTACTCATTAGCAAGATTTGACTCGCTGCCTGAACTCTCTGGAACACACACACTAGGTTTAGATTTATTGTCATGTGTACCGAGTGAAAAGTATTGTTCTGCGTACAGTCCAGGCAGATCGTTCCATACATGAGAACATAGAACATACGATAAATGTGGGGATAAAGGGGTCTTTTTTAGGATGGCAGCCGGTGACTAGTGGTGTGCCTCAGGGGTCGGTGCTGGGACCACAACTTTTCACAATATACATTAATGATCTGGAGGAAGGAACTGAAGGCACTGTTGCTAAATTTGCAGATGATACAAAGATCTGTAGAGGGGCAGGTAGTATTGAGGAAGCAGGCGGGCTGCAGAAGGACTTGGACAAGCTAAGAGAGTGGGCAATGAAGCGGCAGCTGGAATACAATGTTGAAAAGTGTGAAGTTATGCACTTTGGAAGGAGAAATGGAGGCTTAGACTATTTTCTAAATGGGAAGATGCTGAGGAAATCAGAAGCACAAAGGGACTCGGGAGGCCTTGTTCATGATTCTCTTAAGGTTAATGTGCAGGGTCAGTTGGCAGTTAAGACGGTTGAGGACTCTGGGTCTGTACTCGGAGTTTCGAAGGATGAGGGGGGATCTTATTGAAACTTACAGGATACTGAGTGGTTTGGATAGAGTGGACGTGGAGAGCATGTTTCCACTTGTAGGAAAAACTAGAAACAGAGGACACAATCTCAGACTAAAGGGACAGAGATGAGGAGGAATTTCTTCAGCCAGAGGGTGATGAATCTGTGGAACTCTTTGCCGCAGAAGGCTGTGGAGGCCAAATCACTGAGTGTCTTTAAGACGGAGATCGATAGGTTCTTGTTTAATAAGCGGATCAGGGGTTATGGGAGAAGGCAGGAGAATGGGGATGAGAAAAACATCAGCCATGATTGAATGGCGAAGCAGACTCGATGGGCCGAGTGGCCTAATTCTGCTCCTACGTCTTATGGTCTAATACACAATGTAAATACATAGACATGGACATCGGGTAAAGCATACGGAGTGTAGTGTTACAGAGTAGAGAAGATGCATGGAGGGATCAGTGCAGTCCATAAGTGGGTCATTCAGGGGTCTGGAAGTATGGAAGAAGCTGTTTATGAATCTGTTCGTGCGTATCCTCAGACTTTTATATCTCCTGCCCAATGGGTGAAGTTGGAAGAGTGAGTAAGCCGGGTGGGAGGGATCTTTGATTATGCTGCCCACTTTCCCCAGGCAGCGGGAGGTGTAGATGGAGTCAGTGGATGGGAGGCAGGTTTGTGTGATGGACTGGGCTGTGTTCACGAATCTCTGAAGTTTCTTACGGGCTTGGGCCGAGCAGTTGCCATGCCAAGCTGTGATGCAGCCAATTAGGATGCTTTGTATGGTCCATCTATAAAAGTTGGTAAGAGAAAATGTGGACATGCCAAATTTCCTTAGTTTCCTGAGGCAGTATCGGCCCTACTAATTGCCCACCACTCTTCTATGTTTCTCTGTCTCTCTGTATCTTACTGGGTCCCTGTCTGTAGGCGGCAGTGCAGAATTTTCAATGTTATTTTTTGTTAACTTCACTAAACCACTCGCCCCTCGCCAACGCACCTCTTCACTTCAGGAATTGTAAAACCGTATTAAAAGTGCGTTTACACAGTGGGCCCCAGTATACAGCACCCAGCTCACAGCGATCGCTAAGTGAAAGGGTTTCCCCTTTCTTAACACCCAAATACAAAATGTAAATTAGACTTAAACTGCACAATGTTCCTAACAGAGGCCATCTATGTCCATGCATCCTACGGCCACTGTCACACTTGACTGCTGCATTTGAAAGCGAGCATAAAGGTATGGTGGAGCTCATTTACCTCCACATTGGCTGCATTCTCTTGCGTACACAGTGTCTTTTTGGTGGTATTGGTCTGACAAGTGAGAAACACGAGCAAAGTGGTTGTGTTGTTCACAGGTTTTACATTGTTCACCAGTAGCAGGATGACACTCTGCCCAGTGTGGGTGAACACTGCCACAGTGAGAACATTGTTTGCACAAACCACAACTGAGTTTGTGAGACAGTTGTCAGTGTAAGCGCTGAACAGTGTTCACAGTATTTGTACTTAGAGTGTGGTAGTTATATTTTCCAGCCTCCACCTCGGTAGCTCTGGTCTCTGAAAGCGCTAATGATCTTGGTAACAGCTGCAAAGCTTTCTGAATGTCTTGAGTGCTTTTCAACGTGGTTGCCTGGAGAGACAACCTTTGATTATTTGCGTTTTGATTTCCCTTTCAATATGTTCCACTCACCAAAGTCACATATGGTTGCTAGTTGCCTCAAGCGGGTGCAATATTGGTCAATTGTCTCATTTGCTTTTTGTGTCAGAAGATGCTTATTTTGTACATTGTATTTTACTTGAGCATGAAGTAGGACATTAGTGCATCTGTGGCTGAGTCGTAGTCATTTTGCTCATGTCTAAGTGTCTCAAAAATATTTTTCAGGCAAGCCTTTTCTTTTCTATCACCTGTGGTTGTAAAGTCTGCTTAAATAAGGCCCAGCAACGTTTGCAACATGGGAAAACAGATGATAGCTCCAAATGCGGACTTGGATTTCCAAAAGGCACTTTGATAAGGTGCCACATCAAAGGCTACTGCACAAGTTAAGAGCTCATGGTATTAAGGGTAAGATATTAGCACGGACAAAGGATTGGTTAGCAGCAGGAAGCTGAGAGTAAGCCTAAATGGGTCTTTTTCAGATTGGCAAGCTGTAACTAGTGAAGTGCCATAGGGATCAGTGCCCTCAATGATTTATAATCTATATCGATGCATTGGATGAAGGGACTAAATGTATGGTAACTAAATTTGCTGATGACATCAAGATAGGCCGGGAAGTATGCAGTCAAGAGGTGGCAGCGAGTCTGAAAAGGGATAAAGACAGGTGAAGTGGGTAGGGAAAAACTTTGCAGATGGAGTATAATGTGGGTAAATGTGAGCTTGTCCTCTTTGGCAGGATGAATAGAAAAACAGTATTCTATTTGAATGGAGAGAGATTACAGAACTTAGAGGTACAGAGGGATCTGGGTGTCCTAGTGCATGAATCATTTCAAGTTAGTCTGCAGCTACAGCAAGTGATTCGGAAGGAAAATTTAATGTTGGTGTTTCATAGATTATCATAGAATGTACAGTGCAGAAGGAGGCCATTCGGCCCATCAAGTCTGCACCGGCTCTTGGAAAGAGCACCCTACCCAAGTTCAACACCTCCACCCTATCCCCATAACCCAGTAACTCCACCCAACACTAAGGGCAATTTTGGACACTCAGGGCAATTTATCATGGCCAATATTACAAGGGGAATGAAATATAAAAGCAGGACTTTACTGCAGCTGTACAGAGCCTTGGTGAGGCCACATCTGGAATACTGTGTACAGTTTTGGTCTCCTTATTTGTAAAAAAATATATGAATGTATTGGAAGCAGTTCAGAGAAAGTTCACTTGCCTCATTCCTGGGATTTGGGGCTTATTTATGAAGGAATCTTGAACAGGTTGGGCTTTTACCCATTGGATTTTGGAAGAATGAGGTGACCTTATTGAAACATTTATGATCCTGAGAAAACTGGATAGGATGGATACCAAGAGAATGTTTCCAATTGTGGAGGAAACCGAAATCATGGTGCCATAGAATGCCTCCAGTGCAGAAGGAGGTGCACCAACCTGCTGGAAGAAATGAATGAAAAGAAATGAAAATGAAATGAAAATCACGTATTGGCACAAGCTGTGATTGACAGCTTCCAGACGCACACACAGCTGTGAGCCTTACTTTATTCAACTTCCATCATAGTTCAGTAACTCTGAAGCACTCTGACCACAATGCTTATAAACATCAACCATATCAAAGAGAGTTGAGTGCTGTCAATATCCAACTGAGCATTTAAAAATCACTCGAGCATGAAGGTGCGGTGGGGTGGGGGGGGGGGTGTTGTTGGGTGATTGGAATTCAATTAACTTTCTTTGAAGTGGTTGATGTTTGTAAACATTTTTGTGGCAAAGGGTAGTGAATTGCTTCCTGATTTGCTCTCTCAGCAGGAGGCAAAACAGTTGCAATTAACCTCCGGTGGGTGAACATAGTCTCCCAAACGGAAAATCTCGGCTATTGTACTTTTTAACGTGTGTCTCTGTTTGTGTATCTACATGAGTATGTATCTGCTACGGTGCCGTCCATGGATATACATACACAAAGTGGTTAGCCCTGTTGCTTCACAGCGCCAGGGACCTGCGTTCGATTCCCGACTTGGGTCATTGTCTGTGTGGAGTCTGCATGTTCTCTCCGTGTCTGCATGGGTTTTCTCCGGGTGCTCCGGTTTCCTCCTACAGTCCCAAAAGACTTGCTTGTCACGTGAAATGGACATTCTGAATTCTCCCGCAGTGTACCTGAACAGGTGCCGTGGTATGGCGACCAGGGGATTTTCACAGTAATTTAATTGCAGTGTTAATATCTGCCGACTTGTCACACTAATAAAGATATTATTATTATGTGTATGTGTAACTATGTGAAGATGTATCTGTATCAGTTTGTGTTTGTGTATCTCAATGAATGGTATCTCTGTGTGTATGTTGTATGCCTACGTGAACAAGTATCTCTGTATGTGTGTGTATGTCTGTGTGTGTGTATCTATGTAATCATGTGTCTATGTGAGTCCATGTACCTATGTGAATATGTATCTGTGAGTGTCTGTATATCTACGTGAATGTGTATCTGTGTTTGTGTTTCTATGTGAACATGTATGTGTTTCTGTCTGTGTATCGATGTGAATGCGTATCTGTGTACCTATATGAACATTTAAGCAGCATGGTAGCATGGTGGTTAGCACAATTGCTTCACAGCTCTAGGGTCCCAGGTTCGATTCCCGGCTTGGGTCACTGTCTGTGCGGAGTCTGCACGTTCTCCCCGTGTGTGCGTGGGTTTCCTCCGGGTACTCCGGTTTCCTCTCACAGTCCAAAGATGTGCAGGTTAGGTGGATTGGCCGTGCTAAATTGCCCTTAGTGTCCACAATTGGCCTCAGTGTTGGGTGGGGTTACTGGGTTACGGGGATAGAGTGGAGGTGTGGGCTTGGGTAGGGTGCTCTTTCAAAGAGCCGGTGCAGACTCAATGGGCCGAATGGCCTCCTTCTGCACTGTAAATTCTGTGAATTTTGTGATGTACGTGTTTCTGTGTATCTATGGGAAAGGGTAGCTGTGTGTGTCTGTGTTTGTGTGCCTGTATGAACACTTATGTGTGTATGTCTCTGTATCTACGTAAACAGTAACTTCATTGGAGTGTTAATGTCAGCCTACTTGTGACAATAATAATGATCATTATTATCTGTGTATCAGTATGTGTCTGTGTATCTGCAAGAATGTGTGTCTGTGTATCTACGGAAATATGTATCTGTGTGTGTATCTACATGAATGCGTATATGTGTGACTGTGTTTGAGTATCTCAATGAATGTGTACCTGTGTGTGTATGTCTATTTATTTATGGGAACGGGTAGCTGTGTGTGTATCTACGTGAATGTGTATCTGGGTGTTTTTGTTTTCTACGTGAATGTGTGCCTGTGTGTGTATCTACGTGAACATGCATCTGTGTGTGTATGTGTTTCTCTATCTACGTGAACATGTATCTGTGTTATGTGTCTGTGTTCATCTATGTGAATGGGTATCTGTGTGTGTCTATGTGTGTATCTACGTGAATGTGTATCCTTGTGTATCTATGTGAATGTGTATCTGTGTGTGTCTATGTGTGTATCTACGTGAATGTGTATCCATGTGTGTCTATGTGTGTATCTACGTGAATGTGTATCCGTGTGTATCTACGTGAATGTGTGCCTGTGTGGGTCTCTGTTTGTGTGTCCTTGTGAATGTGTATCTGTGTGTGTCTGTGTGTATCTTCATGAATGTTTTTCTATGTGAGTCTGTGTTTGTGTATCTATGTAAACACATATCTTTGTGTATGTGTATCTATGTGAACATTTATCTGTGCGTGGCTGTTTGTGTGTCTATACAAACATGTATGTGTGTGTATCTACGTGAATCTGTATCAGTGTGTTTGTGTATCTATGTGAATGTGTGTATCTGTGTGTATCTATGTGTGTGTCGGTGTGGACATATTTTTATTTGTGTGCCTGTGATTATGTACGTGTGTTTGTCATGTTAGTGTGTGCCTCTGTCAGTGTGTGATGAAAGAAATGAGTGTGTATATTTCTTTGTGTTGGAAGGTTGGATTTGACCCCGTGAGAATTGTTTTTCAATTGAATCTTGACAGCTGTGAGTTGCTGCACTTTTTTGTGGGTCAACGGCGCAGCACAAGGAAATCTTTTCTTAGTATTGCTGACGTTGCCGATTAATTGGACACTAATGGTGACTGAGTTGCTATGGCTACAATGGACTGTCACGAACAGCGAAAGGGTGTGCACAGCTACATATTTTTAAGTATCGTTGCTCAGAAAAATAGTTTGGGGTCAGGCCGTTATGTGTCTGTCATGATATTCAAACACACACATCATGATGGACACACTAACAGGCAAATCAGAGTACACAACACCACAACCAATCACAGACAAGAACACCAACCACATAAAAAGCACGAGCACGACACCTGGAGGTCAGTAGGTCTGGGGAGAAGGAAGCATGAAAGAGCTGTTGAAACACCACAAGCAGGGAGCCCCCCACGTGCAGAGTGCAAAGACCAAGTTGTAAATAGTGAGTTTAAATAAACAAGCGTTGTACCATATGCAACTGTGTTGGCTCTTCTGTGTGTTAGAACACCCAACACCACATGGTACAGGAGTGGATCGATACCTGCCTACCAACCTGCCATTCTGGACATGGACCACACCGGCAAACCGCAGCCGATGCAAGTCACGGGGAACCTAGGCACCAACTGGAAGCTCTACAGGCAGCGATTTGACCTGTACATCCGTGCCACCGAAAAACAGAATGTCTCGGATGATTCGAAGATTGCAATGCTCCTCTTCTACGCAGGCCCCCACCCAAATGATGTCTTTAATTCACTGGTGTTCGAGGAAGGCGAAAACCAGGCCAAATATGACACGGTCATCCTCAAAATGGACCAGCACTTTCAAACTGAAGTAAACGAAACTTTCGAAAGATACATCTTTCAGCAACGCCTGCAAGGTAAGGAGGAGCTTTTTCAACCCTTTTTGACGCACCTCCGGATTCTAGCGCAGTCCTGCGGTTACGGCACCACCACAGAGTCCATGATCAGGGACCAGATTGTTTTTGGCGTTGCCTCCAGTGGCCTACGCCAGCAGCTTCTTAAAATAAAGAGCCTCACCTTAGCGTCTGCTGTGGAAGCCTGTGTCCTCCATGAAAATGCGACCTGCCGTTTTGCCCGATTTCAGGCGTCCGAGTTGGCACGGAGGGGGTCCCCAGCCGTCGAATCGGCAAGCCAGGCCGCCCACGACGTTGAACGCATCCAGGCCGTCGATTTCTTCCCGCCCCACGGCCCGGACGACAGCGGCCGCTTCCCGCGCTTTTCGCGGTCTCCCGCGCAGGTGCGCGCCAAGAATAACGGCCACAACGAGGGACGCACTGCGCAGGCGCGCCCACCGCAAGATCGCACTGCGCATGCGCAGTGGCGCAACGAACGCCGTGACGTCATGACGTGCAGCAAGTGTGGAGGTCTACACTTAAAAGGGCAATGTCCTGCAAAATACCAACAGTGCAACAGATGTGCCATGATAGGCCACTACGCAGCCCGCTGTCGTGCGGCTCAACCCATGGATCCGGCGCATCCTCGACAACCTCGCACACGAGTCAGGACCGTCCAGCCCACGCATCAAGACTTCCAGTTAAGTGATGCAGATGACCAGGATGACTTCAGAGTTGCCGTCATTGATGTCAACAAGGTCAATGCCATCAATCCAGACGATGAGTGGTGTGCCACCCTGACGGTCAACCGATCGCGCGTCGCCTTCCGTCTGGACACCGGCGCATCCGCCAACCTGATTGCTTACTCTGCAGTCCAGGCCATGAAGGTCAAACCACTCATCACACCATCCCGGCTTAAGATGGTTGACTATAACGGGAACGTTATCCCGTCCGTAGGATCTTGCCAGCTACAGGTGACTCACAAGAGGTACACGGCCACACTCCCCTTCGAAGTTGTGGGCTCATCAAAGGACTCGTTACTGGGCGCACAAGCGTGTAAGGTCCTTCACCTGGTACAGCGCATCATGTCTCTCTCTCCAGATGAGATATCCGACTTCCCGGATGCTGAGTTCCACGCGAATCTCCATTCCCTCCTCGCTCACAACCAGGAGGTTTTTGAAGGCATGGGGACATTGCCACACACGTACAAGATTCGACTCAGACCGGACGCCATCCCTGTCGTTCACGCACCTCGCAGGGTTCCTGCGCCTCTCAAAGACCGCCTCAAGGCACAACTGCAGATTCTTCAGGACCAAGGGGTCCTATCCAAGGTCACGGAGCCCACGCCATGGGTCAGCTCCATGGTCTGTGTAAAGAAGCCCTCTGGCGAGCTCCGTATATGTATAGATCCAAAAGATCTGAACAACAACATCATGCGGGAACACTATCCCATCCCAAAACGAGAAGACCTCACCAGCGAGATGGCGCGAGCCAACATATTCACTAAATTGGATGCGTCCAAAGGATTCTGGCAGATCCAACTGGACCCGGCCAGCCGAAGACTATGCACATTCAACACCCCTTTTGGCAGATTCTGCTACAACCGGATGCCATTCGGCATCATTTCGGCATCTGAAGTATTCCACCGCATTATGGAGCAGATGATGGAAGGCATCGAAGGGGTACGTGTATATGTGGACGATATCATCATTTGGTCCACCACTCCGCAGGAACACATGCATCGTCTTCGACGTGTCTTCACCCGCATACGGCAAAATGGCCTGCGTCTCAACCGTGCGAAGTGTGCTTTCGGCCAGACGGAGCTGAAATTCCTCGGGGACCACATCTCAAGGTCCGGGGTCCGTCCCGATGCAGACAAGGTTAGCGCCATCACAGCCATGCCACGACCGGCTGACAAGAAGGCTGTCTTAAGATTCCTGGGCATGGTCAACTTCCTTGGGAAGTTCATTCCCAACCTGGCTTCTCATACAACAAACATGCGCCATCTCGTAAAAAAATCGACGGAATTCAACTGGCACCAGTCGCATCAGCAGGAATGGGAGGAGCTCAAGCACAAACTGGTCACGGCACCAGTGCTGGCCTTCTTTGACGCGACTCGCCCTACAAAGATCTCAACAGACGCCAGCCAATCTGGTATTGGAGCGGTACTCCTGCAAAAAGACAGCACGTCATCATGGGCCCCGGTTGCGTATGCCTCACGAGCCATGACCCCTACCGAACAGCGCTACGCGCAAATCGAAAAAGAATGCCTGGGCTTGTTAACTGGACTGGACAAGTTCCACGACTATGTGTATGGCCTGCCACGATTCACGGTCGAAACTGACCACCGCCCCCTGGTCAACATCATTAACAAAGACCTGAACGACATGACTCCTCGCCTCCAGCGCATCTTACTCAAACTCAGGAGGTACGATTTTGAACTGATCTACACTCCGGGGAAGGAACTCATAGTGGCGGACACTCTTTCCCGAGCAGTGAGCACACCACCAGATGCGGAGGGGTTTGTGCGTCAAATTGAGGCACACGTGACTCTGACAGCAGCAAATATGCCAGCTGATGATCCTTGTCTGGCCCACATACGCGCAGAGACGGCGACTGACCCTCTGCTGCAGCGAGTGATGCGCCACATGACGGAAGGGTGGCTAAAAGGGCAGTGCCCCCAGTTTTACAATGTGCGAGATGATCTCACCAATATAGACGGGGTCCTTATGAAATCGCATAGGATCGTCATTCCACACAGTGTGCGCCAGATGATTCTTCGTCAACTACACGAAGGCCACTTGGGTGTCGAAAAATGCAGACGAAGGGCCCGGGCGGCGGTATATTGGCCGGGTATTAATGAAGACATAGCCAACATGGTGCTCAACTGCACAACCTGTCAGAGGTTTCAGCCGGCGCAACCTCCGGAAACACTTCTACCACACGAGATGGTGACGTCCCCCTGGGCGAAGGTGGGTGTTGACCTATTTCACGCGCTCGGCAGAGATTACATTGTTATTATAGACTACTTCTCAAACTACCCGGAAGTCATGCCTCTCCATGATCTGACGTCGTCCGCAGTCATTGGGGCCTGCAAGGAAACGTTTGCTCGCCATGGCATTCCAAGGACTGTCATGTCAGACAATGGACCTTGTTTTGCCAGCCGTGAATGGTCGTCCTTTGCCGCAGCATATGGTTTCACTCATGTGACATCCAGCCCTCTGCATCCACAATCGAACGGGAAGGCTGAAAAGGGTGTCCACATCGCAAAGCGGCTCCTGTGCAAGGCGGCTGATGCCGGATCGGACTTTAACCTTGCCTTGCTGGCCTATCGATCGGCCCCGTTATCCACGGGCCTCTCGCCAGCGCAGCTACTAATGGGTCGCTCCCTCAGGACGACGGTACCTTCCGTCCTGGCACCGACAACAGACCATGAGGCGGTTCTTCGGGACATGCAACTGCAGCGTGATCGCCAGAAAGGTCGGTACGACACACGAGCGACGGACCTGCCCCCCCTGTCCTCCGGAGACAAAGTACGCGTCCATCAACCGTATGGTGGCTGGTCAGCACCGGCCGAAGTCCTCCGACAAGTGGCTCCCCGCTCGTTCCTGGTTCGCATGCCGGATGGTTCCGTGCGTCGCCGCAATCGGCGCGCCCTTCGCCGACTTCCACGTTCACAGCCACACAACACGCCAGATCCTCAACAGGCTTCCGAGGATGACTTTGTGGAGCTGCCGCACATCACGCCCTTTCCATCGCCACCCATGGCCATGCCTGCACAGCAGCCGGTGGTTCTTGATCCACCCTTAAGGCGGTCAACCCGAATTCGTCGCAAACCCATTAGAATGGACTTATAATACAGTTCATATGTTTAATAAGTTGGACAATTTTACATGATAACCTGTTGTTGTTTATCGTTCCAGATGTCGTCTGACTGGACAACTGTTCAAAATTTTTTTTTCTTCTTCTCTCGTTCGCATTTCTGTTATGTTATGGTACAACTGGATTCATGTGACGCACTCGACATCGCCCCATGTACATAGTTCCGTCATAGACACATGCTGCACACGACACACACACACTCTTAGATGCACTCACGTCACGATCATATTTATTACCACGTAGGCACATATCTTTGTAAAAAGGGGGGATGTCATGATATTCAAACACACACATCATGATGGACACACTAACAGGCAAATCAGAGTACACAACACCACAACCAATCACAGACAAGAACACCAACCACATAAAAAGCACGAGCACGACACCTGGAGGTCAGTAGGTCTGGGGAGAAGGAAGCATGAAAGAGCTGTTGAAACACCACAAGCAGGGAGCCCCCCACGTGCAGAGTGCAAAGACCAAGTTGTAAATAGTGAGTTTAAATAAACAAGCGTTGTACCATATGCAACTGTGTTGGCTCTTCTGTGTGTTAGAACACCCAACACCACAGTGTCTGTGTCAGTGAAACAGAAAAAGAGGAGGAGGTCGTTCAACTCCTGAAGCCCGTCTCACTATTCAATTCGATCATGGCCGATCTGAGTCTCAACTCCAGCCACCTGTTTAGGTTCCAAAACACTGGCCAAGCAGAAATTTGTCAATCTCAGTTTAGAACATTTTAGTTCGCTCAGGGCCTCAGCAGCTTTTTGCAGGAGAGTGTTCCGGACTGCCGTTAAATGTTGTTCGAAGATGTGGGCCGGGATTCTCCCGTTTCCCAACCGCGCCTTTCCCAGCGGGCGACTCTGGTTCCGCCGCTGTCAATGGGAATTCTCATTAAAGCCACTTCACGCCGCTGGGAAACCAGCGGGAGGTGGTGCGCTCCTGACGGGTGGGACCAGAGAATCCCCCCATCCACTCCGCCAGCGAACGGCTGGAGAAGTTCGGACCACGTTTCCTGATATCACCCCTAATGCCCTGGTTCTGATGTTCCCTCTGTTCTGGACTCCCCCCACCAAAGCTACTAGTTTCTCCCTGACTACCCTGTCCAAACCTTTAACCTCCTTAAATGGCACAGTCGGAGAGCCCTTCGGTCTTCAGAACTTGGCTGGTGGAATACAAGCCGAGTCCAGACAGCCAGCTCTATCTCTTTCAATTCCCGGCCACCATCACACCTGACCTGCAGTGGGAGGCTGCAGCATCGATGGAATTTTATCTCGGAGCCTTATCCATGATTGCTGTTGACACCATGTCTGAGTGACGAGATCAATGCTGGCCACCTCCCACACTCAGCACTGAATCTCAGGTACATCTTTAAAAAGGGGTCTGGGGCTCGAGTTGGGGTGGAGTGTGTCAAAAACTAGAGGACTCCGATTTAAGGTGATGAGCAAAAGAACCAACGGTGACAGACGGGAACATTTTCTACACGGGTTAGGATCTGGAACGCACTGTCTGAAAATGTGGTGGAGGCAAAATTAATCATGGCTTTCAAAAGAGAATTGAATCATTGCCCGAAAGGAAAATGCTTGCATGTCCTCATGGGAAAGTGGGACGAGCTAAACTTCGTTGACAGAGAACCAGCACCTACACGACGGGCCGAATTCTTCGGTTTCGTCCATGGCGGGATCCGGTGCGAGCGGGAATGGAGAATTTGGCAGTCCAGCCAACATTCCATTCATTTTCAATGGCACCAGAAAAGTCCAGGTCGCTAATGAGGATGGAGACTCCGACCCCCAGGCTGAATACGGAGAAAGAAGATGTGAACATGCCAACAAGGAGAAAGCCTAAGCCATTCAGCCCTTCGAGCCTGCTCCGTAACTTAATAGGAACATGGCAGATCTGATAGTAACTTCTAATCTGCATCCCCGATACCCTTGCTTACCAAGAATCTCTCCACTTACGCCTTAAAAATATTCTAAGCCTCTGCTTTCATCGCCTTCTCAGGGAGACAATTCCAAAGACTCACTGAGAGAATTCTTTTTGCCTCATCTCCATTCTAAATGTTGGCACGGTGGCACAGTGGTTCGCACTGCTGTCTCGCACCTCCAGGGTCCCAGAATCCGGCCTCGGGTGACTGTGCGGAGTTTTTACTTTCTCCCCGTGTCCGAGTGGGTTTCCTCCGGGTGCTCCGCTTTCCTATCACTGTCCAAAGACGTGCAGGTTAGGTGGATTGGCCACGCTAAATTGCCCCTCAGGACTAAAGGTTGAGTGGTGCTGCTGGGTTGTGGGGATGTGGTGGAGGCATCGGCTGTGGGAGGAAACCGGAGCACCCGAAGGAAACCCACGCAGACACGGGGGGGAAAGTTTAAATTTCATACAGACAGGTACCCGAGGCCGGAATTGAACCTGGGACCCTGATAGGAGAGTGGTTTGTCATTGTCTACTGCAGTGTGGCTGACCAGGAAACACCTCCTGCCATCAGGCGTGTTGAACGGTTTTACAGTATGTTTGGCCATGTTATGAACAAACCTTCCATCACCATTTAAGCCCTGAAATGCGGCTTGCACCCAGAGTTTCAGGCCCAACAATTGGCACCTTATTCACTGCATCACAATACCTTCTGTTTTCCACATGCCCGTCCACATGAGGTCCTGCAGAAGATAATAAAAGACAAGAGTTTATTTAAATTTGCTTGAAGCATCTGGAAATGTGTCCAAAGAGGTCCAAGTGTAATCCTTTCATTGCACATGAGCGAGGTCAAAATCCTAGAACTTCCGGCAGCATGGTGGTGCAGTGGTTAGCAGTGCCTCACGGCGCCGAAGTCCCAGGTTCGATCCCGGCCTTGGGTCACTGTCTGTGTGGAGTTTGCACATCCTCCCCGTGTTTGCGTGGGTTTCGCCCCCACAACACAAAGATGTGCAGGGTAGGTGGATTGGCCACGCTAAATTGCCCCTTAATTGGGAACAAAAAGAATTGGGTACTCTAAATTAAAAAGCAAAATCTGGGAACTTCCTCCCTAACGGAACTCTGGGTGTGCCTATACCACATGGACTGCAGTGGTGCAAAAAAAAAAAGCAGCTTACCACAATTTCTCAATGGCAATTAGGGGTGGGCAGTAAATCCGGGCCTAGCCTGCAATTCCCACATTCCATGAATAAAAAAATGCACCTGTTAGGGTAGAGAAGAGAAGAATTTTGGGTGAACACCTTAACCACCTTCCAATGTCATTGGACAGACATGGTGTTCCTGTACACTTAACAGACACAGAAAAATTCATACTGGTGTGAAGAATCATAAATCCAAATTCATTTTTATAAATGATTCTAAGTTATATACAAGCACAGTCTTATTCATATTTGATTAGAGGAAAATATGGCTCATATAGCATTAGCAGAGCAAATTGGATGGGATTAGTACAGAGGCGACCTTCCTGGTAGATGTACGCAGTTTGCAGTGTGTGTCAAGTGGATAGATTAAAACGGAACAAGGAACTCCTTCCTATCAAGGAAATGGTGCTAATTGATCTTTTAATCAAAGGTGTTATCTGATTCTTTGAGTAAATGAGAAAATCAATTAAAATTTCCCACAATCTGTATGACAAATCGATAAATCCCAGGGATATCACGGTCAGGATCAATAATCTTTGAAGTGTTGGACAGGATTCCATCCAGGACAAGTCAGCCCACTTGATCAGCACCTTATCCACCACCTTAAGCATTTTCTCCCTCCGCCACCAACACACAGTGGCAGCCGTGTGTACCATCGACAAGATGCGCTGCAGCAAATTTTCAAGCCTCCTTGATTGGCAGCATCTTCCAAGCCCCGTGACCTCTACCACCAAGAAGGAGAAGGGCAGCAGATGGATGGGTACACCACCACCACCAGCAGGTTCCCCAGCAAGCCACAAATGAGCCTGACTTGGAAAGATATTGCCGTTCCTTCACTGTCGCTGGGTCAAACACCTGCAACTCGCTCCCTGACAGATCTGCGGGTGCACCAACACCACATGGACTGCAGCGATTTAAGAAGGTGGCTCATATCACATTTTCAAGGGCATTTAGAAATGGGCAATAAATGCCAACCTGACAACAGTCTACGGAAAAATAAGAAGGGAACACAAGATCACAGAGTTCGCAGGAGTTCATCGCCGAGAGCTTGTCCCATGATTCCATTAGATTGGAGTTCATCTGTACCTCTACATAATCATAGATTATCATAGAATTTACAGTGCAGAAGGAGGCCATTCGGCCCATCGGGTCTGCACCGGCTCTTGGAAAGAGCACCCTACCCAAGGTCAACACCTCCACCCTATCCCCATAACCCAGTAGCCCCACCCAACACTAAGGGCAATTTTGGACACTAAGGGCAATTTATCATGGCCAATCCACATAACCTGCACATCTATGGACTGTGGGAAGAAACCGGAGCACCCGGAGGAAACCCACGCACACACAGGGAGAACGTGCAGACTCCGCACAGACAGTGACCCAAGCCGGAATTGAACCTGGGACCCTGGAGCTGTGAAGCAATTGTGCTATCCACAATGCTACCATGCTGCCCTTGTCTTGTACCTTGTCTTGGCTCCATCTCCCTCGATACCATCAATTCAGTGTCAACCACGGCTCATTCTGTTTCACTCTCGCCTCTGACTTGGCGATTGAGGTTTGAATTCACAAGTGCCAGGGATCTGGGGACAAAATAATAATTATAATAATGATCTTTATTGTCTTCCATTAACACTTCAATGAAGCTTCTGTGAAAATCCCCTCGTCGCCACATTCTGTCTCCTGTTCGGGTACACGGAGGGAGAATCCAGAATGTCCAATCCACCTAACCTCCACGTCTTTTCGGACTTGTGGGAGGAAACCGGAGCACCCGGAGGAAACCCGCGCAGACACGGGGAGAACGTGCAGACTCTGCACAGACAGTGTCCCAAGCCGGGAATCGAACCTGGGACCCTGGCGGCGCTGTGAAGCAACAGTGCTAACCTGGGGCGAAATTCTCCGGTATCGGTGCGATGTCCGCCGACTGGCGACCAAAATGGCGCAAATCAGTCGGGCATCGCGCCGCCCCAAAGGTGCGGAATGCTCCGCATCTTGGGGGGCCGAGCCTCAACCTTAGGGGGCTAGGCCCGCGCCGGACAAATTTCCACCCCGCCAGCTGGTGGAAAAGGCTTTTGGTGCCCCGCCAGCTGGCGCGGAAATGACATCTCCGGGCGGAACATGCGCGGGAACGTTAGCGGCCGCTGACGGCATTCCCGCGCATGCGCAGTGGAGGGAGTCTCTTCCGCCTCCACCATGGTGGAGACTGTGGCGAAGGTGGAAGGGAAAGAGTGCCCCCACGGCACAGGCCCGCCCGTGAATCGGTGGGCCCCGATCGCGGGCCAGGCCACCGTGGAGGCACCCACCAGGGCCAGATCGCCCCGCGCCCCCCCCAGGATCCGGAGCCGGCCCGCGCTGCCTTGTCCCGCCGGTAAGGTAGGTGGTTTAATCTACGCCTGCGGGACAGGCATTTTAGCGGCGGGACTTCGGCCCATCCGGGCTGGAGAATCGCGGGGGGGGCCCGCCAACCGGCGCGGTGCGATTCCCGCCCCCGCCGAATATCCAGTGCCGGAGAATTCGGCAACCGGCGGGGGCGGGATTCACGCCAGTCCCCGGCGATTCTTCGACCCGGCGGGGGGGTCGGAAAATCTCGCCCCTGATACCTCAACAGAGTGTGGAAGGGGTGCTACACTGTCGGAGGTACTGCCTTTCAATTGAGACTGTAAGCCGTTTGCCCTCTTAGGTGGCTGGGAAAGTTATCCTGGGTCTGCTGTTAATATTTGTCCCTCAGCCAACATCACTTAGAGTATCGGGTCACTATTCATTATTGATTGCGGGAGGTTGCTGTGTTTCCTGCATTGCAGCAATCAATACACTCCAAGTTGTTTGCAAACCCTTTTTGGAACATACTGAAGTTGTGAAAGGCACTATCCAAATGAAATCTTTAATTCCCTTTAACCTTAACTGACAATGTGAAATCTCCAATTGATGTAGCTTCTATTTTGCACTATTTGTTTGAAGACTGTGGAGAACAATTTGTGAAATAAGTAACTGCCTATTTTGATGTATCTTTCCTTATGTAAATGCTTTTTATAAAGAAAGCAAGGGTGAAAATGTCACTGCTGAAGTCTCAACACTGCGAGAAAATCCAATTCAAATAAGTTTTCATGAAAAGCGTGATCCATTAAAATCTGTGAAAAGGTTTTATGGCCTTCAACAAAAATACAATTCTGGATGATCCGACTGTATTTCTGCATTATAAATCAAGTCGAAAGGCAGTTCATATTGCCAGGATTACATCAGCTCTCAATAAAATTTGCAAATTCGAGTTCACTGATCTGCCTGTGAGGATATTGATAAAAATTGCTGCAAAAATGTTGCTGAAACTGTCAACTGATCCAAGGTGATGAATGGCACTGAAACAAACCTTCTCTTTATTTCACACTGGTATTCACAGCCGTTTCGGCTGTGGTGCAGTGTGTATGTGGCACTCTTTGACTGCCGCAGGTTCAAGTCCACCTTCAAAGACCTGAATGCATAACCCAGGCTGACACCACAATGCAGTACTGAGAGAGTTCTGTGCTGTAGGAGACATTAAGTTCGATGGGACATTAAATGGAGACCCCCTTTCTGCCCTCCTCCCACGAGGATGTGAAAGGCCTCATGGCAATATTTTGAAGGCGAGCAATTGGAGGTCCTGGCCAACGCTTATCTCGCAACCAGCTCCGGCAAAACATTGCAGGTTCTGGGATCCTGCTGTGCACAAATTGGCGGCATTGTTTTCTCCATTACAACTTTGACTGCACTTCAAAAGCTGTAAAGCGCTTTGGGACATCATTTATGAGAAATGCTAAATAAACGCAAGTTCTTTCTTTCCCGGAAAACCTTTTGGAATGCCTCCTGCTTTGAATTGGTGCAAATGTATCACTCATTATGTGGCGGTTATCCTTCCAGACCCTCAGTTACAAAGAACAATACAGCACAGGAACAGGCCCTTCGACCCTGCAAGCCTGCACTGATCACGTGTCCTTTCTAGACCAACCCCCTGTATCCTTCTATACCCCGTCTGTTCATGTGTTTACAAGCTTCTCTTCTCAGCCAGTTGTCCGGCATGGCAGATGTGGAGTCTGCACGTCCTCCCCGTGCCTGTGTGGGTTTCCTCCGGGTGCTCCGGTTCCCTCCCGCAGTCCAAACACGTGCAGGTTAGGCGGATTGGCCGTGATAAATTGCCCTTAGTGTCCAAAAAGGTTAGGAGGGATTATTGGGTTAAGGGGATAGGGTTGAAGTGAGGGCTTAAGTGGGTCGGTGCAGACTCGATAGGCTGAATGGCCTCCTTCTGCATTGTATGTGCTATGTTCTATTGCAGGATCACAGAAAAATACAGTGCAGAAAAGGCCCTTCAGCCCATCGAGTCTGCACTGCCACATGAAAGGCGCCTGATCTGACAATCCTCATCCCATCTGCCAGCACTTGGCCCATCACCTCAAATGTTAAGACGTGCCAAGTACTCATCCAGGCACTTATTAAAGGATGTGAGGCAACCCACCTCTACTACCCTCCCAGGCAGTGCGTTCCAGACCGTCACCACCCTCTGGGTACAAAAGTGTTTTCCTCAAATCCCCCCTCAACCTCCTGCCCCTCACCTTGAACTTGTGTGAGCTCATAATTGACTCTTCAACTAAGGGGAACAGCTGCTCCCTATCCACCCTGTCCTCGCCCCTCATAGTCTTGTCCACCTCGATCAGGTCGCCCCTCAGTCTTCTCTGCTCCAGCGAAAGCACCCAAGCCTATCCAAACTGTCAGAACTTAAAAGTTCCATCCCGGGCAACATCTGGTGAATCGCCTCAGCACCCCCTCCAGTGCAATCACATCCTTCCTATAATGTGGCGACCAGAACTGCACACAGTACTCCAGCTGTGTTCTAAACAACTCCAACATGACTTCCTTGCTTTTGTAATCTATGCCCCGATTGATAAAAGCGTGGGTACCATATGCCTTTTTCACCACCCTATTAATCTGCCCTTCTGCCTTCAGAGATCTATTTACAAACATGGTAAGGTCTCTTTGTTCCTCAGGACATCCCAGTGTGGGACCATTCATTAAATATTCCCTTGTCAAATTGCTCCTTCCAAAGTGTAACACCTCACACTTTTCAGGATTAAATTCCATCTGCCACTTTTCTGCCCACTTATCTGTTCATAGAATCATAGAATGTACAGTGCAGAATAAGGCTATTCGGCCCATCGAGTCTGCACCGGCCATTGGAATGAGCACCCCACCGAAGCCCACACCTCCTCCCTTTCCCCGTAACCCTGTAACCCCGCTATTCTTTTTTTTGGACACTAAGGGCAATTTAGCACGGCCAATCCACCTAACTGGCACATCTTTGGACTGTGGGAGGAAACCAGAGCACCCAGAGGAAACCCACGCAGACACGGGGAGAACGTGCAGGCTCTGTACAGACAGTGACCCAAGCTGGGAGTCGAACCTGGGACCTTGGAGCTGTGAAGTGACAGTGCTAACCACTGTGCTACATTGGAAACACATATTCTGCAAGATCTGCCTCACATTACCCCCGTAGTCCTGGAAAGGTTCTCTGCCTTTGCAGGGTAGTTTTTGAGTTGGACTAGCTCATGAACCAACACTTTAATAGCATCCAGTCTGCTTATGTTCTTTGCACTGTTTTGTGATAATCCCACTTTCCCAGAGTGAGCAAATTCAAGTATCGGTATGATCTGTACTGAAACAGCTTTTATTTGTTCAAGACTTAAATGCTGCAGCCCCAACAAAATCAAAGATTCCTGTGCATGTTCATTGAAGAATGTTGTCATGAGAATGTCGCTTTAAGAAATGTTTGGCTGCTCATATTACTGCAGTGATGGCAAAGTGTGGGTGGAGCTAGGCTGTCTGTCAGCTTTTTACTTTTGTTTTAGGCTGTTTGCTGCAGTGTGTGTTTTAGTTTTGTTTTCAGTGTTGGAGCTGAAGCCAGACAGAGCAGGTGTACCGTTGATCTCTCTGCCATGAAAAGACTATCTCTTGGTCATTTGGTGAATTCAGAATTATAAATGTTCTCAGTCGTGAATGTAAACGTAATGTGCTTCTGTTAAAAGGTGTTTCTTTTGTCTTGTTTGGGAAGTTATTAAGGATTACTTAGTGTTGTATTCTTTGGGGGTTGTATTGGAATTAATGGTTGCTAAGATGTTCACTGTATGTTTTAAAAAGGTTAACTTTAGTTCATAGAATAAACATTGTTTTGCATTAAAAAATACTTTTCCATTTCTGCTGTACCACATCTGTAGAGTGGGCCGTGTGCTCCCCATACCACAATCTATTAAAAGTTGTGGGTCAGGTGAATTCCATGATACACTTTGGGGTTCTCTAAACCCTGGCCCATAACAATGTGAAGGAATGAATGTTTGCGTTTTCCTTTTCAGTGCACCGTATCTCAGTTTGCCAATTTTAAACAATTTCACTTCTCCAAGCCGCTCTGTAGCAGCACAGAACCATAGATATTCTGTCCTCGTCACTATCCACTGGGCTGCCCAACATGCATCAATATCAGTTTGAGTAGTAATTGCCAGAACTTTGTAAACCTGGCCACATTAAAGATCGATAGAAAGTTATCACCAGCCCGTGTAAGGCTACAGCAAAGTTCATAGAAACCTCTGCCACCGCCCCCCCCCCTCCCCCCCTCTCCCCCAACCACCACCACCAGTTCTAGGCAAAGAATCATAGAATCATACCGCACAGAATAAGGCCATTCATCCCATCATCTCCGTGCCAGCTCTGTGTAAGGGCTGTCCAATTAGTATCACTTTCCTCTGCTCATTCCATGTAGAACTGCAAATTTGGCCATGTGAGATGGTTGAGCATACATCACCTTTGTAAACAGGCTGTCCTTTTTTTAAACCCAGTTTCAAGTGTCCTGACGTGTTCTGAGGAAGTGACAGATTACCCTGTATGATCTACTTTCTCATGTCGCTTGCATTTCACAAAACTCTTCTTCGACAATTGGCCACCCTCCCTGAAACAATACTAGGATTAAAAATAGGATAGCGTGATACTGTTGCATTCTTCCAAAATGATACAGGAACTATATCGTCATGCATATTTACACATGTATATTCACAATGCCACATCACTTACTGCTGCTCTACAGTCAGTGTATATGCACTTGGAAAAAAGTGTACGGTAAAAACTGCAGGTCAAAGTGGAGGAAGCAATATCTGGAGTTGTTTGTGGTGCTTACATCATTAATGATGGTCTGCAAACACCATCTGACTGTCTTCCAATTGGCTTTATCAGGAAAGTTTAGACTTACTTCCACATAGACACAGTTTGTGTTGAAATACTAAACGACATTTACTGATTTATTGAACTTGAGTGTGCTAAATTCCTCGATCATGATGACATAGGATTCCTTTCTCCAAAGATGTCAAACATGTGCAGGCTAGGTGGATTGGGCATTCTGACATTGTCTGCTAGTGTCCCAAAAAATTAAGGTTAGGTGGGTTATGGGGTTGCAGAGTGAGGACAGGGGAGCGACAATAGGGCGCTCTTTCAAAGGGTCGGTTTAGACTCCATGGGCTGAATAGCCTCCTCCTGCAATGTAGGGATTCTATGATTCTTTCTCTTTGAACCAGCACGCGACAGCTTTTTGGGGCAGCACAGTAGCACAAGTGGATAGCACTGTGGCTTCACAGCGTCAGGGTCCCAGGCTCGATTCCCCGCTGGGTCACTGTCTGTGTGGAGTCTGCACGTTCTCCCTGTGTCTGCGTGGGTTTCCTCCGGGGGCTCCGGTTTCCCCCCGCAGTTCAAAGACGTGCAGTTTAGGTAGATTGGCCATGATGAATTGCCCTTAGTGACCAAAAAGGTCAGGAGGGGTTATTGGGTTACGGGGATAGGATGGAACTGAGGGCTTAAATGGGTCAGTGCAGACTCGATGGGCCGAATGGCCTCCTTCTGCACTGTATGTTCTATGGTGATTTTTCATATATTCAAGTCTTACTTTCACTCTCAAGACAATTGCCCAATGCCAATGAAAAAAGCTGTAGATGACTCTTGCATAGGCTTTCTTTATACTGCTAAGCTAATGGCCGCCATTCAGAAGATTGTGCAGGCAAGAGAGAAAGACAACTTGGTGACAGAGGTTGTATTACATGTCCGTACACTTATAGCAGAGAGGGATCAGGGAAAGACTTGTCACGTCAGACACAAAGGTCCTGTTGCAGTCTTTGCTGGAGAGTGGAATTTTGCCAGGTAACTGAGGATTCTTTCTCAACAGCTTTGAATTACTTGAAACTTAAGAAAGCCAGCTTTGAGTGCACAGTCTTGTGATACTCTGGGCTAGTGCGTGGTCAATTTCCGCCCCGTGTGCCCCGGAGTCACAACACAAGTGAATTAACCAATAATTCTGAGAAAAATACCCACAGCCTTTGGCTCTTGGCTTCCCAATAATTACAGTCACCAGGTTTGTAAATGTAAACATGAATACTGTTTATTTATAACAAGGAATATCATGAAATATGCAGTAAATATAACTGGTTAAGTACAAGCAAAATCCTATTATCCACTTTAACTGTCCTGCCCTCGACCCATGCACACAAGACAAACAAAAACAGAAGGGTGGAAAAGTATACAAAATAATAAGGATGAAGGTCAAAAGATAAGTGTCTTTGCTTCAGTGTACCTTGTGTTGCTGTATTATATATTTTCTTTTCTTTTCATTTACCATGTGCAGCACAGTAGGTAGCACAGTGGTTAGCACTGTTGCTTCACAGCACCAGGGTCCCAGGTTCGATTCGCGACTTGGGTCACTGTCTGTACGGAGTCTGCATGTTCTCCCCGTGTCTGCATGGGTTTCCTCCGGGTGCTCGGGTTTCCACCCACAAATCCCGAAAGACCTGCTTGTTAGGTAATTTGGACATTCTGAATTTTCCCTCTGTGCACCCGAACAGGCGCCGGAGTGTGGCGACTAGGGGATTTTCACAGTAACTTCACTGCAGTGTTAATGTAAGCCTACTTGTGACAATAACGATTATTATTATAAATGATCTGTTTGAGCTGTTTTCAGAAAAACACTTTTCACTGTACCTCGGTACACGTGACAATAAACAAATCCAATCCAGAGAGTGGTTCTTTATCACACTTTCTTCACAACAAGCTTGCTGATTAATGTCTCTGCTTTACAGCCAGTAATGGTCTTCTTTGTAGCTTAATTCATTCAGAGTCCCTGTGGCTTGTAAAATGCAGTACTCACAGGATTTCTGGAGAGATACCTTATTTCTTATCAAACTGGGCCTTCAGCTCAAGGTTTGCACTCAGGGCTCTCTCTTTCTGGAGAAACACTCTATTTCACATCAAACCTTGCTTTCAGGTCATCGTTTATCTTCAGGTCAGTGCAGTCTCGGGAGAACAGCACCTAGACTGCTGGAGAGGGAGTCCGCCCTCACCGTGGTCTTCTGGAGAGAATTAGCTGGATCATTTTGGAGAGAGTTAGTTGGATCTCTACACCGGGCAGCCAGAATCAAAACGGAAACCAAACTGGTACCTCAGAACTCCGAAAAGCCTTCTAGTAGAATAATATCCAATCACCCCCTGTTACCGGGCAGAGCACAGCCCTCTGGGCCCATTCATTGGCCACCAGCCAAATCAATCAAACCGAGTCCTCACTGCTGCTGCCCAATCTGCAGTCACCAGTTTAAACCAGCACAGCCTTCCGGATTCTTCCGTTTGAATTAAAGGCACAGCACTCTTGCCTCAAAAAGACATGTCCAAAAGTCATCCATTGATCAAAATAATAACAGCAAAATAAAAGAAAAGGGAAATAAGGGAATCATAGGGAACAAACAGAAAAGCTTGATCCTGCACCTTTGAGAAACATGCCAGTGTGGGATAATATACAATGTGTCCTGCCACTTGCTGTAAAATAATTTCACCCTAACTTTAACGGATGTTTGATGAATTGGCAAATGTAAAAAACAATGCAGTCCCATCACATATCTGGCAGGAACACTCAGAAAGCACCCATTTCTGAAAGGTACCAGAATGTTTTACAAAGGATGGACTATAATGCAGTAGAATACTCAGATCCGGCCAAGGTATTTGAGTTTGTTTTGCAATAAAAACATGATAATGCAGGAAAAACTCAGCAGGTCTGGCAGCATCTGCGGAGACAGAAAAACAGAATTAAGGTTTTGGGTCCATAGGATGTGGTCTCGAAATGTTGCGTGAGGTTTTCCAGCCCTGACCGCCTCAGGCCTGGAAATTCCTGCACAAGGTCAACGGACCTCTCAGCGGTTCTTCCAATATTCCGCCCTGCCCGCAATGATTCCCATGGTGGGCGGTACTGGAAAATGTACCCCGTTAGTTAACTCTGTTTTTCTCTCTCCGCAGATACTTCCAGCCATGTTACGTTTACGCAGCATTTTCTGCTTTTCATTCAGATTTCCAGCATCCGCTGCTTTTATTTTAGAGTTTGTTTTGTGTTTTTGACAGGTCGCGGAGCTCCTGTTGAACATGCCTCTTTAGTACCGAATGGAATTTGATCACCTGAAAATAAATCACATCTGGATTTCTACCACGAAGGTTGTTTTATTTGTTCAGGTGAACTTTGACCTGGACTGCACTGCATTCAATAAAAAGTTACCCAAAAGGCAAGGAAACCCTTTGAAAAACTCTTTCAAGTGAGAAATGCAGCCTCTTGTGGTGAACTTCCTCCAACTGGCCACTGGAGACTCAGGTACAGGTTATAATTGTTTATTCATGATTCATGGAAGGAAGTGCGCCTGATAAACCTCTGGAGGTGCACCGTCCTCTGATATAGCTCTCATTGCCCTAACACAGCTCTCTAACACAACAATAACAGGGAGAGCTCTCGCTTTCTCTCACAGATATGGGGTGGGATTCTCCCACCCCGCGGCGGGTCGGAAAATCGCCGGCGGGCCGCGCGAATCACACCACGCCGCCCCGACGCCGGCACGCGATTCAATGGCACCGGCTTGGTTGACGCGGCACCGGTCACGGGCCGCTCTGCGTGGCCGGCCCACCGATTCTCCGGCCCAGATGGGCTGAGCGGCCGTAAGAAAAGAGCCGAGTCCCGCCGGCAATGTTCTAACCTGCTCTGGGCCGGCGGAACCCGGTGTTTAAGGGTTGGCTGGCGGCCTTTGGGGGGGGGGGGTGAGGGGGGGTCCGACCCTGATGGGGGCCTCCGATATGGCCTGGCCCACGATCGGGGCCCACCGATCGGCAGGCCGGCCTCTGTGGCTGGGGGCCCCCTTTCCTACGCGCTGGCCCCTGTAGTCCTGCGCCATGTTGCGTTGGGGCCGGTGCGTTGAAGGAGGCCACTGCGCATGCGCGCGTTGGCACCGGTGCCACTGCGCATGTCCTTGTTGGCGCCGGCACAACTGCACATGCGTGGATCCCACGGCGCATGGTTCGCACCGGAATCTGCAGCTGGAGCGGCGCGAACCGCTCTAGTGCCCTGCTGCCCCCCTGGAGGGGCCAGAATTAGTCGTGGGAGCGGCCCGTTCACGCGGCGGCGTTTACGACGGCGTGGACACTCTGCCGCGGGATTGGAGAATCCCACCCAGGGACTCCTATCCAGTAATTCAGTACACAGAACATTGTTTTAAACGTCTCATCATGCCAATATAGGTTTATTATCAAACCTTTAACCATGAGCTTGTTTGTAACCTAGCTCGTAAACTGTCCATTTTCCTAAAAAGGTAATCAACCTTGTTGGCGAGTTCTGCTGATGTTAGGACCTTGAAGTAGAGCATTTGACTACATGTCATTGTACACAAATGGAGGGCTGTTAGATGTTTTCCCCCTTTCACTAAATCTAGTTTTTCACTCTTACACAGATTAGTTTAGAAAGTCGAGAAAGATTACGCTGAGGAGGACAGCAAGGTGAGGACAGGGCAGGCGCTTCTCAAGAGCAGATACCACTGAATTATAAGTACATGCACTACATTTTTAAACTTAGAATCAATATCATAAGAGTGCTTCATTTATTTTTAATAGGAACTCAGTGGACTTGATCTTAATTTAAACATTTGTTCAGCATGGTTTTGATTGATTGCCGATACATTCATTTGAATCTGAATAATTTCACCAAGTGTCCTCTGTTCACCAATGGGAAATATGATCACTTGAGCCATTTACCTGAAATCCCTTTTAAAAATTATTGTTGAATTGGCTTCGAACGTCCCTTCAGGCATTGTATTGCAGATCGCAAAAATCTTAGTGCGTTCAAAAAAGCCTTGGCGCATCATTCCCCGCACCCCACTTGTTTTTGCCAATTGACCTAAATCTGTGCCCTCTAGTTAGTGACCGGTCTGTCAGTGAAAACTGTTTCTCCCAATCAACACTGTCAAACCTCTCATAATTTTCAACACCTCTATTAAATCCCCTCGCTATCCTCTCCGTTTTAGCGAAAACAACCTTGGTTTCCCTCCACACAAATGAAGTCCTTTAACCCCGATACCATTTATTGGTCTGTCTTTTTTAATTGATTATGTGACGTACTAATGCTAACGAACCCAGCGATTGAAGAATGGGAGTCTCAGGCCAGTATACATGAAGAACCATTTACAGTAGAAACTGGTGCCTCTATGAAGGGTAAGAAAAAGGGTAAGATCAATAAGGATAAGAGCAGCTCCTAGACAACTGTATCCCTGTCACCACAGATACTGCAGGTTTCATTTCATGAAATATAATCACAAAGCGGGCCATTTTGACAGCTCATTCTGCGAGAAGGCGGGAAGCCATAGTCCATTAAAAGTGACTGACATATGTGTCAGTTTTCAGAAGGAAATTCAAATTGACCATTAATTTCCTCTGTGGGTGTCCTATATTTAAGAGCAAACCATTGACTGTCCAGTGATCTTAATAACCATGCCAACAGAACCGAGGACAATTTACCCTTCCTTTAGTCACAAATGGAAGGATAAGAGATGGAGAAGTGTTTTCGAAGTACCATTCACTTGTTGAGACTCATTTAGAAATGACACGAGTGTTTGGCTTTCTCTATTTGAGAAAAATGTTGCGAAGGTGAGGACTGTGCTCGGTGGGGTTGAAAACTGATGATTTAGAGCCCTGGCTCACGTCACAAAAGTAACAAATCAACATGTCGGATCTCCAGAAGTTGGAAGGAATGATCAGAATCCTGCTAATGCCCAATATTCAGAATTTCGACAAAACACTGACTTACGTGACAGAAACATTAACGGATTGGTGTGCCATGGTTTATTTATTTTATATTTCAGGAGTTGCATTGCTCAAATTTGGCTACGTCAAATCCAAACCAGTTTCTTGACTCAACGGGCGGGATCCTCTGCCTGGTCACACCAGCAGAATCTTGACTTCCGCGGGTGCTCCCTCTCCGTGGATTTCCCGATGGCCTTGGGTGGATTCAGTGGGAAATCCCATTGACAGAAGATCTCGCTTTCAGCCAACAGCGGCTGGCCTCCCGCTGCTGAGGAACCCGCTGTGGGGAGGCTAGAGAATCGTGCTGAACATCTCTCAGCCTAAAGGGTTGCAGGTTCAAGTCTCATCCTGGAGACTTGAGCTCAAAATCTAGGCTAACACTGGGCTTCCAGTGTAGTACCGAGGGAGTGCTGCATTGTTGGAAGTTCTATCTTTCACGTACTGGCTGAGGGTAATCATGAAGGCCCCGCCTTCTCAACCTTGTTCCTCACCTGAAGTGTGGTGATGCTCAGATTAAATCACCACCAGTCAGGGCAGCACAGTGGCACATTGGGTTAGCCCTGTTGCCTCATGGCGCCGAGGTCCCAGGTTCGATCCCGGCTCTGGGTCACTGTCCGTGTGGAGTTTGCACATTCTCCCCATGTTTGCATGGGTTTCACCCCCGTAATTCAAAGGTGTGCAAGTTAGGTGGATTGGCCACGCTAAATTGCCCCTTTATTGGAAAAAATGAATTGGGTACTCTAAATTTATTTTTTTTAATCACCACCAGTCAGCTCTGTCCCTCAAAGGGGAAAGCAGCCAATGGCCATCTGGGACTATGGCGACTTTACTTATTTTAATATCTTTCTGATGAATCTTTAAAGCAAGGTTTTGTCTGCCTGTTCAACACGTGTAAAATATCCCATGGCACTATTGTGAAGAACGGCAAGGACGTTCTTCCCTCTATCTTCAGCGATATTCATTTCTCAACTAACATGACAAAAACAATCTGGCCATGATCATGATGCTATTCATGGTGTGTGAGGGCCCTCCCTATTTGTTCCTGGTTATTCCCTTATTTCCCCTTTCTTTTGTTTTTGCTGCTACATTTTTGATCAATGGACCTATAATGAACCTGTGACTTTGAGGCAATGCAGCCTGTAAGCAGTCTGGACCTTTAATTCAAACAGAACTATACAGAAGGCTGTGCTGTTTCGGCTGGTGATTACAGACAGACTGATATCAGTGATGCCTTGGTTTGATTGATTTGGCTGCTGGCCAATGAATTGGACCAAAGTGTTGTGCCCCGCCCGGTAACAGGTGGGGATTGGATTTCATCCCATTGGAATGTTTTTGGAGTCACGGGGTTCCAGTTTAATTTCACTTTTGATTCTGCAGTCTGGATGGAGGAATCTAACTAACAATCTCCAAAAAGTTTGAACTAATGCTCTCAATAAGGCTTCTCTGGGGGCTGACTCACTCCAGCAAGACTGGGAGTCATTCCCTTGTGACTGCAAAGTTTGAAGTCAAACCACGTGCTGAAAGCAAGGTTTGATGTGAAATAAAGGGCGGGATTCTGCGAAAACCGGCGGGGCGGGCAACTCCGGTGCGAAGGAATGGTGTGAAGCATGCTGGATGTCGGGCCGCCCCGTAGGTGCGGAATCCTCCGCACCTTCAGGAGCTAGGCTGGCGCCGGTGTGGTTTACGCCATGCCGGACGGCGAGGAAGGGGCTTGCCGCCACGCCAACAGACGCCGAATGGCTTCCGCCAGCCGGCGCGAGTTGGCGCATGCGTGGGAGCGCCAGCGTGTGCTGGCATCATCCCAGCACATGTGCAGGGGGCATTCATCCCCACGTCAGCCATCGCAGACTGCTACACCAGCCGGCGCGTAGGAATAGAGTGCCCCCACGTCACAGACCCGCCTGCAGATCGGTGGGCCCCGATCGCGGGCCAGGCCACCGTGGGAGCACCTCCCGGGGCCAGATCCCCCCGCGCCCCCACAAGAACCCCGGAGGCCGCCCGCGCAGCCAGGTCCCACTGGTAAGTACCTGTTATAATTTACGCCAGCGAGACTGGCCGAAAACGGGCGGCTATCACGGGCCGGAGAATCGCCGGGGGGCTGCTGCCAGCTGCCGCTGACCGGTGGGGCGCGATTCCTTCCCCCGCCAAAACCCCGGCACCGGAGAATTCGGCAGCAGGCGGGGGCGGGATTAACACCACCCCCCGCCGATTTTCCGACCCGGCGGGGGGTCGGAGAATCCTGCCCAAAGCGTCTATACATAAATATGTAGGCCTGAATGTGGACCTTGAGCTGAAAGCTCAGTTTGATCAGGAATAAACTCTCTCCAGAAAGCCTGCTGCCTGTATATGTTGTATTGAATGAATGACTCAGCAGGGAAAATCGTTACCAGCTGTAAGCCAGAGACTTTGATCAACCAGTGTGCTGTGAGAAAACTGTATAAAAGAACCAGCATTTGAAGCAAAGACACGTATCTTTTGACCTTCTTCCTTATTATTTTACCCCTCCCCCCCCTTCTGTGGTTGTCTGTCTTGTGTGTGTGTGTGTGTGTGTGTGTGTGGATAGAGGGTAGGACAGCTAAAGTGAGTAGTAGGTTAGTTTGTTTTTATCCAGTTGTATTTACTACATATTTTGAAATCATTCTTGTTATAAATGAACAGTAATTGTGTTTCAACTTACCAACCTGGTGACTGTAATTATTCGAGCGATTCAGGGCCAAAGACTTTGAGAATTTTTATGAGGCTTATTGGTTAATTAGTTCATATTGTGACTCCGGGTCACATTGGGCCGGAACAGACCGCCCACTTGCCCAGAGTGGCGTAACAGGTGTAAGGAAAGGGTTAATGGCCTGGAAACCCATTCAGAGCAGTGTTGCCATGTGGAGACCGGATGCTTTCAATGTTTGCTAAGTACATCAATGCTTATTCATTGCAATGTAAATTGGTGAATTTACATTGAAATGGACGTTCATCAAATCAAATTGATCAAATTTGGACAGGTAATCACACTGAGACAGGGTCAAGCCTTTCTATGGGCAGCACAGTGGCACAGTGGGTTAGCCCTTTTGCCTCACGGCGCCGAGGTCCCAGGTTCAATCCCAGCTCTGGGTCACTGTCCGTGTGGTGTTCGCACATTCTCCCCATGCTTGCATGGGTTTCGCCCCCACAACCTAAAGATGTGCAGGGTAGGTAGATTGGCCACGCTAAATTGCCCCTGGCAATTTGGAAAAAATGAATTGGGTACACTAAATTTATTTTTTAAAAGTAGATTAATTCCCAGGCTGCTGTGTGGGACAAGCACAAGAGTCCCAGGTTCGATTCCCCGCTGGGTCACTGTCTGTGCGGAGTCTGCATGTTCTCTCCGTGTCTGCGTGGGTTTCCTCCGGGTGCTCCGGTTTCCTCCCACAGTCCAAAGATGTGCAGGTTAGGTGGATTGGCCTTGATAAATTGCCCTTAGTGAACAAAAAGGTTGGAGGGGTTGTTGGGTTACGGGGTGGAAGTGAGGGCTTAAGTGGGTCGGTGCAGATGCAATGGGCCGAATGGCGTCCTTCTGCATTGTATGTTCTATATTCCATATGGCTTTTCCAATGGAAGACAATTTGACAATATGCTGACCAAATGTTGATCATACACCCAATCTGTATCCAGAAGAGGGTTGTGCATGAGCTGTTTCAAAAACTGTATTTTGGATCTAAACTCCTGAAAGCTTCCCACACAAGGAGCAACTGTACTGGAGGGCCGCTCCAGAACGGTCCAGGCACCTGAAGCGCATCTTTAGGATGCCGAAGCAGCGCTCAACCACACCCCTGGTTGCTGTGAGAGCATGATTGTATCTGGTCTCCGTGTTGGCCTGTGGCCTCCGGATCAGCACCATCAGCCACCACCGCAGCGGGTAACCCCTGTTGCCCAGCAACCAACCCACAGCCGGAGGAGGGGTTGCCCCTCAAACATGCCGGGGTGTGCCAAGATGAATGAGTGGTTCACGCTGCCTAGGTATCGGGCGCAGATGTGCATGATGCACATCTGTTGATCGCAGACCAGCTGTATGTTCATGGAGTGGAGCCCCTCTCTGTTAATGCAGAATGGCCTGTTATCCACCGCTGGCCAGAGGGCGACATGCAACCCGTCGATCAGCCACTGGATCCAGGGCATCCCGGTGGCGGCAGCGAATCCCGCTGCCGAGACATCCTGGTGAGTGCGTCCATTTGGAACTGTGTTTACTGGCCTGCGTGTGCATGGAGGGCGAACATGACGGCACGGATGCACCTCTGCGCCGAGGCCTGCGAGGTCCCCACTAGGTGACTGGAATGACCCCATCGCATAAAGGTTCAGGGCGACCGTCACCTTGACGGTCACCGGAGCGGGTTCCTCCTCCATACCCCCGCGGTGGCAGGTGTGCCAAAATCTGGCAGATGTGTCTCACTGCCACTCTGCTCATCCGCAGTCTCTGTCTGCAAGCCCGGTCCAGAAGGTCCTTGAACGACACGCGGTGCTGGTACACACGCGGCCTCATGCGGCGCCTCCCTGGTACCTCCTCCTCCTCAGGGCAGCCAGCCCTCCAGCCTCTGCGGCTGCCACCTGCCCCTTTGCAGCCCGCTCCTCTGCTGCAGCTTCCCCCTCCTCTCCGAGCGGCATCCGCTCACGCGACCGCAGGGTATCTCACAGGACTGCGGCCACCACCACAGCGGCCAGCATCACGTGTTGATGTCCGAATGCCATTTTCTGCAGGGGGTGAAAGGCCAACAAGTTAGCATGGCGCATACTCCCATGCCCATCCAGGTTCCGTCGGCTACATGGTGGTCCCGGTTGGCACTACGGCCCCACCCATGCATGTCCTCCCCCACCACCACCTTTGCCCCATCACCCCATTGGTATCTGGCCCCGTCGGTGCCCCCGGTCCTGGCACCCATCCATGTTGCCAGGGATACCTTTGGCTGACAATGCCCTCACTGGCGCTGCCTTGGGTGTGGCCCGGTGTGGTTCCCCAGATGGGTGGCTACCGGTTGGGTGGGTTGCTGCCGGTTGGGTGGGGGAGCAGCCCAGCTGCTCAGCCCGCCTCCCCCTCCCCTCCCCCTCACCTCTCCTCCTCTCCTCCTCTTCCAGCCTTGGCAGGGGGCCCCCAACCCAGCTAGCTCGATCGGTGTCCAGGCCGGCAGCCCGCGGTCACTCCACGCCATTTCCTACTTCCTCTCTCTCGCTCAGAAGCCAGGACGACAGTTTCATGATTTTTAAAAGCACAAGTGAACCCGCGCCTTCGGGAACGCGGCCCATCGGAGGCGGTGAATCGCGGAGGCCCCGGAGCATCGGGTATCAGGCCCTCTAATGATATGTCTACTGTACTTTCAGCCCAGGCGGCAAGCACCGCATATACACCATTCTCCGGGTGTCGCAAACGGAGTAGACGCCTGGAGGGAGAGTTCAGAATGTCCAATTCACCTAACAAGCACGTCCTTTGGGACTTGTGGGAGGAAACTGGAGCACCCGGACGCAACGCACGCAGACACGGGGAGAACGTGCAGACTCCGCACAGACAGTGACCCAAGCCGGGAATCGAACCTGGGACCCTGGAGCTGTGACGCAACTGTGCTAACCACTGTGCTTCCGTATGCTGCCACATTTCTAAAATTCCAGTGACTGGACTTCAGAGGATGCAAAATGGCTTTGGGGAATCCTGAGGAATCTCAAACGGTGCTATAAGAACTCGAGGGCAGAAGTCTACCGCCCTGTCACACTGGGAGTGTGGTTGGAAAATGCCGCTTTCCTTTTCAGACAGAAAGTCAAAATCAAAATAACCTTCTCTGCACTAAGGTAAGTCATGTCCTGTGACTAGATGCAAGGTTTGCAGGATTTCCAGCCTTTTCCTCTAGCATACCTCCAACTTAATCACAGAACTTTACCAAAAAGGTTACAACGTTTGATGCGAATTACAACCATAAATTACCAACTGAGTTTGGGATAACAAAAACAATTAAAGGTGTTTTTCAGGTGTTTGCAGTGTATTAGTGCTACTGATGACATTGCAAACCAAAGCATAAATTGGCACTGACCCTCACTTAGTGCATGCAGATTTATTTGCCTCTGTTGGATTCTAAATGGCAGACATACTGGAAAATAAAGAGAAATGTAGATGTGATAGGACTTAGGGCAACGTTTTCTCTTTTGCATTTTGATTGCTCACTTTGACCTTGAGAATGAAGCTGTCAGCCCCAGATCCCATTTCCTTCTGACTGCAGTCTCCCATGGGATAGGCTTATGCTATTATACATAAATCATTTAAATATTTGCGACATATTTTGCTCTAAGAGCAAAGCAAAGAAGATCAGACAGTGACATTGCGATGTGAGGAATAAAGCTCCAAACAAATTCAGTTGGTACTGCCAAATTTCAGGTGGATAATTATCAAAAAACCTTACCCTTTTCCACGGACGATCAACGAACAAAAATAGACTTGCATTTGTACAGCACCTTTCACAGCCTCAGGATGTCCCAAAACATTTCAAAGCCAACAAATAACTTTTGCAGCGATGTCACCGTTGTAATATAGAAAACATGGGAATCAGTTTGTGCATAGTTTAAGGATCCTCGGTAAACCACTGTGTTCTGATATTAGAGGTTGTGCAATAGAACCTGCACTACAGGTTCACCTGGGGCCCCTGCATGCTAGCTCCGCCCAGGAGACGGGTTATAAATATGCGTGGCCTCCAGCTTGCAGCCATTTCGTCAGCTGCTGTGGGAGGCCACATATCTGCTACTAATAAAGCCTCAGTTTGGATTCAATTTTGTCTCCAGTCAAATTAATCGTGCCTCAATTTATTAGTATCAGATTCAGAAGATGGACCTCCGGATTAAACCAGATCGACTGCAGCTGGATCCACACGCAAGCGACGCCAGAAAGGACTTCCAGCACTGGCGAGCTTGTTTTGAAGCGTATATCAACACGGCGCCGACCCCTGTTCCAGAGGCTCAGAAGATTCAAATGTTGTACTCCAGACTCAGCTCCAAAGTCTTCCCGCTGATCCAGAATGATGATGCCATGGCTCGACTCAAAGAAAATTATGAGCAGAAGACGAACACGCTTTTCGCCAGACACGCGCTCGCAACGCGTACTCAACTAACTGGTGAGTCAATCGAGGACTTCTGGAGGGCCCTGATCCCACTAGTTCGGGACTGTGACTGCCAGGACGTTACAGCTAAGGAGCACTCCGATCTCCTTATGTGGGACGCCTTTGTAACTGGGATTGGGTCTGATGTTATCAGGCAGCGGCTCGATCCTCCTTCACTCTTTGCCAATCTAACTCCAGATTGCAAACCTGTCACCACCAGGAGCAGACGGTACAGCACCCAGGATAAGGCCTTCATCAGGCCCGAGGTCCAGCGGTTGCTTCGGGAGGGAGTCATCGAGGCCACCAACAGCCCCTGGAGAGCTCAAGTGGTAGTGGTTAAGTCTGGGGAGAAAAAACGAATGGTCGTGGACTACAGCCAGACCATCAACAGGTACACGCAGCTCGACGCGTACCCCCTCCCACGCATATGTGACATGGTTAACCAGAGTGCACAGTACCGGGTCTTCGCAACGGTGGACCTTAAATCCGCTTTCCATCAGCTCCCCATCCGTAAATCAGACCGACCACACACCGCCTTCGAGGCTGACGGCCGGCTATATCACTTCCTTAGGGTCCCCTTCAGCGTCACCAATGGGGTTTCGGTCTTCCAAAGGGAGATGGGACGAATGGTCAACCGGTACAGCTTGCGGGCCACGTTTCCGCACCTAGACAATGTGACCATCTGCGGCCAAGATCAGCAGGACCACAACGCCAACCTCGCTAAATTTCTTCACACCGCCACTCTCCTCAACCTCACGTATAACAAGGAGAAGTGTGTGTTCCGTATAAACCGCTTAGCCATCCTCGGCTACGTGGTCCAGAACGGAGTTCTGGGGCCCGATCCCGACCGCATGCACCCCCTCATGGAGCGCCCCCACCCCCACTGCCCCAAGGCCCTCAAACGCTGCCTGGGGTTCTTCTCGTATTACGCACAGTGGGTTCCAAACTATGCGGACAAGGCCCACTCACTCATACAGTCCACTCATTTCCCCCTGACGGCCGAGGCCCAACAGGCTTTCGCCCGGATCAGAGCTCATCTTGCCAAAGCTGGAATGCACGCTGTAGACGAAACACTTCCGTTCCAAGTAGAAAGCGGCGCATCAGACGTTGCTCTGGTCGCCACCCTCAACCAGGCAGGCCCGTGGCATTCTTTTCCCGCACCCTCCATGCCTCCGAAATTCGGCACTCATCCGTCGAAAAGGAGGCCCAAGCTATCGTTGATGCTGTACGACATTGGAGGCATTACCTGGCCGGCAGGAGATTCACTCTCCTCACTGGCCAACGGTCGGTAGCCTTCATGTTCAACAACACACAGCGGGGCAAGATCAAAAATGGTAAAATCTTGCGGTGGAGAATCGAGCTCTCCACCTATAATTATGAGATTAAGTATCGCCCTGGCAAACTCAATGAGCCCCCAGATGCCCTATCCCGAGGTACATGTGCCAACACAAAGGTAGACCGACTCCGGGCCCTGCCCGATAGCCTTTGTCACCCAGGGGTCACTCGGTTGTACCACTTCATTAAGGCCCGAAATTTGCCCTACTCCGTGGTGGAAGTAAGGACGATCACCAAGGACTGCCAGGTCTGTGCCGAGTGCAAGCCGCACTTCTACCGGCCGTACCTCGTGCACCTGGTGAAGGCCTCCCGCCCCTTTGTACGCCTCAGCGTGGATTTCAAAGACCCCCTCCACTCCTCCGACCGACACACATATTTCCTCAATGTGATCGATGAATACTCCCGGTTTCCCTTCACCATCCCATGCCCCAACATGACGTCTGCCACCGTCATTAAAGCCCTTAATTCTATCTTCGCTCTGTTCGGCTTCCCCACCTACATCCACAGTGACGGGGGATCCTCATTCATGAGTGATGAGCTACGTCAGTTCAGGCTCAGCAGGGGTATTGCCTCCAGCAGAACGACGAGCTACAACCCCCGGGGAAATGGACAGGTAGAAAGGGAGAATGGGGCAGTATGGAGGGCCATCCAGCTGGCCCTATGGTCCAGAAATCTCCCGGCCTCCCGCTGGCAAGAGGTCCTCCCTGATGCACTCCATTCCATTCGCTCATTACTCTGCCCTGCTACTAACCGTATACCGCGCAAACGTCTTTTTGCCTTCCCCAGGAAGTCCACATCCGGGGTATCACTCCCAACTTGGCTCACAGCTCCGGGAACCGTGCTTCTCCGTAAACATGTGCGGCTCCACAAGGCGGATCCATTGGTGGAAAGGGTGCACCTACTCCACGCAAACCCACAGTACGCCTACGTGGCGTTCCCCGACGGCCGCCAGGATACCGTCTCCCTCAGGGACCTGGCACCAGCAGGTTCCACCCCCGTACCTATGTGGGCAGCACGGTAGCCTTGTGGATAGCACAATTGCTTCACAGCTCCAGGGTCCCAGGTTCGATTCTGGCTTGGGTCACTGTCTGTGCGGAGTCTGCACATCCTCCCCGTGTGTGCGTGGGTTTCCTCCGGGTGCTCCGGTTTCCTCCCACAGTCCAAAGATGTGCGGGTTAGGTGGATTGGCCATGATAAATTGCCCTTAGTGTCCAAAATTGCCCTTAGTGTTGGGTGGGGTTACTGGGTTATGGGGATAGGGTGGCGGTGTTGACCTTGGGTAGGGTGCTCTTTCTAAGAGCCGATGCAGACTCGATGGGCTGAATGGCCTCCTTCTGCACTGTAAATTCTATGATAAGTACCACCCCGTCGTCCCCGGCGGCACCCTCCCCTCCCCCGCCGCCCCCATCAACCCCCCTAGGACCGTCCGTCCTCCCCCTGCCACCCCCGTTGATGAAGAGGATTTTGGCACGCTCCCGGAGTCAACTTCGACCACGACAGCACCAACATCGCCGGCTCCACTTCGTCGATCTCAAAGGACCATCAAGGCTCCGGACCGGCTGAACCTCTGACCGGCCCGCTGGATGACCAGAGACATTTTTTTTACTGCTCTGTAAATATTAAAAATTGTTAATTGTATATAGTTATCCACCAGCCCCGCTGGACTCAATTTTAACAGGGTGGGAATGTGGTGAACCACTGTGTTCTGATATTAGAGGTTGTACAATAGAAACTGCACTACAGGTTCACCTGGGGCCCCTGCATGCTAGCTCCACCCAGGAGCCGTGTGATAAATATGCGTGGCCACCAGCTCACAGCCATTTCGTCAGCTGCTGTGGGAGGCCACACATCTGATACTAATAAAGCCTTGGTTTGGATTCAACTTCATCTCCAGTCAAATTGATCGTGCCTCAAGTTGGTACTGCCAAATTTCAGGTGGATAATTATCCATAAACCTTACCCTTTTCCACGGACGATCCACAAACAAAAATCGACTTGCATTTGTATAGCACCTTTCACAGCCTCAGGATGTCCCAACTCATCTCAAACCCAACGAATAGCTTTTGCAGTGATGTCACCGTTACATTGCAGAAAACATGGGAATCAGTTTGTGCACAGTTTAAGGAACCTCCTGTTTAAACCCTGTTTGTTTCCTGTTTTCCCCGTTCTTTTAGGGTTTTTTCCTGTTAACATCTTTTTAAAAATAAATTTAGAGTACCCAATTATTTTTCTTTTCCAATTAAGGGGCAATTTAATGTGACCAATCCACCTAACCTGCACATCTTTGGGCTGTGGGGGTGAAACCCACGCAGACATGGGGAGAATGTGCAAACTCCACACGGACAGTGACCCAGGGCCGGGATTCGAACCCGGGTCCTCAGCGCCGCAGTCCCAGTGCTAACCACTGCGCCACATGCCGCCCTCCTGTTAACATCTTAACCTTAGACCCAGGGAGGATCGATGGGACTGGCCCTTTAATTCGAGCAGAAGCCTGGTTTGCATGAAATTGAAGATTGACCTGTGACCCCAAGACAAAGACGCTTGTCTGAAGCTGTCTCTTATTCCAACCAGCAGATTCCAGAGGGTCGTGCTGCCTTTAGATCCAACAAGCAGATTCCAGAATGATTTGACTGACATCAGTGACAGCTCAGATTGATGGACTTGACGGATGGCCGATGTCTGGCTCAAAATGCTGGACTTTCCCGCTCTCCTCATGGCGATTGGCTCTGATTTATCTGGAGTGTCTCTCTCCTTCGTAAGGCTGGACGGTTTCATATTTGCTTTGAGTTCAGAAGCTGGAAGAAGGTTCTCTCATTCTCTCTCTCTGGGATGTTGAAACCTGTGTAAAGGTCCCGTGGAAGAACTCTTTTTCTTCCCCCAGGAAGGCTGGGAAGTCATTTGGGTCAAGCTGCGAAAGGAATGAGATAAAAAACTTGGGCTGTGAGTTGAGTTTGAGGTGAGACAAAGAGCCTTAAGAAAAACAAGCCTGAAGGTGATGCTTTGAGTTGAAGGTCCAGTTTAATAAAGGCTACTGTGCCTCTCCAGGAGAGACCCTGCTGCCTGTGAGTACCAAATATAGGTTACTGCTGGAAGATCATCACCAATTCTACACCGATGGCTTTGATCGCTCAGTGTGCTGGGAGGACAACCTGCTGCAAAGAACCCATCATAAAAGCACTCTTATCTTTCTTTTTATCTTAATCTTTATTATTTTCACCCCTTTCTACCTGTCTGTATTTGTCTGTCCTGTGTGTGCGTGTGTATGTGTGTGGAGGGTGGGATGGTTAAAAGTGGAGTTGTAGGTTAGCTTGCCGTTTGATGCACCTTCAATTACCACAAGACGAGAATGGTGGAACAATTGAGGCTTTATTGAGCAAGAGGTTGTGCCTCCTGTAGCTGGAACCAGAGGTCATAGTGGAGAGCCCGGAGTCGGTCTACTTGTGCGCTGACACATGTACCACGGGATGGGGCATCAGGGGGCTCGTTGAGCTTACCCGGGTGATACAAGATCTCATAATTATGGGTGGAGAGCTCGATCCTCCACCTCAAGATCTTGTCATTTTTGATCTTGCCCCGCTGTGTATTATTAAACATAAAGGCAACCGACCGTTGGCCAGTGAGGAAAGTGAATCTCCTGCCGGCCAGGTAATGCCGCCAATGTCGCACAGCTTCCACAATGGTTTGGGCCTCCTTTTCGTCAGAGGAGTGCCGACTTTCGGAGGCATGGAGGGTGCGGGAAAAGAAGGCCACGGCCTGCCCGCCTGGTTGAGGGTGGCGGCCAGGGCTACGTCTGATGCATCGCTTTCCACCTGAAAGGGGGGGGACTCGTACAGTGCATGCATCGTGGCCTTGGCGATGTCTGCCTTGATGCAGTTGAAGGCCTGGCGGGCCTCAGCCGCCAGGGGGAAAACTGTGGACTGAATGAGTGGGTGGGCCTTGTTCGCATAATTAGGGACCCACTGGGCGTCCAGGCATCGTTTCAGGGCCTTGGGGCAGTGGAGGAGAGTGAGTTCCAGGGGGGGACGCATGCGGTCGGGGTCGGGCCCTAGGACTCAATTTTCTACGACATAGCCAAGGATGGCTAAGCGGTTGGTGCAGAAAATGCAATTCTCCTTATTGTACGTGAGATTAAGGAGTTTGGCGGTCTGGAGGAATTTTTGGGGGTTTGCGTCGTGATCCTGCTGATCGTGGCCGCAGATGGTGACGTTATCTAGGTACGGGAAGGTGGCCCCCAGACCGTACCGTTCAACCATTCGGTCCATCTCCTGCTGGAAGACCGAGACCCCATTAGTGATCCCGAATGGAAGTGATAGAGGCAGCCACCTGCTTTGAACGCAGTGTATTCTCGGTCCTCCGGGCGGATGGGGAGCTGGTTGTAGGCGGACTTCAGGTCCACTGTGGAAAAGAGTCGATACAGCGCAATCTGATTGACCACGTCAGATATGCGTGGGAGGGATACGCGTCTAGCTGCGTGTACCGATTGATGGTCTGACTGTAGTCAATGGCCATCCTGTGTTTCTCCCCAGTCTTAACTACTACCACTTGAGCTCTCCAGGGGCTGTTGCTGGCCTTAATGACCCCTTCCCGCAGAAGCTGTTGGACCTCCGACCTGATGAAGGTCCTGTCCTGGGCACTGTACCGTCTGCTCCTAGTGGCGATGGGTTTGCAATCCGGGGTGAGGTTCGCAAACAGGGAAGGTGGATCGACCTTTTAAGGGTCGTGAGGCCGCATACGGTGAGGGGGGTAGGGGTCCGCCGAATTTCAAAGTTAGGTTTTGGAGATGGCACTGAAAATCCAGGCCGCGTAACAGGGCAGCGCAGAGGTGGGGGAGGACGTAGAGCAGGAAGTTGCTGAACTCTACACCTTGGACGGTGAGGGTCGCGATGCAGTACCCCCGGATTTCCACAGAATGTGATCCGGAGGCCAGGGAGGGAGCTACGCCTTACTGTAGTGGGGTGGATGAAGCTCTCGGTGTCCCGGAGTCAAAGAGGCAGGTCGTCACATGCCCATCGATCTTCACCGCCGTCGTCGTGGTCGTGAGGTTGCGGGGCTGGGACTGATCCAGGCTGATAGAGGCGAGCTGCGGCAGATGCTGGGAGGTCCCAGACTGGTCAGCGGTGGCAGAGGTAGTGGGAGGCGATGAATGGCCAGACGGGCAGGGGTCCTGAGGCGCCGTCCAAAATGGCGCCGAAGATGGCGGCGCCCACGGGCTCAGATGACGGGCGGCATCAAAGATGGCGGCACCCACGGGCCGCACGTGGCTTGCAGTGAGGAAGATGGTGGCGCCCCTGGGTCGTACATGGGGGGTGTAGAAACGCCGGGACTGGAAACAGCGGCGACCGACTGGGCCTGGCAAACAGAAGCGAACTGTCCTTTCTTCCCACACCCGTTGCAGGTCATGCTCCACGCCGGGCAGCGCTGCCTGGGGTGTTTGTTTTGCCTGCAAAAATAACACTTGGGCCCCCCTGAGTTGGCTGGCTGCCGCGCAGCGCAGGCTTGCGGTGAGCTGGAGTCGGCAGCTGGTGGGGCCCACGATGCCCACGAGGGTGCCGCGTGGTCGGGTCGTAGGGCTGAACGTTACGGGAGGCCACTTCCGACGAATTAGTGAGCTGCCTAGTTCCCGCAAGATCGCGCGTGCCCCCTTCCAGTAGCCGCTGGCGGACGTCCGCAGACTTCATGCCCGTGACGTAAACGTCTCTAATTAAAAGTTCAGTGTGCTGGACTGCCGAAACTGCCTGGCAGTCACAGTTCCTACCTAGGATGTGCAGGTCACACCAGAAATCGTCCAGAGACTCCCCAGGAGTTGCTGCCTCGTGGCCAGGAGGTGCCTGGCGTATAGCTGATTCACTGGTCGAACATAATGTCCCTTCAGGAGCTCCATCGCTTTGGAGTAGGTGGGTACATCCCGGATGAGGGGAAAAATGTCAGGGCTCACCCGTGAATAGAGGACTTGGAGCTTCTGTGAGTCCGAGGGTTCCTTAGCGGCTGTTCTGAGGTAGCTTTCGAAGCAGGCTAGCCAGTTGTCAAAGGCGGACGTAGTGTTGGCTGCTTGAGGGCTCAGCTGCAGGCGATCAGGCTTGATGCAGAGATACATCGTTTAAAAAATCTTGCTCAATAAATTGATGCACCGTCAATTACCACAAGACGAGAATGGTGGAACAATCGAGTCTTTATGGAGCAAGATGTTGTGCCTCCTGTAGCTGGAACCAGAATGGCTGCAGCATCGGCGAGCACACACTTTTATATGCCGCCTGCTGGGAGGGGCCAGCAGGCAGGGATTTGCCATTGTACCCTTAATATACGGGCAGGCCATACTACATATAATATGCCACTGGTGGTGACTACCACAACGTTATTCCATTCTGATTACTGCATCTTTTTAATCTTGGTTTCTGTTATAAATAAACGGTAATTGTGTTTCAATTTACAAACCTGGTGACTGTAAATTATTGGGCAGCCAAAGGCTAAAGATGTTGGGAATTTTGTACAAATTCATTTGTTAATTAATTGTGCTGGGACTCTGGAGCCTGTGGGGCTGGAATTGATCACGGACTAGCCCAGAGTATAACAGCCAGATCCCTCAAATGGCAGTGTGATAGCGATTCCGGCTATTTGATGAATTCTGAAGTGGCTGAATGGCCTACTTCTGCTCCTATTTCATATGTTTGTATGTTCAGAATTGTATATTGGTAGGACGAGGGCAGCACGGTAGCATAGTGGTTAGCACTATGGCTTCACAGCGCCAGGGTCCCAGGTTTAATTCCCGGCTTGGGTCACTGTCTGTGCAGAGTCTGCACGTTTTCCCCATGTTTGCGTGGGTTTCCTCCAGGTGCTCCGGTTTCCTCCCACAAGTCGCGAAAGATGTGCTGTGAGGTAATTTGGACATTCTGAATTCTCCCTCAGTGTACCCAAACAGGCGCCGGAATGTGGTGACTAGGGGATTTTCACAGTGGCTTCATTGCAGTGTTAATGTAAGCCTACTTGTGACAATAAACATTATTATTATTTTATATTTTATTGGTCAATGCCACTCTTATTAGACCATCCCACAGATAAAAGACAGCTATATTTCATAAAGCTCTGGTTATACCCCATGCTACAGAATTATAGAATTGATACGACAGCCAAGGCAGCCATTTGGCCCAACCATGCACCATGACTTAGGGTTGTCCCCTGCCTTTTCCCCATGTGCCTGCGCACTGTTTCTATTCAAATAATCATCTTCTGCCCTCTTGAAGGTTCTGTAACCCAACTCCACCACATCTTCAGGCAGTGTATCACTGACCTGAACCAATCGTTGTTTGAAAAAGTATTTTCACACTTCACATTTGCTTCTTTTGCAAATCTCTTTAAATCTGTGTCCTCTCGTTCTTAATCCTTTCATGATCTGTAACAGTGTCTCCCTATCTACTCTGCCGAGCCCTAATGATTTTTAACATCACTATCAAAACTACTCTGAGCCTTTTTTCCCCCAAGGGGAACAGTCCTAACACCCCCAAGTAGAGCGGCACGGTAGCACAGTGGTTAGCACAGTTGCTTCAAAGCTCCGGCGCCACAGGTTCGATTCCCGGCTGGGTCACTGGCTGTGCGGAGTTTGCACGTTCTCCCCGTGTCTGCGTGGGTTTCCTCCGGGTGCTCCGGTTTCCTCCCACAGTCCAAAGATGTGCAGGTTCGATGGATTGGCCGTGCTAAATTGCCCTGAGTGTCCATAAAGGTTGGGTGGGGGTTACGGGTTACGGGGTGTAGGGTGCTCTTTCCAAATGGCCGGTGCAGACTCGATGGGCCGAATGGCCTCCTGCCGCATCATAAATTCTATGAAATCTATCTATGAAATTTATCCTCATGACTGATGTTTCTCACTCTTGTGAACCTCTTTTGCACTCTTTCCACTGCATTCACATCCTTCCCATAGTGTGTCACCCAGAGCTATGCACAATATGCCAGCTTGGTGTATTGTATACGTTCATCACAACCTCCTTGCTCCTACATCTATGACCCTGTTTAATAACTATGGAGCATTCAGTTCTGGGCAGAGCCCCAAAGGAAGGATATATTGGCCTTTGAGCGTAGCTTCACCAAAATGATGGTGAAGTCAAAAGGGTTAAATTCTGAGAATAGGTTGCAACAACAAGAATTGCATTTCCTTAAATATAGAAGGTTGGGTTAGCTCGGGTTTTCAGGCAATAATTCTCAAACATCCTTCAAGACGAGCCCTAGAAAGAGAAGGTTACAATAATAATAACGATAACAATGAGTCATTACAGGATCTTAAGTCACTTGAGGAGAGCATCATCATTGTCACAATCTATGTTTTCTCATTGAATATCTCTTTGGTCATTTTTTTCCCTTTCCTACTGTGTGGATGGTCTGAATCAATGAAGGGGACATAGTTGAAACTGTTTGTGAGAAAATGCATCCAGGAAATTAGGAAAGTGAGCAATATTCTAAAAGTCTTGCTGGGTTTGCTCTTTTTCATCCTCCGTTATAAAGGAGCTGACATAACAATTTGCTTGAATAAGCAATGCAATTGCACATGGGACGCTGCCTGATGCCTGCTCGGGGACTGGAGAGGCCCAGTAACATAGAAGTTGAGTGCGATTACCATTGTTCAAGGCCAGTGGCTGGACTAAACTGACATCTGACTCATTCTATCTGCCTGTAGCGCCACATAAAAATGCACAAGCTTGATTGCTCTGCCTGTCAGATAATTAGAAGAATAGATTCAGTTGAAAGCACACATGAGGAACATCTCTTTGGTCACCTTCAATTTCTTTCTGCTTCATGAAAGGGAGGGAACAGCCATTCCCTCCCTGACACCCATCTCTCTGTGAGCTCCACCAGAAAAAGTAGGTGAAGCCAAGAAGATGGAAATTAACAGGTGCAGCCGTCTGCTTTGTAGCATTTCAAAGAGAAAACTGAACTTGAGAGGAAGCCTTGACCATAGAAGAAAATGTAAAGGTTCTGCAGGTAAAATGCTGGTGAGAGATTCTTTCTGTCAATGATGTGATAGAAAAATTGTGGCACTGGAAAATGATATCCTTTACCCAGTGTCCCAGAATTGTACTCTTCAATTCTCTCAGTCCTCATTGCGGCAAGAATTTGGACATTATTTAATCAAAGTTGATAAACTAACTGATACTTTCTACCCCAGTATTCCCACAATTGCTCTAAAAGACTGACACAGGAGGTGAGTACACAGAGATGCAGATACTTTGAGAGTGAAAATCTGTGTGTCCAGAATTCCATAATTGAGACTTACAGAGAAGCAATGGCTGTGATTCAACCGAAACATTTCCATATCTGGTTTCGGGCACATTTAGCGGGGTATTTCTCGGCGCTGCATCCAAGGGCACTTTGCTGCATCTTTGGCCATGGAGAGGAGCGCCCTGTCGAGGCCACACTTACAACATTTCCTGCACTGGCGATCTCATTTCACCAGTGCAAGAAGACTATGCGTGGATCAGGGCGCCATTTTTAACGGCAGCCCCGATCGTTCGACCGCCTTTAATGACCCCACCGCAGCCTCCGAACTCCCCGCTTCACCCAGTTTACTTCTTCCAGGGTCCTCGAGCCGCCCCTCACCCCACATCTTATGAGCAAGGCCAACCCCTGGCTCAACCACTGACACGCGCAGCCTGGCCACCGGGCGCTTTGACACTGCCAGCTCGGTGCTCTCGCGAGATTCAATTGCCTTGTCCCAACACCAGTCCTGGCGCAACCATAAGATATAGGAGCAGAATTAGGCCACTCAGCCCATCGAGTCTGCTCCGCATTCAATCATGGCTGATATTTTTCTCATCCCGTTCTCCTGCCTTCTCCCCATAACCCCTGATCCCCTTATTAATCAAGAACCTATCTATCTCTGTGTCAAAGACACTCAGTGATTTGGCCTCCACAGCCTTCTGCGGGGAAGAGTTCCACCGATTCACCACCCTCTGGCTGAAGAAATTCCCCCTCATCTCTGTTTTAAAGGATCGTCCCTTTAGTCTGAGATTGTGTCCTCTGCTTCTAGTTTTTCCTACAAGTGGAGACTTCCTCTCCATATCCACTCTATCAGGCCTCGCAGTATCCTGTAAGTTTCAAGAAGATCACCCTTCACCTTCTAAACTCCAACAAATACAAACCCAGAGTCCTCAACCGTTGCTCATATAATAAGCTCTTCATTCCAGGGGTCATTCTTGTGAACCACCTCTGGACCCTTTCCAAGACCAGCACATCCTTCCTCAGATAAGGGGCCCAAAAGTGCTCACAATACTCCAAATGGGGTCTGGCTAGAGCCTTATACAGCCTCAGAAGTACATCCCTGGTCTTGAGGATGTTCACAAGAATGATCCCTGGAATGAAGAGCTTGTCGTATGAGGAACGGTTGGGGACTCTGTACTCGTTGGAGTTTAGAAGGATGAGGGGGGATCTTATTGAAACTTGCAGGATACTGCGTGGCTCGGATAGAGTGGAGGTGGAGAGAATGTTTCCACTTGTAGGAAATACTAGAACCAGTGGACACCATCTTAGACTAAAGGGACTATCCCTTAAAACAGAGATGAGGAGGAATTTCTTCAGCCAGAGGGTGGTGAATCTGTGGAACTCTTTGCCGCAGAAGGCTGTGGAGGCAAAATCACTGAGTGTCTTTAAAACAGAGATAGGTAGGTTCTTGATCAATAAGGGTTTCAGGGGTAATGGGGGGAAGGCAGGAGAATGGGCAGGAGAAAATTATCAGCCATGATTGAATGGTGGAGCAGACTCAATGGGCCGAGTGGCCTAATTCTGCTCCTATGTCTTATGATCTTATGGTCTTCTAGCCCTCTCGACATAAATGCTAACATTGCATTTGGCATCCTAACTGCCGACTGAATCGACACGTTAACATTAAGACATTCTTGAAAAAGGACTCCCAAGTCCCTTTGTGCTTCTGATTTCCTAATCATTACTTCATTTAGAAAATAGTCTAAACCTCCATTTCTCCTTCCAAAGTGCATAACCTCACACTTTCCCACATTGTATTCCATCTGCCACTTATTTGCCCACAGTCCGAGCCTGTCCAAACTCTTCTGCAACCCGCCTGCTTCCTCAATACTATCTGCCCCTCTACCGATATTTGTACCATCTGCAAATTGAGCAACAGTGCCTTCAGTTCCTTCTTCCAGATCATTAATGTAGCGACGAGGCCGTTGAATAATGCCCAATGTCTCAGGCGGTGAAAATCCACAAGATGTTTTACAGGCGATTTATGTTACTCTTCAAAATCCCAAACTTGTGCCAAGGTTTAAGGTTATGAAGGAGCGTTGCAACAACTGTCCACCACCCTTCAAGACGTTATCTGCACTTGATGGGTCACGATAGGCCGAGAGCCCCCTAGGATTTTTGTGATTCACTTACTTGGAAATAAAGAGAAATGAAGGTCAATCTGCAAATCTTCCTTTCAATGATGTAAGGTTGAAGCTATTCCCAAACTGTGGAATCATCTCCTTTGTACTTCCACCTGTGACTATGCAATTTTGATATGGATGCAGTAATTGTTATACCGGGCTAGCAAATCCGGGATCTAAATTCATGATCCCAATGTAGAAAGATGTGAATTTGAAAATAAGTCCAGAAAAGACTGGGCCAAGTGGAAATATCCCCATAGCTCAGAGTGCATGAAACTCTTTTGTCCTTGGGTTCTCATAACAACAAAAACATGCACTTTGCAGCACTGTGAAGACGGTAAAATGTCACAAGGTGCTTCATCGGAAATTTCTCAGCTGAACTCTCACACTGCTCAATCAAAGAAGATATTCCGGAAGGTGGTCAGAAGCTTTGACAAACAGAAAGGGCGAGAAAAACTCAGCAGGTCTGACAGCATCTGTGGAGTGAGAAAAAGAGGTACCATCCCAGATTGCCATCCTTGAGGCAGATAGGGGGAGTTGGGAAAATTCCAAACTCGGCCTACCTGCTTTGGGCGAAAGTGGCCGTCGTGGCAGGTTCCTCATGATGGGGGTCAGGTGTCGGGCCAACCCACCCAGGAGGCAGTGCGCAGGTGCTGCTTGTGGAGGTGGGACATTTAAAAGTCTCAACTTGGTGCTGGGACTTTGCCCCAATGAAAAAAACATGAAGGACCTCCAAACCTTACCCCTCACTCCTCTGTCACCTTCCAAACACTCCCATGCACCATCCTTGCCACCTCATGCCCCATGCCAAACTCTCCCACCCATACCGTATGTGCCCTCATGCCCCCTATGCCAGACTCTGGAATTTCCATGTCCATTCACTCACTGTGCACTTTCCAAAACCAATCAACATCACAATGTAACTTGTTTTCTGAAAAAAAAAGGTTAAAAAAAATGTAATCCATTGACCACCTTCTCGTATACTAAAATGTTGGGGTAGCAATTTAATAGAAGTGCCAATTATCCAGGCTCTTTGATACTTCAAAAACTACAACACTTAAAACAACTTGATTTATGTCAACAAATATTGTGAAATTGATTGCACAGATTAGACAGCCTGAGCTGCCAATCAAGCAACCTTTCATAAGATATAGGAGCAGAATTAGGCCATCTGAACCGTCAGGTCTGCTCTGCCGTTCGATCATGGCTGATCTCATCCTGGCCTTAACTCCACCGTCCTGCACATTCTCCATTCCATAACCCTTCAAACCATTACCAATTAAAAATCTGGCTAACTCCTCCTTAACTTTAATCACTATACCAGCACCCACTGCACTCTGGGGTCGCGAATTCCACAGATTTGCAACCCTTTGGGAGAAGTAGTTTCTCCTCAACTATGTTTTAAATTCGTTACCTCTTATCCTAAGACTATGACCCCTCATTCTAGAATGCCCCACAAGAGGAAGCCTCCGCTCCACGTCTACTTTATCCAGACCTTTTATCATCTTGTAGATCAATTTGATCTCCCCTCATTCTTCTAAACTGTACAGAATATCGGCCAAAACTGTTCAATCTCTCTTCATATGACAAACCCCTCATCTCTGGAGTCAATCTTGTGAACCTCCTCAGAACTACCTGCAATGCCACTACATCTTTCCTCAAATAAGGGGACCAAAACTGAGCGTAATGCTCCAGGTGTCATCTCACCAATGCTTTGTGCAGTTACAACAATACTTCCTTACCTTTATACTTGTGGTAGTATGTATTGGGGGTCATGTGGGACTGGAAGCCCTAATGTCATTGGCTGACAGATCCCGGGTCCTGGTTGGCCGTTGACCTCATACTCCGCCCTGAAGGCGAAGTATAAGAAGCCGGTGCCTTCCCCCGCATGCCAGTTTACTATCGGGCTGCTGGGGAACAGACACGCTTAATAAAGCCTCATCGACTTCACTCTGTTTGTCTCACGGAGTCTTTGTGCGCCACAATTTATTAAGCGTGCCTAAAAAGGACTATGGAGCTCAGGATCATTCCAGAATGCCTGAGGATCAGCCCCCACGCAGTGAATGCAGCAGCAGCCTTCAAACACTGGCAGACTTGCTTTGAGGCCTACATCACATCGACCACAGGCCGAGTCTCAGATGAACAAAAACTGCAGGTCCTGCACTCGAGGGTGAGCACGGAGATTTTCACCCTCATTGAAGACACCCGCGATTTCCAGACGGCGTTCGCAGCACTGAGAAGTCTCTACGTTCGCCCAGTTAACCAAATCTACGCTCGCTACCAGCTCGCGACGAGACGGCAAGCTCCCGGAGAATCGATGGACGAGTTCTACGCCGCGCTGCTGATTTTGGGAAGAGCCTGCAGCTGCCCGTCGGTGAATGCAAACGAACACACGGACATGTTAATGCGCGATGCTTTTGTTGCAGGTATACAATCCTCCCAAATCCGCCAAAGACTTCTAGAAAAAGAGTCACTAGGACTCTCAGAGGCACGGGCCCTGGCAGCCTCGCTGGACGTAGCCGCGCGTAATACCCGCGCCTACGGCCCCGACCGCGCGGCAGGCCATTGGGCCCCGTACGTACCCGCCGCGGCAAACCCCCTACCCCCCCCCCCCGGACACCCCACAGGCTTGCGCAGTCCAAACGTCGAGTCGCACCGGGGGCGCCCGCTGTTATTTCTGCGGCCAGGCGAAGCACCCCCGACAACGCTGTCCGGCCCGCGCAGCCATCTGCAAAAGCTGCGGGAAAAAGGGCCACTATGCGGTGGTGTGCCGGTCCCGCGTGGTCGCCGCCGTCCCGGGAGAACAGGGAGCCCTACAGGCAGTCTATGCCTCCCAACCCCCCCAGCACGCCATGTGCGACCCCCAGGCGCCGCCATTTTGGGTCCCGCGGCCCACGCCTGACCCGCCAGCGCCGCCGACCTGGGCCCTCGCCCCCGTCCCGCGCCCCACGCCTGACCCGCCGACCTGGGCCCTCGCCCCCGTCCCGCGCCCCACGCCTGACCCGCCGACCTGGGCCCTCGCCCCCGTCCCGCGCCCCATGCCTGACCCGCCGACCTGGGCCCTCGCCCCCGTCCCGCGCCCCACGCCTGACCCGCCGACCTGGGCCCTCGCCCCCGTCCCGCGCCCCACGCCTGACCCGCCGGAGCCGCCGACCTGGGCCCTCGCCCCCGTCCCGCGCCCCATGCCTGACCCGCCGACCTGGGCCCTCGCCCCCGTCCCGCGCCCCACGCCTGACCCGCCGGAGCCGCCGACCTGGGCCCTCGCCCCCGTCCCGCGCCCCACGCCTGACCCGCCGGAGCCGCCGACCTGGGCCCTCACCCCCGTCCCGCGCCCCACGCCTGACCCGCCGGCAATACAACTCACCTGGACCCCGACCTCCGTCCCCGGCGAGGGACCTCCTCACTGTCCCAGCGCTCGCACTACTGACCTGCCGGTCCCCAGCGAGGGAGCTCCGCGCGGTCCTAGCGCCCGCGGCCCTGGCGCTCGCACCAAAGGAACTCCGCGCGGTCCTAGCGCCCGCGGCCCGGGAACTCCGCGCGGTCCTAGCGCCCCCCAGACCCCCCAGCACTCAATGTGCGACCCGCAGACGCCGCCATTTTGGGTCCCAACCACCACGAGGGGAGGAGGGGCCCCGCCATCTTGGACCGCCCCCGACCTGTACGACGCATGGGGGCGGCCATTTTGTCCACCCCCGACGCCATCTTGTGACCCCTCATCTACGGGCGAGGTATGGGGGCGGCCATTTTATCCATCCCCGACGTCCTCTTGGACGGCAACAACGGACCCCACCCCACTACTACAACCACGGCTCGCTTCGGTTACGCTCGATCAGGCTCGGCCCCGGACTCTCCAGACGACGACGACAACGGTCCTAATTAACGGCCACGAGACGCCATGCCTAGTCGACTCCGGGAGCACGGAAAGTTTTATACATCCCGACACGGTAAGACGCTGTTCCTTAACTACCTACCCCAGCGCACAAAAGATTTGCCTAGCCGCAGGATCCCACTCCGTACAGATCCAGGGATTCTGCATAGTTACCCTAACGGTACAGGGGAGGGAATTCAAAAACTACAAACTTAACGTCCTTCCCCAACTCTGTGCCCCCACCTTGCTGGGCTTAGATTTTCAATGTAACCTACAGAGCCTTACGTTTAAATTCGGCGGCCCCATACCCCCACTCACTATCTGCGGCCTCGCCACCCTCAAGGTGCAACCCCCGTCCTTGTTTGCGAACCTCACCCCGGATTGCAAACCCGTCGCCACTAGGAGCAGACGGTACAGCGCCCAGGACCGGACCTTCATTCGCTCCGAAGTCCAGCGGCTACTAAAGGAGGGCATAATCCAGGCCAGCAATAGTCCCTGGAGAGCGCAGGTGGTAGTAGTGAAGACAGGGGAGAAACAAAGGATGGTCATTGACTATAGCCAGACCATCAACAGGTACACACAACTAGACGCGTACCCTCTCCCCCGCATATCCGACATGGTCAATCGGATTGCCCAGTATAAAGTCTTCTCCACCGTGGACCTCAAGTCCGCCTACCATCAGCTCCCCATCCGCCCAAGTGACCGCAAGTACACAGCCTTCGAGGCAGACGGGCGATTATACCACTTCCTAAGGGTCCCTTTTGGCGTCACAAACGGCGTCTCGGTCTTCCAACGGGAAATGGACCGAATGGTTGATCATCATGGGTTACGGGCCACGTTCCCGTACCTCGACAATGTAACCATCTGCGGCCACGATCAGCAGGACCACGACGCCAACCTCCAAAAATTCCTCCAGACTGCCAAAGCCTTGAACCTCACGTACAATGAGGACAAGTGCGTTTTTAGCACCGATCGGCTAGCCATTCTGGGCTACATAGTGCGCAATGGGATAATAGGCCCCGACCCCGAACGTATGCGCGCACTCATGGAATTTCCCCTCCCGCACTGCCCAAAAGCCCTGAAACGCTGCCTGGGGTTCTTTTCATACTACGCCCAGTGGGTCCCCCAGTACGCAGACAAGGCCCGCCCCCTAATACAGACCACGGCTTTCCCGCTGTCGACAGAGGCTTGCCAGGCTTTCAGCCGCATCAAAGCGGACATCGCAAAGGCCACGATGCGCGCCATCGACGAGTCCCTCCCCTTCCAGGTCGAGAGCGACGCCTCTGACGTAGCTCTCGCGGCTACCCTTAACCAAGCGGGCAGACCCGTGGCCTTTTTCTCCCGAACCCTCCACGCCTCAGAAATCCGCCACTCCTCAGTGGAAAAGGAAGCCCAAGCCATAGTGGAGGCTGTGCGACATTGGAGGCATTACCTGGCCGGCAGGAGATTCACTCTCCTCACTGACCAACGGTCGGTTGCCTTCATGTTCGATAATGCACAGCGGGGCAAGATCAAGAACGACAAGATCTTGCGGTGGAGGATCGAACTCTCCACCTTCAACTATGAGATCTTGTACCGGCCCGGAAAGCTGAACGAGCCGTCTGATGCCCTATCCCGCGGGACATGTGCCAACGCACAAATTGACCGCCTCCAAGCCCTCCACGAGGACCTCTGCCACCCGGGGGTCACTCGGTTTTACCACTTCATCAAGTCCCGCAATCTCCCCTACTCCTTAGAGGAGGTCCGTACAGTCACAAGAGACTGCCACATCTGCGCAGAATGCAAACCGCATTTTTTCAGGCCAGATGGAGCGCACCTGATTAAGGCTTCCCGTCCCTTTGAACGCCTCAGTCTCGATTTCAAAGGGCCCCTCCCCTCCACCGACCGCAACGCGTATTTCCTTAATGTAGTGGACGAATACTCCCGCTTCCCTTTTGCCATTCCCTGCTCCGACATGACCGCGGCCACAGTCATTAAAGCCCTGAACAGCATATTCACACTGTTCGGTTACCCCGCATACGTCCACAGCGACAGGGGGTCCTCTTTCATGAGTGACGAGCTGCGCCAGTTCCTGCTCAGCAAGGGTATAGCTTCAAGCAGGACGACCAGCTACAACCCCCGGGGGAACGGGCAAGTAGAAAGGGAGAACGGCACGGTCTGGAAGGCCGTCCTACTGGCCCTACGGTCCAGGGACCTCCCAGTTTCACGGTGGCAGGAGGTCCTCCCGGACGCTCTCCATTCCATCCGGTCGTTATTATGTACGAGCACTAATCAAACGCCGCACGAGCGTCTCCTTGTCTTCCCTAGGAGGTCCTCCTCTGGAACGTCGCTGCCGACCTGGCTGGCGGCCCCAGGACCCATCCTGCTCCGAAAGCACGTGCGGGCACATAAGGCGGACCCGTTGGTCGAAAGGGTTCACCTCCTCCACGCAAACCCCCAGTACGCCTACGTGGAGTACCCCGACGGCCGACAGGACACGGTCTCCCTGCGGGATCTGGCGCCCGCCGGCACCACGCACACCCCCCCGGCACCATCAACCCAACCGCCCCCCTTCCTGCCACCGCCGCACCCCGCGACCGCCCCCTTCCCAGGAGGATCAGTCGCCCTCCCCTTTGCACCGACAGCTAAAACCGTGCGGTTCCCGGAGGCGACAACGCTGGTGCAAGCATTACCACCACCGCCGGGGCCGAGGCGATCGACACGGACGACCAGACCGCCCGACCGACTCGTGGCGTCGATGTAAAACAAAGATGGACTGTCCAATGAACATTTTGTTTTCCTATATCCTCTGTACATAGTTGTAACAGGACGATACTGTCCAATACGGTCCTACCATGTAACTGTTCTCTCCTCCCAGGACCAGTACTGTAAACCCTTACCACCATACGAAGCATCACCCCGCCGGGTTCATTTTTGACAAGGGGTGAATGTGGTAGTATGTATTGGGGGTCATGTGGGACTGGAAGCCCTAATGTCATTGGCTGACAGATCCCGGGTCCTGGTTGGCCGTTGACCTCATACTCCGCCCTGAAGGCGAAGTATAAGAAGCCGGTGCCTTCCCCCGCATGCCAGTTTACTATCGGGCTGCTGGGGAACAGACACGCTTAATAAAGCCTCATCGACTTCACTCTGTTTGTCTCACGGAGTCTTTGTGCGCCACAATACTCTAATCCTCTGGGGCATTTGTGTTTGTTATGTAAATTGATACCTGGGCTGTCAGCCAAGTCTCATTATGTATGACTCTGAATTTCTCTCGGAAACTCTCTTCTACATTACCTTTCAGTTCTGAAAAAGAGTCACATTAGATATTGGCCTGGATTTTCAGAGCCATGTTGATTTGGGAACCCTTTACAATTGGTGGGCAGATCCCGATTCCAGGAATCCCAAACCCATTCCTGGAAAATGAAATTTTCAGGTTTGTCGTTGAAGGGTGCAGGCTGCTTCATGCGAGAAGTTCACATACTCTTGATCTGAGCGGCCCCATTGCAGTGACAAGTATCTCTTATTCCTCTGCAATTTTCATGGAGTCAGGCCTGTTTTTTGTGATTTGTGGTTCTCAGCCCCTGAGAGGAGTTGTTAACCCGATTGCCATCAGGGGACCATTTAATAGGTGAATTTGACAGATCCACCTCATTGCCCCAAACCGAATTACACCCCCATCCATCCCCAATATCCCTCATGCTCCCACAGCAAGCTCAGCCCTTTCACCCATCCCGCATACCCCCATGTCAGGCTCTGCCCTTCCACCCATGCCCACGCCCAGTGTCCCCTCATGCCACAGAGAAATGTTGCAGGTTCTTCAAACATTGCGGGCTGAAATCTCCGCCGTCGGGATGATCCACTTTGCCGGCAGCCTGGGGGTTTCCTGACAGCGTGGGGCTGCCCCACAATGGGAAACCCCATTGACCAGCCGGCAAAACGGAGCATCCCGCCGGCGGGGTGAACCAGAAATCTGGCGCGGCGGGACGGAGAATCCAGCTGTGCATTTTGAGCAAATGCATCTGAAAAGTTAATTGAACAATTTACAAATATTGCGTAAACTAAGATCTCTTTTACATTTAAACAGAGTATTGGAAAATCCTTACTTAATATAAGTCAACAGAATTGCCTGGAGTCTTGTGCTGGATGTTCAATTTAGATGTGACGCAGCTAAGTATTAAGTTTATACAATGGAAATGGGGGAGGAAGATTTAATAAGCCGAGCTGTCCATGCTCTCCCGCTCACCCATGCCGCCTGATTTGAGTTGAAGTGCACTGGCTGAGATTCACTAGGGGCAGGGGGGGGTGTCCTATCTTCTTGTATTTTCATTTTGCCTTTATCATTTCTACATCTCAAATTGATGAGTTCTGACTCTTTAGGTTGTCTGGTAAACATCTGACAATAATTCTAAATTTTAAAAGGGATAACCTTCATGTTTTATACAGTTCTCCAAGCTTAGATTCATTGTTTGTCCACGGAGAAACTTTACCGTCATTCCAGCTCTGCTTTAGTAGACCATGGGATGGCAGTGGTCTCTTCTCTTGACTGGAGACACAATTTATGACTCTCAGCTATATGTATGTCAACAAAGCACTACAGCAAGATCAGTTAGCCATGGTCGATGTGTGGATCCCCTTAGCAACCAGCCTTCTTCTCCAAGCAACCAGCCTTCTTATCGAGAGATAAAGCTTAAAGGAACTTCTGATTCACTGTCTCAGTCTCAACACCCCTTGTTTAAAATCACCAAGAACAAGATTCAATCCCCACCTGCTTTCCGCATGTTCGCTCCCTGGCTTTAATGTTAACGCAAAGCTGGCTGGAATATTTGGCCACTTTGAAATACTCTTAACAACCAGAGCACTTTTGAAGTGCAGTCTCCGTTCAAAATGTGAAATGTTGTAACAAAGTCAGTTACTAACATACAGAATGGGCTGCAGGCTGAGCACATGTCTGGGCAAGATGGAAGCATCGACCCAACTCAATCCCTGGAGGTGCACATTGGCACGGGGTAACCATGTGCGTGTGAGTACAGAAATGCGGCAAAAGTACAGCTGAGTGCATTGTTGGGAAGATGGCATGGTTGGCTGGGGGTGGGGGGCTTTTATTCCTGGGACATTGAGACCGGTTTTGTGGGGGTGGTGAGCGAGACGAGACCTGCAGAAGCTGGATGCGCTTCAAAGTCTTGCTGGGGACGTTTGGTGGTGATGATTGGGAGCTTGTAAATTAATTTGCAGGGAGAAGGGAAGCTGAGGGTAGTGGCACAACTATAGGCCCGTCCTCAAAGTGGTCCGTGGCTTGTGAATTTTGTGTATGTGTGTAGCAGCCCCTCTTAATATGTGAATTATTCAATTTTTAAAATAACCCAGCATTCAAGATTATTCCCGAAACAAGGTAATTAGTTTATTACAAAATTTATGCTGAAAGTTTTTTTAAAATCCATTATTGGGACGTGGGCTTCGTTGGCTAGGCCAACATTTGTTGCCCATCCCTAATTGCCCTTGAGAAAATGGCGGTGATTTGCCTTCTTGAACCACTGCATCCCATGTGGCGTAGGTACACCCACAGTGCCACGGGGGAGGGTGTGAGTGCCAGGATTCTGACCCGGCGACAGTGAGGGAACGGTGATATTGTTCCAAGTCGGTTTGGTGGGTGGCTTGGAGGGAATCTTCCAGGTTGTGGTGCTTCCATCTGTCTGCTGTCCTTGCCGTTCTGGATGGAGTGGCCATCGGTTTGGAAGATGCTGCCTAAGGAGTTTTGGTGAATTTCTTCAGTGCATCTTGTCGATGGTAACATCGCTAAAACTCTGCGTCAATGGGAGAAGAGTTTTTGTGGAAGGAGTGCCAATAAAGCTGGACTGCTTTGCCCTGGATGGTGTCAAGCTTTTTTTAGTGTTGTTGGAGCTGTGTTCATCCAGTCAAGTGGATCACACCCTTTACTTATGCCTTGTAGATGGTGGACAGGCTTTGGGGAGTCAGGAAGTGAGTTTCTCGCTGTAGAATACCCAGCCTCTGGCCCTCCTGCAGCCACAGTACTTATCTGGCTCATCCAGTTTCTGGTCAATGGTAACACCCAGGATGTTGACAGTGGGGGAGTCCAGTGATGACTGTGGCATTGAATGTCAAGGGGCAATGGTTAAATTCTCCCTTGTTGGAGCCTGTCAATGCCTGGCATTTGTGTGACACAAATGTTACTTGCCACTTGTCATCCCAAGCTTGGACATTATGCAGGTCTTGCTTCATATGGACATGGGCTGTTTTAGTATCTGAGGAGTCTCAAATGGTGTTAACTATTGGGCAGTCATCAGCAGGTTAGACAAATATGATAAAGCTATTAACAAAAACAATACAAAAATTAAAATGCAGACAAAAAAAAGATAATTGAAGATGAGGGGCTGCATTTTACATACTCCTGTTTGGCATGTTTTTTGGCAGGAAAGGTTTAGTCTCTTATCATGCGACTTGTCGCACATTAGACTGTGGCTGTGAGGTGAGAGGGGATTTCAGTGTCAGTTTCACTGCTTTGGACTGCAGAAGGAGAAAGAAGTGTTTTTGCCCTCTTTTTCTGTGTTTTCATTCTGAAAGCTGTTCCAGCAAAAAGCCCCTTAGTTGTGGCTAACTTTAAAGATATAGTTGTTCTCCAGAAGGAGCTTGGATCTGCTGTTTGAGATTAGATCAGAATTTCAGGAAAAGGGCCAGTCCCATTCAAGTGAGAATACAGTGTGCTGGGCCACACCCTTAAAAGGGGGTTTTGGTTTAATTGGATTTTGTTATTGAATTGGAACAGTTAAGGGGGAATTCATTAAGTGTTATATACATAGATTATTGTCACTGTGTGGTGTCTTTATATTTGTAATTGATAAAAATTCTTGCTGTATTTATAGATATATATGTGTGTTAACTACGTTCTTAGAATAAACCTTGTTTTGATTAAAGTGTCTGGGAAGTCTGATGAATCACACCTGCAGTGAAGGCTCTTGTGCTCATCCTAGCCAAATTCAACATAAAGGTTGCAGGTGAACGTCATAATAATCTTTGGATTTTCTAAGCCCTGGCTCATAACAGCACCTAAAATAGGGAGGGTGCCCACCCCACCACTTTGCAACCACACCTCAGCTCACCCCATAATACAGGGAGTATGTGAGCCAAAATCATCAGCCTTTTGTTTTAAGAGAAGTTTGTAAAAGAGCAGGAAGACGACTATGTTCAAGGGCATGCCCTTTGCGCAATGTGTGGATCCCCCATATGATGTTAGCCCCCTTACACTTTAATCGGCTGCTCATGCAAAAACCCACTAATCCCACCCCTCGCCCTTATCCCTGATTTACCCATAACCCTTCCCACCCAATATCCCGGACTTATCTCACTCCAGGATCCATTGAGTCTTTTCCCTGGGTCAGCTTGCAGCCCTAGCAGCGGCCACTAATGTGCTCTTGGCGTTGCTTGGGACTTTTGGATCTGACATGGAGTATGTGACAGGTTAGAGGGCTCCTTGGCAACACCTCCAGTGATCAGAGTCCACTTGCCAACCAATCGACTCTCTTCTCCTGCAGTATGAACGTTTGCTCATTTTACTGTTGGTAATCTATCGGTATGAGTGCAGGATGAAGGATTTAGACAGAATGGCTCTTTTTCGAGCAGTGCTCAAGTTCTTTATGACCGAACAACTATTAATATGGCCTGAAAAAGTTCTCCCTGTTTATTCCATGTGTGTTCCCTTTTTCCCCCTTTTTTATTTTTGATCCATGGATGATTGTTGGACATGTCACTTTAAGGCAAGAAGCCTGTACCTTTAATTCAAACAGAAGTATCTGGAAGCCTGTGCTGGTTCAAACTGGTGATTGCAGAGGAGCTGGTATCGGTGAGAACTCAGTTTGAATGATTTGGCTGGTGGCCAATGAATGGGCTCAGAGGGCTGTGCTCTGCCAGGTAACAGGTGGCGATTGGATAGTATTTCACTGGAAGGCCATTCCGAGGCCTGAGGTTCGAGTTTGGTTTCAGGTTTGATTCCGGCAGCCCAATGAAGAGATCCAACTAACTCTCTCCAAATCAGATCCATATAACTCTCTCCAGAAGGCCACTGTGAGGGCTGACTCTCTCTCCAGAAAGTCTAGGAGCCATTCTCTTGAGACTGTAGAGGCCAGAAGTCAAACCATTAGCTGTAAGCAAGGCTTGAAGTGAAATAAAATGTCTCTCCAAAGAAGTAGAAGCCTGAATGTGAATTTTGAACTGAAGATTTAAATTTAGATTTATTGTCACGTGTACTGAGGTTCAGTGAAAAGTATTGTTCTGCGTGCAGTCCAGGCAAATCGTTCTATACACCAAAACATAGGACATACAATGAACACACAGTAGTGGACTCGCCTTCACTAAGGGCATTCAAATGGTCATTGGATAGACATATGGACGATAAGAGAATAGTGTAAATGGGCTTTAGAGTGGTTTCACAGGTCGGCGCAACATCGAGGGCCGAAGGGCCTGTACTGCACTGTAATGTTCTATGTTCTAAAATACATAGAAATTGGGTGAAACGTACGGACTGTAGTGCTACACAGTAGAAGATGTGCATGGAGAGATCAGTTCAGTCCATAAGAGGGTCATTCAGGAGTCTGTAAACAGCGGGGAAGAAGATGTTTTTGAATCTGTTAGTGCGTGTTTTCAGACTTACTTGGGCGTGTTTTCTGGCCGATGGAAGTGGTTGGAAGAGAGAATAACTGGGGCAGGTGGGGTCTTTGATTATGCTGCCCATTTTCCCAAGGCAGTGGGAGGTGTAGATGGATAAGGCCCAATTTGACGAGAAATAAGGTTTTCTCCAGAATGCCTGCTGCCTGTGAGTACTGCATTTTCTAAACAACAGGGTCCCTGGATGAATGAATGAATCTGCAAAGAACGACCATTACTGACTGTAAACCAGGGACTTTAATCTTCAAGCTTGCTGTGACGAAAGTGTGCTAAAAGAACCACCATCTGAAACAAAGACTTTGTCCTTATTTTTTTAACCCCGTTTCACTCCTCTGTGTTTGTCTGTCTTGTGTGTGGGTAGAGGTGGGACAGTTAAAGGGGGCAGTCGGTACTAGCTTGTCATTAATCAGTTATATTTCCTGCATATTTCATTATAATCCTTGTTATAAATGAACAGTAATTGTGTTTAAAATTACAGACCTGGTGACTGTAATTATTGGGCTGCCAAAGGCCAAAGACTTTGGGTATTTGCATAAGAATTATTGGTTAATTAATTTGTGTTGCGACTGCACGGCACATGGAGCTGGAATTGACCGTGCACTAGCCCAGGGTGTCGTAACAAACCTCACAAAAGAAAACATTAAGAAGTCTTACAACACCAGGTTAAAGTCCAACAGGTTTGTTTCAAACACTAGCTTTCGGAGCACTGCTCCTTCCTCAGGTGAATGGAGAGGTACCTCTCCATGGATGATACCTCTCCATTCACCTGAGGAAGGAGCAGTGCTCCGAAAGCTAGTGTTTGAAACAAACCTGTTGGACTTTAACCTGGTGTTGTAAGACTTCTTACTGTGCTCACCCCAGTCCAATGCCGGCATCTCCACATCAAAAGAAAACATGTTCTCACAAATTTAGACCCCCTGTTGTCAAAAATAATACAAAGTTGTGGTAGTATGTATTGGGGGTCATGTGGGACTGGAAGCCCTAATGTCATTGGCTGACAGATCCCGGGTCCTGGTTGGCCGTTGACCTCATACTCCGCCCTGAAGGCGAAGTATAAGAAGCCGGTGCCTTCCCCCGCATGCCAGTTTACTATCGGGCTGCTGGGGAACAGACACGCTTAATAAAGCCTCATCGACTTCACTCTGTTTGTCTCACGGAGTCTTTGTGCGCCACAATTTATTAAGCGTGCCTAAAAAGGACTATGGAGCTCAGGATCATTCCAGAATGCCTGAGGATCAGCCCCCACGCAGTGAATGCAGCAGCAGCCTTCAAACACTGGCAGACTTGCTTTGAGGCCTACATCACATCGACCACAGGCCGAGTCTCAGATGAACAAAAACTGCAGGTCCTGCACTCGAGGGTGAGCACGGAGATTTTCACCCTCATTGAAGACACCCGCGATTTCCAGACGGCGTTCGCAGCACTGAGAAGTCTCTACGTTCGCCCAGTTAACCAAATCTACGCTCGCTACCAGCTCGCGACGAGACGGCAAGCTCCCGGAGAATCGATGGACGAGTTCTACGCCGCGCTGCTGATTTTGGGACGAGCCTGCAGCTGCCCGTCGGTGAACGCAAACGAACACACGGACATGTTAATGCGCGATGCTTTTGTTGCAGGTATACAATCCTCCCAAATACGCCAAAGACTTCTAGAAAAAGAGTCACTAGGACTCTCAGAGGCACGGGCCCTGGCAGCCTCGCTGGACGTAGCCGCGCGTAATACCCGCGCCTACGGCCCCGACCGCGCGGCAGGCCATTGGGCCCCGTACGTACCCGCCGCGGCAAACCCCCTACCCCCCCCCCGGACACCCCACAGGCTTGCGCAGTCCAAACGCCGAGTCGCACCGGGGGCGCCCGCTGTTATTTCTGCGGCCAGGCGAAGCACCCCCGACAACGCTGCCCGGCCCGCGCAGCCATTTGCAAAAGCTGCGGGAAAAAGGGCCACTATGCGGTGGTGTGCCGGTCCCGCGTGGTCGCCGCCGTCCCGGGAGAACAGGGAGCCCTACAGGCAGTCTATGCCTCCCAACCCCCCCAGCACGCCATGTGCGACCCGCAGGCGCCGCCATTTTGGGTCCCGACCACCGCGGCCCCGGGAGAACTGGGAGCCCTGCACGTCGCCTACGCTCCCCAACCCCCCTCCCCGCAGCCCATATACGACCCGCCGCCGGCGCTCCCGATTTGGGTGCCGGCCAACACTCTCCACGGAGAGGAGGGGGTTTTCCGTATCCCGAACGCCACCCTCACCCCCGTCCCGCGCCCCACGCCTGACCCGCCGGCGCCACCTACCTTGACCCCGACCACCGCTGTCCCCGGCGAGGGAGCTCCGCGCGGTGCCAGCGCTCGCGGCCCCACGACTGACCCGCCAGCGCCGCCGACCTGGGCCCTCACCCCCGTCCCGCGCCCCACGCCTGACCCGCCGGAGCCGCCAACCTGGGCCCTCGCCCCCGTCCCGCGCCCCACGCCTGACCCGCCGACCTGGGCCCTCGCCCCCGTCCCGCGCCCCACGCCTGACCCGCCGGAGCCGCCGACCTGGGCCCTCGCCCCCGTCCCGCGCCCCACGCCTGACCCGCCGGAGCCGCCGACCTGGGCCCTCGCCCCCATCCCGCGCCCCACGCCTGACCCGCCGGAGCCGCCGACCTGGGCCCTCGCCCCCGTCCCGCGCCCCACGCCTGACCCGCCGGAGCCGCCGACCTGGGCCCTCGCCCCCGTCCCGCGCCCCACGCCTGACCCGCCAACGCCGCCGACCTGGTCCCTCACCCCCGTCCCGCGCCCCACGCCTGACCCGCTGGCAATACAACTTACCTGGACCCCGATCTCCGTCCCCGGCGAGGGACCTCCTCACTGTCCCAGCGTTCGCACTACTGACCTGCCGGTCCCCAGCGAGGGAGCTCCGCGCGGTCCTAGCGCCCGCGGCCCTGGCGCTCGCACCAAAGGAACTCCGCGCGGTCCTAGCGCCCGCGGCCCGGGAACTCCGCGCGGTCCTAGCGCCCCCCACACCTCCCAGCACTCAAGGTGCGACCCGCAGACGCCGCCATTTTGGGTCCCGACCACCACGAGGGGAGGAGGGGCCCCGCCATCTTGGACCGCCCCCGACCTGTACGACGCATGGGGGCGGCCATTTTGTCCACCCCCGACGCCATCTTGTGACCCCCTCATCTACGGGCGAGGTATGGGGGCGGCCATTTTATCCATCCCCGACGTCCTCTTGGACGGCAACAACGGACCCCACCCCACTACTACAACCACGGCTCGCTTCGGTTACGCTCGATCAGGCTCGGCCCCGGACTCTCCAGACGACGACGACAACGGTCCTAATTAACGGCCACGAGACGCCATGCCTAGTCGACTCCGGGAGCACGGAAAGTTTTATACATCCCGACACGGTAAGACGCTGTTCCGTAACTACCTACCCCAGCGCACAAAAGATTTGCCTAGCAGCAGGATCCCACTCCGTACAGATCCAGGGATTCTGCATAGTTACCCTAACGGTACAGGGGAGGGAATTCAAAAACTACAAACTTAACGTCCTTCCCCAACTCTGTGCCCCCACCTTGCTGGGCTTAGATTTTCAATGTAACCTACAGAGCCTTACGTTTAAATTCGGCGGCCCCATACCCCCACTCACTATCTGCGGCCTTGCCACCCTCAAGGTGCAACCCCCGTCCTTGTTTGCGAACCTCACCCCGGATTGCAAACCCGTCGCCACTAGGAGCAGACGGTACAGCGCCCAGGACCGGACCTTCATTCGCTCCGAAGTCCAGCGGCTACTAAAGGAGGGCATAATCCAGGCCAGCAATAGTCCCTGGAGAGCGCAGGTGGTAGTAGTGAAGACAGGGGAGAAACAAAGGATGGTCATTGACTATAGCCAGACCATCAACAGGTACACACAACTAGACGCGTACCCTCTCCCCCGCATATCCGACATGGTCAATCGGATTGCCCAGTATAAAGTCTTCTCCACCGTGGACCTCAAGTCCGCCTACCATCAGCTCCCCATCCGCCCAAGTGACCGCAAGTACACAGCCTTCGAGGCAGACGGGCGATTATACCACTTCCTAAGGGTCCCTTTTGGCGTCACAAACGGCGTCTCGGTCTTCCAACGGGAAATGGACCGAATGGTTGATCAACATGGGTTACGGGCCACGTTCCCGTACCTCGACAATGTAACCATCTGCGGCCACGATCAGCAGGACCACGACGCCAACCTCCAAAAATTCCTCCAGACTGCCAAAGCCTTGAACCTCACGTACAATGAGGACAAGTGCGTTTTTAGCACCGATCGGCTAGCCATTCTGGGCTACATAGTGCGCAATGGGATAATAGGCCCCGACCCCGAACGTATGCGCGCACTCATGGAATTTCCCCTCCCGCACTGCCCAAAAGCCCTGAAACGCTGCCTGGGGTTCTTTTCATACTACGCCCAGTGGGTCCCCCAGTACGCAGACAAGGCCCGCCCCCTAATACAGAGCACGACTTTCCCGCTGTCGACAGAGGCTTGCCAGGCTTTCAGCCGCATCAAAGCGGACATCGCAAAGGCCACGATGCGCGCCATCGACGAGTCCCTCCCCTTCCAGGTCGAGAGCGACGCCTCTGACGTAGCTCTCGCGGCTACCCTTAACCAAGCGGGCAGACCCGTGGCCTTTTTCTCCCGAACCCTCCACGCCTCAGAAATCCGCCACTCCTCAGTGGAAAAGGAAGCCCAAGCCATAGTGGAGGCTGTGCGACATTGGAGGCATTACCTGGCCGGCAGGAGATTCACTCTCCTCACTGACCAACGGTCGGTTGCCTTCATGTTCGATAATGCACAGCGGGGCAAGATCAAGAACGACAAGATCTTGCGGTGGAGGATCGAACTCTCCACCTTCAACTATGAGATCTTGTACCGGCCCGGAAAGCTGAACGAGCCGTCTGATGCCCTATCCCGCGGGACATGTGCCAACGCACAAATTGACCGCCTCCAAGCCCTCCACGAGGACCTCTGCCACCCGGGGGTCACTCGGTTTTACCACTTCATCAAGTCCTGCAATCTCCCCTACTCCTTAGAGGAGGTCCGTACAGTCACAAGAGACTGCCACATCTGCGCAGAATGCAAACCGCATTTTTTCAGGCCAGATGGAGCGCACCTGATTAAGGCTTCCCGTCCCTTTGAACGCCTCAGTCTCGATTTCAAAGGGCCCCTCCCCTCCACCGACCGCAACGCGTATTTCCTTAATGTAGTGGACGAATACTCCCGCTTCCCTTTTGCCATTCCCTGCTCCGACATGACCGCGGCCACAGTCATTAAAGCCCTGAACAGCATATTCACACTGTTCGGTTACCCCGCATACGTCCACAGCGACAGGGGGTCCTCTTTCATGAGTGACGAGCTGCGCCAGTTCCTGCTCAGCAAGGGTATAGCTTCAAGCAGGACGACCAGCTACAACCCCCGGGGGAACGGGGAAGTAGAAAGGGAGAACGGCACGGTCTGGAAGGCCGTCCTACTGGCCCTACGGTCCAGGGACCTCCCAGTTTCACGGTGGCAGGAGGTCCTCCCGGACGCTCTCCATTCCATCCGGTCGTTATTATGTACGAGCACTAATCAAATGCCTCACGAGCGTCTCCTTGTCTTCCCTAGGAGGTCCTCCTCTGGAACGTCGCTGCCGACCTGGCTGGCGGCCCCAGGACCCATCCTGCTCCGAAAGCACGTGCGGGCACATAAGGCGGACCCGTTGGTCGAAAGGGTTCACCTCCTCCACGCAAACCCCCAGTACGCCTACGTGGAGTACCCCGACGGCCGACAGGACACGGTCTCCCTGCGGGATCTGGCGCCCGCCGGCACCACGCACACCCCCCCGGCACCATCAACCCAACCGCCCCCCTTCCTGCCACCGCCGCACCCCGCGACCGCCCCCTTCCCAGGAGGATCAGTCCCCCTCCCCTTTGCACCGACAGCTAAAACCGTGCGGTTCCCGGAGGCGACAACGCTGGTACAAGCACCACCACCACCGCCGGGGCCGAGGCGATCGACACGGACGACCAGACCGCCCGACCGACTCGTGGCGTCGATGTAAAACAAAGATGGACTGTTCAATGAACATTTTGTTTTCCTATATCCTCTGTAAATAGCTGTAACAGGACGATACTGTCCAATACGGTCCTACCATGTAACTGTTCTCTCCTCCCAGGACCAGTACTGTAAACCCTTACCACCATACGAAGCATCACCCCGCCGGGTTCATTTTTGACAAGGGGTGAATGTGGTAGTATGCATTGGGGGTCATGTGGGACTGGAAGCCCTAATGTCATTGGCTGACAGATCCCGGGTCCTGGTTGGCCGTTGACCTCATACTCCGCCCTGAAGGCGAAGTATAAGAAGCCGGTGCCTTCCCCCGCATGCCAGTTTACTATCGGGCTGCTGGGGAACAGACACGCTTAATAAAGCCTCATCGACTTCACTCTGTTTGTCTCACGGAGTCTTTGTGCACCACAAAAGTACAATAAGACAAAAAAAGGTTATATCAAGAGCTCAGTAGTACAAAAAGCCCAGAAGGTACAGAGGTGATAAAGGAACCATGGAAGGAAGGAAAGGGAATGAAGTAAAATCAAGGACAAACCAAAGACTCTTTATCAATGCATAAGGGGCAAAAGACCAACATGTTAACTTGAGTGTGGTGATGCAAGACGATGGGCATGGTTCCTCGTCAATCCAGCAGATATTTATTTCACAAAGGAAAGTTTCAAGGCAAACTCCATCTTTAAGGATAAGGGAATGGATTCTCCATCCCGGCGCGCCACATTTCTGTTTCACCCCGTCGGCGGGTTGCTCCATTACGCTGGCCGGTCAATGGGGTTTCCCATTGTGGGGCAGCCCCACGCCGTTGGGAAACTGCCGGCAAAACGGAGCATCCCGCCGGTGGAGAATCCTGCCCTTGGCGTATGAAATACTGGATGGATAAAACAAAGCGAGGGAGAAAATATCAAGGTGTTCAGCATCCCTAAACGTGGATAACTGGCCAGGTCTGTATGGAACGCATCCCAGGCTGCTAAGGGAATGTAAGAAATAACCGAGACTTTGACCATCATTTTGCAATCCTGTTTGGCTACAGGTGTGGTACTGGAGAATTGGAGGGCAACTAACATTGTACTGTTGATTTAAAAAGGAGGAAAGGTTAACAAGATTAATGATAGAACAGGCAGTCTAACCTTAGTGCTGGGAAAATTAGTGGAAGAAAGATCTGCAGGCGGTAAAAATCAGCATTTAGAGAGCCATGGATTTATCAAGGACATTTAGCATGGATTTCATAGAATCGTAGAATTTACAGTTCAGATGGAGGCCATTCGGCCCATAGAGTCTGCACCAGCCCTTGGAAAGAGCACCCTACTCAAGCCCATGCCTCCACCCTATCCCCGTAACCCAGTAACACCACCCAAATTTTTGGACACGAAGGGGCAATTTAGCACGGCCAATCCACCCAACCCGCACATCTTTGGACAGTGGGAGGAAACCGCAGCACCCGGAGGAAACCAACGCAGACACGAGGAGAAAGTTCAACGACACACAGACAGTCACCCGAGGCCTGAATTGAATCCAGGATCGTGGAGCTGTGAGGCAGCAGTGCTAGCTACTGTGCCACAGTGCCACCTCTAAACTATTTGGTAAGAGAAGGTTCATAAGCCCATAAGGTTTAGGAGCAGAATTAGGCCATTCGGCCCATCAGGTCTGCTCCGCCATTCGATCCTGCTGATATGTTTCCCATCCCAATTCTTATACCTTCTCCCAGTAACCCCTGATCCCCTTATTAATCAATGATAACTTGATTAAAATTTTGGAGGAAGTAGCAAAATGTTTCTGTGAGGGAAACACGTTGGAGGTTGTCTTGAGGAATGTTAGGAGGGCTTTTTAACAAGGTCCTGCATGACAGGTTGATCAGAAAGTTAAATGTTCAGTTGTCGGAAGCAAAGTTTTGACCGATAATCTTTGTGATGGAAAGACTGTTTGCAATGGGTCTCTAGCTGTTTGTGTTTTGTATATAAGTGATTCGGTTTTAAATGCGGGATGAAACGATTGCACATGATAAAAAAGTTGGCTGTGTGGCTGACAGGGAAAAATAAATCTGCAGACTGCAGGAAAATGGGAAGAGGAGTGGCAAATGGAATTTAATATGAGAGGCAGAAGCCTTCATTTTAAAGAATACTTGGCTATGCATTTGAAGTGCCGTAACCTATAACACTATGGAACAGTAGCTGCGAGGTGGGACCAGGCAAAATATCTCTTTCATGATCAGCACAGACACGAAGATTAAATGTCCTCCTTCTGTACCGTAAATCTTTCCATGTTTATTATATGTTTCTAAGGCCAATTCCCTCAGCCATGGCTATCACTGGGAAAGCTCCTGCACAGTGCTGACATGGAAACCCATGGGCTCCCTGGTTGTACAATGTATTCTCTATAAAGGGGTTTTGCAGCCACAATAATAATAGTCGCTCATTGTCACAGGTAGGCTTCAATGAAGTTACTGGGAAAAGCCCCTAGTCGCCACATTCCGGCGCCTGTTCAGGGAGGCTGGTACAGGAATTGAACCGGTGCTGCTGGCATTGTTCTGCATTACAAACCAGCTGTTTAGCCCACTGTGCTAAACCAGTCCCTGGATAATATATCAACTCCCCTCACTTTGGGGAAATTCTTTAGGTTGATATAGACAGTGACTAAACTGTTTGTTGTCACTTTTCCGTGGAGAATGATGCATCAATCAGCTGATTGATTGATTGATTGATTCATTGATAAATGAAGTACAGGTTGAATAATGTTGCAAATGACCCCACATTTGCATAGCAGGATCTAAAGGCACAAAAACCCAATTCTGTGGTGACCTCACTGATTGATCATATCTCAGTACATATTTCCCAACTCAATCACAGCCTCCTTGTTGCAATGCAAGCAGAAAATTCAATTGCTCTTTACATTTCCATATATGTACCTGGCTCTGTGCCTACCTCTGTTTTGATATAGCGGATGTAAGCTGTGTGCCTACTTCATTGTCTCCCCTTTCACCATTCTATTCCTTCTTCAGAAAACCCATAGTAGGAACTCCCATAATCAAAATTTTGATTGCTTCAATTGAAGAAATGCAGGAATCGTATATTAGATATAGAAAAAATCCAATAACGTACGTTGACAGAATATGTATGTCATGTATTACTTACTTTGCAAACACAGCGAATATGTATCATAAGAATCATGAACGCACTCTAACAGGTAAATCTCCTTTAGTTGCATTGGTATCTGTTATGAGCTCAAAGACTACAATATTTCCTGTGTAATGTCTTTATTGAACTGAATATATGATGGCTTCCAACAAAGAGTCCCTCATTGCAGAGGTCACATGACACATCAAGCCTGGTCGGACATGCAAGTGATAATTGCATTTAAAAACCCAAACATCATCCTTTTCCTCACAAAAGACAAACGTGCATGCAATATCATGTGTAACTGTGAGTTACCCAGGTTACACACTATACCACACCTGTTCGTTGTTTTCATAAGTCATGCAAATGCATTGCATGCATATTCATTAAATTATGCAGGCCTCTTAATGAAATGCATACATGTTGTCATCTGGGTGATGTTCTTTCTCTGGGGAGTGTCGTTCCCAGTTGCTGGTGTTCCAGTTCCATTATTGGGTGCCAGTGGGCCTCTGGGAGTGATGGTCATTCTGTACTCTCTGAAGCTGGTGAAATAGGCCACCTGCAGTGAAAGAACCACTTCTATAGTTGTTTGAATATGCCTGCAGTTGTGCCAGTCATTCACTTCCACCATCTACAATTGAGGTGACAACTGCCCCTTGCATGTACCAAATTGCCACGTGGGCTGACTCCTGTTGAGAGCATTGGAGGTTAGTAACCTGACTGGTTCTGCGATGCTCAACTTTGTCAATGGCAGTTTTGTCAGAATTAAATTTGTCTTTCTGCTGTTTCACCTTGGTCTTTTCATTCACACCTGTTACTACTTCTAGTTTCAGTGGCTTTTTGCTATTGGAAGAGGAGTTTGGGTGCATAAAACATTCATCTTTGCACTGCGCTACTTTCCACGCCTTCAGTCAGTGTGTTTCTCCACTTGAAGGTTGCTTTGTATCAAACTGTGCCAAATAACTCTCTTGGTGATTCTTCTGGTAACTTTCACTGCCTCTTCAAACTTTCCCTTTGACCAGAAATAGTGCAGAGACATTGTATCGTGTTGAATTTCCCAACCCTTTGTGAATCAGTGGATTTCTTCACACATAAACTGAGGACAATTGTCACTCATCACACTTTCCAGAATTCTGTCATGACCAAAATTGCTTTGAAGTATTCAACTATCTCTCGTCTCATCATTGAAGGAGCTTGGACTGACTACTGGGCCTGAGTACTGGGTCTACCTCCCAGTCATCAAAATAGCAATCAAGAGCGACATCATCTCCTGCTGTAGTGACGTAGTGAATAGGTACGCTCCCAGTTTCATCAATGGTCTGTCTTGGATGTCATATGTCACCAGTGGATCACTGACTGGGTACTCGTCAGAAGAACTGTACTGGCCAAGGTGGCCGTTAATTTAATTGCTCATGTTTGTCCAGTTGAGCACTCTTCTTGCCTTCCTCAGACTCAATTCATTCCTTGATGGGTTGCAGGGATACACTTCAACATCTCTCCTCTGATCTCCTGAGGAATGATGACTCTCTTTCTATTGTACAAGATGCATTCTTGGGCTGTTATTTCACCTTGTTGTGTCCAATATGCTCTTCCGACCATGGGTGTGTCCTTGATGCTCCCAGGCCATCCCTTCATCACTACTTCTTGCAGCACTTGGAGTGTTGCATCTTGTTGGGTAGCTCACTTAATTTGTGTAAGGCCCTTGTCAGTCTGTTTCTGCTGGGTTGCTGATTTCCGATCTGCTGCCTTGTGTTGAATCCGGACGATTACACATTCTGTTGTAGCTTCCTCAACTTTTTTCCATGGGGAGCGCTACTCTCAACAGCAAGTCAGTGGTATCCTTGCTTGTATGTCAGGTCCAGATGATGGCTCTAATCTCAGCTCCACTTCTGACACAAGCTCTTTCTAGTGTAGCATCATTATTGAACTGGATATAAGATGGATACCTGCAGGGAGTCCCTCACGGCAGAGGCTGTATGACTACGGAAAACCGGATAGGACATGCAGTGATGATTGAATTTCAGGGCTTCATCAAACTCCAACACCTTTTGGGCTAAAAGAGCTTTCAGGTACCCTGAGGAACCAGGCAGAAATAAAGTAAAAATATGTGTATTTTTATCACAGCTTTTATAAATTCAGGGGTCTGGATTCTCTGCCCCACCGCACCACATTTCTGTCTCACCCTGCCGGGAGGATACTCCATTACGACAGCTGGTCAATGGGGTTTCCCATTGTAGGGCAGCCCCATGCCATTGGAGAACCCTGGGCTGCCGGCAAAGCGGAGCATCCCGCCGGCAGAGAATCCAGCCCAGGGCATCCCCAAACACTTTATAGCCAATGAGATTATTTTCATGTTTAGTTACTGTCATAATATGGAGAAAATTGTCAGCTGGTTTCACCCAGCAAGAAGCAATGGAAGAGACCTTTGAGACTGTTCTACCATTTGATTTGGATCATGGATGATTTGTGGCACATCATAATGCCTTGATACGCTTGTCAAACAAATATCTATTGATCTCAGTTTTTAAACTTTCCATTGCATCACCTGTCATCCCCCCCCACCCTCCCACAACATCCACATCCCTTTGAAGGGAGACAAATCCCGATTTCCACTGCACTTTGTGAGAAGAAAGTCGTCCTGATTTCATATCTGAATGGCTTATCTCTAATTTGAAGATTATACCCCTCATGCTTTAGTCAAAATGTAAGATTTGTCCAGCACAATTTCTATTTGAAAGTTTACGAATGTCGCGGTGGAACAAGTGTATGGCCTGTCTAAATATCCATGGGCAGCAAATGGATAATCGAGTCGTCAGCTTCTCACCAACAGGGCAATGGTTTCTGTAATAAATAAGAACATTGACAAACTAGTGTTAGACATTTTGCAATTGAGCGCAATGGTTTACATCAAGTTGTTAATGGTCAACTCTTTGTCCCGGTGTAAGCTGGTCCTGCACCAGTCACGGGTGCGTATCTTGAATTTAAATGCAAAATTCTGTGTAAGTTGCAAAACGCTTAATTCCAACACCTTTCGCTTCCTGCTGACATTCTGACAAGTCTTCAATCTTCTCCAGGACAGAAATCACATATTTAAGCTCATGCCAAAAAGAGATGATGACTCATTCAAGTGGTCCAACATGATTGGCAAGTGCTTCAGGCATTATCACCGTCTGTCCTTCAACTTCACTGCAGATAGTCTGCTCACAGGACTTTGAAATGCTGCCATGTTCCAGTGCTAACTTACTTCAATGATCAAATATTGTATTTTCCATTTTAATCCAGCACATGACAGATCGACGAATGTGTCATGTTTTATCAGGAGGGAAAAGTAGGGAAAGAGAAGGGGGGGAAAAAATAAAAGCAGCATTTATATAACCATTTATGTATCCAACTAAAGTATGTGCCAAAATAGTTTGCAACTTGTTTGAAATGTAGACACTGTTGCAATGTCGGAAATGCAGCAGCAACATTGTGCATAGCAAGATCCCACAAACAGCAATTTGGTAATCACTGGGTAAATTTTTTTTTAGCTGTTGGTTGAGTGGCAAATGCTGTCCAGGATGCAGAGAAATGTGGGGCGGGATTCTCCGAGCCTCTGCTCCGAAATCGCGACCAGTGTAGGGGCGGATAATGGGCGTTGATGCCGAAATCCGGCGCGACGCCACTCCCTCAATTCTCTGGTCCCTGGGGAATCGGCGCGAATCGCACGCATGTGGTCTACGAAGCACGGGTAGGGGGCCATTGACAGGGGCCCCTGCGGCGATTCTGCAAGTGTAACTGGCTGAGTTCCCAACGGCGTGGGTCTCTCATGGTCTCACCCGTCAGGAACTCGGCGTGGCGGCTGCGGACTCAGTCCGCCACCGCCCTGGTGGGGTCAGGGGGGATCCTTCATCGGGGAGGGGGGGGAGGCCTCACGGACAGCTAGGATATTGATCGGGGGCAACCGATCCATGGGCGCGCGCGATCTTGAGGGGGCCCTATCTTTTTGGTGCTGGTCCGCGGTGTGGGTCCGCCATGTCGCGCGGGGCAGTCGATGTAGGCCGCCGCCGTGCGCATGCACGGACCACTGACCGGAAGTGCAGGGCCCCATATTGGCAGCCGGAGCTGCGAGGACTACTACTCTTTCTTCAGGAAAGTCCAGAGTGTTTCGCCCGCGTTTTGACACTGGAGTGGGGGCATAGCCCCATTATTGGAGAACCCCGCCCAAGATGTCATTGCTAACAGACCGCAAAAGTGAAAAGTATTTTCACAGAAGGGATGAGAATGGGAGACAAAGATCCTAAAATGTATCAATGGAAACATAGAATGGGTGGGCTTGCAATTCTGGTCATTGAAATCCTAGAGCTCTAACTTTAACTGGGGAAGATTAGGCCGTGAGATGGGTTGCTGTTACAGAAATTAGGCTTGAGTTATATTACCTCATTTAAATGTTGGCAGCAAGCTTTCAGAGCTGTTGGCCCTCAACCAATAAGGAAATATATCTGCTTGGGTTTCTCCTGGTTGTGGTTTTTTCCTTCCCTGCTGTTAGTTTCCAGCACAGAAGGTTCAGTGGCTTCGATATATAAGTCTTTTGTTTGAAATTGCCGTTAAACCCCGATGCTTGAATCAGGACTGTCCGGTTCAGCAGCCATGAAAATATTAGAAATTGTTTAAAAAAACTTTTAATGGACACAGTTGGACTTTTTAAATGGCTGCCACAGATCATCTGCCTCTTTGAAATGCGAGTTGGCCAAGGTTCCGGAAGCTTCAAAAAGTGCATTACAATGCTAGCAGCCTTGTGGAATGTGTCTGCACGGTGTGTATATGTGTGCACGGTGTGCATGTGTGTGCACAGTGCGTATGGGTGTGCACGGTGTGTATTGCGTGCACGGTGTGTATGTATATGCACGGTGTGTGCATGGTGTGTACACGGTGTGCTTGTGTGTACACGGTGTGTGCACGGTGTGTATATGTGTGCACGGTATGTATGTGTGTGCACGGTATGTATGTGTGTGCACGGTCTGTATGTGCGTGCACGGTGTATATTGTGTGCACGGTGTGTATGTGTATGTACGGTGTGTATGTGTGTGCATGGCGTGTATGTGTGTGTACAGTGTGTGCATGGTGTGTGCACGGTGTGTGCATGGTGTGTATGAGTGTGCACAGTGTGTGCACAGCGTGTATATGTGTGTACAGTGTGTGCATGGTGTGTATGTGTGTCCATGGTGTGTATGAGTGTGCACGGTGTGTGCACAGTGTGTATGTGTGTGTACAGTGTGTGCATGGCGTGTGCACGGTGTGTGCATGGTGTGTATGTGTGTGCATGGTGTGTACAGTGTGTATATGTGTGTACAGTGTGTGCATGGTGTGTGCACGGTGTGTGCATGGTGTGTATGTGTGTGCACAAGGACCCTGCCTGCTTCGAATGATCATTTTAAAAATTAATTCATGGGCATTACTGACTGGGTCCGCATTTATTGCCCATCCCCGAGGACATTTAAGAGTCAACCACATTGCTGTGGGTCTGGAGTCACATATAAACCAGTCCAGGTGAGGACGACAGATTTCCTTCCCGAAAGGACATTAGTCTTTTGGGGGCTGGTTTAGCTGTTGGCTGCACAGCTGGTTTGTGATGCTAAAGCAAGACCAACTGTGTGGGTTCAATTCCCGTACCGGCTGACATTATTCATGAAGGCCCCGCCTTCTCAACCTTGCCCCTCGCCTGAGGTGTGGTAATCCTCAGGTTAAATCACCACCAGTCAGCTCTCTCCCTCAGAGGGAAAAGTAGCTTATGGCCATCTGGGACTATGGCGACTTTACCTAGACCAGACCAGGTAAGGACAACAGATTTCATTCCCTAAAAGACATTAGTGAACAACAATCGGGAATAGCATCCTGGTCATCTTTCGACTTTTAATTCCAGATTATCATTGAATTCAAATTTCACCATCTGCCGTGGTAGAATTTGAACCCGGGTCCACAGAGGATTACCCTGGGTCTCTGGATTGCTCGTCCAGTGGCAATGCACTACACCTGGGTAGGATTAAGAATGCTTTATTGAAGTCATACACATGGAGGTCAATCTGTTGCCCTTGACTTCCCAAAAATGTGTTCCCAGTAACACCTTTTACTCTAAAATAACAGGCGGCGGGATTCTCCGAAATGTAAGCAGAGTGTCCACGCCATCGCAAACGCCGTTGCGTTTTACGACGGCGTGAACAGACCGCTCCCATGTCGAATTCTGGCCCCTACAGGGGACCAGCACGGCGCTGGAGTGGTTCGCGACACTCCAGCCGCAGATCCCGGCGCGAACTGGGCGCCGCGGGATCCGCGCATGCGCAGTTGCACCGGCGCCAATGATGACATGCGCAGTGGCGCCGGTGCCAATCGACACATGCGCGGTAACCTCGCGGAGCGCTCCGGCCCCTCACCAACATGGCACCGGGGTTCTGGGGCTGGTCGCACAAGGAAGTAGGCCCAGGGGGGTGGGGGGGGGGGCCGGCCCGTCGATCGGTGAGCCCCGGTCACGGGCCAGACCCCATCGGAGGCCCCCCGGGAACGGAGCCCCCTCCCCCCACAGGCCGCCCCCTAAGCCTTCGCGACGAGTGCCCGCCGGCAGCGACCAGATGTGGACGGCGGCGGCGGGACTAGGCCGTTTACACGCGGCCGCTCGGCCCATGCGGGCCGTAGAGTCATGGCCCGGCCGCGGATAGCGGGCAGCGACTGGCGGTGCACCAAATGCGCTGGCACGAACGGCACCGATTATCCGCACCTCGGAGAATCGCGCGCCGGTGTCGTGCGAAAAAATGGTGAGAACGCCGATTCTCCCAGCCGGCGCAGCTTCGGAGAATCACGCCCAGGATACTTACTGGCTCCATTGAAGAACAAAACATGGCGGACCTCTCACTGGTATGATCTTCATATTAAAGAAACAAGGGCAACAAGCAAGCTGGATACAATGCTTTCAGACCTTACATTACAACAAGCTTAAAAATAATAAGGGTAATTGTACGAAAATAAACCACTTAGCTCTCCAGTTAAAATTTAAAGGCAGCAAAAGTAACAAAGAATGCAATGTTTGTCTGCAGGTTAAGTTCAACCAACTAACTCAGCCAGGATTGTCACTCTTGTACTTTTAGATTCTCTTTAATACTGTACATTGGTGACACAATTGTTTTGTCGGAGTCATGTCTTCTTTTGTGACATGCTGACATTAACCCGAGACTCTCGGACCTCAGAATTGAGATGGAGCATGCAAGAAGTTCATAGATTCTGAGTATTGGCACAGTTAGCAGAAAAGTCACTGTGAAATCGTGATGAAAGATTGGAAGAGGGAGACATTTGTAACAAAGCATCTGTTGTAATCTCTAGATAAAAGCGAATTACTGCGGGTGCTGGAATCTGAAACAAAAACAGAAAATGCTGGGAACTCTCAGCAGGTCTGACAGCATCTATGGAGAGAGAATGGAGCTAACGTTTCGAGTTTGGATGACTCTTGATCAAAGCTAGCTCAAAATTTTAGCTCCCTTCTCTCTCCACAGATGGCGTCAGACCGGTTGAGATCTTCCAGCATTCTCTGTTTCTGTTGTAGTCTCAATGTTGGTCGTGCGCCTGTGTAACATCGAACCTTTAATTACCAACATATTCAAGAACTCAGCAGCCAACCTAAATGAGTATGCTACTGCCATCACAGACCATATCTGTGTGGCCGGCACAGTCGCACGATGGTTAGCACTGTTGCTTCACAGCGCCAGGGACCCGGGTTCGATGCCCGGCTTGGGACACTGTCTGTGCAAAGTCTATATGTTCTCCCCGTGTCTGCGTGGGTTTCCTCCGGGTGCTCCGGTTTCCTCCCACAAGTCCCGAAAGATCTGCTTGTTAGGTGAATTGGACATTCTGAATTTCTTCTCTGTGTACCCGAACAGGCGCCGGAGTGTGGCGACTACGGGCTTTTCACAGTAACGTCATTGCAGTGATAATGTATGCCTACTTGTGACAATAAAGATTATTATTATGAGTAAGTGTGCTGAGGACTGCATGCCAAAGAAGGTGATATTAGCATTTTCTAATTGGAAACATTGATCCAACTAAGGGATACATTCCCTCTTGAAGTCCAGATCTGACATGTTTAAGATGGGAGACCTTGACCCATTCAAGAAATCTAAGTACCTCCGTAAGGCCATCAGGCATGCCAAGGTACATTAAGCTAGAGCCTTGGACTAACGTTGCGAATTCACATTGATCGTGGCAAGGCTTACACAATATAATGGGCTATAAAGCAAAGCTGAATAGATTCTCTGGTAACAGAGCATCCCTCCCTGATAAGCTTACTGTATTCTATGCTTGCTTTGAGCAGGAAGCTAACAGACTAATGTCACTTGCCCCAATAGCCTTGGATACATCTGTATCATAGAATCATCGAATGTACAGTGCAGAAGGAGGCCATTCAGCCCATCGAGTCTGCACCGAACCCTGGAAAAAGCACCACACCTCCACCCTATCGCCGTAACCCAGTAACCCCACCGAACCTTTTCAGTGGGGTTTTCAGGACAATTTAGTACGGCCAATCCATCTAACCTGCACATCTTTGGACTGTGGGAAGAAACCGGAGCACCCGGAGGTAACCCATGCAGACATGGGGAGAACCTACAGACTCCGCACAGACAGTGACCCAAGCCAGGAATCGAACCTGGGACCCTGGAGTTGTGAAGCAATTATGCTAACCACTGTGCTACCGTGCTGCCCATATCTACAGTCACAGCCTCAGGAGTCAGATTGGCCTTCTTGAAGGTGAATCCATGGAAAGCAATGGGTCCTGATGGAGTCCCTGGCCATGTACTTCGATCCTGCGTGGACCTATTGGTGGATGTGTTCACAGACATCTTTAACCTCTCCTTACTCTATTCTCAGGATCCCACCTGCTTTAAGAAAACCATTATCATACTGATGCCAAAGAAAAACCAGGCAGTGTGCCCCAAAGATTATCGCCCGCTGGCCCTGTCATCTGTTATGATGAACTGCTTCGAGAGGTTAATACGACATGTATTAACTCCATCCTTCTCGATTGCCTTGACCACTGCAATTCGCTTACCACTTTAACCGGTCCACAGCAGAGGCTATTTCCCTGGTCCTACTCTCATCTTTGGAATATCTCAATAACAAGGACACCTATGCAAGCTCCTGTTTATTGACTATAGTTCTTCTTTTAATACCATAATTCCAACCAAGCTCATATCCAAACTCCAAAACCTAGAACTTGGCTCTTCCCTTTGCAATTGAATTCTCTCGATTTCCTGACCCACAGACCACAATTAGTAGGGACAGGTAACAACATCGCCTCCAGGATAGTCATTAACATCAGGGCCCTGCAAGGCAGTCTACTCAGCACTCTACTATGCTCTTTATACACACATGACTGGAGGGCTGTGACTAGTGCTGTTCCGCAGGGATCAGTACTGGGACCTTTGCTGTTTGTTGTATATGTAAATGATTTGGAGGAAAATGTAACTGGTCTGATTAATAAGTTTGCAGACGACACAAAGGTTGGTGGAATTGCGGATAGCGATGAGGACTGTCAGAGGATACAGCAGGATTTAGATCGTTTGGAGACTTGGGCAGAGAGATGGCAGATGGAGTTTAATCCGGACAAATGTGAGGTAATGCATTTTGGAAGGTCTAATACAGGTAGGGAATATACAGTGAATGGTAGAACCCTCAAGAGAAATGACAGTCAGCGAGATCTAGGTTTACAGGTCCACAGGTCACTGAAAGGGGCAACACAGGTGGAGAAGGTAGTCAAGAAGGCATACGACATGCTTGCCTTCATTGGCCGGGGCATTGAGTATAAGAATTGGCAAGTCATGTTGCAGCTGTATAGAACCTTAGTTAGGCCACACTTGGAGTATAGTGTTCAATTCTGGTCGCCACACTACCAGAAGGATGTGGAGGCTTTAGAGAGGGTGCAGAAGAGATTTACCAGGATGTTGCCTGGTATGGAGGGCATTAGCTATGAGGAGCGGTTGAATAAACTCGGTTTATTCTCACTGGAACAACGGAAGTTGACGGTCTACAAAAGTATGAGGGCCATAGACAGAGTGGATAGTCAGAGACTTTTTCCCAGGGTAGAGGGGTCAATTACTAGGGGGCATAAGTTTAAGGTGCGATGGGCAAGGTTTAGAGGAGATGTACGAGGCAAGTTTTTTTACACAAAAGGGTGCCTGGAACTCGCTGCCGGAGGAGGTGGTGGAAGTAGGGATGATAGTGACGTTTGAGGGGCATCTTGACAAATACATGAATAGGATGGGAATAGAAGGATACGGACCCCGGAAGTGGAGAAGATTTTAGTTTCGACGGGCAGCATGGTCTGCACGGGCTTGGAGGGCCGAATGGCCTATTCCTGTGCTGTACCTTTCTTTGTTCTTTGTGGCAAAATTTGGCCCAAACTCCGTCTATACGTTTGCTGATAATACGACCATAGTGGGTCGGATTTCAAGTAACGACGAGTCAGAGTACAGGAGAGAGATAGAGAACCTAGTGGCATGATGCAACGACAACAATCTCTCCCTCAATGTCAGCAAAACTAAGGAGCTGGTCATCGACTTTAGGAAGTGAGATGTAGTACACACCCCTGACTGTATTGAGGTGGAGATGGTTCAAGTTCTTTGGTGTGAATATTACCTACAATTTGTCCTGGTCCACTCATGTCTATGTTATGATTAAGATAGCGCAACAACACCTTCACGTCCTAAGAAAATTAAGGATATTTGGCATGTCCGCAAAGACTCTTACCAATTTCTATAGATGCACCTTAGATCGCATCTGTTTGCGTCACAGCTTGGTATGGCAACTGCTCGTCCCAAGATCTTAAGAAATTACAGAGCGTCGTGAACACAGCCCAGTCCATCACACGAACCTGCCTCCCATCCATTGACTCTGTCGACACCTCTGTCTACACCTTGGGAAAGCGGGCAGCATAATCAGAGACCCCTCCCTTCCTGGTTATTCTTTTTTCCAAATTTGTCCATCGGCAACAGATGCAAAAGCTTGAGAGCTCGTTCTAACAGATTCAAATACAGCTTTCGTCCTGATACTACTAGACTCTTGAACAGTCCCTTTTACAGTTGTAATTATTTTTTGTCTGTTGTACGTCTTTGTGTATGTGTCGAGTGATCTGTCAAGTCTGTATGCAGAATAATACCTTTCACTATACCTTGGTAAATGTGACAGATTTTATCAACAAACAATAAATAAGCATTTTTTGATTCTGTGTCCAAGAATCTATCCTTGGCCATTTAGACACAGGAATGCAGCCTTGGTGTACATTATATAAAAACATCATGATCCTGGTAATAGAATAGAAAATTTCTCCAAGTTAATAAAAATCGATCCGCACACTTCAGCGAAGATGGGCACAAGTTGAATGCAGATAACTATAAATAGGTGATGAAATAAACAGTGAACAGTATTTTGTGCATATGTTGTTTAGACTAACGCTACAGAAGACGCTTAGTTGGTGTCGGTAGGTTTGAAATCGTCATCCTTGTTTTCAAATCTCATTCTGGTTTCATCTCCTCTCTCTTATCAGAAACCGCAGTCTGACAGCCCTGTGGGACTTTCCATTTCTGGCCTTGTCTGTACCCTGGAATTACATCACTGCACCATAGGCAGTCATGCCTTCAGTTGCTTAATCCCTAAGCTCTCGAAAGCACTGTAATTAAATATGCAGCAAATACAATTGGCTAACTATTGACTTATTCCTGATTCCCCACTTTAACTTGCCACTCACCCTCTAAACACACACACACACACATCAGACAGGCAAACACAGAGGGGGAGAAAGGGGTAAAAAAAAATACGTAAAAGGAAAAAAATTCCTTGTTTCAGTCTGTAGGCAGTCTCTGAGGAGTCAGGAAGTGAGTTCGTCACTGCAGGATTCTTAGCCTCTGAACTGCTCTTGTAGCCACAGCACTTATATGGCTAGTCCAATTCAGTTTCTGATCAATGGTAACCCCCAGGATGTCAATAGCGAGGGATTCAGCGATGGTAATGCTCTTGAATGACAAGGGGCAATTGTTTGATTCTCTCTTATTGGAGATGGTCATTGCGTGGCACTTGTGGTGTGGCATGAATGTAACTTTCCCCTTGTCAGCCCAAGCCTGGATATTGTCCAGGTCTTTCTGCATTTGCATGTGGACTGCTTCAGTGTCTGAGGAGTCGTGAATGGTGCTGAACATTGTGCAATCATCAGCGAACTCTCCCACTGCTGACATTATGATGGAAGGGAGGTCATTGATGAAACAGCTGAAGATGGTTGGGCCTAGGACACTACCTTGAGGATCTCCTGCAGTGATATCCCGGGACTGAGATGATTGACCTCCAACCACAACAACCATCTTCCTTTGTATCAAGTATGACTCTAACCAATGGAGAGTTTTCCCCCTGATTCCCATTGACTCCAGTTTTGCTCGGGCTCCGTGATGTCTTTCATGATCAAATGTTGCCTTGATGTCAAGGGCAGTCGCTCTCACCTCACCTCTGGAGTTCAGCTCTTTTGTCCATGTTTGAACCAAGGCTGTAATGAGGTCAGGAGCTGAGTGACCCTGGCGGAACCCAAACTGAGTTATAGTGAGCAGATTTTTGCTGAGTAAGTGCCGCTTGATATCACTGTTGATCACCCCTTCCATCACTTTGCTGATGAGTGAGAGTAGACTGATGGAGCTGTAATTGGCCAGGTTGGGTTTGTCCTGTTTCTTGTGATGCTGGAGACTTCCATGAATATGAATATGTCAGGGTTTTGCTTGACTAGTCTGTGAGACAACTCTCCCAATATTGGCACAAGCCCTCAAATGATAGCAGGGAGGGCTTTGCGAGTCGACTGGGTTGGGTTTACCATTGAAGTGTTTTGTGCTGAGGTTATTGCCAGATAGTTTGTCTGGTTTCATTCCTATTAGACTTTGCAGCGGTTTGATACAACTGAGTCAATTGCAAGGCCATTACAGAGAGCATTTTAGAGTTAAACGCACTCCTTTGGGTCTGGAGACACATTTCTGCTGGGCCATGTGTGGTTGGCAGATTTCCTTTTCTAAAGGGCAATAGCGAACCAGGTGGTTCACCAGATGGTGAACAATAATTGACGATTATCACCCTAACCGAGACTTGCATTTAGCTCTAAATTTCGTAACTGAATTTAAACTCTACCAGCTGCTGTGATGGGATTTGAGTCCATGTCTGCTGAAGTATTAGCCTGGGCCTCTGGATTACAGGTCCAGTAATACTGGCATTACCACAAGCCACTGCCCTCCCCACCCCCCCGCAATTCTAAAACTGTGCCCCCTAACTCTAGCTTCCCCCATGACGGGAGATATCCTCACAGTATATATCATGACAAGCCTCCTCAGAATCTTACATATTTAAATAAGATTACATTTTCTTCTTCAAATCTTCAATGGATGTAGGTTCCAATATGCTTTCCTCAGGGCCAACTACTTCATCCCGGGAATCAACCTGGTGAGCCTGGGTGAACTCAACCCTCCTTTTTGATATTGATCTAAGGACAAGGACAAGGTCCCTCATGGTAGACTGGAACAAAAGATGAAGTCACATGGGATCAGAGGAGAGCGGGCAAGTTGGACACAGAACTGACTTGGGCACAGAAGACAGAGGGTAGCAGTAGAAGGGTGCTTTTCTGAATGGAAGGCTGCGGCGTTCCACAGGGATCAGTTCTGGGGCCTTTGTTATTCGTGGTTTATATAATTGATTTGGAAGATTTAGCTGGTCTGACTAGTAAGTTCGCAGATGACACAAAAATTGGTGGTGTTGCGGATAGTGAAGAGGATTGTCAGAGGCTACAGCAGGATATAAACTGGTTGGAGTCTTGGGCGGAGAAATGGCAGATGGAGTTTTATCCGGACACGTGTGAGGTAATGCACTTTGGAAGGTCCAATGCATGTAGGAATTACACAATAAATGGTAGAACTCTTGCGAGTGCTGACAGGCAGAGAGATCTGGGTGTGCATGTCCACCGATCATTGAAAGTGGCAACGCATGTGGATAAGGTGGTCAAGAAGGCATACGGCATGCTGGCCTTTATTGGTCGGTGCATTGAATATAAAAATTGGCAAGTCATGTTGCAGCTGTACAGGACCTTAGTTAGGCCTCATTTGGAATGCTGAGTACAATTCAGGTCGCCACACTACCAGAAGGATGTAGATGATTTTGAGAGGGTACAGAAGCGGTTTACTAGGATGTTGCCTGGTATGGAGGGCATTAGCTATGAGGAGAGGTTAGATAAACTCGGTCTGTTCTCACTGGAATGACAGAGGTTGAGAGGCGACCTGATAGAGGTCCACAAGATTATGAGTGGCATGGACAGAGTGGATAGTCAGATGCTCTTTCCGAGGGTAGGAGAGTCAAGTATGAGGGGACATAGGTTTAAAGTGCGTGGGGAAAAGTTTAGAACTGATGTGCGAGGCAAGTTTTTTTACACAGAGGGTGGTAAATATTTGGAACGCGCTACCTGAGGATATGGTGGGAGCAGATACGATAGCGGCATTTAAGGGGCATCTAGACAAATATATGAATAGGGTGGGAATGGAAGGAAACGGACTCCGTAAGTGCAGACGGTTTTAGTTAGGCAGGTATCATGGTTGGTGCAGGCTTGGAGGGCCGAAGGGCCTGTTCCTGTGCTGTATTGGGCTTTGTTCTTTGATCTTTTGCGACCATTGGGGAGGATGCACAACATCTAAGTTTATCGTTTAATCGAAAGGAACTTCAGATTCTTGACAGTGCAAGAAATTCTCAGATCTGCCTCAATTTGCATTTTCACCAGGATCCCTCACTTTCAATTCAAGTTCCCTGGAATGAATTTACAGTCTTAGGAAATTGAGGGAAAAAAAGTAACGGATGAATGGGTTAAAATGTTTTGCACGACGTCCTTCCATGTGCTATTCGACCCAGACTTTCCCCCATTTAAAATAAGCAAGCTTAATAACTGCATTAAGATATCGATCGCAAAGCGAAACCACACCTGGGGATGTGCAACTCTCCTTTTTGTCATAACTCCAGAAACCATCTCGCAAGCTCCAACACTGAGCCCAGTCTCCAGAAAAATGTGAAGTTAAGAATGATACATTTTTTGGGAAATGACTGTGGTCACGTTGTCAGAAATATTTTATTTGATGAATGAGCCTCAATTTAATGGGAGCCACTTCAAATAATTTGAAACTTAGATTGTCAATTCCTTCATTTGTCCCCTCATACACAAACATTAAGGAAGGCAGGAGATATGTGATTTAAAGCATCAATAAGGAAACATATTTATAAAGTGCCTATTTTATGATTTAAAGAAAAATCATTACACGGTTCAGAATTTTTTTTCCTCTGGCAATTATTGTGAAATATTCACACAATTGCTCCAAGGAAGAAAACATATTCTAGCAAAAGGCTCTATTAGAGACACTGAATAAGAAAGATGGACTTATGTGAAACCACGGGATTAACTCGTGATATTTTACTTCACGGTATTATAAGGACCCTCCTGTTTAACCCCTGCCTGTTCCATTTTACTCCGTTTAATATCCGTTACTCTTTTCGCTATTACAATTGTTGTCAATGGATGATTAATGACTTTAAGATCAAGCAGCTTACCTTTAATTTAAAAACAGGAAACTCCAGCAGGATATAATAATAATGATAATAACAATGATCTTTATTGTCACAAGTAGGCTTACACTGCAATGAAGTTACTGTGAAAGGTTCCTGGATGCCACATTCCGGCGCCTGTTCGGATACACAGACGGAGAATTCACAATGTCCAAATTACCTAATAGCACGTCTTTCGGGACTTGTTGGAGGAAACCGGAGCACCGGAGGAAACCCATGCAGACGCAGGGAGAACGTGCAGACTACATACAGACTGTGACTCAAGCCGGGAATTGAACCTGGGACCCTGGCGCTGTGAAGCCATAGTGCTAACCACTATGCTACCGTGCTGCCCATATGTTTGGTCTGTTGACCTGGATTGACTGGCATGTCTGGTGGCCCAAAAGCTGCCCCAAAAAGCTGAGTTCTTCTCAGGGACAGGCAGTGATTGGTTCTGCTGTCTCTGGAACATTCCTTGGTGAGACCAGGTTTTGGTTTAGAAGCCTGAAGGTCATAGTTCTGATCTCTCTCTCATCTGAAGACCCAAAGTAAAAATACCTTCTCCCTGCACAGATAGACTGAACTGCAAAGAATCCAAAGCCAAGCCACCAGCTGAAAGCAGGGCTCATATGTTTAAAATCCTTTTTAAATCTTCTGCGGGAAACTCTATTCTTATCTCAGTAAGGTTGTTGGTCATTCTGTTGGAGCTGGAAACAAGGGAGAATTAAACAGGCCTGAGTGTATTCTTTTGAATGAAGACCCAGGTTAATGAAAGTTAAAGTGGCTCTGCAGCGGAAATGATATTGTCTGGGCCTACTGGCTGAATGCACCCGCCAGAAGACTGTCTCCAACACTACATCGGTGGCTTTGATCCTAGGAGGACAGCCTGTTGCAGTGACTTCAACATCAGAAGCAAGGACACTCATCTTACATTTCATATCAATCCACTTAATATTTTCCCCCTCCCCCCCCCCCCCCCTCCCTCTATGTGGGTCTGTCTTGTGTGTGTTTGGGTAGAGGATGGGTAAATGGAGAGGGGGGGGGGGGTAATAGATTAGCTGGCCGTTATTCCATTATAATTACTGCATATTACAACTTTGATTCTGTAATAAATAAACAGTTATTGCGTTCAACTTACAAACCTGGTGGCTCTAACGTATGAGCAGTCAAAGCACCAAAGATTCTGTGAATTTTACATGATTCATTGACCAATTCACTTGTGTTGGGAATCCAGGGTCTGTGTGCTGGAATCAACCATGCGCTAGTCCAGGGTGTCAGAACATAAATTGGGGGCTCGTTCGGGCTCTTGGAATGTGAGAAGACAACTTTGGGTAACAGAATAATTAAAAATGCCGCGAAGGGGCAGCATGGTGGCGCAGTGGGTTAGCCCTGCTGCCTCACGGCGCCGAGGTCCCAGGTTCGATCCCAGCTCTGGGTCACTGCCCATGTGCAGTTTGCACTTTCTCCCCGCGTTTGCGTGGGTTTCACCCCCACAACCCAAAGATGCGCAGGCTCGGTGGATTGGCCACGCTAAATTGCCCCTTAATTGGAAAAAATGAATTAGGTACTCTAAATTTATTTTTAAAAGAAAAAAATGCCGCTAGGCATTTTATTCAGGTGGAAGACTTATCTCTGTTTTATTTAGAAGGGCACAACAAAGACCGAATTGGCTGGGGAATTGAAACTGGATTTACCAGTTAGAGCTTAGAAGGCAGAGGTAATTGAAACGATTGTTCAACATTCAAATTTGAAGGAAAGGCAGGCAAGCAATCTAGGTTGGAACAACAATTAGTCGAAGTGTCTAAAATCCAGTGTAAGAAAAATTAGCAACAACATTGAATGTAACATGGGAAATGGAATTTTCCATTTAATTTTAGATTTATTCCTAACTCAAATCTCAACATTCAAATGTACTTGCACTTCTCTCACGCCATCCATGATCTCAAGACATCGCAATGCTTTTTCGAGGCAAGAAGTCAGGTCAAGAAATGAAATATTGCGATTGTTAATTTCTGCAAAGCAGGTGCAACAAACCGCAATGAGATAAGAGAGCTGATAATCTGACCTTAGTGATGTCGGTTGATGTGCCAACTCTGGCCAGGATACCGAGAAGAAATGTTTGCTTCCCAGCAAACAGCGTCACGGAATGTTTTATGCCCACTGGGGCGGCATGGTTAGCACTGCTGCCTCACAACTCCAGGGACCTGGGTTCAATTCCAGCCTCGGGTGACTTTCTGTGTGGAGTTTGCACTTTCTCCCCATGTCTGCGTGGGTTTCCATCAGGTGCTCCGGTTTCCACCCACAGTCCTAAAATGTGCAGGTTAGGTGGATTGGCTATGCTAAATTGCCCCTAAGTGTCCAAAGGTTAGGTGGGGTTACTGAGTTACGGGGATAGCACGGGGGATTGGGGTGCACTTTCGGAGGGTCGGTGCAGACTTAATGTGCCAAATGGCCTCCTTCTACACCCTAGGAATCCTATGATTCTATGAATGGAAGGAAACTGGACATTGTAGTCCTAATTACTGATTTAAGCGCGAGTGTGAAACTTATAATTGCGGCAGCGAGGTAAAGAGGTGTTAAGAGATTCTTTAATGGGATCAAATAATGAATAATTTAAGTGAAACAGTTTCTTGATTTAAGAGTGTGCAGTTGCAGCTGGATTGCGCACTGTCGGATTAGTTTTATCTCCAGAACTTGGGTGCTGCAATTGATTGCTCTGTGTGGAATTCTCCGTCCCTTCCCTGCAGCGGGATCTTTCCGGTCCAATCCAATCCAACCTGCCAAATGACCTGCCTTCACGGTAGCATAGTGGTTAGCACAGTTGCTTCACAGCGCCAGGGGCCCGGTTTCGATTCCCGGCCTGGGTCCCTGTCCCCCCTGTGTCTGCGTGGGTTTCCTCCGGGCGCTCCGGTTTCCTCCTGCAAGTTCCGAAAGCCGTGCTTGTTGGTGAATTGGACATTCTGAATTCTCCCTCAGTGTGCCTGAACAGGCGCCGGAATGTGGCGACGAGGGGATTTTCACTGTAACTTCACTGCAGTGTTAATGTTAGCCGACTCATGACAATAATAAAGATTATTATTATGGGAGGGTTTGCAGAGAGAGAGAGAGAGAGAGAGAGTGAGAAAAGAATCAGCAAATAGAATAGTAGAAAGGCTGGAGAAGTGAATGACAACCCAGCTATAATAACTGAGAGCTGTATCCAGGGCCTCATATCTGCACTACTAAATCCTAAAGTTATTTTGCTCTGACAGTGTGCCTTGGCCATTGCTGGTCACAATGATGTTAATGGCTGACTACATTTAGCTAAATTATGCTCATTCAGCTTCAAGAGGTTTTTAAAGCAACCCGATGCAACCGTATCACAAAGATCTAATTTAAAATGCATCAAAAGCACTCTGAAGAAAAGGTAAAACTTAACTCAGAACAAAAAAATACAAGCAAAGCAAATGGGAGGTATATTTAAATTGCTTGCTGGTTTAAGGGCCAAAATGGGACCAGGAGCAAGATTTTCTCTGTGAGCTTCTGAATCTCGCCTTCCGTCTTCGGGTCAGTAACCAACACAGTGAGGAATGTTTCACCTTGGAGCAGTCAATTAATGGCCAAATAACGGGCTGACTGCCCAAGATGGTGGATAGGCTCTTGAAGCTGAATCAGAGGCCTCCCATCTTGAAAAGTGAACCAGGATATTAGGAAGGTAACTACGGGAGAGGGCGCTTCAAAACGCCCTCTGCATAGACTTGTAAAACTTTGAAATAAAACATGGCTTTTGCATCCAGGCCACGAGTGTAGGAGACAGGAGGGAGCCTCCAGACAGGGCGGCCTGCGGTTCCTTTTGTTGTTACACCCCAGCAGTCTGGCAGAGCCTTTGAGTCTGCCTGGAGCTCTGGCCCTCCAGATGTACCACTAGAGGCCACCTCCAGTCAGCGAAGCTCGCAACCATCATCTCCAAGAGCCAAGAGGCTGATTGGAAAATCTCAGTCAGCCTGTTTCAAAAGGCCTTAAGTGGCCCTTAGCAAGGTTATTCTGCTACCACATCAACCAGCAATATATTTAGTGTCTGTCCATCTAATAGAATACAATAGAATGGATGGAATAGAATTGAATGGAATGGAATAGAATAGAATAAAATGGAATAGAAAAGGATAGAAAAGAATCCCTACTGTGTGGAAAGAGGTCATTTGCTCATTGAGTCCGCACTGACCCTTAGAAAGAGCACCGTACCTAGACCCACACCCCCGCCCTTTCCCAGTAACCGCAACTGACCTTTTGGGCAATTGATCATGGCCAATCCACCTAACCTGCACATCTTTGGACTGCGGGAGGAAATCGGATCACCCGGAGTAAACCCACGCAGATACAGGGAGAACGTGCAAACTCTGCTGCCAAACGCAATGCAGTCCACAAAAAAAACAAATCACTGCTTAAGTGCTTTCGTTCTTTAACTGATGAGAACAAGCCTGTAAGTGATTAATCGAAATTCAAGCCCACCTGTTGTCAGCCTGCCGGTAGAGATGGTGAATGTTGCTTTCGGGTGTCTTGAGAAGAGCATTTTCAATCATCATTATTGCTGAACTTGTCAAATGTTCCTGACTCATGTACCTCACAGATAATATTTCACTCTTTTCGACACAGAGAAAGAACGTTCACCGGAAGCATTTGTGACCGATACTGTCAAAAATATTTTCAGAATGGTTTCCACATTTGGAAAGGTGGCCTGCAAACCATCATGTACAAGTCTGTACAAATCAGCTGGTGATCCAAACTCGAAACACAGAGCTCATCATTATCGATAAAATGAATGAATTGTTTCACTTCAAATTCAAAAAGATTTGTATCTATGTCATCGTGGTGAAATTCAATTGATCTCTTATTGCAGCAGCTCTTAGCAATCTCATCCAAACTTTTGTCGAAAAACATGCAACGTAAGTCCATAGTTTTCTTCAGAGATTCACTTTTACTCTGCAGTTGCACCATTGTTGTGTCAAAAATAATGTTGACAATGTCAATGATGGTCTTCTTGTTCACTTTTAAAGTGAATTAATTGTCTCTAGTTTTATCAAAAAATAACTTCCGGTGTCTTGTACTCTTCTCATAATTAATATTATTTATTAATGTTAGTGCCTTTGTTTCTACTGAGGTATAGTCATTTTCAACTTCCACAACAAAACCTCTAATTGAAGCTAATAATTATGAAGCTTTCAATAAAGTTGTTTCAACACTTCGACTGATAACATTCCTTCTTTGAAGTTAACGGTTCCACAAAACAGTAGAAACTGCAATATGATACTTTCCAAAATTCTCTGCTGAGGATTTTGCTTCAGCTTTCACACATGCTCCAGTTTTGATGTGGCCATATCTGATTAGCATTCCTTTATATCGACAAAGTTCAGTCTCAAAGACAAAACAACATCTGCAAGAGCAGATCACCTGGTGTCACAAATTCTTTAGACCGTCAGCTGTTTTCCATGTATCTGCTCCAAGCTTAATCACAGCATATTCACCAATGCGTGGAAACCAAATAAAAGGCATTTAAGTTTTGAACAAAGTCACAATTCAGCTGCTGTGTTGCAGATTAAAATCAAGGAGTGACTGGAACATGGAATGGCAAAGGCACAGGAGCGTACGTTGTTCAGTCTTGCTGGTAGACCTGAATATTTTCCTGCCATACTTGGGGCATTATTGAATCTCTGCCCACCACAATTTTTGATGTCCAAACCTAGATTTGCAATGATTTCGGAAATAGTTGTCTCCAGACACTCAGAAGTTTGGGACTGTACCTGGACAAAACAGAGCAATCGCTCAACAACTTCACCATCACTGGTCACATACCTTAAAAGTAATGTTAATTGGTCCACATGACTCACATGAATGAACTATTGCGGAATAGAATTTGACATATTTACTTCATTATTGAATCAATTAGTGGTCAATTCATTAGTGAATTGGTTTCTGAGCTACTCTGCCATTATAGTGATGAAGTCATCGTAGGTTCTGTGCATTAAAAGGTCGGCCTTCCCTGAGCCACAATATTGATACATTTTCAAATGTTCTTTGAGAAGTTCGTCAAATTGACTGAGATATTCAAGGTAGGCTAAAAGAAATCACCTCTTCAAGTTGACAATGTTGATTCATCATGTCCTCTCAGAGAGAGCCACAAAGAACACAATAGTTTGACTGCGGTAACAGCACATCTCCACTTTCCTTGTTTGAGAACACTCCTTTTCAAACTGAGCTGATAACTCGGAATCAAATCTTCCAGGTAATTTACATCTTTGAACCAACGCACACATCGCCTTAATATGACTTTGGAAGTTTCACGATCAGGAATATCTCTTCCAACATTTGGGGAGGCACGGTAGCACAGTGGCTGGCACTGTTGCTTCACGGCGCCAAGGTCCCAGGTTCGATTCCCGGCTTGGGTCACTGTCTGTGCGAAGTTTGCATATTCTACCCGTGTCAGCGTGGATTTCCTCCGGGTGCTCTGATTTCCTCCCAAGTCCGGAAATACATGCTTGTTAGGTGAATTGGACATTCTGAATTCTCCTGTGTATCCGAACAGGCACCTGAGTGTGGCGACGAGGGGATTTTCACCGTAATGTCATTGCAGTGTTAATGTAAGCCTACTTGTGACAATAATAAAGATTATTATTATTTCTCCAGTTAGAGTACCTACCCGTCGACCAATGCTTGCTTCCCTTTACTAGAGTTAGGCAATAATTTGCAAACCGAACAGCTGACTGCCTCAGAGGATTCTGAGAAAAACAGCTAATTTCTCCTTTCCATCACGTCATTTCTCTTCACCCTCGGGAAATGGAACTATGAAGACTTTTAACCTGCTTTCGGCATCCAACTTCAAACTCTTTTCTCAAATGTTCCATGTGACCCATGTTCCTTTGGTCCATTTATGACAAAATATCCAATCATACCCAGTGGAACAGTCTTCGGCCACAAGGCACTGTCTTCAGGGTTGGTTTCTTCCCTCACTTCAGCTGCAGAATAATGAGCTTGAGCCGGATCATTAGTCCCATTCCCATTTCACAGTCCGCATCTTGTTCAGGTTTATCAGGAGATGTGCTGTCCCCGGAAGTCGTCAGGGCGAAGTGATCAGACAAGTCGCCAAAACGTTTGGTGGACATTGCTGTTGAGGATGAATGTGCAGTTTGGGAACTGCAAAATATTGAAAACCTTTGAAAGAAAAGTGCCAAACTCTTTCTGCCGAGCTTTGTCATCTTGCCTCGCCTTCACCTCTCTGTGTTTTGTCGTCTTGCCTCGCCTTCACCTCTCTGTGTTTTGGACTTCCAGATTCAGAATCATATTGACTGATCTGTCTTGATTCAACGAATATGAATCTTCAGAGAGAGAAGGTCTCTTTGCCCTCCTCAGCCCTGGCCTGGCCTGGGGGGGGGGGGGGGGGGCATCCCCTCCCCTTCAGCTGCTCCCCTCAATGACCTAAGTTCCTAGATGTGATAGTGTTGGTTGGCTCACTGGCTCCCGAGCTGCTGCTGCTGGTATCTGGCCTGGCCGCTGCCCTCGCCCTCGATGGTCCAGTTGTCCCCCAGCCCGAGTCTGCACATTCTCCCGTGTCTGCGTGGGTTTCCTCCGGGTGCTCCGGTTTCCTCCCACAGTCCAAAGATGCGCAGGTTAGGTTGATTGGCCATGATAAATTGCCCTCTGTGTCCAAAAAAGGTTAGGTGGGGTTACTGGGTTATGGGGGATAGGCTGGAGGTGTGGGCTTAATTAGGGTGCCCTTTCCAGGGGCCGGTGCAGACTCGATGGGCCGAATGGCCTCCTTCTGCACGTAGATTCTATGAACTCTATGAACCCTATCACGATTAGCCCCTGGCCTTGGGCTCTGGTCCACCAATCATAGCCCAGTGTTGTTCTATATTTCCTGTTGGTAAGCTCAATAGATTTGCATGAGCCCAGCAGCAAATTCAGAGCTCCCAGTCTCTGATTGGGCTCCCACACCACAGCCATCTATCTCTCAGCACGTCAAAATCTCATCACTGAACCGTCACCACTGCAACATCGAGTACCCAAATTATGTACATAACATGACAAGATACACTGCAGCAACCGGCCAAGGTTCTTTTGAAAACATCTTCCAACTCAACCCCCAGAGGATCAAGGGACCAGGTACATGGGGACATCTATATGTTTCCCTCCAAGTGGAGTGGGACTAGTTGATTTTACAGACAGCTGGCCACTCTGGGCCAAATGGCCTCCTTTTGTCTTGTAACCGTTCTATGATTTTACATATTAATCTTTGTCTTCTGCTTATCCGCAGAGTCTTCCCTTGTCTGTGGCTTCCCTTTAATTGATATCTTCACTTTTCAGAAAGTACTTTATTTCTCCGAGCTTCACGTCTATCTGAATAAAATCTTCAATCTGTTTAACCCTGCTGGAGGGAGAGCGAATTGCTCTGGTCGCTGTGTGTTGGTGACAGTGCAGCAGCGTTGCAGCTATTTCCCAGCATTGCTATTAGGTGCAAAATTATCAAACTGCTCTTTTAGTTTGCTCAGTCAGAAATGTTTCACTTCGCCTGTGATGCTGCTTGCACATGAGGGGAAAGATTTCAACGAAGCTTCTGATTTTGTTCAAACATAGCGAGCAAAAGAAAGATCTATTTATTATCCGTGCCTGTCACCAGTGCATATTCAGGCCTCCTGGGGTGATTTGAGGATGAGGAAGTTATAATTATTATTATTCCCTCTTGTCATGGCGTCTTCTTTCGAACTGACCTCCTCCCTTATTTCACGGAGACCTGAGAAAGATATAAAAGAAGCTTTAGAAGAAAAAAATGATTGCTGCTCAAAGGCAGGTCCCGATGCAGACAACCTGAACACTTGGCATGAAGACCCAGCTCACCCCTTTACTTGTAGCGAAAGTCTCTGATAATACCCCAGGTGGTGAGAAATGTTCCCGTTTGTCCTCTGGTTTCTTCTCTGCTTTTAATTTAGTTATGAACTCACCACCGCACCAGCCAAACCAGAAGCTACAGCTGCAACAATAGGCAGACTCATTTCCATGATAATTTGTTTTGAAAGTATCTTCATGATGAATCCTATCTGTGTGACAGTAATTGAGAAGATATGTAGCAGCAATTATCTTCGGAGGTCCGTAGCCATTATGAAAGATGTATTAAGGAAGAGAATTATGCAACCATGCGGAACGCACAAGATATAATTAGCATATCCAAGAACTTATTCAGTTTCTTGTAAATTTGTGTTTGAAATTATGGAGAAGCAAAACAAAATAACCAAAGCCACTTGAAGTGAATTGCTACAAAGTATAACTAATATTCAAAATGGACATGTCTATCCAAGAGCATTTCAGATCAGTTCCCAATGGCATGTTGCTGCTCCTGGAATCTAATTTCTTACCTCAGTCAATGGGTTAGATGTTGCAATAATAATAATCTTTATTGTCACAAGTAGGCTTACATTAACGCTGCAATGAAGTCACTGTGAAAAGCCCCTAGTCGCCACATTCCGTCGCCTGTTCGGGTACACTGAGGGAGAATTCAGAATGTCCAATTCACCATACAAGCACGGCTTTCGGGACTTGCGGGAGGAAACCGGAGCACCCGGAGGAAACCCACGCAGACACAGGGAGAACGTGCAGGCTCCGCACAGACAGTGACCCAAGCCGGGAATCAAACCTGTGACCCCGGAGCTGTGAAGCAACAGTGCTAACCACTGTGCTACTGTTAACATTGTTCAATGGTGCAGTCCTGGTCAGAATGATTCCCAAGCCTGTTTGAGTCCCGTCATCATTGTTCTGCATATTGAATTAAATGGGACGGGATGTCAATAGGCTGGCAACTCACTACTAGCTTTTTGAGGACAAGGTGATGATGTAGTGGTAACTATCACTGGGCTAGTAAACCAGAGGCCCAGGCTAATGCTCTGGATACATGGGTTCAAATCTCACAACAGCAGCTGGAGGAATTTAAATTCATTTAATAAATCTGGACTGCAAATCTAGTCTCAATAATGGTGACCATGAAACTATTGTCGAGTGTTTTACACATCTGGTTCACTTGGGATTTTTACAGTAACTTCAGTGCAGTGTTAATGTAAGCCTACTTGTTAAACTAATAAAGATTACTATTATGATTATGATCTAGTCGTTGGTTTAGCACAGTGGGCTAAACAGCTGGCATGTAATGCAGAACAAGGCCAGTAGCGTGGGTTCAATTCCTATACCAGCCTCCCCGAACAGGCACCGGAATGTGGCGACTAGGGGCTTTTCAAGTAACTTCATTGAAGTCTACCTGTGACGATAAGCTATTATTATTATGTCCTTTCGGGGAGGAAATATGCCACCATTGCCTGCTCGGGCCGATATGTGATGCCATATGAGCGACTGCCCCCTGAAATAGCCCAGCTTGGCACTTAGTTCAAGGTAAAAAATGTATTGCCCGATCCTCAATGGCTTCCATTGTTCGGATTCCTCCAAGCCGCGTACCATCCTGCCTTGGAACTATAATGATGTTCCTTCACTCTTGCTGGATCACCACCGCATTCTGGAGGGCAGTTTAGGGATGGGCAACAATTGCTGGCCTAGCCACCGACACGCAGACACACTGAATACATAAGAAAGGAACCATCACGTTGCCTTCTGAACTTGCCTCCACGACGTGCCGAGTCAGATCGAAGCATTGCTAACTCACTCTGTCAGGCTATTTGATCGGAAACCCAACTGTTAGATGTTTGAGCCAACTCTGAGGTTGAATCAGTTTATCAGGGTTCAGTTCAGCTCGGCTTCTTAGAATGACAAAGACCTCACGATATGCAAGTTGCTTGTTCTCCAGTGGAGGTACTTCCGGGTCACCTGAAGAGATCATTTTTCATTAGTACAGTTCCCGCAAGGATTGCCACTCGCTTCTCAAGCAGCATTCTGATATTTTCACCTGTCCGTATGGCTCCTTTGCCTCGCGTCACTTAATGTTCCATCACATTCCTGTGATGCACCTAGGGATGTTTTCCTGTGTTAATAAATGCAGGTTGTTATTGTTGTTGAGTGACATCTAACCCAAGCACAAGTTTGCTTGAATATATCTGGTTTCAAACATCTTTCATTGTGTCTTCAATACCCTTCGCTCTCGACCAGTTCACAGTTTGCTGTTGTTTCCTTGGAAACTGATCAAAGTCCTCCAGCGTAATTCCACATGGAAAAATGTATGGTATTTGTGGCGCACAAAGACTCCGTGAGACAAATAGAGTGAAGTCGATGAGGCTTTATTAAGCATGTCTGTTCCCCAGCAGCCCGATAGTAAACTGGCCTGCGGGGGAAGACACCGGCTTCTTATACTTCGCCTTCAGGGCGGAGTATGAGGTCAACGGCCAACCAGGACCCGGGATCTGTCAGCCAATGACATTAGGGCTTCCAGTCCCACATGACCCCCAATACATACTACCACATTCACCCCTTGTCAAAAATGAACCCGGCGGGGTGATGCTTCGTATGGTGGTAAGGGTTTACAGTACTGGTCCTGGGAGGAGAGAACAGTTACATGGTAGTACCGTATTGGACAGTATCGTCCTGTTACAACTATTTACAGAGGATATAGGAAAAACAAAATGCTCATTGGACAGTCCATCTTCGTTTTACATCGACGCCACGAGTCGGTCGGGCGGTCTGGTCGTCCGTGTCGATCGCCTCGGCCCCGGCGGTGGTGGTAGTGCTTGTACCAGCGTTGTCGCCTCCGGGAGCCGCACGGTTTCAGCTGTCGGTGCAAAGGGAAGGGGGACTGATCCTCCTGGGAAGGGGGCGGTCGCGGGGTGCGGCGGTGGCAGGAAGGGGGGCGGTTGGGTTGATGGTGCCGGGGGGGTGTGCGTGGTGCCGGCGGGCGCCAGATCCCGCAGGGAGACCGTGTCCTGTCGGCCGTCGGGGTACTCCACGTAGGCGTACTGGGGGTTTGCGTGGAGGAGGTGAACCCTTTCGACCAACGGGTCCGCCTTATGTGCCCGCACGTGCTTTCGGAGCAGGATGGGTCCTGGGGCCGCCAGCCAGGTCGGCAGCGACGTTCCAGAGGAGGACCTCCTAGGGAAGACAAGGAGACGCTTGTGGGGCGTTTGATTAGTGCTCGTACATAATAACGACCGGATGGAATGGAGAGCGTCCGGGAGGACCTCCTGCCACCGTGAAACTGGGAGATCCCTGGACCGTAGGGCCAGTAGGACGGCCTTCCAGACCGTGCCGTTCTCCCTTTCTACTTGCCCGTTCCCCCGGGGGTTGTAGCTGGTCGTCCTGCTTGAAGCTATACCCTTGCTGAGCAGGAACTGGCGCAGCTCGTCACTCATGAAAGAGGACCCCCTGTCGCTGTGGACGTATGCGGGGTAACCGAACAGTGTGAATATGCTGTTCAGGGCTTTAATGACTGTGGCCGCGGTCATGTCGGAGCAGGGAATGGCAAAAGGGAAGCGGGAGTATTCGTCCACTACATTAAGGAAATACGCGTTGCGGTCGGTGGAGGGGAGGGGCCCTTTGAAATCGAGACTGAGGCGTTCAAAAGGACGGGAAGCCTTAATCAGGTGCGCTCCATCTGGCCTGAAAAAATGCGGTTTGCATTCTGCGCAGATGTGGCAGTCTCTTGTGACTGTACGGACCTCCTCTAAGGAGTATGGGAGATTGCGGGACTTGATGAAGTGGTAAAACCGAGTGACCCCGGGTGGCAGAGGTCCTCGTGGAGGGCTTGGAGGCGGTCAATTTGTGCGTTGGCACATGTCCCGCGGGATAGGGCATCAGACGGCTCGTTCAGCTTTCCGGGCCGGTACAAGATCTCATAGTTGAAGGTGGAGAGTTCGATCCTCCACCGCAAGATCTTGTCGTTCTTGATCTTGCCCCGCTGTGCATTATCGAACATGAAGGCTACCGACCGTTGGTCAGTGAGGAGAGTGAATCTCCTGCCGGCCAGGTAATGCCTCCAATGTCGCACAGCCTCCACTATGGCTTGGGCTTCCTTTTCCACTGAGGAGTGGCGGATTTCTGAGGCGTGGAGGGTTCGGGAGAAGAAGGCCACGGGTCTGCCCGCTTGGTTAAGGGTAGCCGCGAGAGCTACGTCAGAGGCGTCGCTCTCGACCTGGAAGGGGAGGGACTCGTCGATGGCGCGCATCGTGGCCTTTGCGATGTCCGCTTTGATGCGGCTGAAAGCCTGGCAAGCCTCTGTCGACAGCGGGAAAGTCGTGGTCTGTATTAGGGGGCGGGCCTTGTCTGCGTACTGGGGGACCCACTGGGCGTAGTATGAAAAGAACCCCAGGCAGCGTTTCAGGGCTTTTGGGCAGTGCGGGAGGGGAAATTCCATGAGGGCGCGCATACGTTCGGGGTCGGGGCCTATTATCCCATTGCGCACTATGTAGCCCAGAATGGCTAGCCGATCGGTGCTAAAAACGCACTTGTCCTCGTTGTACGTGAGGTTCAAGGCTTTGGCAGTCTGGAGGAATTTTTGGAGGTTGGCGTCGTGGTCCTGCTGATCGTGGCCGCAGATGGTTACATTGTCGAGGTACGGGAACGTGGCCCGTAACCCATGTTGATCAACCATTCGGTCCATTTCCCGTTGGAAGACCGAGACGCCGTTTATGACGCCAAAAGGGACCCTTAGGAAGTGGTATAATCGCCCGTCTGCCTCGAAGGCTGTGTACTTGCGGTCACTTGGGCGGATGGGGAGCTGATGGTAGGCGGACTTGAGGTCCACGGTGGAGAAGACTTTATACTGGGCAATCCGATTGACCATGTCGGATATGCGGGGGAGAGGGTACGCGTCTAGTTGTGTGTACCTGTTGATGGTCTGGCTATAGTCAATGACCATCCTTTGTTTCTCCCCTGTCTTCACTACTACCACCTGCGCTCTCCAGGGACTATTGCTGGCCTGGATTATGCCCTCCTTTAGTAGCCGCTGGACTTCGGACCGAATGAAGGTCCGGTCCTGGGCGCTGTACCGTCTGCTCCTAGTGGCGACGGGTTTGCAATCCGGGGTGAGGTTCGCAAACAAGGACGGGGGTTGCACCTTGAGGGTGGCGAGGCGGCAGATAGTGAGTGGGGGTATGGGGCCGCCGAATTTAAACGTAAGGCTCTGTAGGTTACATTGAAAATCTAAGCCCAGCAAGGTGGGGGCACAGAGTTGGGGAAGGACGTTAAGTTTGTAGTTTTTGAATTCCCTCCCCTGTACCGTTAGGGTAACTATGCAGAATCCCTGGATCTGTACGGAGTGGGATCCTGCAGCTAGGCAAATCTTTTGTGCGCTGGGGTAGGTAGTTAAGGAACAGCGTCTTACCGTGTCGGGATGTATAAAACTTTCCGTGCTCCCGGAGTCGACTAGGCATGGCGTCTCGTGGCCGTTAATTAGGACCGTTGTCGTCGTCGTCTGGAGAGTCCGGGGCCGAGCCTGATCGAGTGTAACCGAAGCGAGCCGTGGTTGTAGTAGTGGGGTGGGGTCCGTTGTTGCCGTCCAAGATGACGTCGGTGATGGATAAAATGGCCGCCCCCATACCTCGCCCGTAGATGAGGGGTCACAAGATGGCGTCGGGGGTGGACAAAATGGCCGCCCCCATGCGTCGTACAGGTCGGGGGCGGTCCAAGATGGCGGGGCCCCTCCTCCCCTCGTGGTGGTCGGGACCCAAAATGGCGGCGTCTGTGGGTCGCACATTGAGTGCTGGGGGGTCTGGGGGGCGCTAGGACCGCGCGGAGTTCCCGGGCCGCGGGCGCTAGGACCGCGCGGAGTTCCTTTGGTGCGAGCGCCAGGGCCGCGGGCGCTAGGACCGCGCGGAGCTCCCTCGCTGGGGACCGCGGTGTTCGGGGCCAAGGCATCAGTACTGCGAGCGCTGGGACCGTGAGGAGGTCCCTCGCCGGGGACGGAGATCGGGGTCCAGGTAAGTTGTATTGCCGGCGGGTCAGGCGTGGGGCGCGGGACGGGGGTGAGGGACCAGGTCGGCGGCGCTGGCGGGTCAGGCGTGGGGCGCGGGACGGGGGCGAGGGCCCAGGTCGGCGGCTCCGGCGGGTCAGGCGTGGGGCGCGGGACGGGGGCGAGGGCCCAGGTCGGCGGCGCTGGCGGGTCAGGCGTGGGGCGCGGGACGGGGGCGAGGGCCCAGGTCGGCGGCGCTGGCGGGTCAGGCGTGGGGCGCGGGACGGGGGTGAGGGCCCAGGTCGGCGGCTCCGGCGGGTCAGTCGTGGGGCCGCGAGCGCTGGCACCGCGCGGAGCTCCCTCGCCGGGGACAGCGGTGGTCGGGGTCAAGGTAGGTGGCGCCGGCGGGTCAGGCGTGGGGCGCGGGACGGGGTGAGGGTGGCGTTCGGGATACGAAAAACCCCTTCCTCTCCGTGGAGAGTGTTGGCCGGCACCCAAATCGGGAGCGCCGGCGGCGGGTCATACATGGGCTGCGGGGAGGGGGGTTGGGGAGCATAGGCGGCGTGCAGGGCTCCCAGTTCTCCCGGGGCCGCGGTGGTCGGGGCCCAAAATGGCGGCGCCTGGGGGTCGCACATGGCGTGCTGGGGGGGTTGGGAGGCATAGACTGCCTGTAGGGCTCCCTGTTCTCCCGGGACGGCGGCGACCACACGGGACCGGCACACAACCGCATAATGGCCCTTTTCCCCGCAGCTTTTGCAGATGGCTGCGCGGGCCGGACAGCGTTGTCGGGGGTGCTTCGCCTGGCCGCAGAAATAACAGCGGGCGCCCCCGGTGCGACTCGGCGTTTGGACTGCGCAAGCCTGTGGGGTGTCCGGGGGGGGGGAGTAGGGGGTTTGCCGCGGCGGGTACGTACGGGGCCCAATGGCCTGCCGCGCGGTCGGGGCCGTAGGCGCGGGTATTACGCGCGGCTACGTCCAGCGAGGCTGCCAGGGCCCGTGCCTCTGAGAGTCCTAGTGACTCTTTTTCTAGAAGTCTTTGGCGGATTTGGGAGGATTGTATACCTGCAACAAAAGCATCGCGCATTAACATGTCCGTGTGTTCGTTTGCGTTCACCGACGGGCAGCTGCAGGCTCGTCCCAAAATCAGCAGCGCGGCGTAGAACTCGTCCATCGATTCTCCGGGAGCTTGCCGTCTCGTCGCGAGCTGGTAGCGAGCGTAGATTTGGTTAACTGGGCGAACGTAGAGACTTCTCAGTGCTGCGAACGCCGTCTGGAAATCGCGGGTGTCTTCAATGAGGGTGAAAATCTCCGTGCTCACCCTCGAGTGCAGGACCTGCAGTTTTTGTTCATCTGAGACTCGGCCTGTGGTCGATGTGATGTAGGCCTCGAAGCAAGTCTGCCAGTGTTTGAAGGCTGCTGCCGCATTCACTGCGTGGGGGCTGATCCTCAGGCATTCTGGAATGATCCTGAGCTCCATAGTCCTTTTTAGGCACGCTTAATAAATTGTGGCGCACAAAGACTCCGTGAGACAAATAGAGTGAAGTCGATGAGGCTTTATTAAGCGTGTCTGTTCCCCAGCAGCCCGATAGTAAACTGGCATGCGGGGGAAGGCACCGGCTTCTTATACTTCGCCTTCAGGGCGGAGTATGAGGTCAACGGCCAACCAGGACCCGGGATCTGTCAGCCAATGACATTAGGGCTTCCAGTCCCACATGACCCCCAATACATACTACCACAGTATTAAATGTCTGTATCCCTAAGCCTTGAAATCCCCCCCCCCCCCCCTAAATCTCTCCGCCTCTGTGAATCTCTCATTCAAGGTGTTTCTTAAACCTACCTCTATGGTTAGGTTTTCAGTGTTCTGTTCTGACATTTGCTTATGTTACTCTACATAAAACCTTGATTGATAATGTCCCTGTGAAGTGCTTTGGGGCTTTTGAATGCGACTATATAAATGCAACATGATAATCTTTTATGACTAGAAGATTTATGGCTGCCTACCTTTTGGATGAAAAAGGTTAATTATTCATGAACTGTGAGTCATGCCCTTTAACTCCATACAAGAAAGCGGCCACAACCCATAACCTCAAGGCTCAGCCTATCCCTCAGGCCCATCACTCTACCATTACGATTAATAAGCCAGGGGATCAACCCCAGTTCAGTGAAGAGTGCAGGAGGGCACGCCAGGACCTGCAAGAGGCATACCGAGAAATGAGGTACCAAACTGCCGAAGCTACGAAGACAAGGCTATCTGCAGGCCAACCAGTGGAATCAGCGTGGCTCAACAATTGCGTAACCAAGGGACCTCAGAGTGCAGCTTGATCAACACACCACAGAGAGTCGTGAACACCGCCCAGTCCATCACGCGAAACCGCCTCCCATCCATTGACTCTGTCTACACGTCCTGCTGCCTTGGGAAAGGGGGCAGCATGATCAAAGACCTCTCCCACCGGGGTATTCTGTCTTCCAACCTCTTCCATCGGGCAGAAGATACAAAAGTCTGAGAACACGCACGAACAGGTTCATAAACACCTTCTTCCCCTCTGTTACCAAACTCCTGAATGACAATCTTATGGACTGAACTGATCTTTTCACACATTTTCTCTACTGAGTAGCACTACACTCTGTCTGCTTCAACCGATGTCTGTGTCTATGTATTTACGTTGTGTATTTATCGTATGTCCTCTGCTTTTCATGTATGGAACGACCTGCCTGGACTGTACGCAGAACAATACTTTTCATGTGGGTGGCACGGTAGCACAGTGGAGGAGGCACGGTTAGCTCAGTGGTTAGCACTGTTGCTTCACAGCGCCAGGGTGACAGGTTTGATTCCTGGCTTAGGTCACTGTCTGTGCGGAGTCTGCACATTCTCCTCGTGTCTGCATGGGTTTCCTCCGGGTGCTCCGGTTTCCTCCCACAAACCCTGAAAGGCATGCTGTTAGGTCATTTGGACATTTTGAATTCTCCCTCTGTGTCCCCACATTGGCGCCGGAATGTGGCGGCTAGGGGCTTTTCCAGCAACTTCATTGCAGTGTTAATTTAAGCCTACTTGTGAAAATAAAGATAATAATAATAATTATTATTATTATTGTTATTATTATTGTTATTGTTTTTATTATTATCAATGAACCTCGGTACATGTGACAATCAATCTAAATCAAAATCTAGATCTCTGTCGACAACTTAAATAGCTTTGCACTATCTGTATTGACCATGTTGAAAGGTCTGTAGTATTTATTTGACTGCATTGAAGCACATCAGAGTGCAACATGATGTATGTAGAAAACCCTAATGTCATTGCACTTCATGTGATGGCCACATTGAAATGTTTGTAATGTTCTTTCAGATATTTTACAAATAAAGTATATTTTTTCAACAAAAAAAAATTGGATTGGACTAAGAGTCATACTGGACTCTTTCTCTCTGTCGACAGAGGCTGGCAGACCTGTTGAGATTTCCCAGCTCTTTCTATTTTTAGGTCTGATCTAAGCTCTGCAGTCCTGCCGAGTTTAGTCAAGAATGGTGGTAGTCAATTAAACAGCTAACTGGAGGAGATGGCTTCACTGTTAATTCCATCCTTAATTGGGAAGACTGCCAATGTCCTGGAGAAAGCAGAACAGAGGTGTACAAGAATGGTAAGTGAAATAGAATGAGGGACTTGGAATGGAGGCATTGGAGAAAGTGGGGCATTCTTCTTGGAACAGAGACTTCACAGTGGGGCTCAACAGTCATGAATCCTTCTGACAGATTCATAGAATCAGAGAATCTTCGGCATGGAGACAGGCCCTTCGGCCCACATTGGTCCATGCCAATCAAAAGGCCCACCTAAATGAACTCCATTTGCCTGCATTTGGCCCATATCCCTCTGAACCTTTCCTATCCATGTATCTGTCCAAATGCCTTTGAAATGTTGTCGATGTCCCTGCCTCAACCACTTCCTCCGGCAGCTCATTCCACATACGTATCACACTCTGTGTAAAAAAAGTTGCCCCTCAGGTTCCCATTAATTCTTTCCCCTCTTAACTTAAACCTCTGCCCTCTAATTCTCGATTCCCCAAACCTGGGGAAAAGACTGAGTGCATTCACCCTATCTGTGCCTCTAATGATCTCATACACCTCGAGAAGATCACCCCATATCCTCCTACACGCCAAGGAAAAATGTCCTAGCCTGTCCAATCTCCCCCTATTAAATTGGGAGAAAAACCTTTGCGTGTCAGAAGAGTTGATAACCATATCGCACATATTTAAAGTGGTTGACAAAAGAACCAGATGAAACAGTGCAGTATTATTTTTAAGCGTTAAACTACTTTGAAAGAGTATAAGGCAGATTCCACAGTAATATGTAAAAGGCAACCGGACAGACACTGGAAAGGGTATAAAATGCAGGGTTATAGGGAAAGAGCAGCAGGTTGTTGAGCAGAGAGGGTCAATGAGGGTAATGTTGTCGATGTAGTGCACATACACTTCCAAAAGGCATTCAATATAGTGCCACACAACAGACTTGCAAGCTATAGCTAATGGAACAAAAGAACCAGTCGCAACATGGATTCAAAATTGGCAATGTCATGAAGTAATGTTTAATGGATATTTTTCAGGCTGGTGGAAGGTTTAAGGTGCAGTTCCCCAGGGTCAGTATTGCGACACTTGCTTTTCATGATATATATTAATGACCTGAATCTTGGTGTGCAAGGGACAATTTCAAAGTTTCAGATGATTCAAAACGTTTAAGCGTTGTAAACTATCAGAAGGACTGTGTAGAACTTCGGAAGGACATAGACAAGTTGGTTGAGTGGGCAAATAGCTGGCAGATGAGGTTCAGTGAGGAGCAATGTGAGGTGATTCATTTTGATGTGAAGAACATCAACAGGCAACATAAAATAAGGGGTATGATTGATAAGGGAGTTCAGGAGCAGAGGGACCTGGTGTATATATGTGCAAGTCATTGAACAAAGAAAACAAAGAAAATTACAGCACAGGAACAGGCCCTTCGGCCCTCCCAGCCTGCGCCAATCTAGATCCTTTATCTAAACCTGCCGCCTATTTTCCAAGGATTTACTTCCCTCTGTTCCCCGCCTGTTCATATATCTGTCTAGATGCATCTTGAATGACGCTATCGTGCCCGCCTCTACCAACTCCGCTGGCAAAGTGTTCCAGGCACCCACCACCCTCTGCGTAAAAAACTTTCCACGCATATCTCCCTTAAACTTCCCCCCTCTCACCTTGAAATCCCCTTGTAATTGACACCCCCACTCTTGGAAAAAGCTTGTTTCTATCCACCCTGTCCATACCTCTCATAATTTTGTAGACCTCAATCAGTTCCCCCCTCAACCTCCATCTTTCCAACGAAAACAATCCCAATCTACTCAACCTTTCTTCATAGCTAGCACACTCCATACCAGGCAACATCCTGGTGAACCTCCTCTGCACCCTCTCTAAAGCATCCACATCCTTCTGGTAATGTGGTGACCAGAACTGCATGCAGTATTCCAAATGTGGCCTAACCAATGTTCTATACAACTTTAACATGACCTGCCGATCCTTGTACTCAATGCCCCGTCCGATGAAGGCAAGCATGCTGTATGCCTTCTTGACCACTCTATCGACCTGCGTTGCCACCTTCAGGGTACAATGGACTTGAACTCCCAGATCTCTCTGTACATCAATTTTCCTCAGGACTCTTCCATTGACCGTATCGTCCGCTCTTGAATTAGATCTTCCAAAATGCAACACCTCGCATTTGCCTGAATTGAACTCCATCTGCCATTTCTCTGCCCAACTCTCCAATCTATCTATATTTTGCTGTATTCTCTGACAGTCCTCCTCGCTATCTGCAACTCCACCAATCTTAGTATCATCTGCAAACTTGCTAATCAGACCACCTATAACTTCGTCCAGATCATTTATGTATATCACAAACAACACAGATCCCTGTGGAACCACTAGTAACCTTTCTCCATTTTGAGACACTCCCTTCCACCACTACTCTCTGTCTCCTGTTGCCCAGCCAGTTCTTTATCCATCTAGCTAGTACACCCGGAACCGCATACGACTTCACTTCTTCCATCAACCTGCCATGGGAAACGTTATCAAACACCTTACTGAAGTCCATGTATATGACATCTACAGCCCTTCAATCATCAATTAACTTTGTCACTTCCTCAAAGAATTCTATTAGGTATGTAAGACATGACCCTCCCTGCACAAAACCATGCTGCCTATCACTGATAAGTCTATTTTCTTCCAAATGTGAATAGATCCTATCCCTCAGTTTCTTCTCCAACAGTTTGCATACCACTGACGTCAAGCTCACAGGTCTATAATTCCCTGGATTATCCCTACTACCCTTCTTAAACAAAGGGACAACATTAGCAATTCTCCAGTCCTCCGGGACTTCACCCGTGCTCAAGGATGCTGCAAAGATATCTATTAAGGCCCCAGCTATTTCGTCCCTCGCTTCCCTCAGTAACCTGGGATATATCCCATCCGGACCTGGGGACTTGTCAACCTTAATGCCTTTTAGAATACCCAAAACTTCCCCCTTCCTTATGCCGACTTGACCTAGAGTATTTAAACATCCATCCCTAGCCTCAACATCAGTCATGTCCCTCTCCTTGGTGAATACCGATGCAAAGTACTCATTAAGAATCTCACCCATTTCCTCTGACTCCATGCATAAATTCCCTCTTCTGTCTTTGAGTGGGCCAATCCTTTCTCTAGTTACCCTCTTGCTCCTTATATATGAATAAAATGCTTTGGGATTTTCCTTAACCCTGTTAGCCAAAGATATTTCATGACCCCTTTTATCCCTTTTTATTGCGCGTTTGAGATTTGTCCTACTTTCCCGATATTCCTCCAAAGCTTCATCAGTTTTAAGTCGCCTACATCTTATGTATGCTTCCTTTTTCATCTTAGCTAGTATCACAATTCCACCCGTCAGCCATGGTTCCCTAATCTTGCCATTTCCATCCCTCATTTTCACAGGGACATGTCTGTCCTGCACTCTAATCAACCTTTCTTTAAAAGACTCTCACATTTCAAATTTGGATTTACCTTTAAACAACTGCTCCCAATCCACATTCCCTAGCTCCTGCCGAATTTTGTTATACTTGGCCTTTCCCCAATTTAGCACTCTTCCTTTCGGACCACTCTCGTCTTTGTCCATGAGTATTCTAAAACTTACGGAATTGTGATCACCGACTGAAACTTCAACCACCTGGCCGGTATCATTCCCCAATACCAGGTCCAGTATGGTCCTTTCCCGAGTTGGACTATTTACATACTGCTCTAAAAAACTCTCCTGGATGCTCCTTACAAATTCTGCTCCATCTACACCTCCAACACTACGTGAGTCCGATTCAATGTTGGGGAAGTTAAAATCTCCCATCACGACCACCCTATTGCTCCTACATTATTCTATAATCTGTCTACATATTTGTACCTCTACTTCACGCTCGCTTTTGGGAGGCCTGTAGTAAAGTCCCAACAATGTTACTGCACCCTTCCTATTTCTTAGCTCTACCCATATTGCCTCAGTGCTCGAATCCTCCATCGTGCCCTCCTTAATCACAGCTGTGATATCATCTCTGACCAGTAATGCAACCCCTCCACTCCTTTTACGTCCCTCTCTATCCCTCCTGAAGCATCTATACCCTGGGATATTTAGTTGCCAGTCTTGCCCTTCCCTCAACCAAGTCTCAGTAATACCAATAACATCATATTCCCAGGTACTAATCCAAGCCCTAAGTTCATTTGCCTTACCTGCTACACTTCTTGCATTAAAACAAATGCACTTCAGACCACCTGTCCCTTTGTGTTCATCATCTCTTCCCTGTCTACTCTTTCCCTTAGTCACATTGAGTTTATTATCTAGTACCTTACTGGCTTTAGCTGCTGCCTCTTTACTGACCTTTAACTTCCTAATCTGGTTCCCATCCCCCTGCCACATTAGTTTAAAACCTCACCAACAGCGTTAGCAAAAGCACCCCCTAGGACATTGGTTCCAGTCCTGCCCATGTGTAGACCATCCGAGCTGTAATGGTCCACCCCCCCCCCAAGAACCGGTTCCAATGTCCCAAACATCTGAACCCCTCCCTCCTGCACCATCTCTCAAGCCATGTCTTCATTCTGACTATTCTTGAATTTCTACTCTGACTGTCTCGTGGCACTGGTAGCAATCCTGAGATTACTACCTTTGAGGTCCTACTTTTTAACTTATCTCCTAACTCCCTAAATTCTGATTGTAGGACCTCATCCCATTTTCTACCCATATCGTTGGTGCCTATATGCACCACGACAACTGGCTGCTCACCCTCCCCCTTCAGTATGCCATGCAGCCGATCTGAGACATCCCTGACCCGTGCACCCGGGAGGCAACATACCATTCAGGAGTCTCATTTTCGACCACAGAAACGCCTGTCAACTCCCCTTATGATTGAATCCCCTATGACTATAGCCCTGCCAGTCTTTTTCCCGTCCTTCTGTGCAGCAGAGCCAGTCACGGTGCCATGAGCCTGGCTACTACTGCCTTCCCCTGGTGAGCCATCTCCCCCAACAGTATCCAAAACGGTATACCTGTTTTGGAGGGAGATGACCGCAGGGGACACCTGCACCGCCTTCCTGCTCCTTCTCTGCCTTTTGGTCACCCATTCCCTGTCTCCCTCACCAATCCGAATCTGCGGTGTGACCAACTCACTGAACGTGCTATCCACGACCTCCTCAGCATCGCGAATGCTCCAAAGTGAGTCCATCCGCAGCTCCAGAACCGTCATGCAGTCTAACAGGAGCTGCAGCTGGACACACTTTCTGCACATGAAGGAGTCAGGGGCACCGGCCGCATCCCTGAACTCCCACATTGAGCACGAGGAGCATAACACAGGTCTGGGATCTCCAGCCATTTTTACACTTTATCTTAACTGATTATAAATATAATATCAAATAATGAATAAGTGAAAGGAATAAAGATTTTAATTACCAATCACAATACTTACCAACACACGAAGAGTTAAATTTCTCCCAGCTACTGCAAATTGGAGTACTTTCCTTACCAGCCAATCAGGTCACTGCTTTGCTGTGACTGCTTTGAAGGTGGAAGGACAGGTGGAGGGAACAGTTAATAAAGCAGATAGTATCTTGAGATTTATAAATAATCATGATGTGGAGATACCGGCGATGGACTGGGGTGGGCACAGTAAGAAGTCTTACAACAGCAGCTTAAAGTCCAACAGGTTTGTTTCGAATCACTAGCTTTCAGAGATCAGCTCCTTCCTCAGGTGAAAGGCTATTTATAAATAGTGGCATTGAGTGCAAGAGCAAGGACGTTATGTTGAACTTGCATTGGATATTAGTTTGACCTCAGCTGCAACACTGTGTAAGTAAGGTCGCCATAGACCCAGATGACCATAGGCTTATTTCCCACATTGAGGGCGAGAGCTGACTGGTGGTGGTTTAACCCGAAACTTCAGTGATGAAGAAGGATTAGAGAAGTGGGGATGTTCTCCTTGAAGTGGAGGAGGCTAACAAGAAACTTGATAGAGGGGTTCAAAACCATGAGGGGGTTGAACAGAGCAGAGAGGGGGAAACTATTCCCGCTCGTACAAAGATCGTGGATGAGAGGGCACAGATTTAAAGAGATTTGCCAAATTAGCAAACATGGGGCGTCATTCTCCGACCCCCCGCCGGGTCGGAGAATGGCCGTTGGCCACCGTGAATCCCGCTCCCGCCCCCGGCGAAGTCTCCGGTACCGGAGATTGGGCGGGGGTGGGAATTGGGCCGCGCCAGTTGGCGGGACCCCCCGCTCAATTCTCCGGCCCGGATGGGCCTAAGTCCCGCCCAGAAATTGCCTGTCCCGCCGGCGTAAATTAAATCTGGTATTTACCGGCGGGACCAGGCGGCGTGGGCGGGCTCCGGAGGGTCCTGGGGGGGCGGGGCGATCTGACCCCGGTGGCCTGGCCCGCGATCGGGGCCCACCGATCCGCGGGCGGGCCTGTGCCGTGGGGGCACTCTTTCCCTTCCGCCTCCGCCACGGCCTCCACCATGGCGGAGGCAGAAGTGACTCTCCCCACTGCGCATGCGCCGCATTTCCGCGCCAGCTGGCGGGGCAACAAACGCCATTTCCGCCAGCTGACGGGGCAGAAATCCCTCCTAGCCCCTCAATGTTGGGCTCGGCCCCCAGCACCTTTGGGGCGGCGCGATGCCCGTCTGATTGGCATCGATTTGGGCGCCAGTCGGAGGACATCGCGACGTTGGGGGAGAATCTCGCCCCATCATGTGAGAAAAAGAAATTCACACAATGAGTGCTTCGGATCCGGAATGTGCTGCCTGGAAATGTGGCGGAGGCAGGTTCAATCGAGGCAATCAGGAGGGCATCAGATGATTATTTGAATAGAAACAATGGGCAGCGGTATGGGGAAAAGGCAGGGGAATGACAGAAAGTCATGATGCTCATTCGGAGAACGATGGACTGAATAGCCTCCTTCTGGATCATAACTATTCTGCGACTGGAACTAACTGGATAACTGTGGAGGCCAAGTCACTGAGTGCTATTAAGACAGAGATAAATAGGTTCTTGATTAATAAGGGGATCAGGGTTTACGGGGAGAAGGCAGGAGAATGGGGATGAGAAACATATCAACCTGATGATCTTAACTCCAGCACTAGCACAAAGCGCCAAAGGACACAGTGTTTTTTGTACAGCGGAGAATAATCTGAGATGAGGACATTAAGCATTTGCTGGTCGCTGGCATCCCTAGGTTGATGTGCCAGTTCCGTGCTAGTAGTTAACGAAACAGAGGAAACATACCTTTGGATGATCTGTAGAGAGTTAAAGGAAATTGCATTAACAGTAATTAACATTAACACCCGCGGATGTGGCAACTTCTAACTGGATATAATAGGTCTCGTCACATTTTCTCACTGTGTTACAGAATCTAATTGGATTCATTTCAGCAAAGTAGAAATTCTCAATAATGAGAAGACTTTGTCAGGATGTCAGAACCCTGAATTTTCTTCATTTAATTACAGAATCGCACAGAGATTATTACTCGTGGAAAGGAATTGCCTCTGGTGAGTGCTACTGTTCTCCAAAGTGCTCTCATTTTAACTTGTCTCGGTTCCATCATTAATAATCCACTTTCCTACATTGCAAGTCATTTGTTTACCATTGCTCTCATTGTCAGTGTGCGCGCAACTCCTTTCTGGAACTGTGTGGAACAACTGCGCTCGGTAACCTTGACATTTCCATAGCCATTAGGCTTATATGTCGTTATAAAACTTCCAGATATAGCTGCTTTCTCAGTGATCAGCGCACTTACAGGGGGCAACAAGCCATGCCTAGAATTTGAAGCACCGTATTGAGTTACATAGATACATAGAATTTACAGAGCAGAAGGAGGCCATTCGGCCCATCGAGTCTGCACCGGCTCTTGGAAAGAGCACCCTACCTAGACCCACACCTCCACCCTATCCCCATTACCCCCACCCAACAATAAGGGCAATTTTGAACACTAAGGGAAAATTTAGCATGGCCAATCCACCTAACCAGCACATCTTTGGACTGTGGGAGGAAACCGGAGCACCCAGAGGAAACCCACGCACACACGGGAAGAACGTGCAGACTCCGCACAGACAGTGACCCAGCAGGGATTCGAACCTGGGATCCTGGAGCTGTGAAGCAATTGTGCTAACCACAGTGCTACCGTGCTGCCCTGTTATTTTTGGGTAATAAACAAATAGAAACAAATACAAACCTATTGACAGGTGACTTCAATGAACCAAATAACTTGAAATTAGAACTGCAAACGCTTATTCAACTGTACGTGTCTTGCATTGTGATGAATTACAAGCCCCAGATATTTCAGCATAGTACTGCAGTACTTAATTTAATCCGCATTTATACTTCAGACAGAGTAGAAATCTTCAGCTTGTTAAATCAGGAATGAAACATATTCATGATTTTGTTGTTTGCGGATGGTTTCAAAAGGAGGAAGGTCAAAAGGATACGCTTTCCTCCAGGGCCCGCCGTGATCTCAGTACGTCCCAAAATACTTTGCGGCCAATGAATTGTTTTATTCAGGTGTGATCACTCTCGTTATGTAGGAATCACAGTAGCCGATGTGTGCAAAGCAAGTTCCCACGAGGCACAAAGTGACAACGATCAAATACCCTGTGTGTTTTCAACATCCATCTCCAGGGAGCTGGAAAGCCCTCATGTTAAAGTAGGGTTAGGTTTAGGGGGATTACTTGAGATAATGGGCGGTGATGCGGTGCCGGGGAGTAGTGGGGAACGACTTGGTGGTAAGTATGTGGACTCAGGATGTCCCCCTGGTGATCGGGGTGGGCTGGCTTTGGCCCCCACTGCTGCATTTTTTCATTTAAACCCACCTCTCAGCTGCTACTTACCGGCTCCATAAGATATAGGAGCAGAATTAGGCCACTCGGCCCATCGCGTCTGCTCCGCCATTCAATCATGGCTGATATGTTTCTCATCCCCATTCTGCTGCCTTCTCCCCATAACCCTTGATCCCCTTATTATTGAAAAACCTATCTATTTCTGTCTTGAAGACACTCAGTGATTTGGCCTCCACAGCCTTCTGCGGCAAAGAGTTCCACAGATTCACCACACTCTGGCTGAAGAAATTCCTCCTCATCTCTGTCGTAAACAATCTCCCTTTAGTCTGAGATTTAGTCTATTCTTCCTACCAAAGTGCATAACCTCACATTTTTCCACATTGTATTTCATCAGCCACTTCATTGCCCACTCTCCTAGCTTGTCCAGGTCCTTCTGCAGCCTGCCTGCTTCCTCAGTACTACCTGTCCCTCTACAGATCTTTGTATCATCTGCAACCTAGCAACAGAGCCTTCAGTTCCTTCTTCCAGGTCATTAATGTATATGTGAAAAGTTGTGGTCCCAGCACAGGCCCCTGAGGCACACCACTAGTCACCGGCTGCCATCCTGAAAAAGACCCCTTTATCCCCAGTCTCGGCCTTCTGCCAGTCGGCCAATCCTCTATCCCTGCCAGGATCTTACCCTTAACTCCATGGGCTCTTAACTTATTTAACAACCTCCTATATGCCAACTTGTCAAAGGCCTTCTGGAAATCTAAATAAATCACGTCCACTGGTTCTCCGTTGTCTAACCTCCTTGTTACCTTTCCAAAGAACTCTAACACATTTGTCAGACATGGCCTCGGTTGGACAAAGCCGCGCTGACTCAGTCCTATTTTACCATGCACTTACAAGCACTCTGCACTCATCTTTAACAACAGACTCTAAAATCTTACCAATAACCGAAGTCAGGCTAATCAGCCTATAATATCCTGTCTTCTGCCTCCCTCCCTTCTGAAATAGGGCTGTTACATTTACCATTTTCCAGTCCTCTGGGACCCTCCCTGTCTCCAGTGTTCCAGAAATATCACCACTAATATCTCTACAATCTCCTCAGCTACCTCTTTTATATCCCTGGGGTGTAGTCCATCTGGTCCAGGTAATTTATCCACCTTCAGACCTTTCAGTTTCTCCAGAACCTTCTCCTTAGTAATGGCCACTACACTCACCTCTGCCCCCTGATTCTCGTGAAGTTCTGGTATCCCACTGGTGTCTTCCACCATGAAGACTGATGCAAAGTAACTATTCAGTGCCTCTGCGATTTCTCCTGGTTATTAAGTCTGCTGACTCCTCAGTGTAGGTTGTAGATTCTCAGAGACATTCAGGTCATGTGGGAACCCACCCAACCCCTCTGGAATCCCTCATACCCCAGCAGTACCATCAAGGAGATTGGCGTGGCCATGCTCAATCGCTGGCCCACCATGTGTTGGCACTCCTCAGTGCACGCTTTAGAAGCGCAGCCTTATAGCAGAGGGAGCAGGGAATTTGCAGAGCTAACCCCAAACAAAGGACACATTCACCATGGCCTTTGGCACCCTGCATCCCAGCAATGAAGGTGAACCCCACTGCCCAGGCATCATGGTGGGCTCGGTCCACATTGAATTTGACATATTGCACCGACTGGGCATATCGGGTCTCCGTGAGACCATCCGTGGCACAGATGCCCCTGTGCACTGATGTCTGTGAGATTCCGTACATGTCTCTGACACCTGGAAGGACCCCATGGAGTAAAGGTTCAGGGTGACCATCACCTTGAGGCCACCGGGAGCAGGTCCCCCCCCCCACACCCCTGCTGTACCAAGTGCACCATGACCTGGTAGATATTTCGCACAGTCCCCCTGCTCAGTCAGAGTATTTGATGACATGCCAAATCTGGCAGGTCCTCGAATGACGGGCACTGTTGGTACACACGGGGCCTCATGCGGCGCCTCCTTTCCACCTCCTCCTCGGCCTGTTGTGAGGCCAGCTCACCACCTGCTTCCTGTTCCGGGGCAGGCTCCTCTGCTGCAGGGTCCTCCTTGAGCAACTCCAACTCGTACAGCCGCAGGGCATCCTCCAAGGCGGCGGTGACCAGGATGAAGGCCACCATTTCTAGTTGAATTCCAAAGCTCATTGTCGTCAGTGGGTGAAAGTCAGACATGTGAGCATGGGGCGTATCCCCATGCTCAACCAGGTCCAATGGGCTACATGGTAGTCCTGTCTGCACTCAGACCCTGTCCCTACATGTCCCCCTACCCCCCACTCCCCTATCAACATAGCCACCTCCACCCATTCCCCCTGGCACTCTGCCCTCTGCACCACTAGCTCCGTCAGTGCCTGGCACTGTGGGGAGCTCTGGCACTGGCACCCATCCCTTCTACCAGTGGTACCGGTGGCTGCCACTACCCTTGCCAGCGGTACACTTCGCAATCACCATCTGGCACCCTCTTGCACGGGCTACTGTGAGTGTTGCTGTTGAGTCAGATCTGCTAATGGTCGCAAAAGGTATTTAATGTACCTTTGGAATAGAACGCATTAGCGCCACTATCGGGGCACCGGAGCATAGTATTCTGGCATGCGCCCGCCACTATTGTGGGACTTTGTAAATGGTGTTGCGACACCCTGGACTGATGCGCAGTCAATTCCAGCCCTACTTGACCTAGAGTCTCAACGCAATTGAATTAACCAATAATTCTAAGCCTTTGGCTGCCAATAAAATAGTCACCAGGTTTGTAAATGTAAATACAATTATTGTTTATTTATAACGAGAGCTATAATGAAATATGCAGCAGATATAACTGATTAACAATGATCTAATTTCTAATTCCCCACTTTAACTTGCCCCACACCCTCTACACAACAAACAAGACAGATAAACATAGAGGGGACAAAAGGAATAAAACATCATAAGTAAAAGGGAAATAGAGTCTTTGTTTCAGATGTTTCAGCACCTTACTCGTCTTCAAATCCTACTTTCAATTCATAATTTTGATTGTAGTTGATTCAGGTGTGTCGTTTCTGATATGCAACACTCACATATATCCTTGGGAAAGAAAGAGAAGGTTCTTGTCTTTGTCTGCAGCCTGTGATTTGTTCAGGTTCTCTGCAGCCACAGGGATATAGCCTCTCTGGAGAAAATGCGGAGGAGAGTGAATAGGACCTTGCCCTTGTGCTGCAGGATCAAACTGAAACTCCTTGGGACTCTGAAAATCATTCCACTGGGATGGGATCCCATCACCACCTGTTACTGGGCAGAATTTGGTCTTTTGTGCCAATTCGTTGGCCACCAGCCAATCAATCAAACCGAGACCCACCGCACCTCTCTTTCAGGTGCCACCAAGTCTGAAGCTTCTCTTATAGAGATGAGCAGAGTGTTCTCCCCTGTAACTTCTGAATTCTGCTCCTTGACTTAAAGACACATGTCCATTAATCATCCAGGGATCAAAAATAATAACGGCAAAATAAAGGAAAGGGGAAATAAGCGACGAAACAGGAAGGACCCTTACGGTGGTGGTGGTGCCACGCACCTTCTGCTCTTGTTCTTCTAGGTGGTGATGGGTTTGGAAGGTGCTGTCTGAGGAACCTTGGTAGGTTTCTGCAGTGTATCTTGTAGATGGTGCACACGGCTGCTACTGTGCATTGGTGTTGGAGAGAGTGAACGTTTAAGGTGGGAGATGGGCTTTTGACCGAGTGAGCTGCTTTGTCCTGGCGAACGGGCAGCATTCCATTACACTCCTGACATGTGCTTTTTAGATGGTGAACAGGCTTTGGGATGTCAGGAGATGATTTACTATCCACATAATTCCCAGCTTCTGGCCTGCTCTTTCAGCGACAGTATTAACCTGAGATGATGTTCTGAAAAGGCATTACATTTTAAGTGGAATTCTGTCATTATTTTCAGGCATCCCAGTGAAATACGTCTTGAAGTGTCGCCACTGCTGTAATGTGCAAAATGTGCAGCCAATTTTTAAAAATGTGTTCACAGGGCGTGGCCATCACGGACTAGGTCAGCATTTATTTCCCACCCCTGTTTGTCCTTGAGAAGGTGGCGGGGAGCTTCCTTCTTGAACCACTGGAGCCCACATGTTGTAGGACCACAGCAAGCTCCCACAAACAGCAATGATAACGATACAATAATCGGTTCAGTAATTTCGTTCGAGAGAAACAAATATTGACCTGGACATTGGGATGATTTCATCTGCCACCCTTCAAATTGTGCTGTGATCGCCACTTGAAAGTGCAGAAGGGGACGCAATTCAGCATCTCATCTGCAGGACAGCACTTCTAACAATGCAACACTCCTCCAGCACTGGATTTTATGCTAACGTGCCAAGGGTGGAGTTTTAGCCAGAGACATTGGCTGACACAAAAATACAAGAAGGGAACTGTTAGCAATGCTGGTTCTGAAAGATGGCAGCCATGATATGGAGATGCCAGCGTTGGACTGGGGTGGGCACAGTGAGAAATCATACAACACCAGGTCAAAGTCCAACAGATTTAGTTCAAATCACTAGCTTTCGGAGCGCTGCTCCTTCCTCAGGTTCGGAGCAGCGCTCCGAAAGCTAGTGATTTGAAACAAACCTGTAAGACCTTAACCTGGTGTTGTAAGACTTCTTACGGTTCTGAAAGAAGTTCAGTCCAGAATAAGAACATACTTTTATTCAGCACCTTTAGCATAGTTACATAACCCAAGATGTATTATCAAACAAAATTTGACACCATGCTACAGAGGAGATTTTAGGACAGAATTGGTTCAAAGGGTATCTTTTAACCAACATCTCAAAGGAAGAGAGAGAGAGAGATGGAGAGCTTGAGTGTTTTTGGGAGAGAGTTCCGAGCTTGGGGGTGGAGGTAGCTGAAGGATGTCAAGGACTGACTGTTGTGGCCGATTTGTTGCCAGGCTGATAACCAATTACCTGAAGTTGGATGTTGGCACTGGAGGGCTTGCAGAGACTGCCGAGATCCCTGTCCCTCGGGACCGAGGCACAATAATCCTCTGGAAAGTTTCTGGATGTTAATGCAAATGAACTGGTTAGCTCCTGAATTCATAGATTATCGTAGAATTTACAGATTTTACATTGCAGAAGGAGGCCATTCGGCCCATCGAGTCTGCACCAGCTCTTGGAAAGAGCACCCTACCCAAGGTCAACAACTCCACCCTATCCCCATAACCTGTAACCCCATCCAACACTAAGGGCAATTTTGGACACGAAGGGCAATTTAGCATGGCCAATCCACCTAACGTGCACATCTTTGGACTGTGGGAGGAAACCGGAGCACCCGGAGGAAACCCACGCACACACGGGGAGGATGTGCAGACTCCGCACAGGCAGTGACCCAAGCCGGAACCGAACCTGGGACCCTGGAGCTGTGAAGCAATTGTGCACACTTGACTGGAATCGGGAAATATATACATAAATCCAACCCTTCTGTATAATAAAAGTCCCCCACACCACCACATCCCCACCCACCCCCTCCACCTTGCAATCTCTGCCACTCAGAAGAACAAGATCAATATGGTCAGAATGTCAAGTGCCGCCAGATTTCCCTCCAAGTCACACACGGTCCAGATGTGAACTTACACCCACAGTTTATTCATCATCGCTGGGGTAGCATCTGAGATTCATCACCTAACAATTGAATTGAATATAAATTAATTTTTACAGCACCAATGGCGGCACGGTAGCACTGTGCTTAGCGCTGTTGCTTCACAGCGCCAGGCTCCCAGGTTCAATTCCCGACTTGGGTTACTGTCTGTGCGGAATCTGCACGTTCTCCCCGTGTTTACGTTGGTTTCCTCTGGGTGCTCCGGTTTCCTCCCACAATTCCCGAAAGACGTGGTTGTTAGGTGAATTGGACATTCTGACTTCTCCCTCAATGTAGCTGAATAGGCACCAGAGTGTGGCGACGAGGGGATTTTCACAGTAACTTCATCGCAGTGTTAAGGTAAGCCTACTTGATCATAGAATTTACAGTGCAGAAGGAGGCCATTCGGCCCACCGAGTCTGCACCGGCTCTTGGAAAGAGCACCCCACCCAAGGTCAACACCTCCACCCTATCCCCATAACCCCGTAACCCCACCCAACACTAAGGGCAATTCCGGACACTCAGGGCAATTTATCATAGCCAATCCACCTAACCTGCACACCTTTGGACTGTGGGAGGAAACCGGAGTACCCGGAGGAAACCCACGCACACACGGGGAGGATATGCAGACTCCGCACAGACAGTGACCCAAGACGGAATCGAACCTGAGGCCCTGGAGCTGTGAAGCAATTGTGCTAACCACAATGCTAGCATGCTGCCCGTACTTGTGACACTAATGAAGATTATTATTATTACATCAGCATAGAATCCATAGAATCCAGGCAATGCAGAAGGAGGTCATTCAGCACATCGAGTTTGAATCGTCTGTCCGAAAGAGCACTCTACCCAAGCCCACTCCCCCGCCTTATCCCCACGCTTTGATCATGGCCAGTTGCGTATCCCAGTTGCTTTTCAGCCAATGACGTATTTCTGAAATACACTGCTGTAACAGCCAATCGGTGGACAGCAAGTTCCCACGAATAGGAATGTGATTCCAACCAGATAATCTTTTTTTTGTGACGTTGATTGAGGGATAGATATTGGCGAGCACACTGGGGATAACGTCCTGGTTCGTGTGGCAGTGCTGTGTTCAAGTGGACAGTTTCAAGAATAAGGCCCTCCAGCAACTTATCAATGGCAACTAAGAATGGATAATAACTGGCCTTGTCAGTCACACCAACATTTCTCGAACCAACAGCAAAATACGTCAATTTTTGGTTGTATATTCAGTAATATCATTGCACTGTGTGACGACCAGGCAGACAAACTAGATAGACCTTTCGCCTTTTATTGTTCGGCAATTCCTCTGTTCTCACAAGTAGAGTGGCTTTAGTTGAAAGTAATTGCATTCTCACAAGGCTGCAGCAAAAATCAATGCACATGAATCCACATTAAGTCACCATAAAGCTGCCTGTCAGAAGCAGGCCATGTTTCTTACATCTTGTAGTGAGTTAAAGGGTTTCCATTTTCCACATATAGCATTATGGTTTTTGTTAGCTCGACGCAGCATCTTTCCACCAAAAACAGTGATTGTGATTCCCTTATTGGTTCATTGAGACATTTTAAGATATCACAGTGGGAAAGATCTTCCTACTGGAGGGGTAGTATAGAATGCTCTAACCCATAAGACCATAAGACATAGGAGCAGAATTAGGCCACTCAGCCCATCGAGTCTCCTCCGCCATTCAATCATAGCTGATATTTTTAAAATATAAATTTAGAGTACTGAATTATTTTCTTTTCAATTAACGGGCAATTTAGTGTGGCCAATCCAGCTACCCTACACATCTTTGAGTTGTGGGGGTGAGACCCACGCAAACATGGGGAGAATGTGCAATCTCCACACGGACAGTGACCCAGGGCCGGGATTTGAACCCCGATCCTCAGCGCCCTGAGACAGTGGTGCTAGCCACTGTGCCACAGTGCTGCCCCAAGGCTGATATTTTTCTTATCCCCATTCTCCTGCCTTCTCCCCATAACCTCTGCTCCCCTTATTAATCAAGAACCTATCTATCTCTGTCTTAAAGACACTCAGTGATTTGGCCTCCACAGCCTTCTGCGGTACAGAGTTCCACAGATTCACCACCCTCTGGCTGAAGAAATTCCTCCTCACCTCTGTTTTGAAGGATCGTTCCTTTAGTCTGAGATTGTGACACCGGGTTCTAGTTTTTCCGACAAGTGGAAACACCCTCTCCATGTCCACTCTATCCAGGCCTTGCAGTGTCCTGTACGTTTCAATAACATCTTCCCTCATCCTGCTAAACTCCAACGAGTACAGACACAGAATCCTCAACCGTTCCTCATGCAACAAGCTCTTCATTCCAGGGATCATTCTTGTGAACCTCCTCTGGACCTTTTCCAAGGCCAATACATCCTTCCTTGTAATACTCCAAATGGAGTCTGACCAGGGCCTTATACCCATTTCATACAGAGTTCTTGTCCAATTCTAACCTACCTGGGTTTGTATTACAAACTGAGGAGACTGTAGGAATTTCAGATGTAGTGCATTGTAAGTATTTGGCGAAGTAAGGGTTAAAAGACTTGATAGAGGCCTCGGGGTCTGTACTCATTGGAGTTTAGAAGCATAAGAGGGATCTTATTGAAACTTACAGAATATTGAGAAGCCTGGATAGAGTGGAAGTGGAGACGATGTTTCCTCCAATAGGAAAAATTAGAACCCAAGGGAACAGCCTCAGACTGAAGTGATGATATTTTAAAACTGAGATGAGGAGGAATTTCTTCAGCCAGAGGGTGGTGAATCTGTGGAACTCTTTGCCACAGAAGGATGTGGAGGCCAAATCACTGAGTGTCTTTAAGACAGAGATAGATAGGTTCTTGATTAATAAGGGGATCAGGGGCTATGGGGATAAAGGCAGGAGATTGGGGATGAGAAACATATCAGCCATGATTGAATGGCGGAGCAGACTCGATGGGCCGAGTGGCCTAATTCTGCTCCTATACCTTATGGTCTTATGGAGCCGGGAGGTAGCAGCTAAGGGGTGGGTTTAAATGAAAAAATGCAGCAATGGGGGCCAAAGCCAGCCCACCCTGATTCCCAGGGGGAAAATCCTGAGTCCACAAACATACCACCAAGTTGTTCCCCACTGCTCCCAGAGTCCAGCCCAAACAACCCCCAGCAAGCCCAAAATATTTTGAGAGTTTTCTTACCTTCTTGCTCCCCCTCAATGGCCATGGAGCCTCGGTCCCGCTCGGAACACTGTGGACCAGTGGAACTCTTTGCCGCAGAAAGCTGTGGAAGCCAAATCACTGAGTGTCTTTAAGACAGAGATCGATACGTTCTTGATTAATAAGGTATCAGGGGTTATGGGGAGAAGGCAGGAGAATGGGGATGAGAAACATATCAGCCATGATTGAATGGCGGAGCAGACTCAATGGGCTGAATGGCCTAATTCTGCTTCTGTGTCTTATAGTTATAGTGTGTTTGAATGCTGCAATCATGTTTTAAAAGATGCTTAGGTTGAAAGGCAACAAAACTTTCGGAACCCAGATGTGCAATTAACCATTGTAAAAACTTTGGGCTAATGCAATTTTGTTTTGATTAAGGGCATTCCCTGGGGAGTTAATTCGTTTTCAGATTGATGAGATGATTTTATTGCTAGTCCGAGCAAAGGCATCAGGATTTTTGAGGAAGTGTTTTCAGTTCAGTCCTGAAGTTTTTCTCTCTTTAGTTCAGCTAAAAAGAGATTAACAGTCTTTAAAGCAGTGCAGACTTGTCTGTGGACAAGGGGGAGCTGAAACAAGCAGAGAAGCAGCTTCTGGTGACATACAGCCAGACTTTCTGCATGGGTCTGACAGGGGTTTTCTTTTCTGTAAAGCAGTATCAAGAGATCTATTCCTCAAAGTATAACGCTGGAAAGCAAGTATTCCTCTGTGCCGTTGGTATTTAAGGTGAATTGAGAGCTGAGATGGTGTATTTACCTACTGTTGAAGTGGAAATAAAGATATCATTGAAGGGTGTTGTCTTCATTGTATTGAGTAGTATTGTTCAAGAGGTAATTGCAAGTTATTACTTTTTCTGAGTTCCAAAGCAAGAGCTCAGAGTGTGGACAGGAGCAAACACCTAATCCAGCTCCTTGCCTGCTCCAAAAAACAATTCAAATTCTCATTGAATCCAATTCATGGTCCCCACAAGAGAGACATACCAACCCTGAGCCAAAAGGCAGAGCAGATACTACACTTAATTTTGTTTTTAAATTCAGTGTACCCAATTCATTTTTACCCATTAAGGGGCAATTTAGCATGGCCAATCCACCTACCCTGCACATCTTTGGGTTGTGGGGGTGAGACCCACACAAACACGGGGAGAATGCGCAAACTTTACACAGACAGTGACCCAGAGCCGGGATCGAACCTGGGACCTCAGCGCCGTGAGGTAGCAGTGCTAACCAGTACACCACCGTGCCGCCCAATCTGGTGTGATATTGAAGATATTTTCCTACTGTGTTCGCAATAAAGTTTGTTTTAATATACCATATCCAGATTTCTTCGTGCAATCGCTCCTGGAGCGAGGAATTCTTTCTTCACAGTCTTACAAAATTAAAATAACACATTTAGGGTTTCTGTCCAGTACTCTAGTCACTGTTGGGGTCTGGTCTGGGACTGTAACACCACAGAGAAGCACAGGAAATAGCGGCAGGTATAGACCGTTCAAGCTGTTGAGCCTCCTCCATCATTCAGTTGATCATGGCTGAACTTATGCATTCACACATTATCCCCTTGGCATCTTTACTTTCGATCTCTGCCTTGAACATATTCACTGATTGAACCTCCACAGCTCTCTGGAGGAGTGAATTCCAAAGATTTGCCAGCCTCTGCATGAAGATATTCCTCACCATCTCAATCCTGAATGATCTACCCCATATTCTGAGAACGTGACCCCTGGTTCTAGACCTCCCCAGGAAGGGAAAATACCTATCCTGCATCTATCCTGTTGAGCCTTGTAAAAAAATGTATATGTTTCAGATGTGTTCAATCAAGTAACAGGAGATTGAATTAATTCAGGGAATTTAATTAAATGTCATAAAGAAACACCAAGTTAATATTCAGTAATGCAAATAGATATACAGTGAAATACGGCTCCAAGAGTTCCTGCTCCCTGGGGCACAGTTTTTTGTTCCTCCTTCCTGCCTTTGTTGACCATAGTCTTCCTATAGATTTGTGCCAATGGCGTCCTGTAGATCCTTCCTTTTAGCCCCATCGAGTGACAATTGCAATGACATATTTGGCAATAGGTGTTCTCGGCCAATATGATTGGATCAATTTGAGGTTACTCGTAGCCCATGGACTCTATGTTCCAACACATTGGCTCTTGCAGGCGTTTCCTGTTTTTCCAAAGGTTCTAAGATTCCTCTTTCACATTTCACCTTATACATAGATACGTAGAAGATAGGAGCAGGTGGAGGCCATTTGGCCCTTCGAGCCTGCTCCGCCATTCATCACGATCGTGGCTGATCATCCAACTCAATAGCCTAATCCTGCTTTCTCCCCATAGCCTTTGATCCCATTCTCCCCAAGTGCTATATCTAGCCGCCTCTTGAATATATTCAGTGTTTTAGCATCAACTACTTCCTGTGGTAATGAATTCCACAGGCTTACCTAGCTTTCTGCCAGCATTGGGTAGCATGGTGGCACAGTGGTTGGCATAATTGCTTCACAGCCTCAGGGTCCTAGGTTCAATTCCCAGCTTGGGTCACTGTCCGTGCGGAGTCTGCATGTTCTCCACGTGTCTGCGTGGGTTTCTTCTGGGTGCTCCGGTTTCCTCCCACAGTCCAAAGATGTGCAGGTTAGGTGGATTGGCTATGCAAAATTGCCTTTAGTTTCCAAAAAGGGTTCGGTGGGGTAATGGGGGTAGGGTGGAGGTGTGGGCTTAGGTAGGGTGCCCTTTCCGAGGGCTCGTGCAGACTCGATTGCCGAATGGCCTCCTTCTGCACTGTAAATTCTACGATTCTATGATCGCTCATTGTCACAAGTAGGCTTCAATGAAGTTACTGTGAAAAGCCCCTAGTCGCCACATTCCGGCGCCTGTTCGGGGAGGCTGGTACGGGAATTGAACTGTGCTGCTGGCCTGCTTGGTCTGCTTTAAAAGCCAGCGATTTAGCCCAGTGTGCTAAACCAGCCCCTACTGCGGGGTGAAGAGCGGGGGTGTTTTCCCAGTGTCCCGATCATGGAATCATAGAATTTACAGTGCAGAACAAGGCCATTCGGCCCATCGAATCTATACCGGCCCTTGGAAAGAGCACCCCACTTAAGCCCCACCCCCACACCGTAACCCAGTAACGCCATCTAACCTTTTTGGACACTAAGGACAATTTATCATGGCCAATCCACCGAGCCTGCACATCTTTGGACTGTGGGAGGAAACACTGATCCCTCAACTCAGACCCTTCAACAAATTCAAAATGGAAATACAGTGGATACTGAAAATCTGTGATGAAAACAGAAAGTGCTGGAAACTCTAAACAGGTCTGGCAGCATCTGCAAAGATAGAAACAGAGTTCATGGCCGGGATTCACCGCCCCCGCGCCGGGTCGGAGAATCCCGGGGGGGGGGGCGTGTTAATCCTGCCCCGACACCAGATTCGCCATTCTCCGCTGCCGATTCTCGGGCACCCGCGGGATTCTTGCCGCGCCGGTCGGGGGCCGTTGACAGCGTCCCCCCCACCCCCCGTCCCCCCCCGGCGATTCCCCAGGCTCCGATGGGCTGAGCGGACGACCAGTTTGGCCGAGTCCCACCGGCGTGGGTTACTCAGGTCCCACATGCTGGAAAGGTGAGTCTGCGGGGGCCGTCCTGGAGTGGGGTGAGGGGATCCGACCGGGGGGGGGCACGGTGGCCTGGCCCATGATCGGGGCCTACCGATCGGCAGGCGGGCTGGTTCCGTGAGGGCCTATTTTACTCCGCACCGGGCCCCAGTAGGGGTCCGCCGGGGGCTGGCGCGGAGAAGGGAACCCCCGCGCATGTGCAGAAATACGCTGGCTGTAGCGAGCATGCGCGGAATTACGTGGTCATTCCGCGCATGCGCGAACTTACTCCGGCCGTTCAGCACCGGCTGGAGCTGCGGGGACCACTCCGGCGCCAACCTAGCCCCCGAGACCGTTGACAGGGACCGTTGATGCCAGAGTGGTTGGCACCGCTTTTCTCACCAGCGTGGGGACATAACCTCATTATTGGAGAATCCCGGCCGATGTGTCAGATTCATCAGTATCTTCCGTGAAGAGTCAGCATCCTGAAATGTTAACCTCGTTTCTCGCCACAGCTGCTGCCCGGCCTGAGCCGTTTCATTTTGTCTTCTACCTAAAGTTGATTATCAAATCATTTATTTAATTGCTCTTTCGGGAACTTTGCGATGCGCGGTTGTCTGCAGAGTTCTGCATGTTCGGAGTTCACTTACCTTCTGATTTACATTGTAAACAAAGCACAGGTTCACCATTCATCCTTTCAAAAAATAAAACTTTCAGTTTATTGTCACAGCTTAGTTTGAATCTGTTTGTAAACCATCTACATACGTGTGAATGGTGTCCCAGTATCAGTTATTAAATATTCCATGTAAACCAATTGAATGGCGTAGAAGACATTACAATTAAGTATTAACCAGAGCTATTTGTATCGTGACATTTACGGTATTACAGTAAAATACCTCGAGACAAGAGATCAGTTACATTCTACTTCTGTCCTTGTAAAGATGTGACACCATTCCCTCAGTGTTATGAATTCCAGCCAACAAGATAGTTTCCACTCGGATCCTAAGCTGTTGCAAATCCTGCCTCACGATTTTGAGACAGATTTGCTTATTTCACCTGAATTGAGGCATTTTTTCACTGCTATCGCATCCGAGAGAATGGAATGATGTGTAACAGATGGACCTTCTTGTCTGTGTCTTGGTTGTTCTGTAATGTGTCCTTTGCAAATATATTAACACATTGGGTGGGATTCTCCCGTACCCGGCGGGGCGGGGGGTCCCGGCGGGACGGAGTGGCATGAACCACTCTGCACCTTTGGGGGCTAAGCCCGCCCCGGAGTGGTTGGCACCTCGCCGGCTGGCGTGGAAGGCCTTTGGCGCCACGCCAGCCGGGGCCGAAGGGACTCCGCCGGTCGGCGCGAGTCCGCGCATGCGCGGGAGCATCAGCAGCTGCTGACGTCATCCCTGCGCATGCGTCGGCCATGGCGGAGGCTGATGGTCGGCGCGTAGGAAAAGAATGCCCCCACGGCACAGGCCCCGATTGCGGGTCAGGCCACCGGGGGCACCCCCCGAGGCCAGATCACCCCACGCCCACCCCCCCAGGACCCCGCCCGTGCCGCCAGGTCCCGTCGGTAAGGGACCTGGTTCAATTTACGCCGGCGGGACTCGCATAGAAGCAGTGGGACCTCGGCCTATCGCGGGCCGGAGAATCGCCGCGGGGGGGGGGGGGGGGGGGGGGCAGCCGACCAGCGTGGCACGATTTCCCCCCCCGCCGAATCTCCGGTGTCGGAAATTCGGTGGGGGCGGGATTCACGCCCCTGATCACATTCGAGTGGTCATCTTACGTGGAACAGCTAGTCAAATGCAGGGAGCGTGGTTCCTCATCCAAATGGAACAAATCAAATACCGAATTATGCAGAGCTAATAAAGTGAATGAGTGGTTTTGCACAAGCACATGAAATAAATGTGTGATGGAAACAGTTCTTGGTAACCTTACCTGGAGTAAGTACTGATGCACCATCAATGATGACAGGCGAGAGTCGGAAGAGTAAATTGTGGCTTTAATCATCTCAAAGACACTTGAAGCAGCCGGTCCCAGAATGAGGGCAGGGCTGGAGGTTAGCTACCTTTATACTTGAGCCTGAGGGGCGGAGGCAGCAGGGACAAACCCAGACATGTAACAAACAGGAAGGACAGTAAGTACCATAAGTAAGAACAGTATGTACAATATAATACAGTGGTTCACCACATTCACACCCTGTTAAAAATGAGTCCGACGGGGGTGAAGTGGATGGGTTGAATTAGAGATCGAGTCTGTCGGGGGCTCTGACCTTTCGCTGTGATCGCCTCAGTCCCAGCTGTGGTGAGGACACTGGTGTCGGATGAAGTGTTGAGGCCTGCGTATCCAGGAGCGTGTCGTCTTCCGGATAAGTACAGAAGAACATAAGAACATAAGAACTAGGAACAGGAGTAGGCCATCTGGCCCCTCAAGCCTGCTCTGCCATTTAATGAGATCATGGCTGATCTTTGTGTACTCAGCTCCACTCTCCGGCCCGTACACATATCCCCGAATCCCTTTATTCTTTAGAAAGGCATCTATCTTTTTCTTAAAAACGTTTAAAGAAGGAGCCTCAACTGCTTCACTGGGCAAGGAATTCCAGAGATTCACAACCCTTTGGCTGAAGAAGTTCCTCCTACACTCCGTCCTAAATCTACTTCCCCTTATTTTGAGGCTATGCCCCCTAGTTCTGCTTTCCCCGACCAGTGGAAACAACCTGCCCGCATCTATCCTATCTATTCCCTTCATAATTTTATATGTTTCAATAAGATCCCCCCGCATCCTTCTAAACTCCAATGAGTACAGTCCCAGTCTACTCAACCTCTCGACATAATCTAATCCCCTCAACTCTGGGATCAACCTAGTGAATCTACTCTGCACTCCCTCCAGTGCCAATATGTCCTTTCTCAGGTAAGGAGACCAAAACTGAACACAATACTCCAGATGCGGTCTCACCAACACCCTATACAATTGCAGCATAACCTCACTAGTCTTGAACTCCATCCCTCTAGCAATGAAAGACAAAACTCGATTAGCCTTCTTAATCACCTGTTGCACCTGCACACCAACCTTTTGCGACTCGTGCCCAGCACACCCAGGTCCCTCTGCACAGCAGCATGTTTTAACATCTTACCGTTTAAATAATAATCCATTCTGCTGTTATTCCTCCCAAAATGGATAGCCTCACACTTGGCAACATTGAATTCCATCTGCCAGACCCTAGCCCATTCACCTAACCTATCCAAATCCTTCTGCAGACCTCCGGTATCCTCTGCACTTTTTGCTTTACCACTCATCTTAGTGTCGTCTGCAAACTTTTACACATTGCACTTGGTCCCCAACTCCAAATCGTCTATGTAAATTGTGAACAACTGTGGGCCCAACACTGATCCTTGAGGGACCCTACTAGTTAAAGGTTGCCAACCAGAGAAACACCCATTTATCCCCACTCTCTGCTTTCTGTTAGTTAACCAATCCTCTACCCATGCTACCACTTTACTCTCAATGCCATGCATCTTTAGTTTATGCAGCAGCCTTTTGTGTGGCACCTTGTCAAAAGCTTTCTGGAAATCCAGATATACCACATCCATTGGCTCCCCGTTATCTACAGCACTGGTAACGTCCTCAAACAATTCTACCAAATTAGTCAGACACGACCTACCCTTTGTGAACCCATGCTGCGTCTGCCCAATGGGACAATTTCCCTCCAGGTGCCCCGCTATTTCCTCCTTAATGATAGATTCCAGCATTTTCCCTACAACCGAAGTTAAGCTTACCGACCTATAATTACCCGCTTTCTGCCGACCTCCTTTTTTAAACAGTGGTGTCACGTTTGCTACTTTCCAATCCACCGGGACCACCCCAGAGTCTAGTGAATTTTGATAAATTATCACTAGTGCGTTTACAATTTCCCTAGCCATCTCTTTTAACACTCTGGGATGCATCCCATCAGGGCCAGGAGACTTGTCTACCTTTAGCCCCATTAGCTTGCCCAATACTGCCTCCTTAGTGATTACAATCATCTCAAGGTCCTCACCTATCATATCTTTATTTCCATCAGTCACTGGCATGTTATTTGTGTCCTCCACTGTGAAGACTGACCCAAAAAAACCTGTTCAGCTCCTCAGCCATTTCCCCGTCTCCTATTATTAAATCTCCCTTCTCATCTTCCAAAGGACCAATATTTACCTTAGCCACTCTTTTTTGTCTTATATATTTGTAGAAGCTTTTACTATCTGCTTTTATGTTCTGAGCCAGTTTACTTTCATAGTCTACCTTACTCTTCTTTATGGCTTTTTTAGTAGCTTTCTGTTGTCCCCTAAAGACTTCCTAGTCCTCTAGTCTCCCACTAATTTTTGCCACTTTGTATGTTTTTTCCTTCAATTTGATACTCTCCCTCACCTCCTTAGATATCCACGGTCGATTTTTCCCCTTCCTACCATCTTTCTTTTTTGTCGGTATGAACCTTTCCTGAACACTGTGAAAGATCGCTCGGAAGGTTCTCCACTGTTCCTCAACTGCTTCACCATGAAGTCTTTGCTCCCAGTCTACCTTAGCTAGTTCTTCTCTCATCCCATTGTAATCGCCTTTGTTTAAGCACAAAACACTAGTGTTTGATTTTACCTTGTCATCCTCCAACTGTATTTTAAATTCCACCATATTGTGGTCACTCCTTCCAAGAGGATCCCGAACTATGAGATCATTAATCAATCCTGCCTCATTACACAGGACCAGATCTAGGACCACTTGTTCCCTTGTAGGTTCCATTACATACTGTTCCAGGAAATTATCCCGGGCACATTCTATAAACTCCTCCTCAAGGCTGCCTTTACCAACCTGGTTAAACCAATCGATATGCAGATTAAAATCTCCCATGATAACCGCTGTACCATTTCTACATGCAGCCGTTATTTCTTTGCTTATTGCCTGCCCTACCATCCTGTTACTATTTGGTGGCCTATAGACTACTCCTATCAGTGACCTTTTCGCCTTACTATTCCTGATTTCCACCCAAATTGATTCAACCTTGTCCTCCATAGCACCAATATCATCCCTGACTATTGCCCGGGTGCCATCCTTAAACAACAAAGCTACACCACCGCCCTTACCGTGCATTCTATCCTTTCGTATAGTCTGATACCCTTGGATATTTAACTCCCAGTCGTGACCATCTTTTAACCATGTTTCAGTAATGGCCACTAAATCATAGTCATTCACGATGATTTGCGCCATCAACTCATTTACCTTATTTTGTATACTGCGAGCATTCAGGTAAAGTACACTTATGCTGTTTTTTATGTCTTTGTTATGAATCCTAACACCTTGATCAGTAACTTTTCGCAATTTATTTTTCCTCTTACCCTTTCTCCTAATTTTCCTTTTCTTTGAACCCATATCTCTACATAATAACCTGTCACGTAACCTGATGCCTTGATCTCCATTAACCATTATACTGTCCATTGCTTTACATTTCCCTTCCCCACAACTTGCTAGTTTAAAGTCCTTGTGACCAACCTATTTATCCTATTCGCTAGAACACTGGTCCCAGAATGGTTCAGGTGAAGACCGTCCCAACGGTACAGGTCCCTCCTGCCCCAGTACTGATGCCAATGCCCCATGAAATGGAAGCCCTCTTTCCCGCACCACTCCTTTAGCCACGTGTTAACTTCTCTAATTTTCTCAACCCTATGCCAATTGGCACGTGGCTCGGATAGTAATCCAGAAATTATAACCCTGGAGGACCTGTTCTTTAATTTAGTCCCTAGTGTTTGATAATCCCCCAAACAGGTCCTCTTTCCTTATCTTACCTATGTTGTTAGTCCCAACGTGGACCACAACAACTGGATCCTCCCCTTCCCTCTCCAAAATCCCCCTAATTATAGAATCCCCTACAACTACCACTTGTCTTTTTGCTCCCCCCTCTTGAATGGCTTCCTGTACCACGGTGCAGTGGTCAGTCAATGCATCCTCCCTACAGCCCTCTTCCTCATCCACACAGGGAGCAAGTACCTCATACCTGTTGGACAAGGTCAAGGGCTGAGGCTCCTCAACTCCTAAACTCAGGATCCCCCTACCTGCCTCCCTTGCTGTCACACCACTCTGTTCCTGAGCACTGTCTGAATTAACAGTACTTATTCTACCGGGTGTAACTGCCTCCTGAAACAAAGCGTCCAGGTAATGTTCCCCCTCCCTGATGTGCCGCAGTGTGTGCAGCTCGGTCTCCAGCTCATCAATTCTGAGCCGAAGTTCCTCGAGCAGCCAACACTTGCTGCAGATGTGGTCACTGACGGTCTCAATGGGATCCACCAGTTCCATCATCATACAGCAACAGCATATCACCTGTCCAGCCATATTCAACTAGCTAATTAATTTAAATATTTTTTTAAAAAAAATTTCTTGATAGAACCTCAAGGATAAACCCGAACACAGCCCCCTCTCGCCACTCAGCCGAACTCAGTCACTCACCTAAACTCAGATGCACTCTGTTCCAATCAGCACTCCGTGTCTAAATGCACTCCTGCCACACCTTTTGTGCACTCACCTCTCCCAGCACTGCCCCGGCTTTCTCCTCCCACGCTTTTTAAATCTCCCGGCTCTCTCCTCCGGTGCTGTTTTCGCTGTCCCGGCTCTCTCGTCCCGCGCTTTTTAAATCTCCCGGCTCTCTCCTCTGGCGCTGTTTTCACTGTCCTGGCTCTCTCCTCCCGCGCTTTTTAAATCTCCCGGCTCTCTCCTCCGGCGCTGTTTTCGCTGTCCCGGCTCTCTCCTCCCGCGCTTTTTAAATCTCCCGGCTCTCTCCTCCGGCGCTGTTTTCGCTGTCCCGGCTCTCTCCTCCCGCGCTTTTTAAATCTCCCGGCTCTCTCCCCCGGTGCTGTTTTCGCTGTCTCGGCTCTCTCCTCCCGCGCTTTTTAAATCTCCCGGCTCTCTCCTCCGGCGCTGTTTTCGCTGTCCAGTAGTAACGGAGGGAGACGGTGTAGAGTCGTGAGTAGCAATGGAGGGAGACAGTGTAGAGTCGGGGGTAGTGGTGATGGTCGCTGGGGAACCTGCGGGTGCCAAGTCCCGAAGGGAGACTGTGTCCTCCCGCCTGTCATGGTGTGCCACGTAGGCATATTGGGGGTTAGCATGGAGGAGAAGGACCTGTTCGACCAGGGGATCCAACTTGTGACTTCTCGCATGCTTCCGGAGGAGGACGGGCCCTGGAACCGTCAGCCAGGACGGGAGCGAGACCCCTGAGGTGGATTTCCTGGGGAAGACAAACATCCTCTCATGAGGGGTCACATTGGTGGCGGTACACAGGAGCGACCGGATGGAGTGAGCGCATCGGGAAGGACCTCCTGCCAGTAGGAGACAGGGATAAATCTAGGCCGTAGGGCAAGAAGGACGGCCTTCCAGACCGTCGCGTTCTCCCTCTCAACCTGTCCATTTCTCCGGGGGTTGTAGCTGGTAGTCCTGCTTGAGGTGATGCCCTTGCTAAGCAGGAACTGACGCAGCTCATCGCTCATGAAGGAGGAATCCCGATCGCTATGGATGTAAGTGGGGAAACCGAACAAGGTGAAGAGGCCATGCAGGGCCTTGATGACTGTGGCAGAGGTCATGTAAGGGCACAGGATGGCGAAAGGGAAACGTGAGTACTCATCAATGATGTTGAGAAAGTACACATTACGGTCAGTGGAGGGGAGGGGCCCTTTGAAATCGATGCTGAGACGCTCAAAGGGGTGGGAGGCCTTTACCAGGTGTGCTCTATACGGCCAATAGAAGAGCGGTTTGCACTCCGCGCAGACCTGGCAGTCCCTGGTCATGGTCCTGACCTCCTCGATGGAGTAAGGCAGGTTGCGGGCCTTGATAAAATGGAAAAAACGGGTGACCCCCGGGTGACAGAGGTCATTGTGGAGGGCCCGAAGTCAGTCTACTTGTGCGCTGGCACATGTACCGCGGGATAGGGCATCTGGGGGCTCATTGAGCTCCCAGGTCGATACAAGATATCATAATTATAGGTGGAGAGTTCGATCCTCCACCTTAGGATCTTATCATTCTTGATCTTGCCCTGCTGCGTATTGTTAAACATGAAGGCAACCGACCGTTAGTCAGTGAGGAGAGTGAATCGCCTGCCAGCCAGGTAATGCCTCCAATGTCACACAGCTTCTACAATGTCTTGGGCTTCCTTTGCGACGGAGGAGTGTCGAATTTCGGAGCCCTGGAGGGTACGGGAGAAGAAAGCCACGGGCCTGCCCGCCTGGTTGAAGGTAGTGGCTAGAGCAAAGTCAGACACATCACTCTCCACTTGGAACGGGATGGACTCGTCTACTGCGTGCATCGTGGCTTTGGCAATACCTGTTTTGATCCAGTTGAAGGCCAGGCGGGCCTCAGCCGTCAGGGGGAAAATGGTGGATTTAATGAGTGGGCGGGTCTTGTCCGCATAATTGGGGACCCACTGGGCAAAATAGGAAAAGAACCCCAGGCATCTCTTCAGGGCCTTGGGGAAGTGGGGGAGTGGAAGTTCCAGGAGAGGGCTCATGCAGTCGGGATCGGGCCCTAGGACTCCGTTTTCACAACGTAGCCAATGATGGCTCGGCGGGTTGTGCGGAAAATGCATTTCTCCATATTGTATGTTAGGTTAAGGAGCTTGGCGGTGTGGAGGAAATGGGGGAGGTGAGCATCATGGTCCTGCTGGTCATGGCCGCAGATGGTGACATTATCCAGATAATGGAATGTGGCCCGCAGCCCGTACTGGCAACCATTCGGTCCATCTCCCGTTGGAAGACCGAGATTCCATTGGTGACGCCGAAGGGAAGCCTGAGGAAGTGGTAGAGGCGGCCATCTGCCTCGAAGGCAGTGTATTGGCAGTCCTCCGGGCGGATAGGGAGCTGGTGGTACACGGACTTCAAGTCAATAGTGGAGAACTCGGTACTGTGCAATCTGATTGACCATGTCAGATATGCGGGGGAGAGGGTACGCATCGAGCTGCGTGTACCGGTTGATGGTCTGACTGCAGTCGATGACCATCCGGTGCTTCGCCCCAGTTTTGACGACCACCACTTGGGCTCTCCAGGGGCTAGTACTTGCCTCTATTATCCCTTCCCGCAGCAGTCGCTGGACCTCCGACCTGATAAAGGCCTTGTCCCGAGCACTGTATCATCTGCTCCTAGTGGCGACGGGCTTACAGTCCATGGTGAGGTGAGCAAAGAGCGGGGGTGGGGCGATCTTAAGGGTCGAGAGGCTACAGAGAGTGAAAGGGGGCAGGAGTCCATCGGGGACCAAAGGCAATGTGTCCAAGTTTGCAGACGACACGAAGATAAGTGGTAAAGCAAAAAGTGCAGAGGATACTGGAAGTCTGCAGTGGGATTTGGATAGGCTAAGTGAATGGGCTAGGGTCTGGCAGATGGAATACAATGTTGACAAATGTGAGGTTATCCATTTTGGTAGGAATAACAGCAAAAGGGATTATTATTTAAATGATAAAATATTAAAACATGCTGCTGTGCAGAGAGACCTGGGTGTGCTAGTGCATGAGTCGCAAAAAGTTGGTTTACAGATGCAACAGGTGATTAAGAAGGCAAATGGAATTTTGTCCTTCATTGCTAGAGGGATGGAGTTTAAGACTAGGGAGGTTGTGCTGCAATTGTATAAGGTGTTAGTGAGGCCACACCTGGAGTATTGTGTTCAGTTTTGGTCTCCTTACTTGAGAAAGGACGTACTGGCACTGGAGGGTGTGCAGAGGAGATTCACTAGATTAATCCCAGAGCTGAAGGGGTTGGATTACGAGGAGAGGTTGAGTAGACTGGGACTGTACTCGTTGGAATTTAGAAGGATGAGGGGGGATCTTATAGAAACATATAAAATTATGAAGGGAATAGATAGGATAGATGCGGGAAGGTTGTTTCCACTGGTCGGGAAAGCAGAACTAGGGGGCATAGCCTCAAAATAAGGGGAGGTAGATTTAGGACTGAGTTTAGGAAGAACTTCTTCACCCAAAGGGATGTGAATCTATGGAATTCCTTGCCCAGTGAAGCAGTAGAGGCTCCTTCATTAAATGTTTTTAAGATAAAGATAGATAGTTTTTTGAAGAATAAAGGGATTAAGGGTTATGGTGTTCAGGCCGGAAAGTGGAGCTGAGTCCACAAAAGATCAGCCATGATCTCATTGAATGGCGGAGCAGGCTCGAGGGGCCAGATGGCCTACTCCTGCTCCTAGTTCTTATGTTATGTTCTTATGAACTCCAAGGTATGGACGATAAAGGAATAGTGTAAATGGGCTTTAGAGTGGTTTCACAGGTCGGCGCAACATCGAGGGCCGAAGGGCATGTGCTGCGCTGTAATGTTCTATGTTCTATGTTCTAAAGTAAGACTTTTGAGGTGGCATTGGAAACCTAGACTGAGTAGTAGGGCAGCGCATAGTTGGGGGAGGACGTAGAGCTTGAAATTTTTGTACTCGACGCCCCGTACTGTAAGGGTTGCGACACAGTACCCACGGACTTCCACGGAATGTGATTTGGAAGCCAGGGAGATTTTCTGGGTCGCGGGTAAAATATGGAGGGATCAGTGCCGTACCGTATCTGGGTGAATGAAACTCTTCGTGCTCCCGGAGTCGACGGCAGGTTGTCTCGTGGCCGTTGATCCGGACGGCCATCATGGGTTTAGTGAGGTGATGAGGTCGAGATTGGTCGAGGATGATGGAGGCGAGCTTCGGAAGGTGGGTGGGCTGATCGAGGGTAGCGGAGGCCAGCGTACGATCTGGTGAGCAGGGGTTCTGGGAGGCGGAGGGGTGATTCCAAGATGGAGGCCCCCACGGGCTGCACGTGACGGCTGGCGTCGAAGATGGTGGCCAAGATAGCGGCCCGCACGTGGCAGGTGGCGATGAAGATGGCGGCCCCCATGGGTCGAACGTGGCGGATGACGTGGAAGATGGGGGAGGTCGCTGTGGGCTACACGCAGTGTTGCTGGGTTTAGAAACAGGTCGGGCCTGGCAGACTTTAGAGAAGTGGCCCTTCTTTCCACACCCATTGCAGATCGCGCTCCTCGCTGGGCAGCGTTGTTTGGGGGGCTTACCCTGGCCACAGAAGTAACATTTCGGGCCTCCAGAGTTGGCGGGTCGCTGCGCAGCACAGGCTTGCGGCGCCCCTTGGTTGGGTGATGGCGGCGCATACGACGTCCATGAGGGTCTGCGTGGTCGGAGGTGTAGGCATCCATGTTATGGAAGGCCACTTCCAACGAGACCGAGAGTTGTACTGTCTTGGAGGTCGCGTGTACTCCCTTCTAGTAGGCGCTGGCGGATGTAATTAGATTTTATGCCTGCGACATAGGCGTCCCGGATCAGCAATGCGGTTTGTTTGACAGCCGATACCGCCTTACAACTGCAGTTCCAGCCGAGTACCCGCAAGGCGTGCAGAAATTCAACTTGCGATTCTCCGGGGTGCTGTCGCCTCGTGGCAAGGAGATGCCTAGCATACACCTCATTGACTTCCTTAACATACTGCCCCTTCAACAGCGTTATCGCATCCTCGAACGAGGTAGCGTCTCTGATAAGAAGGAAAACTTGCGGGCTCACCCGAGAGTTGAGGACTCGCAGCTTGTGGATCTCAGTGACAGCGGCGGCGGAGGAATCAATGTATGATTCGAAGTAGCTTAGCCAGTGTTCAAACGTGGCAGTGGCGTCGGCTGCTTGGGGGTCCAGCTCCAGGCAATCAGGCTTGAGTGATGGATCCATCTTAAAATTTTAGCTGATTAAATTGATGTACCATCAATGACGACAGACGAGAGTCGGAAGAGTTAACTGTGGCTTTAATCAGCTAAAAGATACATGCTGGCAGCCGGTCCCAGAATGAGGGCAGGGCTGGAGGTTAGCTACCTTTATACTTGAGCCCGAGGGGCGGAGCCAGCAGGGACAAACCCAGACGTGTAACAAACAGTAAGAACAGTAAGTACAATAAGTAAGAACAGTATGTACAATATAATACAGTGGTTCACCACAAGTACATTAAATTTCTTCCCAAGCATCTCCAAAACAGTTTTGCTTTCAAGGGTCTTCAACCTTAAAATTAAGATTGGCTTAGAAAATGTGATCAGTGAGAAAACTGTTTTCTTTTTAAAAAATCATTAAATATGTGTCATTTCTGTTCCAATTCTTCACAAACCGAAGAAGGAAAGTGATCATGGAGCTGTGGGGAATTAAAAGTTGACTCTTTTGTTTTGCATTTGTAATCTTCGCTCACCGTCCTTGGCCGCATCCTCATTCAAAACATCTGCCCTCATTGTCCGAACACGAGCTTGGGCTTCTCTCCCCAGATCTCAGTTGATTTGATGACATGGAGGCCTCACGCTGGATCAGCTCAACCATCCACTAGCTTCTACAGTGAGCCTTTGACAACAAAACATTTTACGAATGAACAAAAGCCTGGACGGACAAGGCAGATGTGGCCACCACACTCCTGTACTGCAGTGAGGTCTCAGCTGCGGATCAAAGACCCTCAAGAGCGCTGGGACAATTCCATCAGCAATGCCTCTGCTGTACCCTCCAGAGTCATCCAAATGCTAGTGTTCTTCCTGAAGCCAGTTCCACAAGCATTCTTGTCAAATCAATTTTGATGAATTGCGCACGTTGCGTTTGACTCCCCCAGCAGTTGTTGTTTCCTCAATTGTTCGTTCGGAGGACGCAGAAAACAAAGACACTCTGAAGCTCTCTTGAAGCATTTCCATTCAGGCCTGGGAGAAGCTTACCACCAATCGGTCAAAATGGTGACAGCTTGTCCATCAAGCTTGACCACTCTTTGAGTCTCAGCACCTTAATGATGAGGCAGAACAGCATCAGAGAGGAGGAGAAAAGGAAGAAAATGCTGCACTCCAGATCCCTCAACCACACGGACGTCCTGCCTCGTGTGCCCATTGATCCATGGGTTGAGAATAAGCCTGTTTATTCACATGAAGACCCGTGGTAGAAACCCAGGACCCTGAGTAGATCTTTGCTGATGATGCAACCTGATTTGCAAAATGGCTTTCAGAACTGGCTGACATGGATACAGGAACTTTATATTGTGGCAAAGAGCACCTCTCTCAGGCCAACCATCCCTGATATGCGTAACATAAGGCTGTCTACTGTGTGCCTGTCTTATGAGGCAGGGCAATAAAGGTAGCACTCTACCAATATGTCGAGGTGCTTTTTAGCACAGTGGTCAGCACTGTTGTTTCACAGTGCCAGGGACCTGGGTTCGATTCCCGGCTTGGGTCACTGTCTGCGTGGAGTCTGCATGTTCTCCCAGTGTCTGCGTGGGTTTCTTCCGGGTACTCCGGTTACCTCCCACAAGTCCCAAAAGACGTGCCTGTTCGGAGATGTAAGAGCATTTCCAAGGCCTGAGTATTGAATCAACTTTTACATGCGGTTCCCCTTTTAGTTATAGCTTAGCTTAATACACAGCTCAGCAGACTCACATCAACCTGGTTAGGACGGCTTTATTATTCCAAGCTTGGTTTCATGTACATGAGAGAGAGATATGGATAAATGCCCAGATAAATCTGGCTAACACTGATAAAAACACACCAAGTGTAGCGTTTTCCAAAATTCAATGACCCACCCCAGTTGGACTTGATCCAATACTTAGAGCTGTCATCATAGAATTTACAGTGCAGAAGGAGGCCATTCAGCCCATCGAGTCTGCACCAGCTCTTGGAAAGAGCACCCCACCCAAGCCCACACCTCCACCCCATCCCTGTAACCCAGTAACCCCACCTAAACGTTTTTTGGGGATACTAAGGGCAATTTAGCATGGCCAATCCACCTAACCTGCACATCTTTGGATGTGGGAGGAAACCAGAGCACCCGGAGGAAACTCACCCAGACACAGGGAGAACGTGCAGACTCCACACAGACAGTGACCCAAGCCGGGAATCGAACCTGGGACCCTGGAGCTGTGAAGCAACTGTGCTAACCACTGTGATACTTTGCCCCCCCCATTCCAACATGCCACCCATTTTATATTATCCAGCAAAATTTACTTTAAGCAAAATTATGACTTGTGATCAGCTCATGATTTAACCCCATCCTGTCACCTGTTGTTCACCAGGATCTTGTGTCCATTCTAAAGTTTTCTTTGCTGACATTCCCATCCTCAGTATCTCAGTCAGTTTCTGTCCACTTCATTGTTCATCCAAGGGCAGGATGCCAAAGCTGGTTTCCTCTTTACTCCATGGATTGTTTGAGACAGGGTATTGGGGCACCGATAAGAACTGTTTACTGAGTTGACTGTGTAATTTACTGACCACACAATCCCGTTTGTCTCAAAAACATGGGCACGTTCGCTAGCTTAAATCCCATCATGCATTGTGGCCAATGCTAGTAGCAGGAGTTTAAATGCTCATGACTGCTATGTCCTAAAAATACAGGTTTTATGGTTAATAATGATTACTGGGTATATTTTCTGTGATTAATCTCAATTCTTAATAAACTAACTTGTATCGAACTATTCTAGCGTTGTCCTAGCTATTCAGTTTTAAGAGGTCACATCTCTGGACACCCCCTCCAGGTGAATTGGACATTCTGAATTCTCCCTCAGTGTACCCGAACAGGCGCTGGAATGTGGCGACTAAGGGATTTTCACAGTAATTTCATTATAGTGTTGATGTATGCCTACTTATGACAATAAAAGATTATTATTTTTGAGAACTGGGGCCGCTATACTAGCGCGTGAAGCATCTCCAAGTATTGGATCAAGTCCAACCTGGGCCTTGGAAAATAAGGGTGGCATGATTCAAAACTAAAGATGACCCCTAAAATAAAGAAACTGCTTGTAAAATATAATCCAATTTAAACATACAGTAAAAAGATACAAAAAGAACAGCAAATCTATCAAGTTGCCCCACATTCACGATGGTGGGAGTATTAGGGTTAAACCCTCCCTACCCCAATTGCAATCTCCTTGGAAAGGCAAGAAAAGAACAGATAAAATTCTTGAAGACATAATGGATGTTTACAGCATGGAAACAGGCCCTTCGGCCCAGCTTGTCCATGCCGCCCAATTTCTATCACTAAGCTAGGCCCACTTGCCCACATTTGGCCCATATCCCTCAATACCCACCCTGCCCATTTAACTGTCTAACTGCTTTTTAAAGGAAAAAATTGTACCCGCCTCTATCATTGCCTCTGGCAGCCCGTTCCAGATGCTCACCACCCTCTGTGGGAAAAAATTTCCCCTCTGGTCTCTTTTGTATCTCTCCCCTCTTACCTTACACCTATGCCCTCTAGTTCTAGACTACTCTACCTTTGGGGAAAGATATTGACTATCTACCTTAACTATGCTGCTCATTATTTTCTACATCTCTATAAGATCACCCCTAAGCCTCCTACGCTCCAGGGAAAAAAGTCCCAGCCTATCCAGCCTCTCCTTATAACTCAGACCTTCAAGTCCTGGTATCATCCTCGTAAATCTCTTCTGCACTCTTTCTAGTTTAACAATATCCTTCCTATAATAGGGTGACCAAATCTGAGCACAGTATTCCATGTGTGGTCTTTACCAATGTCTTGTACAACTTCAACAAGACGTCCCAACTCCTGTGTTCAATATTCTGACCAATAAAACCTAGCATGCTGAATGCCTTCTTCACCACCCTGTCCACCTGTGACTCCGCCTTCAAGGAGCTAAGAACATGTACCACTAGATCTCTTTGTTTTGTAACTCTCCCCAACTCCCTACCATTAACTGAGTAGGTCCTCCCTGATTTGATCTACAAAATAAGTTAAAATATACACTGGAGAATTCAACTCTGACACCTTCGGATGTTGAAAACTAATTCAGGAGATTCCATTGACTAAGTGTTATCCAGAAAGAAACATATCTCCTGTACGTACTATATAATACATAATATACCCTCTGTAAGATGGGCTATCTGCCCAGTCAGGAACTGACCCAGCTCCCTGTTTGCAGATACCCACCACACCAGCCAGCAATACATTCAGGGGACTCACTTCTCTCCAGTCTATTCCTAACCTTGTGTTGTTTAAACTCATGTCCACGTGGTCATCCTCCACCTGTCAAACTGAAAGAAGCCATCAATGGGTAATTGGTGCATTACTGCATACGCCTCGACCAAGTCATCTCCATGTCTCCACTGCTCCGAATGGTCCCAGCTGCTTAAACCTGCGCAAAGCAGACAACTGAGATGAATCCAGGGATGCGACTTATGGAATAAGACATTTATGGAGAGAAATAAAGGACTTTAATCTATCTTAATAAACACATCAATCTGCTAACTAAGTCAGAGATTTGAAAAGAATGATCAGTCGGTTGATAATCCTTAAATCTGACCCATACTTTATTATATTTAATGAATATAACTGCAAGAAAATCTTCCATAGGATGTACCTGAATATTAATATGATCCCCTTAATCATGCCGAATGAGCCACCTCAACATTTAATTTCAGCTTGTATCCGGAGATTTGCATATGTTGACATCCTTCAATATATCCATCACTGTTGGAGCATGAATCAAATCCCTTGGGGTTTTATTCATAGGCTCTACAGTGCAGAAGGAAGCCATTCCGCACATTGAGTCTGCACCGGCCCTTGGAAAGAGCACCCCACTTAAGCCCACACCGCCCCCCTATCCCTGTAACCCAGTATCTCCACCTAACCTTTTTGGACACTGAGGGCAATTGATCATGGCCAATCCACCTAACCTGCACATCTTTGGACGGTGGGAGGAAACCGGAGCACCCGGGGGAAACCCACGCAGACACGGGGAGAATGTGCAGACTCCACACAGACAGTGACCCAAGCCATGAATCGAACCCGCGACCCTGGCACTGTGAAGCAACAGTGCCAACCACTGTGCTACCGTGCCTCCCAGTCCAATGTGGCTGAATGTGAAGCTGTACACTTTGGTATGAAAAACGGAAAGGTAGAGTATTATATAAATGATGATACATTGAGAAGTGTGGATTTGTACACCAGTCACTGAAAGTGGAGAGGTAGGTACAGCAAGCAATTAGGATAGCAAGTGGTATGTTGACCTTCATTGCAAGAGGATCTGTGTTTATAAGTAGGGATGTCTTCTGCAGTTATACAGGGCCTTGATGAAACCACGCCTGGGGTATTCCATGAAGTTTTGGTCTCCGTACCTAAGAATGGACATACTTACATAGAGGGAGTGCAGCAGAGATTCAGGAGACTGATACTGGGGTTGGCAGGACTGTCCTAAGAGTTCGACTGAGATGAGAAAAGATTTTGTCCCTCAAAGGGGAGTGAACCTGGGAATTTTCTGCCACAGAAGGTTGTGGAGGCCGAGTCGCTGAATGTATTCAAGAAAGAGATAGATTATTTTTTAGGTGGTAATGGCATCAGGGGGGATGGGCAAAAGCGGGAATATAGCTTTGAGATCTCGGATCAGCCATGATCATAGCGAATGGCGGAGCAGATTGGAAGGGCCAGATGTCCTCGTCCTGCCCCTAGTTTCTACGCTTCTATGTTTCTTCATATTCCTCAGAGGAACCTGCAACTTTAATAATAATAATAATAATAATCTTTATTCGTGTCACAAGTAGGCTAACATTAACACTACAATGAAGTTACTGTGAAATGCTCCTGAACGTCACACTAAACTGCAAGACTCAAAAACAACTTCTTCCCCACTGTTACCAGACTCCTAAATGACCCTCGTATGGACTGAGCTCATTAACACTACACCCCTGTATGCTTCACCCGATGCCGGTGTTATGTAGTTACATTGTGTACCTTGTGTTGCCCTATTATGTATTTTATTTTATTTCCTTTTCTTTTCATGCACTTAATGATCTGTTGAGCCGTTCGCAGAAAAATACTTTTCACTGTACCTCGGTACACGTGTCAACAAACCAATCCAATCCAATCCAATCCGATCCAATCCAATCCGATCTGGCGCCTGTTCGGGTACACTGAGGGAGAATTCAGAATTTCCAATTCACCAAACCGCACGTCTTTAGGGACTTGTGGGAGGAATGTGGAGCACCCATGGGGCGAAACCACGCAGGCACGGGGAGAACGCGCAGAGTCCGCACAATCAGTGACCCAGGCTGGGAATTGAACCCTACTCCCTGGCACTGTGAAGCAACAGCAACAGTGCTAACCACTGTGCTACCGTGCCACCCTAATTGTCCACACAGATATTGGGGTCAATTGTAATCTTTGAAAATTGATCTAACTGGAAGGAGAAATGTTTCAGCTTCAAAACTGCAGAGTGAGAATGGACAAAATATGTATGTGGGCCAATCAACATCTGATTCAAGCACAAGTTGCTTGACATATGACAGAAGACCAGCAACAAACATTCTGGACTAAATTGTGAGCGTAAATTAAGGGAAGAAAATTCACAAAAGGAATTTTGAGGATGGCATTTTCTTTCAATATTTTACCATTAATAAAACCAAAATAAATGTCACATTAAAAATAATGGATAACTGTAAGACTTTGGAGCCTGAAATGTTTTCCTCGGTACGATTATTGCCTGCTTTTTAAACACACTTTGACTATATATGACACTTGATGCTTGGCTGGGACTTGAAGGGCGCATGAGCAGGCATTGTTCGATCGGCTATCCGTCATCAATGCCAGCCGTGTTTTCTTTCCACTTAAGTCGATAGGAAGAAGTTTGTTAGAAGGATGGATGATAAAATATCACTAGATTTATGCCCCAACTGAAGATGCAAGTTCTGGAACATGTGAGCACCACAAAGGTTAAAGGTGAAGGTGGTCAAATTCACCATGGACGATGATACAAACTGGGCAATAGCAAATCAGCAACCATTTTGTAGGGTTAAAAAGTTGTATTTGTACAGCGCCTTTCATGACATCTGAACATATGGGCACGGTAGCACAAGTGGCTAGCACTGTGGCTTCACAGCGCCAGGGTCCCAGGTTCGATTCCCTGCAGGGTCGCTATCTGTGCGGAGTCTACACATTCTCCCCGTGTCTGCGTCGGTTTCCTCCGGGTGCTCCAGTTTCCTCCCACAGTCCAAAGATGTGCAGGTAAGGTGGATTGGCCGTGCTAAATTGCCCTTAGTGTCCAAAAGGTTAGGAGTGGTTATTGAGTTACGGGGATAGGTGGAAGTGGGAGCTTAAGTGGGTCGGTGCAGACTCGATAGGCTGAATGGCCTCCTTCTGCACTGTATGTTCTATATTCTATCTCAAAGAATTTCACAGCCAATGATGAACTTGAAGTGTAGCCACTGTTATAATGTAGGAAGCAACAGTCAATTACAGTGCAGCAAAGTCCCACAAACAGCAATGTGGGAGCAAACAGGTCATTTTCTTTACTATTGTTGATTGGGTGATAGATTTGGCTCGGAAACAGGAGGAAGTTCTCTGACTCTTCGAATAATGGAATCCCTACGGTGCAGAAGAGGCCATTCAGCCCAACGGGTCTGCACCGACCCTCTGAAAGAGCAACCGAGAGAGGCCCACTCCCCCGCCCTATCCCTGTAACCCCACCTAACCTGCAGAGCTGAATTGCTGGGAGACCTGAAATTCTGAAAAAGGCAGGAAGCAGTTTGTAACTCTGCAAGAGGGAGGAATGTGTTATAAATGAAATGCTAGATGGACCCAGCATTTGTCCACTTGCCTGAGGCTGTTCGAAGAATTTGAATGCCAAGATTGTGCAGACTTACACATATTGTTCACTGAATCTTCTGTGTGCACTGTTGTGAGGTGGAGTTTGATGTATTGCGATCATCAGCCTACACATTTTGTTATTAATTTGCATTTACTGTCTGAAATAAATGTGCTGCTGTGCAATTAGAGGTTGCCTTTTGGGAAAATGCCACCAGAGCTTTTGCAGACGATGGAGGAATCTGATTGTCTGCAATGGCTTGATTTCTCTGCTGCCTTTTCTGGGCTAAATGAACTGTGAACAAAGTGAGGGACCTTCACTTATTCAAACTGAAGACAGCTCATGCATTTTAATAATTGCTTTTCATTTGTGTAATGTGGTAGTATGCATTAGGGGTCATGTGGGACTGTGCAGCCATGATGTCATTGGCTGACAGATCCCGGGTCCTGGTTGGACGTTGACCTCTAGCTCCGCCCTGAAGGCGGAGTATAAGTACCTGGAGTCCTCCCCCGCAGGCAGTCTACTACTGAACTGCGGGGGAAACAGTCACGCTTAATAAAGCCTCATCGACTTCACTCTATTCGTCTCTCGGAGTCTTTGTGCGCTACAATTTATTAAGCGTGACTAAAGGACTATGGAGCTCAGGATCATCCCGGAATGCCTGAGGATCAGCCCCCACGCAGTGAACGCGGCAGCAGCTTTCAAGCACTGGCAGACTTGTTTTGAGGCCTACCTCAGAACGGCCACCGGCCGGGTCACAGAAGACCAAAAACTACAGGTCCTGCACTCGAGGTTAAGCACGGAGATTTTCTCTCTCATCGGAGACGCAGAGGATTTCCAGACGGCGTTCGCAGCACTAAAAAGTCTCTATGTCCGCCCAGTAAACCAGATCTACGCTCGCTATCAACTCGCAACGAGACGGCAAAGTCCCGGAGAATCGATAGATGAATTCTACGCCGCGCTACTAATTTTGGGACGAGCCTGCAGCTGCCCGTCGGTGAACGCAAATGAACACACGGACATGTTAATGCGCGATGCTTTTGTGGCAGGTATGAACTCCTCCCAAATCCGCCAAAGACTTCTAGAAAAAGAGTCGCTAGGACTCTCAGAGGCACGGGCCCTAGCAGCCTCCCTAGACGTGGCCGCGCGAAATACCCACGCCTACGGCCCCGACCACGCGGCAGCCCATTGGGCTCCGTATGTACCCGTCGCGACAAACCCACCCCCCCCCGGACACCCCACAGGCTTGCGCGGTCCAAACGCCAAGTCGCACCGGGGGTGCCCGCTGCTATTTCTGCGGCCAGGCGAAACACCCCCGGCAGTGCTGCCCGGCCCGTGCAGCGATCTGCGGGAAAAAGGGCCATTTCGCGGCTGTGTGCCGGTCCCGCGAGGTCGCCGCTGTCCCGGGAGAACAGGGAGCCCTGCACGCCGTTTACGCTCCCCAACCCCCCCAGCGCCCCATGTACGACCCGCAGGCGCAGCCACTCTGGGTCCCGACCACCGCGGTCCCGGGAGAACAGGGAGCCCTGCACGCCGCTTACGCTCCCCAACCAGCCCCCCCCCCGCGCCCCACGTCTGACCCGCCGGCGCTACCAATTTGGGTTCCGACCACCGCTGTCCCCAGAGATGAGGGAGCCCCGCGCGTTCCTAACGCTCCCCAACCCCCCCAGCGCCCCATGTGCGACCCGCAGACGCCGCCATTTTGGGTCCCGGCCACCACGAGGGGAGGAAGGGCGCCGCCATCTTGGACCACCCCAGACCTGTACGACGCATGGGGGCGGCCATTTTGTCCACCCCCGCCGCCATCTTGTGACCCCCCAGCCATGTGCGATGCATGGGGGCAGCCATTTTGTTCACCCCGACGCCATCTTGGACGGAAACAACGGACCCCAGTATCGACGGCTCCACGGGGTTCGAAGAAGACGCTCAACTACTACAACCACGTCTCGCTTCAATGATGCTGGACCAAGCTCGGCCCCGGACACTCCAGACGACGACGACAACGGTGCTGATAAACGGGCACGAGGCACCATGCCTAGTAAACTCCGGGAGCACGGAGAGCTTTATCCACCCCGACACGGTAAGACGCTGTTCTTTGACCACCCATCCCAGCGCACAAAAGATTTCCCTAGCTGCAGGATCCCACTCCGTACAGATCAAAGGCTTCTGCATAGTTACCCTAACGGTGCAAGGGAGGGAGTTCAAAAACTACAGGCTCTACGTCCTTCCCCAACTCTGCGCCCCCACATTACTGGGATTAGACTTCCAGTGCAATCTACAGGGCCTTACGTTCAAATTCGGCGGCCCAATACCCCCACTCACTATCTGCGGCCTCGCAACCCTCAAGGTGCAACCCCCGTCCTTGTTTGCGAACCTCACCCCGGATTGCAAACCCGTCGCCACTAGGAGCAGACGGTACAGGACCGGACCTTCATTCGGTCCGAAGACCAGCGGCTACTAAAGGAAGGCATAACCCAGGCCAGCAATAGTCCCTGGAGAGCACAGGTGGTAGTAGTAAAGACAGGGGAGAAGCAAAGGATGGTCATAGACTATAGCCAGACCATCAACAGGTACACACAACTAGACGCGTACCCTCTCCCCCGCATATCCGACATGGTCAATCGGATTGCCCAATATAAAGTCTTCTCCACCGTGGACCTCAAGTCCGCCTACCATCAGCTCCCCATCCGCCCAAGTGACCGCAAGTACACAGCCTTCGAGGCAGACGGGCGATTATACCATTTCCTAAGGGTCCCATTTGGCGTCACAAACGGGGTCTCGGTCTTCCAACGAGAGATGGACCGAATGGTTGATCAACACGGGTTGCGGGCCACGTTCCCGTATCTCGACAATGTAACCATCTGCGGCCACGATCAGCAGGACCACGACGCCAACCTCCAAAAATTCCTCCAGACCGCTAAAGCCTTGAACCTCACGTACAACGAGGACAAGTGCGTTTTCAGCACAAACCGGCTGGCCATCCTGGGCTACGTAGTGCGCAATGGGATAATAGGCCCCGACCCCGAACGTATGCGCGCCCTCATGGAATTTCCCCTCCCGCACTGCTCAAAAGCCCTGAAACGCTGCCTGGGGTTCTTTTCATACTACGCCCAGTGGGTCCCCCAGTACGCAGACAAGGCCCGCCCCCTAATACAGACCACGACCTTCCCTCTGTCGACAGAGGCTTGCCAGGCCTTCAGCCGCATCAAAGCGGATATCGCAAAGGCCACGATGCGCGCCATCGACGAGTCTCTCCCCTTCCAGGTCGAGAGCGATGCCTCCGACGTAGCTCTAGCGGCCACCCTTAACCAAGCGGGCAGACCCGTGGCCTTTTTCTCCCGAACCCTCCACGCTTCAGAAATCCGCCACTCCTCAGTGGTAAAGGAAGCCCAAGCCATAGTGGAAGCTGTGTGACATTGGAGGCATTACCTGGCCGGCAGGAGATTCACTCTCCTCACCGACCAACGGTCGGTAGCCTTCATGTTCGATAATGCACAGCGGGGCAAAATCAAAAACGACAAGATCTTAAGGTGGAGGATCGAGCTCTCCACCTTCAACTACGAGATCTTGTATCGTCCCGGAAAGCTGAACGAGCCGTCCGATGCCCTATCCCGCGGCACATGTGCCAACGCACAAATTAACCGCCTCCAAACCCTCCACGAGGACCTCTGCCACCCGGAGGTCACTCGGTTTTACCACTTTATCAAGTCTCGCAACCTCCCATACTCCTTAGAGGAGGTCCGTACAGTCACAAGGGACTGCCACATCTGCGCAGAGTGCAAACCGCATTTTTTCAGGCCGGATGGTGCGCACCTGATTAAGCCTTCCCGCCCCTTTGAACGCCTTAGTCTGGATTTCAAAGGACACCCCCCCTCCACCGACCGCAACATATACTTCCTTAATGTGGTGGACGAGTACTCCCGCTTCCCATTCGCCATCCCCTGTTCTGACATGACCGCGTCCACAGTCATTAAAGCCCTGAACACCATATTCACACTGTTCAGTTGCCCCGCATACGTCCACAGCGACAGGGGGTCCTCCTTCATGAGTGACGAGCTGCGCCAGTTCCTGCTCAGCAACGGGATAGCCTCAAGCAGGACGACCAGCTACAACCCCCGGGGAAACGGGCAAGTAGAGAGGGAGAACGGCACGGTCTGGAAGACCGTCCTACTGGCCCTACGATCCAGGGACCTCCCAGTTTCACGGTGGCAGGAGGTCCTTCCGGACGCCCTCCACTCCATCCGGTCACTACTGTGTACTAGCACTAACCAAACGCCTCATGAGCTCCTCCTTGTCTTCCCCAGGAAGTCCTCCTCTGGAACGTCGCTGCCGACCTGGCTGGCGGCCCCAGGACCCATCTTGCTCCGAAAGCACGTGCGGGAGCACAAGTCGGACCCGTTGGTCGAAAGGGTTCACCTCCTTCACGCGAACCTGCAGTACGCTTACGTGGAGTACCCCGACGGCTGACAGGACACGGTCTCTCTGCGAGATCTGGCGCCCGCCGGCAACACACACCCCCCCCCCGACACCAATCACCCAACCCCCCCCCTTCCTGCCACCGCCGCACCCCGCGACCGCCCCCTTCCCAGGAGGATCAGTCCTCCTCCCAGGCCTGATCAGGAATGAAGCCCAAGCTGAAACCGTAAGGCTCCCGGAGACGACAACACCGGAACAAGCACCACCACCACCACCGGGGCCGAGGCGATCGACACGGACGACCAGACCGCCCGACCGACTCGTGGCGTCAATCTAACAGTACAATATGTGGACTTTTAACGAGAACATTTTGTCTTTTCCTGACGATGACTGTAAATAGTTTGAGAAAAAAAACCTTGTACATACTGTAATAACATGCGAAAGTTTTCCTCCCAGGACCAGCCTTGTAAACCCATACCACCATGCGAAGCATCACCCCGCCGGGTTCATTTTTAACAAGGGGTGAATGTGGTAGTATGCATCAGGGGTCATGTGGGACTGTGAAGCCATGATGTCATTGGCTGACAGATCCCGGGTCCTGGTTGGACGTTGACCTCTAGCTCCGCCCTGAAGGCGGAGTATAAGTACCTGGAGTCCTCCCCCGCAGGCAGTCTACTACTGAACTGCGGGGGAAACAGTCACGCTTAATAAAGCCTCATCGACTTCACTCTATTCGTCTCTCGGAGTCTTTGTGCGCTACATTTAATTACTCTGATGGAATACGATGGGCTGGTTTCTCCGATCCTGCGGCCTATGCAGCGTAAAGACCCCGGTTTTCCTCCGGATATGGCCGCAGAATGGCCGGGTCCGTGGTTGAATATGGCACCGGCCGCGCGCGGACCTGGCCTGCCAAAAACTGCTCCCCCGTAACTCCCCTTGCCATCCCCAGACCACCCCCCACCAGTCCACCAGTCCTCCCAGCCCCTGCCAAAGCCCCCCTGCCAGCAGAACAGCTCTCCCCCCCCATCCCGACTGTGGTGGCGCTGGACGCAGTCCGCAGCCCCCACGCGAGGTCCCCGAACGGTGTGAGCACACCCGCCCCGCGCCGTCGGCCCATCGGGGGAGGGCCGCAGTGATGTCCTGAGGCCGCCCATTCGGCATGCGCCATTCCCACAGAGTGCGCTGTTTTTGAGGGGGCGGAGCATCGCAAAACCGGCCCCGCCCCCGATTCCAGCATAAACTGGGATTCTCCGGCTGATCGCCGAACGCGAATTTGGCGTCGGCGATCGGAGAATCCCGCCCAATGTCTATAAGGGACACAACGTCTGTCGTTTTTTTTTGTCTCCCCTGGATATATCAAACCAAACAGATAAGAGTTGAACAAGCTGCAAAATTACAAATGTCAGAAGCGCGTTGAATTCGGTTGTAACTTAGGCACATTGGAATCCAAAAACACTGAAAACTGTGTAAACATACACTTCATCCAAAAGCACTTTTATCATCAATCTGATTAGCCCCTGTTCATTTGTTATCTTTCTGAGCAGAACATCCAAAGGAAAAATCTGCATTGGACAATAAAGCTTTAAGGTGCTTGCTTCTTCACCGGGCAAATGGTAGTTTTGATATGCAACGAGTGACCGGAATCAACGACGTGAACACGAGAAGGTTGCTGATTCAAACTCCACTTCACTGCCTTGTGCCATAATCCGAGCTGACAATGCTGAAGGAGTGTCACACTGTTGGAGGCTCCAAACCTTTGGATCAGATATTCAACCCAGCCAGCTCAGGCGAAGATCCCGTGCCACCAACTTGAAGAAGAGAAGGGTTTTTTTTCTCCAGTATTCTGGATCAACAGTTATCCCTTCATTAATATCACTCGAGGTGGTCTGGTCATTATCTCATTGTTATTTGCGGGAGCCTGCTGCGCACAAATTGGTTTCCACATTTCCTGCAATACAACAGCGATGACACTTCGAGTAAAGCCCTTTGAGACTCAGAGGTTGTGAAATGTGAAATTCCATGGTGATGGTACCCCTGAGGCTTCAACCTGTGAGAAAATTATTATAGGGATATGAATATCACAGGAATTAAATGTATGCAGTGACACAGAGAAAATTGGTGAATACTTTTCGATCCTTAGATTTGCATTGGCATTGGACATGTAAAAGTGTGATTTGAGGGGAACTAAGAAAGAGGTTTGCTAATCTTTGAGCAGGCCTGGGGCCGCTTTAGTGTTTCTCCTCAACTTGAAAATGTTTGCTTTGTTCTTTCCCGTTGCCCAACCCGACTTAACTCTGAGGAGATAGTGGCGAGCCACCTTCTTGGACCGCTGCAGTCCATGTGGTGTTGTGCGCCTACAGTGTTCTATGTCGGGGAGGTCCAGCATTTTGACCCAGCGGCAGGGAAGGAACGGTGGGTGATATGGTTCCACGTCAAGATTTTGTGTGGCTCGGAGGAGAACTTGCAAGTGGTGGTGTTCCCATGTGGCTGCTGCCCCTTGTCTTTCTAGGTCGTATATGGCTTGGAAAGTGCTGGAGAAGGATACTTGACCAGTTGCTACAATGCTTCTTGGCGATTGTGCACGCTGCTGCGGCTGTGCATCATTTGTGGAGGGGGTGAATGTTTGTGGACGGGGTACTGATAAAGCGGGTTGCGTGGTCCTGATTTGTGCCAAACTTTTTTATTATTAGGAACATAGGCTTTAAAAATAGGCGTGGGTTCTATGACCTGTCGAGCTTGCTTCGCCATTCAAAAGCTCCTGACTGATCTGATTGTGGCATTAACTCCACATTCCTGCCTGTCCCCTTGACTCCCTCGCCAATCATATATCTGTCTAACTCAGCAATGAATAAATTCAAGTGAAGGCTGTTCCACTGGTCTCTGGGGAAGAGAATTCCAAAGACCAATGACCCTCTGAGAGAAACAGAATTTTCCTCATCTTTGTCTTCCCTGCAGTTTTCCTGAACCCTGTTTCCCAACAATCTCTCAGGATTTGTCACTGGTGAGTTTAGAACCTCTGCCCTTCTGGCTTTCCCATGTGTCTGTGTATGTCCCTGGTCACATGTTGCCCGGCAACATCATAGTTTTTGTTTTCCTCTTTATGTTTATTTTATAAATTCACGAAACTATTAACCTACCTCTTCGCTTCAAGGGTTGTAAGACCTCATTAGAAATGCATGTACACAAACAGGGCCTCCAGATCGCCCACACAAAGGTCACCAAAATATATAAATGTAATTTAGAACCATGTTCCACCTTTTCTGAGATACTCATACAAATATAAATTAAACTTTAAGCTCCACATTGTTCATTCCACCCGAACCACGTTCGACAGCAGTAAAACGTTCCTACTTTTATACTCCATGGACATGGAATTTAAGAAAACTTGATGAGCTGGATCCGAAACTGGCTTAGTAATAGGACATAAAGAGTGGTGGCAAAAGGCTGTTTGAGTAACTGGAGGCTGGTGTCCAGTGGCATACCACAGGGATCAATGCTGGGTCCATTATTGCTTGGAATATATATAAATGATAGAGACGAAAACCTGAGAGAATGATACGTAAGTTTGCAAACAACACCAAGATTGATAGGGTGGTGAAGAAGAGAGTGGTAGGGTACAGGAAGATAAAGATGGGTCAGTCAGATGGGCAGATCGGTGGCAGATTTAACCCTGATAAGTGCAAGGTGATAAGCATTGGAAGAAGAAACAGGACAAGGGGGTATGCAATGAATGGCAGGATACTAGGAAGCTCAGAGGAATAGATGGATCTTGGGGTACTTGTCCAGAGATCCCTGAAGGCGGCAGAGCAGGTGAATAGGTTAGTTAAGAAGGCATATGGGCCATTTGCCTTTATCGGTCGTGGTATCGAATTTAAGGGCAAGAAATTTATGATGGAATTGTAAAGAACTTTGGTGAGGCCACAACTGGAGTACTGCGTGCAATCCTGGTCACTCAGTATAAGAGGAGGTGATTGTACTGGAGGGAGTACAGAGGAGATTCACCAGAATCACCAGCCATAGGGGCTTTTCACAGTAACTTCATTGAAGTCTACCAGTGACAATAAGCAATTATTATTATTAGAATGTTGCCTGAGATGGAGTATCCGAGCTATTAGGAAAGTTCGGATCGGCCTGGATTGTTTTCTTTAGGGCAGAGAAGACTGAGGGGGGATGTGATTGAGGTGTGTAAGATTATGAGGGGCTTAGACAGGGGAAATAGGAAGCAACTGTTCCCCTTGGTTGAGGGATCAATCACAAGGGGGCATAGGTTTAGGGTGAGGGACAAGAGATTCTGAAGGGATTTGAGAAAATAATTTTTGCTGAGAGGATGTTAAGAATCTGGAATGCACTGCCTGGGAATGTAGCGGAGGCTGGAAACCTCACAACCTTATAAAGCACTTGGATGAGCATTTGAAACACCATCGCGTTCAACGATATGGGACAAGTGCTGGTAAGTGGGGTTAGCACCAGATTTGGGGTACTTATTATCGGTGCAGACTCGACAGGCTGAACGACCTCTTCTGCTCTGTGCAAGTCCATGATTCTATGATTCCCCTTGCAATCAATGCCTGCATAACATTTATCTTCCTAATTACTTCCTGTAATAACAACTTTAATAGTGTCACAAGTAGGCTTCCATTAACACTGCAATGACGTTACTGTTAAAATTCCCTCATTGCCACAGTACAGCGCCTGTTCAAATTGCAGTTTGAGTCACTGGCTGTGCAGAGTCTGCATGTTATCCCCGTGTCTGCGTGGGTTTCCTCCGGGATGTGGGCGTTGCTGGCTGGGCCAGCATTTATTGCCCATTCCATGTCAGAGTCAACCACATTGCTGTGGGTCTGGAGTCACATGTAGACCGGACTAGGTAGGGATGGCAAATTTCCTTCCCTAAAGGACGTTAGTGAACCAAATGAGCTTTTACAACAATCGACAATGGCTTCATGGTCATCATCAGACTTTTAATTCCAGATTTGTTTTTTTATTGAATTCAAATTTCACCATCTGCCGTGGTGGGATTTGAACCCGGGGTCCCCAGATCATGAATTTTGGTCTCTGAATTACCAGCCCAGCAATAATACCACAATGCCACTACCTCCTCTTTTCTTGCCCTTCTCTTTCTTTCCAGCATGCCTGCAGTGAAATTGCAACAGCCAGAAACGGAGGTGTGCAGAACAACAGCAAATCGCATTGTTATAGCCCCTTTTACCTGTTTCATTGTGCTTCACAGGAGAGATCACCTGACAAAAGATTGACACAGAACCACATAAGGAGATAGTGGCCTACTGCACCCATTTATTGAAGAGAAGCCATGGCCCCCGATACTGATGTAGAAAAGGACCCATTTGCCAGCACTGAAAAATCACAGCAAACTTTCCGACATCAGCAGCAGCCTCGGGCCTCCGTGTAGGCCCCAGCGCAGCGCAGTTTGAATATAGCCACGCCCCCTTGTGGCAGAGAAACTATTCTATTGATTTTGAGTCTGCACCAGATTCCGCAATACCTGTCAGAGAGATAGTTCACATTAGCTTACAGGAGGTTTACATATGTCAACTAGCTGTCAGCAGCAAACAGCTGTTTCAAAGGTAGGTTGGAGTCCTTTTAAATTTTCTTGTTCTGTCTTTTAAATAGGCAATGCTATTGTTATTGGTTCTTTTAAAGTAATGTTTAATTTCATTTTTTATGATTGAAGATTATTATTTAATATTTATCGGTTTTGTTAATTGTGCTCAATCTGAATTACCGATTTAAATCTATTATATAACTATACATGTGGCATGCTTAAAAGTGTTTGTGCGTTTTCTTTTAGAACAAGGCAACTGAAAATCTAGTTAGGCAGAAGAGAAGTCAGATCTTCTCAGACCACCAACAATGGAGGTTCTTGAAGCAGGACAAAATGTAAATAACACCATTTCCTTACAGACCAGCAGAAAGGGTCAAAAATGCTGTCACTAAATGGTTCTGATATGGTCATGAGATTGAAACCCCACTCCGTCCCATAGCTTTTTGTTTTTAGTTGTCGCTGCCCTTGTAACATCTAATTTATTGATTGAGTTTTATTCTATTTTTGCCTTGTTTACTTCAATTACCTTATTCATTCATAATCATGTCATAATTAAATGTTATGTTTTAATGTTTCAAGAAGGCATTTATGGAAGTTTGTAAAGTTTAATGGGAAGCATTCATTGATGAAAATAATGATATAAATACAAAACTTTGATACCATGTTAACATTGAACTTAATGTTTAACATTTGCAGCTGTTGCGTGACATTTTTAAAAATAAATGCTGAAACTTTTCCAAATGTCTTACAATAAAATATATCTTTTCACTTTTGCACAAGTGTATTGCTTTACTTGAACACAGCGGTTCAGTTGTCTTTCTGTCACTAGGTGAGGGAGAGGAGTAGAGGGAGGCGAGGAAGGGAAGGAGAGGGGGAGGGAAGGAGAGGGGGAGGGAAGGGAGGGGAGGGGAGGGATGAAATGGGAGAGGAGGGAGGGCAGGGTAGGGGAGGGGGAGAGGAGGGGAAGGGGGGAGAAAGGTGGAAGGGTTTAATGTGCAAAAACAGCAGCTCACAGGTACATTTGTACTGCGCTTGTGTCACCTGGAGTCTGGATTTCCTCACCTGCACCAGGAGGTATGTCTGCATCAGAGCTCCACTGTGCTACAAAATTGCTGCCATTATGATAATTGAAGATGGTGTCCTGAGATGAGACCCATTAAAACCTGATAGCTAGGATAATACTAGAATAGTTCTACAAAAATGTTAGTTTATTAAGGATTGAGACTAATCATAGAAAATATAACCAGTATCATTATTAACCGTTAAAACATGTATTTTTAGGGCACAGCAGTAATAAGCATTCAAGCTCTTGTTAAAAGCAGTGGCCACAATGCATGATGGGATTAAGCTAGCTAACTTGCCAGTGTTTTTCAAAGAAACAGGATTAGACAGAAATAGTGTGGTCAGCAATAACACGGTCATCTCAGTAAACAGTTCTTATCAGTGCCCCCAATATCCTGTTTCAGACAATCCATGGTGTAAAGAGGAACTAACTTCAACATCCTGCCGCTAAATGAACTATGAGGTGGGCAGGAACTGATTGTGATAAGTAAGATGGGAATGGATGAAAAACAACTTTATCATGGATACAGTATGTAAACAACAGGTGGCAGGATGGGGTTAAATCATGAGCTGATCACAATCATCATGTTGCTTTATTAAATTTGTTATGGACAAAGAAATAGACAAATTGCAAGAAAAGGTTTTGGATTGGAGGAGACTAGAGTTTAACAAAGTATGGCAGGATCAGGCTGAGGGAGATTGGAAAGAATTACTTGTGGGGAATCCTACAAAAGAGCAGTGGGGGTGTTCAAAGATGAAATGGGGAGGGTACAGGCCCAATGTGTTCCCTCGAGGGTAATGGGAAAGTATAACAAACCCAGAGAACCATGGATGACCAGAGAGATTCAGGATACGATGAGAAGGAAAAGAGAGGCTTTTAGCAAGTATAAGGGGAGCAAGTCTGCAGAGGCATTAGTGGAGTACAGCAAGTGCAGGATGGAGCGTAAGAAATCAATTAGGAGAGCAAAGGGGGAATATGAGAATGTTCTGGCTGGGAAAAGTAAGAAAAATCCCAAAATATTCTATAAGGGGTAGCACAGTGGTTAGCACTGTTGCTTCACAGCGCCAGGGTCCCAGTTTTGATTCCCCGCTGGGTCACTGTCTGTGTGGAGTCTGCACGTTCTCCCCGTGTCTGCGTGGGTTTCCTCCGGTTGCTCCGGTTTCTTCCCACAAGTCCCGAAAGACGCGCTGTTACGTGAATTGGACATTCTGAATTCTCCCTCTGTGTACCCAAACAGGCGCCAGAATGTGGCGACAAGGGGATTTTCCTAGTAGCTTCATTGCAGTGTTAATGTCAGCCTACTTGTGACACTAATAAAGATTATTATTATAAGTACATCAATGGGACGAGTATAACCAGGGAAGGGGTCGGGTCCATCAAGGGCCAAGGGGGAAATCTGTGCATGGAGCCAGAGGAATTGGTAGGGTGTTGAATGAATATTTCACATCTGTCACACCCAAGAGCATGAGGAGGTATTAAAGAATTTGAGGAGAGAGATTGTGAGGTTCTCGAGCAAATTGTCGTAGGGAACGGCAAGGTATTGAGGGTATTGGCAGCTTAAAAATGGACATATCTCCAGATCTGGATGAATTATGTCCCAGGTTGCCATGGGAGGCGAGGTAGGAGATTGCCGGGGCTCTGACCTAAATGTTTGATCCCTCTCTGGCCATGGTGGAGATGCCAGAGGACTGGAGAACAGCTAATGTGGTCCCATTATTGAAGAAAGGTTGTCTCGGCAAGCCAGGGAGCCACAGACCAGTGAGTGTGTGGGGGTCCTGAGGCCAGAGGGCCCAGACTGCCTTGCTGGTGGCACATGTTGAGTCATGGCATCCTGTTCTGCCTGCTGACCTTGAGAGGCGCTGTTGTGAGGAGCGGGGGACTCGAGAGAGCTGGAGGCCACCATTGTCTCCTTGTTGGGAGGCTCCGGGTCAGCGTCCAGTGCTCCCTCCTGCCGGACAGTGTCCGTAGGGGCCGAGGGGTCACCTTGGGATGGAGTGCCGGCTGAGGTAAGCTCCAGCAGCCCCTGCGTCACCTGGCTTTGCCAGCCCTGGTGACTTCCCATTGTCTGCACCATGATGCCGATGCCCTCAGCGACCCCCCTCTGTGACCGGGCTCCGGAGTGCCTCGGCAATGTGCGCCTGTGCCTGGGACACGTTCCTGTGAGGCTGGGACATGCGCTGCAAACCTCAGCATTGCCCACCTGTGACTGGGACATGCTCTGCAGTGCCCCGGCAAAGCCCTCCAGCATCAGTGACAAGTCCCCACGTGACTGGGGACAAGCTATCGAGGCACTCAGCCATGGCTGTCACTGACTGAGAAATGCCTTGGACACCACCACTCATGTTGCTGATGTCGTGCCCCAGACTCTCCACTGCAGTCGCCACCCTGGCAGTGTTGGCCTCAGTACCGAGTATTGCCGTGGCCATCACCTGCTCTCGTAGCCTTTGGGACTCCTTCAATCGGCTAAAGACCCGCTGCAGTGTCGCTGACATCCCTCTCCGAACCACAGGGCTACACCTTAGTGTCTGCCTCAGCTCCGGGACAACCTTGCACAGAGGTTCGGCATCGGACTGGGGCCCAGCTGCTTCCTGGGATCCAGCAGACCTCCGACTGCTACCCCCCTGAATGTTGTTGCCCCTGCCTGATGTGCATTAGCAACTGTATGGTGTGAACCAGAGTGCCAACCAGAAGCCTGTCCACAAATGTCGCCCAATGAGGTGTCTGTCTCTGCACTGGTGGAACCCTGGATATGCCAGCACCATCGGACGGAGATCGTGTGGGAGAAAGGACATGTGGCCAATGGGAGGGTAGAATCATTATGTCTGGCATGACATGTGTGGCAGGTCATTTGGGTGTGGGGGGGGGGGGCTTATGATTACTCACATCTGTGGCACAGGCAATTCCTGGATTCAGTGACCGTTCTGCCCTCAGTCAACCCCGCGCCCTCCAGGGCCCGTTCCTTGTAGGGGGTGAGGACTGTGATGTCCGTCACCCCGTCACACGTTTGGGCATGTCCCACCTGTTATGGGCCAACCTCTCCTGCAGGGACAGAGAGAGGGCTTTGTGAACCGCACGCTTCATGCATCGCAGGGGGTACGTTGTCTATGGCTGGGGACAGGCATGGGCACCATCGCTGGGCATGGCTGGGGTGTGCAGGTGGGTAGCAGGGTGTGCTGGGGCATAGGCATGGGGGAGGGGTGTGATGCCAGCAGGGGGGAGCAGGGTTGGCAGAGGGGACCGGTGCCAGGGGGCCGATGTCAACTCCTGTATGACCTGATGGAGGTCGTTAAGCTTCTTGCGACACTTGGTGGCAGTTCGTTTTGTGACCCTCCTCAAGCTGATGTCCACTGCCATTGCCTCCTCGGTGGCACAGGCTGGCATGTGGCTGACCCTCCGACCACCTGGGGGAACAAGTGTCCCGTCTTGGCTCCACTTCCCCCAACAGTTGGGCCAGGTTGGCATCTTCAAATCATGGAGTGGGTGTGTGCGGTGGGATGGCTCTGTGCTGTCTGAGGTTTGTTCGGAGGGTACAGTTTAAGAGTTGCTCCCCCTCATTACCAGGGCGCTGCCAGGCACGGTCCAGGTGAATCAGCTGGCAGAACAACCATTACCATCGTGAAACACGCGGGGCATCATTACTGGCCCTAATTGCTGTTAGATACCAATCACAGTCTCGCTGGATCAACCGTCGGGAAGCACCCGACAATTCTTGCTCGCCACCGTGCCGCCCGCAGTGTACGATCCCTGTGCACCAGAAAATTGAACAGAGAGTAAGGTGGGTAACTAAAAGTTAATGATCAAAGAAATAAACTTTAAGGAGTGTCTCAAAAGAAGCGAGAGAGGGGGAGTGTGAAAAGAAGCTCAGGGAGGGAATTTAAGGGCTTGGTATAAATTTAAGCGGCATGGTCAGAAGTGACAGCTGGAGAATCAGATGCTGGCAAAATTCTCCAAATATCTAAAATGAGTCTTCTGGAGAACTGATGATATACGTCACTGTGGCAAGAATAAATCTTACATAATGGGAGCTACTTAGGATACTATACGTAGCTGAGTAGAATTTAAATGACATTATAGATGCAAACTAGATGTTTTCCATTGTGAGAACAAGACAAAATATTTTTGTTTGGGAAAAAAATATTCCATTAAGTAAATACAATGCCTGTTCGCTTGATTGCTCCTGATCTTTATGTTAATAGCTGCACCTCCCATGCTGGGGCAGGAGGCTTTACACAGGTTAAACCGCTCATGCCTCTCCTTGACTTTAATTAACTTTGTCCTCTAATCCAGAGATACGGTCCCAGTCAACAAGAGGATCGTTCAAGGCAAAGAAAACTAAATAATGGGACATAATGGAGATCTGAAGAAGACAGAATTGGCTTTTCAAAGAGACGATAATAAAGTCTTCTTTTAAAAAACCTCAGCTGTGACAAGCAATGTCCTTCCCAGCCGCAACCTCCTTACATTATTTTACCAGGAGTTACACATCTGGGGAGTATGATGAATAAAGAAGACGGGACTTGTAATTTTATTGCATCTTTAACAACCTCAGGATGTCCCAGAACAGCTTAAAGCCGCTGAAGTATTGTTTTGAAGTGTTGTCGATTTAGCAAGCAAGAAATGGCAGCCTACTTGGGCACAGCAAGCTCCAACAAGTAACTCAGCAGCTAATACTGGGTCACCTGTATTTTCTATGACAGTGATGCTCTTCAACGGATAAATATTGGTCCTGGGTACCGGTGGGAACACCCCTACTCCTAATTGTTCTGGTGGGATCTTTAATATCCACATGAGAGGGCAGATAGGGCCTCAGTTTAGTATCTCTGTTGAAAAATAGCACCTCTAACAGTTTAGCACTTGATGTGGAGATGCCGGCGTTGGACTGGGGTGAGCACAGTAAGAAGTCTTACCACACCAGGTTAAAGTCCCCAGGGTGGGGGGGGGGAATGTAATGATACATGAAGTTTTGCACTTGCCCAGTAATGCTGCAGGACTGTCAGCCAGGATCTTGTGTTGAGGTTTCATGGAATGCAACTTGACTCTGCTGTCAACTGACTCAGAGATAAGAATGCTACCCACTGAATCATAGGTGACACTTGAATGTGGCGGTCAGATTCATCCATTTATCCCATTCCGAAGGGGGTTTCGTACCGTGCAGCACCTCACATCTCAAAGCATGCTTGATGGTGCCCTCAACCATATCTGACCCATGTCCTGCACATGTGCTCATACCCATTTCCCTCCTTCCCGCCCTCCCTCCCTCCGTCTCTCCTTCCCTCCCTCCTTCCCTCCCAGTACCACAATTAAGTTTGCATTGTTCTCACCTTCAAAGTCAAGGAGAGGCACAAGTGATTTAACCTGGGAGCTGCAGTCATTAACATAAAGGCCGGGAGCAGTCAAGTGAATAGACATTGCATTTACTTCATGGAATCTTTTTTTTTGAAGTAAAGATATGTCTCCCTCTCACAGTTGAACACACTTAATTAAAATCTATAATGTCATTTAAATTCTACTCAGCCACGTATAGTATAATGAACAGGATCACCATTGTATGAGCTTTGCTCTAGCCAGAGTGATTAGTTCACTTTCTATCCCAACAGCCTCCATGTTCAAGGGATAATCTTCCATTTCCATTTACCTAACACAACTTCTCCTCCCCTCCACTTTCAGACCCCAAAGGCCCCCGCCCCCCCATTAAATCTTAGTCCACTCTTCAATCATCCCCAACACCCTTTGCCTTCACATGGGAATCGCCATGTGAATTTCCATAATCACCTGCCCTTTTGCCTCTTCTCTCCTCACTGTCTATGGCCCCAAACACTCCTTCCAGGTGAAGCAGCAATTTACATTGGCTGTATCCTGCACCCTTTATACCATCCTCACTGCTTATAATAATGTCATCTACACCAGCGAGACCGAGTGGTAGTTGGATGATCGCTTTGCGGAATCCCTCCATTTCGTCCACAAGCATAGCTCCAAGCTTCCGGTGGTCTGTCAGTCTAAACCTCCACCTTGCCCTCACGCTGGTATCTCTGCCCTCGGCCTGCTGCACCGTTCCAGTGAAGCGCAACAACAAGTTGAGGAACTGCATCTCATTGTTCAATTTGGCACTTCACGGCCTTCTGGACTCAACACTGTGTTCAACAATTTCAGATCTGAAGCTTGACTTTTACCTTAAGCGGGTTTATTCTCAGAACAGCTCACAGAGCAACAATCTCCTTATGTGTCCCCTCCCCCAGCTGTGTCTATTTATAATTCAGCCCATGATCATTACCTGTCCAACCAAGCAATTGGCTTAACAATATAATTGCCAAAGGATGTAATTGCTGATATGTTGACACCTGCGTCCATTGTTGTTCTCTTTTCCTTTGCAGGTTTCAGTCTTGACCTTATGTTTTTCTCATTTAGGTTTTCTTGCTCCACAGGTGCCGACTGACCTGCCAAGTATTTCCTACATTTTCTGTTTTCATTGTGGTTTTCTGTTTTTAGATTGGGAAATCAGCCGCACACGAGCATAGTCTCAGGATAATGGCGGGGGCCATCATTTCGGACTGAGGTGAAGAGCAATTTCTTCACGCAATGGTTTGTGAACCTTTGGATCTGTCTACCCCAGAGGACTGTGGATGTTCCATCATTGAATGTCCCTGAAACTGAGTTTTGGCTGCTCGTGGAGTCAAGTTAACTGAGGAATAGACAGGAAAGTAGAGTTGAGGTAAGAATCAGCCATGATTGTATTGGATAGCAAAGCAGGCTCCAGGAACCATATGGTCTTCATCTGCTCGATATCACATGGTCTTATATTATTAAGATCTAATTTAGCATCTATCAAACAGGGCAAAGTAATAAACATCTGTCCTACGCTTCTGGTAAGTTCACACTTGCTCCCCTTTGCAAGTTCTTCACTCTCTATCCTGATTTTTAAAAATTTAGTAAGTTTATTCATTCACATTTCCGGCAATATCTGTTGCCCATCCCTTATCCGAAGGGGCAGCGCGGTAGCACAAGTGGATAGCACTGTGGCTTCCACAGCGCCAGGGTCCCAGGTTCGATTCCCCACTGGGTCACTGTCTGTGCGGAGTCTGCACGTTCTCCCTGTGTCTGTGTGGGTTTCCTCCCGGTGCTCCGGTTTCCCCCCACAGTCCAAAGACGTGCAGGTTAGGTGGATTGGCCACGATAAATTGCCCTTAGTGACTAAAACGGTTAGGAGGGGTTATTGGGCTACGGGGATAGGATGGAAGTGAGGGCTTAAGTGGGTCGGTGAAGACTCGATGGACCGAATGGCCTCCTTCTGCACTCTATGTTCTTGAGAATGTGGTGGGTGAGCCGCCTTCTTGAACAGCTGCGGTCCAAGTGGAGTAGGTACATCCACAGTGCTTTTAGGGAGGGACTTCCAGCATTTTGGTCGAGTGAGGGAACCATGGTTGACAAGAGGGGTTGAATGTCTTGTTAAGAGGAAAAAGGAGACTTATGTAAGGCTGAGGAAACAAGGTTCAGACAGGGCATTGGAGGGATACAAGATAGCCAGGACGGAACTGAAGAAAGGGATTAGGAGAGCTAAGAGAGGGCATGAACAATCTTTGGCGGGTAGGATCAAGGAAAACCCCAAGGCCTTTTACACATATGTGAGAAATATGAGAATGACTAGAGCGAGGGTAGGTCCGATCAAGGACAGTAGCGGGAGATTGTGTATTGAGTCTGAAGAGATAGGAGAGGTCTTGAACGAGTACTTTTCTTCTGTATTTACAAATGAGAGGGGCGATATTGTTGGAGAAGACAGTGTGAAACAGATTGGTAAACTCGAGGAAATACTTGTTAGGAAGGAAGATGTGTTGGGCATTTTGAAAAACTTGAGGATAGACAAGTCCCCCGGGCCTGACGGGATATATCCAAGGATTCTATGGGAAGCAAGAGATGAAATTGCAGAGCTGTTGGCAATGATCTTTTCGTCCTCACTGTCAACAAGGGTGGTACCAGGGGATTGGAGAGTGGCGAATGTCGTGCCCCTGTTCAAAACAGCGACTAGGGATAACCCTGGGAATTACAGGCCAGTTAGTCTTACTTCGGTGGTAGGCAAAGTAATGGAAAGGGTACTGAAGGATAGGATTTCTGAGCATCTGGAAAGACACTGCTTGATTAGGGATAGTCAGCACGGATTTGTGAGGGGTAGGTCTTGCCTTACAAGTCTTATTGAATTCTTTGAGGACGTGACCAAGCATGTGGATGAAGGTAAAGCAGTGGATGTAGTGTACATGGATTTTAGTAAGGCATTTGATAAGGTTCCCCATGGTAGGCTTATGCAGAAAGTAAGGAGGCATGGGATAGTGGGAAATTTGGCCAGTTGGATAACGAACTGGCTAACCGATAGAAGTCAGAGAGTGGTGGTGGATGGTAAATATTCAGCCTGGATCCCAGTTACCAGTGGCGTACCGCAGGGATCAGTTCTGGGTCCTCTGCTGTTTGTGATTTTCATTAATGACTTGGATGAGGGAGTTGAAGGGTGGGTCAGTAAATTTGCAGACGATACGAAGATTGGTGGAGTTGTGGATAGTGAGGAGGGCTTTTGTCGGCTGCAAAGAGACATAGATAGGATGCAGAGCTGGGCAGAGAAGTGGCAGATGGAGTTTAACCCTGAAAAGTGTGAGGTTGTCCATTTTGGAAGGACAAATATGAATGTGGAATACAGGGTTAACGGTAGAGTTCTTGGCAATGTGGAGGAGCAGAGAGATCTTGGGGTCTATGTTCATACATCTTTGAAAGTTGCCACTCAAGTGGATAGAGCTGTGAAGAAGGCCTATGGTGTGCTCGAGTTCATTAACAGAGGGATTGAATTTAAGAGCTGTGAGGTGATGATGCAGCTGTACAAAACTTTGGTAAGGCCACATTTGGAGTACTGTGTACAGTTCTGGTCGCCTCATTTTAGGAAGGATGTGGAAGCTTTGGAAAAGGTGCAAAGAAGATTTACCAGGATGTTGCCTGGAATGGAGAGTAGGTCTTACGAGGAAAGGTTGAGGGTGCTATGCCTTTTCTCATTAGAACGGAGAAGGATGAGGGGCGACTTGATAGAGGTTTATAAGATGATCAGGGGAATAGATAGAGTAGACAGTCAGAGACTTTTTCCCCGGGTGGAACAAACCATTACAAGGGGACATAAATTTAAGGTGAAAGGTGGAAGATATAGGAAGGATATCAGAGGCAGGTTCTTTACCCAGAGAGTAGTGGGGGCATGGAATGCACTGCCTGTGGAAGTAGTTGAGTCGGAAACATTAGGGACCTTCAAGCAGCTATTGGATAGGTACATGGATTACGGTAAAATGATATAGTGTAGATTTATTTGTTCTTAAGGGCAGCATGGTAGCATTGTGGATAGCACAATGCTTCACAGTTCCAGGGTCCCAGGTTCGATTCCGGCTTGGGTCACTGTCTGTGCGGAGTCTGCACGTCCTCCCCGTGTCTGCGTGGGTTTCCTCCGGGTGCTCTGGTTTCCTCTCACAGTCCAAAGATGTGCAGGTTAGGTGAATTGGCCAATGATAAATTGCCCTTAATGTCCAAAATTGCCCTTGGTGTTGGGTGGAGGTGTTGAGTTTGGGTGGGGTGCTCTTTCTGGGAGCCGGTGCGGACTCGGGGGGCCGGGTGGCCTCCTTCTGCACTGTAAATTCAATGATAATCTATGATTAATCTAGGACAAAGGTTCGGCACAACATTGTGGGCTGAAGGGCCTGTTCTGTGCTGTATTTTCTATATTTTGACCAAGCGACAGTGAAGGAACGGCCGATATATTTCCAAGTCAGAAAGGTGTGTTGGCCTTTGAGGTGATGGTTTTCCCACATACCTGCCCTTCTGGATGGAGGAAGCTGCAGCTTTGAGAGCTGGTACGGCATCTTTACTCACGCTGCACAAGTCCAACACGATCACTGAATAGGGGAAGTCACATGTAGGTCTTTCCAAACTGACATTGGGCAGAGATACCAGTAACACTTTGAAATCAGCATTTCATCGATCTGCAGATGACCCCACTGCCTAGTTTCAATGTGAACGAATCCCAACGGAGAGAAACAAAATAACAGTAGCAGGTATCAAAAATTGAACGGGTTGATGTTCTTGTGGATCATCTGCCTTTCGTCGAAACTGTTTGACCTTCACTGCAAAAATAATAATTTAAGATGTAAGTATTACATAAAAATAAGGATAGAGCTAATTCCTTTAAGTTTGAGACAGTGTTACATCAGTGCCCCCATGCCTATTTATTCCTTTGTCCTATAACGCCGACTCGACTGAGGTTTATGTGCGTTCCCAATTCCCCACAGGAGATCAACTTTTTACGACAGATAATCATTGTCAACAATGTTCAAAGTGAATCATTGCAAAAGCAGCAGTGAACTGCAATAAAAGACAGCCATAGCAAATGTACACATCATGAAATGAAACAGTGCAGATTAACGCGTTTGATTACTCAAGTTCTTTTGAAACTTGTCCAGTTGTTAACAGTCCAAAGATGCTTTTCTCTTGAAGAATGTGTAAATCCTGAATATGCAATGTCCCCACAGTCCAAGATGGCCGTAGGCTGCTTTTCCCCTTTGAGGGGGGAGAGCTGACTGGTGGTGGTTTAACCAGAGGGTCACCACCCCTCAGGCGAAGGGCAAGGGTGAGAAGGAGGGGCCTTCATGAGTAACCTCAGCCAGCATGGGAATGGAAACCATGCTGCTGGCATCGCTCTGCATCGCTAACCAGCTGTCTGGCCAAGAGAGTTAAACCAGCCCCCTGAATATGTGCAGAGTGCACCTCATAACTTCAAAGAATCACAAAGAACATTAGAGCCAGTGAATTACTTGTTGAAGTGTAGTCATTGCATTAATGTAGGAAGCCAGGCAGCTAGCTTGCCTACGGAAGGCCCCAAAAGTGACAATGACCAGATAATCTGCTTTAATGATGTTTGTCAAGGAATAAAATACTGACTAGGACGCTGGAATGAACTCTTATATGAACAACCCCATTTGCTTTTGCACATCAATCTGTGCAGGTAGCAGAGATTTGGGGACAATGTGCCATGCAAAATGCTGCACCTCCGGCAGTGCAGTGCTCCCTCAGCCAGGGCTTTGTGATGTTTTGAAGCTACGAGGCGTACCATATACATATTCAGGGTTTTCACACCTCAAAACAACAAATTGTGAGGATGGGTAGCAAAGAAACTGTATCAGTAAATGGAAAAGTGATGCTGAGGCAGACAAATTTCTCCAAGCCATTTGTACTTAACTGCTATCTTCCTTCCCACTCGAACAACAGAACAATCTCCGGTCCCAATCCACTTTTAAATACAGTTCGCACTCAGGAATATTTGCTCTATTGTCATGCGAGTGTCCCTTTAAGAAATGTTTGTATTATCACACGACTTCAGTGATGGCATTGTGTGGGTGGAGCTGGCCTGTGGCACTGGGTTTTACTTTCGGTTTGAGCTGGAAACTGGCTGTGGCTCTTAGTTTTATTTTCGGTTTACACTGTTGGAAGCTGGATTCAGAAAAATAAGGTTTCTCCTCTCTCTCTGTCTCTACATGTTAAAATGTGTCCAGATCACTTGATAATTTAAAAGTGATACCTGTTTTCTGGATAGAATTCAAACCTACTGTTTTGGTGAAAAAGGGTTTGTCTGGTTTATTGGATGTTGTTATCAAATTGAAACAGTTGATAGGGAAGTTATTAAGGGTTATATAGAGAGAGAACTGTAGCTGTGTGGGGCATTTATGTTTGTAGTTGATAGAAATGCTGACTGTGTGTGTTTGTAGAAATGTTAACTAAATCCATAGAATAAACTTTGTTTTGTTTAAAAGTGCTTAAGGCCTCTGTTGAATAACACCTGAAAGGTAGGCCCTTCCTCATAACCAAAATCTATAGTTGTGGGTCAGGGGAACTCCATGATATACTTTGGAGATTTCTAAACCCTGGCCCATAACACTATACAGATGTCATGAATACCCCACTTTTAGAAAGAGTGGTCTTTTGAGATTGCTTGAAAGAAAGAGATCTGTCACTCTATCTGAATAATGCAGGGGTTCTGGCTGCACTTCTTCAGAAAACTTTCCCGCATGATGTCCCGCACAAACTGAAACTGAACCTCAACACCTTACAGCTTCAGCCGCTGGCTCATCCCGTTAACAACATCATCTCGATAAGCTGAATACAATGGGGCGCGATTCTCCATTCCACCAGCGGTGCAGCCCCCGCCCACAGGAAGTCCCATTGGCCGGCGGGGGAAATGGAGAGCATGTGGCTGGAAAGGAAGAAAATTCACCCCAATGTCTCTCATCAACTACCCTGCAGGGAACCCTCTTAATATGAACAAAAATCCATTCGCCCAAACTTTTACGATGCTTTAATTGCACCTCTGGCTTCCAGAAATCTTAGCTCTCTTGAAAACCAGGGCTTTTAAAAACACTACTGCAGCAATCACACACACTTACCCAGGCTTTTAACCCTTACTACACCAAAAGCATATAATACAATAGATATGAAATTCATACATTCATCACACAGTAGAAAAGGTGTTTACATTTGTGAGTGAGTTCAATACTCGAGGCTTCTATTGTCAGATAGACGTTGATAAATTTGGTGGAAAATTCAGTGAAAGCCTGTTTACTCAGGCAGTGGTGCAAACATGGAACTCAATCTCACAGATCTTGTGCATTCATTGGTTCACTGAATAGTGTTTGGATCTGATTTCCTTCTGAATAATGCAGAACTGCCGTTCAAAGGCTACACCAGGTTTGTGCACAGTGTTTTAAAATGTCTCAGCAATTACAGGATTCCTACATACATGTCACAGCTCTGGCTTTTCAGGCCTTCCTGGAAACGTCAGTTTACTAAAGCACTAAGCGGCATATTCAGTCAAACAAAGTAACATAGATCAGACAAAAAATTAACATAATCAAACACAGATGAATTAAACCATTGAACCCAAGAAGGAGCAGCTGAGGTGATTACCAATGATGCATTTTAGACAAATCTGATAGGGAAAAGAAAAGGATTAGAATGATATGCTGATGTACCTCAATTAATAAGTGTGGGAGGAGGCTTATACGGAATATAAACACTGAAATGAAAAATGAAATGAAATGAAAATCGCTTATTGTCACAAGTAGGCTTCAATGAAGTTACTGTGAAAAGCCCCTAGTCGCCACATTCCGGCGCCTGTTTGGGGAGGCTGTTACAGGAATTGAACCGTGCTGCTGGCCTGCCTTGGTCTGCTTTCAAAGCCAGCGATTTAGCCCTGTGCTAAACACTGGTAAGGAACTTTAGTCTTTGATGGTCTTAATTCTCTAAACACTTGGGGCGGGATTCTCCGAAATCGGCGCAATGTCCGCCGACCGGCGGCAAAAACTGCGCGAATCAGACCGGCATCGCGCTGCCCCAAAGGTGCGGAAGTCTCCGCATCTTGAGCGGCCGAGCCCTCACCTTGAGGGGCTAGGCCCGCGCCAGACTGATTTCCGCCCCGCCAGCTGGCGGGAAAGGCCTTTGGTGCCCCACCAGCTGGCGCAAAACTGACTTTGCCGGGCAGCACATGCGCGGGAGCGTCAGCGGCCGCTCACGGCATCCCCGCGCATGGGCAGTGGAGGGGGTCTCTTCCACCTCCGCCATGGTGGAGAACATGGCGAAGGCGGAAGGAAAAGAGTGCCCCCATGGCACAGGCCCGTCCGCGGGTCAGAGAATCCCGCCCATGGAGTGGAATATTGCCATATTTATACAAGGTGCTGGGTTAGGAATTTTCCAATATTCACACAGGGTGCTGGCTGAGAAATGTTCTCATATTCACACAGGTGCTGGCTGAGGAACGAAAACCTGGGTGCAGTTCGCTGGTTGCACAGCTGACCTTTCCTGCCAGATAATGCAAAACTCTGCAAAAAAAAAAATCTGCAGGTGTGGCCCACGTGGTCACGCTGGAGAGGCAAACTCGGACAAAGCCAGAATCTTCAGACACCCCAATCTCTAATTGAAAACACTCTGCCTCCTCCTCTCAAATGTACATGGAGAAACCCCCCTTCCCCCCCACACCCTCCCACACCCCTGCCACACCTCCATGTGGAGATCGTCGAGCTCAAGATGATTCTTTGCTGAATCAAATGAACACTCGTTCAGTATGAAAGGATTCTCCCCTTTTTTTGAAGCCTGTGAGACACTTAACGTATAAATATGAAATTTTAAGTGAAAAACAATTGAAAATGAAAACTTTGGCTCCCTTGCCTCAAGGACTTTGTTCAACTCACAAGGTAAACCATGCTTTATTTATTATTCAGAGCCAATGCTCCCCAACCGCCCCCCCCCCTCCCCCCCCGCCCCCCGCCCCCCACCCCCAGTGAATTCCTCTACTTTTTCCGTAGAAGACAACTCCGGCTTCTTTTTAAAATTGCAAACCTACATTCTTCTGTGCTGAACATATGGCAGAAATTATTTCTTGCAATGCTTACGATTGGCAGTGAAATCGCCAGTCAAAGATGTTGCCAAAAGCAAAACGCTTTGGATGCCGGAAATCTGGAATAAAAAGATATAAATTGCTGCATAAACAGGTCTGACGATATCGATGCAGAGGAGCAGAGTTTATGAGCACGATTCAGCAATCGCATTGTGCCCAGTGTTGATCGAGTCACGCGGGATTATTAGTGGGAAAGGGCAAAATCGAGACTCGCGGCGAGCGCAAACCACTTCGAGATTCACCCGCCCCGCTCCTGATGGCGAGTCCCGGAACTCGCCCAGAAATGGCGAGAATATCATTAATCCTGATTTGCATTCATTTCAATCTCATCAACAAGATTGAAGTCGAATGCAGTGGCCTCCTTGGAGTAACCCAACTCCCCAGCGGGAAGTCACGCAGGTAATTCTCTTCAAAAATGTGAAGCTGGCGCAGGGCCGGATGGGATCTACCCCAGAATACTGAAGGAGGCTGGAGAGGAAATTGCTGAGGCCTTGACAGAAATCTTTGGATCCTCGCTGTCTTCAGGGGATGTCCCGGAGGACTGGAGAATAGCCAATGTTGTTCCTCTGTTTAAGAAGGGTGGCAGGGATAATCCCGGGAACTACAGGCCGGTGAGCCTTACTTCAGTGGTAGGGAAATTACTGGAGAGAATTCTTCGAGACAGGATCTACTCCCATTTGGAAGCAAATGGACGTATTAGTGAGAGGCAGCACGGTTTTGTGAAGGGGAGGTCGTGTCTCACTAACTTGATAGAGTTTTTCGAGGAGGTCACTAAGATGATTGATGCAGGTAGGGCAGTAGATGTTGTCTATATGGACTTCAGTAAGGCCTTTGACAAGGTCCCTCATGGTAGACTAGTACAAAAGGTGAAGTCACACGGGATCAGGGGTGAACTGGCAAGGTGGATACAGAACTGGCTAGGCCATAGAAGGCAGAGGGTAGCAATGGAGGGATGCTTTTCTAATTGGAGGGCTGTGACCAGTGGTGTTCCACAGGGATCAGTGCTGGGACCTTTGCTCTTTGTAGTATATATAAATGATTTGGAGGAAAATGTAACTGGTCTGATTAGTAAGTTTGCAGACGACACAAAGGTTGGTGGAATTGCGGATAGCGATGAGGACTGTCTGAGGATACAGCAGGATTTAGATTGTCTGGAGACTTGGGCGGAGAGATGGCAGATGGAGTTTAACCTGGACAAATGTGAGGTAATGCATTTTGGAAGGGCTAATGCAGGTAGGGAATATACAGTGAATGGTAGAACCCTCAAGAGTATTGAAAGTCAAAGAGATCTAGGAGTACAGGTCCACAGATCACTGAAAGGGGCTACACAGGTGGAGAAGGTAGTCAAGAAGGCATACGGCATGCTTGCCTTCATTGGCCGGGGCATTGAGTATAAGAATTGGCAAGTCATGTTGCAGCTGTATAGAACCTTAGTTAGGCCACACTTGGAGTATAGTGTTTAATTCTGGTCGCCACACTACCAGAAGGATGTGGAGGCTTTAGAGAGGGTGCAGAAGAGATTTACCAGAATGTTGCCTGGTATGGAGGGCATAAGCTATGAGGAGCGATTGAATAAACTCGGTTTGTTCTCACTGGAACGAAGGAGGTTGAGGGGCGACCTGATAGAGGTATACAAAATTATGAGGGGCATAGACAGAGTGGATAGTCAGAGGCTTTTCCCCAGGGTAGAGGGGTCAATTACTAGGGGGCATAGGTTTAAGGTGAGAGGGGCAAAGTTTAGAGTAGATGTACGAGGCAAGTTTTTTACGCAGAGGGTAGTGGGTGCCTGGAACTCACTACCGGAGGAGGTAGTGGAGGCAGGGACGATAGGGACATTTAAGGGGCATCTTGACAAATATATGAATAGGATGGGAATAGAAGGATACGGACCCAGGAAGTGTAGAAGATTGTAGTTTAGTCGGGCAGTATGGTCGGCACGGGCTTGGAGGGCCAAAGGGCCTGTTCCTGTGCTGTACATTTCTTTGTTCTTTGTTTGTTCTAATGGCTACTCAGGGGGAAGTGTGGAGGTGAGCAGACATTTCCATTTACCGACATGCACTCGAGCGCACCAGAGCTGCTGTCCCAGCGCTCGAGGTGATGGACGGGGGGGCCTTCAGGGGGGTTGAATGTGTTTGGGGGGGGCTGGAGAGGTCCAGATCGGGGGTCTCCCAGGGGCTGGGCGAGGGGGGGGGGTGAGGAGCATTGCATCTGCGAGGCCTTCAAGCCATCTTTGGATATTGTGGAGGCCCATAACAGCCTGTCTGTCCTACGAAAGTCACCCAGGTCAGAACCCTGCTGCGGCTTCTATCCGGAAGGTCAATTTGACCCCCTTTTACTGTGAGCAGCCTCCAGCTTCACAGCTGAAGGCTATTTCAAATGAGGGATTTGTTCTGTTAGTTGTGAGAGCCCTTCATGCTCCTGAACTCTCAAGTGCCTTATCGAAGGCACAGGTGCCATGTCTCAAAGGATAATTAGTGCACTGCATGTCCGGCAATCTTTGATGCCTGAGCAGTTTACCTGAACTCCAGGAGTGTCAGCACAATAGAGGCAGCTGCTAACAATCAAACAGTAAAGAGCAGGACTTCACCACTGAGGATCCTCTCGTGTGTGGATGAGCGGAAGGGCAGCTGAGCACGAGCATGTCCCTGGCTGAGGTCTCGGGCTTACTGGGTGGCACTCTGAGAGTAGGCGGGGCAGTCGTGGTAACGGTGGAGGAGGCTTGCCGGATATGAAGGTTCTGGGAGGGAGCCCAAACTGATTTTTGTCTTTCGCCTTCTCCAATTCCTTCCAGACCAAAACATGTTTTCTGGTGCCCTCGCTGTGTGGACATGGCACCCAGTGGAGGAGGAGGACACCTGTTCCCGGTGGTCGTGAAGGTCACTGCAGCCTCAAAGTTCTCTACCACTGGGTCATTCCAGGGCTCTCGCAGTCATCCACCCACAAGTGCATCCGGGAGGTGATGCATGCTCTGTATGCCCGGGCATTAGGCTGTATCACCTTTAAACTGGACGAGATCACCAAGATACACCAGGCGGCAGGATTTGTTGCCATCGCCGGGATGGCCCAGGTCCAGGGGGCGATCGATGCCACGCATGTCGCCCTGTGAGTACCGGGGATCAGGGCATGTCCGATATTAACAGGAAATGGTTCTATTCCCTGAATGCTCAGACCATGTGCGCCCACCACCTCAGAATCATGCATGTGTGTGCCTGCTACACTGGTAACTTGCATGACGGCTAGATCCTGGGGCACTCAGAGATCCCCAGTGTCTTCGAGGGTCACCCCATGAAGACAGCTTGGCTCGTGAGGGGCAAGGGAAAACCACTGAGAACATGGCTGCAGAGCCAATGCGGAGGCCTGATCACTCGCTGTGAGGAAAGCTCTGGTGTGCCTCAGTTTCTGTTAAAGTCCTGTTTTTCTACAGACAGCACGCTCACACCCATCCTCTCAGCGGGGTCTGCATCGGGGATTTTGATTTTGGACCTCTGTGCAGGGCGGAGGTTAGTGGGGGGAGGGGGTGCATGCCCACTGTGAAGATTAACGTGATAAAGGCTTCACATGTATCACAAGTGAAATGTTTTAAATAATGAACATTTTATTGTGACAGATTTCCTTCCATTTTTCCTGGCCAAAGAGAGTTCCTCACCAGGGCCCACTCAGTACCCCTCACTCTTCTTGATATTTGGTGGTCTATTGCTACACGTAGGTGTGTCCCCAGGATGCACATCAGAGATGGAGGCAACCTACGGCCTTCCGTGCCCTGCGGACTTTGATGCACTTGGCAGACATTCTCTGGAGGGCCTGAAGCCGAGGACCCCAGCCGACTTACTGGTGTCACTGGCATCGCTGTGCCACACTGTTCTGTCTGCTGCCCTTGAGATGCACCTCTGTCAGGAGGGGGGGATTCCTAAGAACTGGAGACCTCCATAGTCTCCTTGGTGACAGGCTCCAGGTTGACCTCCAGCCCTTTCTCCTCCCTGATGGTGCCCATAGGGCCCTGGGGGGACTCCAGCTGAAGTAAGCTCCAGAGGCCTCTGAGACATCTGGCGCTGCCAGTCCTGGAGGCTCCCCATTGTCTGCGTCATGGCGTTGATGTCCTCAGCGATGCTTTTCAATGACTGGGCCATGCTCTGTGGGGCCTCAGCAATGTCCAACTGCATCTGAGACAAGTCCCTCAGCGACTGAGACATGATGTCGAGGCCATCAGCCATGGTTGTCACAGACTGAGCCATGCCCAGAACACCAGTACTCAGACCCAGACGTCATGGTTTTCCACTGCTGGCGCCACCCTCGTAGTATTGGCCTCGGTGCCATGCATTGTTGGCACCAACTCCTGGGCTGCAGCCTTTGGGATTCCTCCAATCGGACTTGCAGTTGCTGGAATGTCACTGACACTCCGTCCTGTGTCCTATCATCTACTCTGGGAGAAGCTCGCTCAGAGGCTCGGCATCTGGCTGGGACCCAGTTGTGTGATGGGATCCAGCACACCTCTGACTGCTGTCCCCCTTGGATGCTCCTTCCTCCACCTGATGTGCTCACCAGATTGTGCCCCCAAAGCCAGCCCACTAATGACGCCCACGAGGTGCGTGTCTCTGCGCTGATGGAAGGTGCTGTGACGCCTCGCTGGTGGCCTCCTCGGAGCTCTCCTCCGAGGTGGTGTCTTGGGTGGTGGGGGAGGGTTATGACTCCGGATGGGCCGGAATCATCAGATGAAGATTCTACGAGTCAGTGGACATGTAGTCAGTGAGAGGGAAGGATCAGTTTTTCTGATGTGAACTACTCATTTGAGACAGGTCATCTAGGTGAAGGGGCAGTGGATCCTCACCTTTCTAACTCTGGCCAACCTCACTGTGCGTGACTGTGTGGCAACCCAGCGATTTCCAGGGCCCATTCCTCATTGGCGACAAGGACTCGAGTCTCTGGAACTTCGTCCCAATCTTGGCTGTTTCCATTTATTATGGGCTATCTACTCCTGTGGGGACAAATTCACCCTCGTAACTTTGGTCTAGACTTAAGACTAAGCTTGTGTAATGATCTGTGTGTTAAAAAATAAACAATCAACTCACTGTTGCACTTTTACTTAAGGCACTATAGCATGTGATTAATAGCATTTTTAAAGGGTAAAGCAAACCACACATTAAATGTCACCCTTTCTTTCTATAATATCTACTAATCAAGTATTGATTTCCTAAAATACGGTTTGGGTATCCTTGTAATGTGAAATTTATTTCAAGTTAGTTTATTGTACCTTTGCACTCCTAGAGAATATGAAGCTTCAGACGAAATCAATGCAGCTCTCCGTTTAATGAGCTAATAATCTTAATTTAATCAGGTAGATTTATTGATCTTGGTTAACGTTGCTGTTTAATGTTCTTGCCTTTAATTAGCAGTGAATATTTAATCTGTTGGAGAGAAGTAAGTGAACATAACAGACAGAAGTTCTCTTTACAACTCATTTCATCAGTATTAAGTGAATTTGCAAATTGTTGTACTATTGTGTAATTTTGTGTACTTCAGCTAATTTAGAAACAAATGAGAACTAAAAATAAATAAATCTGCAATTTCAGAAGAAAGATTATTAACATAAATCATGAAAGTAAAGCTCTCGGAGACTAATTATTTTGGAGAAGAATCCTAACTGCTCAATATATAGCCTCAAAGCGCCAGGGACCGCGTTCAATGACAGCCTTCGGTGACTGCCTGAGTGGAGTTTGCACGTTCTCCCCGTGTCAGCGTGGGTTTCCTCCGGGTGCTCCGGTTTCTTCCCACAGTCCAAAGATGTGCACATTGGGTGGACATGCTAAATTACCCTTAAGTGCCCAAAGATGTGCAGGTTAGGTGGATTGGCCATGCTAAATTACCCTTAAGTGCCCAAAGATGTGCAGGTTAGGTGAATTGGCCATGCTAAATTGCTGCTTAGTGTCCAGATATTTGCAGGTTAGGTGGATTGGTCATGCTAAATTATCCCTTAGTGTCCAAAGATGACTGTCTGTGTGCACGTTCTCCTGATGTCTGCATGGGTTTATTCCAGGTGCTCCGGTTTCCGCCCACTGTCTAAAGATGTACAGGTTAGGTGGATTGGCCATGTTAAATTGTCCCTTAGTGTCCAAAAAGTTTAGGTGGAGATACGGGTTACAGGGATGGGATGGAGGTGTGGGCTTAAGTAGGGTGCTCTTTCCAAGGGCTGGTGCAGGCTCGATGGGCCATAAGCTTCCTTCTGCACTGTAAATACTATGAATAAAACCCCAAGGGATTTGATTTATGCTCCAACAGTGCTGGATATATTGAAGGACATCAATATATGTAAAGGTGTCCAAAGATGACTGTCTGTTTGGAGTTTGCACTTTCTCGTGGTGTCTGAATGGGCTTCCTCCGGGTGCTCCGGTTTCCTCCCACTGTCCGAAGTTGTCCAGTTTAGATGGATTGACCATGCTATGTTGTCCATGCTATGTTGCCCCTTTGTGTCGAACGATATGCAGGTTAGATCGGATTACATTGATAGGTGGGGGTGGGCAGAATTGGTCATGTGCACTTTCAGAGGGTCGGTGCAGACTCAATGGATCAACTGGTCTCCTTCTGCATTGCAGCAATTTTATAAAGTGTGATTTCTATTCAATGATCTATGTTTGGGATATTTATAAATAGGGGGTTAAGATGGAGTTTAAGGTCACAATCTGAAGCTGCCACGCTCAACGTTGAGTCCCAAGGGTGGCAATGTGGCCAATTGGAAGATGAGATGTTGCTCCTCCAGCTTGTGCGGAGTTTTTCCAAATACTGTAGATGCCGGAATGTGAAACAAGAACAGAAGATGCTGGAAAGAATCAGCAGGTCTGGCAGCATCTGTAAGGAGAGAAACAAAGTTAATGTTTGGTGACAGTCGCTGAATGGGTCCAGGTGCGATGCCAGTTTTGCTGACGTGGAAGTCCATGAATCCTGCGCCGGTTTCAACACTTATTCTCAGGAATGGAGGATTTCCCTAATTTCTGGCGGGGTGAGGCGTCATGGGACCCGCCTCTACTTTTCTTTTCCCAGCAACTTTAAAAATACGATGAGAAAACCTGCCAACGCGAGCGACCCTCCACCTGAGGTAACACTTTGTCAGAAAATGGGAAAATTCTGCCCAAGGTTACTTTATGGTTCTGCTTTTAACAAGCTGTCTGAGATGAAGACTGTCATCTACAGAAGAACTGACATGCTCGATAATGGAGGTCTTTTGAAAGAGATGGCAACGGTAATTTGCCAACTATGCTGAGGTGAACTCCAGTCGAGAGACGTCAAATACAATTAAAAATCCTGAAAGTACACATTTAATGAAGTCAAGCTTTTAATCAAACGGTTTAAAATTAAGGAGATTATATATGTCATATTTTTCCTTTTAACTCGTCAAGGCTAATTCAATTAACAAGTAATTTATGGAAAAAAGTGAACATTTCTACCAACGAGCATGAAGCTCAATGTAGGATGAATATGTTTGTCAATTACTTTTATGATATTGCTCTTACTTTCAGCAATAATTAGCTGTAGAATTTTGTTTTGCTGGGTTATGAGAGAAAAGATTCAGAAAAGCACACACTTGGAGAACAAAATTCAAACCATGCACACTGAAGTGAACAAACAGCGAGCTACAAGTATAGAACATCTCCACTTCGGAGTCATTGATGTTGACCGGGGGGGGGGGGGGGGGGGGGGGGGTTCGGGGGGGGGGGGGGTGGAGTGTTATGCTTCCTGAAGTCGATGATCAGTTCCTTGTTCTTTCCAACATTTAGAGAGAGGTTGTTTACGGTACACCATGCAACCAAGTGATTTATCTCCCTCCTGTAGTCTGATTCGTCGTTGTTTGAGATACGGCCCACCGCAGTCGTATCATCCGCAAACTTATAGATTGAATTGGAGTTGAATCTTGCCACACTGTCGTGTGTGAATAGGGAGCACAGTTGAGGACTGAGCACACATCCTTGCAGGGCCCCGGTGTTGAGGACTATTGTGGAGGAGGTGCTGTTGCCTATCCTGACAGATTGCGGTCTGTTGGTTAGGAAGTCAAGGATCCAGCTGCACAGGGAGGGGCCAAGTCGAAGATTGCAGAGTTTGGTTATTAGTCTTCTTGGGATAACGGTGTTGAAGGCGAAGCTGTATTCTATGAACAGCAGTCTGTCCTTGTTGCTGGGATGTTCGAGGGTTGTTTGTACGGCCAGAGAGATAGCATCTGCTGAAGATCGGTTGCCGCGGTAGGTGAACTGCGATGGATCGAGACCGTCTGGGAGGCTGGCGTTGATCCGTCTCATGACTCACCACTCAAAGCATTTCATGATAACAGGCATCAGGACCACCGGTCAGTAGTCGTTGAGATGTCCAAAGCTGTTGTGGCAGGTGGCACTGATGTATTGGCTGACTGTTCAAAGCGGTCATAGAACTTGTTCAGTTCATCGGGGAGGGGTGCCCCAGCCCCAGAGATTCCGCCTGGCCTTGCTTTCTAGCCTGTGATCTCATGTAAGCCCTTCCATAGACGTCGTGGGTTAGTGTTGTTGAATCATAGAATTTACAGTGCAGAAGGAGACCATTCGGCCCATCACGTCTGCACCGGGCCTTGGAAAGAGCATCCTACCTATGCCCACACCCACACCTCCACCCTATCCCCGTAATCCAATAACCCCTCCTAAATCTTTGGACAGTGAGGGCAATTTATCATGGCCAATCTACCTAACCTGCACATCTTTGGACTGTGGGAGGAAACCGGAGCACCCGGAGGAAACCCACGCACACACGGGGAGAACGTGCAGGCTCCACACAGACAGTGACCCAAGCCGGGAATCGAACCTGGGACTCTAGTTTGATGCGGTATTATCTTTTGGCTTCACTGATGGCTTTCCTTACGTCGTACCTGGATTTCTTATATAGGTCAGGGTCGTCAGACTTGATCACCTCCATCCAGGATTTTAGCAGGGAGTGAACCTGTTGGTTGAGCCAGGGTTTCCGATTGGGGAACACCCCTATTGTCTTCTTTGGTACACAGTCCTCGACACACTTCCTGATGAAGTATGTGCCGGTGGTTGCGTACCAGGTTAGCTGCTGCGGCCTTGAATATGGACCAGTCCACAGAGCCAAGCAGTCGCGGAGAATGTTCTCTGATGCCTCGGACCAGCACTGCATGGTTTTCTTGACTGGGTTAGCACGCTTGAGCTGCTGTTTGTAAGTCGGAAATAGGAGCACTGACTGGTGGTCGGATTTGCCAAAGTGAGGTCGGAAATCTATCGGTAGGCACCTTTGATGCTCATGTAGCAGTGGTCCAGGGTGTTTGCACCTCTGGTGGGGCAGGAGGTGTGTTGATTGAGTTTGGGTAGGACCTTCCTGAGGTTGGCCTGGTTGAAGTCTCCAGCCACGATTGCCAGGGTTTCAGGGCGGTATGCCAGCAAAACTGGCTCAAAACGGCCACCGATTCCCTGCTCCGGGGGGGACTAGCAGCCAGGCAGCATAGAGCTCCCAGCTCGAGCTGGTGATACGGCCCGGAGCATTGCCGGGTCTGTGTCCGCGCATGCGCACAGCGGCGGCCTGCAGCAGCAGCGCCGTGCTTCATGGCGGACGCAGCCTACAGACCTGGCCCGAAAAAATAGCCCCCCCCCTTCGGCTGTGTGGCGTGCCCCGGACCGCCCCCCCCCCACAGTGCTCCCAGCCACGAATAATGCACCCTTGCCCGTGGATCGGCCCTCTCCCGATTGTGGCGATGCTGGACTGAGTCCGCCACAGCCGCCACGCTGTGTTCCCGATGGATGAGACCATGAGAGCCAGACGCCTTCGGGAACTCGGCCGGTCGGGGGCGGAGCATCGCGGGGCAGGCCTCAGGCAATGGCCTGAGGCCCTGGATATGGCGTGCAACGTACTCCAAGTGTACGCCGCTTTTCAGGGGGCAGTGCATTGCGAAATCGGCGCAGCCCCCGATTTCATCATCAGCGGGGATTCACCGCCCCGTTGCCGAAGGGGTATCGGTGTCGGGGATCGGAGAATCTATCCCAGTGTCTCTGCATCTAAGCCTGAAGCTCTGGATTCCGCGCTGCGACTTGAGGACCTGAGAAAATGTGTTCAGAATGGGGCCACACAAGGTGATTTCGGCCTGTAAATCCATCCAATACACCTGATAACAGGCAGTAAAAGAGTAGAAGAGCTTTCTGGTCAGCCATTATGCAGAATGCAACATAAAATCACTGCAGTACTTTGCCAAGCGTAGTAGTGTGCCAGTCCCGTGTAAGGGCATGGTGGCCAATGCCCTCTGAGGGCATGGTACCTGAAGGGTGTGGAATGAATGAATACACCATGGTGCAGCTCTAAAGTGAAAAGAAAGCCCTGTGGGGGATTTTAAGTCCAGAGTAGCCATCAGTGAGAACTGCTACATGGGCGGAAAATTCAGCAGAATCGGAAAACGCGATTCTCTCCGGCAAGATCGCAATTGGAGAAATCCGGCACGGAAGACCGGGAACCACTTTCAATACGTTATAATATCGTTAGCGAGCCCGCCCTCTGGGACCTCCCCACTCACTGAATATTCATCGGTCGCCCCTGTGACATCACGTCGGCGCGATTTACATCAGCTCTATGAAAATGAGAATCCAGCGTCCTCAACTTTGAAGGGGATGTCGGAGGTGAATGCTCAGGTTGCCATTACCACTCAGGGTGTCAGTCACAGAGGGAACAGCAGAGAGGACATGGAGGATGTGACATTATCATAAATTTAAGAATTGCAAGGCTTAATGAAATGTCCAAATCAACCACTTGGGGGAGCTATATGTACAAGTATATAAGACATTGATGCTAAGCCTGAGGGGAGTGAAGTGAAGGAGAATGATAGAGTACAGACTGATTGAAAGATAGTGTGAGTGAGAGCAAATTATAGTTAATGTAAGAGTGTAGAGATTAGTAGTAGATGAGTGTAGATTATATGATACTTATCAACTGTGCATTATATTGAAGTAAGTGCCGAATTCAAATGAGTAGTGTTAATAAATGTATACCTTTGTTCAATTTAAAACTATTTTGTGGCCTTTGTTAGCACAACGCCAACCATCCTGAATTTAGCAACACAAAGACCACCACAGAGGATGCAGATAGGTTCAGCCCAGGGCTAGAGGTGGCAGGGGTGTGTTCAATTTCAGCATCTCGGGAGGTGGGATCGCTCACAGGCCTTAATGGCCCTTCATGCCTGTGAGCCTTTAGGTTTAAAGGCGCCTGGCAGCTGGTTTGGAGGCAGAGGTTGCTGTGCCCTCCTTGCTGGGCTTCTGGTGATGGATTGCCCTTCCAGAGAAGCAGCTGGAAATTGGGTGGGAACAGGTAAATCCATAGGGTCAGCACTGGGGCGACTGTGAGGTCCCAGGGTAGGACCCATGAAATGCAAGGCTGCGTGGGCAGAGATGGGGGACCCTGATGAGGTGTGGTTTCTCACCTTCAGAGAACTGAAGACCCTCACACAGGGGGGATGACTGCAGTGGGAATTATCCCCACACTCAGGGCAGCACTCAGAAGCTGAAAAACGTAGAAAATAGGAGCAGGAGGAGGCCCGATGGCACGTATGAACCAGGACTGCCACACATGGGACAACCTCATCATCTCTCGATTTTCCAACTTTGAAGTCTGGCCACTGTCAGTTCCGCTGCCCAGTTCCGCTGCCCAGTTCCGCTGCCCTGTTCCTCCTCTTCATTCCCTCCATTACCCAACACCCTTTAAAATGGAACCACCTTACCCATAAACGCTCCCCCCTTCCTTTAAAACATAGAAAACAGGAGCATGAGGAGGCCATTTGGCCCTTCGAGCCTGCTCCGCTATTCATTATGATCATGGCTGATCATCCAACTCAATAGGCCAATCCTGCTTTCCCCCCATATCCTTTGATTCCCTTCGCCGTGAGTGCTCTAGCTAACTGCATATTGAATACGTGTTTTGGCCTCAGCTTCTACTTGTGGTGATGAACTCCACAGGCTTAAGGCCCCTAATCTCTTGCTAATCTCTTATATGGGACTTTTCAACAGCCTTTTGAAAGCCGAAGTAAACCACATCTACTGGCTCCCGCTCATCAGCTCTCGCAGTTACATCCTCGAAGAATTCCAGTCGATTTGTCAAGCTTGATTTCACCTTCATAAATCCATACTGGTTCTGTCTGATTCTGCCATTGTTTTTCAAATGCTCTGTTGTAAAACATTTGATAATTGATGTCCCCCACGTTAGGCTTTCTGGTCTTTAATTCCCTGTTTTCTCTCTACCTCCCTTTTTAAATACGGGGTTACATTTGCCTCCGTCCAATCTGGAGGAACTGTTCCAGAGTCTACCGAACCCTGGAAGATATCTATCAATGCAACCACTATTTCTTGAGCTCGCTGCCTTAAGTACTCTGTGATGCAGCCCAGGCGATTTATCAGCCTTCAATCACATCAATTTCCCCAACACCATGGTCTGGATTCTCCGATTTCCAGACTAAATGCTGATGCCGGTGTGGGACCAGTGGCGCTTTACGCCAGAAAAAATGGCACAATAGCTGCACCGATTCCAGGACCATTGGGGGTCTTGCGGCTATGCAATGTGGCGCCAGTCGCGCGCCAACATGGCCTACCAATTAATGACCCCCAGTAACCACCCCTCTCCACCACCCCCCACCAGAGCCCCAGCCCTCGCTAAAGCCTCCCCCCCCCCCCCACCCTCACCCCCGACTGTGGCGGCACTGGTCACAGGCCGCAGCCACCACGCGGGGCCCATGAAACAAAATACCACCATCAGCACCATCGGGAACCCGCCCATCGGGGACAGAGCATCAGGTAGGGCATCAGGTGACGTCTTGAGGCCTTCCCGACGGCCTGAGGCGCCATTTTTGAGGGGGAGGAGTTTTGCAAAAGCGGCATCGCCCTCGATTTCTCCGGCTGATCGCCAAACGCAGCAATCGGAGAATCCCGCCCCATTTCTCTACTAATATTGATCTCCATCAGTTCCTCCCTCTCACTAACCCTGTGTTCCCCAACATTTATAGTATCATATTTATGGCCTCATTTGTGAAGAGAGAACCAAAATATATGTTCAGTTACCCAGCTAATTTTTTGTCGCCCATTATAAATACCCCTGTTTCTGACTGTAATGGGACCTACATTTGTCTTCATCAATCTTTTTCTCCTCACGTACCCACAGAAACTTTTACAGTCAGTTTTTATGTTCTCTAAAAGTTTACTCTCTTACGCTATTTTCCCCATCTTAATCAACCTTTTGGTCCTCTTTTGCTGAATTCTAATCTGCTCCCACTCTTCAGGCCTGTTGTTTTACTTGGCCAATTTATATGCTTCTTCCTTGGATTGAACACTCTAAGTTCCCTCTTAAGCCGTGGTTTGGCAGCTTTCCCATTTTACTTTTGTGCCAGACTGGAATAAACAAATGTTTCAGTTCCCTCAGGCGCTCCTTGAGTCTTTGCCATTGCCTATCCACTGTCATCCCTTTAAGTAAAGTTTTCCAATAAATCGCAGCAACTCATGCCTCATGCCATCATAGTTTTCTTTATGAAGATTCAAGACCCTAGCCTTAGAATCAATTTTGATGAAAAATTCTGGGCGGAATTCTCTGCAATCGGCGCGATGTCCGCTGACCGGCGCCAAAAATGGCGCGAATCAGTCCGGCATCGCGCCGCCCCAAGGGTGCGGAATCCTCCGCATCTTGAGGGGCCGAGCGCTAACTTTGAGGGGCTCGGCCCGCGCCTGACTGATTTCCGCCCCGCCAGCTGGCGGGAAGGGCCTTTGGTGCCCCGCCAGCTGGCGTGGAAATGACATTGCCGGGCGGCGCATACGCGGGAGCGTCAGCTGCCGCTCACGGCATCCCCGCGCATGCGCAGTGGAGGGCGTCTCTTCCGCCTCCGCCATGGTGGAGACCGTGGCGAAGGCGGAAGGAAAAGAGTGCCCCTACGGCACAGGGCCGCCCGTGGATCGGTGGGCCCCGATCGTGGGCCAGGCCACCGTGGGGTTACCCCCCGGGGCCAGATCGCCCCGCGGCCCCCCCAGGAACCCGGGGCCCGCCCGCGCCGCCTTGTCCCGCCGGTAAGAAAGGTGGTTTAATCCACGCCGGCGGGACAGGCATTCCAGCAGCGGGACTTCGGCACATCCAGGCCGGAAAATCGCCGTGGGGGCCCGCCAACCGGCACGGCGCGATTCCCGCCCCCGCCGAATATCCGGTGCCAGAGAATTCGGCAACAGGCGGGGGCAGGATTCACGCCAGCTCCCGGCGTTTCCCTGACCCGGCAGGGGGGTCGGAGAATCCTGCCCTCTATCGTATTATGGTCGTTCACCCCCAAAGGATTCGCTGCTCGCACAACTAGATGGCCAATGATTCCGTTGTCATTGCACAGAGCCAGTACTGGGTAGCCAGCTCTCTAGTTGGTTCCTCAACGTATTGGTCCAGAAAACAGCAGCCCACATCCACAACAGGAATTCCTGGTCTACTGTGTTGTGGCTAATTTGATTTGCCCAATCTGTACACAGATTAAAATCGCCCATAAATACAGATGTTCCTTCATCACACGCATCTCTAATTTCCTGTTTAATGCTATCCCCACTACAGTTTGGGGTCTGTATACAATGCTCACTAACTTGCTGTTTCCACATTGTTGGAGCTAATATCCTTTCTCATTATTGCATCAATTTCCACTTGAACCAGCAATGCAACCCTACCATGGCACGACGGCATAGTGATTAGTACTGCTTCCTCACAGCGCCAGGGACCCGGGTTCAATTCCAACTTTGGCTGAGCGTCAGTGTGGAGTTTGCACATCCTCCATGTGTCTGCTTGGGGGTTTCCCCCGGTGGCTTTGGTTTCCTCCCACAGTCCAAAGATGTGCGGGTAAGGTAGATTGGCCATGATGATTTGTCCCTCAGTGTCCACTAACTTAATAATAATCTTTATTATTGTCACAAGTAGGCTTACATTAACACTGCAATGAAGTTACTGTGGAAATCCCCTAATCGCTACACTCCGGCGCCTGTTGAGGTACACGGAGGGAGAATTCAGAATGTCCAATTCACCTAACAGCACGTCTTCCGGGACTTCTGGGAGGAAACCGGAGCACCCGGAGGAAACCCACGCAGACACGGGGAGAACGTGCAGATTCTGCACAGACAGTGACCCAAGACAGGAATCGAACCTGGGACCCTGGGTCACATCTCAGGACACCGCCCCCCCCCCCCCCCCCCCGCCCCCCTCTTTGCTACCCTTTGATACCAAAGAGCTGACATCATTGTAGAGATTCTTCTACTCTTCAAACCTTCTTTCGAAGAACAGTTACTAAAAATGACGGTCCTGTTGTCCACAGCAAGATCCCACGCATTAAATGAATAAATGTGTTTCCTCTTCTGTTGTATGGTAAGGTCACTGGAAGAATGCCCCTTTTTTGAATAGTGAGGTGGGATCTTTTTTAAAATAAATTTAGAGGACCCAATCATTTTTTCCAATTGAGGGGCAATTTAGCGCGGCCAATCCACCTCCCCTGCACATTTTTGGGTTGTGGGGATGAAACCGATGCAGACACGGGGAGAATGTGCAAACTCCACACCGGCAGTGACCGAGAGCCGGGATCGAACCTGGGACCTCGGCACCGTGAGGCAGCAGGGCTAACCCACTGCGCCACCGTGCTGCCTTTGAGGTGGGACCTTTTATGTCTACTTGGGGGTGGGCCGGGGGTTGCGATCCTGCCTCAGTTTAATGTCTCATGCAAAAAGATGGCACCCCAATGCTAACATCCAACCTCAGCATTGTGCTGGGTTTGGACGCCTCGATTCTGAACTTCAATTCTGTCTCATTAGGAGTAATCTGTGTAAGTTTTTTCAGAAGCATTGGACATTAACTAAGTTGAATAGGCAGCAGCTTATACAAGACAAGTGTTCTGATTATGCCTCAGGGTTATTTATCTGATTTTAAAATAATGACATGTCACATTTTCCAGTGTGTTGTGCAAAATGCAAATTTGAAACAAAAACAGCTTCTGAGTTGTTCGTCTCAATTAGTAATCACAAAAGCAGGGTTCAGCTTTCAGCAGAGGTCACTTCAAATGCAAACTGTTTCTTAATAATTAAATCTTGCTTCACTCAGCAATCGGGGTGGGTTTTCTTTTGCTTTTTACGACACAAGTAGTTTGGGCAGTAGGCTTTAACTGTTGCTAACCCATTGTAAAATTAATGAAAGGTGTCAAAAGCTGAATTCCTTTTATTTCATATTGGATTACAAGAGGTTCCCCGCTCCCAGGCCCCACCATTGAAACTTACAGCACAGATCTAAATGAATTACATGAAATTAACCCGACCTTACTGGCTGAGGTTTCCCAAACTTGCCCCTCGCCCGAGGTGTGGTGATCCTCGGGTTAAACTACCACCAGTCCGCTCTCCCCCTCAAAAGGGGAAAGAAGCCTATGGTCATCTGGGACGATGGCAACTTTATCGTTACCTTATCTCGACCCCAGGAAGGCCCAAAGCTCTTTAGAGTCATTGGAGTTCATTCTGCGGCACTCCATGAACCCCAGTCTATGCACATTAAGCTCTATGATTCTATGATTCTATAAACAGCAACATGACAATTACCAGATAAAACATTTTTATAAAAATTGTATTGATAACAGGGTCAGCATTGCCCAGGAAATTATGGACAACTCCCTTGGTCTTCCTCAAAATAGTGCCTTGAGATATTTTATGTCCATCTGCGAGAGCGGACGGGGCTTTTGTTGAATTGCCTCATTCAAAAGAAGGAGCCTGCAACCTCGATGTGTCAGCCTAGATTTTTTTGGTGGTCAAATTTTGGTGTGGGGCTTAAACTATAACCTTCTGACCTGCTATATGGAAGCATGCAACCTACTGAACCACAGATTATCTTGTGTAATCAAGAGGATGAAATATCACTTGAAAAAAAAAGGTTGCCTGCTCATTATTTCATGACTGTGAGATCGGGCTGTGCGCAAGTTGACTGCTGTGTTTCCTACATCACAAGGCCAACTTAAAGACCAACTTTAAAAATACTTCAGTGGCTATGAAGTGCTTCAGGATGCCCTGAGGTCATCTTATAAATGGGCGGGACGGTAGCACAGTGGTTAGCACTGTTGCTTTACAGCGGCAGGGTCCCAGGTTCAATTCCCGGATTGGGTCACTGTCTGTGCGGAGTCTGCACGTTCTCCCTGTGTCTGCGTGGGTTGCCTCCGGTTTCCTCCCACATGTCCTGAAAGACGTGCTGTTAGGTGTATTGGACATTCTGAATTCTCCCTCTGTGAACCCTGAAAGGCGCCGGAGTGTGGCAATTAGGGGCTTTTCACAGTAACTTCATTGCAATGTCAATGTGAGCCTGCTTGTGACAATAAAGATTATTATTAAATACTAAATCTTCCTTTGTACTTTAAGAGACCAATTTAACTCCTGGATAAGGGACAGATCTAAACTCAGACAACAGGTCAATTGGTGCACGTTAAGACACATTTGAAGTTTAATACCACCTCTCCTTTGGAAAAGGATTTAAAAATCAGGCTATATGGGCAGCAGGGTGGCGCAGTGGTTAGCATTGCTGCCTCACGGCAACGAGGTCCCAGGTTCGATCCCGGCCCTGGGTCACTGTCCGTGTGGAGTTTGTACATTCTCCCCGTGTTTGCGTGGGTTTCGCCTCACATCCGAAAGAGGTGCAAGGTCAGTGGATTGGCCATGCTAAATTGCCCCTTAATTGGAAAAAATGAATTGGGTACTCTCACTTTATATTTTAAAAAAATCAGGCTATGATCCAAATTTCTGTCTGTTCTTCCCATAATAACAATTCTTCTCAGGCTGTTCGTAGGAGGTTTTGAATTCCAAGTCAGTGGGCTGAGCTCTTTTGTGTTGTTGATATGATATATGATTGATATTATGGAGGGAAGAATTAGTTGCAATGGCACTCATCCCAGATTGTGTAGGAGAAGAGGATAGATGTCTCAGAGAATGATCTGGGAACTTGTTTACGAGAAAAAGGCAAACCAATTGCAATTATTCTAAAATTTCTGCCGTAACGCAATTCAACTTCTCCAACATCAAGAGGGAAATGTTAGCTTGGAATCAGCGTTTTCATATCTATCTATTTGCCAAAACATATTTGATAAAGACCAACCCAAGCCACTGGAGATGATTTGGGAAAAATTATTGGCTGGTGCACTGCCAAGATTGTATCGTCTCTTGATAAAGATTCAAGGTTACGACTGTGAGATTAGGTACAAGCCAGGAAACTTGATCAAAAATCAGACGCACTCAACAGATTGCTTATCCCAGGAAAAACAGAAGGTATATCCTTAGATCTTCAAGTTGACATATTTAACACCCAAGTTGAAGATATTCTTCAAATTGATGTGGTACATTTTGCACATCAAAATGCCAGCAGTTACAAGGAGAAATGGCAAAAGATTTTATACAACAAAACCATTTGTGCAAAACCATCATTGAAGGTTGGCCTAATTCAATTCAACATGTCCACAAACAGATGAGACCATATTCGCCTTACTGGGATGATCTAGGCATCTGGCGGGGAGTCATTTTAAAGGCAGTCAGGTCATCATGCCAGAATCTTCGAGACCGAATATTCTTCATCAACATCAGCATTCGTACATGGTCTTTGATCAGATAAGAAGAGTCACAATAGAGATGGTCTATTGGCCAGGTAGAACAATGACATTGAAGTCATCATCAAGAATACTGAGGCATGTCAAGACAAAGCACGAAGCACAATTAATTCCACATTAATTCTGTCCATCCTTGGACCTTCAGCATATCTGACCTCTTCCATGGCACTGGCTCGATCATCATTGTCGACTATTTTCCCAAATATCCCATCATTCGACTATTGCATAACACATTAAGTACAACTGCCTGAGTGCTATTTTCAGTTCACTTGGTGTGCCTGGAGAGATCATTACGGATAACAGTCAGCAAATTATTTGTAAGCCATTTCAGGATATGTGTGAGAAGTGGAATATCGATCATACCACTTCTTTTCCACATTACTCTAGATTCAACAGTCGAGCTGACTGAATGATTTGCATGGTGAAATCCCTAATTCTCAAATGTAAACAGACAAATTTTACATTGCAACATTACATCTGAGAGCTGTAGCTTTAAGTAACTATTCTATCTCCAGTGGAGCTCATGTTTGGCAAACTAGTGCGTACCAATTTACCTTCTCTTCACCCATTCTACTCTCTCAGAAACCAGAGACCAACTTTTCATACTTGAGTGGCTTTGAACTAACCAGCTGTGAAACTAACACATTAAGTGCTCATAGTGGTTGGCACTATGACTTCACAACGCCAGGGTCCCAGGTTTGAATCCCGGCTTGGGTCACTGTCTGTGCGGAATCTGCACGTTCTCCCAGTAACTGCGTGGGCTTCCTCCCGGTGCTCCGGTTTCCTCCCACAAGTCCCGAAAGACGTGCTGTTAGGTATTTTGGACATTCTGAATTCTCCCTCTGTGTACCCGAACAGGCGCCGGAATGTGGTGACTAGGAGCTTTTCACAGTAACTTCATTGATGTGTTAATGTAAGCCCACTTGTGACAATAAAGGTTATTATTATAAATTATTATTACTTTCTCTTTTCTCTGCAGAAAGCACTCAACTGTCTCTGATGTGGTCCAGGAGCTGTCAAACATAGCTTCATGTTTGGAAACATTGTGGTTAGTTGCACAACTGGGTACTTCAAAGCCACTCAAGCATGAAGGGAGATGAATGAAACAATACAGACAGCTGGGTGTGTGTGGAAGCTGTCAATCAAAGCAGAGTGAAAGCAATTCACAGAGAAATGAATGAAAAACCTGCCGATCAAAGAACTGAGGTGGATATAACCCAGCTGATTGGATTTCTCTTTCCAGGAATCGACAGGTGCTGTTTCCCATGCCTGAGCCAGCAGGTGTATTGCCCAAGTGAGTTTAAAAACATTGATTTTTTTTCCCCTACCTCTGTCTGGACTACTGTCTGGCTTCCAGGCAGGGGTCTCTCTTATAGAACATAGAACATACAGTGCAGAAGAAGGCCATTCAGCCCATCGAGTCTGCACCAATCCACTTAAGCCTTCACTTCCACCCGATCCCCGTAACCCAATAACCCCTCCTAACCTTTTGGACACTGAGGGCAATTTAGCATGGCCAATCCACCTAACTTTATGACGGGCTTTGAAACAGGGGTAGGTCTAATGGGGTCTCTGATGGGGTTGTCTCTAATTATGGGGTCTCTAATAGGGGTCTCTCTCATGGGAGTCTCTGGTGTGTGGACGGTGGGGGGGTTTGGTTGACCCTCTTACTTTGGGGGGGGGGGGGTGGTGACCCAGGAAATCACAGGGATGAAGAGGCTGAATTGCATTGTGACCACAAAACTAATAACGCAATAAACAAGATAGAATGACCCTGCATGTTTGGGGAGATTGGTCAAACCACCCCAAATGTTATCCCTGTAAAAAGAGTGAATTTGGCTGAGGGGGCGGAGGATGTGCCCAATACCTAGAACCATAGAAAGGTTATGGTGCAGAAGGAGGCATTCAGCCCATCATGTCTATACCAGCCAAAAAAGAGAAAAAATAAACTCATTTTAATCCCATTTTCCAGTGCCGGGTCCAAGGTCTTGCAGATTGCAGCACCTCAGATGCAGATCCAGGTTCTTTTCAAATTAAGATGAGCATTTCAGCCTCACCCACCAACTTAGGCAGTGAATTCCAGATGCTCACCCACCTCTGGTGAATACGAGTTTCCTCATGTCCTCTCTAATCCTTCCATCAATCACCTTAAATCTATGCCCCTTGCTAATTGACCATGTTTTTCCCTTCTCCCCTGACTAGGCCCTTTATAATTTTGAACACATTAATTATGTCAATGTTTAGCCTCGCTGTTCTGAGAAAAGCAGCCCACACCTATCCAACCTCTCCGAATAGCTGCAATTTTCAAGCCCTGGCAACCTTCTTTTAAATCTCCTCTGCACTCTCTCCTGTATTGTGGTGACTGGAATTGTACACAAAATTCCAGCTGTGCCCTAACCAACGATTAATACAGTTCCAGCATTACATCCCTGCTTTTGTATTCAATATCTCATGTTTCCATGTGCGTTCTTGACCACCTTGTCCACCTGCCCTGTCACCATCAAGGACCTGTGAACAAGGTCTCTCACTTTCTCTGCCCCGGTCAATATCTTTCCATTTATTGTGTACTGCCTTGCGTTTATTTGCCTTCCCCAAATGAGTAGGAGCATTTCCAAGGCCTGAGTATCGGGCTAGCTTTTATGTGGGGTTCCTCCCCATCAGTTACAGCTCAGCTGAACACATAGATCTGCAGACACACAACAACCTGGTTAAGACGGCTTTATTTTTCCAAGCTTGGTCCATGCACATGTGAGAGAGATCTGGATAAATGCCAAAATCACGCTGATTTTGACGCTGACGCTGGTACAAACAGGCCAATTAGACAGTTTTCCGAAAATCATAACCCACCCCAGTTGGACTTGATCCAATATTTGAAGCTGTCACTTTTATCTTGACCAATGAAATTTCAAAACAATGACTGTGATCGGATCGTGAGTTAACCCCATCCTGCCACCTGTTTTTACTCGGATCCTGTATCCATTATAAAGTTGTTTTTGTCTATTCCCATCCTACGTGTTGCAGCCAGTTCCTGCCTACCTCATTGTTCATCCAGGGGCATAATGTCAAAGTTGGTTCCTCTTTACACCATGGATTGTCTAAGGCAGGGTATGAGGGGCACTGATGAGAACTGTTAACTGAGCTGGCCGTGTTATCGATGACCACACTACTTCTGTATAACCCTGTTTGTCCGAAAAACACTGGCAAGTTAGCTAACGTAAATCCCATCATGCATTGTGGCCAATGCTTGTAGCAAGAGTTTCAATGCTTGTTACTGCTATGTCCTAAAAATACAGGTTTAATGGTTAATAATGATTACTGGGTATACTTTCTGCGATTAATCTCAATCCTTAATAAACTAATTTATGTAGAACTATTCTAGTGTCATCCTAGCTATTCAGTTTTAAGGGGTCTCATCTCAGGCCCCCTCCCCCCCTTCAAAATGCATTACCTCACAATTTTCCAGAATTAATTCCACTTCTGCCCACTCACCCAAACCACTGATATAATTCTGGAGTTGACAGCTAACATCTTCACTTTGAAGTACACAACCAATTTCTATTTCACCTGAAAATCAAGCCTCCAACATTTAAGTCTAAATCATTAATTCATACCACATTCAACAAGGGCTGCGAGGCTGAGTCCTGTGGAACACGACTGGAAACTGTTTCCAATTCGCAAAAGCAACCATCGACCATTACTCCTTGTTTCCTGACACAGAGCCAATTCTGGACCGATCCTGCCGCCTTCCCCTGTATCCCACTGCACTTTTCTCACTTTTCTGACCAGTCTGCCGTGTGGGACCTTGTCAACTGCCTTACTGAGCGTGTAAAAACTTGGGGGATGTAAAAGGTTAACTCTCATGCTAGTTCAGCAATAGTTACTGAGCATGTGCCTCAGGAGCTGCGTGATTAGGATGTCACACAAAGTGAGGTGAATCCAAGAGCTGAGCAGTGGTGCTGTCCCAGTGCTTTGCAATCCTGCACATGGTTAAGTATGTGTAGCGCACAATGACTTACGCGAGACGAGAAGCGATGAAGTCGATCTAGGCTTTATTAAGCGAGACTTGTCCCCAGCAGCTCAGCAACAGAATGAGGCTGCGGGGAGAAGCTCGGGCTCTTATACTCCACCTTCAGGGCGGAGCCAGAAGTCAGCAGATCCAACCAGGACCCGGGACCTGTCAGCCTAATACATACCACCACATTCACCACTTGTTAAAAAAGAACCCGGCGGGCTGGTGGTTCTCATGGTGGTCAGGGTTTACAAGGCTGGCCCTGGAACAAATTTCGGACTGTGTTACTACAGCTTTAGCCCTACACTGGGCTATGTACAATTTTGTGAGAACTATTTACAATACGAGCAAAAATAAATTTTGTTACAACAACATTCTTGCTTTTCTTGGTGTCATGCGGATTCCACGAGTCGAGCGGGCGGTCTGGTCTTTCTCGTCGATCGCCTCAGCCCCGGTGGTGGTGCAGGTGCTTGCTCGGGCGTTGTCGTCTCCGGGAGCGTTTCGCTGTTTGTTCCTGTTTTACTCCTGGGCGGGCACGGGAGGAGGACCGATCCCCTCGGGAAGGGGGCGGTCGCGGGGTGCGCCGGTGGCAGGGAGGGGGTGATCGGTGTCGGGGGTGTGTGTGTGTTGCCGGCGGGCGCCAGGTCCCGCAGGGAGACTGTGTCCTGTCAGCCGTCGGGGTACGCCACATAGGCGTACTGCGGGTTCGCGTGGAGAAGGCGGACCCTCACGACCAACGGGTCCGATTTGTGTGCCCGCACATGTTTCCGGAGCAAGATGGGTCCTGGGCCGCCAGCCAGGTCAGCAGCGATGTTCCGGAGGAGGACTTCCTGGGGAAGACAAGGAGGCGCTCATGAGGCGTTTGGTTAGTGGTGGTACACAGCAGCGACCGGATGGAGTGGAGAGCGTCCGGGAGGACCTCCTGCCACCGGGAAACTGGGAGATCCCTGGACCGTAGGGCCAGTAGGACGGTCTTCCAGACCACGCCGTTCTCCCTCTCTACTTGTCTGTTCCCCCGGGGGTTGTAGCTGTCGTCCTGCTCGAGGCTATGCCCTTGCAGAGCAGGAACTGGCGCAGCTCGTCATTCGTGAAGGAGGACCCCCTGTCGCTATGGATATACGCAGGGAAACCGAACAGTGTGAATATGGTGCCAAAGGCTTTAATGACTGTGGCCGCTGTCATGTCGGGGCAGGGGATGGCGAGGGGGAAACGGGAGTACTCGTCCACCATGTTCAGGAAGTATGCGTTGCGGTCGGTGGAGGGGAGGGGCCCTTTGAAATCCAACCTGAGGCGTTCAAAGGGGCGGTAAGCCTTGATCAGGTGTGCTCTATCCGGCCTGAAAAAGTGCGGTTTGCACTCTGCGCAGATGTGGCAGTTCCTGGTGACTGTACGGACCTCTTCCACAGAGTAGTGGAGGTTGCGGGACGTTACGAAATGGTAGAATCGAGTGACCCCCGGGTGGCAGAGGTCCTCGTGGAGGGCTTGGAGGCGGTCTATTTGTGCGTTGGCACAGGTGCCGCGGGATAGGGCATCGGATGGCTCGTCCAGCTTTCCGGGACGATACAAGATCTCATAATTGTAGGTGGAGAGTTCGATCCTCCACCTTATGATCTTGTCATTCTTAATTTTGCCCCGCTGTGCATTATCGAATATAAAGGCTACCGACTGTTGGTCGGTGAGGAGAGTGAATCTCCTGCCGGCCAGGTAATGCCTCCAATGTCTCACAGCTTCCACTGTGGCTTGGGCTTCCTTTTCCACTGAGGAGTGGCGGATTTCTGAGGCGTGGAGGGTCCGGGAGAAAAAGGCCACGGGTCTGCCCGCTTGGTTAAGGGTGGCTGCCAGAGCTATGTCGGATGTGTCGCTCTCGATCTGGAAGGGGAGGGACTCGTCGATGGGGCGTATCGTGGCCTTTGCAATATCCGCTTTGATGCGGCTGAAGGCCTGGCGAGCCTCTGTCGACAGGGGGAAGGTAGTGGACTGTATTAGCGGGCGGGCCTTGTCTGCGTACTGAGGGACCCACTGGGCGTAATATGAAAAGAAGCCTAGGCAATGTTTCAGGGCTTTGGAGCAGTGGGGGAGGGGAAATTCCATAAGGGGGCACATGCGTTCGGGGTCGGGGCCTATTACTCCATTGAGCACTACGTATCGCAGGATGGCCAAACGGTTTGTGCTAAAAACGCATTTTTCCTCGTTATATGTGAGGTTCAGGGCGTTAGCGGTCTGGAGGAACTTTTGGAGGTTGGCGTCGTGGTCCTGCTGATCGTGGCCGCAGATGGTTACGTTGTCGAGATACGGGAATGTGGCCTGAAACACGTGCTGGTCAACCATTCGGTCCATCTCCCATTGGAAGACCGAGACCTGGCTCGTGACGACAAATGGGACCCTTAGGAAGTGGTATAGCCGCCCGTCTGCCTCGAAGGCTGTGTACTTGCGGTCACCTGGGCGGATGGGGAGCTGGTGGTAGGCGGACTTGAGGTCCACGGTGGAAAAGACCTTATACTGAGCAATCCGATTGACCATGTTGGATATGCGGGGGAGAGGGTACGCATCTAGCTGCGTGTACCTGTTGATGGTCTGACTATAGTCTACGACCATCCTTTGCTTCTCCCCGGTCTTTACGACTACCACCTGGGCTCTCCAGGGACTATTGCTGGCCTGGATTATGCCTTCCTTCAGCAACCGCTGGACTTCAGACCGAATAAATGTCCGGTCCTGAGCACTGTACCGTCTGCTCCTAGTGGCGACGGGTTTGCAATCCGGGGGGAGGTTTGCAAACAAGGACGGCGGTTCAACCTTGAGAGTTGCGAGGCCGCAGAAAGTGAGTGGGGGTATTGGGCCGCCGAATTGGAATGTTAGGCTCTGAAGGTTACATTGGAAGTCTAATCCCAGTAATGTGGGCACGCAGAGTTGGGGCAGGACGTAGAGCCTGTAGTTCTTAAACTCCCTCCCTTGCACCGTTAGGTTTGCAATGCAGAACCCTTTGATCTCCACTGAGTGGGATCCTGCAGCTAGGGAAATCTTTTGCGTGCTTGGATGGATGGTCAGAAAACAGCGTCTTACCGTGTCTGGGTGAATAAAACTTTCCGTGCTCCCGGAGTCGATCAGGCACGGCGTCTCGTATCCGTTGACCAGCACCGTTGTTGTCGTCGTCTGGAGCGTCCAGGGCCGCGATTGATCCAGTGTCACCGAAGCCAGTCGTGGTAGTAGTGTCGCGGTGTCTTCTTCAGACCCCGTGGAGCCGTCGATGCTGGGGTCCTTTGTTGTCAACCAAGATGGTGGCGTCCATGAATCGCACACGGCCGGGGGTGGACAAAATGTCCGCCCCCATGGGTTGCACGTGGTCAGGGGTGGACAAAATGGCCGCCCCCATGAATCGCACGTGGCTGCGCCCATCCTCCCCTCGTGGTGCCCGGGACCCAAAATGGCGGCACCCGCGGGTCGTACATGGGGCGCTGGGGGGGTTGGCGGGGTGTTCGGGATCTGTTGTCCTCGTTCTTCTCCGGGGATTGCGGCGACCCCCCTGGACCGGCACACTGCCGCGAAATGACCCTTTTTGCCGCAGCTTTTACAAGTAGCTGGGCAGGCCGGGCAGCGCTGCCGGGGGTGTTTCATTTGTCCGCAAAAATAGCAGCGGGCCCCCCCCGGGATGGTCTGGCGCTTTAACCGTGCAAGCTTGCAGGGGGGGGAGGGGGTGCCGAGGAGTTGGTCGCGACGGGGGTCCACGGAGCCCAAGGGGCTGCCGCGCGGTCGGGGCCGTAGGCGCGGGCGTTTTGGGAGGCCACATCAAGGGAGGCTGCAAGGGCCCGTGCCTCAAAGAGTCCTAGCGACTCTCTTTCTAAAAGTCTCTGACGGATTTGGGGAGAGTTCATACCTGCCACGAATGCAACACGAATTAGCAGGTCCGTGTGTTCAATCGCGTTCACCGGCGGGCAGCTGCAGCCTCGTCCCAAAATTAGCAGCGCGCCATAGAATTCCTCGAGAGATTCTCCGGGAATTTGCCGTCTCGTCGCGGGTTGGTGGCGCGCGTAGAGCTGGTTTACGGGCCGAACGTAGATGCCCTTCAGCAATGCGAGCGCCGTCGGGAAATCCTCTGCGTCTTCTATAAGCGAGTAAATCTCCGGGCTTACCCTCGAATGCAGGACCTGCATTTTCTGCTCTTCCGTGATCCGGCCGGGGGCCGTTCGGAGGTAGCCTTCGAAGCATGCTTGCCAGTGTTTGAATACGGCCTCCGAGTTCGCTGCGTGGGGGCTTATCCGCAGGCACTCCGGGGCGATCCAGAGCTCCATAGTCTTTTAAGCTCGCTTAATAAATTGTAGCGCACAATGACTTACGCGAGACGAGAAGCGAGGAAGTCGATCTAGGCTTTGTTAAGCGAGACTTGTCCCCAGCAACTCAGCAACAGAATGAGGCTGCGGCAGAAGCTCGGGCTCTTATACTCCGCCTTCAGGGCAGAGCCAGAAGTCGGCAGATCCAACCAGGTCCCGGGACCTGTCAGCCAATAGCCTCTCGGCTTCACAGGTACCACATTACCCCTAATACATACCACCACAGTATGTAAATACAGGTTACTTTGAGAAATGATCTTTGCCTCCCACATCCAGGTCTCTTGTTGAGAGTAAGGCACCCAACACTCTGGTGTGTTGGATGTTCTGGATCTGGGGCGAAATTCTCCTACCCGCCCCGCCACATTTCTGCGCCGACCGGCCGGCGGGTGTCTCCGTAACACCGGCCGGTCAATGGGGTCCATTGTGGGGCAGCCCCACGCCGTCGGGAAACCCCCAGGCGCCGGCAGAACGGAGACTCCTGCCGGCGGAGAATGAAGCCCCACATACAGGTCACCAACACTTGAAGTAGTGCAACACTATTTTAATAAAAGGTTAACTATTTAAACATACTTGAACTGTGGGTTAATACGATACCAGCTTTAACTAAAGACCTTTGCCTTGTCCGAACCAGTTGATGCACTCAGCACATGGTGAATGTCTGTGTTGCAGGCTGTGAGCTCTGTGCTCCTAGCTAGCTGCTCCTCGAATGAGCGGGAACTCTGATGCCCCCTGTCTTTATAGTGCGTATGCTCTCACTGGTGATTGGCTGCGGTGTTGTGTATGTTGATTGGTCCCACTGTGTGTCCATCAGTGTGTGTCTGCACCATGATATACATGCTGACTCAACAATAACTGACGGATCAATGCATTTAAAAACCTCCTGCCCCATTCTCAAGCTCCTTCACAACCTCCACTCCCATTTTAAATCTACAATCTGCACCTGAGTTTATGCCCCCCCTCCACCCTTTGGTCATCTGATTGTGATCATTTGTGCATTTCCCTTCCCCTTTTGCTGGTCGAGTTCTGAACAACCGCCACCACTCCCCCGACAACCGCCAAACCTTTGTCAACATTTTATGAGCAACCTCCTTTAACCTCTATCTACCTTTCAGTCAGCCTTCCCAGTCTCCCCGACCCCGGGTCACATCCTTTAACTCTCTAAATCTGACGATGGCGGTGAAGTGAAATTTGCCTGGATTGTAACTAGATTGGAAGGTGCCAGTTGGTGATCTTTGTCACCTTTTTTGTAGCTGTAATTGTTGTCGTTGCTATTTCTATGGTGAAGTCCACCCCGGTCGTGGTTTGGTCGTATATTTCGATATCTTTGCCAAAATGTGAATGATCTGTGATGTGTTAAGTAAGTTGGATGCAGTGAAACTAGAAACAGGCTTCTGACACAGGAGATGGTCCAACACTGTTTTATTGAACTTCCTGATTGCTGTACATAGTCTGCTGTGAGTTGACACTCTATCAATCTAACTGATAACCTCCTACTGGCTTGACCAGACTAACTCTCTACCTCATGGTGATAGTGCTCACTGGCTTGTGCACTCTAACTATCTCAGTAGCTGTGTCCTGTAGAGAGAGGGAGAGTCTTAATGCCCTGTGTGCTTTATAGTGGTGGTGTCCTGTCTGGTGATTGGTTGTTATGTGTTGTGTGTGTTCATTGGTTATCCTACGTGTCAATCACTGCCTGTCTGCATCTCATTATATACATGAGTGGATATTATGACATCTCCCGTTTTTGAAGTAAATTTTGGAACGTGCCGATATATATACATGCATGATTATGTACAAGTGGTGAGTGAATGAACATATGTACGTGGGAAGGTGCCTATCGTGCAGATGCAGAGCAAACTGCACAAAATTTACAAGATTTAAGTCTTTGGATTCAGTCTTTGTGGCGGGTGACAAATTCTTGTCGATCACCTCAGAGGTGGAGGGGGGGACGCCGGCACTTGGACAGGCGGGATTGTTGCCATTTCAGTGGCCTCATGGAGAGGCGGGATCATCGCCAGATCGGTGGCCTCGTGGTGCGAGATGTCCGGAGGAGGCATGATGACATGTGGAGAAGTGCAGCCAGGCATTGGGCAGGGAACTTTTCGTAGCGCCCTCCTGCTGCGCCGTAGAATGGAGCCATCAGCCATTTTGACAATGAAGGACCTGGGGGCAGCCTGCCTGACGACAATAGCTGGGGCTTATCAACCTCCCTCAGGCAACTGGACGCGAACAACATCGTCTGGAGCCAGCACAGCTAGATCCTTGGCATGAGCATCATACGTGATCTTCTGCTGGTCCGTGGATCGCTGCACTTTCTGCAGCACCGTGAGGCGGTCAAGGTCTGGAACATGGATGGCTGGAACAGTCGTCCTCAGGTTGCGGTTCATGAGCAGTTGCGCCGGAGACAAACCAGTCGACAGAGGGGTTGCCCTGTATGCCAACAGCGCCAGGTTGAAGTCCGAGGCTGAGTCTGCAGCCTTGCACAGTAACCGCTTGACAATATGGACCCCTTTTTCGGCCTGCCCGTTTGATTGCGGGTAATGGGGACTGGATATGATGTGACTGAAGTGGTAGGATCATGCAAAGTCGGACCACTCTTGGCTGTAGAAACATGGGCCGTTGTCACTCATTACTGTGCCGTGTATGCCGTGCCTGGCAAACGTCTCTTTGCAGGCTTTAATCACTGACTTGGACGTGAGGTCCGACAGTTTCACCACTTCCGGGTAGCTGGAGAAGTAGTCGACCAAGAGCACGTAATCACGTCCATTTGCGTGAAAGAGGTCTATCCCCACCTTGGACCATAGAGAAGTCACGATCTCATTCTGTTGCAGTGTTTCCTTGGGCTGAGCTGTTTGAAACTTCTGGCATGCTGTAAAGTTGAGGACCGTGTTGGCAATGTCCTGGCTGATGCCAGGCCAGAAGACCGCCTGCCGAGCTCTGTGTCGACATTTTTCGACCCCAAGGTGACCCTCATGGATCTGTCTGAGCACCATGGCTTGCATGCTTTGGGGGTTGACGATTCTATCTAGTTTAAGAAGGATCCCCTCGACAACCGTTAACTCATCCTTAACGTTGAAGAACTGGGGGCACTGACCAGCCATGGCAAGGTGTTGCATCACGTGCTGCAGTAGAGGATCTTTGGCAGTTTCTTCACATATCTGGACAACTCGTTCATCAGTGGCTGGGAGGTTGCTGGCACACAACTGCACCTGTCCCCTGATGTGGCGAATGAAGTTGTCCGGTTCACACGGCATGGTGATGGATCGGGATAGGGCATCCGCGACGATCAGCTCCTTGCCCTGTGTGTAGACGAGTTCAAAGTCATATCGGCGGAGACAAAGAAGAATTCGCTGCAGCCAAGGTGTCATGTCATTCGAATCCTTCTGGATTATGTGGACTAAAGGCCTGTGGTCTGTTTCCACCGTGAACTTCGGCAGACCGTATACACAGTCATGAAACTTGACTATTCCTGTCAGGAGACCCAGACACTCCTTTTCGATCTGGGCATACCGTTGTTCGGTCGGAGTCATGGCCCTGGAGGCATATGCCACTGGAGCCCAGGACGAGGAATCGTCTCGCTGGAGGAGCACCGCCCCAATGCCGTCCTGGCTTGTGTCTGTGGATATCTTGGTATCCTTGGTTGGGTCAAAGAACGCCAGTACTGGGGCTGTGGTGAGCTTCGCCTTCAGCTCAAGTCACTCCGCTTGATGTGCGGGAAGCCACTGGAACACTGTCGACTTTTTAACGAGATGCTGGAGGGCCGTGGTGTGGGATGCCATGTTGGGAATGAATTTTCCGAGAAAATTTACCATCCCGAGGAAGTGGAGGACCGCCTTTTTGTTCTCTGGTGTCTTCATGGCATTGATTGCCAGCACCTTGTCGGCGTCAGGTTGCACACCTTGCTGTGAAATGTGGTCACCTAAAAACTTGATAGCAGACCACCCAAACGAGCATTTGGCCCTGTTGAGCTGGAGGCCATTTTCATGAATCCTCTGGAAAACCTGTTTGAGGCGAGCAATGTGATCCTCGGACGTCGTGGACCAGATTATCACGTCGTCCACATAGACTTGCACCCCCTCGATGCCCTCCATCACTTGCTCCATTATGCGATGAAATACTTCGGAAGCTGAGATGATACCAAAAGGCATGCGGTTGTAGCAATACCTGCCGAACGGAATGTTAAACGTGCACAGCTTCCAACTGGACTCGTCCAGCTGAATTTGCCAGAAGCCACGGGAGGCGTCCAGCTTGGTAAAGAATTTGGCGTGAGCCATCTCACAGATCAATTCTTCACGCTTCGGGATCGGGTAATGCTCTCGCATGATGTTGCGATTCAGGTCTTTGGGATCAATGCAAATGCGAAGTTCGTCAGAGGGTTTCTTGACGCAGACCATGGAGCTGACCCAGTCTGTGGGTTCCGTGACCTTTGAGATGATGTCCTGGTCTTGGAGCTCTCGTAGCTGCGTTTCCAGACGATCCTTGAGAGGAGCCGACACCCGGTGTGGTGCATGGATGACTGGGGTGGCATTCGGCTTGAGCAATATCTTGGAGCGATATGGGAGCGTGCCCATCCCATTAAACACACTGTGGTATTGTGCGAGAATGTCGTCCATCTCAGCCTGGAGATTCGCATTGGGCGAGGCCGTCCCTGGTGTCGAGGACATGGCATGAACTCGCTCCACCTGATTTAGGAGTTTGCATGCGCGAGCACCGAGCAGGGATGCCTTGTCAGGCCGGACGATCTCGAATCTCAACGTCGCCTTGATTGTCTTGTGAGAGACACCTAGCTGACATGACCCACTGGCAGCTATGGCATTATCATTGTAATCAAGGAGCTGGCAGGCTGGTGGAAGAATGCTAGGTTGGTGTCGGATGCTGTCGAGGTACGAATGTGATATGAGGTTCGCAGATGCGCCAGTGTCCAATTTAAATCAGATGCGAGACTGGTTGACCGTGATGACGGCACACCACTCGTCATCAGGATCCACACTGAGGATCGAAAGGCGGTTGGCAGGCCCGGTAGAGACCAACTCGCGTGTGGTGATGATGCCCACCCGATATGGAGACTCGAGGCAGTCAGCATCGGGGTTCATTGGGCTGTCTGGATCAGAATCCTGCATGCCTTGTTGTACGCAGCGGACACGTCTGTGCTGCTGCTGGGATCGCTGGCTGTTGTTCGGTGGAGCGGACCTGCAGAAGACCGCGTAGTGGCCAGGCTTTCCACACTGTAGACAGCGCCTGCCTTTGGCTGGACATCGCCGCTTTAAATGGGCGGAGCCACAATTCGGACACGTAATGACGCTGACGTCAGCACGTTTTGTGCGCCATCGCGCATGCGCACCGCAGTCGGCCGATGTTCGCGCATGCGCCTCAGGGTCTTCGGCCTCATTGTCCACCCGGTCGTGGCGAGCATGTGCGGGGACCCGAGAAAAGCGCGTGAAACGGTCACTCTCCTCGATGCTCATACCTTGCATTTCCGCTATGGCCTGCACCCTTTCTGCCTCGTGGGAGGCCAGTTTTGCAGTTTCTGCCGCCCTGATGTGGGAGTAGCGATTTCTGGCATGCTCATGGACAACGCAGATTTCGATGGTGACGGAGAGGGTCAACTGTTTGATTTTGAGGAGCTGCTCCCGCAGGGAGTCGGACTGGACCCCAAAATCGATCTGATCCCGGATCATGGAATCAGTCGTCGAGTCATTACTGCGCTAGGATGCGGAGATGGGTCAAGAAGGACTGAAAAGGTTCATCCTTACCCTGAAGCCTCTGTTGGAAGATGTACCGTTCAAAGCTGTCATTCACCTCAATGCCGCAGTGGCTGTCGAATTTCAGCAGAACTGTCTTGAACTTTGTCTTGTCTTCGCCATCGGCAAATGTAAGCGAGTTATAGATGTGGATGGCGCGATCCCCCGCAGTCGACAGGAACAGCGCGATCTTTCTGGCATCCGATGCTGCCTCGAGGTCGGAGGCCTCGATGTACAGGAGGAACTTTTGTTTGAAGACTTTCCAGTTGGCGCCGAGGTTGCCGGAGATCCGGAGTTGCGAAGGAGGCTGGATCCTTTCCATGCCGCTGGATGGCCGCTTGCTGGTCATTGCAAATGCACTCGAGGTCGGTTTGTTAGGATTAATATCACTCTGGTACCATGATGTATTAAATGAGTTGGTTCAATGTTGACTGCAACTGGATGCAGTGAAACTAGAAACAGGCTTCCGACACAGGAGATGGCCCAACACTGTTTTATTGAACTTCCTGATTGCTGTACATAGTCTGCTGTGAGTTGACACTCTATCAATCTAACTGATAACCTCCTACTGGCTTGACCAGACTAACTCTCTACCTCATGGTGATAGTGCTCACTGGCTTGTGCACTCTGAAGTGTTGGGTGCTCTGAGATACAGACAAACCAACACGGTTGCGATTGGTACAACGCAGGTTTATTCCTTTAAACTATTTATAGAACAAACTTGGTACTCAGCACGTGGTGACTGTGTGAATGTCTGGCTTTGAGGTCCTTGCCCTGTGCTGTCTCCTGATGGACTGCCCAGGAAGTGTTGTGTTTCTTGTTTTGTACTGTGTATGCTCTTGTCTGTGATTGGCTGTCGTGTTATGTGTGCTAATTGGTCCGTTGCTCTGTCTATCATTATGTATGTGTGTATGTGCTGTGATGTTCACTTGAATATCATGACACACTCTTAGTATATCAATAGCTGTGTCCTATAGAGAGAGAGAGAGTCTTAATGCCCTGTGTGCTGTATATTGGTGGTGTCCTGTCTGGTGATTGGTTGTTATGTTTGTGTGTGTTCATTGGTTATCCTGTGTGTCAATCACTGCCTGTCTGCATCTCATTATAAACATGTGGTAGTACCAGGTATTGCGGTACTTAAGAGGCTGATGACCATTGGTTAAACCCAGGAGTTTACCATTGGCTGTTGTTACGTAGCTCCGCCCTGACAGGCGGGGTATAAGAAACGGTGCCGTCCCAGCAGCCTTCACTTTCTGTACCGAAGCTGCTGGGGAACAAGTTCTGGTAGATTAAAGCCTTCAGTTATGGAATCACTTCGTCTTGAGTGTAATTGATCGCGCATCAATAATGAGTGGATATTATGACAATCTGTGAAGTTGAGGGGTGGGGTTTGAGGATCTCTGGGATGGGGCTAGGGTGAGACTGTCTCCACCACTGTAACAGAATCAGACCCAAGTGTTGTGCCATTTTTTAGGGTTATCACATCTCTCAGTACAAAGCAATAAAAATGGCCATTTTTAGATTCGTAGAGATTTACAGCACAGAAAGAGACCTTTGAGCCCATTGTGTCTACATCAGTCAATAAGCACCTCTATATTTGAATCCCATTTGCCAGCACTTGGTCTGTAGCCTTGTATGCTATTGTAAATGCTTCTTAAATGTATGTGAGGGTTCCTGGCACTTTCATCCTTTCAGGCAGTGAGTTCCAGAATCCCTCTGCCCTTTGGGTGAAAATGTTTCCCCTCAAATTCTCTGCAAAACCCCTGCCCCATGGTTATTGACCTCTCTACAAAAGGGGAGCATGTCTTCCTATCTACCCGATCTATATCCTTCATAATTTTGTACAGCTCAATGAGGTCCCCCTCAGCTGTCTCTGCTCTGAGGAAAACAACCCCAATCTAAATAACCACTCAACATGTCTGAAAATCTCCAGCACAGGCAACATTCTGGTGGATCACCTCTGCAGCCTCCCCAATGCAATCACATCTTTCCTACAGTGTGGCGACAAGAACTGCACACAGTACTCTAGCCGTGGTCTAACGAGTGTTTTATACAGCTCCACCATTACCTCCCTGCTCTTATATTCTGTGCCTCGACTAATAAAGGCAAGTATCTCATATGCCTTCATTTTTTAAAATTTAGAGTACCCAATTCATCTTTTCCAATTAAGGGACAATTTAGCGTGGCCAATCCACCTACCCTGCACATCTTTGGGTTGTGGGGGCGAAACCCACACAATCACAGGGAGAATGTGCAAACTCCACACAGACAGTGACCCAGAGCCGGGATCGAACCTGGGACCTCGGTGCCGTGAGGCAGCAGTGCTAACAACCATGTTGCCCTCTTATGCCTTCTTAACCACCTCATCTATATATTTATTGTTCTGCTAACCCTTCGGTAAAAGGTACATTCTTTAATTAGTTCTCGGAATGTAGACACTGCTTGCAGATTTTTTGTTTATTGTCCATTTAGTTGCCCCTTGAGAAGTTGGCAAGGAACCTTCCTCTAGAATCTCTGCAACCCAGGGAGGAAGGTGCTCCCACAGTGCTGCCAGACAGGGAGTTCCAGCATTTTCATCCACGGACGCCGAAGAAACAGCAATGCATGTCCGGATCAGGATGGGATGGTGGCGTTCGCATGTGCCCGTTCCTCTTGTCATTCCAGGTTGTGAAGGTCATGGCTTGGGAAGGTGCTGCCGAAGGAGCCTTGGCGAGTTGCTGCAGTGCATCTTGTAGATGGAAGGCGCTGCTGTCACCGCGCTTCAATGTCAGCCTGCAATAAAAAAGAATCATTTTTTAATTTTCGAAGCAGTATTTGATTGAAAGATTTACAATATGACAAAACGGATGGGTGATCAGAGGACATGGAAAATGTGATAATTCTACATTTATAGGGTCAGTGTCAATTGTTTTTGAAACAGGTAATTGGACAATTCCCCAGCAGACTGGAAAATGACATACCATTGAAAAACTGAGAACTGGAAGTTCACAGATAAATCAATTATTCAAAACAAAATTACAGACTTATTAAACAATATTGTTTATCCCGGTTCTGGGTCACTGTCCGTGTGCAGCCTGAACATTCTCCCTGTGTTTGCATGGGTTTCGCCCCCACTACCCAAAGCTTATTTGTTACATTTTAATAATTTATTATCTTTATTACATAGAATCCCTGCAGTGCAGAAATAAGCCATTCAGTCCATTGAGTCTGCACCGACCCTCTGAAAGAGCCCCCTACCTGAACCCATTCTCCTGCTCCATCCTCGTAACCCCACCTAACCTGCACATCTTGGGACACTAAGGGCAATTTTGCATGGCCAGTCCACCTAACCTGCACACCTTTGGACTGTGGGAGGAAACCGGAGCACCCGGAGGAAACCCACGCAGACACGGGGAGGACGTACACACTCCACACAGTCAGTCACGCAAGGCCGGAATCAAAACCAGGTCCCTGGCGCTGTGAGGCAGCAGTGCTAACCACCGGGACTGTATTATTTATTTCATTTATGCACATTTACGATGGGCCCAGTCATTCAGAAATCTTCATAATCTAGCAAAACATGAGTTCAAGTCAGAACTAAAACTGGAAATCAAATGTTGGTGTAATTAAAAGTGAAGTTATTAATGTTGGTACAAAGACCTAAGCTATTTAGTAATGTTCTTTGGGGGATATGGTGATTCGAGACACTGGAGACTTACAGTAACAACAAAGGGGGTTGATAAACAGTCGGCAAAGGCAACTATATCCAGGCACAGAGCAACGGTGGAGAGGTCTTGATTCCCTGTGTAATTCCTGTACGAGGGGTTCCCTCGTTGGGGGTGGAATGACAATTCGATGACAATTCGAGAGCCCCAAAATATTACTCCATCCTTGCAGGCTAATTGATCCCTGTGGGTTAAGCAGGCCCTTAACTGTTCAGACTTCTATTGGTGTCAATCTGCGTGTATCAACCGTTTCACTTGAGATAATATCACATCTCGCTGGGTCCAACTTCGTGTGTGTCGGGACGACATCAGCAAAGTGTCTGAGCGGTTCAGCGCCAAGATGATTTCTTGGGGTGTTGGCGGTGGTGCCAAGTTCTTTGGCAAGGGGAGTCAACTCAATGTGTCCGTATTGGAGATTTGGGTGCCAAAGCTTGTGTTGGAAAGTGTAGTTGTAAGCTGCTGGCAGCAAGGCCCAACGCTGCACCCTAGTGGAGCCAATTGGGAGTATTAGCTTGTCCTCTCTCAAAAGACCCAATCACGTCTTATGGTTGGTTATTGTCACGACTCACCATCTGAAAATGTACCGGTGGCAAAGTTGACAGTTAGTCCGTCCTTTTTCATTTGGGCTTAATTTCACCCAGCTTCTGAGAGAGTCCTTGAGGCAAAGGCAATTGGCCGTTCTGATCAGCCCTCCATATTCTGGGATAGAACTGCTCCTATCCCGTTTGAACAAACAAAGAACAAAGAAAAGTACAGCACAGGAACAGGCCCTTCGGCCTCCAAGCCTGCGCCGACCATGCTGCCTGACTAAACTACAATCTTCTACACTTCCTGGGTCCGTATCCCTCTATTCCCATCCTATTCATGTATTTGTCAAGATGCCCCTTAAATGTCACTATCGTCCCTGCTTCCACCACCTCCTCCGGTAGCGAGTTCCAGGTACCCACTACCCTCTGTGTAAAAAACTTGCCTCGTACATCTACTCTGAACCTTGCCCCTCTCACCTTAAACCTATGCCCCCTAATAATTGACCCCTCTGCCCTGAGGAAAAGCCTCTGACTATCCACTCTGTCTATGCCCCTCATAATTTTGTAGACCTCTATCAGGTCGCCCCTCAACCTCCTTCGTTCCAGTGAGAACAAACCAAGTTTATTCAACCGCTCCTCATAGCTAATGCCCTCCATACCAGGCAACATCCTGGTAAATCTCTTCTGCACCCTCTCTAAAGCCTCCACATCCTTCTGGTAGTGTGGTGACCAGAATTGAACACTATACTCCAAGTGTGGCCTAACTAAGGTTCTATACAGCTGCAACATGACTTGCCAATTCTTGTACTCAATGCTCCGGCCAATGAAGGCAACCACGCCGTATGCCTTCTTGACTACCTTCTCCACCTGTGTTGCCCCTTTCAGTGACCTGTGGACCTGTACTCCTCGATCTCTCTGACTTTCAATACTCTTGAGGGTTCTACCATTCACTGTATATTCCCTACCTGCATTAGACCTTCCAAAATGCATTACCTCACATTTGTCCGGATTGAACTCCATCTGCCATCTCTCCGCCCAAGTCTCCAAACAATCTAAATCCTGCTGTATCCTCTGACAGTCCTCATCGCTATCCGCAATTCCACCAACCGTTGTGTCGTCTGCAAACTTACTAATCAGACCAGTTACATTTTCCTCCAAATCATTGATATATACTACAAACAGCGAAGGTCCCAGCACTGATCCCTGTGGAACACCACTGGTCACAGCCCTCCAATTAGAAAAGCATCCTTCCATTGCTACTCTCTGCCTTCTATGACCTAGCCAGTTCTGTATCCACCTTGCCAGCTCACCCCTGATTCCGTGTGACTTCACCTTTTGTACTAGTCTACCATGAGGGACCTTGTCAAAGGCCTTACTGAAGTCCATATAGACAACATCCACTGCCCTACCTGCATCAATCATCTTTGTGACCTCCTCGAAAAACTCTATCAAGTTAATGAGACACGATCTCCCCTTCATAAAAACCGTGCTGCCTCTCGCTAATGCGTCCATTTGCTTCCAAATGGGAGTAGATCCTGTCTCAAAGAATTCTCTCCAGTAATTTCCCTATCACTGACGTAAAGCTCACCGGCCTGTAGTTCCCTGGATTATCCTTGCTACCCTTCTTAAACAGAGGAACAGCATTGGCTATTCTCCAGTCCTCCGGGTCATCACCTGAAGACAGTGAGGATCCAAAGATTTCTGTCAAGGCCTCAGCAATTTCCTCTCCAGCCTCCTTCAGTATTCTGGGGTAGAGCCCATCGGGCCCTGGGGACTTATCTACCTTAATATTTTTTAAGACCCCCAACACCTCGTCTTTTTGGATCTCAATGTGACTCAGGCTATCTACACACCCTTCTCCAGACTCAACATCTACCAATTCCTTCTCTTTGGTGAATACTGATGCAAAGTATTCATTTAGTACCTCGCCCATTTCCTCTGGCTCCACACATAGATTCCCTTGCCTATCCTTCAGAGGGACACCCTTTCCCTGGCTACCCTCTTGCTTTTTATGTACGTGTAAAAAGCCTTGGGATTTTCCTTAACCCGATTTGCTTATGACTTTTCGTGACCCCTTCTAGCCCTCCTGACTCCTTGCTTAAGTTCCTTCCTACTTTCCTTATATTCCACACAGGCTTCGTCTGTTCCCAGCCTTTTAGCCCTGACAAATGCCTCCTTTTTCTTTTTGACGAGGCCTACAATATCCCTCGTTATCCAAGGTTCCCGAAAATTGCCGTATTTATCCTTCTTCCGCACAGGAACATGCCGGTCCTGAATTCCTTTCAACTGACACTTGAAAGCCTCCCACATGTCAGATGTTGATTTGCCCTCAAACATCCGCCCCCAATCTAGGTTCTTCAGTTCCCGCCTAATATTGTTATAATTAGCCTTCCCCCAATTTAGCACATTCATCCTAGGACCACTCTTATCCTTGTCCACCAGCACTTTAAAACTTACTGACTTGTGGTCACTGTTCCCGAAATGCTCCCCTACTGAAACTTCTACCACCTGGCCGGGCTCATTCCCCAATACCAGGTCCAGTACCGTCCCTTCCCTAGTTGGACTGTCTACATATTGTTTTAAGAAGCCCTCCTGGATGCTCCTTACAAACTCTGCCCCATCTAAGCCCCTGGCACTAAGTGAGTTCCAGTCAATATTGGGGAAGTTGAAGTCTCCCATCACCACAACCCTGTTGCTTTTACTCTTTTCCAAAATCTGTCTACCTATCTGCTCCTCTATCTCCCGCTGGCCATTGGGAGGCCTGTAGTAAACCCGCAATATTGTGACTGCACCCTTCTTATTCCTGATCTCTACCCATATAGCCTCACTGCCCTCTGAGGTGTCCTCCCGTATTCCCCCTAACCAGTAGCGCATCTCCGCCACCCCTTTTACGTCCCCCTCTATCCCGCCTGAAACATCTAAATCCTGGAACGTTTAGCTGCCAATCCTGCCCTTCCCTCAACCAGGTCTCTGTAATGGCAACAACATCATAGTTCCAAGTACTAATCCAAGCTCTAAGTTAATCTGCCTTACCCGTAATATTTCTTGCATTAAAACATATGCACTTCAGGCCACCAGACCAGCTGTGTTCAGCAACCTCTCCCTGTCTGCTCTGCCTCAGAGCCACACTGTCCCTATTCCCTAGTTCTCCCTCAATGCTCTCACCTTCTGACCTATTGCTCCCGTGCCCACCCCCCCTGCCATACTAGTTTAAACCCTCCCGTGTGACACTAGCAAACCTCGCGGCCAGGATATTTATGCCTCTCCAGTTTAGATGCAACCCGTCCTTATATAGGTCACACCTGCCCCGGAAGAGCTCCCAGTGGTCCAGATAACGGAAACCCTCCCTCCTACACCAGCTGTTTAGCCACGTGGTTAGCTGCTCTATCTTCCTATTTCTAGCCTCAGTGGCACATGGCACAGGGCGTAATCCCGAGATTACAACCCTCGAGGTCCTGTCTTTTAACTTTCTGCCTAGCTCCCTGAACTCCTGCTGCAGGACCTCATGCCCCTTCCTGCCTATGTCGTTAGTACCAATATGTACAACGACCTCTGCCTGTTTGCCCTCCCCCTTCAGGATGCCCTCTACCCATTCGGAGACATCCTGGACCCTGGCACCAGGGAGGCAACATACCATCCTGGAGTCTCTTTCACGTCCACAGAAGCGCCTCTCTGTGCACCTGACTATAGAGTCCCCTATTACTATTGCTCTTCTGCGCTTTGACCCTCCCTTCTGAACATCAGAGCCAGCCATGGTGCCACTGCTCTGGCTGCTGCTATTTCCCCCTGATAGGCTATCCCCCCCGACACTATCCAAAGGGGTATACCTGTTCGAGAGGGGGACAACCACAGGGGATTCCTGCACTGACTGCCTGCCCTTTCTGCTGGTCACCCATTTCTATGCCTGTACCTTGGGTGTGACCACATTTATATAACTGCGATCTATGACGCTTTCCGCCACCTGCATGCTCCTCAGTGCATCCAATTGCTGCTCCAACCGAACCATGCGGTCTGTGAGGACCTCCAGTTGGGTGCACTTTCAGCAGATGAAGCCATCCGGGATGCTGGAAACCTCCCGGACCTGCCGCATCTCACAGTCAGAGCACTGCACCCCTTAACATTGTGTCAATTAATTAGTAAATTAAAATTAAAAGTTAAACATTTTTTTTTTTCAAGTTACTGTTAACTATCTGTTTCCTAGCACTAGGTTTCTACTATAAATGTGAAAGCTAAATATAGAACTCTCCGATCTCTGGCTTAGATACCCCTCTAAATTATAATTAAGTAATTATGTTTAATTAATTACCAATGCTTAATTTTTTTAAATTTCGTGTAGATTCCCAACCAGCTACTCAGGTCACAGCTTTTCTGTGATGTCACTTCAGTTTCCCCCCCCCCACACACACACAATTTGAAAAGGTAAAAAATTTAAAACTGAGTAAAAATCACTTGCTTACCTTCTTACCTTCTGAGGGCCTTTGATGTTGTCAGGTTTTCTCCCTGACAGAGACTGCTCCTCCTCCTCCGAACGGCTCCCGAAACTAGGCTGCGATCTTTTTAAATCTCCGCTCCAACTCGCAGCTCCCACTCTTTTTAAATCTCCGCTCCGACTCGCAGCTCCCGCGCTTTTTAAATCTCCGCTCCGACTCGCAGCTCCCGTGCTTTTTAAATCTCCGCTCCGACTCGCAGCTCTGCGCTTTTAAAATCTCTGCTCCGACTCGCAGCTCCCGTGCTGTTTTCAAAGTCCCGGCTCTCTCTCCTCTGGCACTGTTTTCACTGTCCCGGCTCTCTCTCCTCCCGCGCTGTTTTCAATGTCCCGGCTCTCTCTCCTCCCGCGCTGTTTTCAATGTCCCGGCTCTCTCTACTCTCGCGCTGTTTTCAATGTCCCGGCTCTCTCTCCTCCCGCGCTGTTTTCAATGCCCCGGCTCTCTCTCCTCTTGCACTGTTTTCACTGTTCCGGCTCTCTCTCCTCCCGCGCTGTTTTCAATGTCCCGGCTCTCTCTCCTCTCGCGCTGTTTTCAATGTCCCGGCTCTCTCTCCTCTCGCGCTGTTTTCAATGTCCCGGCTCTCTCTCCTCTCGCGCTGTTTTCAATGTCCCGGCTCTCTCTCCTCTCGCGCTGTTTTCAATGTCCCGGCTCTCTCTCCTCTCGCGCTGTTTTCAATGTCTCGGCTCTCTCTCTCCTCTCGCGCTGTTTTCAATGTCCCGGCTCTCTCTCCTCCCGCGCAGTTTTCAATGTCCCGGCTCTCTCTCCTCCCGCGCTGTTTTCAATGTCCCGGCTCTCTCTCCTCCCGCGCTGTTTTCAATGTCCCGGCTCTCTCTCTTCTCCCGCGCTGTTTTCAATGTCCCGGCTCTCTCTCTCCTCCCGCGCTGTTTTCAATGTCCCGGCTCTCTCTCTTCTCCCATGCTGTTTTCGATGTCCCGGCTCTCTCTCCTCTCGCGCTGTTTTCAATGTCCCGGCTCTCTCTCCTCTCGCGCTGTTTTCAATGTCCCGGCTCTCTCTCCTCCCGCGCTGTTTTCAATGTCCCGGCTGTCTCTCCTCCCGGGCTGTTTTCACTGTTTGGTGACGCGTCGCAGGTGAGAACAATTGGCATACCTAGGTAGATATTAACGAAAAGGTTCTATGATTTCAGAGCTTGTTTTACCAAGCGGAAAGCTTCCTCTTGCTGCTCCCAACATTGCCAACGTAGTTGTTTCCTTAGCAACTGGCGTGGTGGTGCAAATGCCGTGCACATGTTTGGAATTAACCACCAGAGTAGTTCACAATTTCCAGGAAGGATTTCGGCTTGGCTACATTCCTGGGTAGTGGGATCCCTCGTATGGCTTTGACATTTTCTGTGAGTGTGTGTAGACCTACGGCATCCACTCGTAAACCCAAGTACATGACATCTGGAGCTTAGAAAGTACATTCCCAGTGTTGAAGGCAGATTCCCACATCTCTGAACTTCTTTAATACCCTCTCCAAACTTGTCATGTGTTTTTTGTGTGTGATTCCAGTGACTAAAATATCATCGAGGTATTGTGATTCCATCACCGAGGTAGACCATCACTTTTGGGATAACCTGAGGGAGGTTTTTCAAGGTACTCTGGAAAATAGCTCAGGCCGAGGAAATGCCGAAATGTCGCCTTGTGTACTGAAATAGGCCCTGATGTGCATTGATCGCGGCGACCTTTGAGCCTTTTCGTCTAATCCCAACTGCAGGTACGTATGACTGAGGTGCAGCTTGGAGTAGGTGAGGACTCTCGCCAGTTTGGTAAGGAGGTCCTCTATTTGGGGGATCTTCTTATTGATTGGTCTGGCTTCAGCATAGGAAAATGGACTGCCCACTCAGGAAGTTGTACTGGTTTAATTTTTCCCACTTCCTCTAATCGCTTCAGCTCAGTTGCGACCTTTGATGCAGGGGGTAAAGGACTGGGCTGGCACTAAAAACCTTGGTGTCAAGTCTGAATCGACATAGACTTTGACCTTCACTCCCTTGATCCAATCTAACTCATTGTGGAACACATCCTCATATCTTTGCAGAACGTCATGAAAACCTCCGTTTGAGATTTGAAAGATTTCCAGCCAATTTAGCTAAATTTGCTGTAACCAATCCCTTCCCGTCAGGCTTTGTGCGTGCCCTTCGACAACAATCTGGGCCTTTAGTTCTTTGTAAGCTACTGGCGTACTGGTGGTCGGTTGACAGTTTGGTCATCAAATTCAGGGTCTGAGCCCCTTCTCAAATCTAATAAAACGCTGCTCCCCTACATCCATAACCGATGCCCAGGTATCGATCTCCATCTTCAAGGGTTTCCCATTCACTTGCAGAATTATTTCCATTGGGGTTGTCTTATTTCCTTTAACGACATTCAAATGGGACATTGCGTGCTCCTCCTCAGAGTTCTTCTCCACTAGTTTCAGTGATGTCGTGGATTGTTGCTGCTGTATTTTTTACATCGGCACACACTCCGTCACATGGCAACAAGCCTGGATATGGCCTCTTTGATTGCAATGAAAACAGACAAACTCACGATAATGACAAGCTTTCTCTGGGTGATCTCCCACACATCGATAGCAATCCACGTCTGTCTTGGGCTGACGACCCATTCTTTTCCCGGTTCTCTGACTTTGATCCAGCCCCAAGGTTCTCTAATGTACCTGTTGATCTCGCCACGGCTATATTATCCCACAACTGATTCAGTTCCTATTCTGGCAATCTTTGGAACTCAGATGCACTTTGTTATCACACTCCATCGCCTGAGCTTCCTCAAATGCTTTATCTAACATGATATTTTTTCAGCCAGGAGTTTTTTCTGAATGCAGAAGTTGTTCATTCTGCACGCAAGACGGTCACGCAGTATATCGCGGAGCTGAACTCACAATGCTCAGCCATTTGGCAGAGCCTGGCTCTGAGGGTGGAGATGGACTCTTCTGAGCCCCAAACAGCACAGTTGAATTTGTATCGGATGATCGAGGGTCTGCGGTTATACTGTCCCTTGACCAATGTGGCTAACTGGTCAAAGATTTCTGAGCCTCTGGGGACATAAGATTTTTTATCACGTTGTAGATTTGAGGCCCACAAACCATCAAAAAGTATCACCTTCTGCATTTCTTCTCCTGCTATCTCATTCATTGTGAAGCAATAGCAGAGCCATTCGATGTATTGGCTCCAGTCTTTGACCCGCTGGTCGAACAGTTCTAACTTTCAGATCACTTCACTCACTACTGTCGATGGTTCCCGATTCCTGTCTGTCTTTGGAGGCTTCTTCCTCCCCCCCCTCCCCTCGAATCTCAAAGAGCTGAAGACTAACGATTGAACCGTTTGCCTCGTCGCCAATGTAGTGGCTCGGAACAACACACTGGAGACTTCCAGTGTCGACAAAGGGGATTTATGAACAGTCGGCAAAGGCAACGATACACAGGCATAGAGCAACGCTGGTTAGGTCTCGACTCTCCAGCTCTGGGGTCCACAGTGCCTTCCCCCTTCAAGGGGCCATGCCACCACAGGGAAGGAAACTGCTGTATTTACTCAGTCTAGCCTGCACATGATTTCAGTTTCCCATGAACGTGGTCGATTTCTTAACTGGCCACTCAGTTTGTGTGACGCTCTATGAGGTAAAAATAATGAGAGCTGCTTTTCCACAAGGGTTAAATAGCATCTCGCATGTTCTTATGTTCTCAGGGACAGCTAAGGAACAGACGACAAGTGGCAGCCTTTCCAGCCGCGTTCACACGCCAAGAAGAAACATACTAAAGAAATAGTTAGATGTGAGGAAACCAGCAGCCAGTTAACATTAAGCAGCTCTTTTCTGTCTGAAGCGCAAAGATTTCAGTGCAGGATGAGCACTGTGCCTGTTTGCTCTACATATGCATCATGGGTTTGCATGGTTGGTGGTCTTGTGTCTGTAAAGACAGCTGACAGCCAGTACTGGGTAGACACAGGAGACAAAAAAGAAGAGATGCTGTGTAATAAAGGAAAATTGAAGCCTCTGCAGATCAACATCGAACCACATTCAATGAGATTAGTCATTTTAAAAAAACAGTAATTAAAATACTTTTCTGTTTAAAATGGTGCGTTAAAAATAAAACCCACACCATTTACTTAAAGCTCAAGCGCCTTTCCAGCGGGTTTAGTGGATCTTAACACCTGGAAACACTGTTTGAAGCTTGGCAGGAAGCTCGGATTACCGTGTAAATGTGTTTTCCATCAAAATTAGAGTGGTGGGGGGGGGGAGGGTTGGGACAAGGAATTGCAGGTGATGGACAGCCATTTATAATCGTAGATGTTTCAAAAGTGGGAAAGGGACAAATCACAACCCCCTAAACATTCAAAATAAATGTTAGATAACTTTACAAAGTGCCCAGGGGTCCCAATGAGGGGCAATCCAGGTTTGTTTCTGCATTGGATTTTAACGCTCTGCTGGGTGTCAAACCCAGGTGACGTGCATGACTGCCGCCCTTGCTTCAGTCAGGAAAATGGTCAAGGCTTAACTCCAGATTTTCATAGTGACTGCCGCTCATGTTGGTTGCAATAATTCCAGCGGAGGTGATTCATGAAGACCCCCGCCTTCTCACTCTTGCCCCTCCATTGAGTTAAGTCACCACAAGTCAGCTCTCCCCCCTCAAAGGGGCTCACCTTGAGGTAAGTGTGGCGTACATCCTGTACCGTGAAGGTTTGGCCACCTGCCAATTTAGCATACAAATCCTCTATGCGTGGCATGGGGTACTGGACCAGTCTTGAGACCTTATTGACAGCAAGTTTATAATCCAGCAAAGGCGGAGTGATTTATCAGGTTTGAGGACGGGAACTACAGGTGCAGCCCGCTCCGCGAACTACACAGGCCGAATAGTTCTGAGTTTTTCCAAATGCTCAATCTCAGTTTCCACCTTCCGAAGCAATGAGTATGGACTGGCCATGCTCTGAAGTATTTCAGCATCATGCGGGGTCAACAGAGATTCCGTCTCTTGCTCTTTTAATTTTACCAAGGCCCTCTTCGAAGACCTCGGGGTATTTATTAATAATCTCGCACAATCCACTGGCTCTAAAATTAAACATTTCCAGCCAGTCCAGTCTGGTCTTCTGGAGCCAATCCCTGACCATGAGGCTTGGTCCTGACCATGGCAATGAGTGGGAGTTGGGCGGGCTGCTGTCTATAAGATACCAGGGTCATGGTGATTCCTATAATTCGTAAAGGTTCTCTCGTATATGTGGCTAGTGTGGCCCTTCTATCTCTCAGGCTTAAGGGCAGCCTTGTCTAGGTTGTGTCCTCCTGAAGCACTTACACCAATCCAGCGTCTGACACGTGGGGCTGGATTCTCTGCACTGCGACGTCGAAATCCAGTTTGACGTCACAATCGGGCCCAGTGCCGGTTCGGTGATTCTCCAGACACCGAAAAGCGGCCTCACTGGGGAGTACATCATGCCGCCGAGGACCATTGCCAGAGGCCCGCTCCGACATCCTCCGCCCCTGACCGGCCGAGTTCCCGACGGCGGGAACAAACCTGGTATTGCCGGTTGGGATACTCGCATGGCGGCTGCCGACTCAGCCCGCGGCCGCCCTGGTCGAGGGCGGGCCGATTGGAGGTCAGGGGGGCCTTGTAGGCGGCTGGGGAATGATTGTGCAGGGTTTGAGGGCCGGGGGCGCGACCAATCAGGGGATCTCTTTTCGGGTCCAGCTCCGTGGTTCGAAGCCGCCATGGAGCACGGCGCGGCCGCTGGAGGATGCCGCCGTGCGCATGCGCGGCCCCTGACCCGGAAGTGTGGGGGACCGCAATCTGCAGCAAAAGGTGCGAGATTGACATGGGGTCCCTGCTAGCCCCCTGCAGGGCTATGAATTCGTGCCCCTTTTTTCCAGGATTTTCAGGATAAAACTCTACCGTTTTATGCCGGCGTGGGGACATAGTCCCAATGATGGAGGGTCCAGCCCGTGATTTCCTCCGGAGAGATTTCCCAGGAAAATCTGGGAATTTAGACCATCAGGGCATCCCTACAGAATGTTGGGTCGATAATGGTGGGTGCACGTGGGTGTCGTTACCGGAAATGAAGGCTACTGCGAGGGCCCACCCCCCAACCAGAGGACGCTCCTGCCCGGCAGGGACAATGTTATCTCAATCGCCTTTTTCAAGTCAGGTTGTCCTCCATCAGCAATTTTTTTTGCGTTGTGACATTGTTAACCCCACACACCAGTCTATCGCCCAGCATCTCGGTCAGGAATTGGCCAAATTCGCAGTAATCTGACAACTTTTGCAATCTACTAAGGAATTCCGAAATGGGCTGCTCCAGCCATATTGAAATGGGAACATTGGAGGATAATTCATGACTTTGAGTCACAATGATTGCACACCAGACCCACAAGCTGGTCAGAAGTTTTACTGTCAGGTTCCGCTGGGTAAGTGATGCTTTTTATCGTGCTTAAGATCGAGGGCCCGCACATAGTTTGGAGGATTACCTTCTGCTTCTCAAGTCTTTCAATGCCGTTGGCGTGAAAGAAATAGTGCAGGCGCCCAGCATACTGGGCCCAGTCTTCTATGTTTGCATCGTACGGTTCAAGTTTGCCAAAGAAGGGCACTTAAGAGTGCTTCTTTTTCTCCTACAGGAGCGGAAACTATTATGACCCAAAGCCAACAATCATCCTCAATTCGGCTGGTGGAGCCCGGAGCAGCCCGTTACAGAATTCCTTAGTAGATTGCAGAAGTTGGCAGAGTATTGAGAATTTGGCCCATCACTGATCGAAATGCTACGCAATAGACTGGTGTATGGGGTTAACAATGTCACAATGCAAAGAACATTTTTGATGGAGCTCAACCTGTAGTTTTAAGGCTGCTTGGAGGTCCCATGTTTAACCCTCATCGCCAATGTAATACTTCCAGTGGAGTCCAGGCCAGAACTATAGGTCTATTCTAAAACAGGAATAAAGCCGCAGCCACGGCAGACAAAGCTAGTATCCCAGCCCGGGACCATCAGGAATGCCAGTACAGGTCTGGGACACAAAAGTTAAACTCCCACTATTGAGCCTCTATTGGGCGAGCCTCCTCCCACACAATACGAGAACTCATACTCTAAGAAACCCACAGGGAGATCATTCAACAATTCCCCATGATCTTCAAGAGGGCTGTAACATTGGTACTACCAGACATGGAATCAATTTGCACAGATGTTGGACTAAATGCCGTTCACATTTTAAATTGTAAATAAGGGTTTCTACTTCAGTGATCCAGCCATAGCCCAGTGATGCACAATGGAACATTCTGCAATGTCATTGTTTGATTTTTGAAATCAAAATGGTAAAAACACCAAGGTCTTAGGGATTAAGAATCTGCCAATGTGCTTCACCATCGTTCTTGGGGGTATTCACGCACAAAGCCCAGGATTACATCTACTGTTATATATGTGGGTTATTGTAGTTGTATGCAATGTCTCTTTCAGATCTGAGTCACATGACATTTCTGACATCATCGGCTACTTTGTGGGATTTGAGGGATTCTCGTGCTGACCTTGTACAGTATTCAATAATCCTCTGTTAATCTTGCATCAAACCCACGTGCTTTTGCAATCCTATTCCTTTTGTGCTGTTTGTCCAAAGATACAACAGTTTGCAAAAAGAAAACTTGCGATGAGAGAAGGACCAGAAGCTGGAGCAGAAAATGTTTCTTTTTCGAAAACCTTTGGAGTGGAGGAGCATCAACCGATCATTCGATCAACTGATTGGCAGAAGGTCAGAAATTCCTCGGATTGGAACCGACAAAGTTTTAGGGCAAGAATTCAAAGGTATTGATTTTAAAATGGCAATCCGAGGAGTCAGGGTGGCGGGCTCGCCACGTACTGCACAGTAAGACAAGCGAGCAGGGCAGAGAACAAAAGATTATCTTAACTTGGAAGAAGGTTAAAGCTGTTGCTAGTAAAAGCTGATGGACGTTAAAGCTATTACAAATCAGCAACATCTCTTGAATGAACTAGACCACTTATTTAAGCCAAGGGGGAAGAACATTCCAACATTGTTTAAAATGACGGGAAATGTTGTCTTGATGGGCTCTTTCGATATGGACTCAGAGAACTGGAAGTCATATTCACCGAGATTCCATTATTATACTCAAGCCAACAACATTTGGGACGAGATTAAGGTTCCTGGATTCTTCAGTACAATGGGAAGCAAAACTTTTAATTTGCAAAGAAGTTTGTTCAGCCAGAGGTCCCCGGAGATAAGCCATATAAATGATTGGTGAACATATTAGAAGATCATTATTCACCCAAGCCCTTGTTTATTGTGGAGAGGTTTCTTTTTCATTGACGGAATCAGTTAGAAGGTGAAAATATTCAGCATGCAGAAGAAAAGAATAACAATCACAATGAAACGCCAATGAAGGAGGTGAGTCACAGCATTTTGGGTAGTGCCAAAGTTGAATGGGCAACCTATTAAAATGGAGATCGATATGGGGGCTGTCTCCTTAATCCCTGAGACCATCAACGAATGGAAGCTTAATCACTTGCCTTTAAAGCATGAAGATATGGGGCGAGATCCCGTGTTCTCTGACGCTGATTTTGTAATCGGCGATCGGGCTTTTTACGATGGAATTGGGGCCGGCGCCTGTCTTTGCAGACTCCACCCCCTCCAAAACGCCATCATCGAGGGGTGCGCCGCACGCCATGGGGCCGGCCTCAGGAAGTCCTCCCTGATGCTCCGCCCCGGGGGGGGGGCTGGGGGGGGGGCTTCGGCGAGGTCTGGAGGGACTGGGTGGCGTGGCCAGGGGGTAGCCAGGGGGGCACTATCTGGCAAGTCGGGTCCATGCACGCCGGCGCCATGTTGTACGACGGGACTGCTGCAGGTCATTGGAATTTAACCAACCCCTGCAGATACAAACACCTTTATTCAGCATGAATCTAACTATAGGTTTCACACTTCCAGACACAGGAACCTACTTAAAAACATACTTTTTCAACACAAATATAAATCCCATAAAACCACCTTTGTTTTCCTAACACAGTACGAAAGTCTATAAAAGGTCTATGGCATATGCAATGAATATAAGGGTCATTCACAGAACAGAAACACAGAATCCCGACAGTACAGGAGGAGGCCATTTGGCCTATTGAGTCTGCACTGACCCTTGGAATGAGCACTCTACCAATATCCACTCCCATGTCCACCTGCCCGATCCCCGTAACCCCACAACCTAACCTGCACATCCCTGATCACTAAGGGGCAATTTATCATGGCCAATCAATCCACCCGACCTGTACATCTTGGGATTATGGGTGGAAACTAGAGCATCTGGGGGAAGCCCACTTAGACACCAGGAGAACCTACAAACTCCACACAGGCAGTGACCCAAGTCCAGAATTGATCCCGGGTCCCTGGCGCTGCGAGGCAGTAGTGCTAACCGCTGTGCCACCGTGCTGTCCCATTCATTCACTCTTCACAGAGAAATGAATTGTGTAGCCTATCATCCAAAGGATGATGGAGTATTCCCATATTGGAGGAGCCAATCTGATTAGTTATTGCATTGTGGACCTTGCTCTGCACAACTGGCTTCTGAATTTGCCCTCAAAGAAGTGCCTGCACATCCAGTTTATAACATGGACAACCTCGGCACGGCACTCAGACGTCACCCACCTGGTTATAGATACTGCCACCCACAACTGTAGATCTTTGAGGTTATTAAACACCATTATGCCATCACATGTAGCCTATAAATTGCTTAAACTCATAGATCTGAATGATATGCTGAGCCCACCAAGGAGGATGCCAGCTCCCCCCCCCCCTCGCCATTTAATGGTGGCTGGGGGCAGGATTCCTACCACTCAGGAACAGGAAGTCCCACCTCATAGTGTTGTGCTGTTCAATTAGAGGCCGGCAGCACTGGAGGACAGAGGAATGAGCCACAATATCAGGATTTGCGTATGCTACGAGCTCAAAGCCTGCAGCCATTCTAATGTAATGTCTTTATTCAACTGAATGTAACATAGCAGCCCCCGGACATTCCCTCGTGGCACAGGTCACACGACTGTCGCCAGCCAGGTAGGACAGGCTATAAAGATTGCATTTCACACTCAAACATCCCCCTTTCCATCAGAAACAAGCAACTTCTGATGGCGCAGCACACTATATCATGGTAATTAAGGCCTTATCTGACACTCCACAGTCCAAGGAGGCACTAACCTTATCCAATGCAGTACGGTCAGGCTGAGCTATGGAGGTAGAAACAACTTTTAATTGCGGGTACTGGAGAAACTGGGGAGAGTTACATAAAGGGATGACAGTGGATATACAATGACAAACATTCAAGAACGCATGGAGGAACTGCAGCAACTGTTCATTCCTGTCTGGCATAAAAGCAAAATGTGTAAGAGGGCCAATCCATGGCTCACAAAGGAAATTAGAAATAGTATCCGATCAAGGAAGAAGCATACAGATTGGCCAAGAAAAATAATAGGTCTGAGGATTGGGAGCAGTTTAGAATTCAGCAAAGATGGACCAAGGGATTGATTAAGAAAGGGAAAATACAGTACAAAAGTAAGCTTGCAGAGAAAATAAAGCCTGACACTCAGAGTTTCTATCGATATGTGAAGAAAAAGAGATTGGTAAAGACAAATGTGGCCCCCTACAGACAGAAGCAGGGGAATGTATAATGAGGGATAAAGAAATGGCTGAGTAATTGAATACATACTTTGGTTCTGTCTTCACAAATAAGGACACAAATCAGGTACCAGAAATGTTGGAGAATGAAAGCAATAAACAAAGAAATAACAGATGCATGTAGAAATGGTACAGCAGTTATCATGGGGGATTTTAATCTACATGTTGATTGGTTTAACCAGGTCGGTCAAGGCAGCCTCGAGGAGGAGTTTATAGAATGTATCCGCGATAGTTTCCTAGAACAGTATGTAATGGAACCTACGAGGGAACAAGCGGTCCTAGATCTGGTCCTGTGTAATGAAACAGGATTGATTCAGAATCTCATAGTTAGGGATCCTCTCGGAAGGAGCGATCACAATATGGTGGAATTTAAAATACAGATGGAGGGTGAGAAGGTAAAATCAAGCACTAGTGTTTTGTGCTTAAACAAAGGAGATTACAATGGGATGAGAGAAGAACTAGCTAAGGTAGACTGGGAGCAAAGACTTTATAGTGAAACAGTTGAGCAACAGTGGAGAACCTTCTAAGTGATTTTTCACAGTGCTCAACAAAGGTTTATACCAACAAAAAGGAAGGATGGTGAAAAGAGGGAAAATCGACCGTGGATATCTAAGGAAATAAGGGAGAGTATCAAATTGAAGGAAAAAACATACAAAGTAGCAAAGATCAGTGGGAGACTAGAGGACTGGGAAATCTTTAGGGGGCAACAGAAAGCTACTAAAAAAGCTATAAAGAAGAGTAAGATAGATTATGAGAATAAACTTGCTCAGAATATAAAAACAGATAGTAAAAGTTTCTACAAATGCATAAAAGAAAAAAGAGTGGCTAAGGTAAATATTGGTCCTTTAGAGGATGAGAAGGGAGATTTAATAATGGGAGATGAAGAAATGGCTGAGGAACTGAACAGGTTTTTTGGGTCGGTCTTCACAGTGGAAGACACAAATAACATGCCAGTGACTGATGGAAATGAGGCTATGACAGGTGAGGACCTTGAGAGGATTGTTATCACCAAGGAGGTAGTGATGGGCAAGCTAATGGGGCTAAAGGTAGACAAGTCTCCTGGCTCTGATGGAATGCATCCCAGAGTGCTAAAAGAGATGGCTAGGGAAATTGCAAATGCACTAGTGATAATTTACCAAAATTCACTCGACTCTAGGGTGGTCCCGGCGGATTGGAAATTAGCAAATGTGACACCACCGTTTAAAAAAGGAGGTAGGCAGAAAGCGGGTAAATATCGGCCAGTGAGCTTAACTTCGGTAGTCGGGAAGATGCTGGAATCTATCATCAAGGAAGAAATAGCGAGGCATCTGGATGGAAATTGTCCCATTGGGCAGACGCAGCATGGGTTCATAAAGGGCAGGTCGTGCCTAACTAATTTAGTGAAATTTTTTGAGGACATTACCAGTGCGGTAGATAACAGGGAGCCAATGGATGTGGTATATCTGGATTTCCAGAAAGCCTTTGACAAGGTGCCACACAAAAGGTTGTTGCATAAGATAAAGATGCATGGCATTAAGGGGAAAGTAGTAGCATGGATAGAGGATTGGTTAATTAATAGAAAGCAAAGAGTGGGGATTAATGGGTGTTTCTCTGGTTGGCAATCAGTAGCTAGTGGTGTCCCTCAGGGATCAGTGTTGGGCCCACAATTGTTCACAATTTACATAGATGATTTGGAGTTGGGGACCAAGGGCAATGTGTCCAAGTTTGCAGACGACACTAAGATAAGTGGTAAAGCAAAAAGTGCTGAGGATACTGGAAGTCTGCAGAGGGATTTGGATAGGCTAAGTGAATGGGCTAGGGTCTGGCAGATGGAATACAATGTTGACAAATGTGAGGTTATCCATTTTGGTAGGAATAACAGCAAAAGGGATTATTATTTAAATGATAAAATATTAAAACATGCTGCTGTGCAGAGAGACCTGGGTGTGCTACTGCATGAGTCGCAAAAAGTTGGTTTACAGGTGCAACAGGTGATTCAGAAGGCAAATGGAATTTTGTCCTTCATTGCTAGAGGGATGGAGTTTAAGACTAGGGAGGTTATGCTGCAATTGTATAAGGTGTTAGTGAGGCCACACCTGGAGTATTGTGTTCAGTTTTGGTCTCCTTACTTGAGAAAGGATGTATTGGCACTGGAGGGTGTGCAGAGGAGATTCACTAGGTTCATCCCAGAGCTGAAGGGGTTGGATTACGAGGAGAGGTTGAGTAGACTGGGACTGTACTCGTTGGAATTTAGAAGGATGAGGGGAGATCTTATAGAAACATATAAGATTATGAAGGGAATAGATAGGATAGATGCGGGCAGGTTGTTTCCACTGGCGGGTGAAAGCAGAACTAGGGGGCATAGCCTCAAAATAAGGGGAAGTAGATTTAGGACTGAGTTTAGGAGGAACTTCTTCACCCAAAGGGTTGTGAATCTATGGAATTCCTTGCCCAGTGAAGCAGTAGAGGCTCCTTCATTAAATGTTTTTAAGATAAAGATAGATAGTTTTTTGAAGAATAAAGGGATTAAGGGTTATGGTGTTCGGGCCAGAAAGTGGAGCTGAGTCCACAAAAGATCAGCCATGATCTCATTGAATGGTGGAGCAGGCTCGAGGGGCCAGATGGCCTACTCCTGCTCCTAGTTCTTATGTTCTTATGTTTAGTGAGAGGGAAGAACTGAGGGAGATCGGTATTAGGAGAGAAATGGTGCTGGGAAAATTGATGGGATTGAAGGCGGATAAATCCCCAGGGCCTGATAATCTGCATCCCAAGTGTTTAAGGAGGTGGCTCTAGAAATAGTGGATGTATTGGTGGTCATCTTCCGGGATTCTATAGACTCTGGAACAGTCTCTGTAGATTGGAGGGTAGCTAATGTCAGTCCAATATTCAAAAAGGGAGGTAGAGAGAAAACAGGGAATTATAGACCAATGAGCCGAACATTGTTAGTGGGGAAAATTCTTGAATCCAGTGTCAAGGACTTTATAGCGGAACATTTAGAAAGCAGTGGCAGGATCAGAGTCAGCATGGATTTATGAAGGGGAAATCGTGCTTGACAAATCTGTTGGAATTCTTGACGGTGTAACCAGTACAATTGACAAGGGGGAGCCAGTCGATGTGGTATACTTGGACCTTCAGAAGGCGTTTGACAAAGTCCCGCATAAGAGATTATTGTGCAAAATTAAAGCGCATGGGATTGGGGGAAGCGTATTGAGATGGATAGAAAACTAATTGTGGGCGGGGTTCCCCTTGCAATGTCCCACAAAATTGCGTTGAATCCTGCGAGGCATTGAGAGCCAGCTAGATCCTGGGAGTGGGTCTCCCGGCTTTCAATGGCCACCATGGCTGTGCCGTGGTGAGCTGCTTTACTGACGCAGCGTGGCCATTAGATCATGTACTAAGTGTAATTTTGGGCGAGAATGGTGGGATGATTCCTGCCGGATGGATGGGCGCGATCTAGATCGCTATTCACCAACACTTGACAGCACTAAATGATCCCCCACACGCTGAGCCGGAATCCCAGGTGTCTGACTCACCTGACCCGGAGGCTCTGCTGTTCACTGAAAACAAGGAGACACAGCATTCAAAGGCTCAGCAGTCACACGCAGTCCGGCCAGGGGCATGGCAGCACGGAGACCTGTTCATTGCTTTCTAGACTCAGACCTGGCCAGGCTTCGGAACACCATGAAGGAGGGATGGGGTACCCTGTACTCCCGAGGGTGTAGGAGACCTAGAGCACTGTGACAAATGCCGCCTGGAATCAGTGGCAGCTGCAGTTAGTGCCGGCAGCATGACAAGGAGGACCAGTGTACAATGTAGGAAGATGAATGTCTTCCGCCTACAAGGGTAAATTACCACCTCTCTCCTCCTGGCGTCAGTCCTACCTGCCACCCCTCAGGCACTGGAGCCCATCCTGCTCCCTTCCACCAAGGAGACTCGGGAAGTCTCCCGTGCTTCTGACCTCGTCCCGCCTCCACATCTGATGTACATTATGGGGAGACGCCTAGACGGAGCACACTGGACCATGGAAGGTTAAGACTTTATAGGAGCTCTGAGTGGGCTCTGGTGAGGTCAGTAATCATAATTAGGGGAAGCATAATGTCACATGAAACATTCACTATTGAAATGTCGCTGCTGTTACATGCAACTCATCTGTCATTGAAAGCTTGTCAATACATATCTCTCTCCCCAGATGGACTTGCATCCTCGAACAGGCCCCCCAGGAGATACCACCAGTGAGAGCCCATGAAACCCAGAGTGACAGACATCCTGGAATGCAATCACCATCAGTCACTGGACACAAATGTTCCCACCCTCTGCTCCCACCCCCCTCCCCAGCCCATTTCCCCCCCAAGCCCCACCCAACATGGGCCAAAACAAACACCCCCGACACACATTCAGATATGAGGGTGGGTGTCAGTACGCTGTCAGGACTTAGTCAGAACCTGAGGAAAACCATAGCTCTCCTCGTAGTGAGTGGTCATCACCCTCACACCATGAATGATGACCCATTCGCAGTGTGACAGGCCCATCACCCTGGTGTGATGTAGGCCTTGGTGGTGGGGGGGGGTTTGGGGGAGGGGGAAGAAGGTGATCAGGGAAAGGAGATAGGGTGATGAGGGAAGGGGGAGAAGGGTGTTTGGGGAAGGGGGAAACAGGGTGATCGGGGAAGGGGGAAAAGGTGGTCAGGGAAAGGACAGTGCGATGTGGAGGATGTTGAGCTGATGGACAGAGAATCTCCGATCATGCAAATATGATGCACCCTGGTCCTCATGGCATGTCAGACCCTTGCCAATGCCTGTTCTCCACCCTCTGGATCCTCCTTGAGCTCGTCCTCAACAACCTCCTGGTCCTTCCCCTCTTCAGATGAAGCCTCCTCCTCCTCTGCAAACAGTAATTCACCCCGCGGGGCTGTGCCAGGTTTTGGAGAGCACAGCAGGCCACAACAAAGCGGGGGTTGTGCTGCAACACACTGCCAGAGCGGTCCAGGCAGCGGGAGCATATTTTTAGCAGCCTGATGCACTGCTCAATGACAGTCCGTGTGGCAGCTTGGGACTCAATGTAGCGGGATTCCGCTTGGTCTGGAGCCTTGCTATGACATCATCAGTCATGTTGTCAGTGGGTGTTCCTTGTCTCCTACGAGCCAATCTGTCAGCCTGGGGCCGTCCTCAAAAACCCTGGATGTACCTGTCATGCACACTTCCAGGAAAGCGCACAAACGTGCATGAGCAGAAGAAAGTGGTTGCACACGATCTGTACATTCATGGAGTGGAACCCCTTCCTGTGCTCGCAGGGAATACAGAACAGTGGATGTACTTCTGATGCTGTATAAGGCTCTTGTCAGAACCCATTTGGAGTATTGTCAGCAATTTTGGGCCCCGTATCTAAGGAAGGATGGGCTGGCCGTGGAAAGAGTCCAGAGAAGGTTCACAAGAATGATCCCTGGAATGAAGAGCTTGTCGTATGAGGAACGGTTGAGGACTCTGGGTCTGCACTCGGAGTTTCGAAGGATGGAGGGAGATCTTATTGAATCCTACAGGATACTGCGAGGCCTGGATAGAGAGGACGTGGAGAGGATGTTTCGACTTGTCAGAAAAACTAGAAGCAGAGGACACAATCTCAGACTAAAGGGACGATTCTTCAAAACAGAGATGAGGAGGAATTTCTTCAGCCAGAGGGTGGTGAACCTGTGGAACTCTTTGCCGCAGAAGGCTGTGGAGGCCAATTCACTGAGTGTCTTTAAGACAGAGATAGATAGGTTCCTGATTAATAAGGGGATCAGGGGTTATGGGGAGAAGGCAGGAGAATGGGGCTGAGAAAAATATCAGCCATGATTGAATGGCGGAGCAGACTCGATGCGCCGAGTGGCCTAATTCTGCTCCTATGTCTTATAGTCTTATGGTCTTATGGATGCCATCGATGACCCCCTGAACCTGGGGGGTCCAAAAGGTCGGCTGGTGGACAAAAGTGAGTCCTGGGAACAAAAATTTGAAAAACACTTCTCTAGACCCCAGACCACTAACAGCAACATCAGAGATGTCACGCTCATCTCTGTTCCATCCATCCAGATAGTTACCCTTTAGCCGTGAGAGGGTCCTCGGTGGTGGGTGCTTGCTCTTTGATGTATGAGCATTGCAAACTGCTCTATAGTGCTAATGCACCTAGGGTACAGACATGCAGTTCAGGCACCAGAGGTAGTGGGACATCCAGTCCAGAAAACTTCCTCGCAGACTGGCACCAGACCTTTTGAGGAGGCACTTCAGAGTTTGAAGGTCGTCAAGTGCTGTTGCAATTAACAAGGCTAATCTCTTCTTTGAGCTAGCCTTCAGCTGTCAAGCGAGAGACTCACTGTCAATGGGGGGAAATGCGAATACCCAAGTTCTAACAGATAAAAGAAGTCATACTGCAACATTGAAACCACAGGGTCTATTGAAACTTCAAGGGGAGTGAAATGAACTTTGAACAAGTAAGGACAAAGGGGAAAATTCTTGAGGGATAAAATGGAATTTCAGGTGACAAGCTTCAGCATGGCTCTGTCCTGTGAGAGTTTTGGACAGGCCGGCTGCAGCTGTTTGCCCTGTTATGGGATTTCACAAGACATGAAAATAGCTTCAATGCTTCACATTCCCCCCCTACCCCCTCTCCTCCCACCCAAGCCCAGGGGTAACCCCTGACCTGGCACTCTCCAGCTCTCCAATAGCTAGTCCCCTTTTCAGGACCCCTCCCCCCCCCCCCCCCCCCCCCAGCACCAGTTATGGCGCCTTTGAGCTGCATGGAGGCAATTGGAGAGGGCCACTCACCCCCTTGCTCCCCCTCAGTGTACCTGGCGCCTGGTCCCTTCTTTTGTGGAGCAGTAACAAGTGATACCTTTCTGGGCAAGAGCCTGATTACGCTAGTAGGAGCTGGTCGAGAGAATGGCAAATTGTTTGACGTCCAGCGCGAACCCCATCTTGGGGCTCTCCCGCTGTTCTTCCGACATAGCGGGATCAGCGCCGGGCGAAACGCGGCCTGCGAATCACCCGCTTCATATCCTCTGTTACCCTTAATGTCAAGTATTTCTGTTTATTAATTATTTGTTATTCAAATGCTCTGTAATCCCATCTCTGAACTGATTATGTCTGCTAATGACTTGCATATCCAATGTTGAATTATTGATAATTATGGTTCTCAGTCAATAAATAATTGTAAGTGGGTGACTTGCCTGAATGGATCATTTGGCAAGAAAGTTTACATTATTCATTAAATGTCTTGTGGGTCTCCTAACTCAAGCTTGGGAAGGTAAATTTGCTTTCAGTGCAGACTGTTGCAAGCCAGACTCGGGCATCATTCACTTCCAGACACAAGTTGGGTGGTAAATGCCAGGTAACCTCTTATTAATTGGAGTCAAGGCTAAGGATTTAACAGGTTCCCTGGCACACATTTGTCACAAAACCGACCTCATTTTATTTTTCTTACACGGAGCCCTTCTTTGATCAAAGAAGCTATAAAACAACCTCTCAGTACTTAAGCTGGAAGTGGTGTTTGGAGGGATGGTTGCTCTGGCCCATGGCATGCAGTTTATTGATAATATTGCAGTATGAACCATTTTAGCATCTCCAGCAACAGTTCTTGAATATGACTGCAACAAATCTCCGCTTTGCATTCCGTAAGGCAACTGAGTTCACATTCACTCTGTATACAATGACAGAAGAATATGTTGTTCGGGCTGGAAAAGAAAGGTGTGAGAGGAGGTTCATGTGGAGCAAAAGTGGTGATTTAGAGCAGTGGGGTTGAATGGTCTGTTTCTGTGCTGTAGAATGGCTGTAATAATACAAAGGGTCTTCCGCACTTTGCATGGCAGGACTGAAGTGGACACATTGTAATTCCAGATCCAATTATGTTAACATATTATTTTTTACTGGTGAGTTTGACATTCTTAACTATAGGCTCGGTGTGGTTTCAGAAATGCGCACACCAAAGGTGTGTGATCCGCTGGGAATTTGCAGCAAATCCTTCACCGGTATAAACTCAGGCCAGGTAATAAGCTGAAATAGGAGGAGATACCTGAAAGGAAAACCAAATCGAACAGCATGGTATGACATAATTACTGGAAGTTTAAAACTTTTAAACAACATTGTTCGCCTTTGAAGAGACTTCAGCCTTTAAAAATAATTTGACAAGGGGGGCTGGTTTAGCACAATGGGCTAAACAGCTGTCTTGTAATGCAAAAGGAGGCCAGCAGCGCGGGTTCAATTCCCGCACCGGCCTCCCCGAACAGGCGCCAGAATGTGGTGACTATGGGCTTTTCACAGTAACTTCATTGAAGCCTACTTGTGACAATGAGTGATGATTATTATTAAAATGGCATTGGTCATCCCCATTTTTGTTCCTGATCTCACCACAAGACATATCTCGCCATCCTCTGGAGCTGTGGTGGGAAACCTGTGACCCATCAGGATTCTGAGTATGGCCCACAAGACATTTTATTGACTGTTGCCCATGGGCAGGGTTGCCACATTCTGCTGATTTCCGTCTGCGTCGCCTTTTTCTTACCGGTACGACTAAAGTACGTAAAACACGGGCAAGTGAAGAGAGGTCCGTGCTGATTGCTCACGACATCGACTGTGAGAACCATGCGCTCACTCCCTCTGCATCCAAACAAAGTGGAAATATTTAGTTTGTTTTTACCATTTGAAGTTGATAGTTTTATTAACATGTGAATAATATATAGTTTTCTACAATCTATTATGAATTATTCGTAGCATTTGTAGCGTGGCACGGTAGCATAGTGGTTAGCACTGTTGCTTCACTGCGCCAGCGACCCGGGTTCGATTCCCGACTTGGGTCACTGTCTGTGAAGAGTCTGCACATTCTCCCCGTGTGTGCGTGGGTTTCCTCCGGCTGCTCCGCTTTCCTCCCACAGTCCAAAAATGTGCGGGTTAGGTGGATTGGTCACGCTAAATTGCCCCGTAGTGTCCAAAAAGCTAGGAGGGGTTGCTGGGTTACGGAGAGAGGGTGGAGGTGTGGGCTTAGTTAGGGTGCTCTTTCAGGGGCTAGTGTAGACTAGATGAGCCGAATGGCCTCCTTCTGCACTGTAAATTCTGTGATTCAGTGTGCACTAAACGTATTCAGTTTTATTCATTGGGTCATGGTTAGTGAACAAGCCCGATTTCAATCTGGTGACCCACCGAGATGAAGGGGGGGAGGACCACCTGTGTGGCCCTGGGCTGCCCAGTCACTGCTCTGGAGGTTTCTGTAGCACGGTAAAAGTGTAAACTTACAGTGGGGGCTGCCTTCACTGCATCTTGCGCAGCGTTGCTAAATCTAGGCTCTCGCTGCATTTGAATTCCTACCTTCCCAAATCACTTTGCAGAAATCATTCTGCTTTGACGTCTGGCAGCTTGTTGCCATACTGGAGCTCCTGACTTTCCTTTTCACATCTCTGATTTTGATTCCTCTCTGGCTCTTACACTGTGGATTCTATGCAAAGCCACACTCGGAGCTTTCACACTTCATGTAACAGTAATGAGATAGATGCGTTCTAATTACAACTGGGCCAGTTATATTAGAAACTCTTCTTATCATCGTCTGAAACCACAGCATTAGTTTGCACCTGGACGCTGTTGACACGTAACTTTATGTCACCGTAACTTCTCTCTCTCTCCGTTCCTTCAAACTGTTTATCCAATTTCCAGTACTGGGTGTTAATCTGATAATATTTATCTTTCAATTCACATCACAAAAATAAGTTAATCTAATTATTATCACCATGCTGTTTGCGATTAAAATTGCTCTGCATTCATCGTTTCTGATATGACAAAATTGAAAAGAACATACAGTGCAGAAGGAGGCCATTCGGCCCTTTGAGTCTGGACCGACCCACTTAAGCCCTCACTTCCACCCTATCCCCTTAACCCAATAATAACAACTCATAACCTTTTCTTGGTCACTGAGGGCAATTTACCATGGCCAATTCACCTAACCTGCACACCTTTGGACTGTGGGAGGAAACCGGAGCACCCGGAGGAAACCCACGCAGACACGGTGAGAACGTGCAGACTCCGCACAGACAGTGACCCAGCAGGGAATCAAACCTGGGACCCTGGCGTTGTGAATCACTTGTGCTACCGTGCTGCCCACAGTAGAAAAGAGGTATTTAACTGGCTGCAACACACCTCCGGCCATCCTGAGGTCGCTTTATAAATACAAATTCTGACTTGAATACCAAACTTAAATTTTCTTTTTGCAAACAAAAGAGCACCCCACCTGAACCCTCTCCCCAACCCCATCCCTGTAACCCAAGCCCGACCGAACCTGCACATCTTTGGACATTAAGGGGCAATTCTGTCTTGGCCAATCCACCTAACCTGCACATCTTTGGACTGTGGGAAGCGGGAGCACCCAGAGGAAATCCACATGGGCATGGGATGAAGGTGCAAACCTCACATGGACAGTCACCCAAGACTGGAATTGAACCCAGATCCCTGGCACTGTGAGGCAGCAGTGCTAACCACTGTGCGACCGTGTCGCCCTTCTTCTAACTAAATCCAAACACGCACAATTAAAAATGAATCTGGATGAGCCTGTCATACGGAGCTGGGAGGAATGTCTTGTGGTAAAAGCAGAAATGACTGATTCTGTCGCCGACTTGTTCTTGATATAAACGATTCTTATTTCAATTCTGTAATTGGCGAGTCAACACTGAACAGACCGGTTGCTAACTGCTTTAACAGTAAATTAACAAGAAAAGATCAACCTTTTCTATTAGCCTTACAAGGTCTCTGTAGGTGAATTGAAGTAAAGGTGGACGACTCCTTTTTACTGATGGATCACCACATTTTATTCGTGTCTACATGTAGTGAGTCGAGACAAATATGGATCGGTGTGAGGTGCTGCATTTTAGTAGGAAGGACAAGGCGGTTGGGAAAATAAGAGTCTAAATGGGATCGAGCAGCAGTGGCGTCAGTGGATACAGAGACACAAGTAGCTTACAGTCACAACACAGATTAAAAAGGATCTAAAAATTAAAACAAGCCTTTGGTCCATCCCCAAACAGGGCCCAGACTTCCTGTTGCTTGCCATTACAACTCACCGTCCTGGCTCTCACGTCGACATGTCTGTCCTTGGCCTGCTGCAATGTTCCAGTGAAGCTCAACGCAGACTGGAGGAACAACATCTCATCTTCCGATTAGGCGCGTTACAGCCTTCCGGACTTAAAATTGAGTTCAACAACTTCAGACTGTGAACTTTCTCCCCTACCTTCACCTCATTTTTATTTCTTCAATGTATTTTCATTCCTTCCATCGATCTGTTTTCCCTCACCATTGTCCCCCCTCCCTCCACCCCAGCCCACTTGGGTAATCTGTTCCCTGTTGCAGGTTGTCCTTTGACACATTGTTTACCTTTGTTCTGCCAATAACACATTCTGATCTCTTAATGTCCACGATCAGCAGCGTTACTGACATTGATCACCATCATTTATATTATCCATTGTCTTTCTGTCTGATACATTTTTGTCAATCTCCACCTATCACTGTCCTTCCATTCAGCCCCTCTCCTCCACTCTCCCCTTCCCCCCCAACAACTGTATAAATCTGATCCTATTTCCAGTTTTCTCTAGCTTTGACCAAGAGTCACCCAGACTCAAAACGTCAGCTCCCTTCTCCCTCTGCAACCTGCGGAGGTTGTGCAGCATTTTCTGTATTTGTTTCAGCTCAGGGGCAGTTTGGGGTGAACTAAAAATATTGGTCTTGCGTCCATTGAACAAAATTTTAAAATAACGAAGAGATCGTGGGCTTGATTATCTGATCATGCGGCTCTATCCGTAAGATGTGTCTCGTCTTACGATCAGAGAGTCGCCGCCGCCCCAGCACCGATCCTCCGCCCAGTGGGGGGGCGAGCAGCTGTACAGTATAAAGCCCCCGGCTTTACCTGCGGATACGACCGCAGAATGGGCAGGTCCGTGGCTGCGCATGTGCACGGCGGCGTCCTGCGGCGGCAGCACCGTGCAACATGGCGCCGGCCGCGTGCGTACCCGGTCTGCCATAAACTGCCCCCTTGCCACTCCCGGACCACCCCCCACCAGTCTCCCCAGCCCCCGCCGAATCCCCCCGGCCAGCGGAATGATTCCCCCACCGACTGTGCCGGCACTGGACTCCGTCCGCAGCCGCCACGAGATGTCCCTGAACGGTGTGAGCACACGCGGGCGACGCCATCGGGGACTCGGCACATTGGGGGCAGAGCATCGGGGGAGGGTCTGGAGCATCGCAAAAACGGCACCACCCCCGATTCTGCCGTAAAGGTGGATTCTCCGGCCGATCGCCGGACGCGATTTCAGCGTCGCCAATCAGGAAAGATTGAACAGCCCCGGTTTTGTCACTATCATACCCCAGGCTTGAGTGAGGATAATGTAGGCCCGAGGGTGGGCTGACAATTATGTATATAGAAGATGATGGCGAAGCGCGCAATGACCCCTCAATGCAAACGTCATTATTTATGCTCCAAACCCCAGCGAAACAAGGAACCTACAATGCACCTCAAAAACATTTTCATGGACCAAAATAACAAACACTTAATCAAACACGAAACAAGCACTTCGCAAGTATGGCTTTACAGGTATGAGCTATTGATTCAGTTCCAAGTGGGAAAAAAACAGTCCTTTCCGACCAACTCCCTTAACTCCTCGTCCTCATCATGTATCCATGAAACGGTTACGGAGCCTCTTTGTACCTTTGTACCATCATCTTCTTCACTCTGAGCTCACTAGGTCATCATTGACAAGGACGGTTTGTATCTCCCGACGCTCACTCATTGCCTTCCCTCTCTTGCTCGCTTGCTTGCGGCTCCGGGATAATCAGTGTCAAGAGTTCACACATCGGCTGAGGGACTCTGTTTGCTGACGGAGTCACATTATGCCCGGTTGCCCCAGTGTGTGCATGTGCCAGTGTGTGCCCGTCCCCCATTCTCCATCACCGTCTCTACACGCCGCCAAGTCTCACGCCCAGCCTCCTTCTCAAACATTCCCCAACAACGACATGTACCGGCCATTCACAGGCCAAACGTCCACCGAGGGTGGCCACAGGTTATTGTCATTGCGCCTGAAGCGCGGTGACGGGGATCTCCATCACAACCACTCATGAAACCAAGAGGCTGAAGTATGATCGGACAGAGTTCTTTAGACTGTGAAAGCGGCTTGATTATCTGATTCTGGGGCTGGGTCCCCAAGCCGGCGTGGGAGCGGTGGCTTTTTACGCCAAGAAAACTGCTGCAAAACAGCCACCGATTCCCCATTTTGCTGGGGGCTAGCATGCCAGCAGCGTAGAGCATCCAGTTCTAGCTGCCGATAAGCGCCAGAGAATTGCCGGGATCATGGTCGCGCATGCGCATGGTGGCGGCCTGCAGCGGCCACGCCGCCCATCATGGCAGATGGAGCACGTGGACCCAGCCCGCGGAACCGTCCCTCCCAGGGCAGCACGGTGGCGCAGTGGGTTAACCCTGCTGCCTCACGGTGCCGAGGTCCCAGGTTCGATCCCGGCTCTGGGTCATTGTCCGTGTGGAGTTTGCACACTCTCCCTGTGTTTGTGTGGGTTTCGCCCCCACAACCCAAAGATGTGCAGGCTAGGTGGATTGGTCACGCTTAAATTGCCCCTTAATTGGAAAAAATGAATTGGGTACTCTAAATTTACAACAAAAAAAAGAAATAGTCCCCCCCCTTTGGCCGGCTCGAGCGCCCCGGTCCACCCCCCCAATGTCCCTGGCCCTGAATAATGTCCCCCCTACTTGTGAACCGGCCCTCCCCAGACTGTGGCGGTGCTGGACTGAGTCCGCAGCCGCCACGCCGAGTTCCCGACAGGTGAGATCACATGCGGCCCATGCAGTCGTGGGCGGAGCATCGGGGGGCGGGCCTCAGGCAATGTCCTGAGGCCGTTGATACGTGGCGCGGCGTACCCCCAGAGTATGGCGCTTTGGAGGGGGCGGAGCATTGCGAAAGCGCCGCTCTGACGCCGGCTGCGGAATTCTCCGGCGCCAGTTTTCGGGCGGGGGTGGGGATTGCGCCGAGCCTGTCGGGGACCATTGGCAGCAGCACCCCCAGCAATTCTCCGGGCCCCGATGGGCCGAGCAGCCGCCCGTTTCCGGCCAGACCCGCCGACGTGAAATGGACATGGTCCATCCCGGCGGGACCTGGCTTGTCGGACGTCGAGTGGGACCCTCAGGGGGGCGCGGGGGGATCCGGCCCTGAGGGGGCCCCCCACAATGGCCCGGCCCGTGATCGGGGCCCACCGTTCTGCGGGCGGTCCTGTGCCATGGGAGCACTCTTTCCCTCCGCGCCGGCCTGTGTAAGCCTCGAGCACTGAACATCTCCGTTGGAAGCGCACAGATCGACTCCACAGCGAGACCACTGCACGACTCCACACAGAGAGCGATGAAAGACTCCACAGAGAGCTCCTTGACAGACTCCAAAATGGAAGCAACTAAAGATTCCAGAGTGAAGTCCATGCATGAACAAAATTATGAAGGTCCATCAACCTTATCTGAGCAACCAGCAGCAGACTATGAAAGTCTACCAAGCTCACATGAACATCAAAGAGACGATGAAAGTCTACCCAGCTTATTTGAGCCACCAAGAAGACACTGAATGTCTACCCACTGTATGTGAGACAAGTGACGAAGAAATCACAATTCCCAAACAAGATGTGCAAGATCACAGCGAGACTGACAGATCTAAGCTCGTATGTACAGAAGCACTCAACAATCAAAGCGTAACTATTCTTGAGTCCAGTGAGTCCATGTCAATTAAAACCTCATCTACTCTAACCTATCCACAAGAAAATTAAATCTTGAAGATTTTGACTCCAAAAGAGGAGCACCAAGAAATCAATGATGATTCAAGTGAACCAGCAATGACTCCAGAAGAGGAACACCAAAGAATTAAAGAGGAATCACACCAACCACAAAGGAGTGATGTCACCAAGATCAATGCAACATCAGATCATTCTCACAATCATCAAGAAGAAACGCTCAATGAAATCACCAGATACCACAAAGGACACTGACACAAATAACTTTGAGAATGATTCGAATTATCCACACGGAACAGTCATTGAGCGCAACAAGAACAACACCGGAAACTACAAGCACAACAACAAAGACTACAAGAACAACAACAAAAACAACAATGAGAAACATAACAAAGACAACAACACAACAACAAACATGACAAAAACACCAAGAACAACAACGAGAGCAACAAAAACAGAAACAACAAGCACGACAAAAACAACAACAAGTACGACAACAAAGACAGAAATGACAAAAACAACAACAATGAAACAACTCTGCACATGAAGGACAATGTAACAGCACAGCTCAAAACAATGGCAAGAGTGCAAACATACCATGGCATGACAACGAATCTCACAAACTCGCACTTGCTCCACTACAAACAAGCAAACCAGCTTTCAAGGCAAATGACATACAGAATCAATACCGCAAACACAGAAAAAAGTCCAGGTCAGACAACAAAGATGACATACAGGATTAATACCGCAAGCACAGGGAAACGTCCAGGTCAGACAACAAAGATGCCACACAGAATCGCAAACACAAGCACAGAAAAAAAAGTCTAAATCAGACAACAAAGTGATTCGACCATTCGAACACCTCATGATGACCTCTTGGTTACATAAACACAAGAACACTGACAACGTTCACAAAGAAATGACAACATCAACATCACCACTTCAACAACAGAAGAAGAAAGCAACTCAATTGAACAAATTCAATAAGTTTGGACTCTTAAATTTTTTAAATTAAGATTGGACTCGTAAATATTAATTGACACTGTATAATCATTACAACTTGTACATATCATCATTTATCGATCTGTTTTGTACAATTTACTTCAACAAAGTACAGAAAATATGTGAAAAGAAAAAAGGCGGGGTGTAGTGATATGCATCACTGTATATACACAAGGGGTTAAGGTAAATACACTACAACTAAGTAACCACTAGAGCGAGCACCAGCGATATATATATACATAGACAAACAGGAAGTAGCTTCTCTTCACAGGAACTGCAGCTGGTGAGCAGGACACAGACAGGCAGCTCAGATGTAACATAGTATAAGCGCTGGAGAGAGAATGAACTCAAAATAAAGCATCTACTTTAACTGTAAGACTACGAGCTTTATTCAGACACAAGGAATAGTACAGGGTCACCCATATGGCTGGTGGCTTTCTGCAGAACCAGGGGCCATGGTGGGTGGCTAATGGGGTGCGCCGCAAGATGGTTGTCTCGCAGGCTGCGCAATGACTGTCTGTACCTATGCACTGCTCCAATCCAGTTATGGGGGGGGGGGTCACTCCGGCCCCCCAACCCCATGGCCCATCCCCATTACCAACCCCGTGCCTGGCCTTTGCAGGACCACCCCCATCCCCAGCCAGCCTGGCAAGTGTCAGGATTGTCAGTCAGCACCTCTGCATGCCCTACTTCCTCTCGCTCCCTCATCAGCCACGGCACCTGTTACTCAATTTTTGAAAGCACAAGTGAACCTCGCCTTCGGGAATTCTCAGCAGCTGAGGTGGAGAATCGCGGAGGCCCTGGAGGACACCGGGTCGGGCCCCATTAATGATAAGCAAACCGCATTTACTGTACTTGCGCAGTGGATTGGGCCTCGGCCGAAGGGGAATCCCGACCATAATATCTCTTGGAGAATTAAATCTGCCCAGGTACTGCGTATCTCCTCCAAAATATGAAAGAAAATACGTTTCACAGTCATGGGGGAGTTCCTTTGAATCAGCCACAGGAGGCTGTTCTGCATGTGTTGTGTATGTTATTGCAGCTGTGCAGTCTGATTCAGTGATGATAACTGTTGTACAGTGTCAGATGTGACTCAGTGGGTAGCACTCTCGTCTCTGAGTCAGAGGCTGTGGGTTTAAGCTCACTCAGGAGACAAGACAGTCTCAGTGCCACATCGAGCGATTGGTGCCCTCGTGGAGCTGCCGTCTTTTCAATGAGATGTTTAAACCAAGGACTCTGACTTCCGAGGTGGACAGAGAAGATCTCACGGCGCTGCTTTGAAGAAGATCAGGGGAGTCCCCCTAATTCCCTGGCCACCAGCGTCACATAAAGCAGATTATCTGATCGCTGGCACATTGGGATGTTGCTGTGCACAATTTGACAGCTGTGTTTCGCACATTACAGCACTTACAAAAAAACATTTAATTGGCTGTCGAACACTTTGGGATGTTTTGTTATATTAATGCAAGTTTTTCTTTACCATTGACGTGCTGTAGACAGCATACTTTGTGTTTCAATGTTACACCGAACATTCAGGAAAAATGTCCCAATTTACTAGGGAAACAAATATTTACACTGGTAATATTTTCAGGGATTGTGACTGATTATTATTGAAGGTATCATTTTCCACCATCCTTCACTATTGCAAACGAATATACTTGTTAGAATCATTAATGGAGCACAGAGCTGGTGGGGTTCAACGGAGGATCAAAGGAAGCAGGACCTGCCCTTTAATTATCTTAACTTTGATTCAGCTATGGACATTATATATGCCTTGAAAACAACTATCGAGTTAGACTTGCATTGTGTCAAAAGGTTACGACTGCCTAACACACAGCGTGACTAAATTCATACATGGCCCTAATTAAGTGTGAATAATTAAGAGACGAGGGCAGAAGGAAATTATTTAGTGTCACAGAGTATGGTGCAGAGCTAATGACTGCTGCATCTGCAGTCTCCTCTCACATGCCACAACTCAGCAGGGAAGTCAAAACAGCAGCGGAATCCTGAGCACAACCGCTGTGGGACAAGAGTTGCTTTTTATCCGGGTTGGTTCTGGAGCAACATGAGAATGAGATGGCATACAGACGGGAGGAATAGGCTACGTAGCCCCTCAAAGCTGCAATTCAGTTCAGAGGTAGTCTGGGGACCGGTTTAGCTCAGTTGATTGGACAGCTGGTTCGTGATGCAGAGACAAGGCAGGCAATGTGGGTTCAATTCCTGTATTGGCTGAGGTTATTCATAAAAACTCACCTTATCCCTGACGTGAGGTGTGGTGATCCTCAGATAAAATCGCCACCCGTCAGTTCTCCCCCTTAAAGGGGAAAGTAGCCTATGGTTATCTGGGACTATAGTGACTTTACTCTGAACAAAATTTCTTTTGAATTTTACTTCACGGAAACTGGCTGTTTGGTCCATACAGGTGTTTAAAAACCCTACCAGCCTCCTGCCAACCTGCTTAACCTAAACACATCGACATTGTTTCCTCCCTCGTCTTTTTATCTAGCTCCTTCTTAAATGTATTGGTACCATTCACTGCAGCTACTCCTTGCGCTATGTTACAAATGTTACCCGTTGCAAATGTTACCCGTGGTCTGGATAAGCAGTCTGCTGTACGATGTTTGTGAAGGGATCCGATAGGGTAGACATTGATAGATGCTTCCATTTGTAAGGAAGTGGAGAACTGGAGGATCGTAAATATAAGATAGTCACCAACAAATCCAGTGGGGAATTCAAGAGGAACTTCCTTATCCAGCGAGTAGTGGGAATGATGAGGAACCTGTCACCGCGTTGGCTGGTTGAGGCTGATAGGATTTAAAGGGAATTTCGATAAACACAAGAGGTATCTGCTGATAGGGTGAGATGTAGTAATGTGAGTCAGGCCTAGTGTGGGACATAAATCCCGGCATGGACCAATTGGGCTGATTGGCACATTTCTGTGTGGTAGAGTACGGGCAACATTCCTTGGATGAAGACGTTTCTGACCCAGTAACCCAAAGAGTCTTAGCATTCATGTCGAGAGGTCTAGAATACAAGACTTGATATGTGCTTCTGAGGCTATATAAGGCTCTAGTCAGACCCCATTTGGAGTATGTCAGCAGTTTTGAGCCCCGTATCTAAGGAATGATGTTCTGGCCTTGGAAAGGGTCCAGAGGAGGTTCACAAGAATGATCCCTGGAATGAAGAACTTGTCATATGAGGAACGCTTGAGGACTCTGGGTCTGTACTCGTTGGAGTTTCAAAGGATGGCGGGAGATCTTATTGAAACTTACAGGATACTGCGAGGCCTGGATAGAGAGGATGTGGAGAGGATGTTTCCACTTGTAGGAAAAACTAGAAGCAGAGAACACAATCTCAGACTAAAGGGACGATCCTTTAAAACAGAGATGAGGAGGAATTTCTTCAGCCAGAGGGTGGTGAATCTGTGGAACTCTTTGCTGCAGAAGGCTGTGGAGGCCAAATCACTGAATGTCTTTAAGACAGAGATAGATTGGCTCTTAATTAATAAGGGGATCAGGGTTTATGGGGAGAAGGCAGGAGAATGGGGATGAGAAAAATGTCAGCCATGATTGAATGGTGGAGTAGACTCGATGGGCCGAGTGGCCTAATTCTGCTCCTAAGGCCTTGGCCTTATGGAATGCAAAGCTGGCAATCACTGCAACCCCACAGCATTTAACGCTCCAAAGAATGTTAGTTGGCTGGAGATGAGACTCCCGTCTGCCCCTCACTCAGGTAGAAGTCCCACCTCAGAGAGCTGCTAGCCAATCTGATTTGCTGAAGCCAACAGCAGCATTGTCCAGGAATGTGACAACAAGCACTCCCCAGAATCACAGACCCAGTCCAGAACCGGGAATGTGTGGCGGGGTCTCACAGCAGGGAGAAAGAGAGGTCGGGGGTCTTTATGGAGAGGGTCAGACGCTGGGGAAGGGGGCAGGTGGTAGAATCCAAGGCGGAAGACCTCAGTGGAGGATGTGCCTCCCTGACCGAGCAGGGTGACCAAGCGGGCATCCCCACACCCACCTCCTGCAAATCTCCAAATTGAGGCCAGGTGGCAGCTGCCCTTTAGTGGCCAAGTATTAGGCCCTCACACAATTGGGGTGTCTCGATTGGGGTGAGAGTGGTGGGCCGCCCTGGGTCTTGCATCCCCACGTAAAATTGAGGCGTGACAAAAGGGTGGGGTGGGGGGGGGTGACAAAAAGGACACCGGGGAATTTTACAGGCCCTCCTGCCTGCAAACCCACCAGTGTTTAACCGGTGAAATTCTGTCCTGTGTCACTTCAGGCTGAACCTGTGTACCAGCATCATAAGGATGATGATATTTCAGAGAATGAGCAGCTCCATTTCTACTGTCACAATCATCTTCATTTCAATTCACAGGGGGATTTGGGTTAGTGGACTCTGTGCCAAGAGGTGGGTATTGAGGGACATGGGGTGGGGGCGGGGGCCGGGGGAGGGGCTAGTTTGCGAAATCAGAATCAGGTTTTAATAACGGCAGTCCGAATCTGAGTCACGGTAATGTTGCGCTGACTGTGATCCAGCTGCAAAGAGAGAGGTTTTTCCCCGGGGAATGTGGAACAGAAGGCCGAGGAAGAGCTTCACTACTTCATTTAGGGTGCATGGTAACAATTGACAGCATTGCATGTGGTCAAGTTAGACTGATTGTTCCAGTTGACCCGGGTCATGCCCCATTGCTCCGTAACTTCCACCTGACTGCAAAGTAAGAGGGGTCAGACTTCACCTCGTCCAATATTCAGCCAGTCCATTTCCAGGCATTGGTCAGGATGTTTCTGGGATGCCCTGCAAACCTCGCCTGTCAAATCTGTTTCCCAAGAGCTTCCAGATCTCAAGAACCTGCTGCATAAAAACAGAGTTCTCTTCAGCTCCCCTGTGGTTCTTTGAATAATTATTTTAAATCTTCTCATCACTGACCCTCCAGATAGTGCAAAGATATTTCCTCATTGAGTCCAACAGGATGGTGGATAGTTTTGCACATCTCAATCCCCTTATAAACGGCTCTGCTTTGAGGAGAACAAACTCTAGCTGCTGACCTTGATGTTCCTATTTATAAATCATCAAATAGAATCATGAGAGTACAGAAGGAGGTAAATCAGCCAATCAAGCCCACGCCAGGTTCGATTCCAGGCTTGGGTCAAAGATGTGCAGGCTAGGTGGACTGGCCATGCTAAATTGCCCTTAGTTGTCCAAAAAGGTTGGGTGGGGTTACTGGGTTACGGGGATAGGATGGAGGTGTGGGCTGAAGTGGGGTGCTCTTTCCCAGGGCCGGAGCTGATTTGATGGGCTGAATGGCCTCCTTCTGCACTGTAAATTCTATGATTCTATGATTCGATGTTAGCCTTTGACTAAAGCAAGTTAGCGAGAGCCTTATCCTTGGCTTCTCCATTCATTTTTATTTCTCATCAGGTGTTTATCCAGTCCCCTACAGAGGGTTCCGTTTAAATCCGCCTCCATCACTCTCACTCCTCACAATGGAGTGTGGGAGCACAGTGTGAGACACTACCTGGGTGCGGCGAGCGACGTTCGCTGACTTGGGAATTTGATGCAGGCGTGAATTGACCTGCTGTGTTTTTTCTCAAGCTGCAATTTAGATCAGCAATCGGACTATGACTGAGAACTTTAAAACTGCCAGCTGGTTAAGGTTCTGACTTAACCAAAACTGCCAGTGAAGAGATATTAACAACTGGATGTAGTCGGAAGCTGACATCGCTGCACACTGGGTGTGGGTCATCGGTTCTCTATAGAAGTAGAAAGGCGTTGCTGTCACCTGGAGGCCTGAGTGGTGTGGGGTGGATGAGTGGAGTGCTAACTTGGAAATGTGAAGCAGTGGGAGACGAGGTAGTGATTTTTCTCACTTTTTTTCAGCCTAACTTTTATGTCAACTCTGTAAATTTGTGACTCCCACACTTCAAGCTCACAAGCAAAATGTGGTCTGAATCCACATAGCTCTGCTGAGTTTGTGTTTGTCTCAGGTGTGAATCATGTTCCACCCCCTTCTCCCAATGGCGGAAGTAGGATCTGTTGGAAAGGAGGGTGGGACTTTAATTTGATAGCTTCATGGGACACAGGCGATACAGGCCAGTATTTATTGCCCATCCATAAGTGCCCTCGAGGGGACAATTAAGAGTCAACCACATTGCTGTGGATCTGGAGTCGTATGTTGGCCAGACCGGGTAAGGATGGCAGATTTCCTTCCCTAAAGGTCATTCGTAAGCCAGATGGGTTTTTACAACAATCAACAATGTGTTTCCTGGTCATCGTTAGACTTTTAATTCCAGATTTTTATTGAATTCAAGTTTCACCACCTGCAGTGGTGGGATTCGAACCTGGGTCCCCAGAGCATTTCACTGGGCCTCTGGAAATGAAATGAAATGAAAATCACTTATTGTCACAAGTAGGCTTCAAATGAAGTTACTGTGAAAAGCCCCTAGTCGCCACATTCCGGCGCCTGTTCAGGGAGGCTGGTACGAGAATTGAACCGTGTACCAGCCTCCCCGAACAGGCGCCGGAATGTGGCGACTAGGGGCTTTTCACAGTAACTTCATTTGAAGCCTACTTGTGGCAATAAGTTGGTTGTCTCTGGTTTACTAGTCCTGGGACAATTCCACTGCGCCACCGCCTCCCCTGAAGATAATAATAATCTTTATTAGTGTCACAAGTAGGCTTACATTAACACTGCAATGAAGTCACCGTGAGAAGCCCCTAGTCGCCACACTCCGTCGCCTGTTCGGGTACACAGAGGGAGAATTCAGAATGTCCCATTCACCTAACAAGCACATCTTTCGGGAATTGTGGGAGGAAATCGGAGCACCCGGAGGAAATCCACGCAGACACGGGGAGAAGGTGGAGACTCCGCACAGACAGTGACCCAAACCGCAAATCGAACCTGGGACCCTGGAGCTGTGAAGCAACAGTGCTAACCACTATGCTACCGTGCCGCTCAGTATTTAGAAAACTCTGCAGTGCCCATGCAACTCCATCAAAATACAGCCCATGTTCCAGGAGGCAGTCACACCACTTAGGCTGGATACTTCTGATTTAATCTACCATTAGTAACAGGAGGGCGAAACTATGAATGAGGCAGATACGAAGCTCTTAGAGGACCCTTAGCTCCCTACTACAGCTACCCTCCCCCCTCCTCACTCCATCCTCCTATCGCAGTTCCCAAGGTTCAGCTCCCTGCACTACACTGCCTTGATCAGTTTGCTCATCCACCCTGTATCTCACCCCATCAGTGTGTACAATCTACAAGATGCACTGCAGCAACTTACTGAAGTTCCTTCAATCGCACCTCCCAAATCTCCAAGCTCCACCTTCGAGAAGGACAAGCAAATACCTGGGAACACCACCAACTGCAAGTTCCCCTCCAAGCCACACACCATCCTGACCTGGAAATATATCGCTGTTCCTGCACTGCTGTTGAACAAAATCCTGGAACTCCCGCCCTAAGTACACCGGGTGTACTTACACCACATGGACTGCAGTGCTTCAAGAAGACAGCTCACCACCACATTCTCAAGGGCAGTTCGGGCTGAGCAACAAACTTTGGCCTCGCAGCGCTGCATATTTCTCGTGAAAGCATGAATGTATTTAAGGTGGGGGCTGCATGGTGGCGCAGTGGGTTAGACCTGCTGCCTCACGGGGCCGAGGTCCCAGTTTCGATCCCGGCTCTGGGTCACTGTCCGTGCGGAGTTTGCACATTCTCCCCACAACCCAAAGATGCGCAGGCTAGGTGGATTGGCCACGCTAAATTGCCGCTTAATTGGGAAAAATGAATTGGGTACTCTAAATTTATATTTTTAAAAAATGGATGTATTTAAGGTGAAGCTAGGACAGTCCATGCGGTAAAAGGAATAGATAGATATGCTGATAGGACTGGGTGAAGTCGGATGGGAAGACGTTGTTGTGGAGGAAAAAGACCAATAGGAATGGCCTGTATTCCTGGCTTAGATCCGATTTGTGTTTGCATTGGCTCAGTTAAAGATTTAATATTTGCGATGAAGCAAATAAATTTGAGCAGAAACTTGACGCGTAACCCAATTTGTGTAAATGCCTCATGTATTTTGGGCACCGCTTCCAGATTGTGCTCCAGGTGGAACTCTAACACATTATATCTGCATCATTTATCAGACACATGGAGTGATCCATTGAATTGAAATTCAAGTGTCCTGGTGGATTTTATATCTGGCCGCTGCTTAGAGGCGCAGTTAAATTAGCTTTTTTGTAGTTTGGTTTTCAATGTGTATTTCTCAGTCCCTCTTGTTGAAAATGAAAATCACTTATTGTCACGAGTAGGCTTCAATGAAGTTACTGTGAAAAGCCCCTAGTCGCCACATTCCGGCACCTGTTCAGGGAGGCTGTTACAGGAATTGAACCGTGCTGCTGGCCTGCCTTGGTCTGCTTTAAAAGCCAGCGATTTAGCCCAGTGAGCTAAACCAGCCGCTGTTCCCAACACCTAAAATGTATATCACTGATGGGTTAGCCGATTACCAATCCTGATTCCGCACCCCGTGTGGTGAAAAAGGTTCACATTGTTTTGAAATTCAGTCCACGGGGGCGATTTTCAGCTCGGGTTACCCACCAGCGAGAACGGCGAGGCAGGCGCAAAGTACGGCGAGAATCGGGAAACGCAATTCTCACCGGCAAGATTGTGTTTTCATAGAATCCTTACAGTAAAGAAAGAGGCCATTCGGCCCATTGAGTCTGCAGTGACCCTTGGAAAGAGCATCCTACCTGGAGTCACTCCCCCACCCAGTGTGGAGGATGGGTGCAGTCAGAATGAACGCCCGCACTCTGGATGCACTTTGAAACCAGAGGGCATGAGGTGTCTGGACATTCAAGGCCACTGGCTGTGGAGGCCAGGATGTCAGGGATCAGTTTCTGGGTGGCTGCTGTTCAAGTTGGAATGCTTGTTTAATCTGCAGTCCATGAGAGCTGGGGAATGGGGGAATGAGGGTGACCTCTAAGGATGAAGTTGACTGCAAATTACAGTTTTCCCATGCATCAGGTGTGCCTTGCCTGTCACAAGGGGAAGCCAGTTGCCAAATCAGGGGCGGATTCTCCCCTACTCGGCGGGGCGGATGGAGTGGTGTGAACCACTCCGGTGTCGGGCCGCCCCAAAGGTGCGGATTTCTCCTCACCTTTAGGGGCCAAGCCCTCACCTTGAGGGGCTAGGCCCGCGCCGGAGTGGTTGCCGTCCCGCCGGCTGGCATGGAAGGCCTTTGGTGCCACACCAGCCGGGGCGGGCCGGCGGAAGTCCACGCATGCGCGGGAGCGTCAGCGGCTGCTGACATCATCCCCGCACATGCACAGGGGGGGAGGGTCACATACGCGTCGGCCATCGTGGAGACCTACACGGCCGACGCGTAGTAAAAGAGTGCCCCCACGGCACAGGCCCGTCCGCGGTTCAGTGGGCCCCGATCGCGGGCCAGGCCACCGTGTTGGCACCCCCCCAGGGCCAGATCGCCCCGCGCCCCCCCCCCCCAGGATTCCGGAGCCCGCTCGCGCCACCTGGTCCCTCCTGTAAGGGAGGTTTAATTCACGCTGGCAGGACTGGCATTACAGCAGCGGGACATCGGCCCATCGCGGGCCGGAGAATCGTCGGGGGGGCCCGCCGACCGGCGGGGCGCGATTCCCACCCCCGCCGAATCTCCGGTGCCGGAGAATTCGGTGGCCGGCGGGGGCGGGATTAACGCCGCCCCCCAGCCATTCTCCAGCCCGGCGGGGGGTCGGAGAATCCCGCCCCAGACCTCTGGCACTTCTTTGATGAGTGAATTGTGTCAATTTAGTCAGCATTGCAATGCACGAGTGTGCCACTGATTGACTTCCCAATTTGGAAGTCGTGCCCTGTAACTTGAACTCCAAGACTAATACTCGTGTCTCATTTCTCTATAACAGGGCGGTGACACAGGTGTGGCTCACAATGCAAGGCGTTATAGTGAAGTCGTTCATCAGGCACCCCATTCAGAAGATGAAGGATGGCAACATCTCGTTCGCCCCTGAGGTCAGAATGCAGGTCCATTGAATGCACTCATCTGCCCGCACTACTCATGCTTGGTGGAGTCACACAGCCCGCTGAGGCTCTCGGGAGTTGAGATGCGGATTTGGGTGGAGTTGAGAAGGATAAAGGCTCTCATGTGACTGGGGAAGGAGTAAGGCTCATTGGAAAGGTGCTCACAGAGGGGGATGTGTGTGGGTGGATGTCCTCCCGTATAGATCCTGAGAGGGCTGTGGGTCAGGACATTATAAGGACGCCGCATTGCTGACTTTTATCTTCTCTTCCTTTCAGTTGCAGGGTTACAGATGGCGGAGTCTTGGAGGAGACACCGTCGGCCACGGATATTCGGGCGCAGAAAGTCCTACCTCCAGATGCCAGAGCTCCAGTGCCTGAGAATATGTTACCATAGAATTTACAGTGCAGAAGGAGGCCATTCGGCCCATCGAGTCTGCACCGGCCCAAGCCCACACCTCCACCCATCTCCATAACTCAAGGACCCCACCCCAACTTTTTGGACACCAAGGGCAATTTAGAATGGTCAATCCACCTAACCTGCACATCTTTGGACTGTGGGAGGAAACCGGAGCACCCGGAGGAAGCCCACGTAGACACGGGAAGAACGTGCAAACTCCTCACAGACAGTGACCCAAGCCGGAAATCCAACCTGGGACCCTGGAGCTGTGCAGCAACTGTGCTAGCCACCGTGCTACCGGGCTTCCCCTAGAAGACTGCGTCTGTCCTGGGAAATGGTGGGCCACCGGTGCCGGGTGATGGAAGAGTTGGCACCACATGGACTGGGAGGTCACCCATTGCCTGTGACCGTCACTGCCACTCCGAAGGAGGCAGGGAAGCATGGTGGTTAGCACTGCTGCCTCACTGTGCCAGAGACCCGGGTTCCATCCTGACCTTAGGTGACTGTGCGTTTGGAGTTTCCACATTCTCCCTGTGTCTGCGTGGGTTTCCTCCGGGCGCTCCGGTTTCTTCCAACAGTCCAAAGATGCACAGGTTTGGTGGATTGGCCATGATAAATTGGCCCTTAGAGTCCAGGTGATGTTTTGGAGTTACATGAATTGGACAGAAGAGTGGGCTTAGGTAGGTTGCTCTTTTTGAGGATCGGTGTAGACTCAATGGGCCGAATAGTCTACTTCAGCACTGTAAAGATCCGATGGATTCTGTGCCAGCAGCTTATTTCAAGTCTGTAAGGGTGACATATGCAGGATCTCCCAGTCAGCCAAACACAAGTGCAGAAAGGAGTTCACAGATGTTCTATTTGCGAGGGCCCACATTAAATAAATTTGGACTGGGTCCAGGCGGGCCAGGACCCCAGAGCCATGGGCTTCGCCTGCATAGCAAATATGCCCAGGTGCAAGGTGTCGTTGACTGGGTCCATGCGGCTCTGTGGTCCCCATGGCAGCATGGCAGAATGGGGCATCATTTGTGAACTGCAAGAGATATCAGTCCCTCAGTGTCCAGACCATTTATGACCATGCAACGTGAATCATGCAGGTGTGAGCCCATTTCCTGGGGATTGTCTATGATAGTTACATTTTTCGGAACTCGCAGATCCCAGCCATTTTTGAGGGAGAGCAGTGGAGGGATGACCCCTTTGTGACAAAAGGCACCCACTCAGGGCATGGCTGACAATCCACTACCGAGGTCACAAACCCCGCTGAAATTCGCTACAACCAGGCTCATGCATCAACTCGTGTGCTGGACTGCTGAAGTCACGGTGCCGGTGCTTGGACCGGTCAGCGACAGCCCTCCAGCACAGCCCCTCTAGGACATCCCACATCATAGTGGTCTTCTGTGCTCTGCGCAATCTGGTGACGTATCTCTACCAGTGCCTAGAGTTCACCCATGCTCACTTGGTGCCTATCGTGTCTTACTCTTCCTCACCGTCCCGCCAAGTTTAGGTGTATCCACAGGATCCATAACTGATGTTGAGGTGCCTTGCTGACTTCCACAGCCCATTGCCTGAGATGGCCTTGGCTAATTTCAAGCGCCTTAATTCAGAAGTCTCTCGCCTTTGCTTTTTCCTCCCTCTAATTCCAACCTGATTATTTCCAACTCCATTACTTTTTCTTTATCTCTTTGCCTCAGCCCCATTTCTCTTTTTTCAACTCCATTTCGTTTCTTCACAGTATCTTCATTGCAGTGTTAATGTAAGCCTACTTGTGACAATAATAAAGATTATTTATTTATTTATTCATTATTCGTCTCCTTTCCTCTTCCGATTACTTTTAATTCCCTTTAATGATCGAACTGCAACCAAATTCTCTGCAGGTTAATTTCCCCACCAGAAAATATCCTTGATGCTACACTATCTTGTGAATTCTCCTGTGTTTCTAGCATCTCTTTCAAACTGAAATGCTGAGCAATCTCTCTAGCTGGTATCTGTATTTATAATTCCACTTCCAATTCGACTAGGTTGTCTTTCCAAAGCTGTTTTAAATAAACCGGTGGTAAATCATCCACCTGAAGAAAACCCTTAGCAGCTTCTAGGGCTATCCTGTTATATCACTACAAACCTGATGTCTCTGTGTTTCTTTATTTAATACTGTTGTCATGTGAGTGTACCTTCAAGAAATGGGTGTTTATAAATGGATGTATATATAAGTATCTGTAGTGAGAGTACCTTTAAGAAATGGGTGTTTATTACTGCAGTGATGTCAGAGAGTGGGTGGAGCTGGGCTGTCTGTCAGCTTTTTACTTTAGTTTTAGGCTGTTTGCTGCAGGGTGTATTTCAGTTTTGTTTTCAGTGTTGGAGCTGAAGCCAGACCAAGCAGGTGTACTGCTGTTCTCTCTGCCATCAAAAGACTATCTCTTGATCATTTGGTGAATTCAGAATTATAAATGTTCTCAGTAGTGAATGTAAACCTAATGTACTTCTGTTAAAAATGTTTCTTTTGTCTTCTGGATGTTGTTTGGGAAGTTATTAAGAATTACTTAGTGTTGTATTCTTTGGGGATTGCATTTGAATTGATGGTTGCTAAGGTGTTCACTGTATGTTTTAAAAAGATTAACTTGAGTTCATAGAATAAACATTGTTTTGCTTTAAAAAATACTTTTCCATTTCTGCTGTACCACACCTGTAGAGTGGGCTGTGTGCTCCCCATACCACAATCTATTAAAAGTTGTGGGTCAGGTGAGCTCCATGATACACTTTCGTGTTCTCTAAACCCTGGCCCATAACACTGTGAACCAAACCTCGCTGTCTCCCATTCCAAAGATCCCAGACCCAAGCCCTCAAATTATGTCACGACACCCTGGGAGAGTGTGCGGTCAATTCCAGTTCCACTTGTCCTGTAGTCACAACGCAAGTGAATTAACCAAAAATTCTTTGAAAAATGTCCAAAGGCTTCGTCCCTTGGCTGCCCAGTAATTACAGTCACCAGGGGCGAAATTCTCCCGAAACGGCGCATTGTCTGCCGACTGGCGCCCAAAATGGCGCCCATCAGACAGGCATCGCGCCGCCCCAAAGGTGCGGAATGCTCCGCATCTTTGGGGGCCGAGCCCCAACATTGAGGGCCTAGGCCGGCGCCGGAGGAATTTCCGCCCCGCCAGCTGGCGAAAACGGCCTTTGTTGCCCCGCCAGCTGGCGCGGAAATGACATCCCCGGGCGGCGCATGCGCGGGAGCGTCAGCGGCCGCTGACAGTTTCCCACGCATGCGCAGTGGAGGGAGTCTCTTCCGCCTCCGCCATGGTGGAGACCGTGGCGGAGGCGGAAGGGAAAGAGTGCCCCCATGGCACAGGCCCTCCCGCGGATCGGTGGGCCCCGATCGCGGGCCAGGCCACCGTGGGGGCACCCCCGGGGCCAGATCACCCCGCGACCCCCCCAGGACCCCGGAGCCCACCCACGCCGCCTTGTCCCGCCGTTCAAAAGGTGGTTTAATCCACGCCGGCGGGACAGGCAATTTATCGGCGGGACTTTGGCCCATCTGGGCCGGAGAATCGAGCGGGGGGGCCCGCCAACCGGCGCGGCGCGATTCCCGCCCCTGCCGAATCTCCGGTGCCGGAAACTTCGGCAACCGGCGGGGGTGGGATTCACGCCAGCCCCCGGCGATTCTCCGACCCGGCGGGGGGTCGGAGAATGACGCCCCCAGGTGTGTAAGCTTATACACAATTACTGCTCAATTATAACAAGAACTAAGGTGAACTTTGCAGCAAATACAACTGGTAAATTATCAACTACTTCCTAACTTCCCATTTTAACTTGCTCCCCACCCTTGACACACACACACACACACACACAAGGCAGACAAACACAGAGGGGTGGGAAACGGTAAAAATAAAAAGCAAAAGAAAAAGAGTCTTTTTTTCAGATGTTAATTTTTAGCACGCCTTATTTTCATTCATTTACGGGCTGTGGGCATCGCTGACTAGGCCAACATTTAATGCCTAACCTTAGTTGCCCTTCAGAAGGTGGTGGTGAGTTGCATTCTTGAACCGCTGCAGTCCTTCCTTCACAGCAAGCTTGCAAGTTAAGGTCTCAGCCCCCAGCCTGTAATGGTCGTCTCTGGAGATTCATTCATCCAGGTTCTCTGCAACTTCAGATGCACAGCAGTCACAGCCTTACTGGAGTGAGAGTAGCAAGTTGGTCTTCCGTTTTCCTGTCGACAGATTCATTCAGATACTCTGTGAGTTCAGAAATAGAGCACTCACAGGCTTTCTGGAGAGAAGCACGAAGGAAAGAGAGTAGGATCCTCTCTCTAAGCTGTCAAACTGAAACTCCTTGGGGCTCTGCAAAGCATTCCACTGGGATAGGATCCAATCGCCACTCTTTACTGGGCAGAACACAGCCTTTTGGGCCCATTCATTGGCCATCAGCCAATCAATCAAACTGAGTCCCAACACATCTCTTTCTTTTTGGTGCCAACAAGTCGGAAGCTTCCTGTTCAAACCAGGAGGAACTAATATTCTCTCCGGTAGTCTCTGAATTCAGCTGCTTGACTTAAAGAGACATGCCCATTAATCATCCATGGATCAAAAACAGTAACGGCAAAATAAAGAAATGGGAAATAAGGGAAAAAACAGGAAGGACCCTTACCTGTTAAAGAGGCTGAATATATGATGGATTTTCCCACCAGCGTCGGTGGGATTCTTCCCGGTTTTCTCACTTTGAAGAATTATGGGAACATTTCACAGATTAATGGATGGTCTTTCTGTGCAGGAAGATGTCTCATTTGAGACCAATGCAAGGAGGGGTTAGCTGCAGTCATTCCGTGCAGCTTCATTTCAATTGCCTGGATCAAAAATAGCCAGAGTTTTTTTTATCCGTTCAAGGGACTTGAATTTCACTATCTAGCCCAGTGTTTACTGTCCGTCCCTAATTGCCATCAATAAGCTGGTGGTGGTGCTGCCTTCTTGAACCACTGCAGTCCCTGAGATGTAGGTACACCCACAGTGCTGTTAGGGAGGGAGTTCCTGGATTTTGACCCTGTCCCTCCAGATGGAAGTGGCTGTTGGGTTTGGTGGGTTCTGTTTAAGGATCTTTGGTGAGTTCCTGCAGTGCATCTTGTAGACGGTACACACGGCTGCAACTCTGCTTCGGTGGTAGAAGGAGTGAATGTTTGTGGATGGTGAGCCAATCAAGTGAGGCTGCTTTGCCCTAGATGGTACTGAACTTCTTGAGCTTTGTTGGAGCTGCACTCATCCAGGCAATTGTAGAGTATTCCATTAGACTCCTGATTTGTGGCTTCAAGATGTTGGTCAGGCTTTGGGGGGGTCAGGACCTACTGTGGCGACCTTGGCCCAGTATTGTTCCTGAACTGGTGCAGGAGCTGCAGCACATCACTGTCACCAATAGTGGCCTTCAGTGTCAATGCGAGATAGCAGCCGAACAGCTGGATCTCACTCTGCTCAAAGAGGCTGACAGGGGCTCTTGGGAACCCATAGACATGAGGACCAGCAGTTGATCCCCCTGTGGCGTCCATCCAGGTGTCTCTGGGAGTTTCCAGCCAATCCAAATCCTCTCTTTCTATGACCCCCAACACACCCAGCTATGCAGACCGAGGACACCTGCCCCACAACGGGACCCTCAAAGCCTGCGTGGCCCTCCAGGTCTCTACCCTCCAGAGGGAAGCTGCCAAAGTCATAACAGACAACAGGGTTTGGCAGTAAGCAGGCTGACTCTAACTCTGTTGTGGGTGTTGGCGGGGCACAGAGACAGGGTAAGGAAAAAGATGTAATTGTACAACGTAAGCACGGTTGTTGCACATGTGTAAACAATGATCACAGATGTAAATACACTCAATCATTTCATGTCTCCTCTTGTCTATGCCTCCTTCTTATGATGAGCTCTGTTGATGTCAGTCATGTGTGAAATCTTGGTTCCTGCACACATTCATTCCTTATCGCTGTTACTCTCCATATCAGTAATGCCTGCCCCTTAACGTAAAGAATGGTTCTTGCAACAAACCTTTTCCCAATTTGTTGGGTCCTGTTAGATGCATTCTTAGCTCTGCACCATTTGAGGCAGAGGTGTTGCCCTCTCTCTTCTGCATTCATGAAAAAGAAAGGTGCTCATGCAGAAGACTCATGTACTTCCCACCTCCACCTGCTCGCTGTCTTTCAGCAGGCATTCGAAGATAATGAGCCTATTAATAGAGCTTTTGTGCACTTCCCTCAGCTGGACATGTGTCTGACCTTCGCAGAACCAAAAACTGATCTCAGTAAAATGTGGGAGTACCTTGCCACCTCAAGGTGAAGAGGCAATGGTACGTTACTGTGCAGGCACTGAGGAGTTGGTTAGACAGCAATGTGCACCCCATCATCTTGACATTCCGCAACGATACTGCTGAAACTTCCAAATGGTGTTCTCCAGAGGGGACGTCAGCCTTTAGGTGTGCTCTGAAATAACGCAGCTGCTTCTGACAATGTACAGGGGAGCAATGGGATCGGTGCGAGTATCTGATGACCCAGAACAGGGCTCCTCATGAGCAGAAACATGCGCTTTTGAGGGTATCATGTTGTCTAAGCATGTTGGACTTCACTAGGGCAAGGGCTGCCAGGGGGATATGCTGCATGTCTGTGCGAGGAGGCATATCACTGTCATGCAGGCAAGTGACGAAGATCAGAGGCTGAATGCCCGACTGGAAGGCAACATTCCTGCCTTGTGATTGTCCCGCGATGTCCGTTCATCCGTTGTCGCAGCGTCTGCATGGTCTCGCCAATGTACCATTGTACCGCGCCTCTGGACATCTTTTACTACACCTACCTCATACGCTGCAGGAAAGGATGCTGGGTAACCTTTGCACTGACCGCCCCCCTCCCCCCCCCCCCACACACACACGCAAACACATCACGGGACACCCTACCCCTCTCCGCAACCGGCACGGGACACCCCGAGTGTCAACACCCAGGCCACTCCCCTATTCCCCCAACCAATAACTCCGTTTACAAACCTATCTTCTCCCTGGTTTGGAAGTGGTTGGACCTTATTTGACTTCGAGCATCTGGTGCTGTAAAAAGAAGGGGTTTGGCCTCCCTGCGACTGACTCTGTCCTGCTCGACTGGAGGCCTCAGGAGCGTGCTGCCCTACACAGCTCTCGACTGGCCTGCGTCGGAAGACCGGGAGAGAAGGAATCGCCCAGATTTTCCGATAGGGAATTAGAAGCGGAGTGGCAATCTGACTCTGTCACTCTGTGGAAGGTCAGGACTTTTGTAGAGTGGATTTCTGGTGATGATTGATGAGTCACAATCTATACATATCACTTGGACCCTCCTGCTGTCCTGTGGGTAAACTGCTCGGCTATAGGGAGCTGGCAAAATGGTCACAATGCCAGTCCACATTTTAAATACTTGTAGTAAATCACACCCACGAGAGGTCCACGAGAGGAACGGAGCAACGCGGAAGGGTGAAGCATTCGGTGTCCATGTGTGCAAGGCCTGGTTTCTGCCGGGCTAGAAGGGAGAGAAGTTATAATCGGCCTCAACATAGAACATAGAACATTAAAATGTACAGCACAGGAACAGGCCCTTCGGCCCTCCAAGCCCGTGCCGACCATGCTGCACGACTAAACTACAATCTTCTACACTTCCTGGGTCCGTATCCCTCTATTCCCATCCTATTCATGTATTTGTCAAGATGCCCCTTAAATATCACTATCGTCCCTGCTTCCACCACCTCCTCCGGCAGTGAGTTCCAGGCACCCACTACCCTCTGTGTAAAAAACTTGCCTCGTACATCTCCTCCAAACCTTGCCCCTCACACCTTAAATCTATGCCCCCTAGTAATTGACCCCTCTACCCTGGGAAAAAGTCTCTGACTATCCACCCAGCCTATGCCCCTCATAATTTTGTGGACCTCAACAGGTCGCACCCTCAACCTCCTTCGTTCCAGTGAGAACAAACCAAGTTTATTCAACCTCTCCTCATAGCTAATGTCCACTATACCAGGCAACATTCTGGTAAATCTCTTCTGCACCCTCTCTAAAGCCTCCACATGCTTCTGGTAGTGTGGCAACCAGAATTGAACACTATACTCTAAGTGTGGCCTAACTAAGGTTCTATATAGCTGCAACATGACTTGCCAATTCTTATACTCAATGCCCCGGCCAATGAAGGCAAGCATGCCGTATGCCTTCTTGTAACTGTGAACAGTCAGCATCTGTAAACCATTAAGGATACATTGACCCGGTACTTGTGGATACTTCATCAAATCTGCAAATTTGGACCCATACTCAAAATCTTAACTGGTTCAGTCTCTCCACGAAGGTAGTAGATTGATGATCAGTGGTTTGTGACACCTTTCATATTCCTTTCAGGTTTTCAGAATCTGTAACTCTTCATGTTAATTTTATTATAGTCTCCCATCAAGCAGTAATTATTCGAAGCTAATTCTCGGGCTGTGAGCACCTTGGGTACACAGAAAGTTAAGATATCAAGAGTAAATAATTCAATCCCTGTCAAAACCTTGCAAATTGCTGCTTTGAATCCCTGTAGTATTTAATGACACCGCGTGCAATTAGACTCTTCGGTTCCCCATGGAGCAAGGATTCAGTACAAGAGAACTTTGCATTTTAGTTACAGGGTATCTTTATCTCAAAGGGGTTGGACTTCAAAGGGTTTGAAGATTTGCTGCAGGCGTGAGCCAGTGTCAAGTGATCAGGAATGTCGGGTCAAATCCCACTCAGGAGACTTGAGTGCAGTCCTCACTGCACTGTTGGAGGTGGCCACTTTCAAGAGAGAAATTAAGGCCTCCAATACCTTTTCAGATGAAATATGGAGGATGCCAAGGCATGATTTTGAAGAGGAACAGAGGGGTTCTCGCCAGTAACCTGACCAAGAATTATCCCTCAACTAGTGGCACTCAAAGCAAAAGTATCTCAATTGCTATTTTGGCAGGAATCCCTTTCCCCCACTGCAAACTGCAAGTGAAAGATGTTGGCAGCAACATCTCCTGATATACGTGTTAGTTAAATATCTTTTACGAGCAGGAATTTGCGTCAGCGCAATACCAGGTGATTCCTAGTTGATGTCAAGGAGAGGGGTGCAACATATTCTGGGTTTTGTGCAAGATTAGTTTCAGTGAAATGAAACGAAAGTTGCCGTGGCCCCGACCGATAGGCTGCTCTCCACCTTTTGCGAGAGAGAGAGAGAGCTGCCTGGTGGCGATTTGACCTGAGGGTCACCGCACCTCAGGCGAGTGGCAAGGTTGAGAAGGCGGGGCCTTCACGGATAACCTCGGCCGGTATGGGAATTGAAGCCACGCTGCATCACAAACCAGCCGTCCAGCCTGAGATGGCAGTTAGATTCTGGATACTTAGGAAGTACATTGTTTGGAAACAGGATGTGGTTCCACGTCTCGCCGAGTGTCATCCACCAGCAATTCAGCCAGTAACTGGCTTTACATCCTTCTTCACCTTTGGCTTGTATGTCCATTTTTTAAAAACTCAACAGGTCTCATTTCAAAGTTTAATATGTCCAGATGTACTCTGGTCTTTTTCCTTCATTATTATGACAGAACACTCCTCCAGCAGCATACTCTAGCAATCAGGACTCTTAGCTAATGTTTACATGATCCACCTTATTCTCACATTCTCACAAGTGCTGCCCCAACACACCCACGTCTCGCAACTTCTGCATACTCCTCGATTTTCAGCTATGACAGGCACGTCACCAAAACACACTCCGACGTATTCATTGACACTTCTCCTTCTCTCGTGCACAGAAAGATGGAATATAATGGAAGGGAGAAACAGAGGGCAGGCCTGGTGCACCTCCTGAGCTCCTTGTGGAACATGCTGCTACACATTTGTAGCGTGGCCATCACGTCGGCTGTATTTTTTCAATGCATTTTTTACAGGATGTGGTCTTCACTGGCTAGGCCAGCATTTGTTGTTAATTTCTGATTGCCCTTGAGATGGTGGTGATGAGCTGCCTTCTTGAACCGCTGGAGTCCGTGTGGTGTAGGTGCACACGCTGTGCTATTGCAGACAGTGGAGCTGAATCCATCCAGGATGATGGAATTTTCCTGTTTGATGCACCTTCTAAGCCCCACTGTACCTTCATCCCGCAAGGTGGTATGACACGCTGTGGTGGTATGTATTAGGGGTAATACGGTACACCACGTGTCGACAGGCTATTGGTGGAGGGATGCCAGGTCCTGATAGGATCTGCCACCTACTGGACTCCACCCAGAGATGCCGGTATAAGAACCCAGTTTTTCCCTCCATTTCCCTCAGCAGTTGCATTCTGTAACCACGCTGCTGGGGATAAAGTTCTGCTTAATAAAGCCTTCAATTGACATTACCTCAACCTGCCTCGCGTCATATTGACGGTGCTACACACGCAAACTTTGGATGGTGGCAACATGGGAATCTTGCACCCAACTCTCTACTTCTTTATTTCTACTTTCAGATGCCCAAGACCTGCTGCCTGTCTAACCAATGCAGCCTCGTCATGAAGGGATGTCTGAGAATTAAAAACATTTTTTTTAGAGTATCCAATTATATATTTTTTTCCAATTAAGGGGCAATTTAGTGCGGCCAATCCACCTAACCTGCACACCTTTGGGTTGCGGGGGTGAAACCCACGCAGACGCTGGGAGAATGTGCAAACTCTACATGGACAGTGATCCAGGGCCGGGATTCGAACCCGGGTCCTCAGCGCCGCAGTCCCAGTGCTAACCACTGCGCCACATGCCACCTCCAGAAGTACCATCACTTGATCTGGCACCCGCAGCCACCAACTCAGACACTGGCACTTCCCATATCTTAAAGGTTAGTGTAGAGGGATGACCAGCAGCTGATGCAGTCATGGGCATTCGCATGAAGAAAGAGGGGGGATGGATTCCAAACAAGGCCATTCAGCCCCTCGATCCTGCTCTGCCATTCAATAGGCATGGCTGATCCGACATTCCTCAAGTTCACTTTCCTGCCCTTTCCCCCCAACCCTTGATTTCCTTATTTATCTCAGCCTTAAATAGACACAAGGATCTGCCCCCGCATTGCTCTGTGACAAGACGTTCCAAAGACTCAACAACCCGTTAAGAGAAGAAATTCCTCCTCATCTCAGTCTTATATTGGCTCCTTTATTCTGGGACGAAGCTTTCTGATCCTAGACTCTCCCATGAGGGGGAAACATCCTATAATAATAATAATAATGATCTGTATTAGTGTCACAAGTAGGCTCACATTAACACTGCAATGAAGTTACTGTGAAAAGCCCCTAATTGTCACACTCCGGCGCCTGTTCGGGTACATAGAGGGAGAATTCAGAATGTCCAATTCCCGATAAGCACGTCTTTCAGGACTCGTGGGGGGAAACTGGAGCACCCGGAGGAAACCCGCGCGGACACGGGGAGACTGTGCAGACTCCGCACAGACAGTGACCCAGCAGGGAATAAAACCTAGGACCCTGGAGCTGTGAAGCAACGGTGCGAACCACTGTGCTACCGTGCTACTTCCCCTGTCCAGCCTCTTAATAATCTTACATGTTTCAATGTGATCACCGCTCATGGTTCTAAATTCCAATGAGTAGAGTCCCAGCACGGTTAACCTTTGCTCAAAAGACATTCTCTCCATATCGGGAACCTTCACTGAACTGCTTCCAATTGAAATCTTTCTTTATGAGGGAACCGGAACCGCTCAGATTGCTCCAGATGTGGTCTCACCAGTACCTTGTACAGTTGCAGCAAGAATTCTCGACTCTCAAACACCAACTCCTTTGAAATAAGGGCCAACATTCCATTAACCTTCCTGATTACCTGCTGTACCTGTGTGTTAGCCTTCTGGGTTTCCTGCACAGGTACCCCCAAGTCCCTTTGTGTTGGAGTTTTCTGTAGTTGGTCTCCGTTTAAACAATACTCTGTTCTTGTGTTCTCCCTTCCAAAATGAACAACTTCACATTTTCCCACTTTATCTCCATTTGCCTGCTTTCTGTCCACTTACTTAGCCTATCAGTACCTCTTTGCAGACTGTTTGTAACCCTCTCGCAACTTGCCTTTTCACCTAATTTGGTTACATCATATTCACTTCCTTCCTGCAAATCACAAATATATATTGTAACCAGTTGCGGTCCCAGCACTGATCCCTGTGGAACCCCATTGGATACCGGCTACCAACCGGAAAAATAACCCACATCCCCACTCGCTGTTTCCTGCCCATTAGTCAATTCTCTATTCATGCCAATACACTGCCTCCCACACCATGGGCTGTTATCTTAAGACTTGGTTGATGCAGGTAGGGCAGTGGATGTTGTCTATATGGACTTCAGTAAGGCCTTTGACAAGGTCCCTCATAGCAGACTGGTACAAAAGGTGAAGTCACATGGGATCAGGGGTGAGCTGGCAAGATGGACACAGAACTGGCTAGGTCATAGAAGGCAGAGAGTAGCAATGGAAGGCTGCTTTTCTGATTGGAGGGCTGTGACTAGTGGTGTTCCGCAGGGATCAGTGCTGGGACCTTTGCTGTTCGTAGTATATATAAATGATTTGGAGGAAAATGTAACTGGTCTGATTAGTAAGTTTGCAGATGACACAAAGGTTGGTGGAATTGCGGATAGCAATGAGGACTGTCAGAGGATACAGCAACATTTAGATAGTTTGGAGACTTGGGCGGAGAGATGGCAGATGGAGTTTAATCCAGACAAATGTGAGGTAATGCATTTTGGAAGGTCTAATGCAGGTAGGGAATATACAGTGAATGGTAGAACCCTCAAGAGTATTGACAGTCAGAGAGATCTAGGTATACAGGTCCACAGGTCACTGAAAAGGGCAATACAGATGGAGAAGGTAGTCAAGAAGGCATACAGCATGCTTGCCTTCATTGGCCGGGGCATTGAGTATAAGAATTGGCAAGTCATGTTGCAGCTATATAGAACCTTAGTTAGGCCACACTTGGAGTATAGTGTTCAATTCTGGTCACCACACTACCAGAAGGATGTGGAAGCTTTAGCGAGGGTGCAGAAGAGATTTACCAGGATGTTGCCTGGTATGGAGGGCATTAGCTATGAGGAGCGGTTGAATAAACTTGGTTTGTTCTCACTGGAACGACGGAGGTTGAGGGGCGACCTGATATAGGTCTACAAAATTATGAGGGGCATAGACAGAGTGGATAGTCAGAGGCTTTTTCCCAGGGTAGAGGGGCCAATTACTAGGAGGCATAAGTTTAAGGTGTGAGGGGCAAGGTTTGGAGGAGATGTACAAGGCAAGTTTTTTACACAGAGGGTAGTGGATGCCTGGAACTCGCTGCCGGAAGAGGTGGTGGATGCAGGGACGATCGTGACATTTAAGGGGCATCTTGACAAATACATGAATAGGATGGGAATAGAGGGATAAGGACCCAGGAAGTGTAGAAGATTTTAGTTTAGACGGGCAGCATGGTCGGCGCAGGCTTGGAGGGCCAAAGGGCCTGTTCCTGTACTGTACTTTTCTTTGTTCTTTGATTAATATTTTGTGAGGGGCCTTGTCGAACGCCCTCTGTAAATCCAAATAAATCACATCTACTGGTTCCCCTACATCCACTCTGGTTGAGGCTTCCTCAAAACACTCTGATAAATTAGTCAGGCACAATTTCCCTTTCACAAAGCCATGCTGACTCTGCTTGATTAGACTATGATTTTCCAAATGTGCTGCTATTACTTCCTTAAAAATTGATTCCACATTTTTCCATCAAGAGACGTTGGGGTAACCAGCCTGTAGTTACCCAATTTTTGCTTCCCACCCTTTTTGAATCGGAATGTCACATTGGCAGTTTTCCAATCCTCCGGTACTTTTCCACAATGTAAAGAATTTTGGAAAATTACAATCAAAGCATCCACTATCTATGTCGCTACTTCTTTTAGGATCCCAGGATTAAAGCCATCAGGACCAGGGAACGTATCTGCCTTTAGCCCCATTAGTTTGCCTAATACTTCTCTAGTGATTTTGGTGGTATTTAATTCCTCCCTCCATATTCATTTAAAAAAAAAATTTAATGTGCCCAATTAATTTTTTCCAATTAAGGGGCAATTTAGCGTGGCCAATCCACCTACCCTGCACATCTTTAGGTTGTGGAGCGAAACCCACACAAACTCGGGAGGAATGTGCAAACTCCACACGGACCTCGACGCCGTGATGTATTCATTAGTATTAATGGGATGTTCAAAGTGTCTTCCATCATAAAGACTGATGCAAAATATCTGTTTAACTCTTCTGCCATTTCCTTGTTCCCCATACGTATCGTCCCAGGTTCATTTTTAAAGGGTGCCAAATTACCTTTGACTTCTCTCTTCCTTTCTATATATGTAAAGAAGCTCTTATTGTCAGTTTTTATATTCCCTGCTAGTTATCCATTGTCGTTTATTTTTGCTCTATTTAATATCTTTCTCGTTCTCCCTTGCTGGATTCTGAATTTATCCCAGTGTTCGGGGCTATCACTGACTTTTGCCTCGTTATATTCGTTTTCTTTCAGCGTAATACTCTCTTTAACTTCCTTGGTTAGTCATGGTTAATCTTTTTTCCATACTCAGCTATATTTTTGCTGGAATTACATTCTTAATTGCCTGCCATTGCCCAGGACCCACTCCCCCATATCCCTTGATTCTCTGGCAATCCAAAGACCTGGCTATCCCAGCTTCAAATATATTTAACATTTGAACATTCCCAAACCTCTTTGTAGTATAAGGGTCTGGCACATCATGGCTGTGCATCTCAGCGCTCGAGCGGGATTGTAATTTCTCACAGCAGTGCGGAAATCTCTGCTCCAGCAAATAACGAGGATTTCTGAGGTACCATTCTGGGGCAGTGACAGTGGTTCTGTGGTGCACCAGCCTACTGTTTAAGGGTGATAGCATACATTCTCTCACCAGGGCAACACGGTAGCACAAGTGGCTAGCACTGTGGATTCACAGCGGCAGGGTCCCAGGTTTGATTCCCCGCTGGATCACTGTCTGTGCGGAGTCTGCACGCTCTCCCCGTGTCTGCTTGGGTTTCCTCCGGGTTCTCCGGTTTCCTCCCACAGTCCAAAGGCGTGCAGGTTAGGTGGATTGGCCATGATAAATTGCCCTTAGTGACCAAAAAAAAAAGGTTAGGAGGGGTCATTGGGCTACGGGGATAGGGTGGAAGTGAGGGCTTAAATGGGTCGGTGCAGACTCGATGGGCTGAATGGCCTCCTTCTGCACTGTATGTTCTATGTTCTATGTTCACTGCCACTTTGTCAGTGCACCTTACAGCTAGCCAGTCCAGACTGCTGCTAACCATGCAGGAAGAAACCAGGGGCTGGTTTAGCACACTGGGCTAAATCGCTGGCTTTGAAAGCAGACCCAGGCAGGCCAGCAGCACGGTTCGATTCCTGTATCAGCCTCCCTGAACAGATGCCGGAATGTGGCGACTAGGGGCTTTTCACAGTAACTTCATTGACGCCTACTTGTGACAATAAGCGATTTTCATTTTTCATTTTCAAGTGGTGTGCTGTCCGAAATTGGTTACTTATGGCACAGAAGGAGGTTCTACCCAGGAGAACTCATAAGGAACCAAGCGTCTGTTCAAGATGCTCAAGTCCATGCTGAATATTGGAATTAATTGCCTCAATTGGATTTGGATCTTGGATCAGAACCAAAGAAAGTTGATCCATTGCCATAAAAAGGAGTAACGGGACGTGAAGGATAACTGCTGATAGGTACACAGCTTTTCCACCAAATTCTCAACTTGCTGTTGAATAAAAGTTTGCGAAAGAACAATGTGTTCCTTCAATCTATTGCAGAGCAATCCCTAAGAAAAATGTCCAAGCAGACGTTGGCATGCACTCGAATACTCAAGTACTCTCAGCAATCTCTTGTCTATTCCAATAAACTGTGGCATTACAATGACCCCCTGTTGACCAGACTGGATCTCTCAGTCTGACCACCAACATAATCGGGACGAATATCTTTAGAGACTTTCCTCATCCGTCACTGTGACTTCACTAGAAGTCTGCTACATTCCCTCTGAAGTTGCAGCAAAGAAAGGAGACTTTCCTGGCAAATTATTTCTCTAATAACATCTGCTAAAGGAAATGGTGCAACCCTTTCAGAGAGAGCTGCCAGGAACAGACTGTCCCTTATCAGTGGCATCCAATATATCATTGCTCAAGATGTTGAATGGGACAGGTGACAGCCCACAAGTTCTCTTTCAGGACAGATTGTCCATGAAGTTACTCAAATATATCTAGCAGTCGCGGTGGACTTTGTGGATGAGACGCTAGTAGTGCGCACGCGTCATTTCTTTGCAACGACTGTAGAGAGAACTTGAGAAACTTCGGCCCAAAGCAATTCTATCGTCAGTTTCTCCTGAGCCCTGTGGCATTTCACTATCGTCTGGGTTAGCTGCACCTGCCCCATGCCATCCTCGCAAGAATTCAGCTGCTCATTTCAATTCTAGACCTTTCAATGTTTCTATCTGCCTCAGTGATTCAAATCAAAGCTCTGACAGTCTGACTGTGGTTCGCTTAGTCAGGTGCCAACTGGGTTTAATACATGGAGTGAATGGAGTGAAACATCTGGCTCATCAAGTTCTCTGATTCTCTCTGGTACCTGATGGGACTGTGGGAAGATTGTTGAAAAGCACTCAACTTTTTAGCCAGGGGGCACTGGCCTTCTGATCATGATTGATGCAAAATGGTGAAAGAAACCGAGGATCGCTGAGGAGGATTTTATTCATTTTTACACATCGTGTTTAATCACATTTAAGTTGCAACAAGAAGGCAAGTTATTGTTGAGATTTAGAATTTGCCACTTGAAAGGGCTATAAAAACACCTTCAACTGTACATTTCAAAATGGAATTAGATAAGAGGAGGAGAACGCAGGGCTATAGGAAAAGAACAGGAATTAAATAAGAGCTGAAAGAGCCAGCACACACACAGTGAGCTGAATGGCCTCCTTCAGTGCTCGATCAGCACAATTTTTCAATTTTGGGAGATTATAGTTCGATCATTTGCAATATTCACACCTAGTTTCCTTAAACCTGAGGATGGAAACCATCTTGTCCTGGGGATGTCACTGGATTTTTCAGTGTGCCCACAATCTGTCTGCCTGTACCCCAATTTTTGGAACAATACGCAAGACATTAGTTTGGTGGGCTGTGTGGCCCAAGAGACTCTCAAGTGGGGAATTAATGCCAATTTCTGGGCATTATTCCACTGTCGCTCAAACATAATGGGCAACGGGAGATGTCTACCACCAATGTGTAGCTGGGCAGAATTGTCCCTACGGGCTGCTGGCCAGTGAAAGTGGCCGGTCGAGGGCGGGGATGGGGTGTTGCTGCTGGGGTAGTGTTTGTGTCTCTTTTCCTCTTTGACAATCACAGTCCTTGCCCCCCACAGTTTTCCCTCGCTGTATCCTCCTTCCCTACGGCCCTGTCTAACATGCCCACTATCACCTCACCAAGACCTGCCAACCAGCCTGGAAAGTTCCCAGACATACCTGGGTTCCGGCAAATCTATGTTTTCTCTTGCTCATGGGCCTCCTGCAATACTGGCAGTGGCCACCACACCTGGTGGCACTGCTGACACTGTAGAGCTGCCAGTCGCCGATTGGTTGGAAGTTCTATGAGGTGGTCTTTCCTGTTGGAGAGCGGTGGAAGCCTTGCCTCATTATAGTTAAATGGAGGCAAGCTCACACACAACATTTACAATGGTGGACCAGTGCTCGGTCTCATGTTTAATCTAGCCCATTAATTTCTTTATCACTAGCATTTTGGTAACGTTAATTTTGTTGAATTTGTTCAGGATGACTGACACACTGACTACTTCTTCAACTGTAAATATTACTGTAAAATAACTAAACAGCACATCCACCATCACCTTACTTTCAATGGCAACATCGCTATTATCAGTTTTCGAGGGTCCCACATTGTTTCTGACCATTTTTTCTAATATAGTATTCAATCATTTTTGTGTTAATTACGACACCCCTTACAATTTTCTTTGAATGCTCTGACTTTTGATCTCTTTCCACTTACTTTGTCGCCCTCTGCTGTAGGATTTGCCTTTTGATCTGATAATGGGGAATGAGAAGTAATAGCAGGGGAACATAAAGGCAATAGTGACCATAATGTCATGTGCTTGAAGGCGATGAACAAAAACGTATGACAGAAACCAAGTTAATAGATTGGAGAACAGCTGATTTTGATGGGTTGAGAATTGAACCTTGGAACATAAAATGGACAAGGTTAGAAAGTAATGATTTTGAACATAGAATGGTTACTGCCTGCAAGTAGGCCTGCCATGTCTATTGCAAACAATAGCATTACACTTAGTCCCACTTACCTGCCTTTTCCGTGAAGCCCTACAATATTTTTCTCTTCATATAATTATGTAATTCTCCTCAGAAGGCCTCAATAGAACAGAAAATAACAAGACATCACGGGGCTGGATTCTTCATTTCTGAGTCTAAGTGCTGACTCCAACGGAGGATCCGTGGAGTTCCACGTCAGAACAAATTGCCACCACGCCCGGACCGATTCCACCACTGGTGAGGGGCTGGCACCGGCCCCACGTGGAACACCCGGAAAACACACAAAAAATGGTGGTGTAATCGCCAGGTCCAGGATGGACACTCGCACGGCTGACAAGCTGCAGCCACGCATATACTCTCCACCCCCACACAGACACCGATCGCGGTCGGAAGAATGGCACCAGTTGTGCTGGACCAGGTACCCGTTCACTTCAACCCCATAGCCCACCACCTGGCCACCCCCCGCTACACCCCCCAGCCCTGCTAAAAGCCCCCCTGGGTAGTGGCACGGCTGTCGGCAAAGTATGGCGGTGCTGGACACTGTCTGCACGTCCTCTCGCTTTCTTCGCAGCCACCACGCTAGGTTCACAACTGTTGACCACACGTGGACCACACCATCGGGAACTTGGCCCATCGGAGGCGGAGCATCGTGAGTGGGTCTTCTAATGAGATGCGAACGCGGTTGCAACTACATGCATCGCAATGACGCAGTTTTCGAAAGGGCGGAGCATTGCAATTGGCCGCCGGAAGCTATTCTCCACCCGATCGCCGCTCCCGATTTCGGCGTCAAGCAACAGAGAATCCAGCACCATTCGCTTTGTTATTTTTAACTATGGGAAACATTTAAAATGATGATCAACAGAGTGCATGAAAAATATATTAAAATGACAAACTAAACGCTGAGGGCTGGAGGAGTGAATAAAGGTATAAGGGTTCGGTAAGGGACGTCGGCCTGGATTTGCATTACTCGCTGGCCGTGCTGCCGAGGATTCCGGCACGGGAGGGTCACCTTGGGCGGGACCGGAAGACCCAGGTGGCGAGAAGGACTGGAAAATCTGAGCCACTGAATACGTGTATGAACAGCAGACAAGTGCAGTGTAAGAGAGAATGGAAAGAGGAGGGAGAAAAAAAATGATTCGGGAGACACAGTAGCACTGTGACATTATGAAATGAAATGAAAATTGCTTATTGTCACAAGTAGGCTTCCAATGAAGTTACTGTGAAAAGCCCCTGGTCGCCACATTCCAGCGCCTGTTCGGGGGGGCTGGTACGGGAATCGAACCGTGCTGCTGGCCTGCCTTGGTCTGCTTTAAAAGCCAGCGATTTAGCCCAGTGTGCTAAACCAGCCCCAAAATCGCTTATTGTCACAAGTAGGCTTCAATGAAGATACTGCGAAAACCCCCTAGTCGCCACATTCCGGCGCCTGTTCGGGGAGGCTGTTACGGGAATTGGACCGTGCTGCTGGCCTGCCTTGGTCTGCTTTCAAAGCTAGCGATTTAGCCCTGTGCTAAACAGCCCCTGAGAAAAATAATAATCACTTATTGTCACAATTAGGCTTCAATGAAATTACTGTGAAAAGCCCCGAGTCGCCACATTCCGGCGCCTGTTCGGGTAGGCCGGTACGGGAATTAAACTCACTGCTGCTGGCCTTGTTCTGCATTACAAGCCAGCTGTTTAGGCCCTGTGCTAAACCAGCCATTAAATGATCAAGGAGTTTAGAACAAAAGAGTAAAATATTTTACTTTGCACATTAATAATTGCAGGAAAGCTGGGGTGGGAATAAAACATTGAAAGATAGACCGGATAATGCCACAGGTCATGAGAGAGAGATGGCAGAAATATTAAAGAATAATTTTGCTTCAATATTTACCCAGGAAACAGAGCAGGCAGACATGAAAATGAATGATGGGATGAACAATCAGACAAGTGCAATTAAAATTAAATAGGGGATGTATTGAATAATCTTAGCAAATCAAAGAGGGTAAAACTCCAGGTCCAGATGGATCGTATCTATATATTTTTTAATGATCTAGAGACAGAAGAGGCTTTGCCAGTCATACATAATCATTTGTCAGGAAAAGTTATATTGCCAGAGCCCTGGTGGGTAGCTAATGTGGTTTCTATATTTAAGAAGGGGGACAGACACAAGTGAAGGAGGCACGGTGGCACACTGCTCAACATTGCTGCCTCACAACGCCAGGGACCCGGGTTCAATTCAGGTCCTCGGGCGACTGTGTGGAGTCTGCACGTTCTCCTCGTATCTGCATGGGTTTCCTGCGAGTGCTCCGGTTCCCTCCCACAGTCCAAGGATATTCATGCTAAATTGCCTCAAAGTGTCCAGGTATGTGCAGGTTAGGTTGCTGGGATTGGGTGGGATTGTCCTCCCATGTGAGGACCTGGGTAGAGTGCTCTTTCGATGGGTCGGTGGGAGCCCGATGGGCCGAATGGCCTCCTTCTGCACCATAGAGTTTCAATGATTCTATGATTCCAAGTAAATGGCAAAGCAATAAACATATCAAGTTATTCACGTCTACATTGTCATTGGTTCCACCACTCTGGACTCCATATAATTGGTGAATCCTGGAAAGAAATTATCAGGGAAAGTCTGACATTATGGACTTGAAAGGCTGAATAGCCTAATTCTGTGCTGTAACATCATGGTTCTCGAATTGGTGTCGTAGAGAGAGTTGGTTCTGCAGGATAATAAAACCTTGACTACATATATTTAGTTCACTATGCACTTATCCTTTTTACTGATCAGCTTACATGATAGATTTAAATTGAGAAAGAGTTGATCACCACAAGCACAACTTTACCAAAATGGATTAGCACAGGAGCAGAAGTGATCTTTAACATCACGATGGATCATTCGTAACAGAAGGCACTTCCCACAGAGTTTTGAGGACCGTGGCAGAGCAGCATAGATAGATTGTGCCTTGGGGACTGTCGTTTGAATTGGACGAGAAATGGGAATTGCATGGATGAATGGTGTGTGCGAGCTACAGTTCCTAAAAAGAAATTGGTGAATTGTGATTTAATGTTGGACGTACAATCAAACTACTAAGACTGGTGCTGCTGAGAATGTAAAATATCTATAGAATCAAAGAGACCAAAAAACAGGGATTTTAACCCAATTGGTCTTTGGCGAGGTTCGCAATCCAAATGAATTTACCTCCATCCCATTTCCTCTTCCCATCCAGCTTCTACTAAATAGCTCACAAAGACACTGTCAACTTTAATGGTCAAAGAGATCCAATGCTACGACTAAGAAATATTAACTTCAGTGATCTCTGTATATGAATATACATGATCAATGTGTGTAATTGTAGTACAGTCAATTCAATACTAGATGTCTCACTATCAGAAGCTATAAGAAAGACTTTCCCACTCTTTCTGAGAGAGTGTGCTTTAGGAGAGTGAACAGACAAGACATAGAATAACTAGAGAGAGAGAAGTTATAAGTTATTTCATTATTACATTGTATAGTTACTTAGTTATCTTTATTGTATTTTATTTATTTTTCCAGTTGAGTATTAAGTACAAAGGGCTCACAAATATTGGGCGTGATTCTCCTCTACCCGGCGGGGCAGGTGGTCCCGGCACCGAGGAGTGGCGTGAACCATTCCGGCGTCGGGCCGCCCGGAAGGTGCGGATTCCTCCGCACCTTCAGCAGCTTGGCCGGTGCCGGTGGGGTTGGCGCCACGCCAATCGGCGCGGAAGGGGCTTGGCGCCATGCCAATTGGCGCCGAAGGGCCTCCGCCGGCCGGCGAGGCTTGACGCATGCGCGGGAGCACCAGTGTGTGCTGGCGTCATCCCAGCGCATGCGCAGGGGGGGTCGTCTCCGCACTGGCCATGGCGGAGATCCACAGCAGCCGGTGCGGAGGGAAAGAGTGCCCTCACGGCACAGGCCTGCCCACGGATCGTTGGGCCCCGATTGTGGGCCAGGCCACCGGTGCCCCCTGAAGACCCCTGAGGCCGCCCACAGAGCTAGGTCCCGCTGGTAAGTACCAGGTCTAATTTACGCAGGCGGAACCAGCCTAAAACATGTGGCTGCTCAGCCCATTGCGGGCCAGAGAATCACCGAGGGGCCGCCGACCGGCGCGGCGCGATTCCCGCCCCCGCCAAAACCCCGGCGCCGGAGAATTCGGCAGCCAGCGGGGCGGTATTCACGCCGCTCCCTGGCTATTCTCCAGCCCGGCGGGGGTCGGAGAATCCCGCCACTTGGGTGGGATTCTCCAATAATGGCAACGTCCCCAAGCAGACTTTCCTTGAGAATGTCCTGAGCGATTCTGCTACCTGCAGGGAGCTGGCAGGGCCCCAGAGTGCTCCTCCCAGCCCTGGCTGCGGATACGGGACCCCGCACTTCCGGTCGGGAGTCCGCACATGCGCACGATGGCGGCCTTCAGCGGCCGGCCCGTGGGACATGGCGGACACGGAACGCGGAGCGGCATCAAAAACATAGGTCCCCCCGAGATCACGCACACCCGTGGATCTGTGACGCCCAATCACTCCCCTGGCCATCCTTGAGGTCGCCCCCGGTGATCAATCCCACCACCACCCACCAGGGCGGCCGCGGACTGAGTCCGCAACACCACCCGAGGTTCCTGACGGCTGATAGATGGTTAGTACAACGTCGTCAGGAACTTGGCCAGCTTTGCGCGGAGAATCGTGGGGACGCCTCTGTCAATGGCCTCTTACCCGCACCGCGTAGTTCGCACGTGAGAGAATCGCGGGAGTGCGCCGGTCCCGATTTCCGATAAGGCCATTCTCCACTCCCGTACAGAACGCGATGTCGGCACGGATGCACGGAGGATCTTTCATCTTGATTAAAACCCATTTCAGGATGTGAGCATTGCCGGGTGTGCAGTCTTTCAGATGAGACATAAAACCTGCCTCCTGAAGTGGAAGTAAAAGATCCTGTGGCATTATTCGGAGAAAGATTGGGGATTACTCCTCAGCACCTTGTCCAGTTATTGACCAAAATTCTCTGGTCCTCAGGACTCTCTTGTCCCACTGGCAACGCGCCCCTGCCTCTGGTTTCCTGGGGCGAAATTCTCCGGAAACGGTGCGATGTCCGCCGACTGGCACCCAAAACGCGCAAATCAGTCGGGCATCGCGCTGCCCCAAAGGTGTGGAATGCTCCGCATCTTTGGGGGCCGAGCCCCAACCTTAAAGGGCTAAGCCCGCGCCGGACAAATTTGCGCCCTGCCAGCTGGTGGAAAAGGCGTTTGGTGCCCCGCCAGCTGGCGCGGAAATGACATCTCCGGGTGGCGCATGCGCGGGAGCGTCAGCGGCCGCTGACGGCATTCCCGCGCATGCGCAGTGGAGGGAGTCTCTTCCGCCTCCGCCATGGTGGTGGCCGTGGTGAAGGCGGAAGGGAAAGAGTGCCCCCACGGCACAGGCCTGCCCGTGGATCGGTGGGCCCCAGATTGCCCCGCGTCCCCCCCAGGACCCCGGAGCCCGCCCACGCCGCCTTGTCCCGCCGGTAAGGTAGGTGGTTTAATCTACGCCAGTGGGGCAGGCATTTTAGCGGCGGGACCTCGGCCCATCCGGGCCGAAGAATCGCGGGTGGGGGCGCCAACCGGCGCGGCGCGATTCCCGCCCCTGCCGAATCTCCGGTGGTGGAGAATTCAGCAACCAGCGGGGGCGGGATTCACGCCAGCCCCCGGCGATTCTCCGACCCGGCGGGGGGTCGGAGAATCTCTCCCCTGGTGTCGGGTGGCTTCAATGGGAGATCCCATTGTTAAGCGGTGGGAGCAGAGAATCCCACCATCAACGAATGGCCCTGCCAAGAAGCACGGGCAAAATTCTCCGTTATCGGCGGAAAATCCGATCGGCGCAAAAAACGGCGCAAATCCGACTTGCGTCACGTCGGAAAAATGGGTTGATAGTCACCGGCCTTAAATGGGCTAGCAGCGACGTAACGGGATCCGCGCTTGCGCAGTGGTTCACGCCGTGCAGCGCCATACGCGTTGCACGGCGTGACGGCTCATAAGGCCGCGCTGCACCCCCCCACCCGACCGGAACACCCGACCGCAACACCCGACTGGATGGCTGGCCGTCGCTCAGCCCCTTGGTTTGAGTCACGCAATGTGGAGGCGCTCCTGGATGCGGTGGAGCAGAGGATGGACGCCCTGTATCCCGGGCACGGCCGCAGAGTTGCCCCACGCCACAGCCGGCGTCTGTGGAGGGAAGTGGCAGAGGCCGTCACCGCTGTGGCCCTGACACCACGGACAGGCACCCAGTGCCACAAGAAGGTGAACGACCTCGTCAGAGCAGCCAGGGTGAGCCTCCCCCCCCTGCCCGATATCCCCCCTCCCCATATCCCCCCTCCCCATATCCCCCCTCCCCATATCCCCCCTCCCCCATATCCCCCCTCCCCCATATCCCCCCCTCCCCATATCCCCCCTCCCCATATCCCCCTTATCCCCCGCCCCCCCATATCCCCCCTCCCCCATATCCCCCCCTCCCCCATATCCCCCCTCCCCCATATCCCCCATATTCCCCCTCCCCATATCCCCCCTCCCCATATCCCCCCTCCCCCATATCCTCCCTCCCCCATTCCCCCCCTCCCCCATATCCCCCATATCCCCCCTCCCCCATATCCCCCCTCCCCCATATCCCCCCTCCCCCATATCCCCCATATCCCCCCTCCCCCACATCCCCCCCTCCCCCATATCCCCCTCCCCATATCCCCCATATTCCCCCCCCATATCCCCCATATTCCCCCTCCCCCATATCCCCCCTCCCCCATATCCCCCATATCCCCCCTCCCCATATCCCCCCTCCCCATATCCCCCATATCCCCCCTCCCCATATCCCCCTCTCCCCCAAATCCCCCCTCCCCCATATCCCCCATATCCCCCCTCCCCATATCCCCCCTCCCCCATATCCCCCCTCCCCCATAGCCCCCTCCCCATATCCCCCCTCCCCCATATCCTCCCTCCCCCATACCCCCCCTCCCCCATATCCCCCCTCCCCCATATCCCCCCTCCCCCATATCCCCCATATCCCCAAGTGAATCCAGCCTTAACCTTAACCTCTGCAATGCACGCGCAACCGATGGCGTGCATTCATATACCTGCCTAACACTGCTGCCTTTTACCCCTGCCCCCCCCCCCCCCACAGGAGAAGCGCGCACACAACAATAGGGAGCATGTGAGGACTGGAGGAGGGCCCGCTGATGAGAGGCCACTGACCGTACACGAGGAAAGGGCCCTGGAACTGGCTGGCGGACCTGAGGACTGGGAGGTTGCTGATACAGAGGTCGGGGCCGTACTAGCGAGTGAGCCACCGACAGCCCGTCCCCATATCCCCCCTCCCCTATATCCCCCTCCCCCGTATCACCTGATCACTGCCTGATGTCTAACCATGCATGCTTCATTGTGTATCGCAGGACCAAACGTCCAGGCACCCATCCCCGCAGATGCAGACCGCCCGCAGGATGCCCCTCGGAGACCACAGGAGACGGAGAGACCCGCACCCTCCAGCATGCGACGCCCGCAGGATGCCCCTCGGAGACCACAGGAGACGGAGAGACCCGCACCCTCCAGCATGCGACGCCCGCAGGATGCCCCTCGGAGACCACAGGAGACGGAGAGACCCGCACCCTCCAGCATGCGACGCCCGCAGGATGCCCCTCGGAGACCACAGGAGACGGAGAGACCCGCACCCTCCAGCATGCGACGCCCGCAGGATGCCCCTCGGAGACCACAGGAGACGGAGAGACCCGCACCCTCCAGCATGCGACGCCCGCAGGATGCCCCTCGGAGACCACGGGAGACGGAGAGACCTGGACCCTCCAGCATGCGACGCCCGCAGGATGCCCCTCGGAGACCACGGGAGACGGAGAGACCCGGACCCTCCAGCATGCGACGCCCGCAGGATGCCCCTCGCACACCACGGGAGACGGAGAGACCTGGAGCAACAGGGAGACGACACCCCCGTCACATGCGGGAGCAACCACCCAGCGACGAGGGGGGCAGCCACAGGCCCCCGTCACATCCGAGCCAGGACACCACTACCCAGGACACCACTACCCAGGACACCACTACCCAGGACACCACTACCCAGGACACCCCTACCCGGGACAGCACTACCATGGAAGATGAAATACCGGACAGTGACTCAGAGTGGATGGGTGGAGACGAACCCCCACCCCAAAGTGCCATGGACTCACAGTGGGACGAAGAGCACGACACAACGCCACTGCTGTCACCAACACCCTCCACCATCGCAGAAACACTCACCACGGTTGGGCACTTTAGTGATGAGGCGTCTGGTACACTCACTGGTGCGCACAACACAGCCGTCCCGGTACAGCAGGTGGAGGTAGGAGCAGCAGAGGGACCGGGCGGTCGGAGGGCAGCCCAGCCCAAGCGAACATCTGCCGCCCAGATGGATCCCGGGTTCCTGCAGTTACCACACCCACACATAGATCCGATGCAACCACCGACCCGGAGACGTGCAAAGAGGGTGACGGGCCGCTTGCGGCGGCTGCGGTCGCAGGTGGAGGAGTCCACCCGCGTCCAGGAGCTGGGAGTGGTGCCGGTCATGCGTGCCACCCAGGCCGACACCGCACGGGTGGCGTCCGCGGTGGAGGCAATGGGTGCGACGGTGTCAGACATGGGGAACGGTTTGCGAGGCCTGGGGCCTTCCGTGCAGGCGGCGTCTGTGGCCCAGGAAATGGCTGCCCTCTCACAGGAGGCCATGAGCCAGTGCCAGCGCCAGATGGCAGAGGCGCTCAACGCCATAGCCCAGTCTCAGCAGGCCATGGCCCAGTCTCTGCAGGCCATGGCCCAGTCTCTGCAGGCCATCGCTGAGGGCATCGGCGCCAGTGGCCATGTGCGAGCCGGCGTCGCACTGTCACAGACATGGTTTGCCAACCCCCTGGGCTCCATGGCTGCAAACCTGCAGACCCCTGTCGATACCAGCACGGGCCTCCAGGACTGGCAGCGCCAGATGTCGGGGGGGCGTCGGATGGCCAGTCCGTTCACATCCCCCACCCATGTAGAGGCCTGGGGGCCATCGGGCACCCCGAGGGAGGAGGAGGTGGTGTGGTCCGTCCCGGCTCCCTCTGTAGGGGAGGTCCCGGTACACTGCGACACCTCGGGCTCCCCCCCTTCCGTCCCAGGTGCATCGGGTGGGCAACGGGCAGGACAGGCTGGCAGCTCGCCATCCCAGTCGCCCGGGCCGCAGCCTGGCCCATCTAGGCCAGGACGCCCCAGGAAACGGCCGCCAAAGGGATCCAGTGTCAGAGGGCAGGAATCACAGGAGTCCACCTCCAGTTCTGCTGTACCGTCTGGGGAACCACGTAGATGTAGTCAAAGGGCCCGTAAGGCCAAACAATTAGACACTGAGTAAGTTGGCACGGGTGCAGGGCACAGATGAGTTTCAGGGGCTAGGGCACGTGCATGAACTCCTTTGGTTATTAAAGTCAATGTTACACCTACCGAAGCTGCCTTTGTGCTCTGTCCAAAGTGTGCGGGGGTGTCATGTACGTTGAGCGCAAGTGTGTGTGTGAGGGGTGGTCTTACCTCAGCCCCAGGTGAGTCTGCCCCCTTCCCCCTGGGCCGCCATCAACATCCCCCGGGCAGAGGACGGGACCGTGCGCTGCAGTGTCACAGACGCATGCAGGGATGGTCCGGGTGGATGGTGGTACTGTGGCCATGGGTCAGACATAGTCCAACGATGTAGAGCCAGGAGCTTATCGCAGGGCGGGTTGTCATCATCCTCCATGGCCTGCGATAGACACGCGTCCACCCGCAACTGTGTGAGCCCGGCCCGTTGTGCCGCAGGTGGATCGGCAATGGGGGGGGGGTGGTGTGCCTGCGGGTGGGGTGGGTGGGGTTGGAGAGGGGGGTGAGGGTGCTGGGTGGGTGGATGGGTGGGGGGTGTGGGTGGTCGGCTGTTGCCATGGTGTGCGGTCTGTGGCCATACTACCCGATTCCCACGCCCATCTAGTCAGTGAAGCGGGCGTCTATCAGTCTGTCCCGTGCCCGCTGGGCCAGCCGGTAACGGTGGACAGCCACCCGCCTGTGTCTACCCCGTCTGCCCTGGCCATTGCCCCCATCCACCTCATCTGGGGAGGACTGCGCCTCTTCCTGCTGCTCCTCCACTCCGCCCTCCTCTGCCTGCAGCACATCGCCCCTCTGCTGGGCTATGTTGTGCAGGACGCAGCACACCATAATGATGCGGCCGACCCTATCTGACCGATACTGGAGGGCGCCCCCAGAGAGGTCCAGGCACCTGAAACGCATCTTCAGCACGCCAAAGCACCTCTCGATCACTCCCCTTGTCGCTACATGGGCATCATTGTAGTGGTTCTCCGCCTCATTGCGTGGCCTCCGTATAGGCGTCATCAGCCACGATCGCAATGGGTAGCCCCTGTCGCCCAGCAACCAGCCCCTCAGCCGGGGATGGCGTCCCTCGTACATGCCGGGGATGGATGACCGCGACAACACGAATGAGTCGTGTACACTGCCTGGGTGACGGGCGCAGACGTGCAGGATCATCATGCGGTGGTCGCAGACCACCTGTACGTTCATCGAATAGGTCCCCTTCCTATTAGTGAACCCGGCCCTGTTATCTGCAGGTGGCCGCACGGCGACGTGCATCCCATCGATCGCGCCCTGGACCATGGGGAACCCGGCCACGGCAGAGAAGCCAACGGCTCGGGCATCTTGGCTGGCCCGGTCCACGGGGAAGTGGATGTAGCGGTGCGCCATGGCATATAGGGCATCTGTCACTGCCCGGATGCACCGGTGCACCGATGTCTGCGATATGCCGGACAGGTCCCCACTCGGTGCCTGGATTGACCCCGTTGCATAAAAGTTCAGGGCCACCGTAACCTTGACGGACATGGGGAGAGGGTGTCCCCCGCCAGTGCCACACGGTGACAGGTGTGCCAGCAGGTGGCAGATGTGTGCCACGGTTTCCCGGCTCATCCGGAGTCTCCTCCTGCATTCCCGGTCCGTGAGGTCCTGGTATGACTGCCGGGGCCGGTACACACGGGGCGCCCTCGGGTGCCTCCGTTGCCGTGGGGCCGCGACGTCCTCCTCCCCCTCCTCGTCCTGTCGGTCAGGTGTCCCTCCAGCCTGGGCGGCTGCCGCCTGCCCCTCTGCGGCAGACTGCGCCGCCTCTCTGGCACGCTCCTCCTCCTCCTCCTCCTCATCCAGGGCAACATAGACATGAGCGGCTGCCACCACGGCGGCCAACATCGCTGGATGATCTGAAAACATGACGGCCTGGTGGGGGGGGGAGGGGAACGACGACATGTCATCATTGCCCATATCCCCTCCTCCCCCCAGCCAGGTGGCATGGACCGCAGGGGTCCAACTGTTGGAGGCTGGCACCTGGCCAGGTGGACCAACTCACTTGCCCTCCCATCCCCCTCCTCGGCACGGACCCCCCCCAACCTCCACCCCAGCACGGACCCCGCCCCAACCTCCACCCCAGCACGGACCCCCCCCAACCTCCAGCCCAGCACAGACCCCCCCCCAACCTCCACCCCGGCACGGACCCCCCTCCCTCAACCTCCACCCCAGCATGGACCCGCCCCCCAACCTCCACCCCGGCACGAACCCCCCCGCAACCTCCACCCCAGCATTGACCCCCCCCCGACCTCCACCCCAGCACGGACCCCCCCCAACCTCCACTCCAGCACGGACCCCGCCCCAACCTCCACCCCAGCACGGACCCCCCCCAACCTCCAGCCCAGCACAGACCCCCCCCAACCTCCACCCCGGCACGGACCCCCCTCCCTCAACCTCCACCCCAGCATGGACCCGCCCCCCAACCTCCACCCCGGCACGAACCCCCCCGCAACCTCCACCCCAGCATTGACCCCCCCGACCTCCACCCCAGCACGGACCCCCCCCAACCTCCACCCCAGCACGGAGCCCCCCCAACCTCCACCCCGGCTCGGACCCCCCCAACCTCCACCCCAGCACGGACCCCCCCCAACCTCCACCCCGGCACGGACCCCCCCCCAACCTCCACCCCAGCACGGACCCCCCCCCAACCTCCACCCCGGCACGGACCCTCCCCCAACCTCCACCTCAGCACGGACCCCCCCCCAACCTCCATCCCGGCACGGACCCCCCCCCAACCTCCACCCCGGCACGGACCCACCCCCAACCTCCACCCCAGCACGGACCCCCCCCAACCTCCACCCCAGCACGGACCCCCCCAACCTCCACCCCGGCACGGAACCCCCCCAAAACCTCCACCCCAGCACGGACCCCCCCCCCAACCTCCACCCCAGCACGGACCCCCCCCAAACCCCAACCTCCACCCCGGCACAGCACGGACCCCCCCCCAACCTCCAACCCGGCACCCCCACCCCCCCCCCCGCCCCCCCCGCCGCACATACACACACACAACCCGAGACACACCTCTCCTCACGCATTCAGACTGCGGCCACGCCATTGCCTGCCCAGAGCCAACCCCCCAGGCCGTCACTCACCTCCTCGCTGGTCGGTGTGACCCTGGAGCACAGGGTCACGACGATGAAAAGGAGGTTTAATTTACGTCGATGTGAACGGTCATCGCGCCGACGGGACTTCGGCCCATCCGGAACGGAGAATATCGGCAGGCCGAAAATCGGCTGCCTTGCGCAGACCCGTGACATTCTCCGCGGCAGCGGCGACATTAACGCCCCGCCGACTTTTCTCCCTTCGGAGACTTCGGCAACCGGTGGGCGCGGGATTCACGGCGGCCAACGGCCATTCTCCGACCCTCTGGGGGTCAGAGAATGATGCCCCAGATCGCCAGGGGACGGGAGAATCCTGCCCATTGTCCCTCAACCAGTAATGGATGCTCTGGTCATTATCTCCGATTCTATCCCAGGACCTGAATCATGTTAAAAGGCAATCAGACCCATAATTACTTGTGAAATTTGAAAAAAATAATAATTGTGGGGATGTGGGCGTCGCTGGCCATTTATTGCCCTATTCCTTTTTTTTCTTTTTTTTAAATTTAAAGTGCCCAATTCATTTTTTCCAATCAATGGGCAATTTAGCGTGACTGCACATCTTTGGGTTGTGGGGACGAAACCCATGCAAACATGGGGAGAATGTGCAAACTCATAGAATCATAGACTTTACAGTGCCGAAGGAGGCCATTCGACCCATTGAGTCTGCACCACCCCATGGAAAGAGCTCCCCCCACCCTATCCCCATAACCCAGTCACCCCACACAACCGTTTTGGACATTTAGGGAAATTTAGCATGGCCAATCCACCTAACCTGCGCATCTTTGGACTGTGGGAGGAAACCGGAGCACCCGGAGGAAACCCACGCAGACACGGGGAGAAAGTGCAGACACCACACAGACAGTAACCCAGAGCCGGGATCGAACCTGGGACACCCATGCCATGAGGCAGCAATGCTAACCACTGCGCCACCATGCTGCCTTATTGCCCATTCCTGGTTGCCTTTCAGAAGGTGGTGGTGAGCTGCCTTCTTGAATCCGGCAGCCCCTGAGGTGTTGAATGTGGAGTAGTCGAGTTTGGGAGCAAGAAGGGAATCGGCAATAAAAGTAAAGGGTAAAATTCGGAAAGGGGGCACAGGAAACAGAGAGATCTGGGGGCAGTGTGCCAGTACACAAATTAGTGAAGTGGCAGGGTAGTTTTAGAAAGTTATCAATAAAGCATATGGGAATCTGGGATTTACAAATAAAGACAAATGGTACAAAAGTAAGGAAGTTCTGATGAACTTTTATATAAGATTGGTTTGGTTCAAATGGGGCACGTTGTGTCCAGTGATGGGTGCCACAATTTGGGGCGGATGTGAAGGTATTGGCGAGGATGCAGAAAAGGTTTAATGGAAAGGTTCCATGGATGTGCACCGGAATTCTCCGGCGGCGGGAAGCTCTGGTCTGCCGGCTGCCCTATTCTCCGGCGCCGTTTTTCACGGGCCGGCGGGATTCACGCCACGCCAGTCAGGGGAAAATTGACAGCGGCCCCCCTGTCGATTCTCCGGGCCCCGATGCGCCGAGTGGCCGCCCAGTTTTGGCCAGTCCCGCTGGCGTGAATTACTCACCTCACGCACGGCGGGACCTGGCAGGTAAGTGTGAGGGGGCGGTCCTGGGGGGGCGCGGGGGACCCGATATCGCGGGGGGGGGGGCCCACGATGGCCTGGCCCCCGATCGGGGCCTACCGATCCTGCAGGTGGGCTGTTTCCGTGGGGGCCTTCTTTCCTCCATGCCGAGCCCCTGGGGTGGAGGTCTGGAGTCGTTCTGGGGACCTCGGAGATTGGGACACCATTTTAAAATGACGTCTCGATCTCTCGCTACACTGAGGAGTTCTGACGAGCGAAGCTCCCTACAGTACAAAATGGGGCTATGTGTGGCCTTGGCGACATGTTCCCCATTCAGGCCCCTTATGCAATACGACTCGCGTTGAATAGCCATGTGTTTCTCGGCACTACGAGTGCCGGGAAGCACGCGGCTAAATGTGCTCGCTCAGGGGCTTTGTTCCCTTTTGGGAGAATCGCGTCCAGTGTTGTCAATTGTTGTAAATCACTAACGTTCTTCAGGGAACAAAATCTGGCATCTTGAACTGGTGTGGAGTACATGAGACTCCAGACCCACTGTGAAATACCATTCAGTTCAAGGGCAATTACCGATGGAGCTTCAAAATGACTACTTAGCATTAGTTACCAAAGAGACGTTCAACAAACTGGCAGTAATAACATGGTGAGTAATGGTGTGGAAAATATCATTGCTTAATAACTTTCACTTTGCTAAGAAGGTTACCTCTGCCTTGCTTTCCCTCAAGAAGGTGTTACAAAAGATTTCAACACACAGATATCCGACTCACAAGGGATTCTTCCTGTTACGGATTACCTAGGAACACCCTCACAGCTCAATTTTATCATTCCAGTACAACATTTGGAATATTAGACAAAAATATAGTCAGAGCATATGAGGATGATTCATACGAAGGACATTTTTTTAATGTAGTCATAAACTCTGAATGAATTATGATTGAAATGTGCATTTCACTTGTTGAAGAAGATTCAGTTATTTTTAAAGGTTTCCCCACTCTACTCCCCTCCCAGGCAGAGCACTCCAGACTCCCAGTGCCCTGAGGTTTTTTTTTATTCGTTCATAGATGTGCCAGCATTAATTGCCCTTGAGGGGCAGTTAAGAGTCAAGCACATTGCTGTGCACCTAGAGCCAGACCCGGGTAAGGACGGCAGATTTACTTCCCGAAAGGACAGCAGTGAACCAGGTGTTTTTTTTTACGGTGATCGGCAATGGTTTCATGGTCATCATTAGGCTTTTAGTTCCAGATTTCTGTTCCATTCGAAATTCACCATCTGCAGGATTTGAACCCACGTCCCCAGAGCATTACTCTGGGTCTGTGGTTTACTAGTTCAGTGATAATACCACTACGCCACTGCCTCGGCACTCTCTGCAGTGCAATCATATCCTCCCTATAGTGATCGACCAGAACTGATCTCTAACTGTGGTCCAATCAAAGTCTTGTACAGCTCCAATGTAACCCCCTGCTCCTATAATCTATGCCACGAATGACAAAGGCAAGTCTCCCATATGCCTTCAGAACAACCCTATTAATCTGCTACGCAATATTTATGAGCAAGAATTATGGATTTCAGAGACAGTGTCCTGTCTATTTACAGGAAGGTTGCAGGGGGATGGAGCTGGGAACAAAGGGAGGGGGAGGAACCGTGTGGGCAGTGGGTACCATAGAAATGCAGGTAACCTGGAAGTCCTGGACATTTTCTTTTTGTTTACTAAACCTCTTCATCCAAGCTGGCAACTGTGGTATTATCATAAATGTGAGAACTGCAAGGGTTAACAAAATGTCTAGAACAGCCACTAGTGGGAGCGAGAGTTACAAGTATATAAGACAATGATTCTAAGCCTTGTGGGACAGTGTGTGCAGGAGTTAGCTCGAGAGAGTCATAAGTACAAATAGTGTGACTGAGAGCAGATCATAGTTTATATCAGTATTAAGATTAGCTGTAGATGAGTGTAGTTTAGATGTTATTAATTTAACTGTGTATTCTTTAGGAGTATGTGTTGAATCCAAATAAGTCGTGTTAATAAATTTATAGCTTTGTTCAAGTTAAAGCTATTTTATGGTCTTTGTGAACACTACGCCAACCATTCTGAATTTAGCAACATAAAGAACACCACAGCAGCCAGTCAGAGAAGTTAGCCACTTTGTTAAAACTCCTTGCTCTTCTCCCTGTGCAAATTCTCATTGCTGTATTTCAGGATTCGCGAATATTCAGTTCATGGATTTTTGACTATTCAATAAATCTTTTTTTTTTTTAAATTTAGAGTACCCAATTCATTTTTTCCAATTAAGGGGCAATTTAGCGTGGCCAATCCACCTAGCCTGCACATCTTTGAGTTGTGGGGAAGAAACCCACGCAAACACGGAGAGAATGTGCAAACTCCACACAGGACAGTGATTCAGAGTTGGGATCGAACCTGGGACCTCGGCACCGTGAGACAGCGGTGCTACCCCGCCGCACCACCGTGCTGCCCCTCCAACTATTCATTAAATCTGTGAGTGTGCGGACGGACATTGATACGATTAACAGGAACATAAACGGAGCGACTTTTTACCCAAGCTTGGAAATGGCATCACTCTAGATTCATGTACGCCTGATTTATAGAGAGTTGCGAGAATAACATTTTATCACTGTCAGATTAGGTTGGCGTTGCTGAAAAGAGTGGAGGAGGGGTGGCCACGAGAGGTGATTGACAACTGCTGGGCCTGCAAAGTAAAACAACCACTTGCATTGCAAATTCTAACTATGATTTAAATCCCTTTTTTAACCTGGCCTCAATTTGCCAGCAACAGGGTCTGATTAATTAATTTTATTGAAGGGAAAATGATTAGAATTCACAGCCTCTTCATAATTGGACTGAGATACTTGTGAGGTCCCATTGTACTGGATTTGAAACTACATCAATGATAATATTTACTTGAGTGAAAAAACTGAGCCTTTGAAATAGTTTGTGCTAGTATTTCCCAGATCTTGCGCAGTAATTTAAAAAACAACTATTGTGAGCACCAATCAATTGTCATGGCAGTTTGCTCTAAGTCTTAGATATCTCGTTTATCTCAGGACAATTCTAAAAAACTACAACAGGTTTATTTACGGTACTTTAAAATATCTCAGCAATTACAAGATTTCTACACACACTCATTCAGCCCAGATTCGGGAACCTTCTGTGTCAGCTTAGTACTCCTCCTCCACCTGCAGGCTTAAGCAATGGACATAGATCAGTGAACATAATCAAACTCAGATCCATGAGCCAGTGAATCCGACACCAATCCCTTTGATAATTCAGAAAAGAGTGGCTTGAATGAAGTGTGAATAACGACAGCCAAAGGCAACTTAAAATACAACAGTGCAGTCCCAAATTAACTTCACACGCGTGCGAGATTGAATCTTCGGGTGAGAAGAAGGATTGGAGTGGAAATTCAAATTCTTATTCTCGTTTTTGCATCTCACCCGGGACTTGACCTTCCCTACCTCTGTAATCTCCTCCAACTCCATAAATGCAAATTAATTATTGGTGTTTAGTGGAAGGGGATAGGAATGTATAAGCATGGATACTTTGCAGTCATACAGTTGTGATGAGACTGCGCCTAGAGTACTGTGTACAGCGTTGGTCTTCTGATTTGTAAAGATGTGCGCTCGAGCATTTCAGCTTCACTCGGCTGTTCCCGAGAGTGGGTTGGGGGGGGGGGCTTTCCCACGGGGGAATGGTGGTCAGGTTGGGCCTGTATCTATTGGAGGTTAGAAGAATGAGACGTGATCTAATTGTAACATATAAGATCCCGAGGGGACTTGACAGGGTGAATGCTGAAAGGATGCCTCCCCTTGTGGGAGAGACTAGAGCTAGGGGACACAGTTTAAAAGTAAAGGGTCTTCTAGTTCAGACAGAAAAGAGGATAATTAATTTCTCACAGAGTCTGTTGAATTTGCTTCCTCGAGAAGCCGTGCAGACAGGTTCGCTGAATATTTTTGCCGGCAGAAATTGATGGATTCTTGATTAACACGAGGGTCAGAGGTTATGCGGGGGAGGTGGGAATGTGGAGTTGTGGCCGAAATTAGGACGGCCACGATTTTACTGAACGGCAGGGAGGGAGGATGCGAGGGGCTGAATGGCCGACCCTTCCTCCGAATTCAGATGCTTGAGATTGCTGCACTCCTCTAACTCTGGCCTCACACACACCACCAATTTTAACCAGTTCATTATTGGCCGCGCGCTTTCAGCTGCTGAGATCTTAAACGTTGGGTTTCCCTCCCCAAACCCCTCCACCTCCAGATCTCTCTTTCCTCCTCTAAAGTGTTCCTCAAAACCTACCCCTTTGGCCATGCTTTTGGTTGCAGGCCCCCAATACCCCAATTAAAAATCATTCTTGGGAGGTGGGTATTGCTGGATCAGTCAGGATTTAGACCCCATCCCTGATATCCTTTGAGGAAGTGGTGAATATCTGCTCTGTGAATATAGCAAGGGGACAAATGTGGATGTACTGATGGAGCTCAATCTGTTCCATTTATTCAGCTGGATTTTCACCGTTCAATCTTCTTCCATCACCAATAGACCCAGTGAGTTGGCAGGAATTTCTCTCGGTTGTGTGCTGGTTAGGTGGACTGGCCACGCTAAATTGCCCCTCAATTGGAAAAGAAAAATTATTGGCTCCTCTTAATTTATTTTAAAAAAGGTATTTTTCTCGGTAGATTAAGAAACAAAGATGGATTAGACAGGGCCGATGGGAGTGCAGTGGGCTGAATGATGGTTCTCATTTCATTCCTCTGGATTCGAGATCTGAGAAAAAAAATCAAAAACATTGAACAGAAGATTGGATTTTGTTTCGAAAGCACTCTTGTCCAGTTTGTGATATCATTTAAACTTGTTGACTGTGTTACTCATCCGCTTTCAACCTAACTATTATTCTCTTCAGAACACACTGCCCTTCCATTGATTTTAGTTCCACGTGTACAATGTACAATGTTGCCTGTTACAACCCTGAAATATCACAATGACTGGTTACTGCCAAAGGCAGGAGGAGCACTGAGATCTCTCACTGTAAAGGCAATGAGTGAACAAAATAAACTTTGAACAAAACTGTTAACCTTCACCTCCAGCCACCAACTGCCACTGACTCACTTTATCCTTCTGCTCAAAAAATATGAATTAATGGCATCCTCCGCTCAACTAGTGGGCAGCACGGTAGCATTGTGGATAGCACAATTGCTTCACAGCTCCAGGGTCCCAGGTTCGATTCCAGCTTGGGTCACTGTCTGTGCGGAGTCTGCACATCCTCCCCTTGTGTGCGTGGGTTTCCTCCGGGTGCTCCGGTTTCCTCCCACAGTCCAAAGATGTGCAGGTTAGGTGGATTGGCCATGATAAATTACGCTTAGTGTCCAAAATTGTCCTTAGTGTTGGGTGGGGTTACTGGGTTATGGGGATAGGGTGGAGGTGTTGACCTTGGGTAGGGTGCTCTTTCCAAGAGCCAGTACAGACTCGATGGGCCGAATGGCCTCCTTCTGCACTGTAAATTCTATGATAATCTATGAACTAAACAGAGCTCAGCCCAAGAAGCAGGTAAAGAATAAGGCGATCACTGTTAGGTCAACACAAAGGATGACGTAAAAAATACTTGTGGAATTGGTCGGAAAAGTTTTGTCCGTTACGCGAAGAGGCAAATATAATAATAATAATCTTTATTGCCACAAGTAGGATTACATTAACACTGCAATGAAGTTACTGTGAAAATCCCCTAGTCGCCACACTCTGGCGCTTGTTCGGGTACACCGAGGGAGAATTCAGAATGTCCAATTCATCTAACAACGCGTCTTTCGGGACTTGTGGGAGGAAACCGGAGCACCCGGAGGAAACCCACGCAGACAAAGGGAGAATGTGCAGACTCTGCACTGACAGCGACCCAAGCCAGGAATCGAACCTGGGACCCTGGAGCTGTGAAGCAATAGTGCTAACCGCTGTGCTAACGTGCTGCCCATCACTGTCAAAAGCTTTGTTAGGCCATTGAGGGATGCTCAAGGAGACAGGTGAGGATGAGAGACTAAATGAGTGCTTTGCAATGGTCTTCAGTCTTGAAGACTATGTTTGATTATTATAATTTTTAAAGATGATGTAAACAATAAAGCTAATATTATCAATCTGCATTAACTTATTGTTGGTGAGGAGGGTAAGTGGAGACCTACAGGGGAACCTACAGGCCTTTGGCAGGGGGAAAGTAGAAGCGTCAGGAGGTGGCAGGGGTGATCGGGGGATGAGAAATCAGAGGTTGGGAAGGAGGGAAATCAGAGGCCTCCTGGATGATCAGAGGTCCTTGGGTGAGGGGTACTGATGGGCTAAAGGGGTCGGGAGGCCTTGATGTTCAGTGGCTAGACCCGGCGGGGGGGGGGGGGGTTGATGAGGAGGCAGTGTGGGTGATATGGGAGACCTGGTGGGAAGTGTTAAGGCCTGGGGGAAATGGTGGTGCTGGTGGGTGGAGAGGGTTGTGGGGAGGAGGGGGGGGAGGGGTAGAGAGTTGAATGCAAAATCTCTGGGTGTGCAGTGGCCTGTCGGTGACTTCCTGTAGATAGTTTTGGGGGTGCTCCTCATGCAGACGTGCTGCATCAAGGCTTATAAAATGATGAAGGGAAAGATTTGTTTTCTGGTTGGGATATTGTTAAAATTAAACAATTGCTAAAATAAATTTTAGGGAGGGAAAGAGTCACAATTTTAAGTTGCATAGAGCCAGATCTGAGGGTAAAAAGGTGGCTCTTTTCCCAGGGAATAGTGGACCCTTTAATACAGGCTGACAGCCCATGGACTGAGCTGATGCACTGAATTCCTTCAGTGAGAGCTGGACATGCTTCTGGGTGGGGTAGACATCACCTTGCACAAAACGTAGGTGCTGGAGGGAACTCTGGACCAGAAGAACTGAACTAGTTTTGAATGCCCGGGGTGTATCAAAGAGAGATTTCACAGATTATTTCCTCTAAATCGGCTTGGGTTTCATCCAAGGACATCACTTGGTTTTGGGTGGGATGGGGAGTGTATCAATTGTATGGGTGATACGGGCTGGATGGAACAGAGAGACTTTGCGTAAAACAAATGATTGAGTTAGTTACAAACCGCCTTATTAATGTTCTTACGCCCAGCAATCTCCATTAAGCCTCCACTCTTGCGGCAAGGGTGACTCACGTTGGAGTGTGTCGTGTTTTGAAAATTCTTTTGTGCATTTTGTCCATCAAAGACTATCATAACACATCTAGCACTTCTAGAAAGAAAGAAATAATAATCATTTTTATAGCATGTGCATTTCTGATTCTGAATGCTTCTTATTGAGCATCTCAATGTTTCTTCCGAAAGAATCCGCAGTGCAGTTTGTTCGTTCTTTCAGCACCTCACACCATTCATTATTCTTAGTGTTTGGAGATGAAAAAAGGGGGAGGAGAGAAGAGAGAGAAAGAAGAGAACGGGAAGATTGCAGGAGAAGAGGCAGAGAGGGGGGAGAGATCAAAGGGGAGGAGGGCATGAGAGAGGGAGAGTGGGAAAGATAGAAAGGGAGAAATAATGAGTCAGCAAGTGAACAAAAGGTAAAGGGCAAAATTCTCTGTTATCGAGATTAAGTAAGAAGTCTCACAGCATCAGGTTAAAGTCCAACAGGTTTGTTTCGAATCACTAGCTTTTGGAGCGCTGCTCCTTCCTCAGGTGAATTCCTCACATTCACCTGAGGAAGGAGGAGCGCTCCGAAAGCTAGTGATTCGAAACAAACCTGTTAGACATTAACCTGGTGTTGTACGACTTCTCACTGTACCCACCCCAGTCCCACATCATTGAGGTCAATGTGGCTAGCTTTGGCGCCGCTTTTCCCACTGGCCGGAACAGCAAGATCTCACACCAGATCTTACGCTTGGAAACTCAGTAATTATGCACAGCAAACTGCTTGGCGGGCTGGCAGCTGATTCATCCGCCTGCTGTCACTTGGCACGAGTCATATTTAAACCAGTACAGAAAACTCGTATCATTCGACCTGTCTTCATCAGACTGAGCAGGAAGTGAGTAACCCGGAGGGAAAAGGCCAGCAGCCTCAAGAAGAAAGCAGCACCGGCTTTCAGCGCCAAGGCCCTTGAGGCCTTCTACCCCTGGGAAGGCTGAAGAAAGCATACTAACCTCACCACTCTAGCCTGGAATGATGTCATCCACCTTCACAGGGTAAGTCCTCTTTCAGCTCCCTCCACTATCAGCATGACATCATAAACTCAAACAGCTGCTCTGTTTGCAAATCTCACACATATAATAATATAATAATAATAATCGCTTCTTGTCACAAGTAGGCTTCAATGAAGTTACAGTGAAAAGCCCCTAGTCGCCACATTCCGGCGCCTGTTCGGGGAGGCCGGTACGGGAATTGAACCCGCGCTGCTGCCTCGTTCTGCATTACAAGCCAGCTGTTTAGCCCACTGTGGCCAGTGGCCAGCCCACATATCAACAAGACTTTCACATCGCATCCATCCCATCTGTGTGGGGGGGGGGGGGGGGGGGGGGCGTGCAGACAAAGATACTCGCCCTCGGTGAGTTTGAAGAGGCCGCTTCAGAGTACAACGGCAAGGACAGGGATCGCACCTGTGGGGACCCAGATCTTGGCTTCTCACAACAACCTAGAGCGGATCTCAGTTCTATCGCTGCACCCAATCCTGCAATTCACACTGAGCGTCGTGCAATCTGAAATAGTTTCAGCCCATCCACTAAAACTGGCCTCTCGTACTGTTCAGGTACTGCAGAACATGGCTAGCTAGCCAGTCCAGTCGCTCTCCAAGCTCTTGGAGCACACCTGAGGATGAGGAGGCTCAGGAAGAACTGTCATGGCGCTGACCCGGACCCTCCACCAGTGTAGCTACACACACCCCGGTGAGGTATAATTCAAGGTTAGATTCAGGATCAACTTCTGGGAGAAACCTCACAGACACATCGCCACTGCAGTCGGGGGCAGGGTCATCCCAGGTTTCCGGCACTCTGTGGCCTGGTAGACACCAGCCATCCACTCAGTCCCGGTCAGATCATAAACCTCTGGAAGTCACTGTCAGCTCACTGCTGGTGATGCAAGGAGAGGCAGTGGAACATAGCACAGAGGTTCGGGAGTCACTCAGCAGACTGGAGTGCACAATGGTGGAGTCCATTCATACTCTATCGGATGTCGTGTCTCCAAAATACAAGCACCTCAAGGCCACCATGGACAGGTTGGTGACCACCATGAAGACCTTTATTCAGCAGGTTCTACTGGATTTCCACTTGGCCCCGCACCCCATGGCCACATAGACTGGTGGTCACCACCAGGATGTAGGCACATGGGGACGAGGCACCTTGACGTCCCTCCAGATGCCCCACCTCCTGAGTCAAAGCTAGATCCTTCCTACGCCACATAAGGATGCAAACACTGCGGTGAAGGAAATGTGGGCCAGCGTAGGACTCTCATCTAAAAGTGCGTGTCTTGGTTTGGAAGACTATAAGTTAGGACACCTGAGTCACCTATCTCATGAGCCCTCCTCAGAAATTGCTGCCTCTTGAGGGCGAAGTTTTTAGAATTCACAAATCGTACCCTCCGAATACAAAATTCCATGCATCTCACTGACAAAACACTTGTCCACTGAAGTTGACATCACATAAATGTCAATCACATAAATCTTAAAAGGGGACATTCTGGGTGGGATTTTCTCATTCTTTTTGTAGATGTGACTTGGGGAGCCCTAAACAGTGAGAAGTTGTGAATTTCGCCATTGAACGAATGTGGCTCTGAATTGCGCTTCTTGACTTGATATAAGTTTGAGTTTTCGGCTGCTCCTAGTGAATGAACAGAAACTCCCTGGCCACTGTTGAATGACGTTGATCACTAACCCATGACTCCGCTTCACTGATGGAATGGCAGAGTTAATGCATCTGCAATCCTTCATTCTGGCCTTCATTCTCCAAGGCTGCATTCCTGTCTTCCACTGTGTAGCTTTTCCATATTTGTCATGAGGTTTTTGAGTTGTGCCTCTCACTTTAAACGTGTAAAATTAGAAATCTGGCTCGCTCTTGCTTACTGGGTAACAGGTTCTATGTAATTGACCTGGACCTTGTCCACTCTACAGACACCAACAAGTGAGGAGATGTCCTAAGAAGGAGCCTCAGAGGTCACTTTAGCGGTATTCCCACACTTCATCATACCCCTCCCAGACAGAACCGATCTTACTTTCGATTTTGGAAGAAGCCATTTTACTTGAGTGTCGGGATGGTGATGCATTACAGCATGGACTTTGACCCTCCGTCCCTCACTGTCTGCATGCCTCTGATTTACATGGAGCCTCGCAATGTGCAGGTAGAGATGTCACCTGTTATTCTCCAGCCTCCTCCATTAATACTGAATCTTGTTATGATGGTGGACATTGACACACTCCCAACCAAGCCCACCATCTGCGGGGCATCCATGTCTTATGTGGACCTGTACCCACCCCATCTGGAGGCTTTGCGCACCGCCAATTACAGGGGATCTCCCCACCCTCCATGAGAGACTCACTATTATGCATTCCCTATCAGCAGCCTGCATCTGCCCCCGGTGCACAGCCGCAGCCCCTCTCTGCAGCTAGGTACATCATTCTACCAATGATTGCCCCTGCTGTATGCCCACTGATCTTCTGCTCTGTCTCCAAGCTCTGACTTCAGACCATGAGGTCCACTTAGCCTGTGGGCTGCCTGTCAGCCGTGACTCTTTTCCATTTCGCAGCAGGAATGTCTGCACACTCTGACTCCTGTATGCAAGCCCCTGAACTAGATCGGCCCCATTTCCACTAAGGACAACAGTGATCTTGACAAAGAGCTGCAGCACCGACTTGGTAGGTGTTTATGTGAACCATCCCTCATGTGCCACACTAACATGCACCCCGTAATCTGAAGTCTGTGTGTATCCCTCTCCAATAAGACATGTGCTTTACCTAAGATCATCTTTTTTGTCTGCGCTGTATGCAGGGTCCAGCGTACATCCCCTCGGCCTTATCTCTACCTTGTATTGTTTGTCCTCTTCGTCCACCTCCTTGACTCTCTGCCTGCCATCATGAGCGCTTTCCCTTGCCCCTCCCCGCCCCTTCGTTGCACAGTCCTCTTTACACATTCCCCCCTTGTCTTTGCCACCTCATGCCCCTACCTCACAACACTCCCCTACCCCCCCCTCCACTCCCCACCCCGCACCTACCCTCCCTCGCCTCCCACCCCCCAGACTCACCTTGCATTCCACCCTTGGCCGAGCTTAGGAACTTTGTTACGTTGGAAGCATGGATGGCAGCAGGGGTCCCACAGCACAGTGCTGTCCGAGTAAACACTGCTTTGTGACACTGGGGAACAGAGACCTCTGTGCTCCCCAGCCCCAGGCGCTGTACTGATCCGAGGCAGTGACATGAGAGGGTCCATGGGTCCAGCAGCACGGTGCTGTCCTTGAAGATCAGCTCAACATGGAGATGGAGGCAGGAAGCGGTCTGCCCCGGCAAGGTGGCGACCAGCGCATGAGGAGCAGTGCAACACTATGGCCGGTAGGCTTGGTTACACTCACCTGAAAGTCTCTGGTGATCTGAGGGTTGCCTTGTGCACACAGTTTTTGATTGCGTTCCAAACCGACATCATTTCACGCTTGGCGGGATGCAGGATTGGAAGGCCTGACGGGATACCGGGCGGCAGCTGTTTTAATGAGCATTCATGAGATGCAAGTGAATGCAAATGGCGTTAACGCCACCAGCCAGAGGGAAGAACGACCCACCATTAACTCGCCATTGGGAGAATTGCAACGGGCTTTTACACCGGCATGTTTCTGACCCTTTGGCTCCCATTAGATTCTCCACTCCCACTGGCCACCAAACCATCCACGGGCTGGATGGGAGGTCTTTTTAATTTGTTCCTCAGCCGTGGCCACCGCAGGCTGTGCCAGCATTTATTGCCCATCCCTAATTGCCCTTGAGGGGCAGTTAAGAGTCAACCACTTTGCTGTGGGTCACATGTAGGCCAGACAAGGTAAGGACGGCAGATTTCCTTTCCTAAAGGACATCGGTGAACCAGGTGGGGTTTTACGAGAATCGACAATGGTTTCATGGTCAACATTAGACTTTTTTTTTTAAATCCAGGTTTTTATTGGATTTAAATTTCACCATCTGCCGTGGCGGGATTTGAATCTGGGTGCCCAGGACATCACTCTGGGTCTCCGGTTTACTAGTCCAGCGACAATACCACCTCCTCCCTCCCGGAGAGTTCCGCCCTGAGAGTGAGCGAGGGAAAGAAGGAAGAGGTAAATGAAGGAAAAGCGAGGAAAAGAGAGAGAAAAAAACAGGCAACAGCGCTTCATCCTCACTGAGTGCTGCTTTGCAGTGTAGTCTGCTGCAAAGTCATAAATGAAGCATCCAGGTTTCACTCAGCATGATTCACAAACAGCAAAGCGGCAATGAGCAAATAACCTGTTTTAGTGGAGTGGGCTGAGGGATCCCTGCGCGATGCCAGTATTTTCTACTTCAGAATCAAAGAATCACAGAGGGAAAAGAAAACATCTGAAAAGGCTTGCACACTGGAAGTGGGAAGCAGTTGTCGAGGAGGTGCTGATCTCGGCTCTTCGACACCTGCGTTAGTGGAGCGTTACTTCGTTCGCGATTCCCAGCTGAATTTGGCAAACAAAGAAAAGAGCTGAGCCATTAAATGTGAATTCCCACATAAAGCGGAATGGGCATGTTTTCAAGAGGGAATTATAAAGACAAATTAGCTTGAATTAAGTGCAAGTTGGCAGATTGGGAAATGAAGCATATTTATCCATCCAGCTGGCGACGTAGGAGGATTGGGTAATGCTCAGGGCCATTGATTTATGCTAACTGAATTAATCAAATTAAATCTTCATTACAATGAATTTTCAGGATTTTTTATCAGTGATTCAGGACAGTTTCCTCTGTAATTGCCTACCTTTTCATACAAATCAGACTATATGACCAATCGTGACATTATGTGATTGTGACAGAATATGTCAAATTTCTTTCATTGGTCCATCTCAAGTCAAATAAGACTTACATTTCTCCCGAGCCTTTCAAGACCACAGGTTGGCCCAAAGCGGATTGAGTCATGCACGACGGTGCTTTCAGAAGCGCCCTATGCCACCCAACATGAAAAATCAGCGGCCTTCGAAATGTCGGCTCCCTGCCAGGACGGGGAAGAGTTCGAGGGAGAAGCCTGTTCCGTTGTCCTGGGTCGAACGAACATCAGTTATCCGCCAAACGCCATTGCGTGCAAGGTAGATTAGACTACAGAAGGGAAATAAAGCTGGACACGACTCGATGGAGTATGCTTCCACTTTGAGAGCAATTGGGAACCTGGACACAAATTGTGCAGAAAGGTGTATTTGATTTTTGAACGGTCTTTCAAGGTTCTGCTCAAATTAATTTGCAAAACCAGAAACTCAAACTTGTCTATGAATCAGCACAATTGGGAAGCTGCTTGGAGCAAATGTACTTCCAGCTGCTTAAGTATTACTGGAAAAAGAGGCATGCTGTTGAAGTATTTCATCTCATACTCATTGGGGACAGGTGTAAGAGTGCCAAATTTCAAAGGGAATAACAATTCATGCTGTATGAGAAAAGACTGATAATTGGTTGCAAGTTGATGCTGATTGGTTAAGAATTACCATGGAGAATGCAGCAGGGAACTATTGTTCCCCATGCTTTTATGTCAAAAAAGCACAACGTAGGGCGGCATGTGGCGCAGTGGATAGCACTGGGACTGTGGCGCTGAGGACCCGGGTTCGAATCCTGACCCTGGGTCACTGTCCGTGTGGTGTTTACACATTCTCCCCATGTCTGCAGACGTTCCACCCCCACAACCCAAAGATGTGCAGGTTAGGCGGATTGGCCATGCTAAATTGCCCCTTAATTGGAAAAATAATAATTGGGTGCTCTCCTTCATGAATATATAGAGCTGCGAGCAAGTGAAGTGAGTCATATTGTTCGAGCGAGTGAATATCTTAAATTGGGTGTTTCTGTAATTCTGAGCACACTGTCCGGATTGTTCAGTAAGTGCTGTCCAATTGTCCAAACATATATAACATTAGACATTTTCCTCTGTGTTTTATGAGGACGGGGTGGTTGGTTATGGTCAGTACTCCACCCATTGTGTACAGACGAAGGGACATGTAGTTAAATACAATTTGTCAGTTTTGGGATCATACGGCCTAGGTGCCAGGCATCACACCAGCACTGTAATTCAGATAACACATTACTCATTTGTGTGACAGGCAGAACATCTTTTTGGCTTGACAGCAGCATCCTGTTGGTGGAAAATATCACTTGTATTGCTACAGCATAGCAGTAGCAAGAAACAGCTAGCTTCACCTGTTGCTCAAATCCTTTGAATTTTCTTCTTTTTCGGTGATCAGTTATTAACGAGTATGGTTGTCCACCCCTCAGAAACTCCCTGTTACTGGTCATGGACTCTGTGGTTCCTTCTGCAGCTGATGAGCCCGATCCTGGAGCTGCATCTCTGACCACACACTTGACAGTCTTTTCAGGAGGGGGGAGGTCCTTTGTCTCTAGGTCGCAGGAATTCTTTTCTCAGGCACCTTTTCAGGCCTTCTCGGGTGTCCCCGAAGAATTGTGTCCCTTCCAACAGGAGGTTCCTCCAAGTAAGTGTATTCTGAACAAGACTCTCCCAGGCATTGAAGTCTATGTTTCATTTCTTGAGGGAGATCTTCAGGGTGTATTTGAAGCATTTCCTTTGTCCTCCCCTTGTTCGGTAGCCTTCCTCGAAGAAGATTTGCTTTGGCAGTCAGGACATCCTAAGCACATGGCCAGCCCAGCGGAGTTGGTTTTGAATGATCATGGCCTCAATGCTAGTGCTCTTGGCTCCTTCAAGAACACTGATGTTAGTACGCCTGTCCTCACAGATGATGTGGAGACTCTGTCTCAGACAGCAGTTATGGCAGCACGCCAGGCCTTGAGGTGGCAGCTGGACATAGTCCAGGTTTCTGAGCCATGTAGTAGAGTTGGGAGCATGACTGCCTTGTGCATGAGGATCTTGGTGTCAGCTTGAATGCCACGGATATGAAAATATTTTGTCCTCAGGTGTCCGAAGGAGGTGCTCATGTATTGGATACCATGTTGGATCGCTGCATCAATGTCAGCCTTAGATGAGAGGTGGCACCCCAGGTAAGGAAATGTTTCACGTTTTGTAGGGTTTCTCCATTGATCTTGATGGAGGACGAAATTGCATCTTGCCCTGGAGCTGGTTGGTAAAGGACTTGAGTCTTCTTGAGGTTGAGACTAAGACCAATTCTTCGGTGTGCGCAGTTTGGAGATTCTCTTCTGAGAGAGTAGAGATGACAGCTTCATCCGCATACGGAAGCTCCACGAGCGATGCCAGAGGTGTTTTCTTCTTGGATTTCAACCGTTTGAAAGGTTTTCCATCCATTCTGTAGGTGATGTCCACGCCACTGGGAAGCTTGTTCTTGACAAGGTGAAGGATGGTGGTGATGAAGGTGGAGTAAAGGGTAGGGGCGATGACACATCTCTGCTTGACTCCAGTCTTGGCTTCAAATGGTTTTGTCTTATTTCTGTTGGTGAGGACTGTGCCGTGGAGGAGTCGGAGGACATTGATGAATATCTCTGAGTTGCTGACCTTTGGCAGGGTCTTCCACAGCACTTCCTGATTGACTGAGTCAAAAGCCTTGGTCAGATTGATGAAGATCATGTAGGGTGATTGATGTTGCTCCTGGCATGTCTCTTGAAATACTCCTTGTATTGCGACAGCAGAGCAGCAGCATGAAACAGCTAGCTTCACCTGTTGCTCAAATCTTCGGGACAACGTATCCTCAATGAAAGTAGACTCTGGGTTCCTGCTGTCCTCAGGGTAATTTGAGGCAGAATAGGATCTTTTCACTGAGATAAGTATTTTTCATACAATAATAAGTTTGCCTTGATGTACTTCAGAGTATTAACTTACTGCAGTTCCATTAGTTGAGATGCAATTTGCCTTACCTCAAAAAAAATCCCTCGTAAGGGATCGTAAACTTGATTTTAAATAATTGAAAATATCTTCAGAGTACTACAGGGTACCATTTTCTAGCTTTATTGATGGACTCACTGGAAGTGGATTTTTAGTTAAAGATCTATGTATTTTGAAAATTAATGACAGTTAGTGTTCTGGTAGCTAAAAATGCAGGGTTAATTTGAAAGCCAAAATTGAAGGCCCCAGAGTGGGCGCAGTTAACACATCGTCAATGGTGATTATTTTAATTTGCAGCCAGTTTTGTAGGACAGGCTTGTTCTGGCCCAATGATGTCTGAAGCAATAAAATTGCAGAAACCCAATTTGCAATGGTTGAATTTTCCCCTTCAACTGCCTTGATTTTGTATGCCTAGATGCCCAAATCAAGACTAATGGCGCTACAAAAACCAACAGAACTTGAGAAAAACTCTAAGCCAGGTGTTCTTTGTGTTGCTTATTTCAGGATGGTTGGCGTAGTGTTCACAAGGACCACAAAACAGCTTTAACTTGAACAAAGCTATAAATTTAGTAAAAATATTACTTTGGATTCGACACGTACTCCTAAATGATGCACAGTTGATAATTAACATCTAAACTACACTCACCTACATCTAATCTCTAAGTCTATAGTAAACTATGATCTGCTCTTACTCACACTATATTTATCTCAGTCTTTCTCTAGCTAACTCCTTCACATCCCTCCCCCCACAAGGCTTAGCATCAATGTTTTATATACTTGTAACTGTAGCTCCATCCAGTGGCTGATCTGGACATTTTATTAATCCTTGCAGTTCTTACATTTATGACAATACCACAGCCATGATGCCTATTAAAACGAATCCAAGACAAATCTCTTTAAACAAAGAACAAAGAACAAAGAAAAGTACAGCACAGGAACAGGCCCTTCGGCCCTCCAAGCCCGTGCAGACCATGCTGCCCGACTAAATTACAATCTTCTACACTTCCTGGGTCCATATCCCTCTATTCCCATCCTATTCATGTATTTGTCAAGATGCCCCTTAAATGTCACTATCGTCCCTGCTTCCACCACCTCCTCCGGCAGCGAGTTCCAGGCACCCACTACCCTCTGTGTCAAAAGCTTGCCTTGTACATCTCCTCTAAACCTTGCCCCTCGCACCTTAAACCTATGCCCCCTAGTAATTGACCCCTCTACCCTGGGGAAAAGCCTCTGACTATCCACTCTGTCTATGCCCCTCATAATTTTGTAGACCTCTATCAGGTCGCCCCTCAACCTCCGTCGTTCCAGTGAGAATAAACCGAGTTTATTCAACCGCTCCTCATAGCTAATGCCCTCCATACCAGGCAACATTCTGGTAAATCTCTTCTGCACCCTCTCGAAAGCCTCCACATCCTTCTGGTAGTGTGGTGACCAGAATTGAACACTATACTCCAAGTGTGGCCGAACTAAGGTTCTATGCAGCTGCAACATGACTTGCCAATTCGTATACTCAATGCCCCGGCCAATGAAGGCAAGCATGCCGTATGCCTTGTTGACTACCTTCTCCACCTGTGTTGCCTCTTTCAGTGACCTGTGGACCTGTACACCTAGATCTCTCTGACTTTCAATACTCTTGAGGGTTCTACCATTCACTTTATATGCCCTATCTGCATTAGACCTTCCAAAATGCATTACCTCACATTTGTCCGGATTAAACTCCATCTGCCATCTCTCCGCCCAAGTCTCCAAACAATCCTGCTGTATCCTCTGACAGTCCTCATCGCTATCCGCAATTCCACCAACCTTTGTGTCGTCTGCAAACTTACAAATTAGACCAGTTACATTTTCCTCCAAATCATTTATATGTACTACAAACAGCAACGGTCCCAGCACTGATCCCTGCGGAACACATATTGTTACAATGGATGCAGAGTTTTCAACCAACATTGTGGGAGTCTGTTCACGCTCATTGCTGCTAAAATCCTCAATCTAATCCCAGGATCCAACGCTCGCCCCAAAACCTTCCTCTGCTTCAGAAAATTTCACTAACAGACGCACTTTGAGAAATTAATAGTGCACCTGGAGCTTGACAAGAGAATCCTTTTCATTTTATTTTGGCTTCTTGTTATTGTTATGTATCCTTTTGTAAATTTCCTTGGCTTGGAAGGTGGCAGACCATAACTAGTCAAGAAATTTATGAAGCAGTTAAAAAAAAAGTGGAGTGGATGTAACGAAACATTGATTTCGCAGTTGTTAAGAATTCAATTATCTCCTTGATTAAGTGAAAAATAATTGTGATGACTGCTTCATTTTTATGTTGCAGCCAGCTTCCTTTCCTCAGCCTCCCTCAGAGCTTGTTGAAAAAATGTCTTGCATTCATAAACGGTGGACTTATTCGCCAGCACAGAACTTGAATATTGCTGGAAAGAGAGACATGCCACTGAAACATTTGTCGGGCCAAACCATCAGCGCCAACTTCTCCAATGTTTAAAACTGTTGCGATTATTTGAAATTTGGCATTCTTGTGTTTGTCCTGATTGCGAGAGCAAAATCTTCAGTAACGTGTCTCTCTTTTCAGCGATACTTACATTTATTTGGCATAATCAATGGACATCTCAAAGTGCTTTAATTCCAATGATGTGTAGTCACTTTTGATATGTAGTCACTTTTGGAAGGTGGAAAATAGATCGGCCAATTCATGTACAGCAAGCTCCCACAAGCAAGAAAGACACAATGACCAGATAATCTGTTTTTGAGAGATAAATATTGGCCAGGGCACAAGGCTAACTGTTCCGCCCTTCATCAAAATAGTGCCAGAGAATAGTTTACAGTTTGATGTCTCATTCAAAAACAAAAAAAACACCTTCAACAGTGTAGCTCTCCCTCTGTACTGCACTGGTGTGTCAGCCTTGAACTTTGCATTGAAGTACTCGACTGGGACTTGACCCCAGGACCTGATGATTCAGAAGCATTTGTGTTCCTAACGGAGTCTGCCTAACATAAATGACCTCAGCATCATTTATTGGCTGTGAAGTCTCGGGCACCATCTGAAAAATCGGACTGGAATTTTCAGAACTGTTGTCAGAAAACATTTCTTCACACGAGTGGCAGCTGGAATTCTCTCCCCGAAATAGCTGTCGAGGTCGTGTATCAATTGATAATGTCAAAACTGAGATTGTTAAGCTTTTTGGTAAGGGTGCTGAGATCTACGGAACTAAAGCAGGTGAATGCAGTTCGTATACAGATCAACCCTGATTGGCTCAAGGGGCTGCACTGTCTGCTCATAGGTCTCAGCAAAGGGAGGCGTGGGGGAGAGACTAGGACGGGATGGTGTGAAAACAGGAAACAGGCCACTGGAGTTATGTTATCATAGTGCGGCACGGTGGCACAGTGGTTAGCACTGCTGCCTCACAGCGGCACAGACTCGGGTTCGATTCCGGCCTTGGGTGACTATGGGGAGTTTGCACTTTCTCCCCATGTCTGCGTGGGTTTCCTCCGGGTGCTCCGGTTTCCTCCCACAGTCCAAAGATGTGCAGGTTAGGGGGATTGGCCTTGCTGAATTGCCCTTAGTGTCCAAAGATTAGGTGAGGTTATGGGGATAGGGTGGGTGTATGGGCCTAGGTGTGGTTCTCTTTCAGAAGGTCAGCACAGACTAGATGGGCCAAATGGCCTCCATCTGCACTGTAAGGATTCTATGATCCTGAGATTTAAACAAATTCTTTCACAGCAAGTGGACATCGCAGACTTGGCCAGTGTTTGTTGTCCATCCCTAATTGCCCTTGAGAAGGTGGTGGGGAGCTGCCTTCTTGAACCGCCACAGTCCATACAGTGTATGTCTACCCACAGTGCTGTTAGGGTGGGATTTCCAGGATTTAGATCCAGTGATGGTGAAGGAACGGCAATATCAAACCAGGATGGTGAGTGGCTTGGAGGGGACCATTCAGGTGATGGCGTGCCGAGCCATCTGCTGCTCTTGTCTTTCTCGGTGTTAGATGTAATGGGTTTGAAAAGCGCTGTCAAAGGAGCCTGGGTGAGTTGCTGCAGTACATCATGTAGGTGGTGCACACAGCTGCTGCCGTGTGTCGGTGGTGGAGGTTGTGAACATTGGTGGATGGGGTGCGAATCAAGTGGGCTGCTTTGTCCAGGATGGCGTTGAGCTTCTTGAGTGTTGTTGGACCTGCACTCATCCAGGCAAATGGAGAGTATTCCATCATTCTCTTGACATGTGCCTTGCAGATGGTGGACAGGCTTTCGGGAGTCAGGAGGTGAGTTAGTCACTGCAAAATTCCCAGCCTCTGACCTCCGCTTGTAGTCACAGTATTTATATGTCTAGTCCAGTTCCGTCTCTGGTCACTGGTAAGGCCGAGGATGTTTGTGCTCTGAGATTATCAGTCCTCCGTTAACCTTGGAATGGACTTTGAACATGGGCCCCGCTGATGTAGAGAATAACGCCCACTGTATTCAATAAATGCTGGGTCATCTCCTCCTTCTCCGTTGCAAAACCTATCACCAGTTGCATTACCTTGAAGATTTGAAAAGGCAGGAATATAATTATGGTCAATTTCCACCGACAAGTGTGACAAAAATAGTTCAAAAAGGATTTTGTTTTTGAGAACAAGTCCTTTTCATTTGAGCTCAACTCCCTCAGCCTTTCAAAGACTTGTGCACCCAACAGGGGAGGGAGCCTGTCAGCTGAAACACGAGTAAACAAAGACTGGTTGAATACTCAAATGATCATTTTTAAAAAATTGTTTCATGGGATGTGGGGGTCGTTGACTGGGTCGTCAACATTTGTTACCAATCCCTTGAGGGGGACAATTAAGAGCCAACCACATTGCTGTGAATCTGGAGTTGCATGTAGGCCAGACCAGGTAAGGAAAGCAGATTTTCTTCCTCAATGGACAGGAGTGAACCAGATGAACTTTTACAACAATCAACGATGGTTTCATGGTCATCGTAAAATTTTTAATTCCAGATTTTTGTTGAATTCAAATTCCACCATCTGCTGTAGTGTGATTTGAATCTGGGTGCCCAGACCCTGGGTCTCTGGAGGACTAATCCAGTGACAATACTGCTACATCACTGCCACCCCTAAGGCATGAAGAAGCACGTTTGAACATTGGAAAAGTAATATTGCCGATATTGAAAAGAAATGTGAAGAGTGAAAGCGGAAAATTGAGTGGAGGGAAGGGCTGGATGATGAGGAACAATTATTTTTTTATTATTCATTTATAGGATGTGGACATTGCTGGCTAGGCCAGAATTCATTCCCCATCCCTAGTTACACTTCAGAAAGTGGTGCCTTATTGAACCTCAGCAGAAGCTCGGTGGCATAGTGGTTAGCACTGTTGCTTCACAGCTGCAGGGTCCCAGGTTCATTCCCGGCTTGGGCCACTGTCTGTGCGGAGTCTGCACGTTCTCCCCGTCTCTGCGTGGGTTTCCTCCGGGTGCACCGGTTTCCTCCCATGATAAATTGCCCTTAGTGTCCAAAATTGCCCTTAGTGTTGGGTTGGGTTATGGGGAAAGGGTAGAGGTGTTGACCTTGGGTAGGGTGCTCTTTCCAAGAGCCGGTGCAGACTCGATGGGCCGAATGGCCTCCTTCTGCACTGTAAATTCTATGATAATCTATGAAACCTACGATGCTGTTCGGGAAAAATTGTAGGATTTTGACCCAGTGACAGTGAAGGAATGGCGATGTGTTTCCAGTAAGAAGTCTTACAACACCAGGTTAAAGTCCAACAGGTTTGTTTCGATATCACTAGCTTTCGGAGCGCTGCTCCTTCCTCAGGTGAATGAAGAGGTATGTTCCAGAAACACATATATAGACAAATTCAAAGATGTCAGACAATGCTTGGAATGTGAGCATTAGCAGGTGATTAAATCTTTACAGATCCAGAGATGAGGTAACCCCAGGTTAAAGAGGTGTGAATTGTGTCAAGCCAGGACAGTTGGTAGGATTTTGCAGGCCAGGTGGTGGGGGATGAATGTAATGAATCCCAGGTCCCGGTTGAGGCCGCACTCTGATCTCCGGGTAAGCGTTCCCCAAGGCGGCCTTCAGGATGCGCGGCAACACAGAATCGCCGAGCAGAAACTTATAGCCAAGTTCCGCACACATGAGTGCGGCCTCAACCGGGACCTGGGATTCATGTTGCATTACATTCACCCCCCACCATCTGGCCTGCAAAATCCTACCAACTGTCCTGGCTTGACACAATTCACACCTCTTTAACCTGGGGTTACCCCATCTCTGGATCTGTAAAGATTTAATCACCTGCTAATGCTCGCATTCCAAGCATTGTCTGGCATCTTTGAATTTGTCTATATATATGTTTCTGGAACATACCTCTTCATTCACCTGAGGAACAAAGAACAAAGAACAGTGATAGTGATATCGAAACAAACCTGTTGGACTTTAATCTGGTGTTGTAAGACTTCTTACTGTGCTCACCCCAGTCCAACGCCAGCATCTCCACATCATTATATATTTCCAAGTCATGATGGTGAGTCGCCTGGCGGGGAAGCTCTAGGTGGTGGCGTTTCCAAGTCTCTGCTGCTCTTGCCCTTCTAGATGGTCGTGGTCGTGGATTTACTGCCTAAGATCTTTGGTGAGATCCTACATTGCATCTTGTAGATGGCACACACGACTGTTACTGTGTGTCAATGGTGGAGGGAGTGAATGTTTTTGGAGGGGGGGGGGGGGCAATCAAGCGGGCTGCTTTGTCCTGGATAGTTGAGCTTCTTGAGTGTTGTTGGAGCTGCTCTCATCCAGGCAAGTGGAGGGTATTCCATTCCACTCCTGACTTGCGTCTTGCGGATAGTGGGCAGGCTTTGGGGAACCAGGAGGTGAGTGACTTACCCCAGGATCCCTAGCGTTTGACCTACTCTGGTAGCCACAGTATTTATATGGATCGTTTAGTTCAGTTTCTGGTCAATGATAACCCGCAGGATGTTGAGAGTAGAGGATTCAGCGATGGTAATGCCGTTAAATGGCAAAGGATGATGGTTTGATCCTGTCTTATTGGAGATGGTTATTGCCTGGCACATGTGTGGCGCAAATGTATCTTGCCGCTTGTCAACCCTATTGTTCAGGTCTTGCTGAATTTGGACATAAACTGCTTCAGTATCTAAGGAGTCATGAATGGTGCTGAACATTTTGCAGTCTCCTGTTAACATCCCCACTCTGACCTGATGATGGAAAGGAGGTTATTAATGAAGCAGCTGAAGATGGTCGGGCCTGGGACACTATCCCTGAGGAACTCATGCAGTGATATCCTGGAGCGGAGATGATTGACCTCCAACCACGACAACGATCTTCCTTTGTGCCAGGCAAGACTCCAACCAGCAGAGAGCTTCCCCGCGTTTCCATTGACTCCAATTTTGCTAGAATACCTTGATGCTTTGTGTGGTAGTGTGGACTCTATATGGGGCGATCCTTCTTATTGGTATCTTGTTGGCTATCTTTTTGTTAAGCTTGGGTGTCAAGAGAACTAGCCCTGTGTTGGAGTTGTGTTGATCTGTAAAGCCGGTGAATGCAGTTAAAGTACAGCTCAGCCATGACGTAAGTGAATAGTGCGACTGGCTCAAGGGGCTGAACTGTCTACTCATGAGTCTCCGTGACATGGAAGGAGGGCATGAGGTAGAGACAGGGAAGTGAGGTATGGGGGAGAGACAGGATTAAGGGCAATGGAGTTATATTATCATAGGATGGCACGGTGGCACATTAATTAGCACTTCTGCCTCACAGTGCCACTATTAGCACTCTTTAGCCCTGAATGATACCATTAACACTTCCCTTTGTCGTATGTCCATGACACCGTTGTAAATCTTTCCTTTGCCCCGGGGACAAGGACGTGGGAACACCACCACTTGGAAGCTCCCCTTTAAGTCACAAAGATTCCTACTTGAAAATACAATATCGTTCCTTCATGGTTGCTGGTGCAAAATCCTAGAACATCCTTTTTAACAGCACTGTGGGGGTACCTACAATACTTGGACTGCTGCGGTTCAAGAAAGCTGCTCACTACCTACTTCTCAAGAAACTTGTGTGTACATGTGCATAGATCATTGAAGGAGGCAGGACAAGTGGAAAGAGCAGTTTATAAATGATATTGTATTCTGAGTTTTATTATTGGGGGCATGGAGTTCAAGAGCAATGAGGATATGCTGAACATATATAAGATGCTATTTAGGCCTCAGCTGGAGTATGGTGCACAGTCCTGAGCACCACACCATGGGAAGGATGTGAACGCACTGGAGAGTGCAGAAGAGGTTTACAGGAATGGTTCCAGGGATGAGAAACTTCAGTGATGAGGATAGATTGGAGAGGTTGGGACTGTTCTCCTTGGAGAGAAGAAGGCTAAGAGGAGATTTTATAGAGATGTTCAAAATAATAAGGGAACTGGAAAGAGGAGATAGGAAAAACTGTTCCTACTTGTAAAAGGATCAAGAATGGGAGATATTATGATCCCAGACCAGACCCCAACAGTGGCTTGGGTACTGGGCCAAACCCCTAATATTTTAGTTTATTTTTTAAGACTGCAGAAAGAATTATTCGCTCCAGGAGTGATTGCATGAAAAACAGAGCTTTGTCTTTCTAAAATTGAACTTTATTATGGATGCAATATTAAACTCTTTAATGTCACACTGGAAAAGGACAGTTTATAATTATCACTGAAACACTACTACTCAATTCCCCATTAGACAACAAGAAAAGAAACATACAGCTCTCAATCCATTTTTAAAATCTGCGGCATAGAATAATAATTGCTTCACAGAGTAGTTTTTGGATCCTGTTACAGCTCCTTCAGACTCTGGCTGAATATCTTCAAATAGCTGCTTCGACTGGGTTGTTTCAGTTGCTTCCTGGTCTTCAGACAAGACGGCTCTGCTTTTAACTATTATTGTTCTTTTTTTAAACTAACCTACTGGGAGAGAAGTGTGCTTTTACTTTAGGTCAAAACAAAGATTGCCAGATTAGACTTAGCCTCCTCTCCAACACTTTCTCAAAAGGTCTCTCTGCAGCCTTTAACTCCACCCACCACTGACATCATCTCCCTCAAGCTGCAAAACAAATTAACTCCACAGGGACTTCTCCAGCCAAACCACAGTGCCTTAGCCCAGACTGAAAAACACATTCCTCTGGCCAATTTCACCTTTTGGCTGCTTAAAGCTCCCAGGCCCTGCAAAACAGCTGGTGTGGAGATGCCGGCGTTGGACTGGGGTGAGCACAGTATGAAGCCTTACAACACCAGGTTAAAGTCCAACAGGTTTGTTTCGATATCACTAGCTTTCGGAGCGCTGCTCCATCCTCAGGTGAATGAAACAATGAAACAATGTGCAGGAGCACATGGAAAAGGCAGGAGAATGGCGCTCTTCTGGGGAAAGATACGAGGGGCTAAATGGCCAACGTCTGTGCGGTAACAATTCTGTGGTTTTGTGAATTAGGGATATGCAACAAATATTGGCCCATCCCATTGAAGAACAAAAGAAAGCCACCAGACAGCACAGGCAGTCTCTGTGTTGAGGTTAAAGACGAGTTATGTACAGGCGGGAAAAGGGATCAGTTTGCTCAATTCCGATATTTTACTCCAAAGGTCTCCCACTATTTGTGGGGGGGCGGGGGGGGGGGGGGGGCGGGGGAGAGGGGGCGGTTACAATAATTGCTTGCAGGGTTTTATTTCGAAATTACTCCCGTCAAGTTCGGGCTGTTGATTCTATTATTGTGGAAATGTGTCTATAAACCTTCGAACAACTCTCGACCTTTCCTTTCCCAGAGCGAACATCCATCTCCTTTACAACTCTCTCTGATTTAGATTAAAATTACCTTTAGACAGGAGCACCACTGTCTTCTGGAGGCAATAATTTCACCCAGAGGCTACAACCTCTCTGGTTGGAATGTGTGGAAGGGATGATTGGATAGGCGGTGATATATTTCAGAAACTACGGCACGATGCTCTCATCTATAATCTGCCTTCTAATTTGTTTTTGCGGCTCTGTTATGAACTCAGCCTGAAGAACACAAAACAGTTAATCAATATTCATGTCAATTTAGCCCAAAAAGGTCATCATTATCCAAAAGAAATTGAATCAGTGAATCATAGCTTCAATTATTTATGCTTGCGATTTATTCTTTCAAATAAACTCACTTCTGCCCACAGTACAATCAAACTAAATGGAAAGATTTGTTTGTGCAATTAATATTTCATAATGAACCACCTGCAGAACTTTTAATAGAAGACATGTAGCATAGACAATCTTCAACTCATGCACAGATTGGCGTCCTGTGAGCAGATCCAACTTCATTAACTCCCAAAACCTATTCAACATCATGTCATCATCTACAATTTCTTCTCTATGACCTTCCAGCCCCCAACCCTTTGGCTTCCTGTGAGATAGTAATCTTTATTGTCACAAGTAGGCTTAGGTTAACACTGCAATGAAGTTACTGTGAAAAGCCCCGAGTCGCCACATTCCGGCGCCTGTTCAGGTACACTAGAACTAGGAGCAGGAGTAGCCCATCTGGCCCCTCGAGCCTGCTCCGTCATTCAATGAGATCATGGCTGATCTTTTGTGGACTCAGCTCCACTTTCCGGCCTGAACACCATAACCCTTAATCCCTTTATTCTTCAAAAAACTATCTATCTTTATCTTAAAAACATTTAATGGAGGAGCCTCTACTGCTTCACTGGGCAAGGAATTCCATAGATTCACAACCCTTTGGGTGAAGATGTTCCTCCTAAACTCAGTCCTAAATCTACTTCCCGTTATTTTGAGGCTATGCCCCCTGGTTCTTCTTTCGCCCGCCAGTGGAAACAACCTGCCCGCATCTATCCTATCTATTCCCTTCATAATTTTATATGTTTCTATAAGATCCCCCCTCATCCTTCTAAATTCCAACGAGTACAGGCCCAGTCTACTCAACCTCTCCTCGTAATCCAACCCCTTCAGCTCTGGGGTTAACCTAGTGAATCTCCTCTGCACACCCTCCAGTGCCAGTACGTCCTTTCTCAAGTAAGGAGACCAAAACTGAACACAATACTCCAGGCGTGGCCTCACTAACACCTTATATAATTGCAGCATAACCTCTCTAGTCTCAAACTCCATCCTTCTAGCAATGAAGGACAAAATTCCATTTGCCTTATTAATCACCTGTTGCGCCTGTAAACCAACTTTTTGCAACTCATGCACTAGCACACCCAGGTCTCTCTGCACAGCAGCATGTTTTAATATCTTATCATTTAAATAATAATCCTTTTTGCTGTTATTCCTACCAAAATGGATAACCTCACATTTGTCAACATTGTATTCCATCTGCCAGACCCTAGCCCATTCACTTAGCCTATCCAAATCCCTCTGCAGACTTCCAGTATCCTCCGCACTTTTTGCTTTACCACTTATCTTCGTGTCATCTGCAAACTTGGACACATTGCCCTTGGTCCCCAACTCCAAATCATCTATGTAAATTGTGAACAGTTGTGGGTCCAACACTGATCCCTGAGGGACACCACTCGCTACTGATTGCCAACCAGAGAAACACCCATTAATCCCCACTCTTTGCTTTCTATTAATTAACCAATCCTCGATCCATGCTACTACTTTCCCCTTAACGCCATGCATCTTTATCTTATGCAGCAACCTTTTGTGTGGCACCTTGTCAAAGGCTTTCTGGAAATCCAGATATACCACATCCATTGGCTCCCTGTTATCTACCGCACTGGTAATGTCCTCAAAAAATTCCACTAAATTAGTTAGGCACGACCTGCCCTTTATGAACCCATGCTGCGTCTGCCCAATGGGAATCGCAAGTGTTCTACGTTCACGATAGCGGTGCCAGCCCTGGAATGATTCAGGACCCATTAGTGGGCTCGCACCGGTGCCACGTGGAACTAGTGCAATTCCAATGCACGCGAGTGTGCGATGTGACGGGTTCGTATTTGGCATTGGACACCCTGACAAGTCGGAGCCACACATGGGTGCTTCACTCACCACACATCCTCATCCCAACCTGGAATATGGCACTGGCTGCGCTAGAGCATGCACATCTAGTTGTTGGGTCGGCTGGGGCCAGAGTGTACCCAGGGGTGGATGCCTTTGGGGGGGAACCCATATGACCTCTGGCGCTAGGCTCCCAGTGAGCAGTCAGCGTTGGGCGCAACCACATGGCTGACTTGCAGGCTGCGGCAATTGCGGTCCGTGCCTAGCCACCCTGACCCCATGGACCACCTCCTAGCCGCCACCCCACCCTCTCCAGCCTGGCAGATGCTCCCTAGCCAGCGGCACAAGGGTCAGCACACTATAGCGTTGTTGGACACCGTTTGTACCCCCTCTCGCACCTTCAGCAGCCACGGCACCTGTTTCCCGATTTTAAATACCACAAGTGAACCACGCCGTCGGTAATTCATCCTGGCGGAGGCGGAGCATTGCAGGAGGTTTGGAGAATATTGGGGCGGGCCTGTTAGTGATATGCCAATGGCGTTTACTGTACAATTTGCATGGCAATGCCATCCTGTGGCGTAGAACATATTCATGCCGGTGTAGAGGGACCAGAGCATGGTATTTGTTTGGCCCCCACTCTATCCTCATAACCCCACCTAAACATTGGACACTAAAGGGCAAATTAGCATGGCCAATCCACGTAACAGATCTCCTGTCTGAAGGGGAAGGATAAGCATGAGAGCGAGTTAAGAGATGTTAAGTTGTGGAATAGTGGGAAAAGAGAGAGAAAAATGAACCTGACCAAAAGGAGGAGCAGTTGGGGACCAGCAACTTCTTGTTGAGGTAAAGAAAATTTGAGATTCCAGGTATTTGCTGAAAATAATAAAGCCACAAAATTCCATTGTTTCAAATAAACAGAAGCATGTTTACTATAAACGAGTTAACATAGCAAACAGTCATTACTTTCTATCTGATACACCATGTCACAATGAGGTGACTTGTGCACGAGTGATACCAATCTATAATGTCATCAATAGACCAAACATATATTGAACTACTTAGAAAGAAGTTTTTGAAGTCAAGAAAAGTAACTGACAAAAGATGGTTGCCACAAGTCACCTGAAGTCTGATATTGCCAATAACCAGCCTCTGGACTTACAATTCAAACTCTGCAATTTGAAATGTGAAAGAACAAACAACATACAAATTCAATGATGTGGAGATGCCAGGATTGGACTGGGGTAGGCACAGTGTAAAGACTTACAACGCCAGGTTAAAGTACAACAGGTTTATTTGGAATCACTAGCTTTCGGAGCGTGAGTGGCCTGATGAGTGGCCAAATTCAGGCCACCTTACAAAGTAATGATGAAACTGCTAAACAAGACACCTGCGGGGAAGGGTGATGAGGGGGACATTTCCTATAATAAATATCTATCGCAACTTATTACTGTCTAAGGAAGTGATATTAAAATGCAACGTGTTAGATATTGAAAAAAATGGCTGTCACAGACAGAACAACCCAAAAACCCCTGGAAATACACGATTGGTGAAGTCCAACCTTGCAGAGAGGTTGTAAGAAAGTTTACAGCAGAGGAAACAAGCTAAGAGCTGCACTCTTTCCATCTTTCTCTTTTGGAACTTGTGTAGAAGCTGGTTTGGAAGACAACGTTTCTAGAAATCTAATAGAAAATCGAGATCTTGTGCTAATTGCAACATATGCTACATCTGATCTCATCCACAAAACCAGCTAATCCAAATTGTCAACAACATTTTAAAATCTATGCCTCAAAGGCAAACAAAGGACACTTCATTGTGTATTCCCTAAACATTTTTATTGAATTTCCCTCATTTTTGGTACCTGCATGTATGTGACAGTACTTTATTTGATAATTTTTAAATTTGGTTCGGTAATTAATAAATTTGCTCTTCCTTCAACTCAAGAAAAACTAATTTGATCGGCTTCAAATTGCTCGCTCCATAAATAATTAGATACATTTTGATTCGGAAAAGGCAATGTACAAAGGACAAAAGAATGGCAAGATTGAATGTAATTGCAATTGAATGTAAAGACCTGATCAGGTGACGATCCCATGGCGAAGCTTTATAAGTTCTGTTCATGGCCAGAAAAGCCACATAGGCCCTTTTAAAGATTTAACTTGGTGTGAGCATTGAGGGGTATGATATGGCTGAAATGTATAGATGTTTATATATTTTATTCATTTTCACTATTTTTAAAAATAAATTTACTGTACCCATTTCATCTTTTCCAATTAAGGGGCAATTTAGCATGGCCAATGCACCTACCCTGCACATCTTTGGGTTATGGGGGCGAAACCCACGCAAACACGGGGAGAATGTGCAAATTCCGCACAGACAGTGACCCAGAGCCGGGATCGAACCTGGGACCTTGGCGCCGTGAGGCAGCAATGCTAACCACTGCGCCACCGTGCTGCCCTTTCATTTTCACTATTGAAGGCGTTACAGTGGTAGGTACAAATACGTTCGGTATTGACTCCTTAAATGCAAATGCATAAATGGCTTAGCTTAATTTGAGGCACCGAAGATTGATCAGGTTGCTGGACCTGATGACATTTAACCTCAAATACTGTGGAAAATTATGGAGGTACTTTGTGAGCCATTCTTTGGCTGACTAATGATTCTTTGGGATATGGACTCTTTGGAATTGACTAGTGAAAGTGCTTGATGCATGATTGCTTGCACACATGTGCCAATGCCCATTCACTCATATAAAGATAGGTACATAGGAACAAGAGTTGACCATTCAGTCCCTTGAGCTTGTTGTGTCATTCTTGCTGATTTGTCCATTTGTCCAGTTTTGCTCCATATCTTGCAAGTAAAACTTTGTATTCATGCTTTAATAGGCTTGAATTACATGATTAAACTGTTGCATAATGAAATTCTAGCTCTGTTAAAGACGAATGAGTGGAGCTGCATTTAAATTCTGAATCTGCTCCGCCATGCCGCATATCTCAACTATTTTGTTCTCCAGATTGCATGGTGTTCAAGAATGTCATTGTTCTTTTCACTGTGAAGTTCCAGGAGCTTTTCACTCTTGGCTTTTAATTCTGAAATCAAACATCTGCGCTGAATCATCAGTCATTCTTATTCCTGTTAAAGGCATTTCACCTGATACTTAATGGAGATCTATGATACCCAGAGTTCATCAAGTTTTAATTGAAGCCATATCTTGGTTGAATTTGCTTCTGCAAATTTATAATTTAGACGTTTCCAATCCTTATTCAAGTGTTCCTGTGACCAATGCTCATGTGTTCTCATTGTGTTCTCGTTTTTCATAATTCAACTCATCTTTTGTGCATAAATTTAATCTAATCTCCATTAGTGTCACAAGTAAGTTTACATTAACATTGCAGTGAAGATACTGTGAAAATCCCCACGTAGCCATCGCCGGCGTCTGTTCGGGTACACAGAGGGAGAATTCAGAATGTTCAATTCACCTAACAAGCACATCTTTCGGGACTTGTGGGAGGAAACTGGGGCACCCGGAGGAAACCCACGCAGACACGGGGAGAAGGTGCAGACTCTGCACAGGCAGTGGCCCAAACTCGGAATCAAAGCAGGTCCCTGGTGCTGTGAAGCAACAGTGAACAAAGAACAAAGAAAAGTACAGCGCAGGAACAGGCCCTTCGGCCCTCCAAGCCTGCGCCGACCGTGCTGCCCATCTAAACTAAAATCTTCCGCACTTCCAGGATCCGTATCCCTCTATTCCCATCTGATTCATGTATTTGTCAAGATGCCCCTTAAACGTCACTATCGTCCCTGATTCCACCACCTCCTCCGGCAGCGAGTTCCAGGCACCCACTACCCTCTGTGTAAAAAACGTATCTCGTATATCTCCTCTAAACCTTGCCCCTCGTACCTGAAACCTATGCCCCCCCAGTAATTGACCCCTCTACCCTGGGAAAAAGTCTCTGACTGTCCACTCTGCCTATGCCCCTCATAATTTTGTAGACCTCTATCAGGTCGCCCCGCAACCTCCTTCGTACCAGTGAGAACAAACCAAGTTCATTCAACCTCTCCTCATAGTTAATGCCCTCCATACCAGGCAGCATCCTGGTAAATCTCTTCTGCACCCTCTCTAAAGCCTCCACATCTTTCTGGCAGTGTGGCGACCAGAATTAAACACTATACTTCAAGTGTGGCCTAACTAAGGTTCTATACAGCTGCAACATGACTTGCCTATTTTTATATTCAATGCCCCGGCCAATGAAGGCAAGCGTGCCGTATGCCTTCTTGACTACCATCTCCTCCTGTGTTGCCCCTTTCAGTGACCTGTACACCAAGATCTCTCTGACTGTCAACACTCTTGAGGGTTCTACCATTCACTGTATATTCCCTACCTGTATGAGACCTTCCAAAATGCATTACCTCACATTTGTCCGGATTAAACTCCACCTGCCATCTCTCCGCCCAAGTCTCCAAACAATCTAAATCCTGCTGTATCCTCTGACAGTCCTCATCGCTATCCGCAATTCCACCAACCTTTGTGTCGTCCGCAACCTTACCAATCAGACCAGTTACATTTTCCTCCAAATCATTTATATATACTACGAACAGCAAAGGTCCTAGCACTGATCATTGTGGAACACCACTCGTCACAGCCCTCCAATCAGAAAAGCAACCACTATGCTACCACACCACCCATAAAAGTTGGTTGTCTCCACTGATCAGTTTTTCCTTGGCAGATCTTAGTTCCTCAGACAATATTTCATCTCTAAGACTAACTTTTCATGGCCTTTGGCTTGTCTTTATTTCAAGCCAGCATCTTTATCACTGATGAGCTTCTTGAGTTTGGCCACGATACTTTTGGTAAGTTTGATAAGTTCATCAGAATTGAACAACTGCTGTAAAAGAGCTGCCGCCGTGCTATCACCTGTGCCTGCCAAATCTTTGCAGTTTAAATCTACCCCTTCAATTGATGAACTGCAACAATTTCTACAATAACAACTCTGTTCAGTAAATCATTCCTAAATTAACTCCATACAAGGAACAGATCCATAAGTCCCATGACCACCCTCTATTGATATTTTTTCTTCATCAAGCTATCTGGAACACAGCCGCCATTAATGATTAAACGATACCAGTATCTCTGAGCTCCAAGGAGTCAAATTTGTGGGTGTCCCAAAGATGCACTAAAACTGTCACTGCACCAAACGTTCATCTAATAAGGTTTGCATGGCAATTGCAATGCGCTGGGTGCCATCCAAAAACACAGTTTAAATCTTTACTTTGGATGGTCCAACTGTAACAACAATAGTTATCAGGAGAAATTTAAAACAAGGAAGGCCTCTTCCAACTTCTGGATAACTATTGCACAGGCCCACACTGACACCCCACTGGACACCCCGCAACATATACACCTTAGATCCCCCAGGGATCTCCCTCCCCCACGGGAATTGCCCTACCCCATGGGGATCTACCCCCAACCACCGTACCACCAAACCAGACTCTCAGCCCCTCTCCGCTTCACTCTGTGCCACAAATGAGGGTGAATGGCCTCCTTACACCTGACTCTTCATCGACACAAGGCCCCAGGGGACCTGCTGCTTTGCCCAGGTCTCACCTGGCCTCCGTCAGAACGTCAGGCAAGACAGGTTGGAAAATATTGTGGGCAAGGAAATAGAAATGGAGTGACAATCCAAAGCTGATTACCACTCCGAGGAAGTTCTCGCCCTGACATTTTTTTAACTTGCTTCATTGGAGGATTAATTGATTGATTCATTCATTCATTGTCACATGTGCCGAAGTACAGTGAAAAGCATTTTTCTGCGGCTAAGGGAACGTACACAGTACGTACATAGTAAATAAAAAGAATAATTTACAAAGTACTTCGACAAATGGTACATCGACAAATAGTGATTGGTTACAGTGCGGAACAAGGGGCCAAACAAAGCAAATACATAAGCAAGAGCAGCACAGGACATCGTGAATAGTGTTCTTACAGGGACCAGATCAGTCCGGGGAGAGTCGTTGAGGAGTCTAGTAGCTGTGGGGAAGAAGCTGTTCCGATGTCTGGATATGCGGGTCTTCTGCACCTTCTGCCTGATGGAAGGGTCTGGAAGAGGGCAAAGCCTGGGTGGGAGGGGTCTCTGACAATGCTGTCTGCCTTCCTGAGGCAGCGGTAGGTGTAAGTAGAATCAATGTGAGGGTGGCAAGCTTGTGTGATGTGTTGGGCTGAGTTCACCACTCCCTTCAGTTTCTTGCGATCTTGGGCAGAGCAATTGCCATGCCAAGCTGTGATGCAGCTGGATAGGATGCTCTCTATGGCGCATCTGTAGAAGTTTGTGAGAGTCGATGCAGACATGCCGAATTTCTTCAGTTTCCATAGGGAGTAGAGACGTGGTGGGCTTTTTTAGCTGTTGCATCAACGTGAGTGGACCTGGACAGACTGTTAGTGATGGTGACCCCCAGGAACTTAAAGCTATCGACCATCTCCACTTCGGAGCCATTGATGGAAATAGGAGTATGTGTTGTACAACGCTTCCTGAAGTTGATGATCAATTCCTTGGTTTTGCCGACATTTAGAGAGAGGTTGTTTTCGGCACACCATGCAACCATGGTACAGTCTGAAGGGAAAATTTCTCCATGAGAGACAAAAGCCTCTAACCTCCAGTAACCTGGCTTACTTCATCAGCAGCAAGGAAAGAATCCCTTTGAGTCACATTTCCCATACTTAGTAGATTACAAGAGAACACATTGCAATTAAGTCATTGGTACTATTTCCTTTACTGGTACTGTCTTTTATGAAGATGGTTTAAGCCTCCCTATGACTGCCACTCATTTACCATTTAGCTTCCAACAATGTGCTTTTACATGCCCTGTCTTGCAGTAATGAAGACACACTGGTTCACTTACATTACTATTATTCTTGACCCAATCATCTTTAATGTTTGGAACAGCTTCTGCCTTCAACCTAAAGCCGGAATCTCTTTTTTTCCTCTAGTTTCCTGTTGGTTCACAAATGAACTACCTCCCCCTACCTGGCCAATGTGACACATCATATCCCTCTGGCAGAACAGTCACTTCCCATATTTAAGAAACCTTACGACCTTCCGCGTACAACCTGATGACTAATGGGATGTTGTTTTTAATTCTTCCATTGCCATTACCTCTCTCACATTCTCAACACTCTGTTTCAGTGCTTGAAAATACCAATCCCAAAACACTTCTCTATCCCCAGAAAATATATTCAGACTTTTCTTTAAAGTCCAAAATTTTAATTGGTCTGCTTTTGGGGCAAACCCCTAAGCATTAGCTACTGCAGTTCCATGTCTCACATTTGAGGACTGTTCTTAAGAAATAAACACCCATTGCTTGCCCCACCACAACACTTTTCAGAATAAAGATCCGTGTATCCGTTGGTCACTCAAACTGTGTATCCATTTTCTCAAAGGAGAATCGGCGGGATTCTCCGCCCCGGCGCCCCGACCGGCCAGCGGGATTCTCCGTTCCGCTGGCCGGACAATGGGGTTTCCCATTGTGGGGCAGCCCCACACCGTCGGGAAACCCCCAAGCACCGGCATAACAAAGAATCACCCCGGCGGAGAATCCCGGCCAAAATATATACTCCAACCCCTGTAAATGCTGGCACTAGGCAAAGATTCTTTGTTGCATCAATGTTTACAGTGGGATTTCATTCATCTTCTGAACTATTTGCCTCTCTTTTAAAGTGTAATTACACCTTTCTGTAATCAGTTCATGCTGTGTTGTTTCGTTCTCTCTTTGAAATCCACATTCTTGACTTCTTTCCACCATTTCTATGTTCTCTCTTTGGATTTCAAGTTCAAGCCTTCGAGTTTCCATTTCTTTTGCTCTTTTTCCTTTTTTCCTCTTCGATGGCCTTATTTGGTGTGGTAACTGGATGAGACGATCACAGAATGGAACCCTGGCTCAAAGGAACATAACATTTGTTATAAAACGTGGAGAAAGAGTCACAGGGCCACTAATTAGTTTCACCAATCAGAAAACTAAAATATTTATTCAACTTGAAAAAATTGGATTACCATAAGACATACAAGCAGAATTAGTTGATTTGGTCCAATGAGTCTAAAGTCTTTGATTCTGTGATTCTATGAGTCTGCTCCACCATTCAATCATGGCCGATATGTTTCACATCCCCATTCCCCTGCCTTCTCCCCATTACCCCTGATACCCTTTTTAATCAAGAACCTATCTATATCTCTCTTGATGTGGAGATGCCGGCGTTGGACTGGGGTGAGCACAGTAAGAAGTCTTACAACACCAGGTTAAAGTCCAACAGGTTTGTTTCGATGTCATTAGCTTTCGGAGCGCTCCGAAAGCTAGTGACATCGAAACAAACCTGTTGGACTTTAACCTGGTGTTGTAAGACTTCTTACTATATCTCTCTTAAACATAGAACATAGAACATACAGTGCAGAAAGAGGCCATTTGGCCCATCGATTCTGCACCGACCCACTTAAGCCCTCACTTCCACCCTATCCCCGTAACCCAATAACCCCTCCTAACCTTTTTTTTGGTCACTGAGGGCAATTTTATCATGGTCAATCCACCTAAGCTGCACGTCTTTGGACTGTGGGAGGAAACCGGAGCACCCGGAGGAAACCCACGCAGTCACGGGAGAGCGTGCAGACTCCGCACAGACAGTGACCCAGCAGGGAATCGAAACTGGGACCCTGGCGCTGTGAAACCACAGTGCTATCCACCTGTGCTACTGTGCTTAGTGATTTGACTTAGTGATTTCCCTCCGCGTACCACAAGACATTAGCAGTGTTTTTCATGACGGTAAAAGTTACTGACTGTTTCCAAAACCCTTGGACGTCTTCCCGGTGACTACGATCTTGAAGCAGATGAAGGGTCGACTCCATATCGTTCAAAGAGAGTTTCAGCTGCTCTGAAGCCCAGATCGAAAGGAGAGATAGAGGAGTTTTGAAAGATGGGAGCAATCAAGAAAGTGGCAACTCCTAAAGACTGGATTAGACACATGTAACAGTGAAGGAAGCTGAAAGTTGAGAGTGTGCGTAGATCCAAAGAACCTCAATAAAGCTTTGAAGAGATTGCACGATCCCATGCCAAACATTGAAGAAATTCTCTATCCCTTGCCAAGGCAAATGTCTTTACTGCCCTGGATGTGAAGGATTGATATTGGCAAGTGAAGTTGGATGAAAAAAGTAGTTTTGGATGTTATTTAGGAGCTACAGATGGTCGCACATGCTGTTTGCAATTTCTACTGCTCCGGAAGTGAATCAACAAGCAGTGAGCTTGAGGTAGTTATTGATCAACCAGGAATGGAAGTGATCTTGGATGATCCCCCAGTCTACGCCTGTGACGATACAGTGGAAGACATCAATGCAGCCATGGTCGGAGTGAGACTGCGAGGGAGAGCTCACCAGTGCAACCTGAAGCTGAACAAGAAAAACTGGAATTGGAAATGGCTGAAGTTAAGTCTATTTGTTGTTCATGAAGGCCCACCTTCTTGCCCCTCGCCTGAGGTGTGGCGATCCTCAGGTTAAACTACCACCAGTCAGCTCTCCCCGTAAAAGGAGAAAGCAGCCTGTGGTCATCTGGGACTATGATGACTTTACCTTACCTGTTTGTCACGCACTGGCAACGGCGTGGGTGATCTGTGTACTTGGGCGGTGTTGAAATGAATATTCATACCCCGCGTATAGAAGCGCCCAATGCTTGAATGCTAGCCAATGCAATGGGTGGGTGTGGTGGTATGTATTAGGGGTAGTACGGTACCTGTGAAGCCGAGAGGCTATTGGCTGACAGGTCCCGGGTCCTGGTTGGATCTGCCACCTGCTGGCTCCGCCCAGAAGGCGGAGTATAAGAGCTTGAGTTCTCCCAGCAGCCTCACTCTGTAACTGAGCTGCTGGGGAACAAGTCTTGCTTAATAAAGCCTCGATTGACTCCATCACTTCTCGACTTGAGTGAGTAATTGTTGCGCTACAATTTATTAAGCAAGCTTAAAAGACTATGGAGCTCCGGATCGCCCCGGAGTGTCTGCGAATCGGCCACCATGCAGCAAACTCGGCGGCCGTGTTTAAACACTGGCAAGCATGCTTCGAAGATTACCTTCGAACGGCCCCCGGCCGGACCACGGAAGATCAGAAAATGCAGGTTCTGCGTTCCAGGGTGAGCCCGAAGATCTACACGCTTATCGAAGACGCGGAGCATTCCCGACGGCATTTGCCATGCTGAAAGGAGTCTACATTCGGCCCATAAACCAGGTCTACGCGCGCCACCAACTCGCGACGAGACGGCAAATCCCCGGAGAATCGCTCAACGAGTTCTACAGTGCGCTGTTGATTTTGGGAACGAACTGCAACTGCCCGTCGATGAGCGCAAACGAGCACACGGAGCTCCTAATCAGGGATGCTTTTGTGGCAGGTATGACTTCTTCTCAAATTCGCCAAAGACTGTTAGAGAGAGACTCGTTAGGACTCACAGAGGCACGGGCCCTTGCGGCCTCCCTCGATGTGGCCTCACAAAATGCCCGCGCCTACTGCCCCGACCGCGCGGCAGCTGCTTGGGCTCCGTGGACCCCCGTTGCGACCGACTCCCCGGCACCCCCCACCCCCCCGCAAGCCTGCGCAGCTAGAGCACCAGACCATCCCGGTGGGCCCCACTGCTATTTTTGCGGGCAGGCGAAACACCCCCGGCAGCGCTGCCCGGCCCGCTCAGCTATTTGTAAAAGCTGCGGCAAAAAGGGGCATTACGCAGCGGTGTGCCAGTCGCCAGTCCCGGGAGGTCGCCACAATCTCCGGGGGAGAACGGGGACAGCAGACTCAACCCCCCCAGCGACCCATGTGCGGCCCGCGGGTGCCGCCATTTTGGGTCCCGGACACCACGCGGGGAGGATGGACGCCGCCATCTCGTGATGCCCCGGCCACGTGCGATCCATGGGGGCGGCCATTTTGTCCATCCCCGACCGCGTGCGAGCCATGGACGCCGCCATCTTGGCTGGTAGCCAAGGACCCCAGCATAGACGGCTCCACGGGGTCAGACGAAAGCGCCACGGTGCAGCAACCAAGACTGGCTTCGGTGACACTGGACCAATCGCGGCCCCGGATGCTCCAAACGGCAACGACAATGGTGCTGGTCAACGGGTACGAGACGCCATGCCTAATCGACTCTGGGAGCACGGAAAGTTTTATCCACCCGGATACAGTAAGGCGCTGTTTTCTTTCTATTCGTCCGCGCACCCAAAAGATTTTCCTGGCAGCGGGATCCCATTCCGTAGAGATCAAAGGATTCTGCATCGCGAACCTAATGGTGCAAGGGAGGGAGTTTAAGAATTATAGGCTGGTGTCCTTTACAACTCTGCGCTCCCACTGTCTTGGTGTTAGATTTCCAGTGTAACCTCCAAGCCCAACGTTCCAATTCGGCGGCCCAATACCCCCACTCACTATCTGCAGCCTCGCAACCCTCAAGGTTGAACCGCCTTCCTTGTTTATGAACCTCACCCTGGATTGCAATCCCGTCGCCACTAGGAGCAGACGGTGCAGCGCCCAGGACCGAACATCTATCCGGTCTGAAGTCCAGCGGCTGCTGAAGGAAGGCATAATCCAGGCCAGCAATAGTCCCTGGAGAGCCCAGGTGGTAGTTCTGAAGACCAGGGAGAAGCAGAGGATGGTCGTAGACTATAGTCAGACCGTCAATAGGTATACGCAGCTCGATGCGTACCCTCTCCCCCGCATATCCGACGCGGTCAATCGGATTGCACAGTACAAGGTCTTTTCCACCGTGGACCTCAAGTCCGCATACCACCAGCTCCCCATCCGTCCGAGTGACCGCAAGTACACGGCCTTCGAGGCAGACGGGCGGCTCTACCACTTTTTAAGGGTCCCATTCGGCGTCACGAACGGAGTCTCGGTCTTCCAACGGGAGATGGACCGAATGGTTGACCAGCACGGGTTGCGGGCTACGTTCCCATACCTCGACAATGTAACCATCTGCGGCCATGACCTCCAGACCGCTAATGCCCTGAACCTCACCTATAACGAGGAAAAATGCGTCTTTAGCACCAACCGTCTGGCCATCCTGGGATACGTAGTGCGCAATGGAGTGATAGGCCCCGACCCCGAACGCATGCGCCCCTTATGGAATTTCCCCTCCCCCACTGCTCCAAAGCCCTGAAACGCTGCCTGGGCTTCTTTTCGTATTACGCCCAGTGGGTTCCCCAGTACGCAGACAAGGCCCGCCCGTTAATCCAGTCCACTACCTTCCCCCTGTCGACAGAGGCCCGCCAGGCCTTCAGCCGCATCAAAGCGGATATCGCAAAGGCCACGATGCACGCAATCGATGAGTCCCTCTCCTTCCAGGTTGAGAGCGACGCATCCGATGTAGCTCTGGCGGCCACTCTCAACCAAGCGGGCAGACCCGTGGCCTTTTTCTCCCGGACCCTCGACGCCTCAGAAATCCGCCACTCCTCAGTGGAAAAGGAAGCCCAAGCCATAGTGGAAGCTGTGCAACATTGGAGGCATTACCTGGCCAGCAGGATATTCGCTCTCCACACTGATCAACGGTCGGTAGCCTTTATTTTTTTTTTTATTAAATATTTTATTGAAAATTTTTGGTCAACCAACACAGTACATTGTGCATCCTTTACACAATATTATAACAACACAAATAACAATGACCTATTTTATAAACAAAAAATGAATAAATAATAAATAACAAAAATGAAAACTAGCCCTAATTGGCAACTGCCTTGTCACAAGTAACACTCTCCAAAAATATAATTTAACAGTCCAATATATAATTATCTGTAGCAACGACCTATACATACTTTACAGTATATATTAACAACCCTGAGAGTCCTTCTGGTTCCTCCTCCCCCCCCCCCGATCCTGGGCTGCTGCTGCTGCCTTCTTTTTCCCATTCCGTCTATCTTTCTGCGAGGTATTCGACGAACGGTTGCCACCGCCTGGTGAACCCTTGAGCCGACCCCCTTAGGACGAACTTAATCCGCTCTAGCTTTATAAACCCCGCCATGTCATTTATCCAGGTCTCCACCCCCGGGGGCTTGGCTTCTTTCCACATTAGCAATATCCTGCGCCGGGCTACTAGGGACGCAAAGGCCATAACATCGGCCTCTCTCGCCTCCTGCACTCCCGGCTCTTGTGCAACCCCAAATATAGCCAACCCCCAGTTTGGTTCGACCCGGACTCCTACTACTTTTGAAAGCACCTTTGTCACCCCCATCCAAAACCCCTGTAGTGCCGGGCATGACCAAAACATATGGGGATGATTCGCTGGGCTTCTCGAGCACCTCGCACACCTATCCTCCACCCCAAAAAATTTACTGAGCCATGCTCCAGTCATATGTGCCCTGTGTAATACCTTAAACTGAATCAGGCTTAGCCTGGCACACGAGGACGACGAGTTTACCCTGCTTAGGGCATCTGCCCACAGCCCCTCCTCGATCTCCTCCCCCAGCTCTTCTTCCCATTTCCCTTTTAGTTCATCTACCATAGTCTCCCCTTCGTCCCTCATTTCCCTATATATATCTGACACCTTACCATCCCCCACCCATGTCTTTGAGATCACTCTGTCCTGCACCTCTTGTGTCGGGAGCTGCGGGAATTCCCTCACCTGTTGCCTCGCAAAAGCCCTCAGTTGCATATACCTGAATGCATTCCCTTGGGGCAACCCATATTTCTCGGTCCGCGCTCCCAGACTCGCGAACTTCCCATCCACAAACAGATCTTTCAGTTGCGTTATTCCTGCTCTTTGCCACATTCCATATCCCCCATCCATTCCCCCCGGGGCAAACCGATGATTGTTTCTTATCGGGGACCCCCCCAAGGCTCCAGTCTTTCCCCTATGCCGTCTCCACTGTCCCCAAATCTTCAGTGTAGCCACCACCACCGGGCTTGTGGTGTAGTTCCTCGGTGAGAACGGCAATGGGGCTGTCACCATAGCCTGTAGGCTAGTCCCCCTACAGGACGCCCTCTCTAATCTCTTCCACGCCGCTCCCTCCTCCTCTCCCATCCACTTACTCACCATTGAAATATTAGCGGCCCAATAATACTCACTTAGGCTCGGTAGTGCCAGCCCCCCCCTATCCCTGCTACGCTGTAAGAATCCCTTCCTCACTCTCAGGGTCTTCCCGGCCCACACAGAACCCATGATGCTCTTTTCAATCCTTTTAAAAAAAGCCTTCGTGATCACCACCGGGAGGCACTGAAACACAAAGAGGAATCTCGGGAGGACCACCATCTTAACCGCCTGCACCCTCCCTGCCAGTGACAGGGATACCATATCCCATCTCTTGAAATCCTCCTCCATCTGTTCCACCAACCGCGTTAAATTTAACCTATGCAATGTGCCCCAATTCTTAGCTATCTGGATCCCCAGGTAACGAAAGTCCCTTGTTACCTTCCTCAACGGTAGGTCCTCTGTTCCTCTACTCTGCTCCCCTGGATGCACCACAAACAACTCACTTTTCCCCATGTTCAATTTATACCCTGAAAAATCCCCAAACTCCCCAAGTATCCGCATTATTTCTGGCATCCCCTCCGCCGGGTCCGCCACGTATAGTAGCAAATCGTCCGCATACAAAGATACCCGGTGTTCTTCTCCTCCCCTAAGTACTCCCCTCCACTTCTTGGAACCCCTCAACGCTATCGCCAGGGGCTCAATCGCCAGTGCAAACAATAATGGGGACAGAGGGCATCCCTGCCTTGTCCCTCTATGGAGCCGAAAATATGCAGATCCCCGTCCATTCGTGACCACGCTCGCCACTGGGGCCCTATACAACAGCTGCACCCATCTAACATACCCCTCTCCAAAACCAAATCTCCTCAACACCTCCCACAAATAATCCCACTCCACTCTATCAAATGCTTTCTCGGCATCCATCGCCACTACTATCTCCGTTTCTCCCTCTGGTGGGGAGATCATCATTACCCCTAACAACCTCCGTATATTCGTGTTCAGCTGTCTCCCCTTCACAAACCCAGTTTGGTCCTCGTGGACCACCCCCGGGACACATTCCTCTATTCTCATTGCCATTACCATGGCCAGGACCTTGGCATCTACATTTAGGAGGGAAATAGGTCTATAGGACCCGCATTGTAGCGGGTCCTTTTCCTTCTTTAAGAGAAGCGATATCGTTGCTTCAGACATAGTCGGGGGCAGTTGTCCCCTTTCCTTTGCCTCATTAAAGGTCCTCGTCAGTACCGGGGCGAGCAAGTCCACATATTTTCTATAGAATTCGACTGGGAATCCATCCGGTCCCGGGGCCTTTCCCGCCTGCATGCTCCTAATTCCTTTCACCACTTCTTCTACCTCGATCTGTGCTCCCAGTCCCACCCTTTCCTGCTCTTCCACCTTGGGAAATTCCAGCCGATCCAAGAAGCCCATCATTCTCTCCCTCCCATCCGGGGGTTGAGCTTCATATAATTTTTTATAAAATGTCTTGAACACTCCATTCACTCTCTCCGCTCCCCGCTCCATCTCTCCTTCCTCATCCCTCACTCCCCCTATTTCCCTCGCTGCTCCCCTTTTCCTCAATTGGTGTGCCAGCAACCTGCTCGCCTTCTCCCCATATTCGTACTGTACACCCTGTGCCTTCCTCCATTGTGCCTCTGCAGTGCCTGTAGTCAGCAAGTCAAATTCTACATGTAGCCTTTGCCTTTCCCTGTACAGTCCCTCCTCCGGTGCTTCCGCATATTGTCTGTCCACCCTCAAAAGTTCTTGCAGCAACCGCTCCCGTTCCTTACTCTCCTGCTTCCCTTTATGTGCCCTTATTGATATCAGCTCCCCTCTAACCACCGCCTTCAACGCCTCCCAGACCACTCCCACCTGGACCTCCCCATTATCATTGAGTTCCAAGTATTTTTCAATGCACCCCCCCACCCTTAGACACCCCCCCTCATCTGCCATTAGTCCCATGTCCATTCTCCAGGGTGGGCGCCCTCCTGTTTCCTCCCCTATCTCCAAGTCCACCCAGTGTGGAGCGTGATCCGAAATGGCTATAGCCGTATACTCCGTTCCCCTCACCTTCGGGATCAATGCCCTACCCAGCACAAAAAAGTCTATTCGCGAGTAGACTTTATGGACATAAGGAGAAAAACGAGAACTCCTTACTCCTAGGTCTGCTAAATCTCCACGGGTCTACACCTCCCATCTGCTCCATAAAATCTTTAAGTACCTTGGCTGCTGCCGGCCTCCTTCCAGTCCTGGACTTCGACCTATCCAGCCCTGGTTCCAACACCGTATTAAAATCTCCCCCCATTATCAGCTTTCCCATCTCTAGGTCCGGAATGCATCCTAGCATCCGCCTCATAAAATTGGCATCATCCCAGTTCGGGGCATATACGTTTACCAAAACCACCGTCTCCCCCTGTAGTTTGCCACTCACCATCACGTATCTGCCCCGTTATCCGCCACTATAGTCTTTGCCTCGAACATTACCCGCTTCCCCACTAATATAGCCACCCCCCTGTTTTTCGCATCTAGCCCCGAATGGAACACCTGCCCCACCCATCCTTTGCGTAGCCTAACCTGGTCTATCAGTTTCAGGTGCGTTTCCTGTAACATAACCACATCTGCCTTAAGTTTCTTAAGGTGTGCGAGTACCCGTGCCCTCTTTATCAACCCGTTCAGCCCTCTCACGTTCCACATGATCAGCCGAGTTGGGGGGCTTCCTACCCCCCCCCCCCTTGTCGATTAGCCATCACCTTTTTCCAGCTCCTAACCCGGTTCCCACGCAGCTGTATCTCCCCCAGGCGGTGCCCCCCCGCCCATCCTCTCCCATACCAGATCCCCCCTCTCCCCAGCAGCAGCAACCCAGTAATTCCCCCCTCCCACCCCCCCCCCCCCCGCTAGATCCCCCGCTAGCGTAATTACTCCCCCCATGTTGCTCCCAGAAGTCAGCAAACTCTGGCTGACCTCGGCTTCCCCCCGTGACCTCGGCTCGCACCGTGCGACGCCCCCTCCTTCCTGCTTCTCTATTCCCGCCATGATTATCATAGCGCGGGAACCAAGCCCGCGCTTCTCCCTTGGCCCCGCCCCCAATGGCCAACGCCCCATCTCCTCCACCTCCCCTCCTCCCCCCATCACCACCTGTGGGAGAGAGAAAAGTTACCACATCGCAGGATTAGTACATAAAACCCCTCTTTGCCCCCCACATTCGCCCCACCACTTTGTTCGAACTTTCTTTTTAATAACCCGCTCATTCCAGTTTTTCTTCCACAATAAAAGTCCACGCTTCATCCACCGTCTCAAAGTAGTGGTGCCTCCCTCGATATGTGACCCACAGTCTTGCCGGTTGCAGCATTCCAAATTTTATCTTCTTTTTATGAAGCACCGCCTTGGCCCGATTAAAGCTCGCCCTCCTTCTCGCCACCTCCGCACTCCAGTCTTGATAAACGCGGATCACCGCGTTCTCCCATTTACTGCTCCGAGTTTTCTTCGCCCATCTAAGGACCATTTCTCTATCCTTAAAACGGAGGAATCTCACCACTATGGCTCTGGGAATTTCTCCTGCTCTCGGTCCTCGCGCCATCACTCGGTATGCTCCCTCCACCTCCAACGGACCCGCCGGGGCCTCCGCTCCCATTAACGAGTGCAGCATCGTGCTCACATATGCCCCGACGTCCGCTCCCTCCACACCTTCAGGAAGACCAAGAATCCTCAGGTTGTTCCTCCTTGCGTTGTTTTCCAGTGCCTCCAACCTTTCCACACATCGTTTCTGATGTGCCTCCTGCGTCTCCGTCTTCACCACCAGGCCCTGTATGTCGTCCTCATTCTCGGCTGCCTTTGTCTTCACGACCCGAAGCTCCCGCTCCTGGGTCTTTTGTTCCTCCTTCAGCCCTTCGATCGCCTGTAGTATCGGGGCCAACAGCTCTTTCTTCATTTCCTTTTTGATCTCTTCCACACAGCATTTCAAGAACTCTTGTTGTTCAGGGCCCCATATTAAACTGCCACCTTCCGATGCCATCTTGGTTTTTGCTTGCCTTCCTTGCCGCTGTTCTAAAGGATCCACTGCAATCTGGCCACTTTCTCCTCCTTTTTCCATCCGTATCCAGGGGGGATTCCCTTCTGGTTTACCGCACAGTGTTTTTAGCCGTCAAAATTGCCGTTGGGGCTCCGATCAAGAGCCCAAAAGTCCGTTTCACAGGGAGCTGCCGAAACGTGCGACTCAGCTGGTCATCGCCGCACCCGGAAGTCGTCGGTAGCCTTTATGTTCGATAATGCGCAGCGGGGCAAAATTAAGAATGACAAGATCTTGAGGTGGAGGATTGAGCTCTCCACCTATAACTATGAGATCTTATATCGTCCCGGAAAGCTGAATGAGCCGTCCGATGCCCTATCCCGCGGCACATGTGCCAACGCACAAGTAGACCGCCTCCAAGCCCTCCACGAGGACCTCTGCCATGCGGGGGTCACTCGATTCTACCATTTTGTGAAGTCCCGCAACCTCCCCTACTCTGTTGAGGAGGTCCGAACAGCCACCAGGAACTGCCAAATTTGCGCAGAGTGCAAACCGCACTTTTTCAGGCCAGATAGAGCGCACCTGATAAAGGCTTCCCGCCCCTTTGAACGCCTCAGCTTGGATTTCAAAGGCCCCCTCCCCTCCACCGACCGCAACGCATACTTCCTGAACGTGGTGGACGAGTACTCCCGTTTCCCCTTCGCCATCCTCTGCCCCGACATGACAGCGGCCACAGTCATTAAAGCCCACGGCACCATCTTTACACTGTTCGGTTTCCCCGCGTACATCCATAGCGACAGGGGGTCCTCCTTCATGAGCGACGAACTGCATCAGCAAGGGCATTGCCTCGAGCAGGACGACCAGCTACAACCCCCGGGGGAACGGTAAGGTAGAGAGGGAGAACGGTACGGTCTGGAAGACCATCCTACTGGCCCTACGGTCCAGAAATCTCCCAGTTTCCCGGTGGCAGGAAGTCCTCACGGATGCCCTCCACTCCATCCGGTCGCTGCTGTGTACCGCCACTAACCAAACGCCTCACTAGCACCTCCTTGTCTTCCCTAGGAAGTCCTCCTCCGGAACGTCGCTGCCGACCTGGCTGGCAGCCCCGGGACCCATCTTGCTCCGAAAACATGTGCGAGCGCACAAATCGGACACGTTGGTCGAGAGGGTTCACCTTCTCCACGCAAACCCTCAGTACGCCTGTGTGGCATACCCTGACGGCCGACAGGACATGGTTTCCCTACGGGACCTGGCGCCCGCCAGAAACACACACACACTCCCAACACCGATCACCCCCTCCCTGCCACCGGCGCACCCCACGACCGCTCCCTTCCCGGGTGGATTGGTCCTCCTCACGTGCCCGCCCAGGAGTAAAGAAACAGGGACGAACAGCGCAACGCTCCCAGAGATGACAGTGCCCGAGCCAGCACCTGCACCACCACCGGGGCTGAGGCGATCGACAACGACGACCAGGGCACCCGCTCGACTCGTGGAATCCGCGTGACACAAAAAAAACTTGTAAATAATTCTGACAACCTGTACATAGTTAACTGTTGGGCTAAATGCATAGCCACTGTACGAAATTAGTTCCAGGACCAGCCTTGTAAACCCCTACCACCATGCGAACCACCACCCTGCCGGGTTCTTTTTGAACAAGGGGTGAATATGGTGGTATGTATTAGGGGTAGTACGGTACCTGTGAAGCCGAGAGGCTATTGGCTGACAGGTCCCAGGTCCTGGTTGGATCTGCCACCTGCTGGCTCCGCCCAGAAGGCGGAGTATAAGAGCTTGAGTTCTCCCAGCAGCCGCATTCTGTAACTGAGCTGCTGGGGAACAAGTCTTGCTTAATAAAGCAAGGGGGGGGGGAGCCAATAAAGCAGCCAGGTTTGCAATGAACTTTCCATCGTCACTTACCAAACCTAGGAACGACCGGAGTTCAGTGGCGTTCTTTGGGGTGGGGCCCCTTTAATGGCCCGAACCTTATCTTCTACTGGGAGTAGACCATTCCTGTCCACCCTGTACCGAAGTATGTCACCGCTCTCACGCGGAACACACATTCGCTCCTCTTGAACTGGGTGCCTACTTGGGAAAAGCACCAGAGCACATTTTACAGTTTGTTGACGTGCTCCTTCCCTGTGGTGCCCGTGGTGAGCACTTCATCTAGATAGACAGCCACCTTCAGCAGTCTTTGCAAGATATTTTCTATATCCCATTGGAAAATCACCGGGGGGGTGGTGAAACCCCAAACGGGAGGCAGTTATATTCAAATAACTCCCTGTGGGTGTTTATGGTCGCAAATTTCCTGGACGCTAGATCTGTAAATAAATGTGCCTCATGTCAGACTTCATAAAATAACCCCCCCCCCCCCAGCCAGTTTTGCGTAGAAATCCTCCACTCTGGAGCCAATCCAGGCGTGAAGCTCTGCTCACAGTGAGCCTGGAATCCCCGCAGAGTCCGAAAGATTTGTCAGCTTTCATTGCAAGTCACATGGTACGGTCCATTCCGCAAATTGTACAGGGCATTTGACCTCCAGATCCTTCAGGCGCTAAAGTCCCGCGTCAGCTCTGGCAAGCGATGCATAGGGTACAGGCCTCGCCTAAAAATACCAGGGCTGAGCAACAGGATCCACTTGGATATGGCCCTGGGCAGGATACTTTGGGGTATTTGCCCAGCATGTCATCCAGATTCCCGGTGCCAATCCCCCCAAAAACATGGTGCCAGTTGAAATGGATGAAGCGTAACCAGTCGCCCGCCAGCAAATAGGGCCTCGATCCCTGTACCACAACTAAGGGAAGACAGACCGACGGCTGCCCCTGCGACACTTAATGAAACTAGCAATAGACCTCTTCACACCCACAGGAACTGCTTATCTCATCAGTGGACTGTTATTCAGACAACTGGGATTTCGACGTAAGATGAAAGCAAATTACTGCAGGTGCTGGAATCTGAAACAAAACAGAAAGCGCTGGACAATCTCAGCAGGTTTGACTGCCTCTGTGGAGAGAGAACGGAGATAACATTTTGAGTCTGGATGACACTTTGTCAAAGCAAGAGAGAATTGATAATCGGATACGATTTATACTGTTCTGGGGGGTTAGACAGGGCCTGGGCCTGGATCGCGGGCCAGTGATAGGCGGAGATTGACAAAGCATTTGTGGGCAGAAAGGCAAAGGGAATGTAAATGGTGAAAAAGCCACCAGGCTTGCTGATGTCAACAGTTACCCGTGAGAGCATAGAACGCCTGAAAGCATACTTCAGTTGTCATGGCAATGCTGGCATCGTGATGAGGGACAATGTTCCTAAATTCACGAGTGAAGTATTCAGGCACTCAATAAATGATTGGGAAATTCAGAACCTCACATCACCCCCACTCGACCTCCAGGCAAGTGGAAAGGTTGAGACAGTGGTGAAAATTATCCAAAGGGACCATCGAAAGATTGACTAAGTCCAGCGCAGGTGTGTACAAGGCAATCCAATGGGGCAGAAACACACCTACTAAAGGCCCGGGAAATTGCCCAGTTAAGTGAGTAATGCCCTGTGTTTACTCTTCCAGCAGCTAAAACACGATTAAAACCAGAAAGACAGCATCCAGGGGAAATGACAGAAAGCCAATTCCGTGTTTGATAAAAACCACCAAATCGTTACTGCAGCTAAGAGTTGGAGAGCCGGTCGGAGTGCAAACATTCCACATACTCAATTAAAGTCAGCCCACTTGGCAACTTCGACCTGTGGAGAGAAGTAGTCACCTCGATCACACACGGCGAACGCGGACGGCAAAATATATCTTCACAGCAGCGGATATGCACGCTGCAGCGAGAGAGGCTGCTCCTTCACAGCAGGCAGCCGATGAGGCAGACCTGCTTTCGCCAACTGAACAATGAACTGAATGACTATCAATCCCAGAGGTCAACCATTTTCTCAGTGCAGCAGATCAGCAGCAATAATTACCACAGCAGCACCACTCGCCATGGCAACAACACTCCCCCCCCCCCAATGAAGCAATGCCTTCCCAGGAACCAGCAGACGCCAGAGAAACAGGCAGCGACTTGCAAAATGACCATGAAAAAAGAGGAATGCATTATGGGTGAAATGTAACCGCTCATGGATGACATTCCTGCCCTGTCACCCACTGAGGTCCCGAAGTGGACAGAATTGCCCACTTAAAGGGCCTGATGTATCCCACAAGCGGTGGTATTTGACCAGCGGCAACCTGAGCAGTCATCATTCAGGCGGCTGGAAAAACAAAAACATAATTTTCCACTTTCCCACCCCCAACTCCGGGTTCTGAGGCGGGGTGGGGGGGGGGGGGAGAAGTATAAAATTGCACAGAAGGTATTCCCTCTGGTATCACACCTGGCCTGATGCAGGTGCACCCTACAGTGGGGCGGACAGGGCCTCAGACTGGGAGCCCACCCATGCCCCTATTCAGCTCCTTCTGGCCACTTAATTGCCACTTCAGGGTCTTTTCCCAACCACCCTTAATATTTAGGATGGCGGGTAACGGTGGGATCAGGGTGTCAAGTAGAAAAAGTTAACATTCTCAATCTCGGGAGGGAGGCTGTGGAGGGGAATACCTCAATCTGCATTCCTCTTCAGATTTGGGGCACCCTGCCCTCAGCAGCCTCCGAGCTTTGGCTCTTCCTCCCCCCCCTTCCTCCCCCACCCCAGAAAACCCCTCCCAGGGCATCCCTGATCCTCCCGCCTCAGGAAACTGTTGTGCATACCTGAGGTGCAATCCCAGTATTTCGGCTCAAGCACGGTGCTGCGGTACCTTGTCTGACCACTGCGGCGCTATGCTTGGAGGGGCTGGAGAGCTGTCGGACTATTTGATTGGCCGGCAGCTCTTGAAATGAAAATGAAAATCGCTTGTTGTCACGAGTAGGCTTCAATGAAGTTACTGTGAAAAGCCCCTAGTCGCCACATTCCGGCGCCTGTTCGGGGAGGCTGGTACGGGAATCGAACCGTGTTGCTGGCCTGCCTTGGTCTGCGTTTAAAAGCCAGCAATTTAGCCCAGTGTGCTAAACCAGCCCCAGTCTTTAATGCACGACTTCCATCCAATGGCGAGCAAAAGTCCCGACAGCTGCCAATCAATGTTCGGTCGAACGTAAAATGGATGCTCTCCTCGCCCACTCTTGAAGAATCAGGTCCCTGTCTCATTTGGAAGGCCCCCTTGGCTGGATTAAATTCCATCCCTGTGTGTGGAATGTATGTGTGTGTGGACACACAAAATTTGAAGAGACGAGAAAGAAAACACAGCTTTATGTTCATTCATGATCATTTTATTGATGAATGATGTGCGTGGAGCAATTGGAAGGTTCGGTAGCACAGTGGTTAGCAGTGTTGCTTCACAGCTCCAGGGTCCCAGGTTCGATTCGCGGCGTCGGTCACTGCCTGTGCGGAGGCTGCACGTTCTCCCCTTATCTGCGTGGGTTTCCTCCGGGTACTCCGGTTTCCTCCCACAAGTCACGAAAGATGTGCTGTTAGGTAATTTGAACATTCTGAATTCTCCCTCTGTGTACCTGAACAGGCGCCGGAATGTGGCGACTAGGGGCTTTTCACAGTAACTGCATTGCAGTGTTAATGTAAGCCTACTTGTGACAATAAAGATTATTATCTTATTATAGTTTCTGTTTCTTTTTTATGAGAAGGGTGATGTTTGGATAAATGCCTTTGTACATTGCCCCTCACCATTTAGAATCAGAGAATCATAGAATCACAACAGTGGAGAAGGAGGCAATTCGGCCCATCGTTCGGCACCGATCCTCTGAAAGAACACCCTAACCTGGGCCTGACCCTTCACCCTATCATTGTAACCCTACCTAGGGACAATTTAGCATGGCCAGTCCACCTCACCTGCACATCTTTGGACTGTGGGAGGAAACCGGAGCACCCGGAGGAAACCCACGCACACACGTGGAGAATGTGCAAACTCCACACAGGCGTTCGCCCGAGGTCAGAATTGAACCCTGTTATGGGCCAGGGTTTAGAAAACCCCAAAATGTATCATGGAGTTCACCTGATCCACTACTTTTAATAGATTATGGTATGGGGAGCACACGGCTCACTCTCCAGGGGTGGTACAGCAGAAATGTAAAAGTTTGTTTATTCCATGAACTCAAGTGAACCTTTTTAAAACATACAGTGAACATCTTAGCAACCATTAATTCAAATACAACCCTCAAAGACTACAACACTAAGTAATCCTTTAAGCTTTCCTTTTTAACATCCATACAACTTAAAAACAAAACCATTTTCAGAAGCACATCAAAGTCACTAATGAAAAAATTTATAATTCTGAATTCACCAAATGATCAAGAGATAGACTTTTGATGGCAGAGAGAACAGCAGTACACCTACTTAGTCTGGCTTCAGCTCCAACACTGAAAACGAAACTAAACACACCCTGCACCAAACAGCCTAAAACGAAAGTAAAAAGCTGACAGGCAGCCCAGCTCCACCCACTCTCTGACATCACTGCAGTAGTAAACACCCATTTCTTAAAGGTACTCTCACTACAGATATTTATATACACACCCATTTATAAACACCCATTTCTTAAAGGTACTCCAACATGACAACCCTGATCCCTGGTGCTGCGAGGAGGCAGTGCTAACCAATGTGCCACCGTGCCACCCATATTCATCTGGGCTCTGATATCATGATATGTAAACATAGGCTTTTGGGCAGTAGTCGTTTTAAACATGCTCCGGTTTTCAAACTGTTTGCTTAGATTACCTCCCCTTTGCTACTTAGCTGTGATAGAGAATTTACCAGGTGAAACCATACTTATGGCACCAGAGGAAAGAATGACATCCATGTGGCATTCAGATCTTCAGGGTGTCCCAAAGCTCTTGAGAGGCAACGATGTACATTTTGAAGTGTGGTCATTATTGCAGCATGGGAAAAGCAGCAGCCAGTGAGCTCCTACAAACAGCAAAGCAAAGATTTTCAGGTCCCCCGCTTAAGTGGTGTCGATTGAGGAATAGATTTCATTCCAGGACACAGAGGAGAATTCTCCTACTTCTTGTCAAGATAGTGCCATGTTGAGAAGGCAGATGAAGCCCTTGGTTGAATGTCTCAATGACCCCTCAGCCAGTGCAGCTGTACGACGCTGGAGTGTCGGCCTGCAATTGTGCACCGGCCTCTGGAGTGGACCTCAGAGCCGTGACAGTCCGGAACAGACCCAAGAGTGAGCTGAGCTGCCCAGGAAAGTGACGATTTCAAGAGGACACATGACGTGTCCGCTGGATGTGCATACTGGAGATTGTGAGCAGGTTGCATTAAATAAATCAATTCCCCCCCACCTTGAAATTTAGACTTAAGTTTGGATTTGAATTTAGCCCCTTGGGTTGATTTCATTGATTTGCTGATGGTGATGGCGGTCTTTGCAATCTCCCATCTGGTGTATCTTTATGCATGGATGGCTGAGGTTTTTCATTTCAGCATTTCTGACGAATGAATATCATGTAGTTTTGTTGCCTCCCCACGAGCCTACACCTTTCAGGGCTGGTTAACAAGCCACAATCTGCGGATGCAGAATTGCCCAGTCTGCTTTCTCAGCGAGTGCTAATAGGGTCGAAGCTGACATATATTTTGCAATAATATTTATATGGAGATTTATTTCTCAATTAAGAAAGTCATTATTTAGAATGTGGATAAATACTCCGGATAACAATGTCACCGCCACTGAAAGATTGCTTGTGTAGTTTTTCAATGTCATTTAGAAAGACATGATGCAGTTTGTGCTGCAAAAAATATTTTTCTCATTACCAAAAGGCTGTTGTGTCACTTGCACCATCACAGTAATTTACCGCCAACTCTCAGTAACAATTGGTTGCTTTATCCTCCCCCTCCTCCTCATCATGTAATGTCCTTCCTTTGAAAGTGGACTGACTGACTGTTTGACTGGCTTCATAGTGATTGTGAGAGGGCACAGGATGTACTTTCACAAGCACATTCTGGGCCAGATTGGCCCAGGGGCTGGTTTAGCACAGGGCAAAATTGCTGGCTTTGAAAGCAGACCAAGGCAGGCCAGCAGCACGATTCAATTCCTGTACCAGCCTCCCTGAACAGGCGCCGGAATGTGGCGACTAGGGGCTCTTCACAGTAACTTCATTTGAAGCCTTCTTGTGACAATAAGCCATTTTCATTTCAGATTTTGGATTCAGATTGACTCCAGAGCAATTCAAAGTTAACCGGCAGGACATGATTCAGGGATTCCCACCCCTCTTCCCAGCACGCACAATTTTTGCCTGCCCAGGCCTGCATCTATACTCCCACCCTGGCCAGTTCATTTGCAATGGTGGGCATCTCCCAACACCCCACAGTTTTTGTGGAGTACAGCCAGCTCCTTCATGATGCAGAAGAGTCGGGAACCATAGTCTGGACTCAGGAACGTTTTGAAAGATATGTTTAACCGCTCTTACCCATGTCACCCATTCCTCCTCCATTCCAACTCAATGCCAATACAAATCCCCACCCACCCTGATGGCCCCTTGTACAATCTATGCTAACTTGATACTAACCCATGCCCCATCCATCCCCAAGCCCCGTTATCTTCAAGTGAACTCAATGCCAATTTATTTATCACCCTGTCAACCAGTTAAGCCGCCCATGGCCCCTCATTGAGCCTTATTATGAATGTTTGAGTGAGATCCAAGACAAATGAAAGCATTAGATAAGCGGGGATTTCTGCTTTGAAAACTGAAGTGAATTTTTGACCATGTTTGATTGACATCTTTAAGTGGTTTTAATAAAGTTGTTCTTTCTGAGATCTCTTTTGTCAATGTCTCAATGTTTATCTGGATACGATTAAGAGTTGTAAACTGTTTTAAGTTTCTGCTAGAGATAGGCTAATGAGCTATTGTTAAAACTGTGGAATTTTTAAGATTACGTTTTCGGACTGTGTCTATAAAGTTTGGCTAAATGAAGGTGGAATGTGCCCTCTTCTTCAAATGCCTGAATGTGGGCAAGGGTGGTTTATTTGATCAAATGAAGGTTTGGATTCTCATGAGAATGTCACTTTAAGAAATGTTTGGCTGCTCATGTTACTGCAGTGATGTCAGAGTGTGGGTGGAGCTGAGCTCTTGTTTTGCTGTTCAGTTTAACTTTGAGAAAAGCTTGGGTGTGTCTGTCTTTTTGGTTTCGTTTTTCAGTGTGTTGCAGCTGAAGTCAGACAACAATAGCAGCTGTACTGCTATGCTCTCTGCCATGTAGGACTATCTCTTAATCATTTAGTGAATTCAGAATTATAAATGTTTTCAATATTGAATGTAAACCCTGATGTGCTCCTGTTTAAAGGTTTGTTAAGTCTTCTGGGTGTAAAAGGACAGCATACAGGTTACTTAGTGTTGTATTCTTTGGGGGTTATCTTTGAATTAATGGTTGCTAAGATATTCGCTGTTTGTTTTAAAAAGGGTAACTTGAGTTCATAGAATAAACATTGTTTTGTTTTTAAAATTACTGGTGCCATTTCTGCTGTACCACACCTGTAGAATGAGCCGTGTGCTCCCCATACCACAATCTATGAAAAGTTGTGGGTCAGGTAAACTCCATGATACACGTTGGGATTCTCTAAGCCCTGACCCATAACAATTGGGGGCTCGAGGGGGATAAAAGTCTATCTATTCGATTGGCTTTGTGAACTTAAAGACAGTGAGGGGTGAGCACATTGTGGGTGCTTTTCAGGTGTGGTATTTTAGTTTAAGTGGGGAGTGTGTTGTGGACAATGGCTCTTTCAGAGGCTCAGAGGTTTTTGGGGTGGAGACGGTCACACACAGTACCTTACGGACAGAGACTAAAAGCAGACTGTTAGATTTGGCAAAAACATTGCAGTTAACATTACCTGACAAAATGCGAAAAGATGAGGTAATTATGGTGGTGGCTAAGCATTTAAAGTTGCCTGAGATATACAGTTTGACTCATTGGAAATGGCAAAAATTCAGTTGCAAATTGAACAAATGGAACATGAGTAAGAATTAAAGCAGCTTGAATATGAAAGAGAGGAAAAAGAAAAAGAAAGAGAGAGAGAGGAAAAAGAAAAGGAAAGAGAAGAAAGGAGATAAGAAAGAATAGGCCCAGCAGAACAAAAAGAAAAAGAAAGGGAGATACAGGTCAGGGAAAAAGATAAAGAGAGAGAGTTTGAACTTCAGAAAATGACCATGAAATATGACAGTCTGAAAATTGGCAGACGTAAAGGGAAATGTACAGTTAGATGATAGTGACGAGGATAGTGAGAAAGAGCGTCATAGTCAAAGGCATGGTGGGGATCTATTTAAATATGTCCAAGCATTGCCAAGGTTTGACGAGAAGGAGGTAGAAGCCTTTTTCATTTCATTTGAGGAGGTAGCTAAACAAATGAAATGGCCACAGGACATGTGGGTATTACTGATTCAAGCAAAGCTGGTAGGTAGGGTTAGTGAAGTGTTTGCATCACTACCGGAGGAGGTATCTGGGACGTATGAGGAGGAGAAAAAATCCATCTTAGGTGCATATGAACTAGTGCCTGAAGTTTACGGTCAAAGGTTTTGAAATTTAAGGGAAGAATTTGGTCAAACATACATGGAGTTTGAAAGGCTCAAACAGAGTAATTTTGATAGGTGGATAAGGGCTTTGAAAATAGACCAAATGTATGAAGCTCTCAGAGAAATTATACTTTGGGAGGAGTTTAAAAATTCAATTCCTGATGTAGTGAGAACTCATGTGGAAGACCAGATGGTTAAAACTGGGAGATTAGCAGCAGAAATGGCAGATGATTATGAATTAGTTCATAAATCAAAGCTTGGTTTCCAACATCAGTTTCAGCCTGTGAGGGATAGAAACTGGCGATATGACAAATACTCAAGTGGTAAAGGTAAAGGTGATCTGATGGGAGATAATAAGGAGAGTGTACCGCAGACTAAAAAAGAAATCCAGGAGGATGGAAGAGACATGAAAAGTTTGAAATGTTTTCACTGTAATAAACTAGGCCATGTAAAGTCACAGTGTTGGTGGTTGAAGAAAAGCACTGGGAAGGCTGATGAGGTAAAACAGAATAAGACAGTGGGGTTTGTTAGAGTGGTTAAGGAAAGCCCAAGTGAGGCGAAGGAGGTGCAAAAGATTGTGCAGCCTGATCAAGAGGTGATTGATGAGAAGGTGCCAGATCTCTTTAAAGCATTTACTTGTGTGGGTAAAGTTTACTCATGTGTATCAGGAGGAGCAGGTAAAGAAATCACAATTTTAAGAGATACGAGAGCTAGTCAATCTTTAATGGTAAGAGTTATGTAGGTTGGGAAGAATGTCACCAGAAAAGGTGGTAATATGTGGATTTCAGGGTGAGAGGAGTAGTGTTCCATTATATAAGGGAAGGTTGGAAAGTCCAGTGAAGAGTAGTGAAGTGGTAGTAGGTGTAATAGAGAAACTATCTTGTCCAGGAATACAGTTTATCTTGGGTAATGATCCAGCTGGATCGCAGGTGGGAGTGATGCCTACTGTGGTTGATAAGCCAGTGGAATATCAGACAACTGAAGTGTTGAAGGACGAATATCCTGGGATTTTGCCGGATTGTGTAGTAACAAGGTCGCAAAGTCACAGGTTAAGCCAAGAGGAGAAATCAAAGAATGAAGATGAAGTTGAAGTGAAATTGTCAGAAACAATTGTTTATCAGATAGTTGAAAAAGCACAAGAACAGGTGGAGGATGAGGCGGATATTTTTAGTTCAGGAAAATTGGCGGAGTTACAACAAAAAGATCTAGAAATAAAACGGATGTATCAGAAAGCATACACGGAAGAGGAATCTGAGTGTATACCAGAGTGTTATTACCGTAAAAGTGATGTTTGATGAGAAAATGGAGACCTTTACATATGCAGGCGGATCAAAAGTGGGCAGAAGTTCATCAAGTAGTATTGCCGGTAGGGTATAGAACCGAGGTGTTGCGAGTTGCACATGAGGTACCAGTGGGAGGTCATTTGGGGATAAGGAAAACTCAAGCTAAAATCCAGAAACATTTTTATTGGCCTGGACTACATAAAGATGTAGTTAAATGTTGTCAACCATATCACACTTGTCAAGTGATGGGAAACCGCAAACAGTGATAAAACCAGTGCCCTTAATACCCATTCCAGCATTTGAGGAACCTTTTACAAGGGTCCTAATTGATTGCGCAGGACCGCTTCCTAAAACAAAAAATGGGAATCAATATCTTTTGATGATAATGGATGTGTCTACTCGGTTTCCAGAGGCCATTCCAGTATAAAATATTACAGCTAAAAGGATTGTGGAGGAGTTACTTCAATTCTTTACTAGATATGGGCTACCCACAGAAATACAATCGGATCAAGGATCAAATTTTACCTCAAAATTATTCAAAGAAGTTATGGATAGCTTAAGAATAAAACAAATTAAATCAACTGCGTAACCATCCAGAATCGCAGGGAGCGTTAGAAAGGTGGCATCAGACATTAAAGACAATGTTCAGGGCTTATTGTCAAGATTATACAGAGGATTGGGATAAAGGAATTCCATTCGTACTGTTTGCAATTAGGGATGCACCTAATGAGTCAACCAAATTCAGTCCTTTTGAACTAATTTTTGGTCATGAGGTAAGAGGACCACTTAAATTGATTAAAGAAAAATTGGTGGGTGAGAAATCGGAAGTCACGCTATTGGATTACGTGTCAAATTTTAGGGAACGATTAAATAGAGCAGGTGAATTGGCTAGACAACATTTGAAAGTTGGACAAAATGTGATGAAATGGGTCGCGGACAAGAAATCCAAAGTTCGTAGTTTTGCCAGTGGGGATAAAGTTATAGTGTTGTTACCAGTGGTAGGGGAGCCTTTAAAAGGTTTTGTGGACCGTATCAGAGTGAAAGGAAATTAAGTGAGGTGAATTATGTGGTAAAAACACCAGATAGAAGGAAGACTCACTGAGTGTGTCATGTGAATATGCTTAAAAGGTACTTTGAAAGGGAAGGAGAGAAAAAGGAGGAGGTTTTAATGATTCTAACTCAAAGTGACGAACCAAATCCAGATGACTGTGGATTTGACATACCTCAAATTAAATTGGAAAATGAGGATGTTCTTAAAAATTGGGATAAATTGTTGAGTTACCTTCCAGAGGAAAAACGAACTGACCTGAAAGAGTTATTGATATCACATGGGCAAGTTTGTCTTCATCTCCCTCGGGTAGAATGGCGTGTTTGCTGGTTTCCTTTCCCTGCAATTTTGTCAACCGAAAGTGCTGCACCTCCTTGGATCATTCTCCATCGACTCTGGGTGTCCTGACTGACAGCATCGGCACTTGGTCCAATGGGTCCCAGTCCTCGGGGATGCTATTCACCGGAATGAGGGGCTTTCTAAGCTGTTGACCTCCATCCCTGACATCTCCTGGAGTTCCTGGACTCCCTTCTCTGCGCTCTCCCATGAGAGGGAGATCTCAACGGCTTTTATTTAGGTGCAGCAGCTCAGCCAGCAATTTCCACTGGGTCGCCATATTATTTATTCCGCATACAAGGCGGATCCACGGCATCTTGGGTAGGGATGGCACATTGATGAAAACCCCATCAGTTTGCACAAACACTTAAAAAACCAGGAAACGGACACGCAAAGGGGCCTCTCAGCGATATTAAATCGGTATCACTGTACTATAAACAATGGCTTGGGGTTGTAGTGGTTTGCCTTGAGTGCTATTAACTCTTCAAACACACATAGATACAAAGAAGATAGGAGCAGGAGGAGGTCTTTTGGTCTTATGAGCCTACTCCACCATTCATCACGATCATGGCTGATCAGCCAACTCAATAACCTAATCCTGCTTTCTCCCCATAGCCTTTGAACAAAGAACAAAGACAAGTACAGCACAGGAACAGGCCCTTCGGTCCTCCAAGCCTGTGTCGACCATGCTTCCCGTCTAAACTATAATCTTCTACAATTCCTGGGTCCGTATCCCTCTATTCCCATCCTATTCATGTATTTGTCAAGAGGCCCCTTGAGCATCATTATCGTCCCTGCTTCCACCACCTCCTCCAGCAGCGAGTTCCAGGCACCCACTACCCTCTGTGTAAAAAACTTGCCTCGTACATCTCCTCTAAACCTTGCGCCTCGCACTTTAAATCTACGCCCCCTAGTAATTGACGCCTCTACACTGGGGAAAAGCCTCAGACTATCCATTCTGTCTATGCCCCTCATAATTTTGTAGACCTCTATCAGGTCGTCCCTCAGCATCCGTCATTCCAGTGAGAACAAACCGAGTTTATTCAACCGCTCCTCATAGCTAATGCCCTCCATACCAGACAACATCCAGGTAAATCTCTTCTGCACCCTCTCTAAAGCCTTCACATCCTTCTGGTAGTGTGGCGACCAGAATTGAACACTATACTCCAAGTGTGGCCTAACTAAGGTTCTATTCAGCTGCAACATGACTTGCCAATGAAGGCAAGCATGCCGTATGCCTTCTTGACTACCTTCTCCACCTGTGTTGCACCTTTCAGTGACCTGTGGACCTGTACACCTAGATCTCTCTGACTGTCAATACTCTTGAGGGTTCTACCGTTCACTGTATATTGCTACCTGCATTTGACCTTCCAAAATGCATTACCTCACATTTGTCTGGATTAAACTCCATCTGCCAACTCTCCGCCCAAGTCTCCAAATGATCTAAATCCTGCTGTATCCTCTGACAGACCTCATCGCTATCCGCAATTCCACCAACCTTTGTGTCGTCTGCAAACTTACTAATCAGACCAGTTACATTTTCCTCCAAATCATTTATATATACTACGAATAGCAAAGGTCCCAGCTCTGATCCCTGCGGAACACCACTAGTCACAGCCCTCCAATCAGAAAAGCAGCCTTCCATTGCTACTCTCTGCCTTCTATGACCTAGCCAGTTCTGTATCCATCTTGCCAGCTCACCCCTGATCCCGTGTGACTTCACCTTTTGTACCAGTCTGTCATGAGGGACCTTGTCAAAGGCCTTACGGAAGTCCATATAGACAATATCCACTGCCCTACCTGCATCGATCATCTTTGTGACCTCTTCGAAAAACTCTATCAAGTTAGTGAGACACGACCTCCCCTTCACAAAACCGTGCTGCCTCTCACTAATACGTCCATTTGCTTCCAAATGGGAGTGGATCCTGTCTCGAAGAATTCTCTCCGGTAATTTCCCTACCACTGACGTAAGGCTCACCGGCCTGTAGTTCCCTGGATTATCCTTGCTACCCTTCTTAAACAGAGGAACAACATTGGCTATTCTCCAGTCCTCCGGGACATCACCTGAAGACAGTGAGGATCCAAAGATTTCTGTCAAGGCCTCAGCAATTTCTTCTCTCGCCTCCTTCAATATTCTGGGGTAGATCCCATCAGGCCCTGAGGACTTATCTACCTTAATAGTTTTCAAGACGCCCACCACCTCATCTTTTTGGATCTCAATGTGACCCAGGCTATCTACACACCCTTCTCCAGACACAACATCCATCAATTCCTTCTCTTTGGTGAATACTGATTCAAAGTATTCATTTAGAACCTCGCCCATTTCCTCTGGCTCCACACATAGATTCCCTTGCCTATCCTTCAGTGGGCCAACCCTTTCCCTGGCTACCCTCTTGCTCACATTCTCCCCAAATGCTATGTCTAGCTACCTCTTGAATATATTCAATGTTTTATCATCAACAACTTCCTGTGGTAATGAATTCCACAGGCTCACCACTCTTTGGGTGAAGAAATGTCTCCTCATCTCAGTCCGAAATGGTTTGCCCTGAATCCTCAGACTGTGACCCCTGGTTCTGGACTCACCCACCATTGGGAACATCTTCCCTGCATCTACCCTGTCTCGTCCTGTTAGAATTTTATAAGTCTCTATGTGATTCCCCCCTCGATCTTCTGAACTCCAGTGAGAACAATCACAACCTAGTCAATCTCTCCTCATATTAAAGTCCCATTAGCCCTGGAATCAGCCTGGTAAACCTTCGCTGCACTCCCTCGAGAGCAAGAACATCCTTCCTCAGCGAAGGAGACCAAAACTGCACACAATACTCCAGGTGTAGCCTCACCAAGGCCCTGTATAATTGCAGCAACACATCCCTGTTTCTGTACTCGGAACCTCTCACAATGAAGGCCAACATTCCATTAGCCTTCTTTACCGCCTGCTGCACCTGCATGCTTACCTTCAGCGACTGGTGCACAAGGACACCCAGGTCCCGCTGCACACTTCCCTCTCCCAATTTACAAACATTCAGATAGTAATCTGCCTTCCTGTTTTACCTTCCAAAGTGAATAACCTCACACTTATCCAATTTGTACTGCATCTGCCATTGATTTGCCCACTCGCCCAACCTGTCCAGATCATGCTGTAGGATCTCTGCATTCTCGCCACAGTTCCCCATCCTACCCAACTTGGTATCATCTGCAAACTTTGACATGTTACATTTTGCTCCCTCATCCAAATCATTAATATGAATTGTGAATAGCCCACCGATCCCTATGGCACCCCACTAGCTACTGCCTGCCAATTTGAAAAGGACCCATTAATTCCTACTCTTTGTTTCCTCTCTGCCAACCAGTTTTCTATCCATCTCAATACACTTCCCCCAATCCCATGCGCTCTAATTCTGCACAATAATCTCTTATGCGGGACTTTCTCAAACGCCTTCTGAAAGTCCAAATATACCACATTGACTGGCTCCCCCTTGTCGACTGTACTGGTTGCATCTTCAAAGAATTCCAACAGATTTTTTAAACATGATTTTCCCTTCATAAATCCATGCTGACTCTTGGAGTCTGGTGCCGTAAGGTATGTTCGGCTCATTATGATGCCGGAAGTGGGGGCCCAACAGGTTGTCCAAGAACCACTGTCTGCCAATCATCCTGAACGATAGTGATCAGTTTTTAAAAAATTTGTACCGTGTACTGAGTCCAGTTTTCTACTGGGAAGAGCGAACCATCATTAACCTGCCACTGGGAGAATTGCACAGTGATTTTACATCGGGGGGGTTTCCCACTGTTAGCCTCTTGCCATATTCTCTGCGCCCGCCCCACCATTAAATCACCTACCATTAAACAACCCACAACCAACCACCCACCATCAAACCACCCACCAGCAAACCACCCACCACCAAACCACCCACCACCAAACCATCCACTACCAAACCATCCACTACCAAACCACCCATCACCAACCACCCAGCGCCAAACCACCCACCATTAAACAACTCAGCATTAAAATCACCCACAATCAAACTACCCAGCACGTTGGGCACCACGGTAGCACAAATGGATAGCACTGTGTCTTCACAGTGCCAGGGTCCCAGGCTCGATTCCCTGCTGGGTCTCTGCCTGTGCAGAGTCTGCATGTTCTCCCCGTGTCTGCGTGGGTTTCCTCCGGGTACTCTGGTTTCCTCCCACAGTCCAAAGATGTGCAGGTTAGGTGAATTGGCCGTGCTAAATTGCTCTTAGTGACCAAAAAGGTTAGGAGGGGCTGTTGGGTTACGGGTATAGGGTGGAAGTGAGGGCTTAAGTGGGTCGGTGCCAACTCGATGGGCCGAATGGCCTTCCTCTGCACTGTATGTTCTATGTTCTATTACCAAACGCTGTGCGGAAAACAAATGAAGGAGAAATTGGACAAATATTTGACGGCTGGAGTAATTGAGGGTCATTTGTTCCTGGGATCATCAGGGTGGTCGTAAATTGTTTCCACATCTGCACTTTCCTATGCTTGATCAAAATGTATCCATTCATCATAAATCTAAAGCAGATGATCTGGCTATTTGTCCCAGTGCTATTTGTGGGAGCAAATGAGTGCTGCATTCCCCGACATTGCAGCAGTGGCTACACTTCAGAAATGGAAAGCTGTGTTTGGGACATCCCAAAGGGCTTTCTTACGAATGCAAGTTCCTTCTTTCTGCATAACTTACTACCCACATTACACTTTGTGTAATGTCAGTGCTAAATCTTTTGTGGAACTGTTGCTCAATTTATTTCTGCAGTTGCTTTCTTTGATATTTATTTCTTTCATTCCCAAATCTATCATCATGCAGATAACATTTGCCAATTCAAGAGTGACAGGTGATAGCTCAAACTAACTAGCAAGCTAACTAGCATCCATCTTCTTTATTATGCATCATGGAGCAACATGTGACTGTTTTTTCCCCAGGCAGCTTTATAAAGATTGATAATGGATTGTGTTGACAAGCAATGCGTTCGCTGCCTCACATTTGGCCTTGTACCGATCCTTTATTTGGCTTGGAGGATTCTCTCGACGGTCTGCTGCTGCCCTAACGCAGAAATGCAACCCTGCAATAAAATTTAACAAGTAATATCATTTCTGTGGGTTTTCTAGAGCTGTTTGCTGAACATCGCAATGTGAAACCTGAACAAAGGCAGCCCTGTTCTGACCTGCTCACCTCTATATCTCTCTCATGGTTACCTTCAGAGATCTGGCAGTGGAACTTTGAAGCGCAGCTTAAGATTATTGGTTGTATCGCCTGCCAAAGAGACAATGGCTCTAATTGTTCAAAGAACAGACCCTCAGATTTGACGGCTAATGTTGTGCCAGTTTATCCTCCTCCTACTAGCCTGCTGCTCAATCCAAAATTGGCTAGGATAAATGTATAATGGCGCTGCAACGTAAAATGTCATACCCATCGGCGATGGGATTGCTGGCATGAATACATGGCAGAATTAAACATCTTCCCGCAACGGGAAGACATTGTATGTTCTCAGCAGATGGCGCGTAAGATATTTGGACACAGCCAATTAAACCGAGACATCGGGGAATGGAGTAATGGGAAAGAATGTCTCTTTAGCTCAGTTGTGGAGCCAACAGCGCTGTATCCTTCTCAGTGAAACTCTGATGTCTTGAGAATTGACTCAAAATATTGCTGACAAACAGGTGCTACAGTTGCTGTGCGCAGGGTACAATCTGACTCTGCTAATGGAATACTATGGATGGCAAACGAGGCAGTCACCCACATGAACAGCAGTGGTATTCAATGTGCCAGCCTGGCACTGGAGATTTTCTTTTTGGAAATTCAGAATATTTGTAACCTTATTGTGACAGTTCCCCTTAATAATGATCCCTTCAAATTCTATGAATGCAGCATTGCCCACTCAGACAGTTAACATGCTTTCTCTACCAATCAAATTTAGACCGAAAGCTATCCATTCTGCAAATGTTTTGATTCACAGCATTTGATTTCTATGACCATGTTAACAATCTGGGGAAAATAGCACCAGAGCATTTGGAAGCGACTGATGGAAATTTTTCCCCTCTTTTCATTCCAGTGGCTGATCAAGCAAACTGGCGCTTAAAATCTCACAGGATAAATCTCTGGAAATGCAAGGTTAATAAGCCATTTAAAAAAACAAAGAAAGTACCAGGGTTCATTCCAAGTGTGGTGGTATGCATGTGCACATCAACGTATATAGCTATCTGTCAATGTACAACCTCCGACCAGCAGGTGGCGGTAGAGATACACAGCGATAGAGATACACCATTGACTCCAGAGATTCGGCAGTTGGTAGTAAGTCATAGTAGAGGACAGTCGCACCAGACGTAGCTCCAAGAGAATTCACTGAATTCATTAATTTTGTTACCATTTGTATCATAGTTCGTTAGTTATCTTTCCACGAGTTCATCTTGTTAATAAAACCATCTTACTCGTCTAGAACTAGATGTTCTGCGTGCATCTGTACCATGGCCACAACACAGAACATAACAAGTGGGATAGAATTTAAAAGCAGAGGAGTTACATTCAACGTTTCTAGAACATTTGGAGTACTATGAACTGCTCTGGTCCCCATATTAAATAAAGCACATTGATTCAATGGAGAAGGTGCAAAAGAGACTTACTAGAATGATAACATAACTGAGAGGTTATAGCTATCAGGAAAGACTGATAGTACGGGCTTCCAATCTCCAGTAAAAAGAAAGCTCAAGGGTGACCTGATAGACAACCTTCTGGTTAAGGAATTGATAGGGTTGACATAGAGAAAATGCTCCCAACTTGCAGACAGCAAAAGAGATCGGGGATTGCAGCATGACATCATTTGAAAGGAAGTATGTCATGCAATCCTGCTTTAGATTCGCTGTTGCATTTAATGGAGAACTCTGCAGCTCTGATGTCTTCAAGAATAATGTCAATGAATGTCTGTCCACAAAAGCCTATTCATAACAAATAAACCCACAATGTGCTGGCATAACTCAATTATGAGTAATTGGTACCCTTATATCACTATAACCGGTACAACATGCTGTGCAGTAGTGGTTCCTTCAAAATGACATAGTACAGAGCCAGGCTGCAAGATTCAACACAGGTACGGCGACATGTGAACAGTCTTAGATCGCGCTACAATGCCACGACATTCTGGTCAGGCCACAACAGGGTCACAGCTTCAGAGAATGTTGAAATCACAGTGAGGCGAATGCATAGAAAAGTTTTGAAGCCACAGTGCCAGGATAGTGCTCAAATAAAAAGCTGGTAAGCAGATGGACTCCTCGTGGTGAGATGAGAGCACACGGCCTGACAGTTCGAGGGGCTGTTTAGCACAGGGCTAAATCGCTGGCTTTGAAAGCAGACCAAGGCAGGCCAGCAGCACGGTTCAATTCCCGTAACAGCCTCCCCGAACAGGCACCAGAATGTGGCGACTAGGGGCTTTTCACAGTAACTTCATTTGAAGCCTACTTGTGACAATAAGCGATTTTCATTTCATTTTCAGTGAGTGGGACAGCATGTCGAGAGGACCAGCACGGGATTAGCTCAGTTGGGAAAGGTGAATAATCAAGTTGTGGGTCGGATCGATAGAGAGCGAGGGAGAGTCGAGAAAAACAAACAAAAAAAACCCCAAAGGAATAAGGTTAGAGCTGGTTGCGATTATAACAGGCAGTTGCTTTGGTCCGGTGATAGTACCACAACATCGCTGTAGTCCTTAAGCATAAGGTATGTTCCAAATATAATATTCACTGCTGCAACTTTCCAAAACTTCTTCATCAGCACCTCCCAAACCTAAAACTATCACCACCTTGAAGGAAAAGGCAGCCGCTGCATTATATACCACCATTTCCAACTTCTCCATCAAATTCCAACAATCCCGATACTGTATCTGAGTTTATCAGGAGGGCTGATTTAGCTCAGTTCGCTGGACAGCTGGTTTGTGATGGCAGAGCGAGGTGAACAGTGCGGGTTCAAATCCTGTGCTGGCTGATGTTGTTCATGAAGACCCCCGCCTTCTCAGCCATACCCCTCGCCTTCTCAGCCATACTCCTTTCCTGAGGTGTGGTGACCCTCAAGTCCAATTACCAACCAGGCTGCTCTCGCCCTCAAAGAGGAAAACAGCTGACGGTCATCTGGGACTACGGCGACTTTACTTTATCTTATTTATTCATAGTTGCTGGATGAAAATCTGAAACACCCAATCTAGCACTGACCACTGTGCCACTGTGAAGCCTGTCATACCGCACAGAAAAAGCCCTTTGGCCTCTCGCATCTGCGCTGGTCAAACAAAACCACCCAACTATTCTAATCTCGTTTTCCAGCACTTGGCCCATAGCCTTGGCTGCCCTGGGATCGCAAGTGCACCTATCTAAATACTTCTTAAATCTTATGAGGTCTTTGCCTCCACCACCCCTTAAAGCAGCGAGTTCAAAACTCCCAAAACCCTCTGGATGAAAACATTTTTCCTCACAACCCCTCTAACCTCCTGCCCCTTACCTCAAATCTATGCTCCCCTGGTCATTGATCCCTCAAACAAGGGGAAAAGTCTGTCTTTTTAGACTACTTCCTAGCTCCCTAAATTCTGCTTGCAGGACCTCACCCCTTTATCTACCTATATTGTTGGTATCAATGTGTACTACGATATCTGTCTCGTTGCCCTCCCCCTTCAGCATGCCCTGCAGTCGTTCAGCACCAGGGAGGCAACACTATCCTGGAGTCTCTTTTATGGTTCCAGAAATGCCTGTCTGTTCCCATTACAATTGAATCCCCTACTACTATAGCCCTGACATTCGCCTCTTGTGCAACATAGAACATAGAACATTAGAGCGCAGTACAGGCCCTTCGGCCCTCAATGTTGCGCCGACCTGTGAAACCACTCTAAAGCCCATCTACACTATTCCCTTATCATCCATATGTCTATCCAATTACCATTTGAATGCCCTTAGTGTTGGTGAGTCCACTACTGTTGCAGGCAGGGCATTCCACACCCTTACTACTCTCTGAGTAAAGAACATATCTCTGACATCTGTCCTATATCTATCTCCCCTCAATTTAAAGTTATGTCCCCTTGTGCTAGACATCACCATCCGAGGAAAAAGGCTCTCACTGTCCACCATATCTAATCCTCTGATCATCTTGTATGCCTCAATTAAGTCACCTCTTAACCTTCTTCTCTCTAACGAAAACAGCCTCAAGTCCCTCAGCCTTCTCTCATAAGATCTTCCCTCCATACAGTCAACATTCTGGTAAATCTCCTCTGCACCCTTTCCAATGCTTCCACATCCTTCCTATAATGGGGCGACCAGAATTGAACACAATATTCCAAATGCGGCCGCACCAGAGTTTTGTACAGCTGCAACATGACCTCATGGCTCCGAAAATCAATCCCTCTACCAATAAAAGCTAACACACCGTACGCCTTCTTAACAACCCTCTCAACCTGGTTGGCAACTTTCAGGGATCTATGTACATGGACACTGAGATATCTCTGCTCATCCACACTACCAAGAATCTTACCATTAGCCCAGTACTCTGTCTTCCTGTTATTCTTTCCAAAATGAATCACCTCACACATTTCTGCATTAAACTCCATTTGCCACCTCTCAGCCCAGCGCTGCAGCTTATCTATCTCCCTCTGTAACTTGTAACATCCTTCCGCACTGTTCACAACTCCACCGACTTTTGTGTGATCTGCAAATTTACTCACCCATCCTTCTATGCCCTCCTCCAGGTCATTTATAAAAATGACAAACAGCAGTGGCCACAAAACAGATCCTTGTGGTACACCACTAGTAACTGGACTCCATTCTGAACATTTCCCATCAACCACCACCCTTTGTTTTCTTCCAGCTAGCCAATTTCTGATCCAAACTGCTAAATCACCCTGAATCCCATGCCTCCGTATTTTTTGCAGCAGCCTACCATGGGGAACTTTATCAAACGCTGTACTGAAATCCAGATACACCACATCAACTGCTTTACCCTCATCCACCTGTTTGATCATTTTCTCAAAGAACTCAATAAGGTTTGTGAGGCACGACCTACCCTTCACAAAACCATGTTGACTATCTCTAATCAATTATTCCTTTCCAGATGATTATACATCCTATCTATTACAAACAATTCCAAGATTTTGCCCACAACAGAAGTAAGGCTTACTGATCTATATTTACCGGGGTTGTCTCTACTCCCCTTCTTGAACAAGGGGACAACATTTTCTATCCTCCAGTCTTCTGGCACTATACCTGTAGACAAAGATGACTTAAAGATCAAAGCCAAAGGCTCACCAATCTCCTCCCTAGCTTCCCAGAGAATCCTAGGATAAATCCCATCCGGCCCAGGGGACTTATCTATTTTCACACTTTCCAGAATTGCTAACACCTCCTCCTTATGAACCTCAAGCCCTTCTAGTCTAGTAGCCTGAATCTCAGTATTCTCCTCGACAACATTGGCTTTTTCCTGTGTGAATACTGACAAAAAATATTTATTTAGCACCTCTCCTATCTCCTCAGATTTCACGAACAACTTCCCACTACTGCCCTTGACTGGCCCTATTCTTACCCAAGTCATTATTTTATTCCTGACATATCTATAGAAAGCTTTAGGGTTATCCTTGATCCTACCTGCCAAAGACTTCTCATGCCCATCCTGGCTCTTCTTAGCTCTCTCTTTAGGTTCTTCCTAGCTAACTTGTAACTCTTGAGCGCCTTAACTGAACCTTCATGTCTCATCTTTACATAAGCCTCCTTCTTCCTCTTGACAAGTGTTTTGACTGCTTTAGTAAACCACGGTTCCCTCGCTCGACCACTTCCTCCCTGCCTGACAGGTACATACTTATCAAGGACACACAGTAGCTGTTCCTTGAACAAGCTCCACATTTCCATTGTGCCCGTACCCTGCAGTTTTCCTCTCCATCCGATGCATCCTAAGTCTTGCCTCATCGCATCATAATTGCCTTTCCCCCAAATATAACTCTTGCCCTGCGGTATATGCCTATCCCTTTCCATCACTAAAGTAAACGTAATCGAATTGTGGTCCCTCTCACCAAAGTGCTCATCTACCTCCAAATCTAACACCGTTCCTGGTTCATTAGCCAGTACCAATGATGCCATGAAGTTGGCTGTCACTGCTTTCTCTGACAGTCATCTCTCACAAAAGTATCCAAAACGCTATAGCTGTTATAAAGGGGGATGGCCACTGAGAAATCCTGCAATACCTTTCTTTGTCTACTCTGTCATGGTTACTCATGCACTTTCGGCCTGTTCAATCACTCCACACTGAATCCACCCTCAGCTCCAACTCTGAAATGCGGTTAGCCAGTAGCTGCAGTTGGACACATTTCCTGCACACGTGGTCCCCAGGGACAACTGAAGCTTCCATGATTTTTCACATAGCACAGGAGGAGCATGTCATGGGTGAAAGATCTTCTGCCATGACTACCCTTAATCTGCTTAGTTACTCCCTTTTTAACCAAAAATTGTGCTCATGTAAGAATACTATTTATTGACCTCCCTTATGCTAAATTTAATTCCCTTACCCTACTCTCCTTACTGATATTTCTTTATTATAATGACCCTGACTTTCATTTATTTGTGTTGTTTCTCAGATACTCCCTTCTTCCAAAGAAAAGCACTTTTTAAAATCTTGACCGCTTCTCTGTAACACTGGCTGTGAGAACACTGTCTCAAGACCTCTTCGCATCAACGCTGACTGAGAGGACACACTTCCCAGACCACTTCATTGCAACGCTGAGTGCAAGGAAACCATTCCAAGAATCCTTCACTGTAATGCTGACTAAGAGGTGTCTCTCCTTCCTTCCCTATGTACGGTATGCGTTGTCTGTCTCGCACTCAAAAATCAATACCTTTCACTGTATGCTAATACATGTGACAATAATAATTCAAATCAAAACCCAGAACGCTTCACTGCAACGCTGACTGCAAGGACACCATTCCCAGATCGCTTGACTGTGACGCTGACTGAGAGGACACTGTTCCCAGATCACTTTGTGATTTATATTAATGATTTGGATGAGAATTTAGGAGGCATGGTTAGTAAGTTTGCAGATGACACCAAGATTGGTGGCACAGTGGATAGTGAAGAAGGTTATCTAGGATTGCAACGGGATCTTGATCAATTAGGCCAGTGGGCCGACGAATGGCAGATGGAGTTTAATTTAGATAAATGTGAGGTGATGCATTTTGGCAGATCGAATCAGGCCAGGACCTACTCAGTTAATGGTATGGCGTTGGGGAGAGTTAGAGAACAAAGAGATCTAGGAGTACAGGTTCATAGCTCCTTGAAGGTGGAGTCGCAGGTGGACAGGGTGGTGAAGAAGGCATTCGGCATGCTTGGTTTCATTGGTCATAACATTGAATACAGGAGTTGGGACGTCTTGTTGAAGTTGTACAAGACATTGGTACGGCCACACTTGGAATACTGTGTGCAGTTCTGGTCACCCTATTATAGAAAGGATATTATTAAACTAGAAAGAGTGCAGAAAAGATTTACTAGGATGTTGCCGGGACTTGATGGTTTGAGTTATAAGGAGAGGCTGGATAGACTGGGACTTTTTTCCCTGGAGCGTAGGAGGCTTAGGGGTGATCTTATAGAGGTCTATAAAATAATGAGGGGCATAGATAAGGTAGATAGTCAACATCTTTTCCCAAAGGTAGGGGAGTCTAAAACTAGAGGGCATAGGTTTAAGGTGAGAGGGGAGAGATTCAGAAGGGCCCAGAGGGGCAATTTCTTCACTCAGAGGGTAGTGAGTGTCTGGAATGGGCTGCCAGAGGTAGTAGTAGAGGCGGGTACAATTGTGTCTTTTAAAAAGCATTTAGATAGTTACATGGGTAAGATGGGTATAGAGGGTTATGGGCCAAGTGCGGGCAACTGGGACTAGCTTAATGGTAAAAACTGGGCGGCATGGACTGGTTGGGCCGAAGGGCCTGTTTCCATGCTGTAAACTTCTATGATTCTATGATTCACTCACCACAACGCTGACGATGAGGACATCATTCCCTGATCGCTTCACTGTGATGCTGACTGTGAGGACACTGTTCCCAGATAGAGAAATGCAAAGATTCACCGCCCTTTGAGTGAAGACATTTCTCCTCATCTCAGAACTAAACGGTGAACCCCTTATTCTAGAACAGAAACTTTGTTCTAGATTCCCCAGCCAGTGGGCACATTTTCATCGAATCTAATCTGACAAACTCTTTAAATTCGATCACCTCTCATTCTTCTAAACTCCCAGGAATATGGGCCTAGTTCACTCAATTATTCCTCATGGACAATCCCTTCATCTTGGTCACCAATCTAGTGAACCATTATTGCTCTCCCTCATGGGCACGTGTGCCTTCCGGAGATAAAGTGCACACAGTATTCCAGGAGTGTCTGCAAACTCCCGGTGTGATTGTGCTGTATCAGGTTCCTCTTCCTCTTATCAGATGCAACTGAGGTTGGGAAATAAAGCCTGGTTTTAAACAACACCCAATCTCGAGAATGTATGAGAAAGAATCAAGCATATTCTGCTGGGTCATTGAAGCAGCTTACATCCACTCATAATGGGCGACTGATTGTTTAATCATGAGTGAGGAAGTGTGTAAATTACACTGACCCTCAGTTCTGCCTAATCCCAGGACTCTTAGGGCGGGGACTCTTAAAACAGGGACAGAAACAAAAGACAGTAAGGGGGAAAGTTTAAGGCAGAGAAGCCATAGTCAAAAATCAAAAAGGGCGACAGTACAAGGTACAGTGACTGAGGGAAGCTCAGTGAATAGGACCAGTAATGCCAAAAGGAATAAAATGAGAAGTAAAAACATAAATGGAAAGCGACACGGCAGGTTGTTACATGAAGATTTGGGTTCAACAACAAGGAAAATTAGGAGAAACATTAAGAGGAAAAATAACTTCGGAGAGGTTACTGATCAAGGTGTTAAGATTCAAAACAGAGGTAAAAAAGCCAACATAAGTGTACTTTACCTGAATGCTCGTAGTATTTGGAATAAGGTAAATGAGTTGATGGTGCAAATCATCGTGACTGACTATGATGTAGTGGCCATTACTGAAACATGGTTAAAGGATGGTCACGACTGGGAGTTAAATATCCAAGGGCATCAAACTATTCGGAAGGACAGAGTGGCTGGTAAGGGAGGCGGTGTAACTCTGTTATTTAAGGATGACATCCGGGCAATATTAAGGGATGACATCAATGCTATGACGGATAAGGTTGAATCCATTTGGATGGAAATCAGGAATAGTAAGGCAAAAAAGTCACTGATAGGAGTAGTCTATAGGCCACCAAATAGTAACATTATGGTGGGGCAGGCAATAAACAAAGAAATAACTGATGCATGTAGAAATGGTACAGCAGTTATCAAGGGTGATTTTAATCTCCATGTCGATTGGTTTAACCAGATCGGTCAAGGCAGCGTTGAGGAGCAGTTTATAGAATGTATCCGCGATAGTTTCCTAGAACAGTATGTAATGGAACCTACGAGGGAACAAGCGGTCCTAGATCTGGTCCTGTGTAATGAGACAAGATTGATTAATGATCTCATAGTTTTATGTTCCTCTCGGAAAGAGCGATCACAATATGGTGGAATTTAAAATACAGATGGAGGGTGAGAAGGTAAAATCAAACACTAGTGTTTTGTGCTTAATCAAAAGAGATTGCAATGGGATGAGAGAAGAGCTAGCTAAGGTGGGAGCAAAGGCTTTATGGTGAAACAGTTGAGGAACAGTGGAGATCCTTCCAAGCGAAACAGATAGTAAAAGTTTCTACAAATATATAAAACAAAAAAGAGTGGCTGAGGTAAATATTGATCCTTTAGAGGATGAGAAGGGAGATTTAATAATGGGAGATGAGGAAATGGCTGAGGAACTGAACAGGTTTTTTGGGTCGGTCTTCACAGTGGAAGACACAAATAACAAGCCAGTGACTGATAGAAATGAGGCTATGACAGGTGAGTACCCTGAGATGATTGTTGTCATGAAGGAAGTAGTGATGGGCAAGCTAATGGGTCTAAAGGTAGACAAGTCTCCTGGCCTTGATGGAATGCATCCCAGAGTGCTAAAAGAGATGGCGAGGGAAATTGAAAATGCACTAGTGATAATTTACCAAAATTCACTAGACTCTAGGGTGGTCCCGGTGGATTGGAAATTAGCAAGCGTGACACCAATGTTTAAAAAAGGAGGTAGGCAGAAAGCAGGTAATTATAGGACAGTTAGACTAACTTCGGTAGTCGGGAAGATGCTGGAATCTATCATCAAGGAAGAAATAGCGAGGCATCTGGATGGAAATTGTCCCATTGGGCAGACGCAGCATGGGTTCATAAAGGCAGGTCATATCTAACTAATTTAGTGGAATTCTTTGAAGACATTACCAGTGCGGTAGATAATGGGGAGCCAATGGATGTGGTATATCTGGATTTCCTGAAAGCCTTTGACAAGGTGCCACACAAAAGGTTGCTGCATAAGATAAAGATGCATGACATTAAGGGGAAAGTAGTAGCATGGATAGAGGATTGGTTAATTAATAGAAAGCAAAGAGTGGGGGTTAATGGGTGTTTCTCTGGTTGACAATCAGTAGCTAGTGGTGTCCCTCAGGGATCAGCGTTGGGCCCACAATTGTTCACAATTTATATAGATGATTTGGAGTTGGGGACCAAGTGCAATGTGGCCAAGTTTGCAGACGACACTAAGATGAGTGGTAAAGCAAAAAGTGCAGAGGATACCGGAAGTCTGCAGAGGGATTTGGATAGGTTAAATGAATGGGCTAGGGCCTGGCAGATGGAATACAATGTTGACAAATGTGAGGTTATCCATTTTGGTACGAATAACAGCAAAAGGGATTATTATTTAAATGATAAAATATTAAAACATGCTGCTGTGCAGAGAGACCTGGTTGTGCTCGTGCATGAGTCGCAAAAAGTTGTTTTCAGGTGCAACAGGTGATTAAGAAGGCAAATGGAGTTTTGTCCTTCACTGGTAGAGGGATGGAGTTTAAAACTAGGGAGGTTATGCTGCAATTGTATAAGGTGTTCGTGAGGCCACACCTGGAGTATTGTGTTCAGTTTTGGTCTCCTTACCTGAGAAAGGACGTTCTGGCACTGGAGGGTGTGCAGAGGAGATTCAGTAGGTTAATCCCAGTGCTGAGGAGAGGTTGAGTAGACTGGGACTGTACTATTTGGAATTTAGAAGGATGCGGGGCGGACCTTATAGAAACATATAAAATAATGAAGGGAATAGATAGGATAGATGCGGGCAGATTGTTTCCACTGGCGGGTGAAAGCATAACTAGGGGGCATAGCCTCAAAATAAGGGGAAGTAGATTTAGGTCTGAGCTTAGGAGGAACTTCTTCACCCAACTTCTTGCCCAGTGAAGCAGTTGAGGCTCCTTCATTAAATGTTTTTAAGATAAAGATAGATAGTTTTTTGAAGAATAAAGGGATTAAGGGTTATGGTGTTTGGGCCGGAAAGTGGAGCTGAGTCCACAAAAGATCAGCCATGATCTCATTGAATGGCGGAGCAGGCTCGAGGGGCCAGATGGCCTACTCCTGCTCCTAGTTCTTATGTTCTTGTGTATTCTCCGATTGCCGACGCCAAAATCGCATTTGGTGATTGAGCGGAGAATCCCTTTGACACTGAAGTTGGGTGCGGCGCCTCTTTTCGGATGCTCTGCCCCCTCCAAAACGGAGCCATCAGTGAGTACGCCACACACCATTGGGACAGTCTCAGGATGTCACCCGAAGGACCTTCCCTGATGCTCTGCACCCGATGGGCCGACTTCCCGATGGCATGGATCACTTGTGGTCTGAGGTTTAGTCAACCTCGCGTGGCGGCTGCGGACTGTGTAAGGAGGCTTATGTGAGGGTACTCCGGGGGGTGGCTAGGAGGGTTACAAGGGACCACTATCTGGCAGGCTGGGTCCACGCACAGCTGGCGCCATGATGTACGTTGCGACCGCTGCAGGTCGCCACCGTGCGCCTGCGCAGCCATGGACCCAGCAATTCTCTGGCCGTGTCTGCAGTGAAAGCCAGCGGGCTTTACGTGGCGCGGCTTCTAGCCCCCGACCGGGCGGAGCATCGGTGCCGGGGTGGCGCCAACATTTTGGTTGTAATACTAGACACATGCTCCGGACAGAGCCTCAAAATCGGAGAATCCAGCCCTTCGGCTATCTCCTGTGCTGTCAGACTTTTCAATGTTCCCGAGACAGACTGAATGAACACAGTGAGCAAACCAGTCCTAAATCTTAAACTATCAATCCTTCATTCCGTCAGCTGCAAGATGTAAATTCCCACCAGTAGGTTCATAAAGTATTTCAACACTTTGCATTTATTTTGAAAGTTAATGAGAAATTATGAACTTTTTCCGTGGCAAAGACAGTTAAAAATGAAGATTTACCCAGCCGTGTATTTCAATATTCATTTTTATTCACAAAAGGTTCCTGTTTAATACAGCAGATGTTTAGATTTCATTCCAAACTAATGTAAGTAATATATCTGACTGGATATAATCTTATGATATAAATGGATGCATTATTGCTTTAACTAAGGGTTCGCACAATCGCAATTTTTATCTGCAATGCCACATATTGAAACTGAGGAGAAAACAGAAAGTCTTTGAAAAATATCTTTCAGATTATGCTTTTTTCCACACACCACCAACGTAAATGCCTGAATTGTTGCAATTGTGCACTGTGGGCTTTTTCAAAGGATTTCTGTTTGCTCATTCACCAACTGCATTTGGAAATAGGCTGTAATCTGGGTGAAATGCTGTCAGAAAATTAGACATTACTGACAAAGTACATCGGGCCCAGTTCTATTATTTCTGCGCCTCACTCTGTGTATTTACGTGCTAAGGCTCTAAAACCTGAGTCACGACTCCCTCAAGAAGCTTGTAGAGCCATATCTGTATCACCCAACAGCTTACAAATGTATAAACTCAAAGCACAGATGGAAACCATTCAGCCCATCAATATGTGCTGCCACTAAGTGAATTTTCCAATTCGTCCCCATGCCTCCTGCTCTTTCTCTATAGTCCTGATAATGCATCCTTGTCAAGTATTACTTTCATCGCTTTTTGAAAATTATTCTTGAATTTGCTGTCATCGCCTCATCAGACAGCACGTTCCGGATCAGAATGGAACATTGCACCAAAAATAATTCTAATTTCCCCTCTGGCTCGTCTTCCAATTATTTAAAATCGGTGATCCTCTGGTTCGCTGCCTCCGCCCGTGAAACAGTTTCACCGTCCTTACTCTGACAAGAGCAATTAGGGATGGGAAATAAATGTAGGCTGATGCACAATCAATTACGACGAGACAAAAGTAGAATGTAATCGAGGCTTTATTACACAGAGATGTGTGGCCTCCTACATCAGCTTACAAAATGGCTGCTGTTCGGTGAGCACACACATTTATACTCCACCTACTGGGCGGAGCCAGCAGGCAGGGATCTACCCCCGTACCTGTAGTACAGGGGCCTTACCGTAATACCCATATAGACAATATAATACAACAGTGGTGACTACCACATTGGCCTAGCCAGCGTTCCCTCCACATTGAATGACTAAAAGCAGCTCTGTTAAAATCCCTTCATTATTTTGAGCACCTCCATCAAATTTTCCTTTAACCTCACGTGCTCCAAGGAGAACGATCACACTTGTGTAAGGGCCGCAAAGAATTGGCACCGAGTCTGCTGAATCAAAAACTTATATAATTTTGTAATAACTATTATTTACATCTCCCGTAGTTCCTTACTATGTCTTCTCTAGTCTGTGCCTTACTGGCCGACTCTATTTATACAAAGTCAAACATTGTTAAAGGTCTTGTGCCCCCCTATCGGGGGAGCTCACATTCTGCAAGAGCCACGGGGTAGTTAATCATCCCTATCCTGTAAAACCCGTGCAGGTTATAACACCCAGCTTCTGAGGAAAAGTCACAGCCAGAAATATTGCTTCTTTATCCACAGATGCAACCTGACCTGCTGAGTATTTCCAGCAATGTCTGAGTTTATCCTAACTTCTCTATTGTCTCCAAATGAATAAAATTCCGAATCCTTGCACCTATCGTTTACATCTCTTCAAAAGGACATTGCATTGTAGTCACAGCACAAAGGCCATTCAAAGCATATCGACGTCTGTACGCAAGCACCCCACCACCTTCCTTCACCTCAATCTATTGTATTCTTCTCATCAGTTTCCCATCATACGTTTTCTAACATGAGAAGTGATGCTACACTTCAAAAGTACTTCAAATTGATCGAATTAATTTTAATGTCGTCTTCACATCATCAACTTCCAGTCTTCCTGACCAAAATGTTGGGAAGCTTGAGGCATTGAAAACAGGGAGGAATAGGGGACAAGGGTACAGGAGGCTACATCAGAGACCAGGAGGGACGCTTTCCGAGGTAGTAAGTTGTGCTTGAAAGGGAAGTCTGGAAGGGAGTCGATTTTGTGGAAGGTGTAAATATATTGGGGCTGGGGAGCTTTCCGAGACACCATAACTGTGACGTGATTCCCATCAGGGAAAGGTGAAGAGGCTGCATTTCTTTCGTCTTCGCTGAGGACGACCTAGTAAAGGTGTTACTGAGTGGATATGGAGAGAATGTTTCCCCTTGTGAGTAGGGGTAAAACTAGCAACCATCAAAACAGGATAGAGGCCAAGATATCCACCATGGAATTCAGAAGAAACGCCTTCACACAAATACTGGTGAGAATGGGGTCTTGCTGCTATATAGAGTGAAGTGAATAAGGTGGGTGCATTGAAATGAAGTGAAAATCGTTTATTGTCACAAGTAGGCTTCAAATGAAGTTACTGTGAAAAGCCCCTAGTCGCCATATTCCGGCGCCTGTTCGGGGAGGCTGATACGGGAATTGAACCGTGCTGCTGGCCTGCCTTGGTTTGCTTTAAAAGCCAGCTCTTTAGCCCTGTGCTCAACCAGCCCCTGAAGAGGAGGCAAGATAAATATACCAGGAAGAAAAGAATAGAAGATGGAGTGGGATGGGAAATGATGTGAGGAAGCTTGAGGGGATTACGAACATTGGCATGAATGCATAAAATCCCTACAGTGCAGAAGGAGGCCATTTGGCGCATCGGGTCTGTACCGACCCTTTGAAAGAGCATCCTTCCCAGGCCTACACCCCTGCGCTATCCTCGTATCCCCACATAATCTTCGCATCTCTGGACACTCAGGGGCAATTTAGCATTGCCATTCCCCACCTAACTTGCACATTTGTGGTCTGTGGGAGAAAACCAGAGCATCCGGAGGAAACCCACGCAGACACGGGGAGAACGTGCAAACTCCGCACAGACGGTTATCCAAGGCTGGAATAAAACCGGGGTTCCTGGCACTGTGAGGCAGCAGTGCTAACCAATGTGCCTCGGTGCCGCCAAACATTTTGTGTTGAAAGGCTTGTTGATTGGCTGTATATCCGATGCAATGGTGTCCTGCCGTCTGTTGTGAAGATCAGATCGCAGAGCACAATGCCAGACAATGAGGTGTTCAACCGACTGGGGTGCCAAATACCCACACCATATTGAGAAAGTAGCAACTGAGTTAGGCTGGTCATAGAGTCAGAATGCCTGACACTGCAGTTCAGTCTCATGGATTGGATTGGATTGGATTTGTTTATTGTCACGTGTACCGAGGTACAGTGAAAGGTATTTTTCTGCGAGCAGCTCAACAGATCATTAAATACATGAAAAGAAAAGGAAATAAAAGAAAACACTTAACAGGGCAACACAAGGTATACAATGTAACTACATAAGCACCGGCATCGGGTGAAGTCAGTCCATAAGAGGGTTGTTTAGGAGTCTGGTAACAGTGGGGAAGAAACTGTTTTTGAGTCTGTTCGTGCGTGTTCTCAGACTTCTGTATCTCCTGCCCGATGGAAGAAGTTCGAAGAGTGAGTAAGCCAGCTGGGAGGGGTCTTTGATTATGCTGCCCGCTTTCCCCAGGCAGCGGGAGGTGTAGATGGAGTCAATGGATGGGAGGCAGGTTTGTGTGATGGACTGGGCGGTGTTCACGACTCTCTGAAGTTTCTTGCGGTCCTGGGCCGAGCAGTTGCCATACCAGGCTGTGATGCAGCCAGATAGGATGCTTTCTATGGTGCATCTGTAAAAGTTGGTAAGAGTTAATGTGGACATGCCGAATTTCCTTAGCTTCCTGAGGAAATATAGGCGCTGTTGTGCTTTCTTGGTGGTAGAGTCGACTTGGGTGGACCAAGACAGATTTTTGGTGATGTGCATCCCTAGGAATTTGAAACTGCTAACCATCTCCACCTCGGCCCGGTTGATGCTGACAGGGGTGTGTACAGTACTTTGCTTCCTGAAGTCAATTACCAGCTCTTTAGTTTTGCTGGCGTTGAGGGAGAGATTGTTGTCGCTGCACCACTCCACTAGGTTCTCTATCTCCCAAAGGAAACACAACAAGGACGCCCTAAAGGCTTCGCTGAGGACTGTTGATGTCGAGTTCAAGCTCTGGGAGAAACCTGCCTCAGATCACCCGGCACAACCAAATCAAAAAGAGTGCAGCCTCCTTTGGAAACAAACACATATCAGAGGCAAAGAGAACATGCAAGCAGAGGAAATCCTAATTGCCCAAAAAGCAATCATCTGCGGTACCCTGTCCTGCTTGAAGGGCGCAGACAGGCATTCGCTGTCACCCACTGGAGCTCAAAGCTCTAAATCCTGAAAATGGACACCTGCGCCTTGAAAAATGAACAAGATCCTGGGTCTTTTTTCTCGCAGGAACACTCTCTGATTCTCCTGGCCCACAACAAAACTACAAAATATTTTAAGTTACTTGCCCCGCTTCAGTTTCTGAATCCAGTTCCTGACAGGCTGGGACTGTTAAAGGGGTGACTACAGACTGCACAGTCTTGAGATTAAAGTCACAGTTGGGTCTCAAGGAGATAATCGGAGCTTGTTTGCTATATTTAAAGAAGGACCCCCGCCACCCCATATTTGGATAAGCATCCGCGGGACCTACTATTTAAAAATGTGCTCAGCAAGATTAGCGGAGAAGTCAGAAGGCGATTTGGCATGTTTTTGATTTGATTTGATTTATTATTGTCACATGTATTAGTATATAGTGAAAAGTATTGTTTCTTGCATGCTGTACAAACAATGCATACCGTACGTAGGGAAGGAAGGAGAGACTGCAGAATATAATGTTACAGTTATAGCAAGGTGTAGAGAAAAGGGCAACTTAACACGAGGTCGGTCCATTCAAAAGTCTGATGGCAGTCGGGAAGAAGCTGTTCTTGAGTCGGTTGGTACGTGACCTCAAACTTCGGTATCTTTTTCCTGACGGAAGAAGGTGGAAGAGAGTATGCCCGGGGCGCGTGGGGTCCTTCATTATGCTGGCTGCTTTTCCGAGGCAGCGGGAATTGTAGACAGAGTCAATGGATGGGAGGCTGGTTTGCGTGATGGACTGGGGTGCATTCACAACCTTTTGTAGTTTCCTGCGGTCTTGGGCAGAGCAGGCTCCATACCAAGCTGTGGTACAACCAGAAATAATGCTTTCTATGGTGCATCTGTAGAAGTTGGTGAGGGTCGTAGCTGACATGCCAAATTTCCTTAGTCTTCTGAGAAAGTAGAGTCGTTGGTGGGCTTTCCTAACTATAGTGACGGCATGGGGGGACCAGGACAGGCTGTTGGTGATCTGTACACCTAAAAACTTGAAGCTCTCGACCCTTTCTACTTCGTTCCCATTGATGTAGACAGGGGCATGTTCTCCACCACGCTTACTGAAGTCGATGTCAATCTCCTTCGTTTTGTTGACATTGAGGGAGAGATTATTGTCGTCGCACCAGTTCACCAGATTCTCTATCTCATTCCTATACTCTGTCTCGTCATTGTAAGAAATCCGACCCACGACGGTGGATTCATCAGCAAATTTGAAAATCGAGTTGGAGGGGAATTTGGCCACACAGTCATAGGTGTACAAGGAGTATAGTAGGGGGCTGAGGACACAGCCTTGTGGGGCACCGGTGTTGAGGAGGATCGTGGAGGAGGTGTTGTTGTCTATCTTTACTGATTGTGGCCTGTGGATTAGAAAGTTCAGGATCCAGTCACAGAGGGAGGAGCCGAGGCCAAGGCCATGGAGTTTGGAGATGAGTTTCGCAGGAATGATGCTGTTGAAGGCTGAGCTGTAGTCGATAATTAGGAATCTGACATAGGTGTCTTTGTTATCTAGGTGTTCCAGGATAGAGTGCAGGGCCAGGGAGATGGCGCCTGCTGTGGACCTGTTGCAGCGGTAGGTGAACTGTAGTGAATCAAGGCAATCTGGGAGGCTGGAGTTGATTCATGCCGTGACTAACCTTTTGAAGCACTTCATGATGACGGATGTCAGAGCCACTGGACGATAGTCATTAAGGCACGCTGCCTGCCTTTTCTTAGGTACAGGGATGATGGTCGTCTTCTTGAAGCAGATGAGAACGTCAGATTATTGGAAAGAGAGGTTGAAGATGTCTGCGAATACCCCCGCCAGCTCATCCGCGCAAGACCTGAGTGCTCGGCCGGGTACCCCATCCGGGCCAGTGGCATTTCCCCCCTCCCCATCATTTTCCAGACACGACTATTTAGTATTCAAGCTTTTTTGTTTGAGAAAGTGCTTCGGATCACTGAGCTACGCTCAATGTAGATTGATTAACCCAAGGACGAGGGGTGGTCCCATGACATAGCACTGGCACAACACAGGTTTTAGAAGATCAGGCCACCATTTTTAAAGTATCCCATACACAAAAGTAAAAATAGAGCCCGCCCAAACATGTCCCACTGAAACGCCCCCACAAAAACTTCCCCAGCCAAGAACCATCACACACCACCCCCCCCCCCCCCCCCCCACCCCCCCGCCCTACCCCCCGTGGAACACCCACCCCTTCATAATGAAGCACTTCCCCACCTCAGCTTACCCCCACGCAACACCCACAGTGTTCCGGGGGGTAGTGCCAAAGAGCAGTGCTGGGGCAGTGCCGTGCCAACGAGCAGTGCTGGGGCAGTGCCATGCCAAGGAGCAGTGCTCGGGCAGTGCCATGCCAAGGACAGTGCTGGGGCAGTGCGTGCCAAGGAGCAGTGCTGGGGCAGTGCCGTGCCAAGGAGCAGTGCTGGGGCAGTGCGTGCCAAGGAGCAGTGCTGGGGCAGTGCCGTGCCAAGGAGCAGTGCTGGGGCAGTGCCGTGCCAACGAGCAGTGCTGGGGCAGTGCCGTGCCAAGGAGCAGTGCTGGGGCAGTGCCGTGCCAACGAGCAGTGCTGGGGCAGTGCCATGCCAAGGACAGTGCTGGGGCAGTGCCGTGCCAACGAGCAGTGCTAGGGCAGTGCGTGCCAAGGAGCAGTGCTGGGGCAGTGCGTGCCAATGAGCAGTGCTGGGGCAGTGCCGTGCCAAGGAGCAGTGCTGGGGCAGTGCCGTGCCAAGGAGCAGTGCTAGGGCAGTGCATGCCAAGGAGCAGTGCTGGGCAGTGCCATGCCAAGGAGCAGTGCTGGGGCAGTGCCATGCCAATGAGCAGTGCTGGGGCAGTGCGTGCCAAGGAGCAGTGCTGGGGCAGTGCCATGCCAAGGAGCAGTGCTGGGGCAGTGCCGTGCCAAGGAGCAGTGCTGGGGCAGTGCCATGCCAAGGAGCAGTGCTAGGACAGTGCATGCCAAGGAGCAGTGCTGGGGCAGTGCGTGCCAAGGAGCAGTGCTGGGGCAGTGCCAAGCCAAGGAGCAGTGCTGGGGCAGTGCCGTGCCAACGAGCAGTGCTGTGGCAGTGCCGTGCCAACGAGCAGTGCTGGGGCAGTGCCGTGCCAACGAGCAGTGCTGGGACAGTGCATGCCAAGGAGCAGTGCTGGGGCAGAGCCGTGCCAAGGAGCAGTGCTGGGGCAGTGCCGTGCCAACGAGCAGTGCTAGGACAGTGCATGCCAAGGAGCAGTGCTGGGGCAGTGCATGCCACGGAACTGTGCTGGGGCAGTGCCGTGCCAATGAGCAGTGCTGGGGCAGTGCATGCCTAGGAGCAGTGCTGGGGCAGTGCCAAGCCAAGGAGCAGTGCTGGCGCAGTGCCGTGCCAAGGAGCAGTGCTAGGACAGTGCATGCCAAGGAGCAGTGCTGGGGCAGTGCGTGCCAAGGAGCAGTGCTGGGGCAGTGCATGCCTAGGAGCAGTGCTGGGGCAGTGCCAAGCCAAGGAGCAGTGCTGGGGCAGTGCCGTGCCAAGGAGCAGTGCTGGGGCAGTGCGTGCCAAGGAGCAGTGCTGGGGCAGTGCCGTGCCAATGAGCAGTGCTGGGGCAGTGCCGTGCCAAGGAGCAGTGCTGGGGCAGTGCTTTCCAATGAGCAGTGCTGGGGCGGTGTGTGTCAAGGAGCAGTGCTGGGGCAGTGCCATACCAAAGAGGAGTGCTGGGGCAGTGCCGTGCCAAGGAGCAGTGCTGGGGCGGTGCATGCCAAGGAGCAGTGCTGGGGCAGTGCGTGCCAAGGAGCAGTGCTGGGGCGGTGCGTGCCAAGGAGCAGTGCTGGGGCAGTGCGTGCCAAGGAGCAGTGCTGGGGCGGTGCGTGCCTACGAGCAGTGCTGGGGCAGTGCGTGCCAAGGAGCAGTGCTGGGGCGGTGCGTGCCAAGGAGCAGTGCTGAGGCAGTGCGTGCCAAGGAGCAGTGCTGGGGCGGTGCGTGCCAAGGAGCAGTGCTGGGGCAGTGCGTGCCAAGGAGCAGTGCTGGGGCAGTGCCGTGCCAATGAGCAGTGCTGGGGCAGTGCTTGCCAAGGAGCAGTGCTGGGGCGGTTAGTGCCTGTGAGCAGTGTTGGGGCAGTGCGTGCCAAGGAGCAGTGCTGGGGCAGTGCCGTGCCAATGAGCAGTGCTGGGGCAGTGCGTGCCAAGGAGCAGTGCTGGGGCGGTGCGTGCCTGTGAGCAGTGCTGGGGCAGTGCGTGCCTATGAGCAGTGCTGGGGCAGTGTTGGGGCTGTGCCCAGGCATGAGTCTCTCCCCACTGAGCGATGGACTCACCTGTACTCCTGTGTCAGCTTCTGCTCAGGGGAGACCCGTTGTACTCATGCCGTGTGAATGATTGTGTATCAGGGGTGGGGGGGATGGGGTGAGGGGGGAATTATCAGGCGGAGAGTCCTGATATGCCCTGTGATGAACTTCTTCGGGATTCCTGCTATGTCACCGGCAGTGGGCAGGGACAATCCTGCCGACGTAAATTGCATTATGGGCCGGTTGCCGACATTGTGCGCTCCCATCGCCATCCACGCCCACTGCAAAAGGGAGCTAGATGCCATGAGAACATAAAGAACATAGAAAATAGGACCAGGAGTAGGTGATACAGCTTATCAAGCCTACTCCACTATTCATGGCTGATATTTTCCTGCAACCCCATCTTCCTACACCAGCCTTGCATCCCTTGAGGGTTTACATATGCAGGCACGGCATGGTGGCACAGTGGTTAACACTGCTGCCTCATGCTTCCAGGGTACCAGGTTCAATTCCGGTCTCGGATGAATAACTGTGTGGAGTTTGCACGTCCTCCCCGTGTCTGCGTGGGTTTCCTCCGGGTGCTCCGGTTTCCTCCCACAGTCCAAAGATGTGCAGGTTAGGTTGATTGACCGTGCTAAATTGCCCCTTTTGGTGTCCAAAAGGTTAGGTGGTGTTGCTGGGATACGGGGATAGGGTGGAGGCGTGGGCTTGGGTAGGGTGCTCTTTCCAAGGGCCGGGGCAGATATGATGGGCCGAATGGTCTCCTTCTGCACTGTAAATTCTATTAAATTCTCTGAAATCTATTGATCTCAGTGTGTGAGCCTCCAAATACTCGAGCGGCGAATTCCGTAGTTTCAGCATTGTCCGAGCTGCAGCATGGGGGAGGCATTTTTAAAGCATTAAAAACTTGTCATATCCCCATTTAAATTTTTTTACGGGATTTGGGCGTCGCTGGTTAGGCCAGTATTTATTGCCCACCCCTGGTTACCCTTCAGAAGGTGGTGGTGATTTGCATTCTTGAACCTCTGCAGTCCTTGAGGTGTAGGTACACCCACTGTGCTGTTAGGGAGGGAGTTCAAGGATTTTGCCCCAGCGAGTGAAGGAATGGCAATATATTCCCAAGTCAGGGTGGTGAGTGACTTGGAGGGGAACCTCCAGGTGGTGGGGTTGTCAGGTATCTGCTTCTCTTGTCCTTCTGTATGGCAGTTGTTGTGGGTTTGGAAGGTGGTGTCTAAGGAACCTTGGTGAGTTCCTGCAGTGTATCTTGTAGATGGTACACACGGCTGCCACTGTTCACCGGCGGTGGATGGTTTGAATGTTTGTGGAAGGGGAGCAATCAAACGGGGCTGCTTTGTCCTGGATGGTTTTGAGGTTCTTGAATATTGTTAGAGCAGCACTCACCCAGGCAAGTGGAGAGTATTCCATTACACTCCTGACTTGTGCCTTGTAGATGGTGGACAGGATTTGGGGGGTCAGGATGTGAGTTACTCGTCGTAGGATTCCTAGCCTTTGACCTGTCCTGGTAACCGCAGTATTAATGTGGCTAGTCCAGATCAGTTTCTGATCAATGGTAACGCCCAGGATGTTGATTGTGGGGGATTCAGTGACGGTAATTCCGTTTAATGTCAAGGGACGATTGTTAGATCCTCTCTTGGAGGAGATGGTCATTACCTGGCATTTGTGCAGCACAAATGTAACATCCACTTGTCAGCCAAGCCGGGATATTGTCCAGGACTTGCTGCATTTGGACACAGACTGCTTCATTGTCTGAGGAGTCGCGAATGGCGCTGAACATTGTGCAGTCATTCGCAAACATCCCCACTTCTGACCTTATGATGGAAGGGAGGTCATTGATGAAGCAGCTGAACATGGTTGGGCCGAGGACACTACCCTGAGGGACTCCTGCAGTGACGTCCTGGAGCTGAGATGATTGACCTCCAACCACCACAACAATCTTCCTTTCTGCCGGGTCTGACTCCAGCAGCGGAGAGTTTTCCCCCCGATTCTCATTTACTCCAGTTTAGCTCGGGCTCCTTGATGCCATACTCGGTCAAACACTGCCTTGATGTCAAGGGCAGTCACTCTCACCTCACCTCTGGCATTCAGCTCTATTGTCCATGTTTGAACCAAGGCTGTAATGAGGTCAGGAGCTGAGTGATCCTGGTGGCACCCAAACTGAATGTCCGTGAGCAGGTTATTGCTGAGCAAGTGTCACTTGATAACACTGTTGATGACTCCTTCCATCACTTTGCTGATGATGGAGAGTAGACTGATCGGGCGGTAATTGGCTGGGCTGGATTTGTCCTGTTTCTTGTATACAGGACACACCTGGACAATTTTCCACGTTGCAGGGTAGATGCCAGTGTTGTAGCTGTGCTGGAACAGCTTGGCTAAGGTTATGGCCAGTCCTGGAGCACAAGTCTTCGGCACTATTGCCGGAATATTTCCAGGGCCCAGAACCTTTGCAGTATCCAGTGCCTGCAGCCATTCTTGATAACACGTGGAGTGAATTATATTGGCTGAACACTGACATGTCAGGAGACCGAGATGGATCATCCCCTCGGTACCTCTGGCTGGAGTATGTTGCGAATGCTTCAGCCTTGTCTTTTGCACATGTGTGCTGGGCTCCTCCATCATTGAGGATGGGGATATTTGTGGATCCTCCGCGTGCAGTGAGTTGTTCAATTGCCCACCACCATTCACCGCTGGATGTGGCAGGACTGCAGAACCTGGATCTGATGAGTTCATTGTGGAATCGCTTAGCTCTGTCTATTACTTGCTGCTTAAGCTGTTTGGCACACATTGCCATTCTCGTTGATAAACAGCAATTAGCTGCTAGGTTTCCTACATTACAGCAGTGATTACACTTGAAAGTGCACTGGAGAGTGCTTTGGGACATTCTTTAAAGTGCTCTGCGAATGTAATTTCTTTCTTTCTCTCTTAGAGGAACTAGTGACGGGCAATAAATGTGTCCTTGTCTGCGAAACTCACATCCCAAGGACAAAGTTATAGAAGAAGAAATTATTTCAAACCATCCCACTCAGAGTGATTTCCCTTTGCAAACCCATGCAGCTCCTCGCATTGTGCACTCTTTCAGCATATCCCATACTGCGATGTGGATGCTTGAAAAACTCCTGCATTTTATTTGTGTTGTATCTGCAGCAGCAATGCCTCTGTGCCTGTTTAATTCCAGTCTATTTCAACCACCTCTAGGTGAGTCTTTTATCTCAGTGCCTACCCCCAGCTTCTCTCTTTCCCCAGTGTATTTCTCAATGAGTTGAACTAAATTGCCTTCAAAGTATTTTTATTTGTCCTGCGCAGAGGGTGCTTCCTGATCAAAGGAGGCCCTTTACAGCTTAATCTCGACGTGTATCATTGCACTATGCATCTTACAGAATATCCCTTTCATCACCTTTGTTTCTCGCAGTTGCCCAAAAATTATCTTTGAGCTCGAATGCAACTTTGCTTTATTTCTCCGATGAGCATGGAGTAATGGTTACCATGTCTACAAGCTATTGCTGAAGCCAATTACACTTCCCTGCTGAGGTATATAATAGGGTTCTGTCTACCTTTAAAAGATGTCAAGGCTGTTTCAAAAGGACTTTATCGCTGGAGAGGGTAACAGCTGGCCAGCTACTTGCTGATGATATTTTGTCACTATAACATGCCTGTGCACGAGGTGGACAAAGTTTACCTGGAAACCGAGCGGAGAATTATCGTTCAGCAACGATTTTGATGAAGGTCTGCTTACTTAAATGAGCCAACTCTTTGCCATTGATTATTCTAATCAAAAGTCACAGGAATATTAACATAGAACATAGAAAATACAGTGCAGAAGGAGGCCATTTGGCCCATCGAGTCTGCACCGACCCACTTTAAGCCCTCACTCCCACCCTATCCCCATATCCCAATAACCCCCTCCTAACCTTTTAGGACACTCAGGGCAATTTAGCATGGCCAATCCACCTAACCTGCACGTCTTTGGACTGTGGGAGGAAACCGGAGCACCCGGAAGAAACCCATGCAGACACGGGGAGAATGTGCAGAGTCCGCACGGACAGTGACCCAGCGGGGAATCGAACCTGGGACCCTGGCGCTGTGAAGCCACAGTGCTATCCGTGCTGCCTTTAGGATAAAGACAATCAGAACACAGGTAACGGCTCCGCAGATAGTGTCAGGACTAGTAATCGTGCCCCAGTGGGGTTCAGCAGCACTGCCTCAGGAAGCTGAGGGGCAGGTTGAGATCAACTCATTGAGTCATTCATAATAATAATAATCGCTTATTGTCACCAGTAGGCTTCAATAAAGTTACTGTGAAAAGCCCCTAGTCGCCACATTCCGGTGCCTGTTCGGGGAGGCCGGTACGGGAATTGAACCCACGCTACTGGTCTTGTTCTGCATTTCAAGTCAGCTGTTTAGCCCACTGTCAGTTTCCCACAGATCCAACCGCTGTACCCTCGTCTTTTTCCTACGCTTTCCAATAACAAAAACCACAGCTCCAGTGCCTAGTTCGATGTCCAATGGGTTCCCATTAACTTGCACAGTTATCTTGATGGGGCCACTCGAGGGCTGTAATGTAATTCAGGAAGGTGTCAGCCCTTGGCTGTCACCTGCCTCCACCGGGGCGGCAGGGTTTTTGGCTGACTTGTGCCTTGTGCTACCTGCAGCTTCTGTCTCCACATTCCCCAGAACACCTGGGCTCTCCCTCCACAGACTCCGGGGAGGTATGTCGTCGGGATATTTCAGACTTGGACTCAGGGACCTGACCCCGACTGTACTCGGTCCAGGGTAGGAGCAGGAGTGGGGACGCTCGCTGGGAGGGGATTCATCCTCAGGTGTTTAACTCCATCCCCTACTCTTGCACTTCTCTCTCGGTGCTCTTGCGAGAAAGAAAAATTTGCACAACCTTCTGACGGTCTAGGGACAGTTCAGCTGGCAACTTCCTTTGAGTGGCCATGTTATTTACACCGCAGACCAATCCGTCACGCAGCATTTTGGAAATGGAAGTTCCGTATTCACAATATCCGGCTTGTTTCTGTAGCCACATCAGAAACTTTGTTACAGACTCTCCTGGCATCCTCTGTGTGATGTTAAAATGCTACCTGTGTGCTATTTAGGGTTGAGTATTGCGCCACTAGGGTAACCAATTGTTCAAAAGTCTTAGTGCCTGCAGCTGCAGGGTATACAAGGCTTTTCATCACTCCATAAGTATGTCCTGCACAAGCAGTCAACAACATTACTGTCTGTAGATCATCATCTGTGATAGTGTTCACCCAGAAAAAGTAATGCATGCGTTCTGGGTACTGCGCCCAATCCTCTAAGCTTGCGTCGAACATGTCCAAACTTCCGAACAAAGGCATATTTGCAATAGAAAAAAACATTTCTCCAACCTTAGTCCAGCAGTGGTAAGGCAGTGGCTATTCATTCCACGGCGTAGCAGCGCTGACAGTCATCCAGTTTTATCCTCTTTTAGCAGGCCACAAATGAGTCCGAACCGAATTCGACAAAGGAAAACTATGTTTATTGCAAAGCAATTATATTTGCAAACAAATTCAGATCCCAGCCGGGTCGACACTTTTGGTTCCACATGTGGCTGACTTTATACAGATTTCAATCATGAGTGTCCTTGGGTTCCCTGCCCCCTTAGTGGACAGGGTTGTATTTGTGTGGGTTATAGCAAAGGGGGATTGGGGAATGATTGGGGAGGGCAGTTATGGTGTTCAGAAGTAGAACTTATAGGAAGGTAGAGGGGAGCGGAGAGGGTGCGGGGGAGGGGGGAAGGGGATGGGGAATGCGATGGCAGGGGTAAAGGAGGGGAGAGTATTTCATTGTGTCCTTCCTTGGAATCGAGCTTCAAATAACTGATTACCAAAGCAGGATATTCAGAGCCTCCAATGTTCCACTCCTAGAGTTAAATTGCTCGGAACATTGCTGAGTTATGCTGAAATGTGCTGTTTCAGCAGCTTGAGCAGGTGCTAGACATGATCAGTGTATCTCCGGTTGTTCCACTGTCAATCATTACAGCGTGTCACACTAAAGACAAACAGTAAAGTCACAGGTTCAGATTATGCACAAACATTTCTCGGTTAACCTCTGCTGGTTTACAGTGCGACAATCCCATCTACATGTTTCCACCTCCTTAAGTCTTCAGCATCTATGGAAATACATTGCATGTTAAATTTGCAATCCTGCACCACAGCCAGCACTGAGGAGGGTTAGAGATGTTGGGCTGGATTCTCTACCGCCTGCCTCCGATTCCGAAGTTTAGAGAATCTAACGACGGTGAACAACTTGAATGGCGCCCGGTGCCAATCTGTTTCTGATGCTCCGGGCCCCCGTTTGCATTGTGATTGAGGTTCATGCCCCACACTATTGGGAGGGTGAAAAATGGGTCATTAAGATCCATTTGCATCCTATTAATGGATGAAGCAACATATTCTCCTGGCCCATGTGATTCTCCGATCCTCTGGGTCGGGAATTACATGGGCGAGATTGGTGTAGGTCTTGACAAGCAGATGCCTGGTGTGATAGACGCCGTGTTGAGTCCAGACGATAACTCTTTAAGGGAGTTTCCTCCAAAGTTCATCCTTCCCCCCTCCACCACAATGCAAATCCTGTCCACCCCACCCCCACAAGATCTCCCCCCTACTGCCCTCCTTCACCAGAAACCCCTGAAATAAAGAGACTCCCCAGAGACCCCCAAATTAAAGAGTCCCCCAGAAGAGAGACCCCTGTCAGAAAGCGAGAGAGCAGTCCAGACGGATGCAGTGAAAAAAGTCACTGCTTTAACACTCACCTGGGCAATCCACCTGCTGGCTTAGACACAGGAAGCAGCATCTGTCAATTCCTGGAAAGAGAAAACCAGTCAGCTGGATTTAAACCCCTCCAGATCTTTGATCTGCAAGCCATTAATCATTTCTCTGTGATATTGATTTTGTTAGGTTGTGATTGATAGCTGCCACACACACCCATCCATTCATGTTCCATTTATTTCCCTTCACGTTGAGTTGCTTTGAAGTAGTCAGCAGTGAAACTCACAGAAAGCACTTAACCCTCTCAAAATGGCAGCCCGCTAGCAGGATACCGTAGGGAATGCCTCGTAGTCCTTGCCATGCAAAAATTTGCAAGGCTGAGGATTGGGAACTGTTTCCCGGTTTGCGCTCCCAGCTTGACCTTAAATCAGGTGCAATTTGGTTCCGGCGGGAGAATCTCACAAACGGATAATCCTGCCCAGTGATCCAACATTGAGCTAAATTCTCCATCTCGCAGACCGCGCAAACATAAAACACGATCAGGCGGAGAATCAAGTCAAAATCGAGGGCCGCAACGGAACCTCTTGGGGTGTCATGCTCCGGTGCCTTTTCCCGCCGGCACCGCACTCCCATCCACCCGTTTCCCAGCAGCGTGGGGCGGCTACTATAGGAAATCCCATTGACAAGCGACGGGAAGATAGAATCACGTCACCAGTGAATGGCAGGCGGGCGTGCAGAGCTTGGCTGGAGCGGGTGGGGGTGGGGAGGGAAGATTCCCACCGCTTTTTTTGCTTTGTTCTCAAATCCTTCACTCCCTCAAACACGCCAAGCGACCCGAGAGGAATGCCCCGGAGATGCCAACCTTCAGAGCTTTGGTTATAGCAAATTAAGTTTCGGCAGCTCTCAAAGGAAAACGTGGAAACATGATGAGCTGTAACTACCAGACACTACCATCGAGAGACCCGGCTGTGAACCAAACTAGTGCCAATAGTGATACAAAAATACTAACAAGGCTATTCTGATGGAAAGTCAACATCCTGCAGCATTAACTCTTCTAATTTCTCTCTCAGTTCAGGCGCTGTGCCTGACCTTACGGGAGTTTCCTGCTTCTTCCTGATTTTATTTCGTATTTCCAGCACCTGTTCTTTCTGCTTTTATTCTGAAAGGGAGAATTGCAGTAAAGGCAAATTTATGCAGGTAAAAATGACACTTGCTTTTAAACAAAACTGCAGTTTCCAAAATCTCTCCCCAGCCTCGCCCCTCCCTATCTCTGTAGCCTTTGACGGGCCTATGCCCATCTTATTTTGCCCTCTTGCTCTGCCCCGATTCTAACCACCAGAGGATTGACGGCCGTGCCTTCAGCCATCTCAGTACCAAGCTCCAAATTTCCCTCCCTAAAACTATCTGCCTTGAAGGGGGGGGGGGGGGGGTGTCCTGAGATGGGACCTCTTAAAACTGAATAGCTAGGATAACACTAGAATAGCTCTACGTGCGTTAGTTTATTGAGGATTGAGACTAATCATAGAAGGTATACCCAGTAATCATTATTAACCATTAAACATGTATTCTTTGGACATCGAAGTAATAAGCATTCAAACTCTTGCTACAAGCAGCAGCTTCATTGCATGATGGGATTTTAGCGAGCTAACTTGCCCAGGTTTTTGAGACAAACAGAATTATACGGAAATAGTGTGGTCAGCAATAACACAGTAAGTTCAGTAAACAGTTCTTAACAGTGGCCCTAACATCCTGTCTCAGACAGAACATGGTACAAAGAGGAACCAATTTTGGCATCCTGCCCCTGGATGGACAATGAGGTGGGCAGGCACTGATTGTGATAAGTAAGATGGGAATGGACGAAAAACAACTTTATAATGGATACAGTATTCTGGTAAACACCAGGGGCTGGATTCTCTGCCCCTCTATGCTACGTTTCTGGTTCAGCACGCCGGCGGGATGCTCCGTTATGCCAGCTGGTCAATGGGGTCTCTAATTGTGGGGCAGCCCCATGCCATCGGGAAACCCCCGGGCTGCCGGCAAAACGGAGCATCCCCCCCAGCGGAGAATCAGCAGCTGCAGGTGGCAGGATGGGGTTAAATCATGAGCTGATCACAGTCATCACGTTGCTTAAAGTAAATTTCACTGGTCAATATAAAATTGACAGCTCCAAGGATTGGATCATTTCCAACTGGGGTGGGTTATTGATTTTTGGAAAACTGTATAATTGGCCTACCTGTACCAGTGTCAGGCTGAGTGGTTTTGGCATTTATCCAGATCTCTCTCCCACATACGTGGACCAAGCTTGGAAAAATAAAGCCGTCTTAACCGGAGTTGATGTGTTTGCAGATCTGTGCGTTCAGCTGAGCAGTAACTAAGAGGGAGGAGCCCCACGTAAAAGCTAGCTCAACACTCAGTCCTTGGAAATGCTCCGACACGCCTCCCACCAGTCTTCCCTCCTTTAAGATGCTTCACTGAACCCACCTCGTTGACCAAACTTTCTGTCGTTTGTCCAAGCATTTCCTGAGCTGGCTCACTGTCAACTTTTGTCTGACATACGCTGCAGCGAAATGCCTTGAGATGTTTTACTGTATTAAAATTATTATTGAATGCAAGCCCTTGTTGCTATTGTTGTAATGACTAACTGTACCTTCAAAGATGTGCCTGGTTTTAAGGCTTTTCCAACAAATTCAGCACCCAGCAAAATCTGCGAAATAATGGACCTAGTTCTCCGTTCGGGAGACGAAGGCTGCGATTTAATGCCCCTAAAAATGAGTCCTGTTTTGTACACATAGAGAGATGTGTATCTCGGTGTGAGAATTACCTCATTATCAAAAACTCGCCTCAGGAAATGACCCACTGAATCTGCTCCACCATTTGTTAAGATCATGGATGATTGGATTGTAATCTTAACTCCACATTCTACCTGTCACCTATAATGTCTCCGGAGCGAACCCCCAACCTTCAGACTGAGGTGAGAGTCCGACCAGCTGAACTACAGCTGGTAGTGAAAAGGTAAAGGGAGGCTCATTTATACTTGAGTGAGAAAGCCCACACCCACCCTTATACAGCAGCAAAAAATCCTCTTATTCATTCTCAAACCCCTCCATGGACTTTGTCCCTCCCTATCTCCGGAAGCTCTTCCAACTCAACATCTCCCTGAGATCTCCGTGTTGCTTCAATTCTGGCCTTTTCTACATCCCCATTTTAATCACTCTGCTATTGGTGGCCTTGCCTTTAATTGCCTGGGCCTGGAGCTGTGGAATTTCATCCGTAGGCCTCTCTGTCTCTCAATCTCTCTTGCCTCCTTTATGACCCTCTTTGCAACCTATCACTTTGACTAAGCTTTTGGTCAACTGTCATATAATCATAGAGCGCAGAAAGGCCTTTCGATCCATTGCATCTGCACCGGTCAAAAATTATCACCTAACTATTCCATTCCCATTTTCCAGCACTCGGCCCATCGCCTTGTCTGCCTCCACCATTCTTTCAGGCAGTGTACCCTCGGGTTAAAAACATTTTTCCTCACATTCCCTCTAAACCTCCTGCCCCTTACCTTCAATCTAATTCACTGGTCATTGATCCCTCAACAAAGGGGAAAAGTGGGGCAGCACGGTGGCGCAGTGGTTAGCACTGCTGCCTCACGGCGCTGAGGTCCCAGGTTCGATCCCGGCTCTGGGTCACTGTCCGTGTGGGGTTTGCACATTCTCCCTGTGTTTGCGTATGTCTCGCCCCCACAACCCAAAGATGTGCAGGGTAGGTGGATTGGCCATGCTAAATTGCCCCTTAATTGGAAAAAATGAATTGGGTACTCTAAATTTATTTTAAAAAACAAAGGGCAAACGTTTGTTCCTGTCTACTCTATCTACACCACTCATAGTTTTATACATCTGAATCATGTCCCCCCTCATTGCCTTGGTAACCTGAAGATCACTTTTGGCATGGTGATCGCAGGCAGCCCTCTGCTCAAGATCTTCATCCTGGTCTGACCTGTTTTAACTCCAAAGTAGCCTTCTCACCCTGAACTGCTCTGCCTGACAGCTGATGAGCCGACCAGACAGTTGAGTGAAGAATCAAGCCAGGAGCACTTTCCCTTTCCTCACATCTGCTCTCTCCACCCTATGTTTTGGAAGGTGTAGATTTTGACGTGTCTGAGCCTTCCTACAAAGCCCACAACACTTGAAGAGCTTTGAACTCCACTGAGATCCTTTAAAATGCTAATTCATTCAATTTCACAGTGCAGTACCTGAAACTCGCCTTTTATTGACAGTAGAATGGTTTAAACAGAGCAGGCAGAAGGTTTGTATATTTAACTTTCCCTTCAGGATTGAATCCATATGAAGCACCCTGCACTAAACATCCATGTTTTGATTGACAGCTGCTGGCCACTTCAAAAAACACTAAGTGCTTTCACTTCCTCTTTTCTAACTGCAGAAAACATTTAACCTTGTTGAAGTGGCCAGCAGCTGTGAAGCAGAATAAAGATGTTTATAAATATTGTGGTTAGTATTAATGGAGGGTTCTTCAAATGCATTGAATGGTGGATAAATGTTAAAAGTTTAGAAGGCCACTTCAAAGGTTAAACAGTTCACAGTCAAGGATGATGATTTTGAACAGTGGGCTGTTGGGATCACCATGCCAAGAGTGAACTTTAGGTTTCCCAGATTTGGAAGGGGCACTTCAGACATGGAAGTACATCCCAGGGGAGGGTCTTGAGGCCAATCCTTCACCCGCCAGCCTGGGCCCACTCAACCACCAGGACTCTTGGGGGAACCCTTCCTCTGCAGCCTGACAGAGGGGCACATGAGCAATTGACTAACCTCCTTGACCCACCTTGGGGTCCATCACGCCAGGACAGCACTTATCAAAAGTTGCACCAAAGCCCGCCCGGTGGAGTTCCTGCTGGGGGCTGGGGTGAAGAGAACAGGGTGTTGAGATTCAGTCTTCCAGCCCATTATTCGCATTCAGATGAATGTATATTTGCATGTTCCCACTGCGTCTGAGAGCATGCACAAACAGATTCAGAAACAGCTTCCTCCCCGCTGTTACCACACTCCTGAATGTCCCTCTTAAGGACTGAACTGATCTCTCCACACATCTTCTCTGTTGAGTAGTACAAAACTCCTCATGCTTGATCCGATGTCTGTGTCAATCTATTTACATTGTATATTTATCGTACGTCCTATGTTTTTTCATATATGGAACAATCTGACTGGACTGTATGCAGAACAATACTTTTCACGGTATTTCGATACACGTGAAAATAAATCCACTCCAATCGATGATTATTGTCATGGTCACCGTTCCTGAGACTAGATTTCAATTCCAGATTGATTCATTGAATTTAAATTCCACCAGCTGCTGGGGTGAGATTTGAAACCCCACACCCAGGAATCAGTCTGATAAACCTTCGCTGCACTCCCTCCATAGCAAATACATCCTTCCTCAGGTAAGAGTACCAAAACTGCTCACTTAAATATGTCAATCTGGATCACTCCCAGCGAGGGCGGGATCCAAATCTCGATAAAACCCCATCTGGTTCACTAATGTCCTTTAGGGTAGGAAATCTGCCGTCTTTACCTGGTCTGGCCTACATGTGACTCCAGACCCAGTGGTGACTTCGGAGTCACTAGCAATAACTGCAAAGGAGCAGGAAGAGAAGCCATTGCAGGAGATTATCTGGCTATGATTGGATCGATAAGTCTGGAACCAGATTCCAGCTGGATGACAGTGCAGGTGAATTATGTGGTCAGCTCTGGCAACAGTTGCAGACAGGTCTCAAGGGATGAGGAAGGACGGTTTGCCTTTGTCGCACTTGCAGAGGATGTCTTTTGTGACTTTGAGAATATCCTTTTCTTACTGTGGCAGGGGAGTAAATCTAATTGAAGGGATTCAAACTTGGAATTCTGGGAAAGATGGACATGGGTTTTGTAGAAGGGTGTTCTTTTTACCCCACAACAGGCTGGAATTGGGTGTCACAGATAGCTGTGGATATCTCTCCCCTGCAGGCTTTGAAATCAAAGACCCGGAAGCATCACACTGGGACCACTTCACAAGGGAGAGTGAGCGAGGCTCACCGTTTATACCTGACCGGTGACCCTGTCCTTATGCCACACCAGCTATCCTGACCGCCACCTACACCTGTGTGACTGTCTCGCTTGTCAGTGGCAAAAGCTACCACCCTGTGAGTGCCTCGCTAGGGCTGCTTCACAAGAGCGAAAGAGGGAGGAATCCCTGTTTATCCCTAACCAGCTGGTTCCTCCTGGGTGAGCGTTTTGAGGCGCCCAGGCCCCCTCAAAGATTCTCGACTGCAGAATTATGTCCTGGCACTTGAGTGTGACTTGGCCAGCCCGAGCGATAAGCGAACAGGCGAGACCACAACCAAGGTGAATTAAAATTAAGTAATTTATTCAAGAAAAGGAAGTCTAGTTTATGAAATCCACAACCCAAATTGAAATCTACACACACACACTTGCAATTATGTCTATGAGAACTAGGACTAACGGCACAGCGAAAATTCCTTACTTTAAACATGATGTTGAGATGCCGGCGTTGGACTGGGGTGAGCACATTACTTTAAACAGTTTGAAATGAAATGAAAATCGCTTATTGTCACAAGTAGGCTTCAATTAAGTTACTGTGAAAACCCCCTAGTCGCCACATTCTGGTGCCTGTTCGGGGAGGCTGTTACAGGAATTGAACCGTGCTGCTGGCCTGCCTTGGTCTGCTTTAAAAGCCAGCTCTTTAGCCCTGTGCTAAACCAGCAATGTTTTACAAGAAGTTGTTATATACCTTACCCCCCTCCTCGCCAAGCCTAGCCTAATTGGGGGTTTCTGTAAGCTGACAAAATATATTCATCACTTCCTGGATGAAAATCTTCAGGCTCCCCTCTGGCTTCTTGGGTCCTAATTCGTTATGTCTGTCTCTGCACCTTGTTCGTGGAGACTTGCTTCTCCTGTTGGGCCTGTAGTTCTACCTTGTGGTGGTCGTTTCGTAGGTTTTTAGAGTTTCTTGGTTCTCAAATCTCCTCCAGCCCGAACTTCTGTGCAAAACTTCTCAATCGGAACTTCTGAGTAAAAAAAACCCAAGATCGCTTCTTCACTTGTTTGTGTCCTGTATCTTTAAGTGCACATGTTTCAGTGGAGCCGGCTGGCTTCTCCCACTGATCGATTTCAAAGACAAAAGGCGTGCTAATCACCCTCAGGAAGAAGTTAACCTGATCAGTTTCTTCACAATAGCTGATGACGCCACCAGAACTTGCCTGATTGCTCGCAAATGGCTCCGAGGAGATACTGGGACAGTTTGAATTAGTTTGCCATTGGTGGAATAGGTTTCTGTCTGGTTTGGGTAGAAACTCATTTCCATAGTCATTGTCTTCCTCAACTCACTCTGAGCCATCCACATCCCTGGCATAATTTTTCAGTTGGCCCTGCCCTGGCCCACTGTCCCCTTTGTTCTTCTCTGGGATGATCTTGTGATGTGTATATCTCTGTCTGGCTGCTTCCAGCCATTTCGTTGCAGGCTTTTTGCAGGAAAGTTTTCTTATTTTAAAATGTCTGTAAGTCTGGCCATTTCTGTAGCAATGTTGCCCTAACTGGCATGGATGGTGAGTTGCCAAAATTTAACAGTGGGGGGGGGGGGGGGGGGGTAATTCTGGCCAGTGAGTAGCAAACAGTCAACAGACATCCACAATCAAACACAACCATTGAATTATTGAAGTCGACAGTTCCCAAACTCTCCAGCACCAGGTGTTTTCAAACACCTCGCGTCTCGGTGTGATGTAGGCTTATTGATAGCGATTGATCACTGCGATTAGTCAACAACTCGATGCATCACGTGACTACGCAGGATGGGCTTCATTCTCCCAAAGTCCAGCAATGCCTCTGTTGTGACAGGAAAATCATGCAGGAGATAAAACAGGCAACTAATCCACTGGGAGTGAGGCGAGAAGGGTTTATATGGGAGGAGAAATTTGGATCGCGCAGGAGCATACGAAACTCAGGGGACAGACAGCATGAGAAGCTGAGATAGATTGAAAGATGGAGGCTTAAAACAATCCTACTGCTTTGTGTCAATCTTCTGTCAAAGTTATGGCCAGGGATCAGGAGAATCCCACAGAAATTCGGAGCAGGAAAGTATTTAATATATGTGTTAGTGAAAGGATCAGCTCCCCTAAGAACAGCTTTCAGCATGAAATATAACCACATCATCTTGCATGCTATTTGCTGAGGCTGCATAAGCAAAAAAAGACTGCTTATTCACTGCCGTGTTCTACATCCTCACCCAATAATTTGCCACCGCAGTAACTCCAATAAATTTATACCTGAGCTAAAAATGAACCACTTGCCCTTTACTAATGAGGGGGTAAATCTCGCCGAATGGCAGCCTGGACAAAACTCGGAAGAATTGCATGGAATATACAACACAGAAACGGGCAGTTTGGCCCAACTGCTCTGCAATGGTACAGTTTTAGATGGTGTCATTTATCTTTGTAAACATATTTGTTCGAAAAACATTGCCTTGGGCCTCATATCAATGTAATAATGTACAACAAGCAAAATATATTCAGTGTTAAATGGTAATGTTACCAATTATTTAAATTTGTGCGGAATGGACTCATCTGAAGCCGGCGTGGGAGCAAAGCAACAATGGTTTGCAGTCGGCAGTAGGAGGTGGATTGATAGTTGATGAGTTTTTGCATGTCAAATTATTCAGCTTGCTTCCCACAATTACTATGCTGGCGGACGTGGCGAGTGTTGGTAGCAAAAGCACACAGCTGGAAGTTATTTCTTTTAACAAAACACAAAAATAATGTTATGTTTACCAATTGGAAGATCTGGACGGCTAACCAGCCAAGGATGCCTTGATGGTGGCACTTCCCGAATTGGTGGCCTATAAATTCCAACACCCAGTGGCTGTTTTTCAGGCACAAATTGTCTTATCAAACGGGCAGCATGGTAGCACAAGTGGCTAGCACTGTGGCTTCACAGCACCAGGGTCCCAGGTTCGATTCCCCACTGGGTCACTGTCTGTGCGGAGTCTGCACGTTCTCCCCGTGTCTGCGTGGGTTTCCCCCGGGTGCTCCGGTTTCCTCCCACAGTGCAAAGACGTGCAGGTTAGGTGGATTTGCCATGATAAATTGCCCTTTGTGTCCAAAAAGGTTAAGAGGTGTTATTGGGTTATGGGGATAGGCTGGAAGTGAGGGTTTAAGTGGGTCGGTGCAGACTCAATGGGCTGAATGGCCTCCTTCTGCACTGTATGTTCTATGTTCTATGCTCAAACACTTGGTATTTGGACAATGAGAGCCCAAATACCATGGGAATTTGCGAACTGTAGGGCTAGGACCTAGGACACCACAGGCCCAAATATGACCACAGCCAAGTGTCCAGGCCTTGGCCTTGTCCATTAGATTGAAGAATGTTAACAGATAAGTGGTGTTCATTCTCACTGGTAAGATTATCCAAAGTGATCAAACTGCACACAGAATATTTCACCATCAACAGGTGTTGGGGAAAGTGACGGAAAGTAAAATCGCAAGCTAGTCAAATGTTTGTACCCCAGTGAACATTACACACCATAAGGCCCCATATCAGTAGCATAGGTTGTCTAACAAACGTACACCCCTCAAAGAACTGAGATCAGCAAGAAGTTTCCAGGAGGCCTTGGTTTCTTATTGTAAAAAGGACAGACATTGAGTAAGAGCAGATAGTGAAAGACAAGCAGCCTCTCGTGGGGAGGAGATAAGAGTCTGGCTCTTAAAACCTATATGTAAAAAGGATTAGAAATTATACAAAGTTCGGTGCATGTGATAAACAGTTAGAAATGTGGTGGAAATCTGTGACTTGGTATTAATGTTGCTTCAGGGGGTAGTGCTGTGTTAGACGAGAGAGCTGTATTAGACAAGATCTCTCTATTAGAGGAGAATGATGTATTAGAGGAGAGTGCTGCATTAGAGGAGAGTGTTGCGTTTGAGGAGAATTCTGTCTTAGATGAGAGTACTGTATCAGAGGACAGTGCTGTGTTAGATAAGAGTGGTTAACACTGTTGCTTCCCAGCGTTCGATTTCCACCTTGGGTTTCCTCCGGGTGCTCCGGTTTCCTCCCACAGTACAAAGATGTGCGGGTTGGGTGGATTGGTCACTCTGAACTGCCCCGTAGTGTCCAAAAGCTGGGAGAGGTTGCTGGGTTACAGGGATGGGGTGGTGGGGTGGGCTCAGGTATGGTGATCTTTAAGGGGGGCGGTGTAGACTAGATGGGCAAATGGCTTCCTTGTGCTGCAACTTCTATGATTCTATGATCTAGATGAGAGTGCTGTGTTAGATGCGGGTTCTGTATTAGACAAGAGAGTTGTGTTCGATCAGAGTGCTGTGTTCGAGGAGAGTGCTGTATTAGAGGAGAGAGCTGTATTAGAGGAGAGAGTTGTATTAGAGGTGAGTGCTGTATTAGAGGAGAGAGCTGTATTAGAGGAGACTGCTGTATTAGAGGAGACTGCTGTATTAGAGGAGACTGCTGTATTAGAGGAGACTGCTGTATTAGAGGAGACTGCTGTATTAGAGGAGAGAACTGTATTAGAGGTGAGTGCTGTATTAGAGGAGAGTGCTGTATTAGAGGAGAGTGCTGTATTAGAGGAGAGTGCTGTATGAGTGGAGAGAGCTGTATTAGAGGAAAGAGCTGTATTAGAGGAGACTGCTGTATTAGAGGAGAGAGCTGTGTTAGAGGTGAGTGTTGTATTAGAGGAGAGAGCTGTGTTAGAGTGAGTGTTATATTAAGGACCTCTCGGACAGTCAATTCCATGCTTGAATCTTGAATAAACTACTGAAACCGGGACCTGAGTCTCCGGTGGTTGGTTCGTAGCTTTGCAGCAAAATTTAGGAAGCATCCGCTGGAAATAGAAATGTTCTTGATCAGGTCTCCTGGGACTTAATGACTAAAGGCTGGGTTTTTATTAAGATGTCGGTTTTCTGTTCATTGACTTATCGGCCCCACCATTGACAGGTACAGTGAGTATCAAAAAAAGATAAGTTTCTCAGCAAGGAATGAATTTTATAGGAGGATATTTGATCTGTTTCCTGCCCGACAACCAGGGGCTGGTTGGTGTTCAGCTGGAAAGCCAGCAATGAAGGGCAGCAGCTGGTGTTGAAGGGGAGGGAGAGTGAGATTGCTGGGTCAGGTAGGGGACCCCTGAGGGGGATATCACATGGCAAAGTGTGTGGGCTTCAGATTAGGAGGTCACATGGTTTTTGGATGTGTTGGAAGGGTATATATGTTGTGGTACGCAAAGAACTGAATATTCTCATCCCTTTGGTGAGGGGTTTGGATGTGGAGTGATTGGTGGAAATTTCAATCTGGATAGCTCCCTGATGCTGCCCCACCTCAGGGTGTCCATCCCAGGAGCCCTGTGTCACAGGACTCAACTAAACCAATTCAAGCCCCAGTTAAGAGCCATTTCCCCCCAACTTTCTTGGCTTCGCACAGACACTATTTCGAGAGGCTGGCCACACTGCCATCGGTGTTAACTCAATTAGTTCATGAGGCCAGGATGCTCACAGAGACCCAGGAAAGGCTGCAGGAACTCTTTTGGATGGGCCAGCCCTTCAGCCTGAGGTCCCTCACACTACTTTGTCAGCACTGAAGATCGAGGTCTTCGTGAGCACCTCCATTTTGAAGGCTGCACCCTCTCCATCTTCCCCAGGAACACACATTTCCCCCCGCGGGGCTGTTATCTGAACAGCCCTGTGGGCCCTCACATTGTGCCCCTCACATTGTGCCTCCTGGTTTTCTCTGTCGTTCTTCCTTTGCCACCTGCTGTATTTAATTGGAAAGCAAACATAGAGATGACCAATGAGGAGTTCACGCCAAGTTACGGCAACAGGAACACTGAGCCCAGGCACAGCTTTGCCACTTTGTATACCGTCCTAACTCCTGCCAAACATTCAGCGCAGGGCTTATCACAATTGTGAGTGTCAGGCTGGATGGGCCAAAGGATCGCTTACCATCTGTGGTAGTTGATATGGATCATGAGACGGTGGTGGATTCAGTGTTAGCAGTGGATAATAGAAAGAGAAGCAGCTTGGGGGACTGCAGGGTGATGTTCCACTGCTACACTCTGGGGCAGCTTTTGGAATCCATGCAGGAAAATTGCTTGACGACAGAGCATGAAATCCATGGGTAGAAACTTATGAAAACCTGATATCCCCCAGGTTTTCCCAATGAAATACAAGGGAAGGTTGGTTTTCAGCTGCAATTGGACGAGTGGAATCTCAGGGGATGTTGAAGTCTTATGGATGAGCTGTGTGGAAGTTTGCAGTCACAGTTAGACGGGATGTGTGGCAGCATAGGGGGGAGCTAGCATCCGCGCTCTGACCACAGAATTCATGCTGCAGAAAATACACGTTAAACAAATTCATAGATCACTACGAAGATTCAATGCCTCTTACAACATATGCCACAAGGTCACAAGGGGCCTCTGTGCGAGAATGATTTCAGGGATGTTCATTGTGGTTCAATTCAGGAGGCAATGTGGTCTCCTAGTTGTCAACTTGTTGCAAAGGAAAACTGAAATTATATATAGGACAGCAACACAATACACAATCTGGTCCATTGTGAGTGGCGGCTCTCTGGTAGAGTTATGTTGTTGGTTCCACTTCCCGACTCTTTTCCCATAGCTCATTTTGTCTCCCTTGAATTATTTATGAAATTCTCTTTTGGAAGATTACAACTGAATCTTTTTCCATCGCACTTCCAGCATTCCAAACCACAATAATCCGCTTCTTATATCCTCATGTTGCCTCTCTTTCTTGAGCCAACCACTTTGAATGTGCCTCCTTTGGTGACCAACCCTTCTGCTGTTTACCTTATTGACTCTACCACAAATATTCACGCTTTTCAACATTTCTTATCAAATGTCCTGGCAAACCTCTCAGTGCTAAGGAGAAAAATCCCAGCAGCAAAACCAACCAACACAGAAGCCAGGCTTGCTGAGACTAGAGCGACGATGCTGTGATTTACCCGGGGCGGGTTTCAAAATGGAGCACACCCTATGATTGGGTACTGGAGATGCATGAACATCCATCTGTTTACAAGCAGAGAACACACGGGAACACAAGAAGTAGGGCCCTTCGAGCCCGTTCCGGTATTCACTATGGGTTTTAAATCCTCTTTCCCGCCTGCTCACAATATCCCTTAGTTCCTTGAGAGACCAAAAAACTCTCCATTCCAACCTTAAATAAGTCTCCTGGTCCAGATGGACTTCATCCTAATGTCTTAAAAGAAGCAGCTAAATTCACCAGATTCGGGGAAGGTTTCATTCAACTGCAAAATAAAAAAATGTAACTCCATTATTCAAAAAGTGAGGGAGACAGAAAACAGGAAACTACAGGCCAGTTAGCCTTAAATCTGTAAGAGGGGAAATGTTAGAAGCCATTAATAAAGATGTTATAGCTGGGCACTTGAAGTAATTCAAGGCAATTAGGTAGAATCAACAGGGTTTTGTGAAAGGGAAATCATGTTTAACCAAATTTTTGGATATCTTTGAAGGATAAAGGGAAATGAGTAGATGTACTATATTTAGTTTTTCAGAAGAAATTTGATGAGGTGCAACATGAAAGGTTATTGTGGAAATGAAACCTCAAGGCATAAGGGATAACATAATGGCGGGAATTGAAGATTCACAGCCACCCCCCAGCAAGCCCAACAATTCATGAGAATTTAAAAGATTTCTCTAAACCTTCTCCCTTCCCCTCAGCAGCCATGACGCCCGAGCCCCATTTGTACATTCTCATACTAATTCACACCTGTGTGACCTCTCCCTGAGAGGAGTGGAGCATTCTGTGCCCAACCAGCTGATCATATTTAAATCCATGCAAATGACGGTTCTGCATGGACCCGCTGGCACGGGACTGGAGCCTAGTGCCGGAAGCGGCAAACCTCAATGCCTGTCAAACCCTCCCCTCTTCGACTGGGACCATTTTCTAAGTTGGGAGAATGAAGTACAGGGAGCAGATAATCTCAAATGAGGACTGTGCTACGGAGGAGGGCAAGCAGGAGGCACTTGTTAACCCAAAGAGTGATAGGTATCTGGAACTCACTTCCCCCAAAGGGAAATGTGGATGCTGGGAGAAATGTGGGGAGCGGGTTTCTCCGTTCCTGGTTCAGCACGCCGACGGGATACTCTGTTTCACCGGATGGTCAATGGGGTTTCCCATTGTGGGGCAGCCCCACGCCGTCGGCAAACCCCCCAGGCTGCCGGCAAAATGCTGTGGGCAGAACGGTAGCATTGTGGTTAGCACAATTGCTTCACAGCTCCAGGGTCCCAGGTTCGATTCCCGGCTTGGGTCACTGTCTGTGCGGAGTCTGCACATTCTCTCCGTGTCTGCGTGGGTTTCCTCCGGGTGCTCCGGTTTCCTTCCAAAGTCCAAAGATGCGCAGGTTAGGTGGATTGGCCATGCTAAATTGTCCTTAGTGTCCAAAATTGCACTGAGTGTTGGGTGGGGTTACTGGGTAATGGGGATAGGGTGGAGGTGTGGTTTTGGGTAGGGTGCTCTTTCCAAGATTCGATGGGCCGAATGGCCTCCTTCAGCACTGTAAATTCTATGATAATAAAATGGAGAATCCCGACGGCGGAGAATTCATCCCTGGAGCTTTGATGGTGGATGATGCTCAGAAGCAAGTCATTCCTTAAAGTAATAAGATACAAAGCATTAATTGGTGCTGTTGACAGAAACAAATATACGAATAGCTGTGCTTGTGGAGACATTTGATAAGTTCAATAAAGAACTAAAACAAGTTTCAGCTTCAAGCGTGAAAATATCTGAAACTCATTTAAGTTCAGCCTGATGCAGAAGCTTCTCTTTGAAGTCCTACTGCTTGAGAACCTTTTGCCAATTATCTTAAATTTGTCTCTTCTCGTCAAGTAATCTGCTAAAGATGATGAGGGTATTGTTTTTTAATACAGCGAGTGGTTATAATCTGCTGAACACTGCTTGGAGGGTTGGCGAAAGCACATGCAAACAGCACTTTCAAAAGTAAACTGGGTAAACACTAAGGTTGCCAACCCTCCAACGCTGGCCTGGAGCCCCAAGGAATTGAAGATCAGTCTGTGCTTTGTGTGTTCCTGGAGAAAAATCATCGGGACAATAAGATTGAGGGGATTTTTTTTGTCATTTTGGTTGAACTTTTCGCAGCCAAGCGTCATCCAATTCAGTTATGAACCTTTCTTACCTTCCAAATAGGCAGCATGGAAAGAGGGTGGGGGTGTTTTAGTTCAGACGGGCAGCATGGCCGGTGCAGGCTTGGAGAGCCGAAGGGGCTGTTCCAGTGCTGTAATTTTCTTTGTTCTTTGCTCCTTGATGGGTGCGTTAACCGACTAATGGCTGGAGCATGGGAGTAAGTCATGCGATAAAATCTCCGGGAATAAATTTAATCAGAGTTGGCAACACCAGTAAGCACTTGAAATGGGGAAACTTGCTGAGCCATGGGGAAAGAGTGGGAGAGAGGGACTATTGGATAACTCTGTGATGCACTATCAATTACGATGAGACGACAGCAGAGAGTAATCAAGGCTTTATTACACAGAGATGTGTGGCCTCTTACAGCTGCTGCCGAAATGGCTGCAGTTCGGCGAGCACACACATTTATGCTCCGCCTATTGGGCGGAGCCAGCAGGCAGGGATCTACCCCCGTACCTGTAGTACAGGGGCCTTACCGTAATATCCTCGTATGCAGTGCAGTATATACAATATAATGCAACAGTGGTGACTACCACATTCACCCCCTGTTAAAAATGTGTCCAGTGGGGGTGGTGGGAAACTATTTACAGACAGGTTGTCATTAAAATTTCAGAGAAGGTAATAAATTTAGACGGTCGGGCGCCTTGATCCGTCGTTGAGAGCGCCGCAGTGCTGGTGGCGAGTCAGGCGTCGGCTCGGTCGTCGGTGACTCCGGGAGCGTGACGACGTCCTCTTCATCCCCGGGTGGGACCAAGGGGAGGATGGATTGTCCTGGAGCGGTGGCTGTGGTGGTGTGCGCTGGGGGAAGGAGGGTGGCACCGGGGTAGAGGTGGGGGGGATGTGGGGACCCAGCTGGTGCCAGATCCCTGAGGGAGACTGTGTCTTGGCGGCCATCGGGGTACGCTACGTAGGCGTACTGCGGGTTTGCGTGGAGGAGCTGTACCCTCTCAACCAACGGGTCCGCCTTGTGAAGCCACATGTGCTTGCGGAGGAGAACGGGTCCTGGAGCTGTCAGTCACATTGGGAGCGAAACACCGGAGGTGAACTTCCTGGGGAAGGCAAAGAGACGTGCACAGGAGCGACCGAATGGAGTGAAGTGCATCGGGGAGAACAAAGAACAAAGAAAAGTACAGCACAGGACCAGGCCCTTCGGCCCTCCAAGCCCGTGCCGACCATGCTGCCCAACTAAACTACAATCTTCTACACTTCCTGGGTCCGTATCCCCCTATTCCCATCCTATTCATGTATTTGTCAAGATGCCCCTTAAATGAAATGAAATGAAAATCGCTTATTGTCACAAGTAGGCTTCAAATGAAGTTACTGTGAAAAAGCCCCTAGTCGCCACATTACCGGCGCCTGTTCGGGGAGGCTGTTACAGGAATTGAACCGGGCTGCTGGCCTGCCTTGGTCTGCTTTCAAAGCCAGCGATTTAGCCCTGTGCTAAACAGCCACTGTTCACATCACTATCGTCCCTGCTTCCAGCACCTACTCCGGCAGCGAGTTCCAAGCATTCACTTACCCTCTGTGTAAGAAAACTTGCCTTGTACATCTACTCTAAACCTTGCCCCTCTCACCTTAAACCTATGCCCCCTAGTAATTGACCCCTCAACCCTGGGGAAAAGCCTCTGACTACCCACTATGTCTATGCCCCTCATAATTTTGTAGACCTCTATCAGGTCGCCCCTCAACCTCCATCGTTCCAGTGAGAACAAACCGGGTTTATTCAACCACTCCTCATAGCTAATGCCCTTCATACCAGGCAACATCCTGGTAAATCTCTTCTGCACCCTCTCTCAAGCCTCCACATCCTTCTGGTAGTGTGGCGACCAGAATTGAACACGATACTCCAAGTGTGGCCTAACTAAGGTTCTAAACAGCTGCAACATGATTTGCCAATTCTTATACTCAATGCCCCGGCCAATGAAAGCAAGCATGCCGTCTTGACTACCTTCTCCACCTGTGTTGCCCCTTTCAGTGATCTGTGGACCCGTACACCTAGATCTCTCTGACTTTCAATACTCTTTAGGGTTCTACCATTCACTGTATATTCCCTACCTGCATTAGACCTTCCAAAATGCATTACCTCACATTTTTCCGGATTAAACTCCATCTGCCATCTCTCCACCCAAGTCTCCAAACGATCTAAATCCTGCTTTGTCCTCTGACAGTCCTTATCGCTATACGCAATTCCACCAAACTTTGTGTCGTCTGTAAACTTACTAATCAGACCAGTTACATTTTCCTCCAAATCATTTATATATACTACGAACAGCAAAGGTCCCAGCACAGATCCCTGTGGAACACCACTAGTCACAGACCTCCTATTAGAAAAGCAGCCTTCCATTGCTACTCTCTGCCTTCTATGACCTAGCCAGTTCTGTATCCACCTTGTCAGCTCACCCCTGATCCCGTGTGACTTCACCTTTTGTACCAGTCTACCACGAGGGACCTTGTCAAAGGCCTTACTGAAGTCCATATAGACAACATCCACTGCCCTACCTGCATCAATCATCTTTGTGACCTCTTCGAAAAATTCTATCAAGTTAATGAGACACGGCCTCCCCTTCACAAAACCATGCTGCCTCTCACTAATACGTCCATTTGCTTCCAAATGGGAGTAGATCCTGTCTCGAAGAATTCTCTCCAGTAATTTCCCTACCACTGACGTAAGGCTCACCGGCCTGTAGTTCCCTGGATTACCCTTACTACCCTTCTTAAACAAAGGAACAACATTGGCTATTCTCCAGTCCTCCAGGACAGCACCTGAAGACAGTGAGGATCCAAAGATTTCTTCAAGGCCTCAGCAATTTCCTCTCTCGCCTCCTTCAGTATTCTGGGGTAGATCCCATCAGGCCCTGAGGACTTATCTACCTTAATATTTTGTAAGACGCCCAACACTTCGTCTTTTTGGATCTCAATGTGACCCAGGCTATCTACACACACTTCTCCAGACTCAACATCCACCAATTCCTTCTCTTTGGTGAATACTGATGCAAAGTATTCATTTAGTACCTCGCCCATTTCCTCTATCTCCACACATAGATTCTCTTGCCTATCCTTCAGTGGGCCAACCCTTTCCTGGCTACCCTCTTGCTTTTTATGTACGTGTAAAAAGCCTTGGGATTTTCCTTAACCCTATTTGCCAATGACATTTCATGACCCCTTCTAGCCCTCCTGACTCCTTGCTTAAGTTCCTTCCTACTTTCCTTATATTCCACACAGAGTCCGTCTGTTCCCAGCCTTCTAGCCCTGACAAATGCCTCCTTTTTCTTTTTGACAAGACCTACAATATCTCTCGTTATCCAAGGTTCCCAAAATTTGCTGTATTTATCCTTCTTCCTCACAGGACCATGCCGGTCCTGAATTCCTTTCAACTGACACTTGAAAGCCTCCCACATGTCAGATGTTGATTTACCCTCAAACATCCACCCCCAATCTAGGTTCTTCAGTTCCCACCTAATATTGTTATAATTAGCCTTCCCCCAATTTAGCACATTCACCCTAGGACCACTCTCATCCTTGTCCACCAGCACTTTAAAACTTACTGAATTGTGGTCACTGTTTCCGAAATGCTCCCCGAATGAAACTTCTACCACCTGGCCGGGCTCATTCCCCAATACCAGGTCCAGTACCGCCCCTTCCCTAGTTGGACTGTCTACATATTGTTTTAAGAAGACAATATAAGAAGGCCCTGTCTAAGCCCCTGGTACTAAGCGAGTCCCAGTCAATATTGGGGAAGTTGAAGACTCCCATCACAACAACCCTGTTGTTTTTACTCTTTTCCAAAATCTGTCCACCTACCTGCTCCTCTATCTCCCGCTGGCTGTTGGGAGGCCTGTAGTAAGCCCCCAACATTGTGACTGCACCCTTCTTATTCCTGATCTCTACCCATATAGCCTCACTGCCCTCTGAGGTTTCCTCCCCTAGTACAGCTGTGATATTCTCCCTAACCAGTAGCGCAACTCCGCCATCCCTTTTACATCCCCCTCTATCCCGCCTGAAACATCTAAATCCTGGAACGTTTAGCTGCCAATCCTGTCCTTCCCTCAACCAGGTCTCTGTCATGGCAACAACATCATAGTTCCAAGTACTAATCCAAGCTCTAAGTTCATCTGCCTTACCCGTAATACTTCTTGCATTAAAACATATGCACTTCAGGCCACCAGACCCATTGTGTTCAGCAACATCTCCCTGTCTGCTCTGCCTCAGAGCCATACTGGCCCTATTCCCTAGTTCTCTAGGGCAGCACGGCAGCACAAGTGGATAGCACTGTGGCTTCACAGCGCCAGGGTCCCAGGTTCAATTCCCTGCTGGCTCTGTGCGGAGTCTGCACGTTCTCCCCGTGCCTGCGTGGGTTTCCTCTGTGTGCTCCGGTTTCCTCCCACAGTCCAAAGACATGCAGGTTAGGTGGATTGGCCATGCTAAATTGCCCTTAGTGTCAAAAAGGTCAGGAGGGGTTATTGAGTTACGGGGATAGGGTGGAAGTGAGGGCTTAAGTGGGTCGGTGCAGACTCGATGGGCCGAATGGCCTCCTTCTGCACTGTATGTTCTATGTTCTCCCTCAATGCTTTCACCTTCTGACCTATTGCTCCAGTGCCGACCCCCCTGCCATACTAGTTTAAACTCTCCCGTGTGACACTAGCAAACCTCACGGCCAGGATATTTATGCCTCTCCAGTTTAGATGCAACCCGTCCTTCTTATATAGGTCACACCTGCCTCGGAAGAGCGCCCAGTGGTCCAGATAATGGAAACCCTCCCTCCTGCACCAGCTGTTTAGCCACGTGTTTAGCTGCTCTATCTTCCTAGCCTGACTGGCACGTGGCACAGGGAGTAATCCCGAGATTACAAACCTAGAGGTCCTGTCTTTTAACTTTCTGCCAGTTCCCTGAACTCCTGCTGCAGGACCTCATGCCCCTTCCTGCCTATGTCGTTAGTACCAATATGTACAACGACCTCTGCCTGTTTGCCCTCCCCCTTCAGGATGCCCGCTACCCGTTCGGAGACATCCTGGACCCTGGCATCAGGGAGGCAACATACCATCCTGGAGTCTCTTTAACATCCACAGAAGCGCCTATCTGTGCCCCTGACTATAGAGTCCCCTATGAGTATTGCTCTTCTGCGCTTTGACCCTCCTTTCTGAACATCAGAGCCAGCCGTGGTGCCACTGCTCTGGCTGCTGCTGTTTTCCCCTGATAGGCTATCCCCCCCGACAGTATCCAAAGGGGTATACCTGTTTGCGAGGGGGATAACCACAGGGGATTCCTGGACTGATTGCCTGCCCTTTCTGCTGGTCACCCATTTCTCTGCCTGCATCTTTAATGTGACCACATTTATATAACTGCTATCTATGACGCTTTCCGCCACCTGCATGCTCCTAAGTGCATCCAACTGCTGCTCCAACCGAACCATGCGGTCTGTGAGGAGTTCCAGTTGGGTGCACTTTCTTCAGATGAAGCCACCTGGGACACTGGAAGCCTCCCGGACCTGCCACATCTCACAGTCAGAGCACTGCACCCCTCTAACTGACATTGCGTCAATTAATTAGTAAATTAAATTTTAAAGTTAAAAAAAAGTTACTGTTAACTATATGTTTCCGAGCACTAGATTTCTACTATAAATGTGAAAGCTAAATACAGTATTCTCCGATCTCTGGCTTAGATACCCCTCTAAATTATAATTATGTAATTAAGTAATTATGTTTAATTAGTTTAACAATGCTGAATTTTTAAATTTGGTGCAGCTTTCCATCCAGCCAATCAGGTCACAACTTTACTTCAGTTTCTCCCCCCTCCACACAAATTGAAAATAGAATAAAAATAAATAAAAATCACTTACATTCCCAGGTTCTCAGATGCTCTCTGGTTCTCTCCCTGCAGATTAAAAGTTACAGGCCAGAAGAAAGAGAGAGAACAAAACAGTAGGGAAAAAGCACCTTCTCCCACTCTGCACCGAATTACCTCACTGCACCAAATTACCAAGTTCCAAATTCCCACTCTGGATGTGTCTCACTCACTCAGGAAGTGCCTCCTTGACTTACGCAAAGAGGACCTCCTGCCAGCAGGAGGCTGGGAAATTTCTGGACTGTAGGGCCAGCTGGACAGCCTTCCAGACCGTCCCATTCTCCCGCTCCACCTGCCCGTTTCCCCGGGGGTTGTAGCTGGTCGTCCTGCTCGAAGCAATGCCCCTGTTGAGCAGGTACTGGCGCAGCTCATCGCTCATAAATGAGGATCCCCGGTCGTTGTGGACGTAGGCGGGGAAACCGAACAGAGCGAAGATGGTGTTGAGGGCTTTGATGACGGTGGCAGTCATCATATCGGGGCATGGGATGGCGAAGGGAATCTGTAATATTCATCGACCACATTGAGAAATACGTGTTGCGGTCGGTGAAGGGGAGGGGCCCTTTGAACGCTCAGGCGTTCAAAGGTGCGGGAGGCCTTCACCAGGCGCGCACGGTCTGGCCGGTTGAAGTGCGGTTTACACTCCGCGCAGACCTGGCAGTCTCTGATGACAGCCCTGACTTCCTCGATGGAGTCGGGCAGATTGCGGGCCTTAATGAAGTGATAAAAGCGGGTGACCCCTGGGTGACAAAGATCATCGTGCAGGGTCTGGAGTCGGTCCACTTGTGCGCTCGGGACAGGGCATCGGGGGGCTCGTTGAGTTTACCGGGGCGATACAAAATCTCGTAATTAAAGGTGGAGAGCTCGATCCTCCACCGCAAGGTCTTATCATTTTTGATCTTACCCCGCTGTGTGTTGTTAAACATGAAGGCAACCGACCGTTGGTCTGTGAGGAGAGTGAATCTCCTGCCGGCCAGGTAATGCCTCCAGTGTCGAACAGCTTCAACGATAGCTTGGGCCTCCTTTTTGACGGAGAAGTGCCGAATTTCGGGGGCATGGAGGGTGCGGGAAAAGAATGCCACGGGCCTGCCTGCCTGGTTGAGGGTGGCGGCCAGAGCGACATTTGATGCATCGCTCTCGACTTGGAAGGGGAGGGTCTCGTCGACCGCGTGGCCCACAGTCCGTACAGGTCAACCATTCGGTCCATTTCCCGTTGGAAGACCGAGACCCCATTAGTGATGCTGAAGGGAACCCTAAGGAAATGGTAAAGGCGGCCGTCCGCTTCAAATGCGGTGTATGGTCTGCCTTGCGAATGTGGAGCTAGTCGTAGGCAGATTTCAGGTCCACTGTCGAGAAGACCCGGGACTGTGCAATCTGATTGACCATATCAGATATGCGTGGGAGGGGGTACACGTCGAGCTGCGTGTACTGATTGATGGTCTGACTGTAGTCAACGACCATTCTGTTTTTCTCCCCCGTTTTCACCACGACCATTTGGGCTCTCCAGGGGCTGCTGCTGGCCTCGATGATGCCTTCCCGCAGCAGCCGCTGGACCTCAGGCCTGATGAAGGTCCTGTCCTGGGCGCTGTACCGTCTGCTCCTGGTGGCGATGGGTTTGCAATCTGGGGTGAGTTTTGCAAAACGAGAATGCGGGTCGACCTTAAGTGTCGTGAGGCCGCATACAGTAAGGGGTGGTAGGGGCCCGCCAAATTTCAGGGTTAGGCTCTGGAGGTTGCACTGGAAGTCCAGGCCGAGTAGCAAGGCAGCGCAGAGGTTGGGGAGGACGTAGAGCCGGAAGCTGCTGAACTCTACGCCCTGGATGGTGAGTGTGGCGATGCAGTACCCCCGGATCACCACTGAGTGGGATCCGGAGGCCAGGGAGATTCTTTGGTTAATGGGGTGTACCGTGAGGGAGCTGTGCCTTACCGTACCGAGGTGGATGAAGGTCTCAGTGCTCCCGGAGTCCAAAAGGCAGAATATCTCATGCCCGTCGACCTTCACCTTTGTCGACGCGGTCGCGAGGTTGTGCGGTCGGGACTGATCGATCGTGATGGAGGCGAGACACGGCTGGTCGTCAGCGGTTGCAGACGATGAGCGGCCCGATGAGGTGCCCAACGGGCAGGAGTCCTGAGGCGGGGAAGATGGCGGCGCCCACGGGCCGCATGTGTCCTGAGGCAGGCAAGATGGCAGCGCTGTTGTAATAAACAAGATGGCAGCGCCCTCGGGCCGCACATGTCCTGGGGTAGGCAAGATGGCTCCGCCCATTGGTTGTGAGGCAAGCAAGATGGCACACCCACGGGCCGCACGTGTTGTGAGGGAAGCAAGGTGGCGGCGCCCATGGGCCGCACATGGTCTGAGGCGAGGAAGATGGTGGCGCCCACTGGCCGCACGCGGGGGGTGCAGGGACAATAGCGCCGATTGAGTGGGCCTGGCACACTGCAGCAAAATGTCCTTTCTTGCCACAGACCTTGCATTGCGCGCTCCACGCTGGGCAGCGCTGCCGGGGGTGTTTTGTCTGTCCACAGAAGTAGCACTTGGGTCCCCCAGGGCTGGTTGGCTGCTGCGCGGCGCAGGCGCGGGGTTGGCTGAGGGCGCTCGCTGATGGAGTCCATGATGGGTGGCTGCTGGCGGGGTCCATGATGCCCAGGAGGGTTGGGCCGTGCGGTCGGGAGCATACGCCTGTACGTTGCTTGAGGCGACTGTGAGCGAGAGCGCTAGTTTCTTGGTCGCCGCGAGGTCAAGTGTAGCCCCTTCTAAGAGGTGCTGGCGGATGTAGGCCGACCCTATGCCAGTAATGAACACATCTCTCATTAGCAGGTTCGAATGTTGAGCGGCTGAAATGGCCTGGCAATCACAGTCTATCACCAGGGCGAGCAGGGCACGCCAAAAATCTTCCACAGACTCACCGGGAAGTTGGTGCCGCGCGGACAGGAGGTGCCTGGCGTAGATCTTGTTGGTCTGCTGAGCGTAGTTCTCCTTCAGTAGCGCCATGGCTTCTGCGTAGGTAGGCGTGTCCTGGATGAGGGGAAAGACATCAGAGCTCAGCCGCGTGTACAGAATCTGGAGCTTCTGTGCTTCTGTCGCAGATCCAATGTATGCTTCAAAGCAAGCTAGCCAATGTGCGAAGTCCTTTTTGGCGTTGTCTGCTTGAGGATGCAGCTGCAGGCGATCTGGCTTGATGCGGAGGTCCACCGTTGTAAAATCTCTGTGTAATACATTGATGCACAATCAATTACGACGAGACGAGAGTAGAGAGTAATCGAGGCTTTATTACACAGAGATGTGTGGCCTCCTACAGCTGCTGCCAAAATGGCTGCAGTTCGGAGAGCACACACATTTATACTCCACCTACTGGGTGGAGCCAGCAGGCAGGAATCTACCCCCGTACCTGTAGTACAGGGGCCTTACCGTAATACCCTCGTCTGCAGTGCAGTATATACAATATAATATAACAGTGGTGACTACCACACTCTGTCAAAGGGCTAGCACAGGCGAGCTGGGCGGGATGGTCTGTGCTGCATTATTGGCAACCGTGCCAACCGATACAATGTCAGATGACCTGTTCTGTCAAAACCCTTCATCAACTTGTACACGTCCACAAGAATGTGAAAGTTCTTGCCACTCTCTTCACATTCTTTTCTCCCGAAAGGTGCAGCCGAGCGATGCTCTACACCTAATTTATATTGCAGACATTAACAGCACGTCTATTTTTGAGAGGAGAAAAGGTGGCTAAATGGCATTTTTCCCCACTTTAAAATTCAGAAGCTGGCACCAATTACTGGTGACAACGTCCATGACTCAATAAAAGGCCAGACAGCAACATGCATCAGACGTCAGTTGAGCAAGGGTTTATTAGACCTGAGCTCCATCTGTATTTCCATTCTTTACACCCCGTTATGTGGAGCAACCCCAGGGTGCTCCCAAAGCATTCCTTTCCCCAATATTTTAACGGAGATATTTGTCAATTTGTTTGAGCGACTTAAAATCAACATTAAGCCAACATAGTCAGGAACTTTGACAGCAGGGTGTGAAGTGTTTGCACAATAAAGCCATTGACCAGCGAACATCCTGAGCAGCCTGCTAGCTGTGAAGTAGATTAACCAAATACAGCTGGAGTTGTCCTCAATTTTCACTGGGGAAATGGTAACTCAGGTATCCATCTATTTGTGTGCTTCTGTACATGTTTCTGTGTCTGTGCATGCGTGTGTGCCTGCATTTGTGCATGTGTGTGCACATCATCATGCAGCTGCATATTTATTAAATTTTCCATTCTCTTCCTCTCGTTCTTGTCTCTTTCTTACTTTTACAGTCACTCTCTTTGTCTCCTCCCAAGTTCTCCCTTTCTGTTTCTCTCTCCGTTTCTCTCTTTCTTTGAAAGGCAGAAAAAACATCGGCCTTGGATGGACAGAACACTTCAAAGAACTCCTAAACCATGATACAATCATGGATGAGACGCGTTTCAGGAAATCCCCCAACTCCCTATCAAAGATGCCCTTGGACTATCACCGAGTGTGGATGAAGTCGAAGCCGGCATTTAACACATGAAGAATGGAAAAGCCTCAGGAATGGACAGGATCCCAGCGGAGATTTTAAAACTAGGAGGAGAAAAGATCACCCATCATCTCCATCAGCTGCTGCTGAAAGTCTGGGACGGAGAAGAATCTCCTGCCGACCTCAGGGTTGCCATCGTCGCCACCATCTTCAAGAAATGAGTCAAAGCGGACTGTGGGAACTACACAGGAATTTCTCTGCTGTTTATCGCTGGGAAGATCCTCGCTAGCCGTCTTCTCCCAGTCTCTGAAGAAATCCTTCCAGAAAGCCAGTGTAGCTTCCGACCAAACCGTAGAACAGCGGACATGATTTTCACGGCTCGGCAACTTCAAGAGAAATGTCGGGAGCAACATCAACCACTCCACATGGCCTTCATCGATCTGGCCAAAGCTTTTCACTCAGTCAATCGGGAAGTGCTATGGAATATCCTGTCAAAGGCCGACTGTCCAGAATGTTATTAAACCCTGGACTAGTGCATGGTCAATTCCAGTTCCATAGGCCCTGGATTCCCAACACAAGGGAATGAACCAACAATTTGTATAAATTTTCTGAGTTCTTTGGCCCTTGACTGCTCCAGTGACTTACAGGCACCAAATTTGTAAGTGAATAATAATTATTATCTTTATTGTTGTCAGAAGTAGGCTTACATTAACACTGCAATGAGGTTACTGTGTGTGGTACCCTCAATAACGACGCTTAGAGTGTAAACGGTAAAGAAGGCTTTAATAAACTAAGAACTAGACTGGTGCTGAGACGGGTGCTAACAGCTACGCCGCCCACAAGGCGGCCCCTTATATACGGCTCCCAGATGGGCGGAGCCGGAGGCGGAGTTCCCCAGGGCTCCAAGCCCGGTTTAAAGGGGACATCACCTTACATGATGGCAAGGGTACAGTGTTACAGTAACCGTTCATCACACGTGAAAAGTCCCTGGTCGCCACACTGCAACACCTGTTTGGGTACATGGAGGGAGAATTCAGAATGACCAATTTACCTAACAAGCACGTCTGTTGGTAGGGAGACTTGTGGGAGGAAACTGGAGCACCCGGTAGAAACCCACACAGTCACTGGGAGAACGTGCAGACTCCGCACAGACAAACCAACTGTTTATTTTAAAAAAACAATAGAGATAAGACATGCAATAATTATACTAGAATAACGGTCAGCTAATTTACTACTTCACCCCCTTTTACTGTTCCTCCCTCGACCTAAACACGCACAAGATATACACACACAGACGAGTGGGAGGAGAAACTATAAAAGGGGATTAAGGTGAGATGGAAGGTGAGTGCCTCTTACTCCGGATGATGGTTGTTTTTTCAGTTGACTATCCTTTCAGGATGCGGAGTGCTTGAGAATCACCGGTCGGATAGCTGAGGGGGATCTTCTGGCTGGAACATTCAGCCTGAATCCCCAAACTGTGGGATTCCCTCTGGAGAGTCACTTTAACTCTTTTTAACCTAGGCCTTCATTCGTTGGATAAGCCTCAGCTTTGTTTAATTCTGACTTATTTCCAACTCCACCAGATGTCCCCACCATGAGGTTTTAAAGAGGGTTCTTTAAACAGCTGGCCCTGTCTGCAGCTGTTGCTGGACTGAACCTCCTTGCAGTTCAGTCTGACTGTAGAGAGAGAATGGGCTTTATCTTGAACCTTTAGATAGAGTCCATCAGGTAAGAGAGGGAGATCAGGGCTGTGGCCCTCCAGCTTCTTGATCAAACCAAAACTAAAAACCAGATGAAGCCTTCCCTTCCCTCGCAGAACATTCCAGGATGGTCAGCACCAATCAGCATAGACTATCAGCTAAGAGTCTGGCAAAGTAGACAGCTCATTGTCCGACAGCCAAGGCCACCAATTATGAGTCCTCCCCGATGCCAGCACATCCTTCTGGATTCTTTGTTTTAATTAGAGGTGAAGTCCATCTTAAAAGTGTCGGACCCATTTCGTGTCCATGTACAAATAAAGGGAATAAACAAGGGGCAAACAGAGATTAAAAGGAGGATCCTTACAAGAGAAATTCACCAACATGTTCTGACTCCTCCACGACAAGATTTTGGTCAAAGTCCTCACCAAAGGAAATAAGACAGAAACCCTTGAGGTCAAGGCTGGTGTCATCACCGTCACACTTTTCTCCATCTTCATCTCCACCATCCTTCACCTTATCAAGAGCAAACTTCCCACTGGAGTGACATCATCTACAGGATGGACAGGCAATGTTTCATCCTCAACCAATTGAAATTCAGAAATAAAACCACACTCACATTGCTCGAGGAGCCTCAGTATGTAGGTGACATCGACATCTCCATTCTCTCGGGACAGAATCCCCAAGTCATGTTTGACATCTTCATGGGAGCATAGAAAAAAATCCGTCACAATCTCATCATCAGGAAGTCTCTTAATAACCCATTCCAGGGCATGATGCGGGCTCTCCCTACATCAAGATCAGCGGACAAACCCCCCAAATGTGGAACATTTCCCATGCCAAAAGTGCCACTTCTCATCGAAGGCTGACATTGATGTGGAGCTCCAGCATTGTAACCAATCAGCGAGAGCCTATTGTCATGTGAGAGCACCTTTAAAAATGGGTGTTTATAAATGGGTGTGTATATAAATATCTGTAGTGAGAGTACCTTTAAGAAATGGGTGTTTACTCCTGCAGTGATGTCAAAGAGTGGGTGGAGCTGGGCAGTCTGTCAGCTTTTTACTTTTGTTTTTGAGCAGGCTGCAAGGTGTGTTTTAGTTTCGTTTTCAGTGTTGGAGCTGAAGCCAGACCAAGCAGGGATTGGATTGGATTGGATTTGTTTATTGTCACGTGTACCGAGGTACAGTGAAAAGTAATTTTCTGCGAGCAGCTCAACAGATCTTTAAGTACATGGAAAGAAAAGGGAATAAAAGAAAATACATAATAGGGAACGAGTATAAGTTCAGTAAAAAGTGGATCTGTTGGGGGGAGCTCGCAGAGAGAGTCGCCTCATTCCGGCGGCATCTTGACTGCTGTTCTCTCTGCCATCAAAAGACTATCTCTTGATCATTTGGTGAATTCAGAATTATAAATGTTTTCAGTAGTGACTTTAACCTGATGTGCTTCTGATAAAGGTTTTGTTTTTAAGTTGTGTGGATGTTAAAAGGACAACGTAAGCATTACTTAGTGCTGTAGTCTTTGGGGGTTGTATTTGAATTAATGGTTGGTAAGATGTTCACTGTATATTTAAGGTTAACTTAAGATCATAGAATAAACATTGTTTTGCTTTAAAAAATACTTTGCCATTTCTGCTGTACCACACCTGTGGAGTGGGCCGTGTGCTCCCCATACCACAATCTCTTAAAAGTTGTGGGTCAGGTGAATTCCATGATACACTTTGGGGTTCTCTAAACCCTGGCCCATAACACTATTTCAGATGCCTAAGAACGAGAGTCTTGTACGACTGCAACCAAGATCCTTGTGTACAAGGTGGTCATCCTCCCAACACTTCCTTACGGCTCAGAAACTTGGACTCCATCCAGAAGCCATCTCAAGGTCCCAGAGAGGTACCATCAATGCTGTCTGAGATGGGTTCTCCACATCATCTGGGAGGACAGGGGTACTAACATTAGTTCCTTGAAGGAGCCAAAATCATCAGCATCGAGGCCGTGATCATCCAAAACCAACTCCACTGGGACGGCTATGAATTCCGATATCCAGAGCAAATCTTCTTCAACCAACTCGAGGAAGGCTTCCGAACAAGAGGAGGACAAAGGAAACGTTTCAAATAAATGCCGAAAGTTTCCGTCAGGAAATACAACATCAACACCAGAGCCTGGGAGACCCTTGCTCAGAAACCTGGAGGAAATTCCTGATTGAAGGAACACAAATCTTCGCGGACACCCAACAGCAAGAGGGGCCTGAGAAAAGAACACCAGTGATCTAGAGTCCAAGGATCAATCCCACATTCCCAGAAACACGTGCAGAGGGTGCGGTCAAAGACAGGGATCTCGGATTGGGCTCATCAGCTGCGCAAAGACCCACAGAACCCATGACCGGTAACAAAAAGTTTTTCATGTGGACAATCGTACTCGTTAGCGAGTGATCGTCAAAGAAGAAGAAGGTAATATTTAGTTAAAATTTAGGACTGAGTAACTTAGTTATTGAAGACTGTATAAAGGGGGGAGGGGGGGTTGAGATTATTTTGTGGCGATTGTCCCTTTAAGGCAACACAGCAGAGTCAGGGTCAGCTGGTTTGGGGGACAAATTGGAGCGCAGAATAAGTAATCTCCCCCGGGGTTGGAGTCCTCCCTTCGGCAGTGGACATATAGTGGACCTGGTGCAGCCATGCTGGCTGCTGTCCTACTGTGCAGTTTTTTGTTTCCAATGAAATCTCGGCATCGTTACACTCACTCTCCAGTCCTCTGATGTGGTTTCCCGTACAATTTTCTCTGTTGTTTCTCACTCTGTCTGTTTTTATCTGTATCTTCAGCTGAGTGTTCTGCTTCTGTATTTGCAAACCTGTGACACAGGTCACGTCATGTGTCCTCTGCCTGAAGGCAGGTCCTTGGCTCATTATCGGCTGGTGCTTCACCCTGAGCTGTTTACCCCGGCAGCTTTTGTCTGTGATGGCTTGTCGCCGCTTTGCACTTTCAGGAGCAGGGCAGGGAGGCAGGTCCCAGGTCAACCTTGCCAGGAATCAAACCTATACTGTTGACACTGTTCTGAAGTATACATTAGCCATCCAACTAACTGAGCTAAACCAGCTCCCTTGCTCACAATCTGTCATTATCTTCCCCTTAATATGAATGGGTGCAAAACCAGGAGAAAACCAGAGCAAAATGACAGGACTTCAGACAGCTCCTCATGATTTTACCATGTTCCCTACTCCCCAACCCATCTCACAGAGTGGCTGGGGGTGGTGGGGTGATGGTGAGGTTGGACATTAAATCCGCCCTCACATCAACGCTTGGAACAGGAAATAAAATCTGTGGGTGAAAAGGCCCTTTCATCTGAGTCACTGATAAGTTCGATTTCATAACAGCAAAAGGAAGATGTATTCTTCATTAGTGGAACCATGTTCTGACAGCTACACAGAAAAATAATGTTTCCCAATTGAACTACATTTTGCAAGTGTAGCTGAATCCACATACTGGAGGCTGGATTCTCCGATTCTGGGGCTATGTCCCCATGCTGGCTTGGGAACGGTGGTGTTTTACGTCAGGAAAACCGCCTCAAAACGGCCACCGATTGCCCGTTTTGCTGGGGGCTAGCAGGACGGCAGCATAGAGCACCCGGCTCCAGCTGCCAAAGGCCCGAAGAATTGCCGGGTCCGTCGCCGCGCATCCTCATGGCGGCGGCCTGCAGCGGCTGTGCCGCGCTTCATGGCGGAGGCCGCTCACGGACCCGGCCCGCGACCGGCTCGCGCGCCCCGGGCCAGCCCCCCACAGTGCCCCCAGCCCCGAATATTGCCCGGCCCCTCCCCTGCCCGCAGATCGGCCCTTCCCTGACTGTGGCGGCGCTGGACTGTTCCCGCAGCCGCCTGACCGAGTTCCCGACGGGTGAGACCAAGAGAGACCCACGTCGCCGGGAACGCGGCCGGTCGGTGGACGGGCCTCAGGCAATGTCCTGAGACCGTCGATACGTGGCACGGCGCACTCTGCGAATACGCCGCTTTGGAGGGGGCGGAGCATCGTGAAAGCGGCGCTTCCCCCGAATTCGGTCGTAAACTTGGATTCTCCGGCCATTTGCCGAACGCGATTTCAGCGCCGGTGACCGGAGAATCCAGACTACTACCTTTCCCAGGAACCTGCATCATCTTGTGTGCATCATATTTATGATATAATGCTAAAAGACATGACACAGAGACACACACACTTACGACCACATATGCGCACTTTACAGAATCACATCAAGATACAGATTCGGAGCCCATTCAGCCCATTCTGAATGTGCTACCTCTTTGAAGGCTCCCCCTCACGATCTTTCCTGAAGGTTCCACAAAGTTTTCCTTTTCAAGTATCCGTCCACTTTCCTTTTTGAAAGTTACTATCCATCGTGCTCCCGCCGTGCTTTCAGTCAGTTTATTCCCGATCACTTCAACACGGTGCACAAAATATAATCTCTTCATCTTGTCTCTGGTTCTTCTGCTGATTGCTTTTAGTCCGTGGTTGCTGACCCTTTGGAGATTGGAAACAGTTTCTCTTTATTTACCCTTTCAAAAGCCTTCATGATTTTGAACACCTACTTCATCTTCTATGCTCCAAGGAGAACAACTCTTCATAACTATGATCCCTCATCCAAGCTACCATTCTCAGACTGTTCTGTACTCTCTCCAAGGTCTTTACACCCCTCCTAAACTGCGCAGCCCCAAATTATTCACAATAATCCAGCTCAGGACTGACTATTGATTGATAAAATTTTAGCATAACTTCCTTTCTTTTATGATCCTTGTTTTGGTTTTTCCCGGCTGTGTCATTATCCGGACGGCACACGGATCTAGCTGTGGTGGGTCATCAGCCGTGATCTTACTGGGAGGCCGATTAAGTTGCCGCCTCCAGGAATCCGGTCAATTATGGACAAAGGGTGGATCAGGAATGTGGGAGGCCCAATAGGAGGCTCTGTAGCAGCCCCACGTGGCGGGGTTGGCGCTGCTGAGGGAGGCCGGAGACCACAAGGGTGTCTGAAAATGGTGGCCATTGTACAAAGCCCAAATCCCCTGTGACCACCGCATCTGGACGCCTTGCAATCCTGTCTGTGGCTGTCACATCCCAGTGGTTCTGTGTTGGGGTGATGGGGAAGAGGTGTTACAAGAACATACAAATTAGGAGCAGTAGACTATTCGGCCCCTCGAGCCTACTCCACCATTTGATAAGATCGTGGCTGATCTGATTGTGGCCTCAACTCCACTTTCCTGTCTGCCCCCCATAATCCTCGGCTCCCGTGTAGATCTCTCAAACTCAGCCTTGAATATATTTAAAGGCTCAGCCTCCACGGCTCTATGGAGGCAGGAAATCCAAGGACGAATGTCCTCTGAAAGAAAAAATTCTCCTCATCTCCATCTTAAATAGGAGACCTCTTATTTTCAAACTGTGTCCCTTCATTCTAATCTCTACCACAACAGCAAACATCCTCCAGGCATCCACCCTGTCAGGCCCCTCAGGACCTGAATTGTTTCAGTAAGATCATCTCTCATTCTTCTAACCCCGAATGGGCACAAACTTCAATTCCCCCCATGCCCGCACCCTCCCACTCCCATCCCCAGCCTGCCACTGGGAGCCCACCTCCAGTTTAACTCCGGCCTCAGCATCGTCCGCTCGTGCAGGGCGGTGGCATCTCTCCCCATCAGACCAAATAACGGGAGTGAGTGTCTATCCAGTGCTGCCATTATTGCCCCACCTCTGGTAAAACAGATAGGCGTCAAGGAACCATGTCGATTTAACCCACTCACACCCAATTTTGTTCCCGGTCCCAGCTCCCAACCCGCCTCGACAGGATGGGGAAAATTCAGTCTCATGTTTGCAAAGCTAAAGATCCCCAAGGCCTTTTAAATAGTCTCATTACTCGTTCTGCCCACCTTGAACGATTTGCGGGCACACTTGCCTCGGTTACGCGTCTGGCACTGATGTACCACTTGTCATGATATCCACATCAGCATATCATGGTGCAATCACACACACACTGATGAACAGGCAGTTGGACCAACCAGCACACACATAACATCGCAGCCAATCACCAGTGAGAGCACACGCACTATAAAACAGGGAACACCACAGTTCTCGCTCATTCTACCAGGAGATATTTCAGAGCACAGAGCTCACAGCGCGCCACTCAGACATACACCATGTGCTGAGTGCCTCATTAAGATAGTGATAGGGTTGGGTCCACAGGTTAACTGGTGAAGCACGTACCCAAGCCAGCAGTTAGTTGTTACAGTTGTTTAGACAATAAAACAGAGTTGTACCATCTACAGCCGTGTTGGTCAGTTGTGCACCAGAACACCCAACACGACACCACTGATCCACACATATTCACACACTTATCCACACATACCCACATGCTGACTTGCACACCACCCTGGCCTTGCCACATTCCTTCCTAGTTTCAGGATCAATATCCTGGGTTTCTCCGACGGACATTCCTGCGACAACACATTCACTAGAAAGACAGCAGGTGGTTGAAGAATGACACAAGCACCTTTTTCAGTGCACCTAGAGCAATAAATGTGGTCTTGCCAGGGTGAGATACATCCTGAGAGCGAAATAAATGCACACACACATGTACACGCATGCACACACATGCACCAACATACATACGCACATGCTCTAAAGGTCATAAAAATAAGCAGTCATTGCAGGATCTGTTTAATTGTAATCATCGTAAAAGTCAGCTTGGAGATAATGAGTTGATTCAACATCAGAAAAAAATAACACGCTACAAAGCACCTTGAACAATTTTCTTGTTTTTTTCGGCAGAATGCTTTCCACTGAATCTTTTTGCATCTGCCTTTTAAATTCACTGGAGCCTGAAAGCACATGGTAATGGATGGGGAAATCTGACTGATATAAGAGGGACGTGTACAATCCCTCACATACTGTTCCTTTTAGTGAGGAAGTGACATGAATATGTTTGTACCTGACACATTCAGTTAATGTAAGTTTACAGGGGGAGTTAGAAGGGGGTAACATGATCATTTCTCATTCATTAATGATATGTGGTATCAGTATATTCAGGATGTAACTAAATTTTATTGAGCTTCATTTCAAATCCAGCTTTAGCTGGTCTCAGGAACCATTCCTGGTCCAGCGGAAACCATTTCCCGAATGACGAACGAGACTGTCTTTGTGGATTCTACAAATTACGTCTCTGGCTGGAGTGAGTTATGAGTTGGGTTTTGTTTCCAAGGTTCAATATTCCGACTTGAGTTTCTCCGTCAACGATAGCTTGCGGTTTTGGTGAGGTTGATGACATTGCTGCCCTTTGCCCTACACCCAACTGGGGGCCTAGAATCATCCAGCACGGGATGAGACCATTCAATCACTTGTGTCAATACTGGAAAGCTATACAAAATTTCTCATCTCCCACTCTGACTTTTCACCAATTATCTGTATCCTCTGGTAAATTTTGACAGTGAACGTTTTTTTTCTCCTTACCTATTTTTTCCACAAACCTTCTTCCCCAAACCTTTATTTACTTGATAGTAAAATACATAGCACTCTGATCTGAGGCTATATTAGCTGTGCTGGGGAGTTGAGTAATACCTTTTAGTGGCAGGTGCCTGACCAAGGACATGTGAATGGAGGAAATTGATAAATGGCCTACTTTTGGCCTGGTGAGGCAACACTGCCAACACCTTAACAAATACAAGGATATGGTGACTGATCGGCACGTGAACTGCAGGTGTCGGGTGTGCAAGGTCGGGACACTTCACAGCTCTGTGAACCCATACAGAAGAAAGAGGAGCCACCGCAGGCAATGGGCGAGGCCAGCCAAATGTCCATTAGCTTTTAATGGGATGGAAGATCCCTGCCCAAGTTTGCACTCGGCTGCCATTTTCACCAGAATCGAGAGGCTCACCGCCATGGCAAAATCCTGGCCTAAAACGTCTGTGTAAAAGATCCCACAGCTCTGCTTTGAAGAACAACAGCTCGCTGGACAATACTTATCCCTCAAACGATGCCATTAAAAAAAATATCCTGGTTACCTGATAAATATCTGGGATGCACAAGAGGCGAGGACTGGAGGAGTGCAGAGATGTTCGGAGAGTTGTAGAGCTGACGCAGGTTACAGAGATGGAGAGGAGCAGGGCTCCGGAGGGATTTGAGAAGAAAGATGAGCGTTTAAAAATTGATGCTATTTATATTTTATGACATTATAATGTTAATCTTTAAAATGAAGGAAAAGCTTGACTCAGGTAAGTTTCTGTTGACAGTGCGACCCAGCTCTGTCTTAACATTTACTCTTCTGAAACTGTTATATTTGCTTTCATATTCCTGTGATTTTCTAGTCTGACTGAGACTCGGCATTTCAGGTCCTGGGCCAAATGTTAGAGCAAATAGTTTCATGTCCGGGAGAAGCTCAATTCATCACCATGAATTACCAGTTAGGGGCTGGTTTAGCACAGTGGGCTAAATAGCTAGCTTGTAATGCAGAACAAGGCCAGCAGCGCGGGTTCAATTCCCGTACCAGCCTCCCCGAACTAGGGGCTTTTCACAGTAACTTCATTGAAGCCTACTTGTGACAATAATCTATTATTATTATTATGAAGGGAGGGGAGCGGAGGCTCCTCACCATGGAGAATCCAAATCAAACAGGTATTCTGAGTGTGCAGATAAGACGGATCAATACGCAGTATAATGGAAAGCGTTGACAGTCTGTACACAGAGACACACACACATACTCACACAGAGGCATGATTACTCACACAGAATCAAAAAGACACATATTTGCACTCCAAGACACATACATACTCACACAAATGCACACTCAGGCAGACATACACAAACACATTGAGACACATGCATACTCATACAAATGCACACTCAGGCAGATTTACACAAATCCATTGAAAAACATACATACTCACACAAATGCACACTTACACAAACATACGCAAACACATTGAGACATATACAGACTCACACTAGGGTGGCACGATGGTGCAGTGGTTAGCACTGCTGTCTCACGGCATGGAGGTCTCAGGTTCGACCCCAATCCCAGTTCACTGTCCATCTGGAGTTTGCACATTCTCCCCATGTCTGCCTGAGACTTGCCCCATAAAGCTGTGCAGGGTCGGTGGATTGGCCACGCTAAATTGCCTCTTAATTGGAAATTTGAAAAAAAACTATAATAGTACTGATCTCAGTAGGATGAGGGAGCTAAGTTCACATAGAAAAGATACATACTCACACAAACGCACACTCACACAGAAATACACAAACACATCAAGACACATACAAACACACGCTCAGGCAGAAACACAAACACATTGGGACACATACATAAAGAAACACAAACTCATGCAGAAATACACATACATGCTCACACAAATGCACACACACAGATACACACAAACACATTGAGACACATACATACTCACACAAACACACACTCACACAGGCACATACAAACAAATCGAGACACGCACAATGTACTGGAAGTTTTGAGAAATTTCAGTGAGGAGCTGAAGGAAATTAGGATGAGTAAAGAAATGGTTTTGGGAAAGTTAATAAATCTCCTGTACCTGATACTCTTCATCCCCAAATACTTAAGGAAGTAGATCTAGAAATAGTAGATCCATTGGTTGTCATTTTCCAAAATTCTTTGGACTCTGGAATGGTTCCTACAGATTGGAGGGTAGCTAATATAACCCCACTATTCAAAAAGGGAGACAGAGAGAAAACAGGGAACTAAAGACCAGTGAGCCTAACATTGGTAGTAGGGAAGTTGCTGGAGTCCATTATCAAGGATTTCATAGCTCAGCATTTGGAAAGCAGCGGTGTAATCAGACAAAGCTAGCATGGGTTTATGAAATGGAAATCATGCTTGACACTCAAATTCTTTGAAGATATAACTGGTAGAGTTGATCAGGGAGAACCGGTGGATATGGAGCGGGCGGGCTCCGGGGTCCTGGGGCAATCTGGCGGGGCGATCTGGCCCCGGGGAGTGCCCCCACGGTGGCCTGGCCCGTGATCAGGGCCCACCGATCTGTGGGCGGTCCTGTGCCGTGGGGGCACTCTTTTCCTTCTGCCTTCACCACGGTCTCCACCATGGCAGAGGCGGAAGAGACTCCCTCCACAGCGCATGCGCGGGGATGCCGTGAGTGGCCGCTAACGCTCCCGCGCATGCGCCACCCGGCAATGTCATTTCCGCACCAGCTGGCGGGGCACCAAAGGCCTTTTCCGCCAGCTGGCGGGGCGGAAATCAGTCCGGCGCGGGCCTAGCCCCGCAAGGTAAGGGCTCGGCCCCCCAAGATACGGAGGATTCCGCACCTTTGGGGTGGTGCGATGCCGGACTGATTTGCGCCGTTTTTGGCGCCGGTCGGCGGACATCGCGCCGATACCGGAGAATTTCGCCCATGGATTATTGAGACTTTCAGAAGGGTTTTGACAAGGTCTCACATAGCAGATTATTATGTAAAGTTAAAGTACATGGAATTGCAGGCAGTGTCTTCACATGGATTGAATGCTCGTTTGCAGACAGGAAGCAAAGAGTTGGAATAAATGGGTCTTTTTCTGATTGGCAGGCAGTGACTAGTGGGGTACCGCAGGGATCTCTGCTATGACCCCAACTGTTCACATTATATAATAATGATTTGGACGAGGGAACAAAATATAATTTCTCCAAATTTACTAATGATACAAAGTTGGGTGGGAGGGTGAGCTGTGAGGAGGATGCAGAAATGTTTCAGTGGGATTTGGACAGGCTGACTGAGTGGACATCTGCATTGCAGGTACAGTATAATGTGGATAAATGTGAGGTTATCCACTTCAGTAGCAAAAATAGGAAGGCAGATTATTATTTGAATGGGTGTACATTGAGAGCGGTGTATACTCAGCGAGACCTTGGTATCCTCGCCCATCAGTCACTGAAAGTCAGCGCGCAGGTTCAACAGGCAGTAAAGAAGGCAAATGGTATGTTGGCCTTCATAGCGAGAGAGTTTGAGTCTAGGAATAGAGATGTTTTACTACAATTGTCTCAGGCATTGGTGAGGCCACACCTGGAGCAGTTTTGGTGTCCCTATCTGAGGAAGGATGCCCTTGCTATGGAGGGAGTGCAGCGAAGGTTTACCAGGCTGATTCCTGGGATGGTGGGACTGACATATGAGGAGAGACTAAATCGGTTAGGATTATATTCATTGGAGTCTAGAAGGGATCTCATAGAAAATTGATGATCAGCCATGATGGTAATGAATGGCGGGGCAGGCTCGAAGGGCTGAATTGCCACCTTCCCCTTCTAATTTCTATGTATGTTTCCATGTATACTCACACAAACACACACTCATGCAGCCTTACACAAACACATTGAGACACATACATAGTAACAGGGGGCAATCCAGAAAAAATATGAGAACAGAACAGACTGACCAGGTTCTTTTACCTTGCGCGTCATTTCTTTTGTCATTTCCATTTCTCACACTTGCCCTCAAAACTATTACAGACCTTCTCTTTTGTTCATTTCCTCCACCCCTCCCACCCCCTTTCTGAGCCTTTGTGCTTATTTGAAACTCGTTGCTTCTCTAATATTTGCAGTCCAGATAGAAGACCATTGACTGTGTTTCCCTCCCTCCAGCTACTGCTAGACCTGCTAAGTCTTTCAAGCAATTTTCTGTTTTTATTATTTTAATTGATGACATGTTTTAACATGGAAATGATCTTGTGACTTATTTTTAAAAAGTCAAAATGTTTGGTTGGATGTTTTTAGCAGTGTTAAGTATGCATTGTTTTATGGTCACATTCTAATGGGCGGCATGGTGGCACAGTGGTTAGCACTGCTGTCTCACAGCTCCAGGGACCTGGGTTCAATTCCAGCCTCGGGTGACTGTGCAGAGTCTGCACTTTCTCCCCGTGTCTGCGTGGGTTTCCTCCAGGTGCTCCAGTTTCTTCCCACAGTCCAAAGATGCGCAGGTTGGGTGGATTGGCCATGATAAATTGCCCATAGTGTCCAAAAAGGTTAGGTGGTGTAACTGGGCTTAAGTCGGGTACTCTTTCCAAGGGCTGGTGTTGACTCGATGGGCCGAAAGACCTCCGTCAGCACTGTAGAGATTATATAATCTAACGAAAATGATTTGTAAATTGTTGTATTGCGCGTCGCTCAAGGAGCCACTGTTGAAACACAACAGAGGTTTGTCGAACGAAGAACTATATACACAGGACATCAGAACTACAAAACTGCACTTATGCCCATGACCCCTGTTGTGTTATGCTTCTTCATGTAGCATAAGCTGCTTCCTTGATGTATACTCTGACAAAGGAAGGTTCAGACTTGGAGTTAGGTTTAACACATTTACTGAACAGTTAACAATACTCCTACTTGAGTTCGACTCTCCTGCTGATCTTACTATAGTAACTCAATCTAGCTAACTAGTCTGCTCTAATCCATGCGGTTGGTGTGATGCTTCCTGATCTGCCCCTGTCTCTCTGAGTGTCGCCTAAGGAAAGAGGAAGAGCATGTGTGCCCTGTCCTTTTATATGGGTAGCCCCCTTGTGGTAGTGTCACCTCTGGGTGTGTCTTGACTGCCCATTGATCGTGTCCTATCTTACTGACCTATTGGTTGAATGTCTGAGTGTCATGATGTCTCTGGTGCTCCCTCTAGTTTTATTTAGTCCTAATGTATCTACATTAACCCCTTGTGTATTTACAGTGATACATATCACTACATCCCCCCTTTTGTGTTTTACTTATTTTCTGTACAGTGTTAAAGAAAATTGTTGAACAAAATAGATAGATAAGTGATGACATGTACAAATCATGATGACAGTGAAGATTATACAATACCAAATAATATGTATGAGTCCAAAGTTCATGAATTAATATGGTCGAGTGGCTTTCTTGTTGTTTTGGTGACGTGGTGATGTTGATGGTGGCATTTCCTTGTGAACGCCGTCAGTGTCCCTGTGTTTAAGGAACCAAGAAGTGGTCAAATCACTTTGTTGTCTGATTTGGACTCTTTTATTTTCTATCCTTGCGGTATTGATTCTGTATGTCATTTGCCTTGAAAGCTGGTTTGCTTGTTCGTAGTGGAGCAAACTCATCTGTCTTGAAAGCTGGTTTGCTGGTTTGCAGTGGAGCAAACTTGAATCGGTGAGATTTGCTGTCATGCCATGGTATGGCTGTACTCTTGCCAGTGTTAGGAGCTGCACTGTTACATTGTCCTGCACTTGCAGAGTTGTACCATGTCGTAACAGTCTTTGTTCCAGTGTTGCTAGTGGACCTTTGGCTTTGATTTTGATGTCATCATTGGCGACAGGAATAGTGCCAGAGGACTGGAGGATAGCAAATGTGGTCCCTTTGTTCAAAAAGGGGAGCAGAGACAACCCTGGCAACTATAGACCGGTGAGCCTCACGTCTGTAGTGGGTAAAGTCTTGGAGGGGATTATAAGAGACAAGATTTATAATCATCTAGATAGGAATAATATGATCAGGGATAGTCAGCATGGCTTTGTGAAGGGTAGGTCATGCCTCACAAACCTTATCGAGTTCTTTGAGAAGGTGACTGAACAGGTAGACGAGGGTAGAGCAGTTGATGTGGTGTATATGGATTTCAGTAAAGCGTTTGAAAAGGTTCCCCACGGTAGGCTATTGCAGAAAATACAGAGGCTGGACGATTGAGGGTGATTTAGAGATGTGGATCAGAAATTGGCTAGCTGAAAGAAGACAGAGGGTGGTGGTTGATGGGAAATGTTCAGAATGGAGTTCAGTTACAAGTGGCGTACCACAAGGATCTGTTCTGGGGCCGTTGCTGTTTGTCATTTTTATCAATGACCTAGAGGAAGCCGCAGAAGGGTGGGTGAGTAAATTTGCAGACGACACTAAAGTCGGTGGTGTTGTCGACAGTGAGGAAGGATGTAGCAGGTTACAGAGGGACATAGATAAGCTGCAGAGCTGGGCTGAGAGGTGGCAAATGGAGTTCAATGTAGAGAAGTGTGAGGTGATTCACTTTGGAAGGAATAACAGGAATGCGGAATATTTGGCTCATGGTAAAGTTCTTGGAAGTGTGGATGAGCAGAGGGATCTAGGTGTCCATGTACATAGATCCCTGAAAGTTGCCACCCAGGTTGATAGGGTTGTGAAGAAGGCCTATAGAGTGTTGGCCTTTATTGGTAGAGGGATTGAGTTCCGGAGTCAGGAGGTCATGTTGCAGCTGTACAAAACTCTGGTACGGCCGCATTTGGAGTATTGCGTACAGTTCTGGTCACCGCATTATAGGAAGGACGTGGAGGCTTTGGAGCGGGTGCAGAGGAGATTTACCAGGATGTTGCCTGGTATGGAGGGAAAACCTTATGAGGAAAGGCTGATGGGCTTGAGGTTGTTTTCGTTGGAGAGAAGAAGGTTAAGAGGAGACTTAATAGAGGCATACAAAATGATCAGGGGGTTAGATAGGGTGGACAGTGAGAGCCTTCTCCCGCGGATGGAAATGGCTGGCACGAGGGGACATAGCCTTAAACTGAGGGGTAATAGATATAGGACAGAGGTCAGAGGTAGGTTCTTTACGCAAAGAGTGGTGAGGCCGTGGAATGCCCTACCTGCAACAGTAGTGAACTCGCCAACATTGAGGGCATTTAAAAGTTGCTTGGGTAAAGATATGGATGATAATGGCATAGTGTAGGTTAGATGGCTTTTGTTTCGGTGCAACATCGTGGGCCGAAGGGCCTGTCCTGTGCTGTATCGTTCTATGTTCTATGTTCTATGTTGCCGTTTTTGTTGTTATTGACGTGATTGTTGTTGACGTTGTTGCCTCTGGTATGCTTCTAGTTGTTGTCTTTGTTGTTGTAGGTTTTGTTGTTGTGTTTGTTGCGCTCAATGACCACACCGAGTGGAGAATTCGAGTCCTTCAAAAGTTACTTGTGTCAGTGTCCTTTGCGGCATCTGCTGTTTCACTGAGCGTGCCGGCTCTGATTCCTCGACGCTCCCCGTCTGGAGTCATGTCCGGTTCACTGGAATCTTTGGCTTGTCGATGCTCCCCGTCTGGAGTCCTTTCTGGGTCACCTGAATCAGCTTTGGTTTCTTGACACTCCCCGTCCGGAGTCATTTCAGGTTCACTTGAATCATCTGAGATGTCACTTGAATCATCGGAGGTGTCACTTGAATCATCTGAGATGTCACTTGAATCATCGGAGGTGCCACTTGAATCATCTGAGGTGTGTTGATGCTCCCTCTAGTGTTTATTTAGTCCTAGTGTATCTACATTAACCCCTTGTGTATTTACAGTGATGCATATCACCGCAACCCCCAGGCCACAAAAGCCAGAAACCCACCTAAACCCTTGATAGTTTTTTTTGGGGCACTCCGCCCCCGGACGCTCTGGGCCCATCAAACGGCCCGCGAAGTGTAGCCCCTTGAAAGAGGCCACGCCACCACATAAATTAATCTCTATTTACATGTGAAAATTTGAAAGATTTTCAAACCGGTGAATATAAAATCTGACCATTTAGAGCTGAGGTTAATTTTCAATCCTATTAACTAATCGGAAATAATTAATTGGAAGATTATGAATTTTTCATTATTCACAAATTAGTAGCTCGGTCCAAATCCGCAACATCCTGAGCAGCCATGAGCAATTCCTTTTAAAACTTTGATTTGTGTAATTTATCTGACTCACATGTTTTGAAATCTAACCCTTTTGATGTCTCATACTCCTCAGAAATATCGCACACTGACAGGGCTAGAGGGCAAATAAGTGGCCTCTCAACAACGGTCTGCCTCTCACAGACTTACCCAAAGTTGCTGGAATTCTGAATTGCTAATATTACAGCAAGATTAATAAAGCTGTCATTTATGGGAGATTTTTTTGCTTATGGCGAAGAGAATTAACTAGTTACATGATTCTGCTGGATAAAACAGTGTACGCAAGTGGAATGGATGCATGCGTGAGACATTAATCTTAGTGCCACTCAATAACGTTAATGATTGTTCACTGATCAGGGGAAGCAACAACAGTAGACTCCCCTCAGTGAAGACCCTCTGAAGAGCGAGCAGAAAACAAATCTCCCTGTTATTTCTCCTCTCAGTTGTGGTTTAGTGGGCAGTTTTCTTAACTGAGTCTGAAGATTACGGGTCCGATCCCACACTCCAGATACGTGAGCACACAGTCCAAGCTGGTGGTCCTAGTGCAGTACTGAGGGAATGTCTTTCAGTTGAAACGTTAAACCAACATTGGCCCCTCAAGTTGTTGTAAAAAATCCCATGACATTATTTTGGAAAAGAACAGGAAACACTCCTGGGGAGAAGTCTAATTTCCTCACAGTTTACAAATTGAAAAGTGGTCGATGGAGTGTTCTGCTTGGTGTTCTGACCAATATTTATCCCTCACCCAACATCACTGAAATTATCTGGCCATCGCAGCATTGTTTGTGGGGGCTCATTGTGTGAAAATTGAGAGCTGCATTTCTGAATCTCGTCCCACACCTACTGGAGCACTAAGGCAGACTTTTGTCTGTTTCCGTAGCCAGTAATTCTTGGACAGGCTGCTAGACTGTCACCAGTGGCTTATAGCTAGAGGGGTGCCACATCTAACGTGGGTGACCAGGAGTGTCTCCTGCTCTTACCGCCAGCCAGTAGCCATTGATTGGTGTGTTTGGATGGATTTGCAGTTGACACACTCAACCTGTCTGATTGTGTTACGAATGCACCTTCCTTGGCCGTGTTACGGCACCCGGATCAGATTTAGATCATGAAACCGGATGACACCCCGCCCACTTTTCAATTTTTAAACGGTGAGTAAAGTTACTTCTCCCCAGGAGCGTTTAAACTGACAACCAGGGATTTTTAAATATTAAAACATACTTTATTATTAACACAAGATTAACCCCATTAACATCCCAAGGAAAAAAAACAACTTTTCAATTAACAGTTAAACAGTTCTTTAAAAGAAATAAGGAAAGGTATTTGAGCTCACTTTCACATCTACCTCTAAACTTTCAATTGAGCAAAGTCCACACACGCAAGTCAAATATCGCTTATCAACTAAAGTCAATACCAGTGGCTTACAGATTTATTCACCAAGTCCTTGGGAGAGAAGCTTTCAGAAGTTAATATGGGAAACACCTCCTTTCCTCAGAACCGAGAGTAGAACTCTAAAAATGAAACTGAAACAATAGACACCGGGCAGGGCTGAAAACAAAACTCAGAACCAGACCCAGACCCTCCCATGAGTGACATCACAGCCTGCCAACAGTTAACCCCTTAATCAGAGCTTCAGCAGACACATAATCGAGATACCTTAACTTAAGTTATTTTAATAACATTATTGCAACAAACACAGAATCATTTCCTACATTCATCAAGTCCTGGGGTGGGGCCCAGCACTTCTGACTCAGAGACAGGGATGCTACCCACTGTACCACAGGGTCTCTTACACTCCTGCATTTACCTACATTAATCAGTGATTAAATTTCAAAAGGTAGTTCAATAGCTGCGAACGCCTCAATGGAGAACTCATAATGCAAATGGACTACCCACGATTTCACTGTGAACAATAATTCCATCGGTCACAGGTATGCACAAACGTGCAGATGGACCGTATCGGGGAGGAGAGTTGTGAGTTAAAAAACATCCTGAGGAGATCTTTCTCAAAACACTATCACAAACACAAAGGTGTCCTTCTGTGCTGTATGACTTAATTCAATTTCTCAAATTGCATTAAGGTGATTGCGATCTTTCTCATTGATAAACATCCTGGCCGGCCCTGTCAGCAATAGATTCCCTGCACACAGCTCTCTGTACTTATGTTTAGATTCAACCAACCTTGTATCCCGTTACATTGGCATATGTCCACTCTGTCTCACGTTCCAGTCAATCCTGCTTCAATTGTCTATCTATTCTCTCCTCATTGCATTTTATTATCTGTTCTTATCTTCTTCAACCCTTCTGTTCACATACATCTGTCTGCACCTGGACAGCACAGAAAACACACCTTACCTGTACAATGAGGAACAGGTAATATTTTATAGCTATCGCTATTAAGCATTGAGGTTTATGTCACTCACACTAAATTTATGTTTTTTTATTGCAGGCATCAATCAATTTCTTTTGGTTGAATTATAATATTAATTGGAAAGGTGCCAGATGTGCATTGGAGGTCAGTTGGGCACAGCTGGTAGGGGGCATTGCCTCAGTCGTAAATGTAGATGTCGGGAAAACCACTAGTGCATCTTCTTTTAGCTCAGGATGCCGGTGTACAAATCTCCCTTTAGAGAAAGAAAGAACTTGCATTTGTATAGCACCTTTCACAGCCCAACGTGGCTTACAGCTCATGAAGTACTTTTTGAAATGCAGTCACTGTTGTAATGGAGAAAAACATGGCAGCTAATCTGTACATGGCACCTTCAACATGTATGACCAAATAATCTGCATTCGTGATGTTAGTTCAAGTCACTCAGGAGTTGGCCACTGCAGCCATAACTGGCGATGTTCCACCCAGAGATGGGATACGCCCGGGGCACCCTCCACTGTCATTTGAGACACACGAATGTCATGAGTTGAGATATATAAATTGAGAAGGGGCAAGATTATGCCCCTGCAGGCTGCCTGGCATCACGGCCAAGTGGGTGTCACAAGCCAACACTTGTGGTGAAGAATGGCCGGGCCATGATTTTCCCTGAATTAGCTGAGTGATAGTCAGAGGGCAGGCTTGCAGTCGAATTAAAGGTGGCTGACGGGCTCACAAAGCTGGGTGTTTGGGGCGGGGGTGGGGGGGGGGGGGGGGGCAGTTGGCAGAAACAAATAGGAGGCACCCCTGGTCAAGACACCTTCTATCCTTCTTTTCAAGTTTAAATTGAGAATTGGGTCCAGCAGGGTGACCCTTTCCACAGGATGGCCTGTTCTTGCAGCTGAGCCAAGACATGACCCACTGGCCCACATTGGAGCCTGAAGGTTCAGCCGCAGGGCCCTGGGAGAACTCATGTGCTCATCTACGAGAGCGCCGTGGGATCTTTCACCTCCTCCTGGCAGACAGGGCTTTGGGTTTACCATCTCACCCAAAACACAGCACCTCTGACAACGCAGCGCTCACTTCGCCCTGCGTTGTGATGTCGGGCTGAATTATTTGCCCAAGTCCCCAGGGTGGGTTTTCAACTCACAGCTTCCATCCCCGATAAGGTTTAGCTGCACAGTGTTGAGTACCTGTGACCTATGGCCTGAGCAAACAGGGCATGACCTCATCGTTTCATAGACATTGAAGAATTAAATGTTGGGTGTACGATTTATAAAAAATTATTAATGGTCAATGTGTGTCACCGGTTATATCAGCATTTATTGCCCATCCCTAATTGCCCGTGAGAAGTGTCAGTGGGGAGCGTCTCCTATTCAGGGCAGTGCACATGAAGTGTAGATAAGAAGAAACCTTTCCCCTGGGTGGAGGGGTCAATGTCCAGGGGGCATAGATTTAAGGTGAGGGGCAGGGGTTTTAGAGGGGATGTGAGGAAAAACTTTTTACCCAGAGGGTGGTGGGAGTCTGGAACTCGCTGGCTGAAAGGGTGGTGGAGGCAGAGACGCTCATAACATTTAAGAAGTATTCAGATGTGCACTTTTGATCGCAGAGCCTACAAGGCTATGGGCCAAGTGCTGGGAAATGGGGTTAGAACAATTCAGTGACTTTTCTTGACCAGCACAGATGTGATGGGTCGAAGGGTCTTTTCTGTATTGTAGGACTCTATGACCCTATGACATGTCTACGCCGGATCTACCCAGTGCCGGGGATTGGAGGGCCTCGCCTTCGAGACCCTACTGGGTAGCACTGGTTGCCACAAACATCATAGAATTTACAGTGCAGAAGGAGGCCATTCGGCCCATCGAGTCTGCACCGGCTCTTGGAAAGAGCACCCTACCCAAGGTCAACACTTCCACCCTATCCCCATAACCCTGTAACCCCACCCAACACTAAGGCCAATTTTGGTCTCTAAGGGTAATTTAGGAAGTCCAATCCACCTAACCTGCACCTCTTTGGACTGTGGGAGGAAACTGGAGCACCCGGAGGAAACCCACGCACACACGGGGAGGATGTGCAGACTCCGCACAGACAGTGACCCAAGCCGGAATCGAACCTGGGACCCTGGAGCTGTGAAGCAATTGTGCTATCCACAATGCTACCGTGCTGCCCACTTTCATCCCCGATAACATATATAGAACATACAGTGCAGAAGGAGGCCATTCGGCCCATCGAGTCTGCACCACTTAAGCCCTCAGTTCCACCCTATCCCTGGAACCCAATAACCGCTCCTAATCTTTTTGGTCACTAAGGGCAATTTATCATGGCCAATCCACCTAACCTGCACGTCTTTGGACTGTGGGAGGAAACCGGAGCACCCGGAGGAAACCCACGCACACACGGGGAGGATGTGCAGACTCCGCACAGACAGTGACCCAGCGGGGAATCGAACCTGGGACCCTGGCACTGTGAAGCCACAGTGCTATCCACTTGTGCTACCGTGCTAACATGGACTAGATGTACTGGCATATGGGGTGGGGAAGAGACTCCCAGGTAATTTGTGGCCCCTGGGTGTTCGAGCTCTGGTCAGGGTGGTACCCTGTCACCCTCGTTGCCACCCAGGCCCCTTTGCACTGCAACACTGGCAGCAGGTGGCATCATGCCGGTACCAGGTGTAACCTGCCCTTATGAGGTGTGGTGCAGGGGGCTTGATGACACTCTTATTGGTGAGTTGGGGCGTTGGGTGGGTCCAGAGGCCATGATGGGGGGGTGGAATCTAGAGATTGGGGCATCTTCCTGCACTGGCGAGCAGAGCTCATTAGTGCAAGGAATGGGACTAAGTGCGGCCTCCGCGAGGCGTTCCTCGCCGAGACTCAGAAATGAAGCAGAGTCCGTTGAATAGAAGGGTCATTTCTGATGCTGCCAGTGATGGCTGAACCGACCGGGGATTTCCATTTAATCGCGCTCCATAGCTAAAACTCCCCAGCCCAGGCAACATCCTGATAAATTTCCTCTGACCCATTTCCTGTGTTATCATATCCCTCCTATAATGGGGATTCCAGAATTGCACACAACACTCGAGCTGTGGTCCAACGTTTTGTGCAGCTAAACCTCATCGGGGATCAAAGTTTTGAGTTGAAAACCCACCTTGGGGACTTGGGCGCATAATTCAGCCTGACATCACAATGCAGGATGAAGTGAGCGCTGCGTTGTCAGAGGTGCTGTGTTTTGGGTGAGATGTTAATCCCAAAGGCCTGTCTGCCAGGAGGAGGTGAAAGATCTCACGGCACTTTTGTAGATGAGCACATGTGTTCTCCCAGGCTCCTGCGGCTGAACCTTCGGGCTTCGATGTCGGCCAGTGGGTCATGTTTTGGCTCAGCTGCAGGAACAGTTTTGTACAGTTCTAGCATAACCTCCCTGCTCTTAAACTCTATGCCTCGGCTAACAAAGGCGAGTATACCATATGCCTTCTTACCCACTGTATCCACCTGCCCTGCTACCTTAAGGGACCGGTGTACAGGCACACAATGATCCCTCTGATCTACAGTGCTTCCCAGGGTCCTGCCGTTTATTATGTATTCCCTTGCCTTGTTTGTTCTGCCCAAGTGCATCACCTCACACTTATCCAGATTGAATTCCATTTGCCACTGATCAGCCCATCTGACCAGCCCGTCTCTATCCTCCTGTGATCTAAGATTATCCTCCTCACTATTTACCACCTAACCAATTTTCATATCATCCGCAAACTTACTGATCAATCCTCCGACACTCATATCTAAATCATTTATACAAAGCACAAACAGCAAGGGCCTCAACATTGATCCCTGCGGGACCCCACCGGACACAGTATTACTGCCAGGAAAACACTCCTTGACCATCATCCTCTGCTCGCTGCCATTCAACCAATTCTGCATTCAATTTGCCAAATTTCCTTGGATCCCATGGACTGTCACCTTCACTAGCGGTCTCCCATTTGGGACCTTCTCAAAAGCCTTGCTGAAGTCCAAGTGGACAATGTCAAATGCATTTCCCCCATCCACACACCTGGTCACCTCTTCGTAAAATTCAATCACATTGGTCAGACATGACTTCCCCTTAACAAAACCATGCTGACTGTTTTTGATTAACCCTTGCCTCGCCAAATGCAGATTAATTCTGTCTCTCAGAATTGCTTCCAATAGTTTCCCCACCACTGAGGTCAGACTGACCGGCCTGTGGTTTCCTGCTTTATCCCTTCCTCCCATCTTAAATAATGATACCACTTTGGCGATCCTCCAGTCCTCCGGCACCTCTCCTGTGGCCAGAGAGAATTTGAAAATTACTGCCAGCGCCCCTGCTATTTCCTCCCTCGCCTCACTCAACAGCCTGGGACACATTTCATCTGGCCCTGGGCATTTATCTACGTTTAAGCCTGACAGGCCACTCAGAACCTCCTCTCTGTCTATGTTAATTTCTTTACCTATATCACAGACCGTCTCCTTGATTTCAGTTCAAGTGTAACCCATCCGCCTTTTACAGGCCCCACTGTCCTCAAAAACGATCCCAATGTGCCAGAAATTTAAAGTCCTCCCTCCTGCACCATTTCTCCAGCCACACATTCATCTAGACTAGCTTCTTTTTCTATACTCACTAGCACGTGGCCCCGGACGTAATCCAGAGGTCACTACATTCTGGGTCCTGTGTTTTTATCTACTTCTTCGCTCCCCAAATTCCGCTTGCAGGACCTTATCTGTCGGAGAAGGTGGGAATGTTTTCACCCTCATCGGGTTGGAACATCCGTAAATGGATTCAGTCACTTACTTTATAAATGGAAAATGATAATATTTCACAGAATCACAGAAGAATACAGCACAGAAGAGGCCATTCAGCCCATCGTGTCTGCACAGATGCATGAAAAACGCCTGACCTGCCCACCTAATCCCACTTACCAGCACTTGGCCCATAGTCTTGAATTTTATGACGTGCCAATTGCTCATCCAGGTACTTTTAAAAGGATGTGAGGCAACCTGCCTCTGCCAGGCAATGCATCCCAGACCGTCACCACACTCTGGGTAAAAGGTTTGTCCTCAAATCCTCCCGAAATCTCCTGCACTTCACCTTGAACTTGTGGCCCCTCATAATTGACCCCTCAACTAAGGGGAACAGCTGCCCGCTATCCACCCTGTCCATGCCCCTCATAATCTAGTCCACCTCGATCAGGTCGCCCCTCAGTCTTCTCTGCTCCAGCGAAAACAATCCAAGCCTATCCAACCTCTCTTCATAATTTAAATCTTCCCTCCCAGGCAACATCCTGGTGAATCTCCTCTGCACCCCCTCCGGTGCACTCACATCCTTCCTATAATGTGGTGACCAGCTGTGACCTCACCAAAGTTCAGTACAGCACCAATATGACCTCCCTACTTTTGTAATGTTTGCCTCGATTGATAAAGACAAGTGTCCCTTTCAAGTGTTTCATTCTAGAATATCTACTCAGAATAATTTCTTGGGCTACATAATATCACATTCAATGTTAAGTCGATATTTTGCTGATTTTCAAGAAGCCAAAGCCTTTTAGCTTTGACAAAGGGTCATCTGGACTCGAAACATTCGCTCTTTTCTCTCCCTATAGATAGTGCCAGACCTGCGGAGATTTTCCAGCATTTTCTCTTTGGTTTCAGATTCCAGCATTTGCAGTAATTTGCTTTTATCCAGGGTATAACGTCTCACTTCTGGTTTCAACCTTTTGAATCTGTTATTGTACCTTCTCCAATGCCCCCCCATCCTTTTTATAATGCGGAGTCTAGAATTTCACACAACATCCCAAATGTTGTCTAACCTGTTATATTACCATGGTACATACCATATTAGCACAGTAGTTAGAACAGTTGCTTCACAGCTCCAGGGTCCCAGATTCGATTCCCGCTTTGGGTCACTGTCTGGGCGGAGTCTGCACGTTCTCCCCGTGTCTGCATGGGTTTCCTCCGGGTGCTCCGGTTTCCTCCCACAGTCCAAAGATGTGCAGAGTAGGTGGACTGGTTATGATAAATTGCTTTTAGTGACCAAAGAAATGGATAGGTTGGGTTACTGGGATAGGGTGGAGGTATGGGCTTGGGTAGGGTGCTCTTTCCAAGGGCCAGTGCAGACTCGATGGGCCAAATAGCCTCCTTCTGCACTGTAAATTCTATAATTCTATGATTGGTAATGTGTTGTATTCTTTGTCCTTTCTTCCAGAAAGACCCGATGTAGTGTTGACAAAGAATATACCAATCAAAAGATTGAAACAAAACGAATTTATTATTACACTACTAATTAAGTGAAGTTCGAACACTCTACTGAGCTGCAGATAATAATTAAATGATATTGAATCTATCTTACAGTACTCAATATTATATCTTGTCACTAACAACACTGTGCTCTCACCTTGTGCTATCTCTATCTATTCTAAGCTTCTTCTTGTGCTTTCACCATGCTTCTCCTTATGCGAACTCCAGAATTCCTTGAGAGGCTCCTTAAATACAGAGAAGCGGTAACGCCCTCTAGTGTTTGATTTACACAGAGATGTAATAATTAACCCTTCACTAACCTGACTATATACGTATCATTACATGTCCAAGATTCAATCATTTGAGTTTAATGCAACTTCCCTGCTTTTCCATTCTATTCCTTTAGAATTTTTATTCTCTTTGTTTGCGCCCGGTTATGTTTGGCTTGCCATTAAAAAAACTGCCCGATTTTCATTTACATCAGCAACTCCTGCCTGACCAGCGCAAAGGGTGGGATGCTCGCTTCAGTATCGCCTTTCTGTGCTCCACAGTACACCGGCTGTTTGTGAAGACATCATTGTATTGATGCTCTGAGCTTAGGTGGCCATTTCTAACTGGTGTCATCACACATGAGTTGCAAAAGGTGCCTCTGTTCATCCAACATCCATCCAGTTACTCTCTTAAAGGTCTTCAAACAATACAGGCATCACAGATTGCTGCAAGTTTAAATATGCTAACAATTCTCTGGATAATGAGTATCATCTGGAGTAACAATAATTTACACAAGATAGGTATATATTGAGTAGAATTCCTTTTGTTCGTGAATGCATTGTGCCTGACAATTGATGCCCTGTTGGCCACAGAGGTGTCATCTATAGTACCCTGTACTCTTGGAAAAGCTAATCAAATTTCTACACACTCCCCAAAAAGAAAGACGACATGTATTTACATAATGTCTTTCTGTACCTCACAACGTTCCAAGTGTTTTACAAATAACAGTTGGTGTTATTTTCCCAGTGGCAATCTTATGAAGGTGTTTGCCATGATGAACACGACATCAGTATCTTACTTTGTACATATTGCACACAATGACAATTCTGACAGATGTCAACTTCTGGCAAAAGAACAGAAAGGGAGATGTGAATTTTATTTTTAAAACAGTGAATTATTGTGATCTGAAATGCACTCCTTGAAAGGAAGGTGGTGGCACATATAGCAGTAATGGGAATTGGATACCTGCTTGAAAAATAATCATTTATGGGGCTAGGGAGGAACAGTGGAAGTACATATGACTCTTGTTAAGAGCCAGCGCAGGCAACAGTGTGCCCAATAGCCTCTATCCGTGCTATATACTATGATTCTATGTCCCCCAAGGAGATAGGATGGCAGTTGTATGATTGATAGCCTCCCCGAACAGGCGCCGGAATGTGGCGACTAGGGACTTTTCACAGTAACTTCATTTGAATCCTACTTGTGACAATAAGCGATTTTCAGGGGCTGGTTCCGCACAGGGCTAAATAGCTGGCTTTTAAAGCAGACCAAGGCAGGCCAGCAGCGCGGGTTCAATTCCTGTACCAGCCTCCCCGAACAGGCGCCAGAATGTGGCGACTAGGGGCTTTTGACAGTAACTTCATTTGAAGCCGACTTGTGACAATAAGTGATTTTCATTTCATTTCATTAATGCAATTGTTGCCATCACTAATAGTTAACAATTATTTAAGAAGTCTTACAACCAGGTTAAAGGCCAACAGGTTTACTTGGAATCACTAGCTTTCGGAGCGGAGCTCCTTCATCAGGTGAGTGATGTTCCAAAAGCTAGTGATTCCAAATAAACCTGTTGGACTTTAACCTGGTGTTGTAAGACTTCTTACTGTGCTCACTCCAGTCCAACGCCAGCATCTCCACATCACAATTATTTTTTTTAATGGTCAGAAATCATGATTTGTTCACGTTTCTGAAAGGTGCTCCCATCGGCATAAGATGATGTGCTTTGATTTTTGCTAGGAAGTTTTTTTTACCTATGGCATCTTAACAAACTCATCATTGAACTCTCTGCAGGTTGATAATGTTAGGGTTATGATCATAGTTCAGTTTAGAAGTTAGAGGAATTCCTTGGGCTAGGTCTGGGATTAATGCCTGGAGTGTCTGCATCTTTCCCCAGACTTCAGGTATCGGTGTAGCATGGGCAGCATCGACAGAGATAGCATAAAAGACTGAGAAATTACAGTATGATACTGAAGCAAGCTATTCCTGTGCCCACTTTACGTGAGAGTTTCCAAGATCTTTTCCATGGTTCAAACGTCGATCAAGCATTCTGGCTGCCCTCAGATTGGAATGGTGATTTTCAACCAATGGAATCTATTCGGAGGTGTCCATCCCCTAGTTCCCAAAGAGGCACAGGTACCTTTGTCACATTAATCCATGCAGCTGCAGTAACCAGCAGTTAACTATCGGTTTTACATAGCGATTCTCCAATTCTTCAGCTGACTTTAAATTCAGGGTAAGTGTCTTTCCTTCAGCATCTTGAGGCCCCATTGACCCCTTTCCAGTCACTGAGTGATGAGGCCGACTGTTTTGTGTAGACTTTACGACAGGTCTTATGAAAGCAATTTGGAGCAGAAACGTACACCTCAGCAAAACCAAAGCCATGACCAGTTCAGCCCGGGGGTGTTTTCCCAATTGTGCCCCAGGCAGAAACTCCGCCACGTTAGAATTAAGGTGCGAGTTAGAGAACCGAACACTGAATCAAAACTGACCCTCCCAACCAGAACCTCAGAGCTGCTGCCCTGTTGGAACTGTGATCTTTTTGGATGATGTGTTAAACAAAGGTCTCCCAAATGGACTAAGGTGCTATTTTCCCACTCAAAGAAAAACCTGAGTGTTCTTCAGGCTCCAGGCCAACAATGATCCCTCAACTAAAAAAGGATCTAAACATATTACGCGATCATTTATGTTACTGTTTGTAAGGCACTGCGCTCTGCAAATCAAATTGCCAAATATGCCCACTTTATAACAGTATTTACACATAAACAAACACTCCAGTGGTTGAGAAACGCTTTGGGATGTTTTGAGGATGCCAAAGAAGTTTATACAAATGTAAATTATTTTGTTCGTTGGAATTTAGGCGAGAGATAGCTTTAAGTTCAGTCAGAGAAAAGATGTTTCTTTTTGTAAGTATGGCAATCGACTATCATAGTGGCTCTCTCTTATTTTCAGCCAATGAGATGAGCATCCACTTTACACATTCGATTGTAAGTGGCCCCTATATTAATAATAAATGCTTTAATTTAATAAAGACCTGGAGTTCTTGCAGGAAGTCCTAGAATTAACTTTCTGAAAATCTGATACCACAAGCATTATTTATTAGCTCTGTCAGGTGGTGCAAGCTTTAATGTTGACAAGGTACAAAAGCTATAGACAAGACTGTGTGAAATTTACTACACACACTGATTAAAAATGGATATTCACCCAGGGTAATTAATTAAGTGCTAAACAGCTAGGATGTCACCGTCAATGTTTAATGTCATCAGATTTCAAAAGGACAGTCATCAAGTTTCTGAATGTATAACAGAGGCACAACAAGAGTTAATATTTAAAACAGTTTCTAATTAACGGTGAGTGGGTGTGGCCTATAAATGAAGACAAGAAGAGACCAAGTGCTTTGCCCGGGTTCCTTTTTCATAAATTATCAGTTAGAATCGTAGAATCTCACAGCATGAATGGAGGCCATTCTGCCAGTCATGCTTATGCCATCTCTCTGAAAGAGCTGTCGAATTAGTGCAACTCTCCCACTCTTCCGCAATAGCTCTGCAAAGTAGGGATCTAATTCCCTTTTGGAAGTTACCATTCAATTCGCTTTCACCTCACTTTCAGGCGGAGCATTCCAGTACGCTATGTCAGAGGGTTGGCGAAGACATCAAAAGGTTTGCATGCAGACAAAGCAAATAATTCGGAAGGCAAATAGAATGTTGCAAGATGCTTGGAATGTAAAAGAGGTGAGGTCTTACTGAGGTCTTACTGTGAGACTGCACCTGGGGGAGTTTGCACATTCTCCCCATATCTGCGTGGGTTTCCTCTGGGTGCTCCAGTTTCCTCCCACAGTCCAAAAATGGACTGTGCCTCCCCGAACAGGCGCCAGAATGTGGCGACTAGGGGCTTTTCACAGTAGCTTCATTTGAAGCCTACTTGTGACAATAAGCGATGTACATTTCATTATTTATTTTCAAATGGGAAGGTTAGGTGGATTGACCGTGCTAAATTGTCCCTTAGTGTTAAAGGATGTGTAGGTTAGGTAACGGGATTGCGGGGATATAGAACATTACAGCGCAGTACAGGCCCTTCGGTCCTCGATGTTGCGCCGACCGGTGAAACCACTCTAAAGCCCATCTACACTATTGCCTTATCGTCCATATATCTATCCAATGACCATTTGAATGCCCTTAGTGTTGGCGAGTCCACTACTGTTGCAGGCAGGGCATTCCACGCCCTTACTACTCTCTGAGTAAAGAACCTACCTCTGACATCTGTCTTATATCTATCTCCCCTCAATTTAAAGCTATGTCCCCTCGTGCTAGACATCACCATCCGAGGAAAAAGGCTCTCACTGTCCACCCTATCCAATCCTCTGATCATCTCGTATGCCTCAATTCAGTCACCTCTTAACCTTCTTCTCTCTAACGAAAACAGCCTCAAGTCCCTCAGCCTTTCCTCATAAGATCTTCCCTCCATACCAGGCAACATTCTGGTAAATCTCCTCTGCACCCTTTCCAATGCTTCCGCATCCTTCCTATTATGCAGCGACCAGAATTGCACGCAATACTCCAAATGCGGCCGCACCAGAGTTTTGTACAGCTGCAACATGACCTCATGGCTCCGAAACTCAATCCCTCTACCAATAAAAGCTAACACACCGTACGCCTTCTTAACAACCCTCTCAACCTGGGTGGCAACTTTCAGGGACATATGTACATGGACACCGAGATCTCTCTGCTCACCCACACTGCCAAGAATCTTACCATTAGCCCAGTACTCTGTCTTCCTGTTATTCCTCCCAAAATGAATCACCTCACACTTTTCTGCATTAACCTCCATTTGCCACCTCTCAGCCCAGCGCTGCAGCTTATCTATGTCCCTCTGTAACTTGTAACACCCTTCCGCACTGTCCGCAACTCCACCGACTTTAGTGTCATCTGCAAATTTACTCACCCATCCTTCTACGCCCTCCTCCAGGTCATTTATAAAAATGACAAACAACAGTGGCCCCAAATCAGATCCTTGTGGTACACCACTGGTAACTGGACTCCAGTCTGAACACTTCCCATCACCCACCGCCCTTTGTCTTCTTCCAGCTAGCCAATTGCTGATCCAAACTGCTAAATCTCCCTGAATCCCATGCTTCCATATTTTCTGCAGCAGCCTACCGTGGGGAACCTTATCAAACGCTTTACTGAAATCCATATACACCACATCAACTGCTTTACCCTCATCCACCTGTACTTTTCTTTGTTCTTTGTTCTTTGAAAGTATTGGGCAGGATAGTCCTATACTCAATAGAGTTTAGAAGAATGAGAGGGAATCCTATTGAAAGGTTCTAAGGGGTTTTGATAGGTAGATACTGGGAGGAGGTTTCCCCACCTGAGACAACATCGAACTGGGGGACAGTTTCAATGATAAGGGATCTCACATTTAAGATAGAGATGAAGAGGAATTTCTTCTCTCAAGGTATCAATAGTCTTTGGAGTTCTCTTCCACGGGAGAATAGTGTCGTTTAATTTATACAAGGTTGAGTTATCAGGGGCACGCGGTTAGGGAAAGTCCGAAATCGTGATTTGAGCCAGGCACGAATCAGTTAAAATCTAACCGTCAGACTCCCGATGGCGAGATCTGGATCGCACCCGTTTCCATCGCATCCGCGAGATTGAAGTTGAATGTAACGGCCTCCTGGGAATTAACCGGCTCTCGGCGGGAAATCGTGTGGCCGTCGTTTAGTCCTCCTTTTTAAAAACGTGAAGTTGGCGCAATGGCCGCTGAGGGGAAGTGAGGAAGGGAGTAGCTATTTCCATTTCCCGGATACAGCTCAAAGGCATTGGAGCTGCTGCCCCAGGGGGGCTTGAGGGGAGGCATTGGTGGCGGGTTGGCGAGGAGGATCGCTCGGGGGGGGTTGGGCTTGGTCACGGGGCTGAAGCGTTCCAGATTGGTGGTTGCCTTGGGTCAGGGGCGTTGAGGGGCTTTTGGTCTGTGAGGCCTTGAAGCCATCTTTAAATATTGTGAATACCCACAACTGAGACATCCACAGCTGCTGCCTACCTGACCTACAAAGCACTTCCAGGACAGAGCCCTCCAATTGGTACAATGGTGAAGGTCACTTAAACTCCCTTTGACTGGGAGAAGCCTTTAGCTTCACAGCTGCAGGCTATTAGTAATGAGGAATTAGCCTTGTTAGTTGTGAGAGCACTTCACAGCAGCAGGTTGTGTTTGCTGCTTGCTCCTGCTGGTGGCTGCAGATGCCTGCCGCCTGATGTTGCTGTTTCCCTCCTTTTCTGCAGCCGGAAAGAAGGGCAATTTTTTCTATGCCACCTGTGCTGTCACTGAGCGGTGCATCAGACTGCTCAAAACACGGTTCCGATGCCCGGACACCTCAGAGGGTCTCCCGCTTTGTGATGGTCTGCTGTGCCCTCCACAACCTGGCACAGCGTTGACATGCTAGAGGAGGAGGAACATGCGACCTCGTCTGAGCAGAAGGAGGAGGAGTACCAGGAATGGATGGTGGACAAGCCTTGGGTGGACCCGCAGGTGGAGCTGGAGGATGGAGCACAGGCGGTAGCGAGGGTCCAGCATGCCTGGAGGTCAGGAAGGCCCTCATCCTGTGCTGTTTCTCACAGTACTAAGTCTTACAACACCAGGTTAAAGTCCAACAGGTTTGTTTCGATGTCACTAGCTTTCGGAGCGCTGCTCCTTCCTTCACCTGAGGAAGGAGCAGCGCTCCGAAAGCTAGTGACATCGAAACAAACCTGTTGGACTTTAACCTTGTGTTGTAAGACTTCGTACTGTGCTCACCCCAGTCCAACGCCGGCATCTCCACATCATGTTTCTCACAGGCTAAGTCTTTGTACATCAGCTCACCCCCTGCAGGACCAATCCTGCATTCCCGCCGAATTCCCCCACCACCCCCAATCCCTCCTTTCCCCAGTGTCTCCAGTCCACCCCAATCCCTCTTGCCGAAGTCTGACTCCTGTCGTTCAGCTGGCAGTACGCTCACACCCATCCTGTGAACGGGGTCTGAATCATTTGAATTTAGACCACTGTGCCTAGGGGGCCGGGGGTGGGGAGAACAGAGGGCAACAGGAGGCGGGGTGCAGGCAGGCCCGCTTTGAAGATTAACATAACAGAGGCTTGAATTTACGTGGTGTTTATTATTATTATTATTATTATGTGCGTTTCAGACAAATCGCTTTCTGTCAGCTAATTGAAACTCTACTTTCTCAACTAACTAGTTAATTGAACAGAGCAGACATTCACATAAAATAGTTTTCCAATTGAGCTCTGTCCAGTTTTTACATGAACTTTGCCCATTAAATCTATTTGATGCCGAAGATATAGTACATGAAGCCATGGCTGCCATCTGCGATGATTTGTCTATCTCCAGCTCAACACTGACTCTGGACATATCTAAAATTTCAAGTGTCTGCCTGTTTTTTGTTGCATTGAGAGCAGTTTATATCAACTCTGGTTGGAACTGTGAATGAAATGTCACTTAACACAGTGACTAAATATGCCAATTTTCTCAAATAGTTGTGATTCTTCTAGACCACCACCTGCTGTGGAATGGCAAGTGAGAACAGGAACTGCATAATGATGCCACTGTGTCTTATTGTAACTCTGTACAACTTCCTGATGCAGTCAAAATTCTTTTAAGAGAATACTCTGAGCAATTACAGCTCAGTCAACCTTGGGGCTGGATTCACCGTTTCGCAATGCTGGAAGGGCGACTTGCGAGCAGGTGGAGAATTCAGCATTGAGCAACTGTCTCTGATGAGGTCTAGGAGCTGTCAACCATTGCGAGACTTTGTAACCATTGCCATTAGTTTCACAGGTGGGTACCTAAAAGCACTTGGCTATGATTGACAGCCTTTGGATCACATCAAAGACAGTTAAGTGCTTTCAGCAGAGCATAAGAGGAATTGAGAGCACTTAAAGCACTTAACTAGTTAGTTTCACAACGGGATACTCCAAAGCCACTCAATGCAGACAGCTGTGTGTGTGTGGAAGCTATCAATCATAGCTTGATGGAAGCAATTTCAGAGATTGAAATGAAATGTTTGAAGATCAAAGATCTGAGGGGGTTTAAACCCAGCTGACTGGTTTTCTCTTTCCAGGAAGTGACAGGTGCTGCTTCCTCTGTCTGAGCCAGCAGGTGTATTGCCCAGGTGAGTGTTAAAGCAATGGGGCAGGATTCCCTGCTGTTGGGATATTCTGTTATGCTGGCAGCGCACCCACTCCCGTGGGTTTCCCGACTGCGTGGGACTTCCCACAATGTGAAACCCCATTGTCCGGATGGCGCGACGGGATGGAAAATCCCGGCCATGATTTATTTCACTGCTTCTCCCTGGACTGCCCTCTCTAACTTCCAGATAGTGCTGTCTGTTCTGGGTGGCTTCCAGGCAGGGTTCTCTCTCATAAGGGGTCTCTGGTGGGGGTTTCTGCATGGGAGTTTCTGGTGGGGTTTTCCGTAATGGGGGTTTCTGATGGGTGATCAGTTTGGTGGGGGGGAGGGGGGTCACCCTTGGATTGTTGGTGATGGGAGGGGTGGCCCAGAAAATCCTGTGGGGGCAGAACTGTGTTGAGGGGGATAGCCCAGTCGTCGGACCTCACTATCGGACTGCCTGCTCAAAATGGAGCCTGATTGTTTGATTCATGAGCGAATCCTTCACAATCATTCTTCCAGCGGAGCGGGCAGAGAGGGGAGCGATTCTTGGAGGGGTGAGCTGGACGGTAAGCTGCGTTTTTGATTTTTAACTTACTTTTTCGGAGCAGGAAACCGGAAGTCAGCCATGGGGAGACCTGGGAAGGTTGTATTACCAAATAAATTTGAACGGTGAGGAAACCCGAGACACTACATGTGTAGTGTCTCCCACCCTCCCTCCTCCTCTAACCTAAAAAAAGGCTCAGTGCTGTGAGCAGGTAAGCTATTTACTTTTTTTTTACTGGGACACTAAGTAGAGGTGATGGCAGCCAGGGCAGTGGAATGTTCCTCCTGCAGAATGTTCGAGGTAAGGGAGACCACTGGTGTCCTTGCTGACTTCACCTGCGGGAAGTGCAGCCATCTCCAGCTCCTCACAGACCGTGTTAGGGAACTGGAGCTGGAGCAGGATGAACTGAGGATTATTCAGGAAGCTGAGGGGGTGATAGATAGAAGCTACAGGGACATAGTTACACCTGAGAACAAAGGTAGCTGGGTAACAGTTAGAGGTGGGAAGAGGAGGAAGCAATCAGTGCAGGGATCCCCTGTGGTTGTTCCTCTCAACAATAAGTATACCGCTTAGGACCGGGTCTCCTGCACGAGGTCCGGCTCTGGGGCTCAGAAGGGAAGGGGGGAGATTAGGAGAGCACTAGTTACAAGGGACTCAATAGTTAGAGGTACAGACAGGCGGTTCTGTGGGCACGGGCGAGACTCTCGGATGGTTTGTTGCCTCCCGGGTGCCAGGGTCCATGACGTCTCGGATCGTGTCTTCAGGACCCTTAAGGGGGAGGGGGAGCAGCCAGAAGTCGTGGTGCACATTGGTACCAATGACGTAGGTAGTAAAAGGGGTGTGGATGTAATAAACAAGCTTAGGGAGTTAGGCTGGAAGTTAAAAGCCAGGACAGACAGAGTTGTCATCTCTGGTTTGTTGCCGGTGCCACGTGATAGCGAGGCTAGGAATAGGGAGAGAGTGCAGCTGAACACGTGGCTGCAGGAATGGTGTAGGAGGGAGGGCTTTGGGTATTTGGATAATTGGAGTGCATTCTGGGGAAGGTGGGACCTGTACAAGCAGGACGGGTTGCATCTGAACCAGAGGGGCACCAATATCCTGGGAGGGAGGTTTTCTAGAACTCTTCGGGAGGGTTTAAACTAATTTGGCAGGGGAATGGGAACCGGATTTGTAGTCCAGCAACTAAGGTAGCCGATGTTCAGGATGCCAAAGCGTGTAATGAGGCAGTGGGGAAGGGAACACTGACAAAGGAGAGTACTTGCAGGCACGGAGATGGGTTGAAATGTGTATACTTCAACGCAAGAAGCATCAGGAATAAGGTGGGTGAACTTAAGGCATGGATCGGTACTTGGGACTACAATGTGGTGGCCATCACGGAAACTTGGATAGAAGAGGGGCAGAAATGGTTGTTGGAGGTCCCTGGTTATAGATGTTTCAATAAGATTAGGGAGGGTGGTAAAAGAAGTGGGGAGTGGCATTGTTAATTTAAGAGAGTATAACAGCTGCAGAAAGGCAGTTCGAGGAGGATCTGCCTACTGAGGTAGTATGGGTTGAAGTCAGAAATAGGAAAGGAGCAGGCACCTTGTTAGGAGTTTTCTATAGGACCCCCAATAGTAGCAGAGATGTGGAGGAACAAATTGGGAAACAGATTTTGGAAAGTTGCAGAAGTCACAGGGTAGTAGTCATGGGTGACTTTAACTTCCCAAACATTGAATGGAAACTCTTTAGATCAAATAGTTTGGATGGGGTGGTGTTTGTGCAGTGTGTTCAGGAAGCTTTTCTAACACAGAATGTAGATTGTCCGACCAGAGGGGAGGCCATATTAGATTTGGTACTTGGTAATGAACCAGGGCAAGTGATAGATTTGTTAGTGGGGGAGCATTTTGGAGATAGTGACCACAATTCTCTGACTTTTACTTTTGTAATGGAGAGGGATAGGTGGGTGCAACAGGGCAAGGTTTACAATTGGGGAAAGGGTAAATACGATGCTGTCAGACAAGAACTGAAATGCATAAGTTGGGAACACAGGCTGTCAGGGAAGGACACATTTGAAATGTGGAACTTGTTCAAGGAACAGATACTACATGTTCTTGATATGTATGTCCCTGTCAGGCAGGGAAGAGATGGTCGAGTGAGGGAACCATGGTTGACAAGAGAGATTGAATGTCTTGTTAAGAGAAAGAAGGAGACTTATGTAAGGCTGAGGAAACAAGGTTCAGACAGGGTGCTGGATGGATACAAGATAGCCAGGAGGGAACTGAAGAAAGGGATTAGGAGAGCTAAGAGAGTGCATGAAAAATCTTTGGCAGGTAGGATCAAGGAAAGCCCCAAGGCCTTTTACACATATGTGAGAAATGTGAGAATGACTAGAGCGAGGGTAGGTCCGATCAAGGACAGTCGCGGGAGATTGTGTATTGAGTCTGAAGAGATAGGAGAGGTCTTGAACGAGTACTTTTCTTCGGTATTTACGAATGAGAGGGGCCATATTGTTGGAGAGGACAGTGTGAAACAGACTGGCAAGCTCGAGGAGATACTTATTAGGAAGGAAGATGTGTTGGGCATTTTGAAAAACTTGAGGATATACAAGTCCCCCGGGCCTGACGGGATATATCCAAGGATTCTATGGGAAGTAAGAGATGAAATTGCAGAGCCGTTGGCAATGATGTTTTTGGCCTCACTGTCAACAGGGGTGATACCAGGGGATTGGAGAGTGGGGTATGTCATGCCCCTGTTCAAAAAAGGGAATATGGATAACCCTGGGAATTACAGGCCAGTTAGTCTTACTTCAGTGGTAGGCAAAGTAATGGAAAGGGTACTGAGGGATAGGATTTCTGAGCATCTGGAAAGACACTGCTTGATTAGGGATAGTCAGCACTGATTTGTGAGGGGTAGGTCTTGCCTCACAAGTCTTATGGAATTCTTTGAGGAGATGACCAAGCACATGGATGAAGGTAAAGCAGCGGATGTAGTCTACATGGATTTTAGTAAGGCATTTGATAATGTTCCCCATGGTAGGCTTATGCAGAAAGTAAGGAGTCATGGGATAGTGGGAAATTTGGCCAGTTGGATAACGAACTGGCTAACCGATAGAAGAGAGTGGTGATGGATGGCAAATATTCAGCCTGGAGCCCAGTTACCAGTGGTGTAAGTTCTGGGATCAGTTCTGGGTCCTCTGCTGTTTGTGATTTTCATTAATGACTTGGATGAGGGAGTTGAAAGGTGGGTCAGTAAATTTGCAGATGATATGAAGATTGGCGGAGTTGTAGATAGTGAGGAGGGCTGTTTTCGGCTGCAAAGAGACATAGATAGGATGCAGAGCTGGGCTGAGAAATGGCAGATGGAGTTTAACCCTGAAAAGTGTGAGGTTGTCCATTTTGGAAGGACAAATATGAATGCGGAATACAGGGTTAACGGTAAGATTCTTGGCAATGTGGAGGAGCAGAGAGATCTTGGGGTCTATGTTCATAGATCTTTGAAAGTTGCCACTCAAGTGGATAGAGCTGTGAAGAAGGCCTATGGTGTGCTTGCATTCATTAGCAGAGGGATTGAATTTAAGAGCCGTGAGGTGATGATGCAGCTGTACAAAACCTTGGTAAGGCCACATTTGAAGTACTGTGTGCAGTTCTGGTCGCCTGATTTTAGGAAGGATGTGGAAGCTTTGGAAAAGGTGCAAAGGAGATTTACCAGGTTGTTGCCTGGAATGGAGAGTAGGTCTTACGAGGAAAGGTTGAGGGTGCTAGGCCTTTTCTCATTAGACCAGAGAAGGATGAGGGGTGACTTGATAGAGGTTTATAAGATGATCAGGGGAATAGGTAGAGTAGACAGTCAGAGACCTTTTCCTCGGGTGGAACAAACCATTACAAGGGGACATAAATTTAAGGTGAATGGTGGAAGGTAGGTTCTTTATCCAGAGAGGAGTGGAGGCATGGAATGCACTGCCTGTGGAAGCCGTTGAGTCGGAAACATTGGGACATTCAAGTGGCTATTTGATAGGTACATGGATTACGGTAGAATGATGGGGTGCAGATTAATTTGTTCTTAATTAAGGACAAAAGTTCGGCACAACATCGTGGGCCAAAGGGCCTGTTCTGTGCTGTATTTTCTATGTTCTATATTTAATCCCCCACCGTGCAAAGACTTGCATGGCTAAGGATTGTGGATCCAGCGTGAGTGCAAATTAGGTATGATTCAGCTCTGGTGTGAGAACCTTCGGTGGAATTCGCCGGTCTCTGACATCAAAATCGCTTTCGGCAATCGACTGGAGAATCCCCGTTTGTGCTGTAATCGGGGCGGTGTCGCTTTTGCGATGCTCCGCCCCTGCAAAACGGCGTACTCTGTGAGTACGCCGCATGTCGTATGGATGGCTGCAAGATGTCACCTGAGGCCCTTCCGGATGCTCCGCCCCCGATGGGTCGAGTTCCCGACGGCGTGGGTCCCTCATGATATTTATTTTCTTGAACCCGGCGTGGCGGCTGCGGACTGAGTCCAGCACCGCCACAGTTGGGTGGAAGCCGTTCCACGGGTGGGGGGGCTTTAACAGGGGGCTGGGGACACTGGTGGGGCGTGGTCCAGGGCTGGTGAGACTGGCCAAAAGGGGGGCACTATTTGGCAGGCCAGGTCCGCGCGGTGGGCCGGCGCCATGTTGCACGGCGCGGCCGCTCCAGGCAGCCGCCGTGCGCATGCGCGACCACGGACCCGGCAATTCTCCAGCTGTATGTACAGCTCGGCTTTCAGCTGTGTGCCGGCTGGACCCCCATCAGACAGAGGATCAGTGCTGCTTTTGCGCTGTTTTTTTCGGGTGTAAAACGCCACTGTTCTCACGCTGGCGTCAGCACTTTGTCTCAAAATCGGAGAATCAAACCCATCGTCTTCCAAACGGAGAATTCCAGCCCAGAAAAGTACGTGCTTAGATATGAAAAACAAGTGTTGATCACATTAGTGAGAAAGTTCTGACGAACACTTTGAGCAACAGTTGCTGTACATTGGACTCAATAGTTTCCTGTTCTCATTGTATTCGCTGGGTACTGATTGGACATCATTTTTTGTTTGATGACAAGAGATAGAATCTTCTAGAAGCAGTGGAAATGCTCATGGAAGAGCCATGATTGGCTAGAAGTTGCTCTTCCAATTCTACCCAATGTGAAAGAAAACTTCCTCCTTTTATGACCAAAGCACATTGCGGTCACAGGAAGGCTTTGAAGTGTCCTGGCTGTCGTAGTGCTGGAAATATAGCAGCCAGATTCCACAAGCAGCAATATGGCATGATGAGATCATCTGTGATGTTGGATAAGGCCTACATATTGGCCTGGACAATACGGAGAACCCTGTTGCTATTCTTTGAAGTGATGCCACTGAATCTTTAACTTCCACCTGAGGCGGGAGACAGGGCTTCGATTTAGAGTCCGTGCGTAGTGAAATAATGCATCTGCGTTTGCTTTCACACCATGAAGCACGCCCTTCTTCATGGACCTCACGCACAGAACCTTCCACCTCCTCATCACGATTGGGTAATAAATCCTCCCTCACACTACTGAGGGTGCACCCAACACCACGGCAGATTGCAGAGTTTCGAGGAAGTGGCTCACCACAATTCCTAAAGGCCAATTAGGGATGGGCCATGAAAACCGATCTTGCGAATGAATTAAAAGAGCAATGCATCCATTAGCTGTAGGGTTCCCAAGTGTGGTTAAATGTATCCCTGGAGGTCTGACCGCATGACTTGCTCACCCGCCAGCAGTCAGACAGCACATCCATTCCTTGTGAGGCACTGCCTCCCTTTTTGTTTCATTTATTCATCCGCACAATGTGGGTACCACTGGCTGGTTCCAGCATTTATTGCCCATCCCTAATGGCCCCTGGGAAGCGAATGCTGAGCTGCCTTCTCGAACGGCTGCAGTCAGATCTTGCAGTAGATCGATACAACTGAGCGACTTGCTGAGTTATTTAGGAGTTGACCACATTGCTGTGGCTCTGGAGTCATATGTAGGCCAGGCTGGGTCAGAATGGCAGATTTCCTACCCTAAAGGGCATTAGTGAGTCAGATTTTTTAAATGACAAATGCTTCCCAACCATGACTGAGACTAGCATTTAATTACAGAGTTTTATGAATTGAATTTGAATTCCACCAGCTTCCATTTGAACATCCCCAGAGAGCATAAGCCTGGGTCTCTGGATTGCCAGTCGAATGATTACCACGACACCACTAACCTCCGACACCAATTTAGAAAGGAAAAAGACACATTACCCAATTGAATGACACTTGACAGTCATCCAAACAGCGTTCCCGCACCCCAATTTTTGCATACTTTTACATCTGGTAAAGAGAAATATTCCAAGGATAAAAGCTATTTTTTAAATGCCCCGATGATTTTTCTCCAGGGTTGTACAAAGCCGTGTCCTTAAGACTGATCTTCAATTCCTGGGGACTCCAGGCCAATGCTGGAGCGTTGGCAACTATAATTAGACCATTTGCCCTAGCTTTAGCATGTGCAGCAAATGTTCCGCAGCAGGTGGCATTTGCAATGTCACTGGCCACATTACATGACAGAAAAAATCAATAGTGTGCAGAATCCTTGTTTTTGTTGCCAATACATGTTTCACCAAAGAGTGAGTTCTGCTGGAAATTATTTTCTGCTTCCTCCTAAAATCTTAATTTCATCCTGAGCCTGTTCCACATTTGTGTGGGATCTTCAGGGAGCTTGCAGATGACCATATGTTACCCCCCTTGAATTGATTCAGAAATAAGAGTGTGCAAATGGCTGTAAGCATTACTATACATTTTGGTTACTGGGGGGGGCAGTGAGATCCCGTGGACCATTGCTGTGGAACAAATCATGCAAATGCGCAAATGAAAATAAATTGTGTACCTTGGGGGAATAAACTCGTGTCAAAAATGTTATAATTCAATTTTTTGCATTTCCTGTCACTTCACTTGCAGGGCTTTAAAGCGTTATTCAGACAAACAATCCAGCTATGTTGTGCCCTGCACAATCTCTCAAAGAGCAATGTGATGTGCAGCCGAGATAAACCTGTTTTATTGCTGCTGACGGAATGTGAATCAAGGCAGAGAAAAGGATCGTGGCTCTTTTTCGAACCGGTGCCACAAGGTCTTTCTCATCCATCTGAACCGACGACCAGGGCATCATCTGATCTGATCGATCGCACCGCAGAGGGGTGGCGGCACTGAAGTCCAAAGTGGACAATCTTGAAAGGGTGAGGCATCACTCAACCTCCGGGTTCGGAGAGCTTGTAGTCTTGCCAGTTAAGACAAGGGATGATTCCGAGTGCTAGATTTTACGTGGAGATACAGTTGCGGCCAATCCGGATGCAGCAACAGGATCAGGATCGAGCAGTCCTGCATTTCAGGCAGCTTCCGAGGAAGAAGAGCCATGGATCCCGTACTCAAGGGATAAGTCCGGTATTTCGGACAGTCCGAGCTGGGAGACTTCGACGAGGGGGGGGGGGGGGGAGTGTGGTGGGTGGAGGGGGGTGGGGGGTGCTAGTTAGAGACACTGGAAGCAGGGTTGAAGAGGGGTACAATCTTGGAATGGGTGCCTCTGATGGGCACAGCCCCCCCCCCCCCCCTGTCAGCAGCCCACTGAAGGCTTCTGGCCAACCTCAATAAAATAACCTTTATGGTCACATGTATGCTTACATTAACACTGCAATGAAGTTACTGTGAAAAGCCCCTAGTCGCCACATTCCGGCGCCTGCTCGGGTAGACAGAGGGAGAATTCAGAATTCTCAGCTGGTACGGGAATTGAACCCGCGCTGCTGGCCTTGTTCTGCATCACAAACCAGCTGTCTAGCCCACTGAGCTAAACCAGCCCTGCCTTGCCTTCACCTTCCCCTGTCACATTTAAATTAGCGGCTGAGGTGCAATGAAACTCTTCAAGGGCAAGGGTAGGCAGGTTGACTGATATCTTCTCTTTTTTTAAATACATTTAGAGTGTCCAATTTCTTTCCCCCAATTTAGGGGCTACCCTGCACATCTTTCGGGTTGTGCGGGTGAGACCTGAAATGTTCTCTGTATACACGGGTGGCGAGGTCTTCCTAGTTGAAGTGATCAGAGAACATATGGCTTTGTAAATGAACAAAACTGTTTATTAGTTAACTAAAACACTAAAGGGGTTCCATGATGTCTACTAAGATTACAGTTGGATACGACGGCTATATACAAACGACTATGATTAACTATTATTAAATACTGTTGACTCAGGAGCTGCTCGATCTGGGACTACAGTCAGTGCCTGTGCTGTCCAGGTTCTGCATCACATGTCTGTGTTCCAGGAACGTTCTCCTGTCACCACGCCACCTGTGGTCAGATGCTACAATACATCCTGTCTCACCATGTGGGTGTCTTCCAGTGACGTTCTCCTGTCATCACGCCACCTGTGGTCGGATGCTACAATACTATACATACAGGCACTCATGTTTACATACGGTTTGGTTATTATGTTACATACACAGATGGTAATTCACAGAGCATCACAAGACCCACGCAGACACGGGGAGAATGTGCAAACTCCACACGGACAGTGACCCAGGGACTGATCCCTTCTCCGCCCACTGCGATAGGGGGACAGTTTGAGGGTGGGAGAAAGGTGGTGCCAAGGTCACACACTTTATTTGACGAGGCCACCAGTGTTCAAATATGATGTGGGACGGGGGGGAGGGAGGGGATGCGGTAGGAGTGGGTGGAAGAGTAGAATATAGTCCCAAGGCACGGGAAAAGATTTTGACCTCAGGTACAAAACAACTTTCAGAAAGTGATTCAAAATCACTCATCTATCTCTTCAAACCAACGTACGCTCTAAATTACTTTAATTAGAAACACAAAGAGCTTTTAAGCGAGTAAGGATGTGCATTTTCATTGTCATTTAAGTCTGAGAACTCACATTTAATGGCCTCATTATGTTGGCCTATATTTCAGGTGAAGATTGGGTCCTTAGAACCCAATATGGGCAGGCGGTGTGCCCATGCTCAGGTTACACTGGCAGTGCGCCAGATGCCATATTGGTTACCGCACCCTTTAGTCATCCAGCATGCCTGCCTGCCTGACTGAAAACAAGTGTTAAGCTCATGGCGTATACAAGTGAAGCATTAAATCCTATTCCCAGCCCTTTTGGGAAATGTGTTTGTGACTGACTTTGCTGTACACGTTACAGCCAGCACAGCGGCTCAGCAAAGGACCCTGGAAGGCTGTCACTCGATGGACAAGTTAAAAGGTTTGGATTTACCTAAATGTGGAAGCGGTTGATGCCTGCTGGGTCCTCCCAGCTGAACATGTAAGTCTTGGTTCGCAAACAGTCACAGCCCTAAACACCACCACCCCCTCCGCAAAACCCAGATTCCTTTCCCCTTCCCAGACAGACCCTCCAGGGCTGACCTGGAGTCTGCGAGTAAAAGTGAAAAAAAAGATTTGCACTTATAATAATAATAATATTTATCAGTGTCTTTCAGTAGGCTTTCATTAACACTGCAATGAAGTTACTGTGAAAATCCCCTAGTCGCCACATTCCGGCGCCTGTTCGGGTGCACGGAGGGAGAATTCAGAATGTCCAATTCACCTAACAGCACGTCTTTCGAGACGTGTGGGAGGAAACCGGAGCACCCGGTGGAAGCCCAGAAAGACACGGGGAGAATGTGCAGACTCCGTACAGACAGTGACCCAAGCTGGGAATCGAAACCGGGACCCTCGAGCTGTGAAACAACAGTGCTAACCACTGCACTTTTATAGAACTCTTTTCACCACTGCCAGATGTCTCAACATGTTTTTCTGCCAATGAAGTATTTTTTGAAGTGTAGTCATTGTTGCAATTTAGGAAAAATGGCAGCTGATTTGCGCACAGCAAACCTCCACTCGCTGCGACAATAATCCAATAATCTGATTTTGCAATGTTGGTTGAGAGATACGTACTGGCCTGGATACTGGGGAGATGTAACCAGATCTTTTTGAAATAGCGCCATGGTATCTTTTACATTCATCTGCGCCATGGTAAGGGCCTTGGTTTAGTGTCTCATCTGAAACACAGCAGCGTAGGCAGTGTAGCACTCCCTTACTAAGAAACTGGAATCACCTTCGATTTTTACACTCAAGACCTGGAGTGGGACTTGAACCTAATACCTGCGGCAGGGCTATAAGCTGAGGCATAAACCTGCAGCATAAATGTCGGGGGCAAGCTCTCTTCCAGTTGACTGGCTCGTCCTGTGTTCGCTTTTTGGCCGCTCGGCCTTTACTTATTCCGAGGTGAGAAATCTGCCCCCTCCTGAAGAAAGGCCGGCCTTCTGGAGCTGCAAGCCAATCAGAGGCCAGGAATGGTGCTCACTGACCAGGATGCCCAGGAGAAACCAGGTAAATCCGGAAAGTCGCCATGCTGGCTAGCAGGTCCCGTTGAGAGGGCATGTTTACTGGGTGCGGAGGTAGGCAGAGGGAAAGAGGTAAATGAGGTGGGGCGGGGAATCTTCAATTGGCACCTGGGGCTCGGAAAAGTTGCACCCTACCCTCTTTCACTAACTAACCGCCCACAGCTAAAATCTGAGCAGCGGCAAATTGAGGCCCTTAATTAGCCTCCTCAAGGGCCTCAATTGTGCCACCGAAGGGCAACCCTCCCGATCCCTCCACAATGTAATTCACGAGGTGGGTACAGGCAGCCAAGCAGTGGACATCCCACCGATAGCATGTCATCCTATTGTATGGGTCCACTTGCCTGCTTTCTGCCCAAGAGAAACCTAAAATGTACATCCCAAAATTGGAGGGGGGGGGGGGGGCGCAGTTACCATCTGAATCACCGTGACACTGGGAACAACAGCATTGAGAAAATACAAGAGGCATGATTTATTTTCCTTAAATACATGTGTTAAAAATAAAAATATTAGAGATGAGGAATGAAAAAAGAGAATGACTGGAAAATGTGGTTGGAGGAGGAGGACATTTTATGAAAGATCCACAAATATGACCAGACTCAGCTGAAGGTCTCAAGCCCGATTGAACAAAGATTGATGATCTGCTTCAGGGATCTGCAGACCAATTTTCCATGTTCCGCTGGAGTTCTTTTATCTACTCATTCATATGATAGGCAAGCCCAGTGCCTATCCCTAATTGTCCTTGAAGCGAATGGTTTACAAAGCCATTTCAAAGTCAAAGCAGCTGTTCCAACAAACGTAAAGGCTGCCAGGACTGTGAGCCAAGCCTTATTATGTATGCTTGGCTGAGACCTCACGCAACTATTAGAATGATAGAACACCTGCTCCCCAGAGGAAACAGTGTTTGATTGACAGCTCAGGATCTCTGATCTCCATTGTCAATTTCACAATGTTTGTTGGCACAGGTTTCATGGTTTCAAGGATTTGTGGACAGCGATGATTGACAATTTTATAAGCTTGCAGTGAAGACTTTTTTTTCAAACACAGGAAAACGTTATGAATCAATTACCTCTTTTTCAAAACTTTTTTTTCTAATGCCACTCTTCTTCTTCAGCGATCACTCGATTGGCCACCTAAGAAACCCTGTGTTACTGGTTTTGGGTCCTCTGGGCTCTTGCATGGCTGAGCCCGATCCTAGAGCCGTATCTTTGACTGGACACTTGGCAGATGTTTTCGTGAGTTGGGATCGGGACAGGAGAGCATTTCAGCAGTTTACTGAATCAAACTGCACCTCCTATGTGTGGGCCCGTAGCTAGGGCCTTCCAGATCTCATGCTCTTATGCCCGTCACCTCTGGACAATCACTGCAGGGCTTGCCTGTGTGGGGTGTGTGCTGGTTTCCTCTAGGTAGACGCTCTTTGTGTGGAACATCTTTTAATGTGGGAATTCCGTTGCACATCAGCGGACACATGGTCCTTGAGAAAGGGGAGGTCCAGTTGCAGGGCAAGGGAATCTCGGCAACTGGAGATCTTGTTACTGCTGCAGCTTTCATCCTCGAGCCCAGCTCTTAAATCCAGTTGAGTATCTTCCGCCACGTCCACCATTGAAGACTTGATGGCAAGGGGCACGAGGGATCATGAGACTAAGTGTGAAGGACAGCTCTTGCCATAGGGAGCATGAGGGGAAATAAGGAATGGGCGCGGGCATGATGTGGCATGAATGAGACATGGGGAGTTTTTGGAGGTGAACGCAGGGTTGGAGAGCATTTGTGTTTTTACTTTAACTTGGACAAGGTTCCACAGCCCTGAAGCGAACCCTTTAAACAGCCCTCCCCCTGTGGCTATCTTTACACTTTTTCCCAGCTGGCCTGACTCCAGCCCGCACCTATCCTCCAGCAATAAAGATTGCAGCTTGGTGGGCACTTCCTCTTGAGGCAGGTGGGCTTAGCAGGGTCTTTTCCCAGCTCCAGCTACCCACTTCCATTGTGTGAATCCAAATCGGGAAGTCTGCAAAGTTTGTAAGAAAGACAGACCCAGAAAGATATTTTTGTTCTGGGAGTTTAAGGGGGGGGGGGGGGCGCGGGGAGCCATATTACGGTAGGGAGCTCTCCCTACTGTCCTGACCAATATGACTGAACACAGAGTCTATGGCCATTACCACCCTGATGTGTGTGGGATCTTGCTGTGCAATAATTGCCAGCTGTATTGATTACACAAGACAAATTGCTGTGAAATACTTTAGGATGTCTATAGGTTATGAAAGGAGTTGTATAAATGCAAATCTGTCTATCTTTCACAGTGACACGCACCCGGCATCATTTTGAAGGGATGCCGGCGGTGGGGGTGGGGAGGGGGGTGGGGGGGGGCAGAGTTTTCTTTCACTGGGTGTCTAAGCAACCACTTGTTCCACACATTACCTACTTTTTAATATGTAAATTAAGGCCCTGTAGTGTAAATCAGACCATGATCAACCTTTTAGCCTGGCCATTCTCACTCTGACCAGTATCACAGGTGGTGGAAACAAGAGACCAAGTCAACGGTCAATGTCCAGATACTGTTGTGAGACCTGGAGGAGCAAGATCATAACCCTGCACTCCTGTACTGACACCCTGGGCTAGTGTACAGTCAATTCCCGCCCCACAGACCCCAGAGTCCCAGCAGAAGAGAATTAATCAATAATTTGCATACAATTTGTAGAACCTTTAGCCCAGTGTTCTTCAAATTCGGGGACGCGACCCGCGGGTGGGTCGCGGGCGGGTGTACGGAGGGTCGTGGAGCCGTTGTCCGCGGCGCTCCCGATCGCGCAAATCCCCGCGCAGCAGACGGCTTTTCATAATGCCGGCTGCAAGTGGCCGCAAACATGTAAAAAAAAAATTTGCGCGCATGATGATCGGTCACGCATGTGCAGTGCGGCCGCTATTTTTTTAAACGGTTGCAGCTTTTTGTTTTCCAAGTTCTGTAGTGGTTTTTATTCATTTATTTTATTCATGAAATTTTTATTTTTTTCATTTATTTTATTCATTTTATTTTTATTTTTTTCATTTATTTTATTCATTTTATTTTTGTTACAACTTCGGGGGGGGTTTATTCATTTTTTAAACATATTTTACTCATTTTATTTTTAAATCTTTTTTAGCAAGTTCGGGGGGGGGGGGGGTTTCCCCGGAAAAAAGGTTTGAAGAACATTGCTTTAGCCCCTGGATTGTTCGATAAGTTATAGCCACCAAGTGTGTAAGTGGAACACAATAACTGTTTATTTATAACTGAAACAAAGTTTAAATATGCAAGAATTATAATAGAATAACGACCAACTAACCTACTCCTCCTCTTTGAAAAGGGTGAAATAAAAGCAGGGATGAATATGTAATGAACGATGAGTGTCCATGCTTCCAATGTTGAAGTTGTTACAGCAAGCTCTTCTCCCAGGAGTTATTGGAGCCACCAGTGTATTGTTCACATCCACCTTAGAACCACTGTATCTGACTCCAATCAGACAGACCGCTGCCCATTTAGCTCAATATGATTTTTCAGACCAAACTTACAATCCCAGATCCTGATCAATACCACAGCACAGGATGTCCACAGACAGACCAGCAAAGATCCATTCAGAGGACACACCCTTTTCCATGAAACAAACTTATTACCGATGCAGACCCCAGTCGGCCGAAGGGCCTGTTTCCATAAGACCATCAGACATAGGAGCGGAAGTAAGGCCATTCGGCCCATCGAGTCCACTCCACCATTCAATCATGGCTGTTTCAACTCCATTCACCCGCTCTCTCTCCATAGCCCTTAATTCCTCGAGAAATCAAGAATTTATCAATTTCTGTCTTAAAGACACTCAACGTCCCGGCCTCCACCGCCCTCTGTGGCAATGAATTCCACAGACCCACCGCTCTCTGGCTGAAGAAATTTCTCCTCATCTCTGTTCTAAAGTGACTCCCTTTTATTCTAAGGCTGTGCCCCCAGATCCTCGTCTCCCCTGCTAATGGAAACAACTTCCCTACATCCACCCTATCTAAGCCATTCATTATCTTGTAAGTTTCTATTGGATCTCCCCTCAACCTCCTAAACTCCAATGAATATAATGTGCTGAATTATGTGCTGTAAAGCTCTGTGACTCTGTGACCCTACCCTATCGGGCCGGGTGAGTGTCAGGAGGGGCAGGGTGCTTCGAGCCGGGGTAGGAGTCGAGCTGGGGCGGGAGGGGTGGAGTTTGGGATGGGTCATCAGTTCAGGTGGGGGGGGCTGTCGGATCATGTGGGGGATCGGTCTGGGAAGTCCAGGCGGCGGGCGGGTCGAACCAAGGGCAGTCTGGGCCAGATGCCAGGGATGGGCTCTGGGGTTGGGGGGGGGGGGTTGGGGGGAAGCAGGGGGGGATCAGATTGGATCTGGCAGGAGGGGGGGGGGTCAGTTTGGGCCAGGGGAGGTTCGGGAGGGAAGAATCGAATGGGTCAGGATGGGTTGGTTGGTGGGGGGGGGGGGCGAGTTTTTCAGTTGTGCGGGTTCAGAGCGGTCGGATGTGGGTGGGGTGGTGTGGTGGGTCCCCTGGGTGGGGCGTGTGTGTGGGGTGTGTCCCGGATCAGGGTGTTTGAATATTTACTCTGAAGTTAGAAGCGTTTTTTCCTCTTTCAGAGTCGATATCACGGTAAAACTGTCAAAATCATCCGAAGTTAGCGATTTAAATCGCCTCCTCCCCAAATGTGACGCTGAGAAGCCAGGAGGTAATCGAGCATGTCTCTGTTTTCAGCAATATTTAGGTAATTGATTTGATTTATTGTCACATATACCGAAGTACAGTGAAAAGTATGTTTCTGCGGCCGAGGGAACGTACACAGCACGTACAAAGTAGACAAATGAATAATCAACAAAGAACATTGACAAATGGTACATCGACAAACAGTGATTGGTTACAGTGCGGAACAAGGGGCCAAAGCAAATACATGAGCAGGAGCAGCATAGGGTGTCGTGAATAGTGTTCTTACAGGGACCAGATCAGTTCGAGGGGGAGTCGTTGAGGAGTCTTGTAGCTGTGGGGAAGAAGCTGTTCCTATGTCTGGATGTGCGGGTCTTCAGACTTCTGTACCTTCTGCCTGATGGAAGGGTCTGGAAGAAGGCAATGTCTGGGTGGGAGGGGTCTCTCACAATGCTGTCAGCCTTCCTGAGGCAGCGGGAGGTGTAGACAGAATCAATGTGAGGGTGGCAAGCTTGTGTGATGCGCTGGGCTGAGTTCACCACATTCTGCAGTTTCTTGCGATCTTGGACCGAGCAGTTGCCATACCAAGCTCTGATGCAGCCGGATAGGATGCTTTCTATGGCACATCTGTAGAAGTTTGTGAGAGTCAATTCAGACATGTCGAATTTCTTTAGCTTCCATATGAAGTAGAGACGTTGTTGGGCTTTCTTGACTGTTGCATCAACGTGACTGGACCAGGACAGACTGTTGGTGATGGTGACCCCCAGGAACTTAAAGCTATCGACCATCTCCACTTTGGAGCCACCACAGTCGTATCATCCACAAACATACAGATTCATCTGGGGATAAATCTTGTAACACATTCATGTGTGTGTGGGGAATACAGTGGAGGACTGAGCACACATCGCTGCGGGGCCCCGGTGTGGAGGAGGTGCTGTTGCCTATCCTGACAGATTACAGTCTGTTGGTGAGGAAGTCAAGGATCCAGCTATACAGGGAGGGGTCAAGCCCAAGCTTGCAGAGTTTGGCTATAAGTCTTGTCCGGATAATGGTGTTGAAAGCGGAGCTATAGTCTATGAACAGCAGTCTCACGTAGCTGTGCTTCCTGTCGAGGTGTTCGAGTGTTGATAGTAGAGCCAAGGAGATAGCATCTGCTGTGGACCAGTGGCGGTGATAGGCGCACTGCAATGGATCAAGACCGTCCGGGAGGCTGGTGTCGATCCATCTCATGACTAGCCACTCGAAGCATTTCATGACAACAGACGTCAGGGCCACCGGTCTGTAACCGTTGAGGCAGGCTACCTTGTTCTTCTTTGGTGGAGATTCCCATTTGAGGAGTTTCTTTGCCCAAATCATTCTGCACATCTGCATGGAATCCCTGTCCCAAAGACTGTGACCCCTGGTTCTGGACACATCCATCATTGGGAACATCTTCCCTGCATCAACCCAGTCTAGTCCTGAGAGAGTTCACTTCACTATGTTCTACAATGTTTGAATGACATCGATTTTGTGAAAATTCCTTTCCCACAAAGAGACCTTCTACGGCGGCCTCGGTTTAATGTCATAGATACATAGAAGATAGGAGCAGGAGGAGGCCTTTTGGCCCTTCGAGCCTGCTCCGCCATTCCTCACGATCATGGCTGATCATCCAACTCAATAGCCTAATCTTGCTTTCTCCCCATAGCCTTTGATCCCATTCTCCCCAAGTGCTATATCTGGCCGCCTCTTGAATATATTCAATGTTTCAGCATCAACTACTTCCTGTGGTAATGAATTCCACAGGCTTACCACTCTCTGGGTGAAGAAATTTCTCCTCATCTCTGTCTGAAATGGTTTACCCTGAATCCTCCGACTGTGACCCCTGGTTCTGGACACACCCACCATTGGGAACATCTTGCCTGCATCTACCCTTTCTAACCCTGTTACAATTTTATAAGTCTCATTCCTCTGAACTCCAGCGAGAACAATACTAACCATTCCAAACGCCTGCTGCTCTGATGGTGCCGTACCGAGCGCCTGCTCTAGATGGAGCGTGAAGCCTCTGCAGAGGAACTTGAATCCAGAGTATTCTGCCTTGTGGGTAAGAGAGTAATGTCATGGAACAGAGCCTAACAACTTTCACACAGATTGTCAAAGTCTCACACTGCTGCTCCAAAGGTCAATACTGCTTACACTGATCTTTTTATACTCTGAAAGACTGACAAATACCTTGTCACTTGCCAGTATTTTATCCCCATCTCCCATTAATGCATTTCACTTGGTTGCACAAGGTGTAAGATGAGAAATGTCCTCTTCGAAATTTAGAATCTTCAATAGTTTGTGGACTTACACCAAATATTCCTTTGGGCTTGCCTTGCATTGGAAATTTCCCTGAATTTGCAGAAGAAAATATCCACTGGGAATTTATTTTTTATCTTCTTGTGGAAGCAGTGAGAGCTGACGGAAATAAATCAACTCAACAAATATCAGGTCAGAAATGAGGAGTCAGTGTGAATTCCCTCAACGCACAACCTTGCAGAACTGAAAAGATGGCTGTGCTGTAAAACAGCTTCTTCAGCTGCCAAAGCTCTGAAATTCCCAGCCCAAAAACTCTTTACCTAGCTCTTCAGCTGTCAGGCGCTCCCAAAAACCTATCTCTTTGATTGTGCACACACCACGCACCACGTGCCCCAACCGCCACCCTGGTCATTTCTTTCTGTTAAAGGTGCAACGCAAGTACAAGTTGCTTTTGTTGTGTTTGATGATAAACACAGAAAGTAATTGTTATAACCTGGGGACGATTGGTTACCCCATGTTCCCTGAGAAATATGAGCTCCCCCAATGAGGGGGGAAGCGGGGCAATCTTTAGCAGTGTAGCTGTATAAATAGAGCTGGCCAGTGTGGTCCCAGCTAGAGAGGGAACCAGTTGTGAACTACTGGCCCTCTCTACATATTGTTGCAAATAAAGATACTTTCTGTTTGACTCTACAAACACATGCTGGACTCTTTGTGGCCCTCACAATAGTAATCTTTTGGACAAAGAATTGTGTCCAGCTCTCCTAAAAGTGATGAGTCATAATAATATAATCTTTATTATTGTCACAAGTAGGCTTACATTAACACTGCAATGAAGTTCCTGTGAAAAGCCCCGAGTCGCCACATTCCGGCGCCTGTTCGGGTACGCTGAGGGAGAATTCAGAATGTCCAAATTACCTAACAGCTCGTCTTTCGGGACTTCTGGGAGGAAACCGGAGCACCCGGAGGAAACCATGGATGACCATCCTATCCAATACCTTCTCCAGCACTTAAGTCGTCCTCGCCTGTCCTGAGTACCTATCCAAATAATGGTGATAACCATTTAGCCAGGACCATAGGTGGCAATGTTACATGTTGTGCACCCTACTGCCATTCTGTATGTGCCTTGATTTGCCAGCTCCATGTTTTTTGTGCCTTTGGATAAGGTTTTCCCAGGGCTGATGCAGATGATAGGATGCAGCCCTGACATTTAGGAGGGGGAGTCAGCAACATTCCAGTGAGTGCATAGCCATTTGGAGGAGTCCCAAATGCTACAGGAAGCCGGGTCTTCAGTGTGTGCGGTGGACCCCTGCACATGGGGCGGTGGGGGGGGGGGGGGGGGGGGGGGGGTTGCGCCTCCCGCCTGCATCGATGCTGCTGGCTTCTCTGGCACCTGGCTGCCTGGGCTGCCACCAGCACCGCGAGGGCAGCATCTGCGGGACCGACATAACCAGCCATATTGCTATGTCTGTAAGGAATTGGAGGAAACAGACCAACAGTCAGTTAGGGCTTCTACCCCGGGATCCTCAAATCCCCCAAGCCTCTCCCACCCTTCTGTGTCCCGTCTTCCCTCAGAGTTCCATCCACTGAGCAGTTGTGCTGGAAAACCTTGCTCTGCACATTCACCCCCAGCCATGGCACGAGGGCCTAAACCCTAGACCTCTGCCGCAGACATTAGGGAGATCGTACTCAGGTACTCTCCCTGATCCACACACTTACCTTCTGTTCACGAGGATATCCCCAGTGCTGAGGCCCAGCTCATGACTGTTTGATTGTTGGCTGCTGCCATACGCATAAGTTCCTTTTGCTGCAGAATATCACGTAGCTTGACACACACCCCTGTCTACATCAATGGCTCCGAAGTGGAGATGGTCGATAGCTTTATGTTCCCGGGGGTCACCATCACAAACAGTCTGTCCTGGTCCACTCACATTGATGCAACAGTCAAGAAAGCCCAACAACGTCTCTACTTCCTACGGAAGCTAAAGAAATTTGGCATGTCTGCATCGACCCTCACAAACCTCTCCAGGTGTGCAATAGAGAGCATCCTATCCGACTGCATCACAGTCTGGTATGGCAACTGCTCGGTCCAACATCGCAAGAAACTACAGAGTGTGGTGAACTCAGCCCAACGCATCACACAAGCTTGCCACCCTCCCATTGATTCTGTCTACACCTCCCGCTGCCTCAGGAAGGCAGACAGCATTGTCAGAGACCCCTCACACCCAGGCTTTACCTTCTTCCAGACCCTTCCATCGAGCAGAAGATTCAGAAGTCTGAAGACCTGCACATCCAGACATAGGAACAGCTTCTTCCCCACAGCTACTAGACTCCTCAATGACTCTCCCTTGGACTGATCTGTTCCCTGTAAGAACACAATTCATGACGCCCTATTCTGCTCTTGTTTGGCCCTTGTTCCGCACTGTAACAAATCACTATTAGTTGATGCATCACTGTCAATGTACTCTGTCGATTATTCTTTTGTCTACTATCTATGTACTGTGTATGTTCCCTTGACCGCAGAAAAGTACATTTCACTGTACTTCGGTACATGTGACAATAAATATCTATCTATCTATCTATCCATTTATCTATCTATCTATCTATCTATCTATCTATCTATCTGTCTGTCTGTCTATCTATCTATTTGTACCAACATAAAGCTACAACTGTGCATATATACAAAGAAAGAATACAAAGATACAGCAGTTCATATATACATTAAACAATCAACAGTCCAACAGAATCACCAACAATCCACTGAAGCATTTCCCCACCACCATCATCAAATTGTACATTCGGATCAGCCTTTCTCTCTCTCCCCCTTCTGAAGCTCCAGCAGTAGACTCTCACAGTGGAATGTCGCTCGCAAACACCAGAAATTCACACCGACACAGCACACCAGAAGATAGAAAGCGCTCCCTCTCCCCTTCTCCAGCACCGGTAGCAGGTCATCTTTTATCCTTTCTTTCTGTACTTCAGGCCACAAAAACAAGGGTGCGGCAGTAAACAAAGACAGATCCTCCAGGCATTAAACAGTCAACAGTACAATCGGGCCACCAGCAATCTGCAAAATCATTTATTCAACACCTTCATCAAATTTCTCAGTCGAATCGGTCTGCCGTTGTCTCACCCTCAAGCAGCTCCCAGCAGTAGACTCTCAACAGTGGAAAGTCCCACCAAAAAGTCACACCAATGCAGAGCATGCAAGAAGAGAGAAAGAGCACCCCTTTCTCTTCTCCAGCACTGGAAGCAGGTCATCTTACATCCTCCCTTTCCTTAGCCCAGGCCACAGAAGCAAAAGGGTCGGCAGAAAACAAACAAATGGCCTCCAGGCATTAATAATTGAAAAGTCAACAGTAAAATAAATTCAGCAGCAATCTCCAAAAGCATTTCTTCAATGCCTCCATCATGCAAATCTTTCCGCCTTCCTCTCTCCCTCCTGCAATTTCCAACAGTAGACTCCTCAACAAGGCAAAAGTCACAAACAAATTCGCAGAACACACCAGAAGGGAGAACGAGCTCCCTTTCCCTTTCTCCAGCATTGGTAGCAGGTCATCTTACATCCTCCCTCTACTTACTCTGGGCCACAAAGGTAAAGAGGCAGCAGGAAACAAACATACAGCCTCCAGGTGCCTGCAACTGCATTCGGACCAATCCGCCTCTCTCTCCCCCCCCCGCAGCTCCTAGCAGTAGACTCACAACAGAGGAAGCTACACCGATGCAGCGCACGCCATAATGGAGAAAGAGTGCCCCTCCCCCTCTCTAGCACTGGCAGTAGATCATCTTGCATCCTCCATTTCCTTACTCGAGACCTGAGATGCAAAGAGGAAGAAGCAAACAAACACACCGCCTTCAGGAGTTTGCGGTTACCAGCAGACACAATCAGCATACACACCCTGCAGCACCACTTGAGAGCTGTGAAGTGCTCTCATAATTAACATGGCCAATTCCTCATTCGCAATAGCCTTCACCTGTGAAGCTAGAGGCTGCTCACCGTCAACCGGAGTTAAAGTGACTTTCAGCAGATAACCGAGAAGAGGATTCAGTCCTCAAGAGTTATCTGAACTTATGAGTTGTGTGAGGCTTGAAGCCTCACAGATGAAAAGTGCCCTTGAGCTGTATGCCGGAAAATGGAAATGGGTACTCACCTCCTCTGTTATCCTCAGCAGCCACTGCGCCAGCTTCACATTGGTAAAAAGGAGTATTAAACGAAGCCCGCATGATTTCTCGCTGGGGAGCCGATTAATTCCCGAGAGGCTGTTGCAGTCGGCTTAAGTCTCGCTAATGAGATGGAAATGAATGCAAATGAGGGTTAATAATGAAATGCTCGCTGTATTTGGGCAGTTAAATAATAAACTGATATGTGCTCGGCGTTAATCTCGATTTTACCTTCCCTGCTATTTAATCGGCATGCCCAGGTCCGCACTGGGCTTAATGGCGTGGTTAAATCACGCCCATCGTGTCGATATATACATTAGCAAGGGCGTCGGAAGTGCCTAAGATGATATGTCAGGAGCTGTGTTGCAAGATATTTAGCTGTTGCAAATCACTGTCGCCAGTGGCTGTTGAGGAGCTGTTGGCTAATATTTATTCACAATTAGTCTGCCAATGGGAGGCAGTGTTCTGAAGTGTAAAGAATCTTATCTGACATCTGAATGCAATGACTAAGTTTTGAAAAGAGAGCATACCCCTGATATATAAGGACATCCATGTGATTCATTCAGTTTCTGCTCTATAATTAAACATTGGTGACCAGCTGCTCATTACTCAGATATAAAGCCTGAAATGTAGAAATTAATGTCAGTGGTGTTTTTGCACCGAGTAGCAACTGAAATAAGTCATTCGACCCATCAACCCTTTTCTGCCACTCAGTCAAATTGTGACTGATATGTAACTCAACTATTTACCTCCCCGAGCTCCATATCTCTGGACCATCAAAAATCTGTCTGTCTTGAAAGCTCCAAATGAACCACAGCCATTTTGGGGAGAGAGTTCCAGGTTGCTCCTAATATCCGTGCTAACAGGTGCGAAATGGTTTCGCTTCTGTGCTTAGCTTTTTTAACTTTAAGATTATATCTTTTTCTTCTGGATTTACTCACTGGTAGAAATCTAGTTCCTCTATCCTATGGTAAACATCTGGATTAGATCGCCCCTCAGTTTTCCATACTGAAGAGAATACAACCAAATTCCTACATCCTATCCCCGAATGTAACCTAGTCAATCGGCTCTGCACCCCACCCGAGACTCAGATATCCTTCCTGAGGTGTGGTGCTCAAAATTGGACGCAGTGCTCCAAATGGAGACTGAACAAAGCACTGTACAATTCAGACCCCTTTTCCTCCCATTCTGTTCCATCCTCCTTTAAGTAAAGGGGGCGGGTTTGAGCCCGCACTAACCGTCAGTGAGAAACGCGGTGCGCGCTCCAAATCTGGAGTGAATCAAAAATCGCGATTCTCTCCAGTGTGACGGTGATTTGCACCATATCCCCCCCCCCCCCCCCCCCCCCCACCCCAAACCCCCTCCCTCCCCCACCCTCCCGTCCCTTGGAGGAATCATGCAAATCATGCCACAGGAATCTGCTGCACATGGCCAGAACCAGGACCCCAGCTGAGGAGGGGGAGGGTCAGCGCGTAGCTGTACCGGGAACACCACCACAAAGGGTGGAGCCCCATTGGAGACACTATCGGGAAAGAGTCTCCCGAAGTCGGACATCCTACCTACAGATGCTGGAGCCTCGGTGCCGGAGAAGAGTGTGCCTGGCGCGGAGGATTGTGGACTACTTTTGCCATGTCCTGCAAGAGCTGGAACCACATGGAAGCAGATATACCCGCTGTCCGTGGCCCCTAAGGTTACCGCCGCTCTGAACGTCAATGCGATCGGCTGGTTTCAGGGTGGCACTGATGATTTGTGTGGCATCTCCCAGTCAGCAACACATAGATACATGTTGTAGGAAACAGCTGCTCTTTATGTGAGGGACCCACATCTATATTAACTTGGAGCGGGACCAGGAGAGCCAGGGCCATGGGGTTTGCCCATTTGGCAGGCAGGCCCCAACGTCAGGATGCGATAGACTGCACCCACGTGGCCCTGCAGTCTCCATGGCATCACATGGTGCCATTTATCAACTGCAAGGGATCCCTCAATATACAGATTGTATGTGACCACACATTGAGAATCATGCAGGTGTGTGCCCATTTCCCGAGGAGTGTCCATAATAGTTACATCTTAAGGCATTTTCAGATCCCTGAGGGTTTTGATGGAGAGCAGCGGCTGGCGACATTGCTTCTCTGGGACAAGGAATATCCTCTCAGGAAGTGGCTGCGGATGCCATTGCGGAGGCCACAAACACCCACGGAGACTCGCTACAACGAGTTTCACGCTGCAATGCGCGTGCTGGTCAGACGATTGGACTGCTCAAGATGCAGTGCTGGTGCCTGGTCCAGTCAGGGGGAGCCCTCAAATACTGACCCACGGGAGGTTCCACATTACTGCGGTCTGCTGCACTCTCCACAACTTTCCGCTGAAGAGGTGAGACCAGCTGGACCAGGAGGATATGCACCAGCGCCACATCCCCTCGGATGAGGAGAAGCTCGAGAAGGGTGGCGAGGGGCAACCCATGGAGGCAGAGGAGGAAGAACCTTGGACAGTGGCCAGGGCCCACATGGGCCAAAGGTTAATGACAGCCCTATAACCTCTCGGTTTGGGGGCAACCAGGACGAGGGAATGAAGAGCTCTCCCACCGTTGGGAGTCTAATCTCAGCATTGCTGTGGGGCCAGTGATAGGATTCTGCGATGGTGCCCAATGCCCTGGGCTCAGCACTAATGTCATTGGCTACACTCTGCAGGAGAATGAGGATGACGTGCATTGAGGACAAAGCAATGCTCTTCTCATTCTCAACGGTATGTCTAATTCCTGCCTGACACAGAGAGGAACGCATCCTGCCAATGAACGGACTTCTCATGGGGTTTACAGATGAGGAATGAGCTTTCATCTTCTGCAGCCCCCTTCGAGGTCAGGGGTACTGGCGTTTTCCTTCAACTAACCTCCGGGGAGGGTCAACCTCGCTACACCCTGTCAGCCCCTTGCCTTCTAATCATTGGAGAAGAGTGGCGGCAATGGAATGGCCTGTAATGAGAGTGTTGATGGGGGTGGGGTTCAGCCAGCAGCAGGACATCTTTACTGAGTCATGAGTGTGGGAGGTGGGAGGGACATCGCACTGCGACTGTCACACTGCGTGGGGATGGAACGCCCAGTGTGCGCGGGGGTTTGCGGAGCACGGTGCCATGAAATGACAGAGTGGAGAATCTGCTGGTGATCAGAGTGATGTTTATTTACAAGTGCTAAATTATTGCGGTGACCTATCTTAGCTGGTGCCTATGCTCACCTATGTCCGATAGGTGCCTATAGTTCTGTGCTCTTCTCCACCCTCCCACTATACAGAGATTTCTCCCCAGGATCCACAGCTGTGGGTGAGGCAGTCAGCTGCCTTCCATGCCCTCTTTCTTGTGATGACATTGACGGATGTCCCTTGGGGAGCCTCGAGCTTGAGGGCCTATTTGCAGGTAGCACGGATGTTGCAGTGATACCCTCCATGGTGTGCGGGGCTGGAGGTGTGTCAGTTACAGGGAGGGGAGTGTAAGATGGGCTCGACACCCCCGGGGTCCCTAGATACAAGATTCCAGGCTGCACCCCTGCCGATCCTCTTCCCTTCACATGCACGGGAGCTACTGTTCTCCTTGGGATAGAGGGGGAACTGGAGTGAGATCCAGATGCTCCACCGTCCTCCAGCTCAGACACTCGTGGATTCCCACGAGTGTCTTCACCACAGTTGAAACCCTGCACCATGGAACCCATGCCCTCAGCCATTGCGGTCATGAGCTGAACCCTGGAGCGGGCATCCCTCACATTGGAGTGCACATCCAGCGCCAAGATCTTCACTGTGGATGCAAGCCTTGCAGTGTTGACCTCGTGGCAAGGCCGGCTGCTGTCATCCCTCCCTGATGCTTCTGAATCTGCTTTTGGTACGGGAATTGAACCCTGCTGCTGGCCTGCCTTGGGCTGGCTTTGAAAGCAGACCAAGGCAGGCCAGCAGCACGGTTCAATTCCCGTACCAGCCTCCCCCAACAGGCGCCGGAATGTGGCGACTAGGGGCTTTTCACAGTAACTTCATTTGAAACCCACTTGTGACAAGAAGCGATTTTCATTTAATTTCATTTAATTTCAGTTCCATCGGACCTGCAAAGACCAGGGAAACGTCATCGGCCAGGGATTCAGCAGGGCATTCCTCCACATGCCAGATCCTTCGGATGACCCTGCCTCCACCTGCTGTGGATCATCAGTGAGTGACCAAGGTGTGACATTTTCAATGGTGATGCCCGATAACTCACCCTGGAAGAACACTTGTAGCTAAAGGTATAAACAACTTAGTAACATTAACTGTGAGTCAAATAAATACAAAACAACAAATGAATAACTGTATGAACATGCACAAGCAACCTCTCGCCAGCTCCGCAGTCAATCTGAGGTCACCTGACTCTAACATTCACTTATCTCCTAATGAGGCCCCTAGTGGTCAGTCAGTGAATTACAAAACAACCATGCTATCTCTGCATCCTTACTCTTAAATTATGCCCTCTGATCCTATTCCCACAAGAGGAAATATCCTCTCAGCATCTCTGTCGTCAAACCTCCTGAGAATCTTATACGTCTCAATAAGGCTGCCTCTCATTCTCTCAGCTCCAGTGAGTACATGCCCAACCTACTCAACCCAAATACATGTCCATGGAACCTGATTGCATCATCCTTTGAGGCCGTGCATTCCAGGTCTGAGCAACCCTCTGCGTGAAAATCAATTCTCCCTATTTTCCTTCTAGTTCAGATCTCTGGATACTTGCCAAAGGAAACATTTTCTCTCATATTCTCTACTGGGAAACCCCCTCTTGGTTTTAAGTAACTTTGTTGGGGTTCCCCTTCTTAGCATTCATTTTATTGTCCGCTGTGGGATCGGAGACTGTTCAAAGTGCAAGAGCCATTGAGCCCACAATTTAAAAACAATTGTACTTGAAGCATTGGACATGTGATTGAAGAAGGTAATGAAGCAGAATATCTAATACGAGATTTCTTCCCTTCTGAAGAATCTGATACAGGCGACAACGTTGAAATGGAAAGGCAGGTCAGCTGTTTCATGTTCCCTTCGAAGGTGCCTCGTTGATGGATTACACTAGCACTGTGTTTATCCTATTCTCGATGTGCCTTTGATGTGCAGGGACCCTCACCAGAGTCTAAATGGTTCTGAAGTGCTTTGGTAAGTCGTGAAGACATGAAAGGTACTTTATGATCCATATTGACATGGAATCAGGCACAATGTTCCTTCCACAGCGTTTTTCAACAATAACACAATGTAACATCTTTAACCTGATATTATTTTGTTTCTTAGAGCCATGTAGCGAAATAACTTAAAAATCCATGGTCTGTGAAGCTCAATGGAGCTGAATTCCTTTCTTTTGCATGTGGATGAAGATGACTGAACCATACGCTTGCGCAGAGCCTAGTGGACGGGTACAGAAAGGCAGCTGGAATGTTAATCACTGGGCGGAATTTTATCAAAAGGTGGCAAAGTGTCAGTTGCGGTGAGAAAAATGGTTTGAGTCCCACCGACGGAATATTGAGCCTCTTAATCAAAAGCTTTTTTTGCTTCATGTCAATCACGCCGGCCTCCCACTGATTCGCTCGCCCCAGAGAAACGTAATCACTGCAGTCACTCCATTTAAACACCTCCCCTGCACTTGTTCCTGAGCCAACCAAGGGGATGGCAGCCTGGAGGCCTGCTCTAAGGTTCTCGGAGGGAGCCCTCACCACACTCCTGGATGGACCCGAATTCCAGAAGGTGTCCCTCCAGCAAGGTGACCGCCTCTGCCTGAGAGGCTGTGGCTTCTTTAGTTGGTCCCTGCTCCCTTCTGAAGAAGCAGTGCTGGGAGCAAAATGAATCATCTTCTTCGCATGTCCAGGGTATATCTGCCACCTGCAGTATCCCGCTGTAACCCCTCACTACCCTCGCACCGCCCAGGTGGCCTCTCACCTCGCGGGTTGCCCACCTGTCACAAGGCCCTCATTCCCCCCACCTCCAATTCCTAGGGTGAGCCGTGACTCAGCTCCTCACACCCCTTCCCTCCTCCCACTCCAGTACCATTCATGGTAAAGAGGGACAACATCTTCGAAGGCGCTTCAGCTGAAGCCATATGGGTAGAAGTTAAAATCCAAAAAGGAGCTATCACATTGCTGGGACTGCTCTATAGGCCCCCTAACAGTCCGAGAGAAATTAAAGAGCAGATATGTAGCCAAATTTCAGAGAAGTTTAAAAGTAATTGGGTAGTGATCGTGGGGGATTTCATCTTCCCCAATATTAACTGGGGTAGCCATAGTGTGAAAGGGTTAGAGGGAGCGGAATCTTTAAGATGCATCCTGGGAAGCTTTTTAAGCCAGTACATAGAAGGTCCTATAAGAGAGGATCACAGGGATCAGTATTGGGGCCTTTGCTGTTTGTGCTTCATAGAAATGATTTCGATATGAATGCAGGAGGGCTGATCAGTAAGTCCGTAGATGATACATAAATTAGTGGGGTGGTAAATAGTGAGGAGGATAGCCTTAGATTACAGGGGGATATAGACGGGCTGGTCAGATGGGTTGATCAGTGAGAAGTGATGGACTTGGCCAGGACAAACAAGGCAAGGGAATACATCATAAACGTCAGGTCCCTGGGAAGCACCAAGGGTCAGAGGGACCTTAGTGTGCATGTACACCGGCCCCTTACGGTAGCTGAGCAGGTGGATAACGTGGTTAAGAAGGCATATGATATATTTGCCTTCATTGGTCAAGGTGTACAGTTTAAGAGCAGGGTGGTTATGCTGGAATTATATGAAACATTGGTTAGGTCACAGCTAGAGTATTGTGTGCAGTTCTGGAATGCACATTATAGGAGGGATGTGATAGCACTGGAAAGGGTGCAGAGGAGATTTATCAGGACATTGCCTGGGCTGGAGAGTTTTAGTTACAAAGAGAGATTAGATAGACTGGGGTTGTTTTCCTTGGAATAGACTGAGGGGGCATGACTGAGATGTGCAAAATTATGAGGGGCATAGATAGAGTGGACAGGGAGAAACTTTTCCCCTTTGTGGAGCAATCAATGACCAGGGGGGGAAAGAATTAAGGTAAGAGGCAGGAGGTTTAGAGAGGATGCGAGGACAAACATTTTCACCCAGAGGATGCCGGGAGCCTGGAATTCGATGCCTGAAGTGTTGGTGGAAGCAGAGACCCTCATAACATTTAAGAAATAGTTAGATGTGCACTGGCGATGCCAGGGCAGACAAGGCTGTGGGGCAAATGCTGGGAAATGGGATTAGAATGCCCACATGAGGGCAGCACGGTGGCGCAGTATGTTACTCCTGCAGCCTCATGGCGCCGAGGTCCCAGGTTCGATCCCGGCTCTGGGTCACTGTCTGTGTGGAGTTTGCACATTCACCCCGTGTTTGCGTGGGTTTCGCCCCCACAACCCCAAAGATGTGCAGGGTAGGTGGATTGAACATGCAAAATTGCCCCTTAATTGGAAAATAATGAATTGGATACACTAAATGTTTTTTTTAATTCAAAAAAGAATACCCACGTGATTGTTTTTGACTGGTACAGATGCAATGGGCCTTTTCTGTCCTGTAGACCTCTATGACTCTAATAGGCCATTCAGCTCCTCAAGCCTCCTACACCATATTATTATATACCATAGCTGATATGATATCACATTCTGTTATGACACCTTAGGCCACCCCGCAGTCAATTCCAGCCCCACGTGCATCGGAGTCACAACACAATTGAATTAACCAATAATTCTTATAAAAATACCTGACACCTTTGGCCCTTGGCTGCCCAATAATGGATGCCCCATACCCCAGTCACCAGGTGTGTAAATGTAAACACAATTACCATTTATTTAGAACAAGAACTATCAAGAAATACGCAGCAAATGCAAATGTTTAACGACAAGCACATACTTACTGCCTACTTTCACTGTCCCACCGGCTTCCCACACACACACACACACAAGACATATAAACACAGAGGGGGTGGTAAAGGGTGAAAAATATTTAGGATGAAAGTCAAAAGTTAAGAGTCACTGTTTCCAATCGTTGTTCTTTAGCACACTTTCTTCACAGCAAGCTTGCTGATTAAAGTCTCTGGTTTAGTCAATAATGGTCCTTCTTTGCAGAATCATTCGTTCAGGGTCCCTGTTGTTGAGGAAATGAAGTACTCACAGGCAGCAGACACCGGGTGGGATTCTCCATTTCTGAGTGTTGATGCCGAGGCAGAATTCAGGGACTTTCACAACAGCAAAACTGTCGCCGAACGTGGATCAATACAGCAGCTGTGGAGGGGCGAGCACCAGCGCCTCGTGGAACATAATCGATTCCAATGAAAAGCAGTTCTGGATTTGCCAGGTCCATGATTGACACTCAGGAGGTTGACAAGCTGCAGCTGCACACACCCATTACAATCCTCACATGCACCATCCCAGCCAACAAGATGGCTCCGGTTATACTGGAGGGCGCCCTTCCAGCTGATGGGTTGGCTGGGGCTAGGGGGCACCTAGCTGGGTGGTAAGTGCCATGCTGGCCTTTACTGCAAGGGGAGTGGAGTGCAAGAATCAATATGTCCTTCTACAATTGGCAAGACCGCGTCTGGAGGACTGTATGCTGTTTTTGGTCCTTAAGGAAGTTCATACTTACATTGGAGGTGAGACGGCGAAGGTTCACTGAATTGGTCCCTGGGATCTGGTGCTTGGAGGGGAGGCTGAGTAAATTGTGCCCATATTCTCTGGAGGTTGGAAGAATGAGAGATCATCTCATTGGAACGTACAAAATTCTGAAGGGGTTTGCTCGGGTGAAGCTGAGAGATTGTTTCCGCTAGTCGAGGAGGTTAAAATTCGGGGACGCAAGTGACAGGATATAAGGCGCTGAGGTGAAGAGAAATTCCTTCACTCAAAGGGTTGTGGATCTTTCTAATTCTCTACCCCAGGCGGTTGTGGGTGCTCCATCGTTGAATACATTTAAGACTGGGATAGGCAGATGTTTGGTCTCTCCGGACATTAAAGGATACGGGGATCAGGCAGGAAACTGCAGTTGGAGCCCATGATTGTACCAAATGGTGGAGAAGGTCGACAGACCATGTGGCTTATTCCTGCTCCCATTTATTGTGTTCCTTTTGGAGTTGTTGGCATTTCTGTTGCTGGGGTTGTTTGTGTTGTTGTTGAAGTTGTATTTGGAGTTGAGGTTGGAATTGTTCTGGTGTCGTTGGCATTGCTGTTGCCGTTTGTCTTGGTGCAGCTGTTGTTGGAGTTGACAGAATCATGGAATCAAAACAGTGCAGAAGGAGGTCATTCAGCCCATCGAGTCTGCACCGACCCTTCAAATGAGCACTGACCCTTTACACTGCCCGTCCACCCCACCCTATCCCGTAACCCTGTAAACTAACCTGCGCATGTCTGTTCAATAAGGAACAATTTAACACAGCCAATCCACCTAAACTGCACAGTTTTGGACGGTGGGAGGAAACCGGAGCACCCGGAGGGAACCCCGTAGACACGGGAAGTACGTGCAGACTCCGCACAGACAGTGACCTGAGCCGGGAATCGAACCTGGGACCCTGGAGCTGTGAGGCAGCAATGCTAACAAGTGTACTACTACGCCGCCCATTGTTCATGGAGTTGATGTTGAAGTTGGTATTATTGTTGTTGCTGTTGGTGTTGTTGTTGTTGCTGGAATTGTTGTTGTTGGTATTTTTGTTGGTGTTGTTGTTGACTTTGTTGTTGGTGTTGTTGTTGGTGTTGTTTATGGAGTTGTATCTCTCCTGGAGCCTTCTCTTCACTTCACTGTTTCCTTTTAATGGATATTAACTCAAAATAATCAGGAAGAAAGATCAGGCAGATATTTTAAAGGAAAATAATTTAAATTTAAAGCACACATTTCTGAAATGATACCAAATTGTGGCATAAAGCATTGTTATAATATACATCAGGACATGATGGTGCGATCACATACACACACTGATGGACATGCAGTAGGACCAACCAGCGTACATAACACCGCAGCCAATCACCAGTGAGAGCACAAGCACTATAAAGACAGGGGACAGGAGAGTTCCCGCTCATTCTAGCAGCAGCCAGCTCAGAGCACAGAGCTCACAGCCTGCATCACAGACATTCACCATGTGCTGAGTGCCTCACCATAGCTATTGATAGGAAAGGGTCCACAGTTAAGCTGGTATTGCTTATACCCACGTTTATAGTATGTTAGCATAGTTGAACAGTTAATAAAACAGTGTTACACCACTTCCAGCATTGTTGGCTTGTTTGTGAACCAGAACACCCAACACGACAAGCATCATCATGGAGCATTGATTGGAACTTTTCGGCTCTTCTTTAAAAAACTTCTAATCAATAGAAGCCACTTAAAGAAAGATAAAGGGGAATAAATTGGAGAAATTGTAAACAATTGCCTGAGAGACCGAAATCCTGTAAAACTTCGACCACAGGGCTCTGTGATTCTTCGCGAGAGCTTGCACAAAATCTGGCATGATGACACTTTAATTTCTGGTCTCTGAGGGGCTGGTGATAGAACAGGAATACACCGAAACATTAAATTAACCGCATGTCATTAACATGAATTGAAAACAAACATTTGAAATTAAAAATATCAAAATCGTAATAAAATAAGTGAGCGGAGGGGGGCGGGGGATTTATTTACTCAGAGTGTGGAATAATTTGCGAAGGGAGTGGTTGAGACAGACTGAATTACATCCTTTAAGAGAAAATTGGATAGATATTTAAAGCAGAGAATCAGTCTGGACTATGGAGAGAACTGGGAACATGGAATTAGCTTTTATGTTTCTCCAGTAAGGAGCTAGCATCGGCAGAATGGGCAGAATGGCTTTCGATATTTTCTTTATTGTTTCGCAGGATGTGGGCATCGCAGTCAAGTACCTTGAAACTATGGCTGACCTTGAGCAGGAGTGCCATTGTGGAGGAGGTGCCCGCTGAGCAGGAAAGAGCAAAGGGGGAGGCGTGGAAACGTCCCAGACCTTCCAGAAGTAAAGTTAAAGTTAAAGAAACCTCCAAGTTGAAGAAAGAGCAGAAAAGGGGGCAGACCTGAATCAAATTAGGTTTGAAAGAAGCTGTGACGATCTGAGGAGGCAGCCGATGGTTGATGACTCCTTACTGTGAGCCAATGGAGCAGTGGTGTACTGCTTAACACAGCCAAAGACCTGTGCTTGGAAGGTGAGCATTGAGCGTGCGTGGAGGTGTAGAGTGAGAGCAGAAGGTGAGATTGAAGAACGTGTCTCAACGCCTTTCTGTTTCTGATGCCGCTTCATTGCCTGTTTAGTATCTGCGTTATTTTATTTTCTCTGACGCCTGGTGTAATCTTCTCAGTATGCACGGATGGTGAGGTCTTTGTAGTTGAAGTGATCAGAGCACATACGGCTTTATAAATGAACAAAATTGCTTATTAACTAACTAAAACATTGAATGGTTTCTTTGATGTCTGCTAAGATTACAGTTGGATATGACGACTAAATAAAAACAGCTATAATTAACTAGTATTGATCACTGTTGACTCAAGAGCTGCTCGATATACGACTGGACTCTATGCCTGCTGTCCAGGTTCTGTCTCACTATGTGGGTGCCTTGCAATAACGTTCTCCTGTCACCACGCCACCTGTGGTCGGATGCTAGAATATGTCCTGTCTTCCATTTGCGGCACACACAAATGTAAACTGGTTGAAATTGGAAACAGCAAATGTTCCAGGAGCTTCAAGAGCATACGGACATTCCCTGTCACTGGTATAAGAGAGCCTGGGAAACTGGGGAAATGTTTTCCGATTGCTTTCACAATCACTTTGTACTGGGGCACATGTGCATTGTCGGCGAGTTCAAGTTGAAGAAAGCTGTAAAATCATGTTGCTTCTGAATATTTGTTAAACACATCACCCCTGCAAACCCTTGAAGGTAGAACGCTTTTGCTGTTTTTTTCCCCAATTAAAGGGCAATTTGGTGTGGCCAATCCACCTACCCTGCACATCTTTTGAGTTGTGGGGGTGAGACCCACGCAAACATGGGGAGAATGTGCAAACTCCACACGGACTGTGACTCAGGGCCGAACCCGAGTCCTTGGTGCCATGAGGCAGCAGTACTAACCACTGGGCCACCGTGCTGCCTGGATGTTTTTGCTGTTTATCCACCCCGCCCAACATCAATTTAGCCGTTGGATTGAGAAAATTTTCAGGACATGAAATGTGAATGAAAGCAGCAGTGATGAAGAGAATGATAGCGTGAATTGGGTCGGGAACGTGCCCGTCGACAACATTAAGATGTGTGATGGGATGATAGATGCACTCAAGCAACGGACATTTATAACTGGGCAAGGAATGACGTCAGTCTATAGAATAAAAGAAAACCTTGTTGAAACAAACATGAATGTTGCTGAGGGAGGTGAAGCTAGATTAACTATTCAGGAATGTCTCACAGCACAGGGCATAAATACTCTGAGCACTCTCCTATAAACAGGATTGAAGATGGCGCCATGTGTAGCAAATTATTACATGTGCCCCATATTTATTACTCAGTGATACATATTACTTTTCTAGCCATTTGATTGACTGTAGACTATAGCTAGCCTTGGCTATTGCAATGTGAGTCGGCCAAGTCTGATGTGCTGTATCCGAAAAGCAAAAATGATCGGAAATCCGAAACATGATCGGCCCCGATGATTATGGATAATGGATACTTGACCTGTAAACTGTTGCATAATGAAATTTAAGCTACGCTAAAGACTACTAATTCAAAATACCACACGGTTGAAGATAAATTTCCCATTGCCTTTAACATTTTTCACTTCAAAAGGATGGTTTACTGATTTTTGGGGGCTCAGTGATTAATAAATAGGAATGTGTGGTACATGTGCCACATATACGTTTGCCCAGATCTCATGCATTTTTAAAAAAAATGTAAAGTACCCAATTCATTTTTCCAATTAAGGGGCAATTTAGCGTGGCCAATCCACCTAGCCTGCGCATCTTTGGGTTGTGGGGGCGAAACACACGCAGACACGGGGAGAATGTGCAAACTCCGCACGGACAGTGACCCAGAGCCAGGAGCGAACCTGGGACCTCAGCGCCGTGAGGCAGCAGTGCTAACCGCTACAACACCATCCACCAGATCTCATGCCTAACTGCATAGCAGTGTGATGAAATCCAAAATCTTCCCGCAGCGAGTGTGTACAAATCGTTCCAGCATTTAACAGACGTCACAGACGGAGCGTAGTAAACACCAGGAATTATGGATCACCTCCTGCTTGGTAGCCTCTTATCGCACCGAGCCTGTCGGAGCGCGGTGACCCCAGCCTGAGATCCGGAAGGACGTTTGCGTGGTGAATATGGTTTTAGGCAAGATTTTGTGGCGTCACCGTGGCATCTTTCTCAGAGGCAGGTGATGGCCCGCCTTTGGCCAGCAGTGGGATCTACTGGTCCCGCCCCTGTCAATGGGACTTTCCATTGAATCCACCCCAGAGTGGGGGGGGGGGGGGTTGCGTCATCAGTGGGCACAGAAGATCCCGCTGGTTTGATCAGTCAGGAGATCTTGCTCTCAGTGTCTACTCTGCAGGGCCAGATAGGGGACAGCAAGCTTCGTCACACAGGTTGATGCGTGTTGGAAAAGTACTCCCAGATGGGACAGACAAGGCTAAAGTGAAACTAGGGACTTGAGGTTTCACAGCTCACTACTTCAAAGTTACCCAGCTGTGAAAGACGATGAATAGAACAATGCTGACAGATGGGTGTTTGTAGAAGCTGTCAATCACGGCCTAGTAAAATCAGGATGTGGTGATGCTGGTGTTGGACTGGGGTGGGCACAGTAAGAAGTCTGACAATACCAGGTTAAAGTCCAACAGGTTTATTTTGAATCACTAGCTTTCGAAGAACTGTTCCTTCATCAAGTGAGTGAAGAGAGGGTTCCACAAACATATATATATAGACAAAGTCAATGATGCAAGATGATACTTCGAATGCGAGTCTTTGCGTGTAATTGAGTTTTTTCACGTCCAGACGGTGAGACTGGAGAGAGCGATAATCACCGGTTAAAGAGGTGTGAATTATCTCAAGCCAGGACAGTTGGTAGGATTTCGCAAGCCAGATGGTGAGGGGTGAATAGAATGAGACATGAATCCAAGGTCCCGCTTGAGGCCGTACTCATGTGTGCGAAACTTGGCTATCAGTTTCTGCTCGGCGATTCTGTGTTGTCGCGCGTCCTGAAGGCCGCCTTGGAGAACGCTTACCCGAAGATCAGAGGCTGAATGCCCTTGACTGCTGAAGTGTTCCCCGACTGGAAGGGAACATTCCTGCCTGGCGATTGTCACGCAATGTCCGTTCATCCATTGTCGCAGCGTCAATGTACCATGCCTCGGGACATCCTTTCCTGCAGCGTATGAGGTAGACAACGTTGGCCGAGTCGCACGAGTATGTACCGCGTACCTTGCGGATCGTGTTCTCAGCAAAATCAATTTCAAAGACAAATGACTGAATGGTTTGCAGATCAAAGATCTGAGGGGGTTAAACACAGCTGATTCCAGAGAGGGGTCTCACTCCTGGGAGCTTTCTGACATGGGACATTCATCTGGGGCATATATGGAGTGGTCTCTTTATTTAGGGGGTCATTTGGGTGGGTCTGTTTAATTAGGAGGTCCCTGTTGAGTGGGAGGACTGTGTAGAGGGGGGGGGGGGTTTGATGGGGGGGGTAGATCTTGCATTGTAGGGGGAGGAAGGCCCTCCGATGGACTTTGGGGACAACTCCCTTAAAGAGTTACCACTTTGGCCCACTGAGATGTCCATCGCGTCAAATACATACGTGCCAGGACCAGTAGTAATATTCGCACACGTGACTCCCTGCCCAGAGGACCGGAGAATTACAAGGGCCCAGAGAATATGGGGCTGGATGCTCCGAGCCTCCGCGCCTAAATTGCTATCGGCGCGGGGGCGGAGAATGGGCGTTTATGCTGAAATCTATACCGACGCCGCTCCCGCGATTCTCCGGGAACCGCGGGAGCGGCGTCACGTGGTAGGGGGCCATTGACAGAGGTTCTCCGAGGAAAACCGGCCGAGTTCCCGACGGCGTGGTTCTAACTACCTATCAGCCGTCGGGAACGTCGGGTGGCGGCTACGGACTGAGTCCTTGGCCGCCCTGGTGGGGGGGTGAGGGGTTTGATCATGGGTGCCTCATGGATGGCCAGGGGGCGATTGGGGGTCACGGACCAGCGGGCGCACGCGATCTTGGGGGGGCCTATATTTCTGGTGCCGCTCCGCGGTCCGTGTCTGCCATGTCCCACTGGGCGGCCGCCGTCTTGCGCATGCGCGGACTCCCAACCGGAAGTGCAGGGCCCCGTATCCGCAGCCAGAGATGGGAGGAGCACTCTGGGGCCCTGCCAGCCCCCTGCAGGTAGGAGAATCGCTCAGGACTTTCTGAAGGAAAGACCCGAGTGAAACGTCAGCGGGGAGCCGGAGTATCCGCCGATCCCGTTTACTCCCCGATGCTGGATTCCCCACCGGTATCGCGCATTCCGCTGCCAGCGGAGCGAGGCAGAGAATCCAGCCCAACTTTTCTCATAGTTCATTGACCTTCAGTGTTATCCCTGGCCAACTTATAGCTATACCTTTAAGAAAAAATACAATTGAACCAAAGCTAATCCTTTCAATGTGATGTGTTGCCAATGCCCTTGGAATATATTATGCGGCATTGTATCACAGAACTCCGGTGAATATCATTTAGATCTCGAATTCTGGAGGCAGAAGTGATATTTTTAATTGCAGAATGTGCAGAAAGAGAAGTTTGGATTGTCAAATTTGCACCGGACAGTGGATATGAACATAGCACCACAGTCCCCGAGGATCAAAGGCTGCTCTCCCCTTTTGAGAGCTGACTGGTGGTGATTTAACCTGAGGGTCAACACACCTCAGTCGAGGTGGGGCCTTCATAAATAACTTCGGCCGGTACGGGAATTGAACTCGCGCTGTTGGTGTCCCTGCGCATCACGAAACAGCCGTCCACCATTCCTTGGTTAAAAGCACATTACTGCGGATGCTGGAATCTGAAACCAAAGATAAAATGCTGGAAAATCTCAGCAGGTCTGGCAGCATCTGTAGGGAGCGAAAAAAGCTAACGTTTCGAGTCCAGATGACCTTTTGTCAAAGCTAAAAGATAGCGAAAGTGGGAAATATTTATACTGTGGAGTGAGAATGAAAGATGAGTCATAGCCACAGAAGCCAAGGGAAAGAGTGCTAATGGCAGACCTCAGAGAGAAGAAAAGATGTGAAAGGCCAAACAGCAGAGAAGCTAACATCAGAGGGTAAACTGTGACAGATGTAGGGGGAAGGGGGAAGCAAAGAGGAGAAAAGTAAAGGAAAGGGGATAAGATAGTGGGGGGGGGTGGTTATATATATAAAGAAAGACAAGAAAGAAAGAAATGGTAAAAGACAGTTAAAATGGAATGGAATTAAAACAAATGGGTCGGGGTAGGGTAGAGCTAATCATCTGAAGTTGTTGAATTCGATGTTGAGACCGGAAGGCTGTAGTGTGCCTAACCGGAAGATGAGGTGTTGTTCCTCCAGTTTGCGTTGAGCTTCACTGGAACATTGCAGCAGGCCAAGGACAGACATGTGGGCACGGGAGCAGGGTCTTGTGTTAAAATGGCAAGCAACGGGAAGGTCAGGGTCCTGGATGCGCACAGACCGGAGATGCTCAGCAAAGCGATCACCCAGTCTGCGTTTGGTCTCTCCGCTATAGAGGAGACCACATTGGGAGCAGCGAATTCAATCGCCCAAGTTGAAAGAGGTGCAAGTGAAACGCTGCTTAACCTGGAATGAGTGTTTTGGGCCTGGGATGTTAAGCATAGAAGAGGTAAAGGGGCAGGTGATACACCTTCTGCGATTGCATGGGAAAGTGCCATAGGTGATGGGAGAGGTGTTGGGTATGGTGGAGGAGTGGACTAGATTATCTCGCAGGGAACGGTCTCTGCAGAATGCTGACAGGGAGTGAAGGGAAGATGTGTTTGGTGGTGGCATCACGTTGGAGTTGGCGAAAATGGCGGAGGATTATGCTTTGCGTACAAGGCTGGTGGGGTAAAATGTGAGAACGGGGGGACTCTATCCTTGTTCTGGAGGGAGTGGAAGGGGTGAGGGTAGTGGCGCGGGAGATGGACCGCACACTGTTGATGAACTGCTGACTTAAAGGGGCAGGCCTGATTAATCAGCTGGACATTAAAAACCACATTCAGCTAGCACTTGCCCAATCAGGATGGAGGAAGTGTTTATCATGTGGCGATAAACGATTAAAAACTGTAAAATATTTCCATTAATCAATAATGCATGGTACTGGAGAAATATTTACGAGATAATGTTTTTATTTGGTGAAGAATCTTAAATTAATAAATAAGCAGTCAGACTGTGTTCTGATAATAATGTGTCCAGCTGTTAAATTATCGACTGTATGTTCCCTTTATATTAAACATCTTTGCCTGGCAATCGCATTTTGATGAATTATGTATTGTGTAGATACAGCTCTGATTAATAAAACAGCTGAAGACTGCTGAATGTGATGTGGCCTAAACAAGAAGGTCAACCCTATGAGACTGTCGACGCCTTTGGAGATTCTCACATAACGAGGATATCCAGCCTGTCGACATTGTAAAAGTTACATGCAAGGAGCAAGAAATTACGACGACTGCAAAATGAGCTCGAAATTGTGTGAGCTCCCCAATGAGTAAAAGGATGGCATTGCAGGTTGTGATTGACTAAAAACCTAAATGGCAGAAATTGGTTTAACCCTTACAGAATTGAGTTGTTGGGTTTTTCCACCACCCCACCTTTCTGTCCAAAGCTGGCAATCGGGTGTCGCCATCGTTTGCTCTTTATGATAGAACACCAAGGGCGCGATTCTCCACTCCCACGCTGGTTGGGAGAATCGCCTGGGCCGCCAAAATTTCCGGGGACGCCGGTCCGACGCCCTCCCGTGATTCTCCCAAGCGGTGGCAACGGCCCGGTCGAGTTTCGCGGGCCGCAGTCCGGAGAATCGCCGGAGACACCGAAAATGGCGATTCTCCGGCACCCCCGCTATTCTGAGGCCCGGATGGGCCGAGCGGCCAGGCCAAAACGGCGGGTTCCCCCCGGGGCCGTCCACACCTGGTCGCTGCAGTCGTGAGCGGTGCGTGAACGCTGGGGGGGGGGCGGCCTGTGGGGGGGGCGAGGGGGGATCCTGCACCGGGCTCTACCTGAAATGTGGGGTGGCCCACGACCGGTGCCCACCGATCGTCGGGCCGTCCTCTCTGAAGGAGGACCTCCTTCCTTCCGCGGCCCCGCAAGATCCGTCCCCCATCTTCTTGCAGGGCGGACTTAGAGAGGACGGCAACCACGCATGCGCGGATGACGCCCCTTATGCGGCGCCGGCCGCGTCATCTATGCGGCGCCGCTTTTACGCGGGCGACAAGGCCTGGCGCGGGTAGATGACGCGGCCCCGATCCTGGTTCGATTCCCGACTTGGGTCACTGTCTGTGTGGAGTCTGCATGTTCTTCCCGTGGCTGCGTGGGTTTCCTCCGGGTGCTCCAGTTTCCTCCCACAAGTCCCGAAAGATGTGCTGTTAGGTAATTTGGACATTCTGAATTCTCCCTCTGTGTACCCAAACAGGTGCCGGAATGTGACGACTGAGGGCTTTTCACAGTCATTCATTGCAGTGTTAATGTAAGCCTACTTGTGACATTAAAAGTTATTATTGTAGGTATTAGCTTGTTGTTATCCAGCTTAGCTTGCTGCATATTTCATTATTATTCTTGTTACAAATAAACAGTAATTGTGTTTCAACTTACAAACCTGGTGACTGTAAATTATTGGGCAGCCAAGGGTCAAAGACTTTGGGAATATTTATAAGAATTATTGGTTAATTCACTTATGTTGTGATTCCAGGATGTGTGGGGCTGGAATTGACCACACACTTGCCAAGGGTGGCGTAACAGAATAATTACCTCCCAATTTGCGGGTGGGTTGGGCATGCTGTCTTTCCAGCAATAGGAGTCCAGAAAAGATCTGGAGGCAGCATGCTGACGGCTTGCCTGAGAGTTTGGGGAACATTCCCAAAAGGCCTCCTGCTCTTGTTCCTCTCCTCCCCCCTCCCCACTTACCCCAGAAAAGCTTTGATCCGCGGGCCACAACTGTGGATGCAGGTCATGCAGCGGAGGCGGTTCCTCTCAATGGGGTGAATCTGGCAGGTGTGGCCACAAACATCTTTCAGGGATGCCTGAAGGTGACGATGCCGTGGAAATCCCCCATGAGGGCCGCTCCGACCTCGGCTGCTGGGATGCCATAAAGGCTTTCCTTTTTCTTTCTGTCTTCTTCGTACTGGGGCAAAGAGGGACAATTAGTGAGTCAGGAGCTGTGTTGTAAGATAGGGAAAACCTACCCAGCAGGAATTAGGCCTCAGAGAGGAGGTGAACATGATGGAGGCAGAGACAGTGGCAAAGCTATAATTCAGAACTTGAATAGGACTTGGGGCAGACTGTGAGGCAGCAGGAAGTGTAAATCAACTCAGCCTCAAGTACACATGTAGGTCTGGTTTGCTGCTTAACAGTTACTCCTGAATTTCAATAACCAGACTGGATAATCTCAATTTTTGGAGGTGTAGAAACTAGATGGATCTTGAATTAATACAGCGATAGAGGGAGTGGATGAAAGCGCTTTCATGAGGCTGTTTGCAACGGATAAGAGGATTTTGAGTGCTCCCATTGAACTTTGGTGCAATCATGGGGAATATAATTAGTTGGCAATCGAATGGTCAAAACTGAGAGTGGGTGACAGGGCCACGTTGTGCATCTTGTGCGCTCAAACCTGCATCCCCCCCCCCCCCCCCCAGCATGAAGATGGAAACCTCATCAATAATTAGAAATTGGAAACAGGATTAAGGTGTGACTTTGAAAAGACCTAAAGCTCATGTCTGCACTGCAGAATTATCCCCAGCTTTACAGACTGCGTCGATTGTACAGATTAAGATAAAAGGAATAGCGATTGCTAATGTGAATAACATTAACCAATTTGTAGCTTTTTGGACACCTGAGCAGCCAAATCCTTACTCAGGATTAGTAACCTGGAGCACATCTACAAAAGAAAGGAATTATTGAATTTAGAGCTCAGAAATTTAACAGGCTGCCTTCATGAGAAGATATTGGATAAATATATTTTCAGTATCAAAAATATGTCACTGAGAGCTTTGAATGTAGTCAGCTGTCTGTGTTGTTGCAGCAATGCAGTACCGCTTTTGACCAAAGTGATACAAGTAGCCACTGACATTCCAAACAGCGGCAGAAAAGGATTGATATTCATTTGTCATTGAGACGGACTCCCTTTAAGGAAACTGAACACAGTAGGCTTGTTGAAATTCAGGAGTAAATGCAAAGCAGTAAATCAGATCCAAGGCTGAAGCTGATTTACACAAGGACTCGGTGAGACTGCAGTGGACTTATTCAGTGCTGTCCAGGAAGTCCATCTGGGGAAGAGCAGAGTGTGAGTCTCAAGAGTGACGTGTTGGGTGTTCTGGATCACAGACAGGTCACCAACACTTGAAATAGTGCAACACTATTTTATTGAATCATTAACTGTTTAAACATACTTAGACTGTGGGTTAATACGATACTAGCTTTAACTAAAGACCTCTGTCTGCCTTGTCATAACCAGTCGATGCACTCAGCACATGGTGAAAGTCTGTGTTGCAGGCTATGAGCTCTGTCCTCCTAGCTAGCTGCAACTCGAATGAGCGGGAACTCTGATGCTCCCTGTCTTTATAGTGCGTGTGCTCTCACTGGTGATTGGCTGCGGTGTTGTGTATGTTAATTGGTCCCACTGTGTGTCCATCAGTGTGTGTCTGCACCATGATATACTGGTGTATATTATGACAAAGAGGTGATGGAACAAATCCATCACGACACCTGTAGAGGCATAACTGGAATGCTGCTTGCAATTCTGCCTGTGTGGTTTCCAGGAATTCCAGTTCAGGGGAGTCACACATAGCTTTTGTTTATTCTTTCATGGTGGTTCTGGTAAGACGCCAATTTTGCTTGAACTAAACATTTCAGAGGCCAGTTGAGAATCAACTGCAATGCTGTGGATCTGGAGTCATGTGTCGGCCAGACCAGGTAAGGACGGCAGACTTCCTTCCCTAAATAACACTCGTGGATTAGATGGGTGTTTACAACAAACTGTGATAGTTCCACGGTCGGCATTAGAACAAAGAACAAAGAAATGTACAGCACAGGAACAGGCCCTTCGGCCCTCCAAGCCCGTGCCGACCATGCTGCCCGACTAAACTATTACTGAGAGTCGCTTTCAATTCCAGGTTTACAAATTGAATTTATATTCCACCAGCTGCCTTGGTGGTATTTGAACCCGTGTCCCCCAGAGCCTGGGGCTCTGGAATCATCCAGTGATATCACCACTACCCAACATCTCCCCCTCAAGGCTCATGGGATATGGAATTCCATCCAGAGACAGGCACAAAGTATAAATGCTCAAAGATCAGAGCCTGCAAACCTATCAGGAATACTGAACCCAGGATTGGAGCAGACATGTTCTGACTTTCACTGGCAGTAGTGTCTAGCATTTTCTGGATGAGATTTTAAACCAAAGCCGCATTTCCTTTCTAGGAGAGATGGAAAGATACCTTGATGCTATTTTGTAGACGATGAGAGGTGCTGCCCCAGTTCCCTGACCGATATTTATTCCTCATCCAACACCAGAAAACAGGTGCTCTGGTCATTATGACATTGCTGTTTGTGGAATCTTTCTGGGCACAAATCGGCTACCACATTATCAACGTTATAAAAGTGTCTATAATATGAAATACTTTATTGCCTGTGCAGCGCTTTGGGATGTCCTGAGGCTGTAATATAAAGGAATATTTTATTTTCTTATTTGGCACTTACTCAAGATTTGCACCTAATCTACAGTTATTGTGGAGAATGTTTATGACACCATGCCCTAATATAGTGGTGGTTTCTGTACTTTCAAGTTCCAGTGAACACGACAGAACTGTTGCAATGGGTGTCTTACGTATTTGATGAAGGCTCTGAGACCTGGAACACATATAAGGAAAGATTCCAATTCTTTCACATAGCAAATCAGACACCGGAGGACCTGAAGATTGCAACATTTCTCAGCTCATTAATGTAAGTGTTCTTGCTGCTTATTCCCTCTTTCTTTTATTTCTCCGCTATCATTTTGGATCCTTGGGTGATTGAATTGGATTGGATTGGATTTGTTTGTCATGTGTACCGAGGTACAGTGAAAAGTATTGTTCTGCGTACAGCTCAGATAAATCATTCCAAACATGAAAAGAAAATACAGAGGGCAAACATAAAATACACAATGTAAATACATAGACACAGACATTGGGTGAAGCATACAGGAGTGCAGTACTACTCAGTAGAGAAGATGTGTACAGAGCTCAGATCCGTCCAGAAGAGAGTCATTTCGGAGTTTGGTAGCAGCGGGGAAGAAGCTGTTTTTGAATCTGTTAGTGAGTGTTCTCAGACTTTTGTATCTCCTGCCCAATGAAAGAAGTTGGAAGAGTGAATAAGCCGAGTGGGAGGGGTCATTGATTATGATGCCCACTTCCCCAAGGCAGCCGGAGGTGTAGGCAGAGCTAGTGGACAGGAGGCGGGTTTGTGTGATGGACTGGGCGGTACTCACGACCCCGTTTAATTAATTGATTGATAGACATGTACCATTATGTCAAGCAGCAAAGAGAATGAGGAATTCAGAAATTACAGGAGAGAACATTAGTTTGAACAGGAGTTGCAGACTTGTCGGCACCAGAGAGAGAGGTGGGCTGGGGCCAATGAATTGACCCAAAAGGGTGTATTCTGCCTGGTAGCAGGTGGTGATTAAATCCTGCCCCAGTGGAATGGTTTGCAAAGTCCCAAGGAGTTGCATTTTGGATCCTGGACACAGAAAGCCAAAGGCCTTCTTTTTTTTTCTCTCCAGAAATGCTGTGAGTGCTCCATTCCTGAAACTACAAAGACCTGAATGAATCTTCAGGACAAATCCTCAAACTGAAAGCACAGTTTGAAGAGGAGTAATGTGCTGGAACCAACCATTTGAAACAAAGACTCTTTTTTCCTTTCATTTATTTATTTTGTACCCCTATCTTCCTCTCTGTGTTTGACTGTCCTATATATATGTGTGTACAGGGTGAGGGGGTCAAGATAAAACAGGGCTTAAGGAATTAAATACCAGTTAACCAGTTGTATTTGCTGCATATTTCATTATAGTTCTTGTTATAAATGAACACTAATTACATTCAAACTTACAAACTTGGTGAATATAATTATTTGGCAGCCAAGGGTCAAAAACTTTGGGTATTTTTCTAAGAATTGTTGCTTAATTCAATTGTGTTGCAACTCCGGGTCAAGGAGGGCTGTAATTAACCAAACAGTAGCCCAGGGTGACATAACAGTAGGGTGTAAAATGTTTATGCTGTCAAAGAATTTAGTTCATCCAGAAAAACCAGGAGGTAAGTCCTGCATTTTATTCATGAAAAACATAGTGGGGCATTCCTCTCCTAGACCATTACTGATTACAGAATGGTTTTAGTTTCACCACCATAATCAGGGAGAAGGTGAAAGTATTTTACAATTCGTAACGACTTTACGAAGATTAGCCAAATATTGCAAATTTGATGCAACCAAACAGAAAGACTGGTTTGTGGATTTTGCAGTGAAACTATTCAGAGGAAGCTGCTTCATCCAAGTGATTTAAGGCTAAAAGCTGCTGTGGAATTTGCCACATCTATGGAGCTTGCAACAAGAGAAGCTTTGCAGATCGGGATGGAGCAAAGATCCATAAAATGGACAGCACACAAAACAAGGCTACAAGTGATTGGGCAACACCAATTGTTCCTGTATTAAAGTGTGATGGCTCAGTGAGAATTTATGTAGATTTTAAAACAACTATTCGCCCAGTGTTGTGTATAAATCATTACCCACTGCCAATAGTTGAAGACTTGTTTGCTGGACTTTCTGGAGGGCAGAAATTCAGTAAAATTGACCTTTCACAGCATATCTACAGATGAATGTAACTACCAAATCACAGCCACTACTCACCATCGTAACGCACAAAGGTCAGTTTTATGACAGAAGACTTCCTTTTAGAATAACATCTGTGCCTGCTCTTTTTCAAAGATCCATGGATCAAATTCTAAGTGGGTTGAATGGATTGCAATGTTGTTTAGATGACGTACTCATCACGGTTCGAGTGAACAGGAACACTTGGCGAATTTGGAAGCTACCCTGAAGTAGTTACATAGTCAAAATTTGAGTGTTAAAAAGGAAAGATGCAACTTTTTAAAGTGGTTAGCACGGTTGCTTCACAGCTCCAGGGTCCTAGGTTCGGTTCCCGGCTTGGGACACTGTCTGTGCGGACTCTGCATGTTCTTCCCATGTCTGCGTGGGTTTCCTCCGAGGTATGCCGGTTTCCTCCCACAAGTCCCAATAGATATGCTTGCTGGGTGAATTGGACTACCCGAACAGTCGCCGGAATGTGGCGACTAGGGGATTTTCACAGTGACTTTGTTGTAGTGCAAATATAAGCCTACTTGTGCTCCTACTTGTGACAATAATGATTATTATTATAATTACCTCGGTCAAGTCATTGACAAGGCTCATACAAGGAGCCAAAGAAAATGACGGAAATCGTAGAAGTACCAGGTCCACAAAATGTGACTCAGTGAAGGTTGTTTTTAGAATTGATCAATGGTAATGGTAAATTTATTCCAAATTGAGTGACACGATTAAATCCTTTGCAGACTTTGCTATGTACCAAACAGGCATGGCACTGGTCAGAAGAAGGTGAAAATCGATACAATTATTACGACACCCTGGGCTGGTGCATAGTCAATTCCAGCCCTCCTTGACCTGGAGTCGCAACACAATTGAATTAACCAATAATTCTCAGAAAAATACCCAAATTCTTTGGCACTTAGCTGCCTAATAATTACAGCCATCAGGTTTCTAAATGTAAACACAATTTTTTTTTTAATTAACAACAGGAACTGTAGTGAAATATGCTGCAAATACAACTGGTTAACTATTATCTGATTCCTAACTCCCCACTTTAGCTTGCCCTCACCCTCACAACACACAAGGCAGACAAACAGAGGGGAGGAAAGGGCTGTAAGAAAATAAGGAAAAAAAAAAAGAGTATTTTTTTCAGATTGTTATCTTTAAGCAGACCTTCCTTCAAAGTCACCTTTCAGATCCAGGTCTCTGTTTGTAACCTGTAATGGTTTCACTGTAGATTCATTCATTCATGTCCTCTGTGGGTTTTGAAATACATCAACGCACAGCTTTTCTAGGGAGAGGGAGTAGATCCTGGTCTTTAATGATTTTCCTCTAGATTCATTTATTCAGGGTCTCTGCAGTTGATAAATACAGCACTCACAGCCTTTCTGGAGAAAAAAAGGAGGTCCTGTCTTTGTGTGTCCAGGGCTCAAACGAAGTTTCTTGGGACTCGGAAAATCATTCCACATGGACAGGATCCAATCACCAACTGTTGCCGTGCAGAGTACGGCCTTTTGGGCCAATTCATTGGTTCCAGTCAATCAGACAAACCGAGTCCCATCACATCTACCCCCTGGTGCTGAAAGGTTTGAAGTTCATGTTTAAACTATCAGAGTCTAGCAGAATGCTTTCTCCTGTAACTTCTGAATTCCTCATTCTCTGTGCTGCTTGACTTAAAGATACGTATCCATTAATCGCCCATAGATCAAAATTGATAACGACAAAATAAAACACCAGCTTAAAGTCCAACAGGTTTGTTTCAAATCGCTAACGATTTGAAGCAAACCTGTTGGACTTTAACCTGGTGCTGGAAGACCTATTACTGTGCTCACCCCAGTCCAACGCCGGCATCTCCACATCATGATAAAATAAAATAAAGGTAAATAAGAGAATGAACAGCAAGGACCCTTACACAATGAAGTGAAAGATGCTTTACAGAAGCCAGAGATGTTCATTATAGTTGATTATATCCAAAGCTGGAGTTGCAACTATCTTCTGATGCCTCACCCTCTGAGGTTGGTGCAGTTGTATCGCACATTATGCCTTCAGAAGATAGAATTTGTTTCACATACTCTTAAAGAAAGCTTTGAGCATTATTTTCAGCGTAAGAAGGTTCCACTGCTATCTTTATGGGCGTCATTTTACTCCTTTGACGGATTAGCGACGCTTGACTAAACTCTAGGTGCAATATAAAGATGCACACAGTTATGAGGGCAATATTGCAAAGGCTGATGCTTTGTCATGATTGCCCTTTTAAGTCAAACATGAAGCGGACGAACACTTGGCCAACATTTTGTAATTCTTGCCAGTGGATCGTGTACCTGTCACTTCATCTCAAGTTCAAAGTTAGAAGAACATAAGAACATAAGAACATAAGAACTAGGAGCAGGAGTAGGCCATCTGGCCCCTCGAGCCTGCTCCGCCATTCAATGAGATCATGGCTGATCTTTTGTGGACTCTGCTCCACTTTCCGGCTTGAACACAAAAAACTATCTATCTTTATCTTAAAAACATTAAATGAAGGAGCCTCAACTGCTTCACTGGGCAAGGAATTCCATAGATTCACAACCCTTTGGGTGAAGAAATTCCTCCTAAACTCAGTCCTAAAACTACTTCCCCTTATTTTGAGGCTATGCCCCCTCGTTCTGCTTTCAGCTGCCCGCATCTATCCTATCTATTCCCTTCATAATTTTATATGTTTCTATAAGATCCCTCTCATCCTTCTAAATTCCAATGAGTACAGTCCCAGTCTACGCAACCTCTCCTTGTAATCCAACCCCTTCAGCTCTGGGATTAACCTAGTGAATCTCCTCAGCACACCCTCCAGCGCCAGTACGTCCTTTCTCAGGTAAGGAGACTAAAACTGAACACAATGCGTCAGATGTGGCCTCACTAACACCTTATACAAATGCAGCATCACCTCCCTAGTCTTAAACACCACCCCTCTAGCAATGAAGGACAAAATTCCATTCGCCTTCTTAAACACCTGTTGCACCTGTAAACCAACTTTTTGCGACACATGCACTAGCACACCCAGGTCTCTCTGAACAGCAGCATGTTTTAATATTTTATCATTTAAATAATAATCCCTTTTGCTGTAATTCCTACCAAAATGGATAACCTCACATTTGTCAACATTGTATTCCATCTGCCAGGCCCTAGCCCATTCACTTAACTGATCCAAATCCCTCTGCAGACTTCCGATATCCTCTGCACTTTTTGCTTTATCACTCATCTTAGTATCGTCTGCAAACTTGGACACATTGCCCTTGGTCCCCAACTCCAAATCATCTTGGTCCTCAACTCCAAATCATCTATGTAAATTGTTCACAATTGTGGGCCCAACACTGATCCCAGAGGGACACCACTAGCTACTGATTGCCAACCAGAGAAACACCCATTAATCCCCAATCTTTGCTTTCTATTAATTAACCAATCCTCTATCCATGCTAAGTGCCATGCATCTTTATCTTATGCAGCAACCTTTTGTGTAGCACCTTGACAAAGGCTTTCTGGAAATCCAGACATACCACATCCATTGGCTCCCCGTTATCTACCGCACTGTTAATGTCCTCAAAAAATTCCACTAAATTAGTTAGGCACGACCTGCCTTTTATGAACCCATGCTGCGTCTGCCCAATGGGACAATTTCCATCCAGATGCCTCGCTATTTCTTCCTTGATGATAGATTCCAGCATCTTCCCTACTACCAAAGTTAAGCTCACTAGCCTATAATTACCCGCCTCCTGCCTACCTCCTTTTTTAAACAGTGGTGTCACGTTTGCTAATTTCCAATCCGCCGGGACCACCCCAGAGTTTAGTGAATTTTGATAAATTATCACTAGTGCATTTGCAATTTCCCTAGCCATCTCTTTTAGTGCCATGGGATGCATTCCATCAGGGCCAGGAGACTTGTCTATCTTTCACCCCATTAGCTTCCCCATCACTACCTCTTTAGTGATAACAATCATCTCAAGGTCCTCACCTGTCATAGCCTCACTTCCATCAGTCAGTGGCATGTTATTTGTGTCTTCCACTGTGAAGACCGACCCAAAAAACCTGTTCAGTTCCTCAGCCATTTCCTCATCTTCCATTATTAAATCTCCCTTCTCATCCTCTAAAGGACCAATATTTACCTTAGCCACTCTTTTTTGTTTTATATATTTGTAGAAACTTTTACTATCTGTTTTTATATTCTGAACAAGTTTACTCTCATAATCTATCTTACTCTTCTTTAGAGCTTTTTTAGTAGCTTTCTGTTGCCCCCTAAAGATTTCCCAGTCCTCTAGTCTCCCACTAATCTTTGCTACTTTGTATGCTTTTTCCTTCAATTTGATACTCTCCCTTATTTCCTTCGATATCCATGGTCGATTTTCCCTCTTTCTACCGTCCTTCCTTTTTGTCTGTATAAACCTTTGCTGAGCACTGTGAAAAATCGCTTGGAAAGTTCTCCACTGTTCCTCAAATGTTTCACCATAAAGTCTTTGCTCCTAGTCTACCTTAGCTAGCTCCTCTCTCATCCCATTGTAATCTCCTTTGTTTAAGCACAAAACACCAGTGTTTGATTTTACCTTCTCACCCTCCATCTGTATTTTAAATTCCACCATATTGTGATCGCTCCTTCCGAGAGGATCCCTAATTATGAGATCATTAATCAATCCTATCTCATTACACAGGATCAGATCTAGGACCGCTTGTTCCCTTGTAGGATCCATTACATACTGTTCGAGGAAACTATCGTGGTTACATTCTATAAATTCCTCCTCAAGGCTGCCTTGACTGACCTGGTTAAACCAATCGACATGTAAATTAAAATCCCCCATGATAACTGCTGTACCATTTCTACATCCATCAGTTATTTCTTTGCTAATTGCCTGCCCCACCATAATGTTACTATTTGGTGGCCTATAGACTACTCCTATCAGTGCCTTTTTCGCCTTACTATTCCTGATTTCCACGCAAATGGATTCAACCTTATCCTCCATAGCAACAATGTCATCCCTTACTATTGCCTGGATGTCATCCTTAAATAACAAGGCTACACCACCTCCCTTACCATCATCTCTGTCCTTCCAAATAGTCTGATACCCTCGGATATTTAACTCCCAGTCTTGACCATCCTTTAACCATGTTTCAGTAATGGCCACTATATCATAGTCATTCACGATGATTTGCGCCATCAACTCATCTACCTTATTCCAAATACTACGAGCATTCAGGTAAAGTACATTTATGTTGGCTTTTATACCTGTTTTGAATCTTAACACATCGATCAGTAACCTCTCCAAAGTTATATTTCCTCTTAACCTTTCTCCTAATTTTCCTTGTCGTTGAACCCTCATATCTTCATGTAACAACCTGCCGTGTCGCATACCATTTATGTTTTTACTTCCCGTTTTATTCCTTTTAGTATTATTGGGTCTATTCACTGAGCTCCCCTCAATCACTGTACCTTGTACTGTCGCCCTTTTTGATTTTTGACTCTGGCTTCTCTGCCTTACACTTTCCCCCTAACTGCCTTTTGTTTCTGTCCCTGTTTTACTACCTTCCAACTTCCTGCATTGGTTCCCATCCCCCTGCCACATTAGTTTAAACCCTCCCCAACAGCTGTAGTGAACACACTCCCTAGGACATCAGTTCCAGTCCTGCCCAGGTGCAGACCCTCCGGTTTGTACTGGTCCCACCTCCCCCAGAACCAGTTCCAATGCCCCAGGAATTTGAATCCCTCCCTCTTGCACCATCTCGCGAGCCACGCATTCATCCCATCGATCCTGACATTCCTACTCTGACTAGCTTGTGGGACTGGTAGCAACCCTGAGATTACTACCTTTGAGGTCCTACTTTTTAGTTTAACTCCTAACTCCCTGAATTCAGCTTGTAGGACCTCGTCCCGTTTTTTAACCTATATTGTTGGTGCCGATGTGCACCATAACAGCTGGCTGTCCGCCCTCTCTGCCCCCCCCCCCCAGAATGTCCTGCAGCCACTCCGAGACATCCTTGACCCTTGCACAAGGGAGGCAACATACCATCCTGGAGTCTCGATTGTGTCCACAGAACCGCCTGTCTATCCCCCTTACGATTGAGTCCCCTATCACTATAGCCCTGCCATTCCTCTTCCTGCCCTGCTGCGCAGAGCCAGCCACGGTGCCATGAACCTGGCTGCTGTTGCCTTCCCCTGGCGAGCCATCTCCCTCAACAGTATCCAAAGCGGTATATCTGTTTTGCAGGGAGATGGCCGCAGGGTGCACCTGCACTGCCTTCGTACTCTTGCTCTGTCTTTTGGTCACCCATTTTCTATCTCCCTCAGTAACGTGCACCTGCGGTGTGACCAACTCGCTAGACGTGCGATCCACGACGTCCTCAGCATCGCTGATGCTCCAAAGTGAGTCCATCCGCAGCTCCAGAGCCATCAAGCGGTCTATCAGGAGCTGCAACTGGACACACTTCTTGCACGTGAAGGAGCCAGGGCCAGTGGATGTGTCCCTGAGCTCCCACATCGCACACAAGGAGCATGACACGGGTATGTGACCTCCTGCCATGTCTTAAACCTTCGGTTAACTTATACAACTACAATTCCCCCAAAAAAGAAGAAAAAATAAATAAATATACCAATGAACAGAAAAATAAAAAAATAAAAACTACTTACCAGGGATAAAAAGCATATCCTCCCCCCCCCAAGCTTCAAATTCCCAAACTCACTCTTTGCTGTCTCACTCTGGCTGTGTCTTCTCTGGCTCACTGGGAGAACTCACTAGGAGTGAGTTACAAGTTGCACTTGGCCTGTGTTGACTCCCCCCCCCCCCCAACCTTTTTTTAGATCAAAGTAGATGAAGGTTATACAAGAACCTATCCAGTGATGGGGAAGGTGATGTACTTGGTCCAAAAAGTAAGGTTGTCCGGCAGTACTAGGAAAATTCCAGACCTCATGCCCTACACCATACAAAGACTGGAGTTCTATTGCGGAGATTCCAAGTGCCTATTCCTCCGTGCTTTGGAGTAAACTCCTTGACCAAGTACATGAGGGACATCATGGTGTGGGGAGGGTGAAGGAATTTGCATGCAGTAATTTTTGGTAGCTGGAGGACAGCACGGTGGTGCAGTGGTTAGCACTGCTGCACCATGGCACCGCGGACCTGGGTTCAATCCCGGCCCCGGGTCATTTCCGTGTGGAGTTGGCACATTCTCCCCATGTCTGCGTGGGTCTCACCCCACCACAAAGATTTGCAGGGTAGGTGGATTGGCCACGCTAAATTGCCCCTTAATTGAATAAAGAATTAATTGGGCACTGTAAATTTATTTTTAAATGAATAATTTTTGGTAGCCAGCGTTAGATATGCAGATTGAAGAGAAAGTTGGGCAATGTCAATTCTGTGCAAAACTGAGGAACACTCCACCATTACAACCAGTACATTGAGGGCATTTAAAAGTTTATTGGATAAACATATGGATGATAATGGCATAGTGTACGTTAGATGGCTTTTGTTTTGGTGCAACATTGTGGGCCGAAGGGCCTGTACTGCGCTGTATTGTTCTATGTTCTATGTTCTATGTGTGGGAATGGCCAACACAGCCATGATAGAGAATGCACATGGACTGTGCTGGTCCACTGGAGGGTCACATTTCTTGGTGATGGTAGACGCCTGCTCAAAATGGGAAGATATCACGAAAATGAAGTCAATGATGACTGACCAGATCATTGAGAAAGTTGACAAAGTATTCACAAGGTTAGGAGCACCGGAGCAGATTGTCAGTAATAATGGTACACAGTTTACTTTGAAGGAGGTTGAGGACTATTTCAAAGGGAATGGTATTACACCATACCAAGTCAGCTCCATATCATCCACCAAAGAATGGATTGGCTAAACATTTTGTGCAACCATTAAAGCAATCTATCAAAGCGGCAAAGGACCAGCCGTCATTGACAGGAGGGTAAACAAGTTCTTAATGTCTTACACTGTATGTGCTACCATGCAAGGTTCACCGGCAATGCTGTTGTTAAGAGAAAACTATGAACACAGTTTAATTTGTTAACTCCACCTGATACTTCAGAAATTGTCACAGAATAATTGAATCACAGAATTTACAGTGCAGCAGGAGGCACCCCACAGAGCAGAAAGAGCACCCTACATAAGCCCACACCTTCACTCTATCCCCGTAACCCCACCTAACCCCATTGTCAGATGATCGCAGCAAACACAAATTGCTGGGAGGTAGTAAAACTCTAACAAGTGAGCATTCGACCAGGGAGAGAAAGTGTTAGCGAAGAACTACACCAGAACCTTAAAATGTACCTACTGTGATCCTAGCAACAAGTCCAACACAGACATAGAATTTACTGTGCAGAAGGAGGCCATTTGGTCCATCGAGTCCACACCGGAAAGACAAACCTACCTAAACCCAGACCTCCAAACTATCCCCACAACCCAGTAACCCCACTTAACCTTTTTGAACACTATGGGCAATTTAGCATGGCCAATCCACCTAACCTGCACGTCTTTGGACTGTGGGAGGAAACCTGAGCACCTGGAGGAAACCCACGCAAACACAATGGGAGACACAGACAGTGACCCAAGCCGGGAATCGAACCTGGGACCCTGGAACTGTGAAGCAACTGTGCTAACCACTGTGCTTCCGTGCTGCCCCATCGTGCATCATACAGACTGATGATGAAAGACTTTGACGGCATCATGCTGATCAGCTACTCAATTCACAAAGTTAGCTCACAAAAACCTCTCAAGGGGTTCTACCCTTGGAAAATCTGGAGAACAATACTTTGGAACTGAGAGCAGAGGCAGTGGAAAGTTCAGATTCTGTTTCTGAGGACTTTGAAATGTCTATCGTGACAGATACTGGATTAACTACTCAAGGTGCAGCATCTACAGAAAGGAATGAGTACAATTCCGAGGTCTGAAGTAACCGGGTTCCAAAATGCCAAATTCTACCAAAAATGTACAGACACTCACCACAGAGACTATCTCATTGAATTGTATACAGGCACAGAAATAATGACTATGTGGGTTTGCTGTATAAATGTTAATTGGTGTTGTTTCACTAATGAAGAAAAGGAGGAGGTGTGATATGTATCTGGGAATAGCTTTTTTTCTGGTTCTGCATCACATGATGTGACAGCAGAGGGTTTGCATGGGCTTTGGGGAGATCATCATCTTTGATTGTATGAGCAATGCCCTTAATAAACCTGTCATCGTGTTTTACAAAAATCCAGAGGTCGGCACCTCCATACCTTTTCTCTTTGTGGCAACAAAGAAAATAACACACTGTGTACCCTCCAGATTCCTTTAGCTTTTCCTTGTGATCTTTTGTGTAAGTGAAATTAAACAGTGATTTCCCAGAATCTTGTTAGAACATCCAGCAGATACTTGAATCACAGCAATATGAGCAGAATGTTACATTCCAAGGGCTGAAAAGGGCATTAATTCAATGGTCAAGTGGCTCATTCACCTCTGCAGAAGCGTGAAAAAAATAAAATAATATAATTACAATTAAAGTCTGGATTATATGACTGTTGATAGATCATTGCAGGTTGATAGATTGGCGACAACAAGGTGACATGCGTTGAACAACATAAGAGTAGATGTTGGACAGAGGTCTGATCTCTGAAATGTGGCGTCTAGTATGATGGGAGCAGACCCGCTGCCTTCAACAGGGAGCTGTACCAGTTCCTGACTAGGGCAGAGATACCATCGTATAGTATAGAACATACAGTGCAGAAGGAGGCCATTCAGCCCATCGAGTCTGCGCCAACCCACTTAAGCCCTCACTTCCACCCTATCCCCGTAACCCAATAACCCCTTCTAACCTTTTTGGTCACTGAGGGCAATTTATCATGGCCAATCCACCTAACCTGCACGTCTTTGGACTGTGGGAGGAAACCGGAGCAGCCGGAGGAAACCCACGCACACACGGGGAGGATGTGCAGACTCCGCACAGAAAGTGACCCAGCGGGGAACCTGGGACCCTGGCGCTGTGAAGCCACAGTGCTATCCACTTGTGCTACCGTGTTGCCCCAATGACACTCAGTCAGTGAGACCTCCTAGATTGGTTTTGATCACCTGAGGAGGTCAAAAAAGGGATTTCCCAGAGGATATTCCCCCTATTGAAGCTAGGTTTTTCTCTCTTTTCAGCCTAACCCAAGAGATTACAAGGTTTCAGGGATCAGGGTGGGGGTAGAAATGGGGAGGATGGAGCTGAGGGACTATGCTCCAGCCATCATGAGTGTGGAAAAGGTTTGTTCAATCAGTTGATCATTTACTGCACGTCGATTTATTACATTTGTGCATGACTCACGTCTGGAGGGCAGAGTGGTAATGTCATTGGACAAATAGCCCAGAGGCCCAGAGGAGACACGGGTTCAAATTCTTACCACGGCAACAGCTGGACTATGAATTCAATTAATAACAAATCTGGAATTGAAAGCTAGCCTCACTAATGGTGACCCTGAAATTATGGGGTGGGATTGTCTGGCTTCCCAGCCGCGTGTTTCTTGGCGGCAAGGGGCAACTTGCCATTCACTGACGGCCGGATTCTCGGTTCCCGGCGCTGTCAGTGGGAAGTCTAATCGAAGCCACCCAACGCAGCCGGGAAAACCGCGGGAGGGAGTGCACTGCCAACGGCACCAGAGAATCCCGCCGCCAGCGAACGGCCGGAGAATTCTGGCCTATAACTGATTGCCGTAAAAACCCACCCCTTTCACTAATGCCCTTTAGTGAAGGAAACATGCCATCATAGAACGGAGAACAATACAGCACAGGAACAGGCCCTTCGGCCCTCCAAGCCTGGGTTGATCACGTGTCCTATCTATACCAAACCAATATCCTTCTATAATCCATCTGTCCAGATAAGTCTTAAAGGTCGCTGATGTATCTGCCTCAACCACCTCACTGGGCCGTGCATTCCACGCCACCACCACCCTTTGTGTAAAAAACTTTCCCTGCGCACCTCCACTGAACCTTTCCCCCCTCACCTTGAACTTGTGCCACCTTGTAATTGTCATTTCCGCCCTGGGAAAAAAGCCTCCAACTGTTCACCCTATCTATACCCCTAATAATTTTATAAACTTCTATCAGGTCGCCCCTCAGCCTCCGTCTATCTCGGGAGAACAATCCCAGTTTATTCAGTCTCTCCTCATAGCTAATACCCTCCAAACCAGGCAAAATCCTATACTCTCTCCAAAGCCTCCACATCCTTCTGGTAGTGCGGTGACCAGAATTGGACACAGTATTCCAAATGTGGCCTAACCAACGTTCTATATTATTGTAACATAATTTTCGAGCTTTTATACTCGATACTCTGTCCTATGAAGGCAAGCATGCCACATGCTTTCTTTACCATCATTTTCACTCGTGCTGCCACTTTTAAGGATCTGTGAGCCTGCACGCACAAATTTCTCTGTGTGTCTATGTTCCTGATGGTTCTGCCATTTATTTTATAGCTCCTACGTGAATTGGATCTACCAAAATGCATCACCTCGCATTTGTCCGGGTTAAATTCCATCTGCCATTTCTCTGCCAATTTTGCAGCCTATCTCTGTCCTGTTGTATTCTCTTGACAATCTTCATCACTATCCGCAACTCCTACAATCTTAGTATCATCTGCAAACTTGCTAATCAGACCCGCTACGTTTTCCTCCAAGTCATTTATATATATCCTTATGTCTTCTACCCTCCATGTGACTCCCTGCCCTCTATGTCTTTCCAATTGTCTGTATATTGTTTACCAGTGTCTGGCTTCTGACACACCCTCATTTTGTTCCTTCTTAAATGCTGTTTATATGCTATAAGAATCATAGCGCAGGACAGAGAAAGCTGTTCTACTTCAAGTTCTAATCCTGCTCTTTGAACCAATTGGAATTCCCTGCTCTTTCCCTTGCATTTTTATTTATCCAATTCCCTTTTGAGAGTAATTATTGAATCTGCTTCCTCCATCCCTTCAAGCAGTGCATTCCAGATCAAAACACTTCTTGTATTATTCACAAATTCTCACCTGGTCCTGATCCTCCAGTCAATCCTTCCCCCAGGCAGGTTGAGTTTCAAACATCCATCCCACTCAACATGCCTATGCATTTTTTTGATCTACACTCAAAACATTGGCTGATTTGTGTTCACTCAAGAGATATTGGCTGACCAGCTGAATGTATTTTGCATTCTCCTTTCTTGCTTCAAATAGGAAAGAACTTTCATTCATACACGAGGCGACACGGTGGTGCAGTGTTTAGCACTGCTGACTCGCAGAGCCAGAGACCCGGGTTCAATTCTGGCCTCGGGTGACTGTCTGTGTGGAGTCTGCACGTTCTCCCCGTGCCTGCGTGGGTTTCCTCCGAGTGCTGCGGTGTCCTCCCACGGCCCAAAGATGTGCAGATTAGGTGGTTGGATACAATGTTAGATCTCCGCTTAGATGAGAGGTGCCTCCCCAGATAGCGGAAATGTTTCACATTTAGTCGGGTTTCTCCATTGATCTCAATGGCGAGTGAGACCAGATTTTGCCCTGGGGCAGTTGGTAAAGTACTTAAGTCTATTTGAAGTTTAAGCGGAGACTGATTCTTCGGTATGTTTCTGCAAAGGTGACAAACTGTTGGAGATTGTCTTCTGAGAGAGTGGAGATGGCGATGTCACCTGCACGCTGAAGCTCCAGAAGCAGATGTCAGTGCTGTTTTCTTCTTAGTTTTCAACCGGTTGAGGTTGAAAGATTTTCTGTCCATCCTGTAGACGATGCCCACTCCACTGGGAAGCTTGACAAGGATTGGATTGGATTGGATTGGATTTGTTTATTGTCACGTGTACCGAGATACAGTGAAAAGTATTTTTCTGCGAGCAGCTCAACAGATCATTAAGTACATGAGAAGAAAAGGGAATAAAAGAAAATACATAATAGGGCAACACAAGGTATACAATGTAACTACATAAGCACTGGCATCGGATGAAGCATACAGGGTGTAGTGTTAATGAAATCAGTCCATAAGAGAGTCATTTAGGAGTCTGGTGACAGTGGGGAAGAAGCTGTTTTTGAGTCTGTTCGTGCGTGTTCTCAGACTTCTGTATCTCCTGCCCGATGGAAGAAGTTGGAAGCGTGAGTAAGCCGGGTGGGAGGGATCTTTGATTATGCTGCCCGCTTTCCCCAGGCAGCGGGAGGTGCAGATGGAGTCAATGGATGGGAGGCAGGTTCGTGTGATGGACTGGGCGGTGTTCACGACTCTCTGAAGTTTCTTGCGGTCCTGAGCCGAGCAGTTGCCATACCAGGCTGTGATGCAACCTGATAGGATGCTTTCTATGGTGAAGGATGGTGGCGATGCAGATGGAGAAAAGAGTGGTGGGGTTGATGATACATCCCTGCTTGACTCCAGTCTTGACCACAAGGGTTTGTGTCTTATTTCTGCTGGTGAGGACTGTCACTGACATCTCGTCTTGGAGGAATCGGAGGATGTTGATGAATTTCTCTGGGCAGCCGGCTGACCTTCGATAGGCTCTTCCATAGCACTTCCCTATTGACTGAGTCAAACGTATTGGCCAGGTTGATGAAAGCTAAATAGAGTTGTTGACGTTGCTCCTGGCAATACCACCAATGAGCTCTTAGATGGGGTGGTTGTTCTCGTTGAGCGAGTCTTGGTGTTTCCTGGTCTTGCAGCCGATGGTTTCTTCATAGCTTTAAATAATTGTTGACTTCAATCTTTCCAGTTTTCCTCCACTCCATTAGAATGAACACTTTGAGGTCGGCACGGTGGCACAGTGGTTAGCACTGCTCACGGCGCTGCGGCGGACCCGGGTTCAATCCCGGCTCCGGGTCACTGTCCGTGTGGAGTTTGCACATTCTCCCCGTGTCTGCGTGGGTCTCGCGGCCACAACCCAAAAGACGTGCTAAATTGCCCCTTCATTCGAAAAAGAATTGGGTACTCTAAATTTATATCAAGGTGAAGAATGAGCCGAGGAAACAAGATGACGCTGCAAGCAGCTACTTTGGAGGGTCCCGAAACAAAGGGAAACCCCAGAGTGCAGGGGCCTGACCTCATGGTGAGAAAGGTGACTGCGGCCATTTTGGACCCTGGCGTGGAAGGGCGCATCCGCCTGGTAAGTATGGTTGATCCCGCAGGAACTGGAGGACAGAAACCCCCCCCCAATCAGGATAGTCACCTGGAATGTAAGGGGACTTAACGGCCCAATGAAATGATCCAAAGGCCGACATAATCCTCCTGCAGGAGACACACCTGAGGGAGAAGGATCGACTGGTGGTAAGAAAGGGCTGGGTGGGACAGACCTACCATTTATGCTACTGGACGAGGGCGAGGGGAGTAGCCTTGTTGATTAGTAAGAAGATGAGGTTTACATAGACAAGGAAGGTCAGGGACCAAGGAGTACGGTCCGTCATGGTCAGCGGTGTCCTGGACCGAGCACCGGTCATACTCGCAAAAGTGTACACTGGGACGACACAGACTTCATAAAGAAGGCCATGGCAGAAATCCCCGAATCCCCGACATTGACACACACCGACTGATAATGGGGTGCTGACTTTAACTGTACAGGACCCTCTGACTGACCGATCGAACCCCAGAACAGGGAAAAAGACAGGCATGGATAGGAACTGGGAACATTCATGGAAGTGCTGGGGGCGGTGGACCCATGTGGTTCCTGCACCTGGCGTGAGGGAATTCTCATTCTTCTCACCGATGCACAAGATATTCACCTGGATCGACTTCTTTGCAGTGGGGAAATTGGTGCTCCCAGAAATATAAGAGCGGAATACTCCGCGATCGTCATCTCCGACCACACTCCACACAGCATGGAGACGGTTGTGTCCAGCGCCCCACTTGGAGGCTGGACATGGACCTCTTGGCTGACAAGGCCTCCTGCCAGGAAACATCATAGGCCATAGGCGAGTTTGTTACTTATAACGAGAACGGAGAAATCTCACCTTCCGCGTTCTGGGAGGCACTGAAAGCTGTGATCAGGCGAGAAATTATAGCCTACAAGGCTCGCAGACACAAGGAAGAGGGGATGGCCAGGCAACAACTGATTGACTCCATCCTGGAGGGCAACAGAAAGTACTCCGAGGTCCCGATCACAGAGCTTCTGGCGGAGAGAAAGAAGCTTCAAATGGAATTTATCCTGACATCCACCAGGAAAGCAGTGCACCAACTCCGTCAGACATGGGGGACCTTCTACGAGAGAAAAGGCTGGCCGTCTATTGGCTCACCAGCTGAGAAAGCAGGCAGCCATGAGGGAAATAGCGCAGACATAAAACAGCAGAGGCAGACTGGTAACCGAGCCAAAAGAGGTCAACTGGGCATTTGAGACCTTTTATCGGGGGCTCTGCACCTGCGAGCCCCCCAACGGGGGCGTGGGGATGAAACAGTTCCTCGATGGACTGGACATGCCAGTTATGAGGGTGGACAGGCTGGGGGAACTGGAAGCACAAATGGATATGGGAGAAATCATGGAGTGCATCAGCTCCATGCAGGCGGGGAAGGCACTGGGACCCGACGGGTTCCCGGCGGACCTCTATACACCGGCCCTGGCCCCACACCTAAGGGACATGTTCACAGATTTGCTAGCGAGGGGCACACTGCCTCCGATGCTAACACAGACCACGATATCGCTGAAAAGACAAAGACCTGACAGAATGTGGATCCAACAGACCCATTTTGCTGCTCAATGTAGATGCGAAGATACTTGCAAAGGTCCTGGCCAAGAGACTGGAGAACTTTAATAATTCATAATGATCACTGATTGTCACAAGTAGGCTTCAATGAAGTTACTGTGAAAAGTCCCTAGTCGCCACATTCCGGCGCCTGTTTGGGGAGGCCGGTACAGGAATTGAACCCGCGCTGCTGTGCTTGTTCTGCATTACAAGCCAGCTTTTAGCCCACTGTGCTAAACCAGCCCCTGGCTTCATACCAGGGGTGGTCGCAGGAGACCAGACAAATGGGCTTGGTCAAGGGTAGGCAGCTAACTGCGAACATCAGGCGGCTGATGAATGTAATAATGACACCCCTGGGGAGAGAACAGAGGTGATCATCTCCCTGGGTGCAGAAAAGGCCTTCGACAGAGTCGAGTGAAAGTACCTCTTTGAAGTATTGGAATGGTTTGGGCCAGGAGCAGGATTCGCCGCCTGGGAGAGACTCCTGTCTTAACGCCCCCAAGGTGAGCATTCGAACTAACACCACCAGCTGTGAATACTCCAGCTGCACAGAGGCCCTCAAAACTGCCCATGCTACTGTTTGCTCCAGCATCAAACCCCCGGCGATCGCTCTGCGAGATCCAAAAAGCTGGAAGAGCATCCAAAGGAGAGACAGAGGGCACAGAGTCTCTCTCTGTGCGGATGACCTGCTCCTCTATGTCTCGGGATCACAGGCTTGAGAGCAATCATGCAGCTCCTGAAAGAGTTCCGTACCTTCTTGGGTTATAACCTCAACCTGGGCAAGAGCGAGGCATTCCCAATGAACCCAGACAGGGGAGGGATAGAGCTGGAACGACTCCCATTCAAACTAGCCCAAAACAAATTCTGCAACTGGGGATCCAGATAGCCCATGACTGGACATAGATCCACAAGCGAAATCTGACCAGCCTGGTGGAGGAAATCACAAAGGATCTACAGAAATAGGACATGCTCCCGCTCTCCCTGGCAGGGAGGGTGCAGAGAGTTGGGGGGGGGGGGGGGGGGGGGGGTAAGAATTCAAGAATCCCCAAATCACTGCAGAGGAGAAAAGTCATGAGCAGCCTGGCATTACAAAATCTATAATACCACCACTGAGCAGCAATGGCAGAGAGAGTGAGGGGGATGGATAAGTAAACCCACCACGGAATGGGTGAGGACGGAAGAGTCTTCCTGCAAGGGAACGGCCCTCCAGGTCCTCGCCATGGCAGCACTCCCATCACCCCCAACGGAATGCACATCTTGCCCAGCGGTGGTAGCTACAATAAAGACATGGGACCAGTTGAGGCATCATTTCGGTTTGAGCGAGATGTCCTCCAAGGCTCCCATCGGCGGAAACCATAAGTTCCCACCAGCCATGCTCGACACCACTTTCAAAAAATAGAGACTGGCCGGCGGAACGTTAACAGTTAGGGACTTTTACATGGGAGAGAGACGAGCGACACTGAGCGAGCTGACGGAAGACCTGGATGTACCGACAGGACAGGAACTTAGGCACTTTCAGGTAAAGCACTTTCTCCACTAGGAGATGGTAGGATACCCCAGGGCCCCGGTGTGGTAGTCAGTATTAGAGGTATTACGGTACTCTGTAATGCCGGAAGACCATTGTTGTAGAAGGTACTCGGTACTCATTGGTTAAGCCTGTCTGCTGGCTCCGCCTAGCAAAGCGGGGTATAAGAGCCAGTGTCGCCCCAGCAGCTGCCTTCTGTACCTGCGCTACTGGAGGAAACATTTAGTATAATAAAGCCTTCAATTGTCTCCAATCTCGCTTCTGGAGTTATTGATCGAGCATCCATTTATGACACTAGATTTTAAAGAATGGAGCTCCGAATCAAGCCGGAGTGTCTGCAACTCAGCCCCCATGCGGCAAACTCAGCGGCAACCTTCAAGCACTGGCTGGCATGCTTCAATGGATATCTCGGGACAGCCGAAAACACACCCACGGAAGACCAGAAACTACAAATTCTGCACTCAAGGGTGAGCCCAGAGATCTACACCCTCATCGAGGATGCGGACGACTTCGAGACCGCAATGGATCTGCTGAAAGGACATTATATTCGCCCTGTAAACCAGGTCTCGCCCAACATCTACTAGCGACGAGGCGACAAATCCTTGGAGAAATGGCTGGAGGAGTTCTACCCTGCGCTCCTGGTGTTGGGGAGAAACTGCAGCTGCCCGCAAGCTTCGGCGAGCGACCACAGAGAACCTTTGATCCAAGACGCTTTTGTTGCGGGTATGCTGTCCTCCCAAATCCGGCAGCGATTGCTGGAGAAAGAGACTCTAGGTCTCAAGGAGGCACGGGCCCTTGCCAGCTTCCTGGATGTGGCCTCCCGAAATGCCCCACTTACGTCCCCGACCGTGCGGCAGCCTCCTGGGCAGCGTGGAATCCCCCCATGGCCGACCCCGATGCATCTCTCATCCCCCCACAAGCTTGTGCTGCGAGATGGCCTGGCTACCCCGGGGGGCCCCGCTGCTATTTTTGCGGGCAAGCCAAGCACCCCTGACAGCACTGTCCGGCCCGCTCATCCTTCTGCAAAGGCAAAAGGGCCACTTTGGGGCGGTGTGCCAGGCCCGGGCGGTCGCTGCAGTCTGAGGAGGCGAATACGGACCGCCACCACAACCCTCTCCATGGGCCCCATGCGGCCAGTGGGCGCCACCATCTTCCTCTTCCACGACCACGTGTGGCCTCCGGGTGCCGCCATCCTGTAGCTCGGACACCACGTGCGATGGATGGGCGCCGCCACCTTGTACACCCCCAGTCATGTGCGACCAGTGGGCGCCGACATCTTGGCTGGACTCTCAGGACCCCAATTTGGATGACCACACACCGCCCGAAGAGAACATCCAACTGCTGCCACGACTAGACTCAGTGTCCCTGGACCAGTCTCAGCCCCGAACACTCTCGACTGCAACAACGACCGTGCTCATCAATGGGCATGAAACGTCCTGTCTGATCGACTCTGGGAGCACGGAGAGCTTCATACACCCCGACACGGTAAGGCGCTGTTCTCTCCCCGTTCACCCCGTTAACCAAAAAATCTCCTTGGCCTCCGGGTCTCATTCAGTAGAAATCAAAGGGTTTTGCGTAGCGAACTTCACGGTCCAGGGAAGGGAGTTTAAAAACTACCGGCTCTATGTCCTTCCCCACCTCTGCGCTGCCACACTCCTCGGGTTAGATTTTCAGTGCAACCTCCAAAGCCTAACTTTCAAATTCGGCGGCCCTATAACCCCCCTCACTGTCTGCGGCCTCGCGATCCTCAAGGTCGATCTGCTTTCCCGGTTTGCGAACCTCAACCCGGATTACAAACCCGTCGCCACCAGGAGCAGACGGTACAGTGCCCAGGACCGAACCTTTATTAGGTCGGAGGTCCAGCGATTACTGAGGGAAGGTGTCATTGAGGCTAGCAACAGCCCCTGGAGAGCTCAAGTAGTGGTTGTAAAGACCAGGGAGAAGCATAGGATGGTCATAGAACAACAAAGAACAAAGAAATGTACAGCATAGGAACAGGCCCTTCGGTCCTCCAAGCCCGTGCCGACCATGCTGCCCGACTAAACTACAATCTTCTACACTTCCTGGGTCCCTATCCCTCTATTCCCATTCTATTCATGTATTTGGCAAGATGCCCCTTAAATATCACTATCGTCCCTGCTTCCACCACCTCCTCCGGTAGCGAGTTCCAGGCACCCACTACCCTCTGTGTAAAAAACTTGCCTCGTGCATCTACTCTAAACCTTACCCCTCTCACCTTAAACCTATACCCCCTATTAATTGACCCCTCTACCCTGGGGAAAAGCCTCTGACTATCCACTCTGTCTATGCCCCTCATAATTTTGTAGACCTCTATCAGGTCGCCCCTCAGCCTCCGTCGCTCCAGTGAGAACAAACCGAGTTTATTCAACCGCTCCTCATAGCTAATGCCCTCCATACCAGGCAACATTCTGGAAAATCTCTTTGGCACCCTCCCTAAAGCCTCCACATCCTTCTGGTAGTGTGGCGACCAGAATTAAACACTATACTCCAAGTGTGGCCTAACTAAGGTTCGAGACAGCTGCAACATGACTTGCCAATTCTTATACTCAATGCCCCGGCCAATGAAGGCAAGCATGCCGTATGCCTTCTTGACTACCTTCTCCACCTGTGTTGCCCCTTTCAGTGACCTGTGGACCTGTACTCCTAGATCTCTCTGACTTTCAATACTCTTGAGGGTTCTACCATTCACTGTATATTCCCTATCTGCATTAGACCTTCCAAAATGCATTACCTCACATTTGTCCGGATTAAATTCCATCTGCCATCTCTCTGCCCAAGTGTCCAAACAATCTAAATCCTGCTGTATCCTCTGACAGTCCTCATCGCTATCCAAAATTCCACCAGACTTTGTGGCGTCTGCAGACTTACTAATCAAACCAGTTACATTTTCCTCCAAATCATTTATATATACTACAAACAGCAAAGGTCCCAGCACTGATCCCTGCGGAACACCACTGGTCACAGCCCTGCAATTAGAAAAGCATCCTTCCATCGCTACTCTCTGCCTTCGATGACCTAGCCAGTTCTGTATCCACCTTGCCAGCTCACCCCTGATCCCGTGTGACTTCACCTTTTGTACTAGTCTACCATGAGGGACCTTGTCAAAGGCCTTACTGAAGTCCATATAGACAACATCCACTGCCCTACCTGCATCAATCATCTTTGTGACCTCCTCAAAAAACTCTATCAAGTTAGTGAGACACGACCTCCCCTTCACAAAACCATGCTGCCTCTCACTATTACGTCCATTTGCTTCCAAATGGGAGGAGATCCTGTCTCAAACAAAGAACAAAGAAATGTACAGCACAGGAACAGGCCCTTCGGCCCTCCAAGCCCGTGCCGACCATACTGCCCGACTAAACTACAATCTTCTACACTTCCTGGGTCCGTATCCTTCTATTCCCATCCTATTCATATATTTGTCAAGATGCCCCTTAAATGTCCCTATCGTCCCTGCTTCCACTACCTCCTCCGGTAGTGAGTTCCAGGCACCCACTACCCTCTGCGTAAAAAACTTGCCTCGTACATCTACTCTAAACCTTGCCCCTCTCACCTTAAACCTATGCCCCCTAGTAATTGACCCCTCTACCCTGGGGAAAAGCCTCTGACTATCCACTCTGTCTATGCCCCTCATAATTTTGTATACCTCTATCAGGTCACCCCTCAACCTCCTTCGTTCCAGTGAGAACAAACCGAGTTTATTCAATCGCTCCTCATAGCTTATGCCCTCCATACCAGGCAACATTCTGGTAAATCTCTTCTGCACCCTCTCGAAAGCCTCCACATCCTTCTGGTAGTGTGTCGACCAGAATTGAACACTATACTCCAAGTGTGGCCTAACTAAGGTTCTATACAGCTGCAACATGACTTGCCAATTCTTATACTCAATGCCCCGGCCAATGAAGGCAAGCATGCCGTATGCCTTCTTGACTACCTTCTCCACCTGTGTTGCCCCTTTCAATGACCTGTGGACCTGTACTCCTAGATCTCTTTGACTTTCAATACTCTTGAGGGTTCTACCATTCACTGTATATTCCCTACCTGCATTAGCCCTTCCAAAATGCATTACCTCACATTTGTCCGGATTAAACTCCATCTGCCATCTCTCCGCCCAAGTCTCCAGACAATCTAAATCCTGCTGTATCCTCAGACAGTCCTCATCGCTATCCGCAATTCCACCAACCTTTGTGTCGTCTGCAAACTTACTAATCAGACCAGTTACATTTTCCTCCAAATCATTTATATATACTACAAAGAGCAAAGGTCCCAGCACTGATCCCTGTGGAACACCACTGGTCACAGCCCTCCAATTAGAAAAGCATCCCTCCATTGCTACCCTCTGCCTTCTATGGCCTAGCCAGTTCTGTATCCACCTTGCCAGTTCACCCCTGATCCCGTGTGACTTCACCTTTTGTACTAGTCTACCATGAGGGACCTTGTCAAAGGCCTTACTGAAGTCCATATAGACAACATCTACTGCCCTACCTGCATCAATCATCTTAGTGACCTCCTCTAAAAACTCTATCAAGTTAGTGAGACACGACCTCCCCTTCACAAAACCGTGCTGCCTCTCACTAATACGTCCATTTGCTTCCAAATGGGAGTAGATCCTGTCTCGAAGAATTCTCTCCAGTAATTTCCCTACCACTGAAGTAAGGCTCACCGGCCTGTAGTTCCCGGGATTATCCTTGCTACCCTTCTTAAACAGAGGAACAACATTGGCTATTCTCCAGTCCTCCGGGACATCCCCTGAAGACAGCGAGGATCCAAAGATTTCTGACAAGGCCTCAGCAATTTCCTCTCCAGCCTCCTTCAGTATTCTGGGGTAGATCCCATCAGGCCCTGGGGACTTATCTACCTTAATATTTTTTAAGACACCCAACACCTCATCTTTTTGGATCACAATGTGACCCAGGCTATCTACACCCCCTTCTCCAGACTCAACATCTACCAATTCCTTCTCTTTGGTGAATACTGATGCAAAGTATTCATTTAGTACCTCGCCCATTTCCTCTGGCTCCACACATAGATTCCCTTGCCTATCCTTCAGTGGGCCAACCCTTTCCCTGGCTACCCTCTTGCTTTTTCTGTACGTGTAAAAAGCCATGGGATTTTCCTTAACCCTATTTGCCAATGACTTTTCATGACCCCTTCTAGCCCTCCTGACTCCTTGCTTAAGTTCCTTCCTACTTTCCTTATATGCCACACAGGCTTCATCTGTTCCCAGCCTTTTAGCCCTGACAAATGCCTCCTTTTTCTTTTTGACGAGGCCTACAATATCACTCGTCATCCAAGGTTCCCGAAAATTGCCGTATTTATCTTTCTTCCTCACAGGAACATGCCTGTCCTGTATTCCTTTCAACTGACACTTGAAAGCCTCCCACATGTCAGATGTTGATTTGCCCTCAAACATCCGCCCCCAATCTATGTTCTTCAGTTCCCGCCTAATATTGTTATAATTAGCCTTCCCCTAATTTAGCACATTCATCCTCGGACCACTCTTATCCTTGTCCACCAGTACTTTAAAACTTACTGAATTGTGGTCACTGTTACTGAAATGCTCCCCTACTGAAACATCTACCACCTGGCCGGGCTCATTCCCCAATACCAGGTCCAGTACCGCCCCTTCCCTAGTTGGACTGTTTACATATTGTTTTAAGAAGCCCTCCTGGATGCTCCTTACAAACTCCGCCCCGTCTAAGCCCCTGGCACTAAGTGAGTCCCAGTCAATATTGGGGAAGTTGATGTCTCCCATCACCACAACCCTGTTGTTTTTACTCTTTTCCAAAATCTGTCTACCTATCTGCTCCTCTATCTCCCGCTGGCTGTTGGGAGGCCTGTAGTATACCCCCAACATTGTGACTGCACCCTTCTTATTCCTGATCTCTACCCATATAGCCTCACTGCCCTCTGAGGTGTCCTCTCGCAGTATAGCTGTGATATTCTCCCGAACAAGTAGCGCAACTCCGCCTCCCCTTTTACATCCCCCTCTATCCCGCCTGAAACATCTAAATCCTGGAACGTTTAGCTGCCAATCCTGCCCTTCCCTCAACCAGGTCTCTGTAATGGCAACAACATCATAGTTCCAAGTAGTAATCCAAGCTCTAAGTTCATCTGCCTTACCCGTAATGCTCCTTGCATTAAAACATATGCACTTCAGGCCACCAGACCCGCTGTGTTCAGCAACTTCTCCCCGTCTGCTCTGCCTCAGAGCCACACTGTCCCTATTCCCTAGTTCTCCCTCAATGCTCTCACCTTCTGACCTATTGCTCCCGTGCCCACCCCCCTGCCATACTAGTTTAAACCCTCCCGTGTGACACTGGCAAACCTCGCGGCCAGGATATTTATGCCTCTCCGGTTTAGATGCAACCCGTCCATCTTATACAGGTCACACCTGCCCCGGAAGAGCTCCCAGTGGTCCAGATAACGGAAACCCTCCCTCCTACACCAGCTGTTTAGCCACGTGTTTGTCTGCTCTATCTTCCTATTTCTAGCCTCACTGGCACGTGGCACAGGGAGTAATCCCGAGATTACAACCCTCAAGGTCCTGTCTTTTAACTTTCTGCCTAGCTCCCTGAACTCCTGCTGCAGGACCTCATGCCCCTTCCTGCCTATGTCGTTAGTACCAATATGTACAACGACCTCTGCCTGTTTGCCCTCCCCCTTCAGGATTCCCTCTACCCGTTCGGAGACATCCTGGACCCTGGCACCAGGGAGGCAACATACCATCCTGGAGTCTCTTTCACGTCCACAGAAGCGCCTATCTGTGCCCCTGACTATAGAGTCCCCAATTACTATTACTCTTCGAAGAATTCTCTGCAGTAATTTCCCTACCACTGAAGTAAGGCTCACCGGCCTGTAGTTCCCTGGATTATCCTTGCTACCCTTCTTAAACAGAGGAACAACATTGGCTATTCTCCAGTCCTCCGGGACATCACCTGAAGACAGTGAGGATCCAAAGATTTCTGTCAAGGCCTCAGCAATTTCCTCTCCAGCCTCCTTCAGTATTCTGGGGTAGATCCCATCAGGCCCTGGGGACTTATCTACCTTAATATTTTTTAAGACGCCCAACACCTCATCTTTTTGGATCTCAATGTGACCCAGGCTATCTACACACCCTTCTCCAGACTCATCATCCACCAATTCCTTCTCTTTGGTGAATACTGATGCAAAGTATTCATTTAGTACCTCGCCCATTTCCTCTGGCTCCACACATAGATTCCCTTGCCTATCCTTCAGTGGGCCAACCCTTTTCCTGGCTACCCTCTTGATTTTTATGTACGTATAAAAAGCCTTGGGATTTTCCTTAACCCTATTTAACCCTGTTCCCAGCCTTTTGGCCCTGACAAATGCCTCCTTTTTCCTTTGTTCTCACTGGAACGAAGGAGGTTGAGGGGCGACCTGATAGAGGTATACAAAATTATGAGGGGCATAGACAGAGTGGATAGTCAGAGGCTTTTCCCCAGGGTAGAGGGGTCAATTACTAGGGGGCATAGGTTTAAGGTGAGAGGGGCAAAGTTTAGAGTAGATGTACGAGGCAAGTTTTTTACGCAGAGGGTAGTGGGTGCCTGGAACTCACTACCGGAGGAGGTAGTGGAGGCAGGGACGATAGGGACATTTAAGGGGCATCTTGACAAATATATGAATAGGATGGGAATAGAAGGATACGGACCCAGGAAGTGTAGAAGATTGTAGTTTAGTCGGGCAGTATGGTCGGCACGGGCTTGGAGGGCCGAAGGGCCTGTTCCTGTGCTGTACATTTCTTTGTTCTTTGTTCTTTGTTCTTTTTGACGAGGCCTACAATATCTCTCGTTATCCAAGGTTCCCGAAAATTGCCGTATTTATCCTTCTTCCTCACAGGAACATGCCGGTCCTGAATTCCTTTCAACTGACACTTGAAAGCCTCCCATATAATCATAGACTATAGCCAGACCATCAACAGATATACGCAGCTTGACGCGTACCCTCTCCCCCGCATATCCGACCTGGTCAATAGGATCGCGCAATACAAGGTCTTTTCCACGGTGGATCTAAAGTCCGCCTACCACCAGCTCCCCATGCGCCCAAGCGACCGCAAATACACTGCTTTCGAAGCAGATGGGTGGCTCTACCACTTCCTCAGGGTTCCCTTTGGTGTCACTAATGGAGTCTCGGTCTTCCAACGAGAGATGGACCGAATGGTTGACCGGTACGGTTTGCGTGCCACATTCCCGTACATCGGTAATGTCACCATCTGCAGCCATGACCAGCAGGACCACGACACCAACCTCCGGAAATTCCTCCATACCGCGAAAATCCTTAACCTCACATATAACAAGGATAAATGCATGTTCAGCACCGACCGCCTAGCCATCCTCGGCTACGTAGTGCGAAATGGAGTTCTAGGCCTAAACCCTGAACGCATGCGCCCCCTTATGGAGTTCCCCCTCCCTCACTGCTCCAAGGCTTTGATACGCTGCCTCGGATTTTCCTCTTATTATGCCCAGTGGGTCCCCAACTATGCGGACAAGGCCCGCCCGCTAATCCAATCCACGGTTTTTCCCCTGTCGACAGAGGCCCGCCAGGCCTTCAGCCGCATCAAAGAAGATATTGCAAAGGCCACGATGCACGCCATCGATGAGTCCCTCCCCTTCCAGGTCGAGAGCGACATGTCCGACGTAGCTCTGGCGGCCACCCTCAACCAAGCGGGCAGACCCGTGGCCTTCTTCTCACGCACCCTCCACACCTCATAAATCCGCCATTCCTCAGTTGAAAAGGAGGCCCAGGCCATTGTAGAAGCTGTGCGACATTGGAGACATTACCTGGCCGGCAGGAGATTCACTCTCCTCACTGACCAACGGTCGGTTGCTTTCATGTTCGATAATGCACAGCGGGGCAAGATAAAAAACGACAAGACCTTATGGTGGAGGATTGAACTCTCCACCTACAACTATGAGATCTTGTATCGTCCTGGGAAGCTAAACGAGCCTCCTGATGCCCTATCCCGCGGCACATGTGCCAACGCACTAGTGGACCGCATCCGGGTCCTCCACGAGGACCTCTGCCACCCGGGGTCACTCGCTTTTTCTATTTTGTCAAGACCCGCAACCTGTCCTACTCCATCGAGGAGGTCAGGACAGCCACCAGGAACTGCCAAATCTGCGCAGAGTGCAAGCCGCACTTCTACAGGCCAGAGAATGCGCACCTGATAAAGGCTTCCCGTCCCTTTGGACGCCTCAGTATGGACTTCAAAGGCCCCCTCCCCTCCACCGACCGCAACACGTACTTCCTGAATGTGATTGACGAGTACTCCCGGTTCCCATTCGCCATCCCCTGCCCCGACATGACCACAGCCACCGTCATAAATGTCCTCCACAGTACCTTTACGCTGTACGGTTTCCCCACCTTTATACACAGCGATAGGGGGTCCTCCTTTATGAGCGACGAACTGCGTCAATTCATGTTCAGCAAGGGCATTGCCTCGAGCAGGACGACCAGTTACAACCCCCGCAGAAATGGACAGGTAGAGAGGGAGAACAGAACGGTCTGGAAAACCGTCCTACTGGCCCTACAGTCCAGAAATCTCCCAGTCTCCCGCTGGCAGGAGGTCCTCCCGGATGCCCTCCACCCCATCCGGTCACTGCTGTGTACCACGACCAACCATGTGCGGGCGCACAAATCGGAACCATTGGTCGAGAGGGTCCATCTCCTCCACGCTAACCCTCGGTACGCCTACGTGGCGTACCACGACGGCCGACAGGATACGGTCTCCCTACGGGACCTGGCGCCCGCTGGATCCCCACACACACACCCCCACCACCAGTCCCACGCTCACTCCCACCGGCGCACCCAACAGCCGCCCCGTTCCTAGGTGGATCGGTCCTCCCACTGGTCCCGTCTAGGGGTGATGACGCAGCTGTCAAAGAAGCCGAAGACACGCTCCCGGAGCCACAGACGCCTGAGCCGCCGCCTGCATCACCACCAAAGCTGCGACGATCGCAGAGGACGACCAGGGCCCCCGATCGACTAATTGCTTCATTCTGAAATGTAAATAATTTTGTAAATAGTTGCGATGTAACGAGGCGAAACACTGTACAGAGGTATACCAGGTACCTTCATAACCTTAACTTCTACCATTCTGTAATGCGAGGCCACCACCCCCGCCGGACTATTTTTTTAAAAAGTGGGTGAAGTGGTGTAGAAGGTACCCTGTTCTCATTGGTTAAGCCTGTCTGCTGGCTCCGCCCAGCAAGGCGGGGTATAAGAGCCCGTGTCGCCCCAGCAGCTGCATTCTGTACCTGCGCTGCTGGGGAAAACATCTAGTGTAATAAAGCCTTCAATTGTCTCCAATCTCGTTTCTGCAGTTATTGATTGAGCATCACCCAGGAACCACACTATTAGAGGACCTGAAGTACATGGACAGTAAGGAAGGGGGAAACTGCTGGAACATGTACAGCAGCTACTGGACAGGGCAAGACTACCACTGGATGAAGCCAGATGAAAATGGGGATATGAACTGGGGACGGAAGTGGGTTGGGGACTCTGGAGCAAAGCACTGAGCAGACTCCACCTACTCCTGCGCAAGGCTCAGCCTCATGCAGTTCAAAGTGGTGCACAGAGCACAGCTGACCAGAACACGAATGAACAGGTTCTTCCTGGAGGTGGGGGAAAAATGTGAACGGTGCCAGGGAAGCCCGGCCAACCACACCCACGTGTTCTGGGCTTGCCCCAGACTTGTAAGGGTTCTGGACAGACTTCTTCGAAGCAATGTTCTAGGTTGTTGTAGGGTGAGAGTGGAGCCATGCCTGAGAGTGACAATCTTCGGGGTATCAGAACAGCCAGAGCCAAACATGAGGAAGTGGGCCAACACCCTCGCTTCCCTAATCGCACAGTGGAGAATCCTGCTCGGCTGGCAATCAGCAGCACCACCCACAGCTGCAGACTGCTCTATCTGGAAAATACCAAGTGCAGCATCTGAGAGTTGTACGAGGGCTTCCACGAAGCATGGGGGCAATTTGTCAGCCTGTTCCAAGACCTGATCGAGACCAATAGTGACTAGGGAAAGAGAGAGGGGGGAGAGCAGACAGAAATGCACAACACTAAGAGGTACAAAAGGGAGAAGGGGGGGGGGGGGGGAGGAAATGAGGAGGCAAATCAGGGGAACCACATGAAAAAGCATGGAGGAGGGAGAGGGGCCAGGAAGCTCCCCCCCCCCCCCCCCCCCAACCCCGAACTCACAAGGTCTGCAACAAAAACCACAGAAGGAAGAGGGGGAATGGGTACACCAGGAGCTCAGGGATAGAACCGCTGGAGCAGGAGGGCGAGATGCCAAGGAGGAGTAGAGGAGGGGGGGCCAGGGAGAAGGGAGTGGGGGTGTGTGGAGAGGAAACATCAAGAAAGATTGCAAGTACATAAGAACTTTATAAACTGTAAATATCGGACGCAAAGTTTCACTCTGTAAAATTGAAAATGCCAATAAAAATACTAATCAGAAAAAAGAATGAAAACCTTGGAGATTTTGGAGAAGATATTTATTGATGTTTACCAGTCTGCTTGGCTCTTGAAGTTGCTCAGCGGTGATCTTTTTTCCTGAGCTGTTTTTTCATCTTCCACTGCTGGTGGAGTATGATGGACATGGAGGAACAGACGAGCTGATGATCTGTCCAGCAGTCATCTGCATTGGTCATAACTTTCGTGATTACAACATCCTTTTTGATCTTGGGACCGGACGATGTTGAAGTTGATCGTGTGCCAGAGCTTTGATCGTCGATGTCTCCAGGAAGCCTTGAACTTGTCTTTTTTGGGCGGAACAGCGTGTTCGTGATGACAGTCTGGCGTTCCATGCTTTTGCCGAGCAGGACAGCCCCGTTGGAGTACAATTCCCAACTTCTTCCTTTCCAATCGTTGCTTTCCAGATTTGAGAGTCCTTTCCAACCCTGGAAAGCAACCACTGCAAAGTCCCCACCAAAACCCCATCAGAGACCCAATCAGAGACTGCCCTGTAACAGGGAACCCCCATAGCAGAGAACCCCCATAACACAAAGCTCCCCCATATAGGATAACCCCCATAACAGGGAACACCCATAACAGAGAACTCCCCCCCCCCCCCCCCCAAAACCAGTCACACATGTCTGGAAGCAAAAGAGCAGTCCACGCAGAAACAGTGGAAAATAAAACATTGCTGTTACACTCACCTGTGCCTTATACCTGCTGCCTCAGACAGATGTCTGGTAGCAGCAGCTGTAACTTAATAGAAATCCAAAACCATCACAAGGCTTTAAACTTTTTCAGATCGTTGATCTGCAATGCTTCTCTTCACTTCAAAGAGAAATAGCTTTTCGTAACATGTAATTAACAGTTTCCAAACAGCCAGGTGTCTGGATTGATTAATTTCATTTCCCTTCACACTTGAATGGATGTTAAGTACGCTGCTGTGAAACTAACTACAATGCTTATAATCATCCAACTATGATTGACTGCTCATGAACACAGCAAAAGCAGTTAAGTGCTTTCTGCTAGGAAAAGGAGAAAGTGAAAGAACTCATGTGGGTCTCTGGTGGGCGTCTCTAATAGGGGTCCCTGATGCAGGTCTCTGTGGGTCTGGCGGAGGGTTCATAGGGGGTCTGGGGGAAGGAGTCAACAGGATTTTTATTGTGGGGGAGGGGCCCTTGATAGGCTTTGGGGGCACCTACCTTAAATACTTAACCCCTTTGCCCAGTACAAGGTCCACCGCATCAGGGTCACGCTGCAAAAACGTTCATCAATCCACGCCCGCGTGAATCGTGGAGAATTTGGTGTGGAGCCCATTAATAGGATGCAAATGGATCATTTTCATCCTCCTGCCAGTGGGGGACCAAAGAATCAGAATGGGCACTGTTCCCGTTTTTCCACGACACTGGATTCTCCGCCACATAGGGAACTCCACCACCAGCAGTGGGTGGCAGAGAATCCAGTGCAATGTTGTGTTGTTATACGGATATAAACACCAATCACTCATAAGCAATTGTGTAAACACGCAGTGAGTTCACTTATGCAGATTGGGCACAAAGGAACAGACATACAGGAGTAGAAAGCATGATGACATCAGTCGCAGAGCTGTGCGTATGCTTAGCTCAAAAGCAGAGGTGAAACTAAGACTGGATTACGTGGCAAATCTCCCTTTAAGTGCTGTCATGCTGATATCCCTTCAAGGCATAATACAACGGTCAGCACATCTGAAAATTCCACACGTGCATTGAAGGATTGCCTCAACTACTCAAGACCTGTGGTGAGACTCGAATCTACAAGCTTTTAACACTAGGGTGAGAGTGCTACCAACTGAGGCAAGAATTGCCATCACTTACACTGATTGTTAACAATGCTTGTCAGTTCCGGCCAATGGAATTTGATTAAATAGAGTGCTGTTTAATTGTGATGCACTGTTTTTTCAATGTATTTTTCGCGGATTGAATAAGAGCAATTGAACATGAGCAATATATGGTATCACATTACGACAGACGTTGAGTTCTACATCTGTAGTAAAGAGTGTTGGAAGTCTAAACAACGTTGATGTCTTCCAGTAATTTGTCTTATCATGCAAGCATTTAATACACTCATATTCAATTCATCTCATTTATGATTTCAATGGTGGAGATAACCTGGGCACACAGAGAGAATTGGATGAGTGCATTGTGTGTTTATATTATATTTTGGTGAACAGTTATTTGCAGCATTACAGTTTTAATCTCTATCCTCCATTTATGTTTCTCATAAATATTATTTATCCACTCTCTTACACAAATTCAATCGGACAGTGGCTAGATAACACACAGTGACATTTCGTGCACATAATTTGACAAATGAGCATGAACCAAAAAGGTAGCTGACATTCCTTCTAACTCTCACCCATGTGTCAACATCAGTTGAATACACTGTAGATCCACATGCACATTGGCCCAGCTCTCCCTTACCACAAGGTCCCATGGGGCTGGTTTAGCACAGGGCTAAAGAACTGGCTTTTAAAGCAGACCAGAAGGGCGACTTGGGGCTTTTCACAGTAACTTCATTTGAAGCCGACTTGTGACAATAAGCAATTTTCATTTCATTTCATTTCAATTGCCTCCAGACTCAATACGGCAAAAGCAGACCATCTTCTCCAATGAAATACTTGAAAGCAATATTTTATTTGGGCATGTGAACATCACTGGCAAGGCCAATAGTTATTGTAAGAGGTCTTACAACACCAGGTTAAAGTCCAACAGTTTGTTTCAAATCACTAGCTTTCGGAGCAGTGCTCCTTCCTCAGGTGAATGAAGAGGTAGGTTCCAGAAACAGATATATAGACAAAGTCAAAGATGCAGGACGATCTTGCATCTTTGACTTTGTCTATGTATATGTGTGGAACCTACCTCTTCATTCACCTGAGGAAGGAGCAGTGCTCCGAAAGCTAGTGATTTGAAACAAACTGTTGGACTTTAACCTGGTGTTGTAAGACTTCTTACTGTGCTCACCCAGTCCAACGCCGGCATCTCCACATCAATAGTTATTGCACCGAATTGCCTGAAAGATGGGGGTAGTTGCCTTCTTCTGCAGTCCATGTGGTGTAGGTACACCCACAGTGCTGTTAGGGAGGGAGCTCCTGGATTTTGCCGCAGGAACGGTGATATATTTCCAAGTCAGAATGGTGTGTGGGTAGAGAGGAATTTGCAAGTGATGGCCTTTCCTTGCACCTGCTGCCCTTGTCCTTCTGGCTGGTAGAGGCCGGGGGTATGACAGGCGCTGTAGAGGAAGCTTTCGCAAGCTTTCGCAGTGCATCTTATAGATGGCACACACTGCTGCCATCGGTACTTGAGGCTGTGAATGTTTAATGTTGTGGCTGGGGTGCCAATCAAGCAGGCTTGGGTTGCAGGGTTCTCCGTTGATGGGATCCACTGCCCCACCAGCTGTGCGCCCATGCCCGCCCGTTTCCCAGCTGCGCGGGGTGGCCCATAATGGGAAGCCCCAGTGGCTGTCTGTGGGAATGGAGAATCCCAGTTGCCGGCGACGGCGCGCCGTGCCGGAATACGGGATGGAGAATCCCACCCCAGTTTCTTTAGTGCTATTGCAGTAGCATCCATCCAGCTAAGTGATGGGTAGACGAGATTGGTTGGTCCCTGGGCTGTGTCGATTGTCCTATGAGAGGAGATTGAGGAGGAAAAGAAAGATACTGGCAGGCAAATCTAGAATACAGGGTGACAGTGCATAAGGTGTCAGTCACGTGGGACTGCGATGAGGCGAAGTATCTTCACTCTAAGGGTGTTTTGGATTCTTTTGTGAATCTTTTGAAATACCTACCCAAGGAACCATGGACATTCAATCATTAAATATGTTCAAAACAGAAATTGACAGACTTTTTAAGGTGGTGTTGCGCAACCCTGGGCAAGTGCACAGTCAATTCCAGCCCCACCTGCTCCAGAGTCACAACACAAGTGAATTAACCAGTGAATAAAAATACCAGAAACCTTTTGGCCCTTGGGTCCCCAATTATTACAGTCACCAGGTTTGTAAGTTTAAACACAATTGCTGTTTATTTATAATTATAACAAATATGAATTATGCGGTGACTACAGTTGGTTAAATATCCTTTCACACCTGACTCCCCGATTACTACCCCACCTTCTACCCACATGCACAAGACAGACAAACACAGAGGGGAAGGAAAAGAGTGAAAAAATAATAAGGATTAAGGTCAGAAAATAAAAGTATTTGCTTCAGATGGTGAGTTCATGAGTGCACTGTCTTCAGCATTTGAGTGTGGTTTACAATCTCTGGAATTCAGCACATAATGATATTCTTTGCATCTCAGCAGTACATCTTACTCACAGCGCTTCCAGGAGAGGCCTCTGGCCCCACAACAACCTGTTCATGGAGAGGGTTATCAGATTCTGGTATCGGCCTTCACATCAACCTCTTTTTTGCAGAGAGAGGGGTATCAAGTGCTGGGTTCTGCTTGGATAGGCAGTTCAGGAAAGAGGGTCAGCAGATTCTGGTCTCTGTTGTATTTTTTGGGGAGGGTGAGAGAGAGCTGGATTTCCAGAGGATTTAACAGATCTTTCAGAGAGGGAGTTAGAACTCCTCCATTCAGGCTTCAGAATTGAAAGTGAAACAAAAATGCAAGTCTTGGGTCACTAAGAAACATGTCAGAGGGACCAGAACCACGCACCACTGGCTACTGGGCAGGGCACAGAGATCTAGCCAATTCATTGGCCAACAGCCAAGTCCATCAATCAGAGTCATCACTGATGCCAGTCTAAAACAGCACGGCCTCCTGAAGTCTGCTTGTTTGAATTAAAGACTGCAGGCTACTTCTTCGCCTTAAAGATACAGTCTGCATTAAGGCCACATGTCCATCAATCATCCATGGATCAAAATTGTAATACCAAAATAAAATAAAGGGGGAGTAAAGGAATAAACAGTGAACAAACAGGAAGGACCCTTACTATAGCAAGGTAATGTGGAATATGCGGATAGAACAAGAAGGTGATGTTGAGTTAGATAATCTGATCGAACGATGGAGCAGGCCTGATGAACCAAGTGGACTATTCTGCTCTTATTTCTTATGTTCTTACGAGTATTCCATCACACTGTCCTGACTTGTCCTTTGTTGATGGTGTGGATGATTTTGGGAAATGAGCCATTTGCCACATAATAAAAACTCAGCCTCTGAGACATGGCATTATGTGGCTGGTCCAGTTGAGCTTCTGGTCAATGGGATTCCCCTGAATGCTGATGCTGAGGAAATCAGTGTTGGCAATACGGGTAAAGGTTATTGGGAGGTGGTTGGACCCTCTCTGGTTGGAGATGGTCATGGGTTGGCACTTGTGTAGCATAAATGTTACTAGCCACTCCACCTGAAGATTGAATATTGTTCAGGTTTTGATGTACACTGGATTGCTCAGTTTCTGAGGGGCTAGGAATGAAAATGTACACTAATCAATCATCAGAAAACATCTCCACTTATCCAACCTTATGATGAGGGGAAGATCACTGACAATCATATCAGTTTTGACATTTTTCCTTCATCCCATATATGCAGACAGAAAATATCAACAAGCCATTATCTTTGAGATGCCAACCAACCTGTTGGACAAATAGAAATAAGCTTAGGAGAGATCTCAAGGTCTGTTCTGCTGTTTGCCATGTCTACTTTATCTTTTGAACTCCTAATTCCATTGCCTTTCCCCAATATGTTATACAAGTCTTACTTGTCAAGGAAGTTTAGATCTTCATTATTTTCCGATTTTTGTCAATCATCATTTTCCTTCTACAGAAGCAAAATGCTGAAATTCAAAGAGGTTATTAAAGGATTAGATACTTTTTTAACGGGGTAACGTTTTTTAAAAAAGAGATTACTTGCGAGAGGAAGTTTCAGTGTTTGAAATAAGCTGTTATATATGGGAGTTTTTTTTTAATGTATGGGTGTTTTTTTCAAATATAGTCTAGGTTATACCAGACATTTGGAACTTTGGTATCAAGTTAACATGAAGGCTATAGGAGCCATGGCGAGGGTGGGGATATGCGTTAGCATGGATTAAATGATGGGCCATTAGGGTGGGGGCATGGGTTGGCATGGATGGGGCATGAGGAGCTGATGAAGGGTTGATAGGATATGAGAGATGAGGGCTGGAGCAGGGTTTTTAAAGCTGCAGGTCGCAGGAGGGTGTCGGAAGGGTGGTAGAATGATCCGACGTGGCATTCCCGATCGCGCAAGATGCACCCCATAGCCGTGACCGGCTTTTAAATTGAGAATTACAGCCACGCCAGGCCTTTAAATGCTGGGGTTTTCCCACTGGAAGTGGTGGCAGAGAGCAGGTCACACACCCAGCATGTACACGGACATCACAAACCATGCTTTAGGTGTGAAATCAAGGAGGCGAGATTCCTCCATTTTGTAGTTTCCAGGAAACAAGCAACAGGACTGTGTGTAGAACTGAAGATGGATCGTTTTGTAATAAGGCAGAGAGGGCCAGAGACACAAACAGGCCAGGATCACACAACTGAATGTGCTGGAGAGAGCTGCTAGGGAGAGTCCACGGCAAGACAAAGCAGTGCTGGTGTGAACTGGATACAGAGCTCCAGGGCCTCTGGTAAACAATCCATTAAGAAGAAACTGAAATCAGGAACAAAGCAGTATAAAGATGATTCCTTGAGGTGTGGCTTTGTTAATTGTGCCAATGCAAAGCCCATATGTGTTATATGCAGGGAAGTACTGGCAAATGGAAATTGAAAACCCTCAAATCTTCAAAGGCATTTGAAGACTAAGCATGGGGAGTTCGAGGACAGACAGATTTTTTCAAAGGATGCAGTGAAAACTTAAATCTTCAGCTCAAGTCCTTAGCAGAAATGTTGCATTGAATGACAAAGCAAGTGAGATTGTGAGGACGAAGCAAGCTCACATGTCACATTAAAGGCAAGCGAAAATGGTGGGTCCCGAAGGTCGGCTGGTTGGTAAAAGTGTATCCCGGTAAAACATTTTTGAAAAACACTGGGCTAGACGACCTAATATTTAACAAAACATCAGGGACAAAGTCCCCAGGAACAGAGTGGGGCCTTTTAAACACATTGTCTTAGAACCCAGTAGCCCCCTCCAATTGTTAGACGTTTAGCTGCTGTTGTATAAAGATGTGGAGATGGGATTCATGTCGCATTACATTCATCCCCCACCATCTGGCCTGCAAAATCCTACCAACTGTCCTGGCTTGGTACAATTCACACCTCTTTAACCTGGGGTTACCCCATCTCTGGATCTGTAAAGATTTAATCACCTGCTAATGGTCGCATTCCAAGCATTGTCTGGCATCTTTGAATTTTTCTATATATGTGTTTCTGGAACAGAACTCTTCATTCACCTGAAGGAGGAGCAGCGCTCCGAAAGCTAGTGACATCGAAACAAACCTGTTGGACTTTAACCTGGTGTTGTAAGACTTCGTACTGTTGTATAAAGAATCAAAGGTTCTGCTGCTTTTCCACAAAACACCTTTAATTCATTCAACAGACTTTGCACAAAACTTTTAACATCACATCACCTGACACAAGGGCCACCTGAAGCCCCTTTACATATCAGTGTCAATTATTGAATGCTTAACATAAATGAGACAACTAATTGGAATGTCTCTTAACCCATTACTTAACACCAATCAGCATCCAGAGGTGACGGGCCCAAATCTATCCCACAACCATTTCCTTCACAGGACAATGACCATGCTATTTGAATGAGTTTTTCTCAAGCTGAGCGAGGCAAGCTGGGAGATTCCCAACTTGGACAACGCGACTCGGGAGAGAAAATGCGGGCAAATGTTTCAGGACCGTGAGATCTGAACCAAACTGAAATGTTAACTCTTTCTTAACCACAGATAAATTTTCTGTAAATTTAGAGTTCATTTTTTTCCAATTAAGGGGCACTTTAGCGTGGCCAATCCACCTACCCTGCACATCTTTGGTTTGTGGTGGTGAAACCCACACAAACACGGGGAGAATCAATTTGTGATTTTATCCTCTCCTTATTTTCCTTCATATTGCAAACAGAAGGCTTTCTCTTCCAGCCGTCTGTTATTTGAGAAGTAACCTACTTCTGAAACCTCACCTCAGTCCAGTGTCTCGGTGGAGTATGTTTTACGGAGATCCTAATCACCTCACACTCCCGTCTCTGATCCATTAGCTGGAAGCTTGCCCTCAATCTGCAATGACACCTTACTGATGGCTGTGCTAAGATCGGAACCTCATTAAACAGTAATTACAATCGTGAGCCCATGGGCAACTTTTTGTTTCATCGTGGGGAAGTATTAACAGCAACAAACATTTGTGATTCAGATATTCACTGACAAAACGCACCGATCCAATCACTTTGGAGGATTAATACTGTTATAACCTGACTACTTACGATTGGCTGGGGACTAATGACTATCTCACAATCCTATGGGAGTATGAACTTCCCCAATGAGGGGGGCGGAGAAACTCCTAGTATAAATAAGCTGGCCAGTTCAGGAACCAGCAGGAAGGAGAAGGTAGCAAGGGAAGTTACTGCTACTGTTATGTATATATGTTATAGTAAATAAACGTTATTATTTTGTATCCTTAAAACTCGTGCTGGATTCTTCGTGGCCCTTACAAAACTGGCGACGAAGGTAAAAGTGAATAGCTGTCTACACTGCTGAAGCCACCTCCCTGGATTTTTGTTGGATACAGGTTGGAAGTTGTTTTCTATTATACCATGCCTCTGTACGGACGTTTGGATGTTATCGATGCTGCGCTGGAAAGCTGGAACCAGTACACACAACGGATGCGTTACTATTTCCGGGCAAACAATATCGCTGAAAACGAGCGCCAGGTGGTCATATTGCTCACCGCCTGCGGGCCGCATACGTTTGCGGTGATTAAGAGCCTTACGTACCCAGCTGCGCCGGACACCAAAACGTTTGACGAACTTGTGAATATAGTGGGGCAACACTTTAACCCAACCCCGTCCACGATAGTCCAGCGCTACCGGTTTAATACTGCTGAGAGGACCCCTGGAAAATCCCTTGCCGATTTTTTATCCAGGCTACGCGGGATTGCGGAATACTGTGACTATGGTGAGACCTTGTCAGAAATGTTACGCGACCGTTTGGTTTGCGGTATTAACAATGCAGCAACCCAGAGAAAGTTGTTAGCGGAGCCAACATTGACTTTTCAACAGGCAATACAAATAGTCTTGTCCCGAGAGAGCGCAGAGCGAGGAGTACAGGAGCTACAGGGAATGGAAGTGCATGCCTTGGGGCGCAACCCTTTCCGCCCAAAAACGTCCCCCCGCACTCCTGCGGTACCTTGGGCGAGGCAACGACCGGACCGACGCCAGTGGCCATCGGACATTCCTCCCCGAAGGGAGCCTTCTCCAGAGCCAATGGATGAGGAGCCATGTCCGTGTCGGACTTGTAGGCGCCGACCCCGTCGCGGACGGCGGTCCTGGGGACGCCAGAGGCGCCGTCGTTCCGACCGAAACTGGGACCAGCCCAGGGGCCGTAACTGGGACCAGCCCAGAGGCCGTACCTTCCATGTGGATGAACCTGCGGCGACCACTCCTGACGACATGGAGACGGAGGACGACTGCCTGCAGCTGCATTGTGTGGCAGCTCCCCGTGTGGCCCCCATTAAGGTGACAGTACGGGTCAATGGCCACCCGCTGGAGATGGAATTGGATACTGGCGCAGCGGTCTCCGTGATCGCCCAGCGGACATTCGACCGCATCAAGCAGGGTATACAGACCCTTACATTAACTGACTCACAGGCCAGGTTGGCCACCTACACGGGGGAACCACTGGACATTGCAGGAACTACAATGACCCCATGTTGTCTATGGACGCCAGGAGGGGCGTTTCCCACTTATCGTAGTGCGTGGCCATGGGCCCAGCCTGTTGGGTCGGGACTGGTTGCGCCATTTGCGGTTGCAATGGCAGCACATCCTCCAAACAGTTTCTGGAGGGTTGACTGAGGTGCTAGTACGATACCCAGAGGTATTCCAGCCTGGTTTGGGGAAAATAAAAGGGGCCGTAGCCCGTATCCAAGTTGAACCAGGAGCCACGCCGCGCTATTTCCGGGCGCGTCCAGTGCCTTACGCTTTGCTCGAGAAGGTAGAAGGGGAGCTCACTCGTTTGGAGAGTTTGGGTATTATCAGGCCCGTCCGTTTTGCTGACTGGGCAGCACCAATTGTACCAGTAATGAAGCCAGATGCCACAGTTCACTTGTGTGGCGACTATAAACTTACAGTGAATACAGTTTCCCGACTCGATCGATACCCAATGCCTCGCATAGAGGATCTCTACGCCAAACTTGCAGGTGGACTCTCATTCACAAAATTAGATATGAGTCACGCCTACCTGCAATTGGAGCTGGACCCTGCCTCCCGACCATATGTAACAATTAACACACACCGGGGCCTGTATGAATATACACGGTTGCCCTTTGGAGCATCCTCTGCCTGCGCAATTTTTCATCGTGTTATGGAGGGCATTTTGAGAGGTTTACCACGTGTGGCTGTCTACCTAGATGACGTGTTGATTACAGGGACGTCGGAGCAAGAGCATTTGGAAAATCTGGAGGCTGTCCTTCGACGCCTTTCGGAGGCTGGAGTCCGTTTACGTCACACAAAGTGCGTATTTCAGGCAAAAGAAGTCTACCTAGGTTATCGGGTGGACCGCGAGGGTCTGCACCCCGTCGCAGAGAAGGTGTGTGCAATTCAACATGCCCCCACCCCGACTGACACTTCGCATCTTCGTTCTTTTCTCGGTCTCGTAAACTATTACGGGAAGTTCCTCCCCAATCTGGCAACTGCGCTGGCCCCCTTGCACCTGCTGCTAAAGAAAAATCACACCTGGGTTTGGGGTCAGCCGCAAGAAACTGCTTTCCGGCGGGTAAAGCAACAATTGTCGTCGTCTGGGTTACTAACCCACTATGATCCGGGAAAGCCTTTGCTCGTCACATGTGATGCATCCCCGTATGGTATTGGGGCTGTCCTGTCCCACAAGATGGAGAACGGGGCCGAGCGACCAATAGCTTTTGCCTCCCGCACATTGACTGCAGCGGAGAAAAAGTACGCGCAGATCGAGAAGGAGGGCCTGGCAGTGGTTTTCGTGGTGAAACGCTTCCACCAGTATGTGTACGGCCGCCATTTCACTATCGTGACTGATCATAAGCCCCTGCTGGGACTTTTCAGAGAGGATAAGCCAATATCGTCCATTGCTTCTGCACGGATCCAGCGCTGGGCTTTGTTGCTTGCTGCATATGAGTGTTCTCTGGAGCACAAACCAGGTACGCAGATAGCAAATGCCGACGCACTGAGCCGATTGCCTTTATCGTCCGGCCCCATGTCGACCCCCACGACCGGTGAGGTGGTTGCAACCCTAAATTTTATGGACACCTTGCCTGTCACGGCATCACAGATCCGTGAGTGGACCCAGATGGAGCCAGTCCTGTCAAAGGTTCGGCACATAGTCCTGTATGGTGGGCAGCATAGACAGCTCCCAGGCGAGTTGCGGGCATTTTCCTCCAAGTTGTCAGAGTTCAGCGTGGAAGACGGCATCCTCTTGTGGGGGACGCGTGTGATTGTCCCGGAAAAAGGCCAGGAGCTGATATTATCAGACTTGCACAATGGGCATCCGGGCGTGACCAAGATGAAAATGTTGGCCCGGAGTTATGTCTGGTGGCCAGGCCTCGACACCGACATTGAGAAGGTGGCCCAAAACTGCTCCATTTGCCAGGAGCATCAGAAGCTTCCGCCGGCCGCGCCCCTACACCACTGGGAATGGCCAGGGCGGCCTTGGGCACGCTTACATGCAGATTTCGCAGGCCCTTTTCAGGGATCCATGTTCCTTCTACTAATTGAGGCCCAGTCCAAATGGCTGGAGGTGCATAAGATGCAGGGGACAACGTCCTGCGCAACAATTGAAAAGATGCGTTTATCATTTAGTACGCATGGCCTCCCCGAGGTGCTGGTCATGGATAATGGCACTCCATTCACGAGTGAGGAGTTTGCTAGGTTTACAAAGATGAACGGCATCCGCCATATCCGCACTGCCCCTTACCACTCGGCTTCAAATGGGTTGGCAGAGCGTGCAGTGCAAACGTTCAAAAGAGGCCTAAAGAAGCAGTCTTCCGGATCAATGGACACGAGACTGGCTCGCTTTTTGTTTACGTACAGGACCACCCCCCATGCAGTGACTGGGGTAGCTCCCGCAGAACTCCTAATGGGCCGAAGACTTCGCACCCGCCTTAGTATGGTCTTCCCGGACATTGGCGCAAAAGTACGCCACACACAAGAACGGCAGGGACAGGAATTGTCTGGGCATCGTCCGATTCGGCAGTTTGCGCCCGGTGACCCAGTATTCATGCGGAATTTTGCTGGTGGTGCCCAATGGGTTCCTGGTGTAATCTTTCGCCAAACGGGCCCCATATCTTACCAAGTGCAAGCCCAGGGTCGTCTCCAGCGAAAACATGTAGACCACGTCCGGTCCAGAAGATCATCCCCTCAAAAGATTCCCCGCCCCCGGAGCTCAGTTCAACAGCCGCAAAGACCAGAGACAAGGGAAGGTAGACCTCAAAATCTTCCACTTGTGCCTCACTCGAAGCCTGCGCAGGTCGTTACGGGATCGAATGGAGACAGAGACGCTGACATGACAGAGGCAGCAGACTCTGACTCTGAGATGGAGACACAGGATGAATCAGAGGGGGAATCCTCGGGTCCACAGGCCGTGGATGTACAACCGCGCCGTTCATCACGGAAGCGCCGGTCTCCGTCTCGTTATACGCCGCCTGATCCAGCGCCGCGTGCAAATGGCATCCGGCCTGCGGCCAAACGAGTTTGACGCCTTCCTTCGCCAGAGTCTTTGGTGGATTCCTTGGACTTTGGGGGGGAGGGATGTTATAACCTGCCTACTTACGATTGGCTGGGGACTAATGACTATCCCACAATCCTATGGGAGTATGAACTTCCCCAATGAGGGGGGCGGAGAAACTCCTAGTATAAATAAGCTGGCCAGTTCAGGAACCAGCAGGAAGGAGAAGGTAGCAAGGGAAGTTACTGCTACTGTTATGTATATATTGTTATAGTAAATAAACGTTATTATTTTGTATCCTTAAAACTCTTGCTGGATTCTTCGTGGCCCTTACAAAAGATACTGACCTGGATCAACCCTCAGTTAAACAAGTGTTTTCGGCAATACTTAGTTTGGTCAAACTAAGACCCTGGAGATGACCCCTTATTATTTTTATCAATACTTTACAGCCTGTCACGCATCCCACCCGTATTTTGAACTTGCCATCCGTTGTTTTCTAAGCTGTTCCAATGACGCTCAATGTAAGCTTGAGGAACGGCACCTCAGCATTTGATTGGCACTTTACAATCTTCCAGACACAGCATCGAGCTCAATAGCTTCAGATTATAACCACCGGCCTCATATTCTCAAACGGCAGCTCCTGGTGACACAAGAATAAAATCCTGCAGATACTGGAAAACTGAAATAAAAATAGAAAATGCTGAAAATGCCCAGTGGGTCCGACAGCATCTGTGGAGGGCGGAGGAGATTTAATGGACGACAATACCTGACCTCCTGATGCCGTGTTTCTCGGCAGCGGGAGATAGCCCACCCATTGGCCAGCGGAGGAGATGGTTGGAGTCTCTCTTATTGGAGATAGTCATTGCCTGATATTTAATATGGCAAGACAATTGATCAGAAACTAATTTGGACTAGCCATATTAATACAGTGATGACCAGGGCAGGTCAGAGACTAGGAAGCCCATGGCGACTAACTCACCTCATGCACCCCCAAAGTCGGTGCACCATCTATAAGGTACAAGTCAGGAATGGAATGGAATACTCTCCACTTGCCTGGATGAGCGCAGCTCCAACACCATTCAAGAAACTCAGCACCGTCCAGGACAAAGCAGTCCATTTGATTGCTCACCCTTTCACAAACATTAAAACCCTCCTGCACCGGCAACAGTGGCAGTCCTGTGTACCATCTACAAGATGCACTGCAGTAACTCACCAAAGTTCCTTAGGCAGCAACTTCCAAAACTGTAATCACTCCCATCTAGGAGGACAAGAGCAGCAGATACCTGGGAACCCCACCACCTGGAGGTTCACCTCCAAGCCACTCACCATCCTGACTTGGGAATATATCCCCATTCCTTCACTGTCGCTGGGGCAAAATCCTGGAACTCCCTAGCAGCACAATGGTTGTACCTACATCTCATGGACTGCAGCGGTTAAAGAATGTAACTCATCATCACCTTGTGAAGGGTAACTAGCGATGGGCAATAAATACTGGCCTAACCAGTGATGCCCACATCCCAAAATGAATTTTTAAAAAACTTTTGTGGCGCAAATGAATGTTTTTCAGGTCTTACTGTATTTGGACATGGACTGCTTCAGTATCTGACATGTCATGAATTATACTAAACATTCTGCAATCATCAATGAACATCCCTACTTCTGACCTTATGATGGGAGGTCATTGATGAAGCAGCTGAAGATGGATGGGCCGAGGACACTACCCTGAGGGCCACCTGCAGTGATGTCCTGGAGCTGAGATGATTGATTTCCAACCACCACAACCATCTTCCTTTGTGCCAGATATGACTCGTATCAGCAGGGATTTTTCCCCCTGATTCTCATTGACTCCAGTTTATCTAGCGCTCCTTGATGCCATACTCAGTAAATTGCTGCCTTGATGTCAAAAGCAGTCACTCTCACCTTACCTCTGCAGTTCAGTTGTTATGTCCATGTTTTAACCAATGCTGTCTTGACATCAGGAGCTGAAATGGCCCTGGCAGAACCCCAGTTGAGCATCAGTGAGCAGGCTATTGTTAAGCAAGTGCCTCTTGAAAGCACTGTTGATGACCCCTTCCATCACTTTGTTGATCATGGAAAGTAGACTGATAGGACGGTAATTGGTCGGGTCGGACTTGTCCTGTTTTTTGTCAACAGGACATACCTTGGAAATGTTCCACGATCCCGGTTATATTCCAGTAATGTATCTGAACTGGGTGAGCTTGGCTAAGGGCGCAACTAGTTGTGGAGCACAAGTCTTCAGTACTGTTGTTGGAATGTTGTCTGGGCCCAAAGCCTTTGTAGCATCCAGTGCCTTCAGCAATTTCTTGGTATTATCTGGAGTGTATTCAATTGGCTGAAGACTGGCATCTATGATGCTGTAGGCTCAGGAGGAGTCCAAGGTGGATCATCCACTCGACACTTCTGGCTGAGCTTGTTGCAAATGCTTGTTATGTCTTTTGCACTGATATGCTGGACTCCCCCATCATTCAGGATGGGGCTATTTGTTGAATTGTCCACCGGCATTCACGACTGGATGTGGTAGGACTACAGAGCTTGGATCTCATGTGTTGATTGTGAGATTGTTTGACTCTATTGCGTGCTGCTTATGTTGTTTGGCACGGAGGTAGTCCTATGTTGTAGCTTCACCAGGTTGACACCTCATTTTTAGGTACGCCTGCTGCTGTTCTTGGGATGTTCTCTTGTACACTTCATTGAACCAGGGTTGATCCCATGGCTCGGTGGTAATGGTAGAGACATTGATATACCAGGCGGTGAGATTACAGATTGTGTTTATATACTATTCTGCTGCAGGCGCACAGCACCTCGTGCATTCTAGATCTCTTCAAATTCTACCCCATTTCACACAATGGTAGTGCTACACAACATGCTGGAAGGTATTTTCAATACGAAGACACTTCGTATTGTGTCCCACAAGAACTGTGCGGTGGTCGCTCCTACGAATACAGTCATGGACAGATGCATCTGTGACAGGTTGGTGAGGATGAGGTCGAGTAGGTTTTTCCCTTTTGTTGGCTCCCTCACTACCTGGCGAGGACCCAGTCTGGAAGCTTAAGTCCTTTCGGACTCGGCCAGCTCGGGGTGATACTGATCCACTCTTGGCGATGGACATACAAGTCCCCCACATACTGTGCCCTACCTCGCCACTCTGGGTGTTCAACATGGAGGAGTATAGATTCATCAGTTAAGGGTGGGTGATAGATGGCAATCAGGAGGAGGTTTCCTTGCCCATATTAGACCTTTTGCATTGCTCCCAGAGTTGATGCTGAGACTCCCAGCACAACCCCCTCCTTGTAGGGCCAAAGAGCTGAGTTTACCATTATCAGTTTCCAGTGTGCATTTCAATGCTGAGTGATGCATTTGGTTTCATTCCTTTTTACAGTCTTCAGAATGCTTTGATAAAACTGGGTGGTTGTAAGGCCATGTCAGGGGGTATTTAAGAGTCAGCCACATTAAACAGCTTGAACATTTTCAACTGATCAGACAAAGGCAGCAGTGATTTGGGAAGAGTTGGTCATGCCTGACAAACCTGATAGACTTTTGTGAATAGGTGGTCAAAATAGTGGACAGGAGAATGTCGATCAACGTTATTTTTTTGAACTTTCAGAAGACATTTGATAAAATTCTTCTCAAGAGTCGATGAGCTAATCTTGAAGTTCATGGAATTGAAGGTAAATTATTGACCTGGTCCAGAAATTGGTTAAGCAGAAGAGGACAGAGTAGGGATAATGAACAGGTACTGGAATCAGCAGGATGTGGTGACCTGCAGGGATCTGTATTGAAGCCTCAACTATTCATTGTCTAGACACATCAGCAAAATTAGGTGATGGGACGCTGATTGCTATCCTTCCATTTGCGAGAGGTAATAAGGATGCAGCCTCAGGATTTTGGTGGGGTCAGCTGAGATTATTTGCAGCACTTCTGATTTTAAAAAATCCACAGGGGAGATCAGAGGCCATGGAGAGGGGTATTTTGGGTCAGACGTATCGGAGTGCTGTGGGTAGGATTTGGATTCCTCGGTAGCAGGAGGGAAGAGATTAGGGAAGATGTCCACTCGTTGAGGGTTAGCCAGATAGAAAAGTAAGTTGAGAGGCACTTTCCTCCTCCTCCAGCAATCTCTTGCCTCAGTAGGGCAGCACGGTAGCCTAGTGGTTTGCACTGTGGCTTCACAACTGTACAAGGTACGGGTGAAACTACATCGGGAGTACTGTGAACAGTTTTGGTTCCCTCGTTTAAGGAATTATTCCACTGGGGGCAGGTCAGAGAAGGTTCACTGGGAGGGAACCCTGTATGATGGGATTGCTTTATGGGAAATGGTTAAAGAGGTTGGGACTCTGCTCATTGGAATTTAGAACAATGAGAGGTGATCTCATTGAAACATATTGGATTCTTAAGGGGCTGAGGACCAGACTGAGATGAGGAGAAATTTCTTCTCTCAGATGATTGTGAGTCTTTGGACCTCCTTTCCATACAGCTGTGGGGGCTGTAAATGTCCTTCCTGTTTGTGGTCTTTATTCTCTGTTTAATCCCTTATTTCCTCTTTCTTTTATTTCTGCCGTTATATTTTTGATCCATGGATGTTCAATGGACCTGTGACTTTAAGGCAAAGTGGGATGTGCCTTTAACAGGAGGATGCAGAAGGCTGTGCTGTTTTAGACTGACATCAGTGATGACCCGGATTGATTGATGTGGCTGGTGGCCAATGAAATGGCCTAAAAGGGCTGTGATCTGCCCGGTGACAGAAGGGCAGCACAGTAGCATAGTGGCTAGTACAATTGATTCACAGCTCCAGGGTCCCAGGTTCGATTCTCAGCTTGGGTCACTGTCTGTGCTGACTCTGCACGTTCTCCCCGTGTATGCGTGGGTTTCCTCCGGGTGCTCCGGTTTCCTCCCATAGTCCAAAGATGTGCAGGTTAGGTGGATTGGCCATTCTAAATTGCCTTTAGTGTTCAAAATTGCTCTTAGTGTTGGGTGGGGTTACTGGGTTATGGGGATAGGGTGGAGATATGGGCTTGGGTAGGGTACTCTTTCAAAGAGCTGGTGCAGACTTGATGGGCCGAATGGCCTCCTTCTGCACTGTAAATTCTGTAAACTTCTTTAAGAAGGTGATTGGATCTGATTCCACTGAGATGTTTGTCAGAGTCACAAGGCTGGGTTTGTTTTCAGTTCGGAGTCTGGCAGAGCAGAGGCAAGCGCCTAATATAACTCTCACCAGAAAGCTGCTGAAAGTGGTGAATACGGCATTTATGAAACCACAGAAAATCTGACTGAACCGATCTATCGGGCTGTCGACAAAGACAAAGTTTTACTTTCTGTGCAGAGAGGCTGCGAGTGTTTATCTCTGAAACCACAGGAACCTGAATGAATCCACAGGAAACACCTTGTACTGAAGACCGGGATTAAAGAACCTACCATCTGAAACAAGGACTCTTATCTGTTGACCTTATTCCTTATTATTTTTTACCCTTTTCTTTCCCCTCTGTGTTTGTCTGTCCTGTGCGTGTGGGTAGAAGGTGGGTCAAGTAAGGGGGGGGAGTCAGGTATTAAAGGATATTTTACCAACTGTATTCACTACATATTTCTTATTTGACCAAGTTATACAGAAACAGTAATTGTTTTTAAACTTAAAAACCTGATGATTGTAATTATTGGATAGCCAAGGGCCAAAGACTTTGAGTTTTTTAACAAGAATTATTCATTAATTCATTTGTGATGTGGCTCTGCATAACGCGGGGCTGGAATCGACCATGGACGTGCCCAGGGTGGCATAACAGGGCCTGGTGTATATTTAAGGCTGAGAAAAATTGATTCTTGTTCAGTCAAGGAATCAGGGTGACGGGAAAAGGGCAGGAGAGTGGATGTGAGGAATGTCGGATCAGCCATGATCCTATTCGCGGAGCAGGCCTGAGGGGCCACACTGTCTATTCCTGTTCCTGTTTCTTATGGTCCTAGCGGGATTTGCTGGAGCGTTATGTTTTCCATAGAACTGAGCTACCACTGTGTCTAGCTCTGGGAACTCTCCATCTCACTGTGGGAGGGAAGGGTAGGGTACCCGTGCACATCGCCAATTTCAGCAACAAAGATGTTTACCTTCTTCCGAGAACATGAGAAGTGCCCGTAAAGCTGTACACTATCATGAAGAATGGACTGACTGGAGGAGACATTGCGAACCTCATTTCAAAGATGGACATCGGCGAGTTGAAGGAGAGGGGCTCAATTTAATTCTAGCCAGTGCAGGATAACTTTCATCAGGATGATGATGCTATTGGGTGCCATGACATGGTGAGCCACAGGATTATGACTGAAGATAGCTGCCCAGTAAAGATTCCTTATCACTGGATCCCACCCCATCACTGGGATGAAAGCAGAGTGTACCTTCAGAAAGATCTGAAATGAGGTGTCATTCGGGAGGGGTTGAGTCGCTATGCCTTTGCCCCCACTCCACATGGGGAAGAAAGGCAGAAACTGAGTCATAGAACTCTACAGTGCAGGAGGAGGCCAGCTGGTCCATCAACTCTGCACCGACCCTTGGAAAGAATACCCTACCTGGGCTCATGCCCTGACCCTATCCCCGTAACCCAGCAATCCCATCTACCCTTTTGGACATTAAGGAGCAATTTAGCATTGCTAATCCACCTCACCTGCACATCATTGGTCTGTGGGAGGAAACCGGAGTACTCGGAGGAAACCCACGCAGACACGGGGAGAACGTGCAGACTCCACACAGACAGTCACTCAAGGCCGGAATTTAACCCGGGATCCTGGCACTTGAGACAGCAGTGCTAACCACTGTGCCACCGTGTCACCCTTCTGGAAGAGGTCACAGAGATTGCCTGCAGCAGTATCAACGAGTATGGACAATCATCCCATTCTGGGAGACATGATCCATAGAGACCATTCGAAAGCCTGCCTCACATTGAAGCTACAAAGGGTCGCCAGTTGTGCGTAGTTGCAAGAATGAAGCATTTCAAGCACGGAAAAGTGTGGCCGTGGGGAGAGGCGAGAGGGGATGGAGAGAATTAGCTGGCCTTCAGAGTTCCAATTTATGGACTCCGACTTCAGATCTGGGCTGGAGGCCCGGCCCTGGCCACTGCAGGGCATATATACTGATGGACACTAGGTCCCCAATGGCACGGATCATCGTCCTTGGATCGCGAAGGACAAGGGAGTTTGGTCAGCCCTGGTGGTTGTCCTCGGAACAAGAACCAAAGTCCTGAGCAAACAGGGGACAGAACCCAAGACTGGTATACAGGCTGCAGAGAGCTAAAAACAGGGCCGGACCTGGGAGTGCAGGCACGAAGAGAACGAGGGGGCAGAAGCCTCGTGGAAAGTGTGTGCAAGAGAGAGAGAGAGAGACAGAGAGAGAGAGAACGAGCAGGTCCGCAGTCAGACGCTGGAGCAGGAGTTCAAACCTGGTGAGTCACTGCGTGGAAGAGTCAAGAACAGAAATAGGGCAGAGATTTGGAGCAACCCTGTGAATAGTTTGTTCCTTGAAGTTATGCTTTCCCTCGAGAATGTATGCAGCTTCGATGCCACATTTCACATTTCCTGTCTTAGTTTATTCTCTCTGCTCCCAGCTGATTCCTGAAATAGTTTGCAACTCCCATTTCCATCTTTTCTCACATGTATGGGGAGCTCGTGGCCACCAGTCCAATCCTGTCCCCAAGTCCCACCTCTTTATTTTACTTCGGAACATACATTCCTCTCTTTTTTTTAAATTTCTATCACACATTCCCCCATGGCTTTTCAGAGCTTAACATTTCCCAGAATGCTGAGCCATTTTCAGTGTTGTCTGTAAAATTCCAGATAATTTGCCCAGTTTATTATTCAAACATTTTACCCAGGGGCCCTTAATTGCAAGATGCATAAAGGAGAAACAGAAGTTCACAATTCAACACAAGTTTATTTTCGAACATAACAAAATAGTTATCCCCTAAATTACCCCAACTGAGGGCAGCAACGGTGGCGCAGTGGGTTAGCACTGCTGCCTCACGGCACTGAGGTCCCAGGTTCAATCCCGGCTCTGGGTCACTGTCTGTGTGGAGTTTGCACATTCTCCCCGTGCCTGCGTGGGTTTCGCCCCCACAACCCAAAGATGTGTAGGTTAGGTGGATTGGCCACACAGAATTGCCCCTTAATTGGAAACAAAAAATGAATTGGGTACTCTAAATTTATTTTAAAAAATATATATATATTATCCCAACTGCAGTATGCCTTCAGATTCTTAATACTACCCGTGCCGATGAACTAGATCGAACTGCGGGTGCAGTCCTCTGAGTTTCGGTCATCTCAGGGCCTTCGCCTGTGAACGTAGGTCTTGAATGCTGCTTCTTTCTGTCCTCTGGTCCACCATTGAGTCTTCTCCGCATCTTCTGCGTTGAGTCTTCTCCGCATCTTCTGCATTGAGTCTTCTCCGCATCTTCTGCGTTGTCTTCTTCGCATCTTCTGCATTGAGTCTTCTCCGCATCTTCTGCCTTGAGTCTTCTCCGCATTTTCTGTATTGAGTCTTCTCCGCATCTTCTGCATTGATTCTTCTCCACATCTTCTGCATTGATTCTTCTCCACATCTTCTGCATTGAGTCTTCTCTGCATCTTCTGTGTTGAGTCTTCTCCGCATCTTCTGCGTTGAGTCTTCTCCGCATCTTCTGCATTGAGTCTTCTCCGCATCTTCTGCGTTGTCTTCTTTGCATCTTCTGCATTGAGTCTTCTCCGCATCTTCTGCGTTGAGTCTTCTCCGCATCTTCTGCATTGAGTCTTCTCCGGATCTTCTGCCTTGAGTCTTCTCCGCATTTTCTGTATTGAGTCTTCTCCGCATCTTCTGCATTGATTCTTCTCCACACCTTCTGCATTGATTCTTCTCCACATCTTCTGCGTTGAGTCTTCTCTGCATCTTCTGCATTGATTCTTCTCCACATCTTCTGCATTGAGTCTTCTCTGCATCTTCTGCATTGAGTCTTCTCCGCATCTTCTGCGTTGAGTCTTCTCTGCATCTTCTGCATTGAGTCTTCTCCGCATCCTCTGCATTGATTCTTCTCCACATCTTCTGCGTTGAGTCTTCTCCGCATCTTCTGCATTGAGTCTTCTCTGCATATTCTGCGTTGAGTCTTCTCTGCATCTTCTGCATTGAGTCTTCTCCGCATCTTCTGCCTTGAGCCTTCTCCGCATCTTCTACATTGAGTCTTCGCTGGGGAAGGTCTCTGGTTGCTTCCTCTTTATAAGACCATAAGACCATAAGACATAGGAGTTGAAGTAAGGCCATTCGGCCCATCGAGTCCACTCCACCATTCAATCATGGCTGATTTCAACTCCATTTACCCGCTCTCTCTCCATAGCCCTTAATTCCTCGAGAAATCAAGAATTTATCAACTTCTGTCTTAAAGACACTCAACGTCCCGGCCTCCACCGCCCTCTGTGGCAATGAATTCCACAGACCCGCCGCTCTCTGGCTGAAGAAATTTCTCCTCATCTCTGTTCTAAAGTGACTCCCTTTTACTCTAAGGCTGTGCCCCCAGGTCCTAGCCTCCACTGCTATTGGAAACAACTTCCCTACATCCACCCTATCTCAGTCATTCATTATCTTGTAAGTTTCTATTAGATCTCCCCTCAACCTCGTAAACTCCAATGAATATAATCCCAGGATCCTCAGACGTTCATCGTATGTTAGGCCTACCATTCCTGGGATCATCCGTGTGAATCTCCGCTGGACCCGCTCCAGTGCCAGTATGTCCTTCCTGAGGTGTGGGGCCCAAAATTGCTCACAGTATTCTAAATGGGGCCTAACTAATGCTTTATAAAGCTTCAGAGGTACATCCCTGCTTTTATATTCCAAGCCTCTTGAGATGAATGACAACATTGCATTTGCTTTCTTAATTACGGACTCAACCTGCAAGTTTACCTTTAGAGAATCCTGGACTAGGACTCCCAAATCCCTTTGCACTTCAGCATTATGAATTTTGTCACCGTTTAGAAAATAGTCCACGCCTCTATTCTTTTTTCCAAAGTGCAAGACCTCGCACTTGCCCACGTTGAATTTCATCAGCCATTTCTTGGACCACTCTCCTAAACTGTCTAAATCTTTCTGAAGCCTCCCCACCTCCTTCATACTACCTGCCCCTCCACCTATCTTCATATCATCGGCAAACTTAGCCAGAATGCCCCCAGTCCCGTCATCTAGATCGTTAATATATAAAGAGAACAGCTGTGGCCCCAACACTGAACCCTGCGGGACACCACTCGTCACCGGTTGCCATTCCGAAAAGGAACTTTTTATCCCAACTCTCTGCCTTCTGCCTGACAGCCAATCGTCAATCCATGTTAGTACCTTGCCTCGAATACCATGGGCCCTTATTTTACTCAGCAGTCTCCCGTGAGGCACCTTATCAAAGGCCTTTTGGAAGTCAAGATAGATAACATCCATTGGCTCTCCTTGGTCTAACCTATTTTTTATCTCTTCAAAGAACTCTAACAGGTTTGTCAGGCACGACCTCCCCTTACTAAATCCATGCTGACTTGTCCTAATCCGACCCTGCACTTACAAGAATTTAGAAATCTCATCCTTAACAATGGATTCTAGAATCTTGCCAACAACCGAGGTTAGGCTAATTGGCCTATAATTTTCCATCTTTTTCCTTGTTCCCTTCTTGAACAGGGGGGTTACAACAGTGATTTTCCAATCCTCTGGTACTTTCCCTGACTCCAATGACTGTTGAAACATCATCACCAATGCCTCCACTATTTCTTCAGCTATCTCCTTTAGAACTCTAGGATGTAGCCCATCTGGGCCCGGAGATTTGTCAATTTTTAGACCTCTTAGTTTCTCTAGCACTTTCTCCTTTGTGATGGCTACCATATTCAACTCTGTCCCCTGACTCTCCGGAATTGTTGGGATATTACTCATGTCTTCTACTGTGAAGACTGACGCAAAGTACTTATTCAGTTCCTCGGCTATTTCCTTGTCTCCCATCACAAAATTACCAGCGTCATTTTGGAGCGGCCCAATGTCAACTTTTGCCTCCCGTTTGTTTTTAATGTATTTAAAGAAACTTTTACTATCATTCCTAATGTTACTGGCTAGCCTACCTTCAAATTTGATCCTCTCTTTCCTTATCTCTCTCTTTGTTATCCTCTGTTTGTTTTTGTAGCCTTCCCAATCTTCTGACTTCCCACTGCTCTTTGCCACATTATAGGCTTTCTCTTTTGCTTTGATGCATTCCCTAACTTCCTTTGTCAGCCATGGCTGCCTAATCCCCCCTCTGATAACCTTTCTTTTCTTTGGGATGAACCTCTGTACTTTGTCCTCAATTACTCCCAGAAACTCCTGCCATTGCTGTTCTACTGTCTTTCCCACTAGGGTCTGCTCCCAGTCGATTTTCGTCAGTTCCTCCCTCATGCCCCTGTAGTTACCTTTATTTAACTGTAACACCTTTACATCTACCTTCTTTCTTTCAAATTGGAGATTGAATTCTACCATATTATGATCACTGCCCCCTCAGTGCTCCCTTACTTTAAGATCTTTAATCAAGTCTGGCTCATTACATAACACTCAGTCCAGAATGGCCTGTTCCCTCGTGGGCTCCATCACATGCTGTTCCAAAAAGCCCTCCTGTAAACATTCAATGAATTCCCTTTCCTTGGGTCCACTGGCACTATTATTTACCCAGTCCACCTGCATATTAAAGTCCCCCATGATCACTGTGACCTTGCCTTTCTGACATGCACTTTCTATTTCGTGGTGCATCTTGTGCCCCTGGTCCTGACCACTGTTAGGAGGCCTGTACATAACTCCCATTATGGTTTTTTTGCCTTTGTGGTTCCTCAACTCTACCCACACTGACTCCACATCATCCAACCCCATGTCGTTTAGTGCTATTGATTTAATTTCATTCCTAATTAACAAGGTAACCCCGCCCCCTCTGCCCACCTCTCTGTCTTTTCGATAGGTTGTGAATCCCTGGATGTTTAAATGCCAGTCCTGAACCCCCTGCAACCATGTCTGTGTGATGCCTAGCACATCATACCTGCCAGTCACAATCTGGCCACAAGCTCCTCTACCTTGTTCCGTACACTGCGCGCATTTAAATATAGCACCTTTAATTCTCTATTGACCGTCCCTTTTTGTTTTCTTAGTGTGGTGGACCTTGGTTTACTGAGCCTTTCCATACACTGTGTCATATTTTGTGGGATGGGGACTATTGTAACCTCTCCTGAGTTCTGTCTTTTTGTGCTTTTTTGTGTTCCTAAGCAGCTACGCTTCCCACTGATTACTTCACCTCTTGGTTCCCTGACTTTCCCTTCCCCCCCCCAATCTCTAGTTTAAAGTCCTATTGACCACCCTATTTACTCTTTTCGCCAGAACACTGGTCCCAGCTCGGTTCAGGTGGAGACCATCCCAACGGTATAGGTCCCCCCTGTCCCAAAACTGATGCCAGTGTCCCATGAAAAGGAACCCCTCATTCCCACACCACTCTTTCAGCCATGTGTTACCTTCCCTTATTCTTGCCTCCCTAAGCCAATTTGCAAGTGGCTCGGGCAGTAATCCGGAGATTATGACCCTTGAGGACCTGTTTTTTAATTTGAATCCTAGCTCTTTATAATCTCTAAACAGGTCCTCTTTCCTAGACTTGCCTATGTTGTTGGTACCGACATGGACCACAACAACTGGATCCTCCCCCTCCCTCTCCAGTATCCTTTCAAGCCGGTCAGAGATGTCCCGCACCCTAGCACCGGGCAGGCAACATACCATGCGGGACTCTTTATCCTGCTCACAAAGGATACTATCTAGCCCCCTGATAATAGAATCCCCTACAACTACAACTTGCCTATTTATTCCCTCCCCTTGAATGGCCTGCTGAACCATGGTGCCTTGGTCAGCTGACTCATCCTTCCTGCAACCCTGTTCGCCATCCACACAGGGAGCAAGTGCCTCATACCTGTTGGACAGAGTCAAGGGCTGAGGCTCCTGAGTTCTTGACTGCTGGTTCCCTTTACCTGCCTGACTTGCAGTCACACCCTGCTGTCCCTGGCCACTAGCAGGATTTAAACTACTTACTCTGACAGGTGTGACTGCCTCCTGAAACACAGTGTCCAGGTAAGTCTCCCCCCCCCGGATGTGCCTCACTGTTTGAAGCTCAGACTCCAGCTCATCAACTCTGAGCCGGAGCTCTTCGAGCAGCCAACACTTACTGCAGATGTGGTCGCTGCAGCTCGCAATGGGATCTGCCAGCTCCCACATCAAGCAGCTCAAGCACATCACCTGACCAGCCATCACTAATTAATTAATTAGTTTAATTTAAGTTTATGGTGGGGGCAGCTTCAGCCAATCAGACACTACCCTGCACTTTTAACTGAAAAACAGCACAATTAGATTAACCACTTACCTTTCCTGGTTACCTTACTGCACCAAACTAGCAAATTCTCACTGTATGTATCTCTCTCACTCCGGCTGTGTCTCCTTGACCTGCGCAATGCTAATAATATAATATAATAATGCTAATAATAATATAATATGGCACTTACCTCACACCAATGGGTCATATTATTAGGTTAGAGGAGGAGGGCGGGTGGGAGACACTACACGTGTAGTGTCTCGGGTTTCCTCTCCACCAGAATTTATTGGTTGGGGGGGGGGTCTTCCCAGAAGTCCGCGGGTCGAAAAAAATAAAACAGAAAAGAAGTGTTTTTTTTAAAGGATTAAAGGATAAACTTACCTCCCAGAAATCACTTGCGCACCGCTCCCGCTGAAATCGACTGGCCTGCTCCTGTGAAGGTAAGTGTTTTTAAAGGATAAACTTATACCCTCTTTGCACCCTTCCCGAAGCTTCTCTGGCCCTGAGTCAATGAGGTCTCGGGATGGGGGTCGCAACACCCAATGGAGCTGCTGATTTCAACTCTACAAGACACTAGGAACCCATCGCCAGGGGTCCATTTTCAGGTGCATTATCCAGACGTTATCTTATCCCAGATCAGATGATCTAGGTGCCAGAAAGTCTGGCTTCATCTGGGCGATCCACAATAATCAATCCATTTGAATGGGGTTGATTATCTTCCAGGACAGGCCCAGACTTTCCTCAGCTCTCTATCTCTGCCCAGTGTATTCACGTTTGGCTGTTTGACCTGCCATCAGACCAGTCTGTCTTTCTGACTGTGGTTTTAACTTCAGGTGTCCAATTCTGTATTGGGCCTAGTATTCAGGCCGCTGGCCATTTTACCACGCCAGTAAACCTAATGAACACTTCAATTGTCATCTCTGATCCTCCTGCCGGCTGGCAGCTCCTGTCCTCCCCACTTTTGGGAATTACCTCTGTGTTTCCATTGCTTCTTGTTCTCCCTTGATACCAGCCTCTGCTTCAATTTATTATTGTTATTTTATTGAGCACACTTCAGCAGATTAAACAACTCAGTTCAGTAGTTAACATATTCTCTTTTGTTTTCAATAGATAATTGCTAAATTGCAATGGTGTCTACACTTTGGAAGTACTTTATTAGCTGTGTAAAGTGCTTTAGGATGCCTTAAGGTCATGAAATGAAGGATTTTCCCTTCCCATAAAAAAATGTCTTTCATTACATCCTAAAGCGGTTTACACAAATGAAGTACATTGTTGTATTGTAGAAAACACAGTGGCCATCCGCACAGCAAGTACTCACAAACAGTAATGTGATATCGTCCACTATAATATTTTTTGTCTTGCTGTGATAACGCGGGTCGGTTGAAGTAAGGAAAATGCTAACTTACTGAGAACTTATTCAGAAAGGTAGCAGGGATAATCCTGGAAACTGAAGGCCGGTGAGCCTCACGTTGATAGTCGGTAAATTATGGGAGAGAATTCTCAGGGACAGGATTTATACCCATTTGGAAACAAATGGACTCATTAGCGATAGACAGCATGGTTTTGTGAAGGGGAGGTCATGCCTCGCTAACTTGATCGAGTTTTTTGAGGAGGTGACAAGGTTAATTGATGAGGGAAGATGTTGCTTACATGGACTTCAGTAAAACCTTTGACAAGGTACCTCATGGCAGACTGGTATAAAAGGTGAAGTCACATGGATCAGAGGTGAGGTGGCTCAGTCACAGAAGGCAAAGGGTAGCAGTAGAAGCGTATTTTTTCTGAATGGAAAGTTGTGACTAATGGTGTTCCACAGGGATCTCTGCTGGCGCCTCTGTTGTTTGTCGTATGCATAAATGATTTGGAGGAAAATGTAGCTGGTCTGATTAGTAAGTTCGCGGATGACACCAAGGTTAGTGGAGTAGCAGATCGTGTTGAGGATTGTCAGAGGACGTAGGTTGGAAACTTGGGCAGAGAAATGGAAAATGGAGTTTAATCCAGACAAATGTGACTTAATGCATTTTGGTAGGTCTAACATAGAGGGGAAATAAACTGTAAATGGCAAAACTCTTAGGAATATAGAAAGTCAGAGAGATCTGGGTGTGCAAGTCCACAGATCTTTGAAAGTGGCAACACAAGTGGACAAGGTAGTCAAGAAAGCATACGGAATGCTTTGCTTCATTGGATGGGGCATTGAGTATAAAAACTGGCAAGTCATGCTACAATTATATAGAAGCTTGGTAAGGCCGCACTTGGAATAGTGTGCGCAATTCTGGTCACCACTCGATAAGAAGGATGTGGAGGCTTTGGAGAGGGTGCAGAGGAGGTTACCAGGATGTTGTCTAGTCTGAAGGGTGTTAGCTATGCGGAGAGGCTGAATAGACTCAGACTGTTTTCATTAGAATGAAGGAGGTTGAGGGGTGACCTGATAGAGGTCTACAAGATTATGAGTGGCGTGGATAGAGTGGATGAGCAGGCACTCTTTCCCAGGGTGGAGGGGTCAGTCGCCAGGAGGCAGAGGTTTAAGGTCCATGGGGAAAATGTTAGAAGAGATGTGCGAGGCAGGTTTTTTACACAGAGGGTGGTGAGTGCCTGGAACGTGTTGCCAGGGGAGCTTGTGGAAGCAGATACATTAATGGCTTTCAAAAGGCATCTTGACAAACACATGGATAGGATGGGTATAGAGGGATATGGCACAGGGAAGTGCTGAGGGTGTTGGCTAAAGGTGATATCATTGAGGGTACAGACTTGGAGGGCCAAAAGGCCTGTTCCCGTGCTGTATTGTTCTTTGTTCTTTGAACATCGTCCAATGGCTTCCAGCGGTTGATCCAGAGAGAGCAAGATCGTGAGACATTGTATGACTTTCTGTTGTGATGAGTACACTCTGTCTCATTGGCATATCACACTCTTCCAATTGACCTTTAAACCACACCCACCTACTCGTTTTATGACTGATGTTGTCTGAGGGTTACCTTGACTTGGACACAGAGGAGAGCTCTTTGCTCTTCTGCCTGGAACCCATGTCCCGGGCGTCGCTTGCATCCACTGAGAGGGCAACTGTGTTCCCTTCTCTCTCCACAGAGGCTGTCAGGCCTGCTGAGATTGTCCAGCATTTTCTGTTTTTGTGTTTCAGATTCCAGCATCCGCGGTGATTTGCTTTTGCCCGATGTGGTTTTGCTTCGCTGACCGATCAGAAAATTCAGCACCTCGGACAGTGTCGCCTCTCTCTCTCAGCGCCACATTGGCCTGTCCTTCGCGCCCTGCACCTTTCCCAATTTCAAGAGGGTGCAATCTGCTTCTGCCATCCTTTCAGACAGGGCACTCCAGATCATAAAACTCGCTGGGGACAAAACCAATCCCCCCCCCACCCCCCACCATAATGCACCCTCTCTTCCCCAACTCCACTTCTGCCCCGCTCCTGGATCCTCTGGTCTGGGAGCTCCCCTGTAAGTGGGTAACACTCCCTCCCTATCTACTCTATCAAAGCCCCTCAACATTTTGAAATCATTCCACAATTCCCCCCCTTAATCAGTTTTGCTTCCTGGTCCAAAGAGACAATTGATTGCCAGAGTCTGCAGGCTAGCCAGAAAACCTGCAGGCACGCATCCATTATTCTTCTGATGGGGGCTTAGTTTGCAGTGAATGATGGTGATCAAGATATCGTCTGCAGCCTTTAATAAATAATCTCCTTCAGAACGCGAATCGCCCTTTTTTTTAAAAAAGAAAATAAACTTGCAGCCGTCTCCCATTCACACTAGGTGTCTCTCTGACGCTTCCTCTGCACCTGAGCAGCTTTAAACCGGCTCTGGGATCAAACCAGCAGATGCTGGGTTGAGCCAATGTGTTCCCTACTCCGGATTGGGACTAACGAGGGGAGAAGGAGGGGGGTGGGGGGGTGTTGAGAATATTTGCCACTTGCTCCACGACCCGGCGGCACTGCACCCCCCCCCCCCCCCACCCCCACCCCCGCCAGTGCAAGGATTAAGGTGGGTTCCCCGATAAGAACGCCGATTGCGCCAACAGAAAGTGAAGGAATGTCTTCATCAAACGGTGGTCCCTTTAATCCTCCTCCTCCCCTCTCTCTCCGTCACTCCACTACCCCGGCGTGCTTTCACTGGAGGGGGAAAATATGGCAATCGTTTGAAAGACAGGACGTGATGTTTAATCCAGAACCCTCGAGTTATGTCAAAAAAAAAAGCAACGGGAGGATAGCTCGGGGGCTGAATGCAGGAGCGTGGAGGGATCGGGACCCTGCAAAGACACTGCGCTCTCTCCCTTAAAACCAAAATAACTTCAGAAAAAAATCCTGCCGCATATTGTGACAGGCTGGTGTGGATGGTGCTTTGCTGCTGGCTGAATGTGTGCCAATTGAGGCAGGTAGGGGGAGCAGGAACACACGGGATATTCCACTGGCCCCGGTGCCATGTGCTCCCAGAATGACACCATTAATGACTGATTTTATTTAATGGCGTTTTTTTCCTCCCCCCCCCCCCCCCCCACCCTTCACGGACCCAGACGTTCAGTATTAGACAGAGAGACAGACAGGAAAGATCTGACTTGGGGCTGAATCTTGCATTTTCTTTGAATGTTTCATTTTTTTCTTCACCTACTCTGTCCAAAGCGTCAGATGTTTTCTGATGTGGGTTTTTTTTTAGGTCTGGGAGCTGCTCTCGATGCAGCGGCAAAGCAGAGGCGATCGTCTGTCTTTGAGAGGAATGCAAAGTGGAGGTCTCCGATTGCCCAGAGCTCACCCTCCCGGGGTTAATGTGCAAGGCAGTGTGAGCTCCGTGCTCAACTCCCCATTCCAGCAGCCACAGCAAAACGGGGAGCGATGGTTATTGCAAACGCTGCTGACGAGGGGCATTGGAGGGAGATCTATCTGATGGAGCAATTACTAATGAAACGGTCTGAAGTCAGATTCCCTGGTCTCCCCTTGGCGTTGCCCATCCGCAGGCGAACTCTGAAATATTTCCACCCGGACGGTTTGGGGGGGTTTTGGTGAGCGGCTGAAGGTTTCTTCCCATCGTCGTCTCCAGCTTTCGTGTGACAAACTGGACTGAATGTGTCAGCGGCCCGGAGTAGCCCAGGGTGCTCCCCTGCGCTCAGCAATCCTTCCCTGCCTGCCTGCCTTCACACAGAGAGAGAGAGAGATCCACATTTCTGTATCCAGTGTAAATGGACCCGGGCTTCCTCTGGTCCCAGCCACCGTGTGACCGTCCCGGATCCCAGGCAGCCCTCGGCCAGATACACAGGAGTCTCCCAGGCTGGCCCGGGTTTGGGGGTTTTATTTGATTGCTGCTATGTGATTGCTGGATTACACTTTCCAATTTGACGCCCCCGATGCGATTGCATCGCAAACTGGAATACCCGCAGAGGAAGACCAGAAGGTAATTCAACTTTGGAGAGGATCTGGGACGGAGTTCATTTGCACCAGCCGGCGCTAGAATAAGAGTAACTCTGCTAATCTGGTATCCTGTGTGTGGACGCTGCGGTACAGTAATTTCCCCGCTAATTAGCGCCTATCTGGCAGATTTCTCTATCCGGCCTCCATTTACCTTTGCTTGACATTCAGAATTGTGTGCAACTTTTCCAATCTGCTTTCCTTCATTTAATGACGTGCTCTCTATTCCGCTCTCTCTCTCTCTCTTTCACTCTCTCATTCTCCCCCTCCTTCCCCACTCTCGCTCCCCCTCTCCCTCGCCAACCCCACTCCATCTCTCCCCTTCCCTGCCCTCATTCTCTCTCTCTCTCTCTCTCTCCTTCCCCACTCTCGCTCCCCCTCTCCCTCCCCAACCCCACTCCATCTCTCCCCCTCCCCTCTCTCTCATTCACTCTCTCGCTCTCTCCGTCCCCACTCTAGCTCCCCCTCTCCCTCCCCAACCCCACTCCATCTCTCCCCCTCTCTCTTTCTCTCTCCTTCCCCACTCTCCCTCCCCTCTCTCATTCACTCTCTCTCTCTCTCTCCCCTCTCTCTCATTCTCTCTCCATCTTTCCTACCCCACTCTCCCCCTCTCTCTAATTCTCGCTCTCTCCCCCTTTCTCTCCCCTCTCTCGCTCCCCCTCTCTCACTCTCTCTCTCTCTCTCCCCTCTCCCCCTCTCTCCTTCCCCACTCTCCCTCCCCTCTCTCTCATTCTCGCTCTCTCTCCCTCCCCTCTTTCTCCCTCCCCTCTCTCTCGCTCCCCCTCGCTCTCATTCTCTCTCTCCTTCCCCACTTTCCCTTCCTTCTCATTCTCTCTCTCTCCCTCCACTCTCTCTCATTCTCTCTCTCGCTCCCCTTCCCCACTCTCCTTCACTCTCTCATTCTTTCGCTCTCTCTCTCCCTCTCCTCTCTCTCATTCTCACTCTCTCTCTCTCCCTCCCCTCTCTCTCATTCTCACTCTCTCTCTCTCCCTCCCCTCTCTCTCACACCCCCTCTCATTCTCTCTCTCTCCTTCCCCACTCTCCCTTCCCTCTCTCATTCTCTCTCTCTCTCTCTCTCCCCTCTCTCATTCTCACTCTCTCTCTCCCTCCCCTCTCTCTCGCTCCCCCTCTCATTCTCGCTCTCTCCTTCCCCACTCTCCCTTCCCTCTCTCATTCTCTCTCTCTCTCTCCCTCCCCTCTCTCATTCTCACTCTCTCTCTCCCTCCCCTCTCTCTCGCTCCCCCTCTCATTCTATCTCTCTCCTTCCCCACTCTCCCTTCCCACCCTCATTCTCTCTCTCTCTCTCCCTCCCCTCTCTCTCATTCTCACTCTCTCTCTCTCCCTCCCCTCTCTCTCACACCCCCTCTCATTCTCTCTCTCTCCTTCCCCACTCTCCCTTCCCTCGCTCATTCTCTCTCTCTCTCCCTCCTCTCTCTCTCTCTCTCTGAGGCACAGTACTAAAGATCCGCACTCTTCTCCTTGCCCTCCCAGGTGGATGCTGCGAAGATGCTCCTCCTCATCCTGCTGCCTTTCTGGGTCGCCAGCACCTCGCCGAGCTCGGAGCCTGTCATTCGGGACATCTGCTCCGCCTGCTCCTGCACCACAGCCGAGCACATCCTGTACATCTCCTGCGGGAAGGGCAGCATGTACCGGCCCAATCAGCTCAGACCGCCGCCCGTTACCTTTTACCACCTCAATTTGCAGAACAACCTCCTGGTCACCTTGCGCCCTTTCTCCTTCAGCAACTTCACCAACGCAATCTCCCTGCAGTTGGGGAATAACAAAGTGCAGGAGATCGAGGCGGGGGCTTTCCGGGGTCTCAGCAGCCTCAAACAGTTACACCTGAATAACAACGAGTTACAGCTGCTGCGGGCCGACATGTTCCAGGGTTTAGAAAATCTGGAATACCTCCAGACCGACTACAATCTCATCAAGTTCATCGAGCGTGGGACGTTCAACAAGATGCACAGGCTCAAAGTCCTGATCCTCAACGACAACCTCATCTCACACCTCCCCGACAACATCTTCCGCTTTGCCTCCCTCACACACCTCGATCTCCGCGGGAACAGGCTGCAAAACATTCCTTACATTGGAGTGCTGGAACACATCGGCAGGATAGTCCAGTTCCAATTGGAGGACAACCCTTGGAACTGTTCCTGCGAGTTGCTGTCCCTCACCACCTGGCTGGAGAACATGCCATACCACCTTCTAATTGGAAATGCCAAGTGTGAAATGCCCAGTAGCCTGTACGGGAAACTGCTGAAAGAAACGACCAAACTGGAGCTGTGCCCCGAGGAAGGGGACAGTCACTTCGACCCGAGCTTGACTCCACCTCTGCAGGCGATTCCCCGAGTCACTCGCCGCCCTCTGGCCGTCCCCATGCCTCCCACCACCTCCCCCAGGGCTGCCAACTCGCCCAAGAGGTCCCAGTCAGGAATCGCGTCCGGCAAGTTTCTCTCCAGCAGTCGCAATTACAGCCAGATTGTGTCCTTCCAGACCCGGGCTCCGCCGCAGGCACCTTGCCCAAGCAGGTGTGTTTGCCAAAGCGACTCGCCAGAACTGGGGCTGACTGTGTACTGCCAGGAGAGAGGGATAGAGAGTGTGTCCCTCCTGCTCCCCAAGCCTCCCAGCGTGAGCAAACTGCTCCTGAATGGCAACTCCATCAGGGAGATCGGCATCTCTGATCTGGGGGGCTACGAAGGGTTGGATTTGCTCAATTTGGGCAACAACAAAATCGCCTCCATTGGAAAGGGTGTGCTGAGTAACCTGACCAACTTGCGCAGATTGTTCCTGAATGGAAACCAGATTGAACGACTGTGTCAGGACATGTTCCTGGGTCTCCACAACCTGCAGTACCTGTATCTTCAATATAACGTGATCAAGGAGGTCATGGCGGGGACTTTCGATTCAATGTCCAACCTCCAGCTGCTGTACCTGAATAACAATGTGCTGAAGGGCTTGCCAGCCTACGCTTTCGCTGGAGTGCCTCTGGCCCGGCTGAACCTGAAGAACAATCACTTCATGTACCTCCCTGTCAGCGGGGTGTTGGACCAACTCAGATCGCTCACCCAGATCGACCTGGAAGGCAATCCTTGGGACTGCACCTGTGACCTGGTGGCCTTGAAGCTGTGGGTGGAGAAACTGAGCCAGGCCACCCAGGTGAAGGAGGTGAGGTGTGAGACCCCAGTCGAGTTCGCAAGCGCGGATCTGAGGGTGCTGAAGAGCGAGGTGCTGTGCCCCCGGCTGCTGAACAAGCCCCCGCCAGCCAGCCCCGGTGCCAAGCCCACTGCAACGTCGGAGGCCACCTCGCTGAATCTGAGCAAGAGCTCGCCAGGGGGGCCGGTCCCCCTCTCAATCCTCATCCTCAGCATCCTGGTGGTGCTCATCCTCACCGTCTTCGTGGCGTTTTGCCTCCTGGTCTTCGTCCTGCAGCGGCACAAGAAGAGCAACGCCAAGCACGAAGCGGTGGGCCACCAGGAGTGCAGCTCCATGCAGCTTCACCTGAACAAGAGCGACCACCCGCCCGGGAAGGAGGACAGCCTGCCTTTGAGCGCTGGGGACAAGTTCATCCCGCAGACCATTGAGCAGATGAGCAAGAGCTACCTGGGGAGCCCAAGGGTCTCAGAGCAAGGCATTCCCTTCGCCGACCCCCAGGGACAGACCATCTTCCTGAGGAACATCAGCGAAAAGGACACCAAAAAAAGACTGAGCACAATCGACGAGCTGGACGAACTGCTGCCGGCGAGAGATCCGCATTTATTTTACCGGAATCTTATCGAGGGTAAACAGGAGATTAACAGCATTGCTGGATTCGAACTGAAATACCCCGAAAAGCAATGCGAGGGGAAAAAACTCAAGAAATCTCTGCTGGGGGGTAACCATTCGAAAATGCTGGGGGAGCAACGGAAGGGGGATTATTTGGAACTGAAAGCGAAACTTCAGGGATGCCCAGATTACCTGCAAGTGCTTGAAGAACAAACAGCTTTGAGTCAGTTGTAGGACAGAGTGGATGTGCTGCCATGAGTGGGGTTTTTTTAAAAACGGATAAGTGCCTTTCATTTGCTTCACTTTCAGATATTTATCACACCGAGGGAAGAAGCTGGGAGCGAGTTTCCCCAATTGCTTCCTTGCAACCTGTTCCGCCCAGACTTTTGTATCAGATGCAGGATTTTCACCAGATTTCGAAACAAAACCTCCCAACACCAACACGCACTGAGAAGCGACAAGGTAGACAACACGATCAATGGTAACAGGATTTTCTTTCTAAATTTGAAATGTATTCAGTGACTCAACCCTAACGTGTCCCACCACCGCAGCCTTCGGGGGTTTGGTGTCCCAGCTCTTTTGCAGGATGTCTCTGGTTTGATTTTAAAGATTCCCCTCCTCCCCCCACCCCCGCTCCTCCCACCCTCATCCTCCCCTCCTTCCCCGGTGAAATTGATCTGTGAACTCGCCTGAATTATTCTCACCCCAAGCAGCCAGTGCTCCGACACATTCTGATGCACCTTTCAGCGTCTTTTCAATGAGGGGGTCGTATCGTTCTGTTTGGCACACAGACTGAAAAGGGGCAGGCTGGTGGGGACAGCACGGGGTAGTGATGGCACCAACAGCACCGACTGTGACATTTGCTGATCGGATTGTTATTTAGGACGAATTCCCCAAATAATGGCCTCAGGGAACATCCTATGAAACATCCTTTGAGTTGATTGGGGTTTTTTGCTTTAGGCTATGTCATTGGGACCAATAGCCAGCGTTCCAGTCAGAATCCTGACAATTCTGGTAAAAGTGTCGTTTCTCCTCCCCGCCCCCATCGAGCAGCTTTAAGAGTTTGAGTATTTTAGTGTTTCAACAACTGAGTCCATCGTATGTAGCCAAGATTATACATTCCCAACCCAAGGATACCAGTTTGCTTACTATGTAAGCTTATTAAATATCTTCAACGCCATTATTTGATCTATCTGTACCATTTCAAATACTCTGAGTTGGTATTTTAAGATTGGCAAATATATATTGACATGTTTACCCCAGTTACCGAAATGTTTACTTGCTGACGTATTTATTGATCTATAAATAATTTGATGTATTTTGTATTTTCATACTTAATTCACGGTGAATTGTGTTTCTTGGTTTAATGTTAATGTAAAGTGTCATTATTTTAGAAGCTAGCCTCATTATCTAAAATGAAATGACTCTAGTCATTTCATTAACCAGAATGTTTGCGGTTTACGTGTAGGATTAATAGCAGGATTTTTAATTTTCCTTTTTTTTAAAGCATTGCTTTGCTGCGGCTGGGAATAATTAAAGGTGATCTGAGAAAGGGCCATGCCTTCATAAATGATTGGTCATTAAGTATCAATTGCAAATAAAAGGAATTTATGTTCAGGTCTGTGGCAAGCAATCTGAAAAATTAGGAATTAAATTTTCTGTTTTGAACTTTCAAACTGTTGTGAGGGGGAAAAGAAGGAATAGGGGCAAAATGCAGATGCTGGAAATCTGAACTAAGACTGTCAAAGCTGGATTGCGTTTCGCAGGTCAGGCAGTGTCTGTGGAGACAGAAACAAAGTTAACCTGTCAGGTTAACTATGACCCTTCAACTAACTGAGATGTTTAAGCTGATTGAAGGAATTGCTATAACACATAAAGAGTGGAGCCCAGAAGAAGGGGACATTACATTAAATTTAAAGAGAGGCTGTTCTGCCTTGCTAGCAGGGAGCTCTTCTTTACACAAGTGGAAGTTGATATATAAACCCTCTAACATAATAAAACCTCTTACAACACCAGGTTAAAGTCCAGCAGGTTTGTTTCAAATCATTAGCTTTCGGAGCACTGCTCCTTCCTCAGGTGAAAGAAGAGGTCGGTTCCAGAAACATAGATATAGACAAAGTCAAAGATGCAGGACGATCTGGCATCTTTGACTTTGTCTATATATATATTTCTGGAACCTACCTCTTCATTCACCTGAGGAAGGAGCAGTTCTCTGAAATCTAGTGATTTGAAACAAACCTGTTGGACTTTAACCTGGTGTTGTAAGACTTCTTACTGTGCTCACCCCTGTCCAACGCCGGCATCGCCACATCATGATAAAACCTGTGTAGACTCAGGGTTAATTGAAATTTTTGAGAATGAGATGAACAGGTCATTGTTTGATTTTAGGGTTATGGTGCTAATGTGAGCAAACACTGTCAGGATATGATCCAATTAAATGACAGAACAGGTGTGAGGGGTTGAATGGCCTCCTCTTGTTTCTATCTTCTTAGTGTTGACGTGGCGATAAATTCCCATGCTCTACAACGTAAATGCAGCATTTTCAAATGACTTGACATGCTTAGGATTTCCAGTCAAGGTGGAAGGTTAAGTCTGTGATCAGTGATCTCAGTGAGACTGACTTGCAAAATGAACTCTCTATGGGTTTCACTCCTCACCTGGTCACACAAGCAATTTCCAATTTGCAGTTGCTCATCTATCATAACAGCAAATCCCTTCCACCCATTTCCTGTGCTCATTAAACAACATCGTCTCCCAATGCATCAATTTTCAAATTCTCATCCTCGTGTTTTAATCCCTCCATGTCCTCATGCTCACTACTTTTCTGACCTCTTTCAGGCTTGTAACCCTCACACTACTCTGCATTCCTCCAATTTTGGATTCTTGTGTGTACCCAATGTTTGATAATGTTCTTGTGAAGCATGTAGGGATGTTTAACTATGATAACGACACTGTATGCATGTAAGTCATTGCTGAGCTAATGGCAATGCATGATATGGCAAATCAACATCTATGGCTGCTCCTAGCATGAAGAGCAGCTTTGAAGAGGTTGGTGATAATTACCTGGTCATATGCACACCTAATAGGTTAGTTAGTTGGCAGCTTTGTTGAACTCAAAGTCTAGCTTCATGTTGGGCGATTAAGGGTAATAATAGTTGTCCTCAAAATTGGAAAGCATGTTGCAGCTTGTGTGCCTGGTAGATAGCCAGAATAAATATAGGTTAATTTTCCATAATTCAGACTGCAAGTCAGGTCACCTGTGATCACTCAATAACATCAGGCAATTACGTTCCACTCACAGAAGTAAGAAGCCACTTGTATCCATTGCCACCCATTGGATTTCCAGCTGCCTGTTATGATGGATAGAAAATCATTGGCTGGGGGTTTGTGCTCATCCATGAGCTGTGCCGCCTGCTCGTGCTGGAAGAGACAATGCAGAAAATTCATCTGAATGCATCCAGTCGATTTTATTTTTTTTAAACTTCACCAACCAGCTATGAGCAACGTCGGGGGATATCCACAATATAGAACAATGATTACTGATAGCTGGCAATAGCAGAACAATAATTCTAGATTCTATCTTAAATCATATATAACGCCATTAGAATCTTAAGGCTTATGCATGACCTTAGAGCTGTTTTACTTTGTTTATAAAATGCACTGTTTATTGTTTTGCTGGTTTGGAGAGGGATGGCCTAGACTTAAAACATTCCAATCACAACTAAAAATAATACAGAGAGAAATTTACAATGAGTACATTGCTTGGATGTTTGAGTGTGACACCAGTTAGAACATCCAACCCCTTCTTATTATTAAACTTCACAAAAACATGGCGGGTTGGGGGGTAGGGGCAGGATTTAGCAATGGATGATATTGCCAAAGAGAAGAATTTGAATTAGTTATCCATTATTAACCGCGCTTGATTATCCTTTCCACTAACTCCAACGGAAAGGGAAGATTATGTGGCCTGTGCAGCAAATATTGTCAATGTTACACTGTTGGCAAAAGGTAATGGGACAGACTCTCCAGCCCCCCAGCCGCGTGTTTCTTGGTGGTGTGCTGTTCGTTGGCGGCGGGATTCTCGCTTCCCACCGCTTGTCAATGGGATTTCCCATTGAAGCTACCCCATGCCCCCGGAAACCCGTCGGCGGGGAGGCAGGTGGGAAAGGAGAATCCCAACGGCCGCAGAATTCCTGCCAACATTAGCATCCGTCTTTTCTTTTAACTTCTGCTATTTGTTTAAGTAGCAGAAACCTTGCAGCTATGCTGAATGCTCCAAATACATCCTCCTTTCTGCCAGCGCGCCCTTTTTGCAGGGTCACCATTTTTCGGAGGGGTTTCCCCAGAGTAGATAGTGAGGAGCTGTTTCAACTGACAGGAGGGTCAGTAACCAAATGGACAGATTGAAGATAATTGGCAATTGAATCAGAGGGAGGTGTGGCAGTGGGGGGGGGGGGGAGTTTTGTTTACGTGGCACGTTGTTATAACCTGGAATGCACCACCTGATGGGAAAGTGGAAGCAGATTCAAGACTTAATAATTTTCAAGAGTGAACATTTGCAGGGATGTGAGGGAAAAGGTGAAGAGTGAGGAGCGAGGTTAACTGAATAGTTCAATCGAAGACTAGCCTGCTTCTTCTATGCTGCATCATGCTATGGTTCTACAATGACCTCAGGCATTGTCCGTTACATGTTAATAGCTGCTGGACTGTTCCCTTTTACTCAGTCTTCTAAATCTGTCTTTCTTTGCTGACATGCAAATAACTGAAAGATCACAAGGCAGAGAAAGGAGATGTGGATTTAGAAAAAGTGCCCCCTAACCCACTACAAGTGATGCCAATGGATATGCATTAGTTTAGAAGGATTGTAATAGATGGACAGTCGACTGGAAGCAAAAAGTTTTGATTATATCATAAATCATGTACAGTGTCATTGGAAACCCAAGAGTAAATCACGACCTTACATCTGCCAGAGCTTGTTTAATCATTATAACATCTGCCATTTAGTGTTTTTAATTGATTAGAGATGGTTTGCGTTTGAATTGCTGAATCAGGCTTAAGTTACTTACGAATGGCTTCAAGCTGCACTTATACATGCTCCACCCATTCATTATAGTGCAGGGGAATTGCTTTCCGCATTTTAAATCATGCACTGTATAGTTTACTATTAAATGCAAGTGGGCAGATTTGAGCGATGTTGTTCAGTAGATTTAGAACTGAGATATCATGAGATCTGAAATTCTAAGGCTGCTATAATGTTGACGTATCTAAATTCCAGCAGACTACCAAGGCATAAGTGGCTGTTTCACCGAGAAGTTCGATTAACAGGTGCCATGAAATGGGAGTTATGTTTCCACTTCCTGTCTGCAGCCCAAGCATACTTTTGAAAGCACACTTGAAAGCAGATTTCTTTAATTTCCCTGAATGGCATGGGTGAAAGAGTAGTAAAATTGAAAGGGCCGTCAAATCTGCAAGTGGATAGCTTCACATGACTGGTGCGAGCAGGGTGCCTTTTGCATGATTAATGATTTGCAAAAGCGGAGCATGTGCAGAAAACAGAATCCAATGAGAAATGGTTCATGACATACTTTGATTTGAAAGAAAATGAGAAATTCTCATCAATCATGAGATACCTTGTTTATTCTCTGGAAGTCCATGTTAAAAGGGAGAGAAAAATAAAACTTGTTGTATTTCTTTTCGCCCTGAAAAGACATTGGATAAGGTACCACATAAAATGTTACTACACAAGTAACTGATGGTGTTGGGGTGATATATTAGCATGGATAGTGGGATGGCTAAATAACAGGAACCCGCAAGTCAGGATAAATGGGTCATTTTCAGGATGGCAAATTGCAACCAGTGGAGTGCCACAGGGATCAGTGCGGGAGACTCAATTACTTACAATCTATAATTACAAACTTGGATCAAGGAACCGACTTGAAGCCAAATTTGCTGACGATACAAAAATAGATGGGGAATCAAGTTGTGAGCTACAGGCAAAAGGATATGGATAGGTTTTGCGAGTGGGCAGAAAATTATGTGCTAAAATGTAAGGATGCCCACTTTGGGAAGAAGAATAGAAAAGCTGAACATTATTTAGTAAGAAGTCTTACAACACCAGGTTAAAGTCCAACAGGTTTGTTTCAAATCACTAGCATACGGAGCACTGCTCCTTCCTCAGATGAATGAAGAGGTAGGTTCCAGAAACATATATGTAGACAAAGTCAAAGATGCAAGACAATGCTTTGAATGCGAGCATTTGCAGGTAATTAAGTCTTTACAGGTCCAGAGAGAGGGGTAACCCTAGGTTAAAGAGGTGTGAATTGTCTCAAGCCAGGACAGTTGGTAGGATTTCGCAAGCCCAGGCCAGATGGTGGGGGGTGAATGTAATGCAACATGAATCCAAGGTCCCGGTTGGGGCCGTACTCATGTGTGCGGAACTTGGCTATAAGTTTCTGTTCGGCGATTCTGCGTTGTCGCGCGTCCTGAAGGCTGCCTTGGAGAACGCTTACCCGGAGATCAGAGGCTGAATGCCCTTGACTGCTGAAGTGTTCCCCGACTGGAAGGGAACATTCCTGCCTGGCGATTGTCACATGATGTCCATTCATCCGTTGTCACAGGGTCTGCATGGTCTCGCCAATGTACCACGCTTCGGGACATCCTTTCCTGCAGCATATGAGGTAGACAATGTTGGCCGAGTCGCATGTGTATTTACCATGTTCCTGGTGGGTGGTGTTCTCACGTGTAATGGTGGTCCCCGTGTCGATGATCTGGCACTTCTTACAGAGATTGCCATGGCAGGGTTGTGTGGTGTCGTGGTCGCTGTTCTGAAGGCTGGATAGCTTGCTGCAAACAATGGTTTGTTTGAGGTTGCACGGTTGTTTGAAGGCAAGTAGTGGGGATGACCTTGGCAAGATGTTCGTCTTCATCGATGACGTGTTGAAGGCTGCAAAGAAGATGTCGCAGTTTCTCCGCTCCGGGGAAATACTGGACGACGAGGGGTACTCTGCCGGTACTCTATGGGGTGAGCACAGTAAGACTTCTTACTGTGCTCACCTCAGTCCAATGCCGGCATCTCCACATTATGAACATTATTTAAATGGAGAGAGACTGCAGAAATCTGCAGGGAGAAGAATCTGGGTGTCTTGTACATGATTCACAAAAGGTTAGCATGCACGTACAGCAAGTAATTCTGAAGGCAAATGGAATGATGGCTTTTATTGCAAGAGGCATTGTATCAAACTAGGGAAACTTTGTTATATCTGTACTGGACATCGATGATACTGCACCCAGAGTGACGTGCAGAGAAAATGGGGGTTCCCAACCTAAATTATTACTGGTTCTCAGACTAAATTCCATTTTACATCTTCACCATCAGGACTTCAGTATATAATTATAAACATAGAGAGTTGATGAGGGTAATATGATTGATATGGTATATATGGACTTACAGAACACATTGGATAATGTGCCACATAAATGGCTTGCCTGTAACATTGAAGTCCATGGAATAAAAGGGACAGTAGCCACATGGATATGAAGATGGCTGGGTGACAGAAGGCAAAGAGTACAGGTGAAGTTATTTTTCAGATTAGAGGAAGGTATGCATGGAGTTCACCAGGGTTCAATATTTGGAGCATTTCTCTTTTGACACATATGAATGACTTATATTTGGATATGCAAAACAGAACTTCAAAATTTACAGATAGCACAAAACTTTGAAGTATAGTGACCTGTAAGAGTGATAATGAGTGACTTCAAGAGGAATTGGACAGGCCGATGGAATGGTAGAGAGTTAACATTTAATTTAGAGTAGTGAGAAATTGGGCGTGATTCTCCGTTCCCCCGGCGGGTCAGATATTCGCCGGGGAGGATGGCGTAAATCCCGCCCGGCCGCCCCGCGATATTCTCCAGCCCCCCCAAAATCCCATCGGCGTGAATCGCGCCGCGCGCCTCGGAGAATGTCGAGGACCGGCGCGACCCAACGGGCCCCAGGGCCGCCCCAATTTTCCGGGCCGGATGGGGCCAAAGTCCCGCAAGCGTGACCACGGGTCACGCCGGCGTAAATCAAACCACCTATTTAACGGCGCCAACCAGTCATGCTGGTTGACGGCGGCCAGCACGGAGGTAGGGGTCAGCGTGGGGCAGCTGCCGGAGAAGTGACAGCATGGCCGCAGGTGGTGGTGGGGGGGTCGCAGGAGCGGTTGGAGCGTGCATGCCGGGGGGAAGGAGATGGCCGGGGGGGGGGGGGAGGAGCTGGGGGGGGGGGGTGAAGAGCTGGGGGAGAGGAGCTGGGGGGAGGAGCTGGGGGGAGGAGCTTGTGGGGAGAGGAACTGGGGGGAAGACATGGTGGAGGAGCTGGGGGGGAGCCGGGGGGCGGAGCTGGGGTGGGGGGTAGGAGCTGGGGAGAGGAGCTGGGGGGAGGAGCTGGGGAAGGAGCTGGGGGAGGATCTGGGGGGAGGATCTGGGGGGAGGAGCTGCTGGGGGGGAGGAGCTGGGGGGAGGAGCTGGGGGAGGAGCAGGCGGAGGAGCAGGGAAAGGAGCAGTGAGGAGGAGCTGGGGTGGGGGGGAGGAGCTGGGGGGAGGATCTGGGGAGAGAAGCTGAGGGGGAGCAGCTGAGGGGAGGAGCTGTGGGGGAGGAGGAGCTGGGGGAGGAGCTGGGGGGAGGGGAGGGAGTGTCCACCTTGCCATGTGCCAGCTGGCAACAGTCACGACCATGCAGCCCATGGCACCTGGCTGCAGGGGGGGAGGGGGGGTATGGGCAATGATGACATGTCGTCTATCCCCCCCACCCCCACCCCCCACCCCCCACCCCCTGCAGGCCATTATGTTTGGTGATCACCCAGCGATGTTGGCCGCTGTGGTGGGAGCCGCACTTCTACATGTTGCCCAGGGGGAGCTGGAGCAGGAGCGTGCCAGGGAGGCGGCGGAGGCTGCCGCAGAGGAGCGTGTCGCAGGGAGGCAGCTGGCAGCCACCCAGGCTGGAGGGCCGCCCACACGACAGGACGAGGAGGAGGAGTTAGTAATGGTGGTGCTGCCACGGCGACGGAGACGCCCGATAAGGCCCCGTGTGTACCGGCCCCGCTTGTCGTACCAGGACCTCACGGACCGGGCATGCAGGAGGGGACTCCGGATGAGCCGGGAAACCGTCGCCCATATCTGCCACCTGATGGCACACCTGGCAGTGCGTGGCACTGGGGGAGGACACCCTCTCCCCATGGCCGTCCAGGTTATGGTGACGCTGAACCTTTATGCCATGGGGTAATTTCAGGCACCGAGTGGGGACCTGTCCGGTATCTTGCAGGCATTGGTGCACCAGTGCATCTGTGCAGTGATGGACACCCTTTATGCCATTGCGGACCGCTACATCCAGTTCCCTGTGAACCGGGCCAGCCAGGATGTCCGGGCAACGGGCTTCACTGCCATGGCCAGGATGCCCATGGTCCAGAGAGCGATCAATGGGATGCACGTCGCTGTGCGGCCACCTGCGGATAACAGGGCCCTGTTCACGAATGGGAAGGGACCTATTCCATGAATGAGCAGGTGGTCTGCGACCACCGCATGAGGATCCTGCATGTCTGCGCCCGGTACCCGGGCAGTGTACACGACACATTCGTATTGGCGCAATCTTTCATCCCCACCATGTTTAAGGGACGGCCCCCCCCCTCCGGCAGAGGGGCTGGTTGCTGGGCGACAGGTGTTACCCGTTGCGGTCGTGGCTGATGACGCCTATACGGAGGCCACAGGCTGACATGGAGAACCGCTACAACGATGCCCATGCAGTGACCAGGGGTGTGGTCGAGAGGTGCTTTCGGCTGCTGAAGATGCGCTTCAGGTGCCTGGACCGCTCTGGAGGGGCCCTCCAGTACCCGTCAGATAGGGTCTGCAACATTGTTGTGGTCGGCTGCGTCCTGCACAACATAGCCCAGCAGAGGGCGATGTGCTGCAGGCAGAGGAGGGGGAAGGGGAACAGCAGCAAGACGAGGCACAGACCTCCCCAGATAAGGAGGATGGGGGCAATGGTCAGGACAGACGGGCTGGACATGGACGGGAGGCTGCCCACCGTTACCGGCTGGGCCAGCAGGCACGGGACAGGCTGTTAGCACCCCCGGTTCACAGGTTAGGGCGGCGTGGGAATCGCCGAGTATGGGCACAGACTGCATACTACGGCACCAGCCTACCATCCTCACCCCATCCACCCAACACCAACCACCCTCACGCCACCCGCATGCACACCACCCCTCCATTGCACATAAACCTGCGTTTACCACTCCCCCTGCCCCCACCCCTCCCGATAACCTTTGTCTCCCTTATTAGTCAAGAATCAATCAACCCCTGCATGAAAAATATGCATTGACCCCTGTCTCCACCACTCTCTGGGGATGTCCTTTCCAAATACTCATTTCCCTCCGAGAGAATTAAGTTCTAAAATGGGAAACCCCAAGGCTGGGTTCTCCATCAGCGGAATCCTCCGCTTCGCCGGCTGCGCACTCACACTTGTGGATTTCCCGAAGCCGTGGGCGTGGCCACATAGGGAAACCCCATTGGCCGGTTGCCGGGACGGAGGAGGATCCCGCTGCCGGTGGGGGGGAGGGGATGCCGCACCAAGACGGAGAATCCTGCCCCTTATTTTTAAATGGTCCCCCTAGATGTGAACAATTGCTCTTCAGTGGAATCTTTTGGGATATTTCCTGGCATTCAAAACGTCATTGAATTATAAATTTTGACTACCCTCCTGTGAAAATATGTTGCGGCCGTTGAAACAGAAGAAGGGAGAATATTTAATTTTGTAACATAGCTCCCCAAAACTGTTCAATGGGCTTTGTATACAATGGATTACTTTGAAATGCAACAGTAGGGTGCTCTTTCCATGGGCCAGTGCAGACTCGATGGGCTGAATGGGCTCCTTCTGCACTGTAAAGTCTATGATATTCTATGTCTATGGTAACAGATGTTGTCTTGTGTTCAAATCCAGCAAGAATTTTGCTCGGAGCAAGTTGTTATATACAGCGATGAAACAAATGACCTGTTAATCTGTTATTCTTTTGGTACATTGTGAATAATACAGGGATGTTCTGATGAGAGGCATGAAAAGGCAGGGATATACCCTGTGGAATGGATTAGGTTAAAGGGGAATATAATGGAAGTTCAGTTGACAGATATGGAAAGTACACATAGCTAGTGAGCCTATAAGAAGAATTTATAAATGATCGCTTGCAAGATGTTTGACACGTTTATCTGAAATCTCTCCATCCGTTAAGCTAAACGTTGATGCATTCTGAACACTCGTCCGAATTTCAGGAATGGGTTAAGTGCCAGCAATGACGTATTTCTAATATCGAATTTTGAGACTGAAAAGCAAACATGAGTTCAGTTCAGTGCTTGAAGTATAAATGGAGAAGAAAAAATAAATTGTTGTCTGCAAAGGACTACGTGGTGTGTAAGTGGTTATTGAAGCTGAATCAAATTTGAAATTATGTCCAGGAGGGAATTGCGGAGTGATTTGAAGAAAGATACTGATGGATGCAAGTGGGCAAACACCCATCAACAATGGCACAAGAGGCAAAAAGAGCCTCCATTAGCGCTGAAGTTTCCATGATTCTTCAAAATGCTGACCTTGAAATGATAATCGACAATGAGCTTTGAAAAAAAGAAAGTGAGAAAGTGAAATGGAAATGATCTTACTTGTGGGATCTTCATTATTCCACACAGATTACCTTCTATTTTGAAGTTGTGTGGTCAGGTGTTAGCCTCGGCTTGATGGGTAACACCCTTGTCTCTGTGTCGGAAGGTTGTGGGTTACAAGGACCACAAAACCAAGGCTGGCACCCCCAAAGCGGAACTGAGGAAGTGCTACAGAGCCAGTGATGTCGCCCAAGTGGGACAATGAAAAACAAGCTCCTTCAGATGCTTGCAATACATTGGCACTACTTCAAAGGAGAGAAGCGGGATTCTCCCTGGTGACCTGGCCAGTACCTTGCCCTCATCAAACACCATCCATTTGACCATTACCCCACGATAGTCTGTGGGATCTCATTGCGTCGATTGGCTGCCACGCTCCATGATGTTGAAAAGAAGCACTTCAAAAGTACGGTACCGTGAAAGAACATAGAAAACAATCATATCTGACCATAAAATGTTCTGAGGTTGTGCAAGGTGCTATATGAATGCAAGTTCTCTTCTTATTTCCATTCGGAACACAGTGTTCGGTAGATTTTCTGAATTATCACTTCAGTTAATACATTTTCGCTTTGGCAAGGAAAATGCCGCTGTGTTTTTTTCTTCAGATAGTGTAACCTCTACAGTCTGAAATGCTTCGGACCAAGTCATTTCTGGATTTAGGAATTTTCTGGATTGTATTCTTTGGTAATCCCTTGCTAACGAGTATGATTGTCCACCTAAGAAACTCCTCATTACTGTCATAGGTTCTGTGGGTCCTTGTGCGCCTGATCAACCCAATCCTATAGCCGCATCTACCACCGCACACTTGGCAGGTGTCGCCGGGAGGTAGGATTGGTCCTCGGACTCAAGATCACTGGTATTCCTTTCTGAGGCTCCTTTTCCATGCTTCCTCTTACCATCGGGTGTCCTGGAAGAATTGTGCCTCTTCAATCAAGAGGTTCCTCCAAGTAGGTCTCTTCTGAGCCAGGGTCTGCCAGGCGTTGACGTCTATGTTGCATTTCTTGAGGTAAGTCTTCACGGTATCTTTGAAGCACTTCCTTTGTCTTCTTTTTGGTCTGGATCCTTCCTTGAGCTGGGTGAAGAAGATTTGCTTTGACATTTGCAACTCTGACTTCCTAAGCACATTGCCGGCCCAGCGGAGTTGGCTTTGGATGATAATAGCCTCGATGCTGGTGCTTCTGGTCCCTTCAAGGACACTGATGTCAATAAACCTGTCCTCCCAGCAGAAAATCCATCTCAGACAGCATTGATGTTACTTCTCCAGGGACTTGAGGTGACATCTGCATGTAGTCCAAGTTGCGGTGCCGTACAGAAGAGTTGGACGGATGACTGCCTTACACACGAGGATCATGGTGTCATCACGAATGCCACGTTCATCAAATACTCTCGTCCTCAGGTATCCGAAGGAGGCATCATGGATTGGATGCAATGTCAAATCTCCATATCGATGTCAACCTTCGATGAGAGTATGCTCCCCAGGTATGGAAAATGCTCCAGCATTGGTTGGGTTTCTCCATTGACCTCAATGGAGGGAGAGATAGGATATGCCCTGCGGCAGTTGATAAAGGACTTGAGACGTCTTGAGGTTGAGGTTGAGACCAATTCTTTGGAATGTTTCAGCGAAGGTGTCAAGCATGGCTTGGAGATTCTCTTCTGAGAGAGTGGAGATGGCGATGTCACCAACATACTGAAGTCCCGCCAGCGATGTCAATGTTGCTTTTTTCTTGGATTACAACCGATTGAGGTTAAAAGGTTTTCCATCCATCCTGTAGATGAGGTCCACTCCACTGGGAAGCTTGTTCTTGATAAGGTGAAGGTTGGTGGTGATGAAGGAGAACAGGGTGGGAGGTGATGACACAACTTTGCTTGCCTCCAGTCTTGACCGCAAAGGTTTTTGTCTTATTTCCGTCGGTGAGGACGGTCGTGGAGGAGTTGGAGGATGTTGATTAATTCCTCTGAAATGCCGGCCTTTGACAGGATCTTCCATGGCACGTTCTGATTAAATGAGTCAAAGCCTTGATCAGACCGATGAAGGCCATGTAGAGTGGTTGATGTTGCTCCTGGCGTTTCTCTTGAAATTGCCAATCATGTCCGTTTTTGATGGTTTGGTCGGAAGACACAGTGGTTTTCCGGAAGCATTTCTTCAGTGACTGGCAGAAGGTGGCTCTCTAGGATCCAGGCAATGAACCTCCTGGTGACGCAGAGTAGGTGAATTCCTCGGTAGTTCCCACAGTCCGCTTGGTCTCCTTTCTTGAAGATTGTGGCGTTAACGTCATCCCTGAGGTCGCAGGAATTTCTTCTCTGCCCCAGGTTTTCAGCAACAGCTGATGAGGATGACAAATGATCTCTTCTCCTCCAAATTTGAAAGTCCCGGTGAAATCCCGACAACTCCCGCAGTTTTTCCATTCTTCACATGTTTAATTGTCCACGCTTGGTGGGAGTCCACGATTATTTTTCATGGGGAGTTGGGGGATTTCCTCAAACATGTCCTCATCTTTAGTTGAATCATGGTTTAGGAGTTCTTTGAAGTGTCTCCCTCCATCGAGGACTGATGTTTTCTCTGTCTCTCAAGAGGATTCTGTCCTTACTCTGCACCAGTTTGAGGCCTAGGGCTTTGTGTCCATATCTTGCCTTGGTGGCACGGACAAAGCCCTGCGTGTTGTGCTTGTCAGCATGGAATTGCAGCTTCATAGCTTTCTCAGTCTACCTTGTTTTCTTGATTTCCCGAGTTCTTCTTTGTACTTCCGCCTTGGCTAATTGATGAGCTCTCTTCTTCGCCTCGCTGGTTATGTGGTTTTGACAGGAGAGCTTTCCTCTTCCTGTCGGCGAGGTCTCAGATGGTGTGGTCATTCCTGTCGAACTAGTCTTGGTGTTCCCTGGTCTTGTAGTGAATGGTTCTTCAGTTTGAGATGATCGCTGTCTTCAGCTCTTTCCAGCTTTACTCCATTCCATTGGAACGGACATTTATGAGATTTAGGAGAGGACATTGTTGGAAGTTCACTTGCATGCTTGCCTCTTGAAACCGCTCAACATGAATATTTTTTCTCAGCTGCAATTTCATCTTCTGGTGCTTCTGATGGAGTTTGATGGACATAGAGGAGTTGATGAGTCAGTGATCTGTCCAGCAGTCTTCTGCAGTGGTTATAAATTTGGTGATGAGAGCATCCTTTTGGTCTCAGGATCGGACGATAATGAGGTCGATCATGTGCCAGCCTTTGGTCGTTGATGTCTCCAGGAAGTCTTGAACTTGTCTTTTTTGAGCAACAGTGTGTTAGTGATGACAAGTTGGTATTCCACACATTTGGTAGTCAGGAAGAATGTTGGAGAGTATTGTGTCCAGAATGGAGTAGAAGCCTTCTTTGGACTTTTGATTGGCATCAAGGTTTGGGGACTAGAATGTCACGACCATTGCCTGCTGATTTTTTGCAAGTTGTAGATGGAGGGTCATGGGGTACTTGTTGATGCTAAACGGGAGCTCCAAGTGTCGGTTGATGAGTTTGGGCTTGTTGGCAACTCCAATTCCTTGCACCCTGGGCCGACTTTTGGGTTTTCCTCTCCAGAAGAAGGTGTAACAGCCGCCATCTTCCCTCAGCTGCCCTTCCCTGCTCATCAGGTCTCCTGCAGGGCAGCGACGTCTATTTTTAGGGCACCTTTTCACAGCCTTCCCATGTGGGGTGAGCAGAGTGGATCCTGAAGAGGGCTGCTCAGTATTGAAGAAAGCCGACGAAGCGCTTTTCTGTTACAATTCCAAGCTCGAGACAACAGCATCAAGCTCCACCACCTACATGCTGGTCTGAAGCTAGGGTCACCCTGACGGTAAGGTGACTTGCAGATCTCACGATCCTGTCCTCATCATCCTATCGCCGATCACCGCAGGGCTTATCTGTGTGGGACGGCTTAGCTCAGTTGGCTGGACAGATGGTTTGTGATGTAGAGCAAGGTCAAAAGCACGGGTTCAAACCCAGTACCAACTTATTCATGAAGGCCCCTCTTTCTCAACCTTGCCCCTCGCCTGAGGTGTGGTGATCCGTAGGTTAAATCACCACCAGTCAGCTCTACCCCCTCAACAGAGGAAAGCAGCCTATGGCCATCTGGGACTATGGCGACTTTACTTTCCTGTCTGTGTGGGGGGTGTGTTGGTTTTCTCTAGAAAGACGCCTGGTCCGGGACATCTTTTAACGTGGGACTGCTGTTGTACATCAGCAGACACACGGTCCTTGACAGAAGGAAGGTCCAGATCCAGTGGCAAGGGAACTTTGGCAACTGGGGATTCTTCCTTCTGCTGCAGCCTTCATCGCAGCCATTGATACCATAGATGTACCTTCTGCATGATCTGCCGTTGGGGACTTGTTTTGTATTGTGCTTTGTCTTGTTCCTCTCCACTGAATCATAGTACAGTGCAGTCGGAGGCCATTTCGCCGACTGAGTCTACACTGACCCTGAAAGAACACCATACCTAAGGCCACACCTCCACCCTATGCCCGTAACCCAGCAGCCCCACCTAACATTTGGACACTACTGGGCAATTTAGCGTGACCAACCCACCTAACCCGCACCTCTTTGGACTGTGGGAGGAAACCGGAGCACGCAGAGGAAACCAACGGGGAGAACATGCAGACTCCGCACGGACCGTGACCCAAGCTGGGAATCAAACACAGGTCCCTGGTGCTGTGAAGCAGCAGTGCTAAACACTGTGCTACCATGCCGCACTGACCTTACCATTAACCATTGGTAACCCTGACAGGAGTTCAAGACTCCAGTGGGCATTGTTCTCAGGATCAAAGGAACATTCAAGCCGCTCCACCACGGCAAGGTGGCAATCCAAGGAAAGGTCTGGATTGTAGAATGATTTGGGAATGCCAAAGTATGGATGTGTGTACAGCGCACAAACAATGATAAACAATATAAAGCAGTAATGAAGCTTGCTTTACTTATCCAAACACTATATTGTTCATGTTTCCAATCCCCAAATACTATACTGGAATGATACCATGAGTCACTTGCTCAAACAATTCCAACAAGTGGTATTTCTGAACAGTAGGTTCCTGGACAGGAGAGGTTACAGTTTATAGATAAATTTGCATTCAATTGTTCAGCAATGAATGGTATAACATGGCAATGGCAAGTTTTGGCATTGCGTGGACAATGATATTGAACTAAACTTTCAAGGACAGTGCAAGTATTTTACATTAAGTGCTCAATTTAATATTAATTTGTAAAGAGAAGCAAAGCAGCTCTTCGCAAAACAAAACAGAACAGAATGAAATGATCGAGGTGAATGCTGAATGCATAATGCATGTGCTGAAGCTGTGTTGGGGAAGTTATATTACATGAAATGTTGTGACAGTTAGGGGTCATTCATTTAAAAAGAAACAAAAGTAATTGTTTTATTTGAGGACGGTCGATTGTTAAATTTCTCCAGAATTTTTCCAATACACATGCAGGCCCTCTTTTTGTTTCCTTAGTCGGAGAATCGTGTGCCTCACATCTGTGACTTTAGCACTTTTACCTTGAGACCAATCTGCTGCATATAACAAAGGCTTGGCAGATTGCATGGAAAGGGATGAATTGTGTTTCAGAGGCGCTATTCACAAACTAAGGAGTTTACAAATTGCTTCACACTCATTGCGCGTGATCTAACGGGGTGGCAGTGGAGTAGTGATATTGTTGCTGGACTTGTAATCCAGTGACCCAGAGTCATGCTCTGGGGATCTGGGTTACAATCCCGCCATGGCAGATGGTGAAATTTTGAATCCAATAAAAATCTGGAATTCAAAGTCGAAAGGTGACCATGAAACTGTTGCCGATTGCCATAAAAATCCATCTGGTTCACAAATGTCCTTTCGGGAAGGAATTCTGTCACCCTTACCTGGTCTGACCTATATGTGACTCTTAAATGCCCTCATGGATGGGCAGTAAATGCTGACCCAGCTGACCCAGCAATGCCCACATCCCATGAACGAAGAAAAAAATGGCCACGCCGCACTGGGTGGGTATCCGAGGGAGCTGGCTAGATCACATGAGAATCGGAAATCGGAAACCGCTCCGTGGGCTGATAAGTTTCCGATCGAAAGGCCCCACTCCCGTTGGTGAGATCCGGATCACTCCATGGCAAGAAACCAATAATCTCTAATAAAGATCCATCTCCATTAACAGGAAGGATCTCCGATCTAACAGCCTCTCATGATCTAACCAGCTGCCTGGCGAGCTGACACGGGGGCGCCCTTCACCACACCTGTTTAAAAACGTCAAGCGAGCAAATTGCTGTGGGGATTGGAGGAGGTCAGTAGCCACCTTTGAAATCAGGCAGTCAACCCGGGGGCACCGGGGCTGCTGCCCCAGTGCTCGGGAAAGGCCCCCCACCCCCCGGGCTTGGGAGGGGGAGGGGAGAATGTGTGGCAGCCCTCGCGGGGGGGGGGGGGCAGATGGGCCCGGTCAGCGGGATTGGTCACCATCAGTGCCCCTAGGCTGGGGGAGGAAGGAGTTGTGAGATGCTCAGCGCCTGTGAGTCTGAGATGCCACCCCCACAGATCGTGTGCACCCATAACAGGGGCAACATCAGCTTCTGCCAGTCTGCCCCACCGAACACTCACAGGACAGAGGCCTGTCCACTGTAATATGGTGATGTCACTTTTATCCCCCACGGAACATGCCAGCCTCTGGTCGCACAGGGACTTTCACCAACAGGGAATTGGCAATGTCAGTATTGTGAGCAATTCACAGCTCTCAAGTGGATTCCCATGGGTAGACGTGCCACGTCGCAGGCGGGTGTTACTGCCTGGCATTTCAATCAGACTGTGAAGACTGGACACTGGAAGCTGCCTAATCGCTGGGACAGTAGCCAACAATCAAACCCGAGAGCTGGGCCGGAGTACTGGAGATACCCCCATGACCAGGCCAATTCTTGACCCATAGATCATCGGGCACATGAGGCAAGATAATTATTAAGGTGTTGGGATAGGAGTACGGGATTTACTTCCTTTTCTTTCCCTCTCAGCAACCACTCTGTCTCATCATGAAGGCACTTGGACTCACATGGGGCTTGATGGACAAGGCTGGCATGGTGGCACAGTGGTGTGCACTGCTGCCCACACAGCCAGAGACTAAAGTTCAATTTGGGTGACTGCGTGGAGTTTGCACGTACCCCCGTGTCTGCGTGGGTTTCCTCCGGGTGCTCCAGTTTCCTCCCACAGTCCAAAAATGTGCAGCTTAGTTGGATTGACCACAATCAATGCACTGAGAATTGAGCAACCAACAGGGGACGCTTTTCAGGCATTGGACACACTGACCAGTCCAGCTAATCTGACTTTTCAGGAGTTTGGTTTGAATGCTTGTGGAGCTGGCTTCAAGAAGGACACAAGGATTTTTTCTATGGAGATATTGCTGTTGTAAATTCTCTCGCATTTCCATGTGTTGCTGATACACAGTCAGGGTCTCAGTGCCGTATAGCAGTGTGGTGATGGCACATGTTCTACGCACTTGGGCTTTTGTTGACATTTGGAGTCTATCGCCAGAGTTTGTAGAAGGCTGAACTAGCTCAGATTATCCGCTGTTTGTTCACCTTGTCAATGGTGGTCCTTTGAGAGAGGTGGCTTTTTAATGGCTCGCTTGGCCATTTCGAAGGATAGTCAAGAGTCAACCATATCCATGTGGACAAATGCAAATTACTGCGGATGCTAGAATCTGAAACACAAGTAGAAAATGCTGAAAAACCTCAACCAGTGTGACAGCATCTGTGGAGAGCGAACAGAGTTAATGTTCCGAGTCTGGATGACTCTTCATCAGAATCACATTGCTGTGGGTCTGGAGTTACATGTAGGCCAGACCAGGTAAGGATGGCAGATTTCCTTCCCTAAAAGGACATTAGTGAACCAGGCGGGTATTTTTACGGCAATTGTTTTGCGATCCCCATAAAACTAACATTTTAATTCTAGCCTTATTAAGTGAATTGAAATTCCATCAATTGCTATGGTGGGATTTAAATCCATGTCCCCAGAGCATTAGCCTCTCTCAATTTTTTTGTTGTTTGCCAGTAACACTGCACCCCCATCACCCCATCAAGTAGTGGGGATGTTCAGCGTGTTTTAAAGTGCCTCCTTCGACAGAATATTTGGCTGACGACGTCTGGGTTAATAATAAGATTTGTTTTGGTAACCCACTGAGATTCTTGAATGCAGAATTGAAGAGATTGAGTGTGACTTGCAATTCTGCTGTGGAATGGGCAACTGCGACCATCAACAAACAATATGGGCGGGATTCTTCCCTAACCGGCGGGGTGGGCCGTACAGGCGCCAAGGAGTGGCGTGAACCACTCCGGTGTCGGGCTGCCCGGAAGGTGCGGAATCCTCTGCACCTTCAGGGGCTAGGCTGGCGCTGGCGGGGTTGGCGCCGTTCCAGCTGCCGCTCGAAGCGCTTGGCGCCGCGCCAACCGGTGCCGAAGGGCCTCCACCAGCCGGCGCGAGTTGGCACATGCGCGGGAGCGCCAGCGTAGGCTGGCGTCATCCCAGTGCATGCGCAGGGGGGTTCTTCTCCGCGCCGGACATGGAGGACCATTACACCGGCAGCGCGGAGGGAATGATTGCCCCCATGGCACAGGCCCGCCCGCGGACCGGTGGGCCCCGATCGCGGGCCAGGCCACCGTGGGCCCCCCCCAGGGCCAGATCTCCTCGCGCCCCCCCCCCGATGCCCGATGACTCCGCAGGCCGCCCGCAGAGCCAGGTCCCGCTGGTAAGGACCTGGTGTATTGTACGCCGGCGGGACCCCCCGAAAGCGGGCGGCCACTCGGCCCATCGCGGGCCGGAGATTTGCCGGGGGGGGAGGGGGCGCTGCCAACGGCCCCCGACTGGTGCGGCGTGATTCCCGCCCCCGCCGAAAAACTGGCGCCGGAGAATACGGCAGCCGGCGTCGGGGCAGGATTCACGCCGCTCCCCGGCAGGGGGGGCGGAGAATCACGCCCTATATCTTGATATATGGTGTTCAGCTTAACTTTGGCATAGAGGCAACTGAGGTTAAAGAGTTTAATATCTAGGTGGTATTTACGGACACCAGAGGACAGTTGATCTTTGACGTGAAGAGCCACAGTCAGATTGTAAATAGTACGGGGCGATCACACAGCCTTGCTTGACCCCAGTCTGTATTTTGAAGCCATTTGTTTCAGATCTCCCCCTCGAGACATTTTCAGCCATATCATCATGAGGCTCGTGTAGGATTGTGTTGAGGGTTCTTGGACATCCAAAGCCTTGGAGCACAATCCACAGAGCTTTATAACTTACAGAATCGAATACTTTGGTCAGGTCGATGAATGCATTGAAGAGTTCCCGGTGTTGCTCTCGATTCTTTTCTTGGATTTACCTGCAACAAAATCCATGTTAGAGGTTCCCGTGGCATGTCTAAAGCCACGCTAAATGTCACAGAAAGTAGCTGGTTCAGGAGAACGCATGTCAGGAGTTTGTCTCATAAAAACAGAAAATGTTGGAAAAACTCAGCAGGTCTGGCAGCATCTGTGGTCAGAGAAACACTTGAGCCCGGATGACTGACAGAGAGGTCGGAGTGTGTTGTATCTTATATTGTTGAAGAGGTAGAGCAAAATAGAAGGTGAGGAATAGGGTAGGAGAGATCGTACAAAAATGTCACGGGCACAAGACAAGAGGGAATGTTAAAAACCGGGGGCCGGGTTGTCGTTGCATTCTCCGTATCCCATTGCTGGCGGGGTGCAGGAAACTGGTGTGGCGGGACGGAGAATCCTGCCCCAGATTTTTAAGATTTTCCCTCCTGTGGGTAAGGAGAAAGGGGGTTTCCACATTATGATTTATTTCCATTCTTGAAGATGGTTGAAATTGTCACTTTCCTGAATTCTCCGTGTCGGGGACTGGCTGGGGGTATTTTATTTCTTCCCAAATCCATAGGATGAGTCTATGAACAAAAACTAGCCACTTCGAAGACCTCGTCTGAAATGCCATTGGGGGCCACAGGCTTCGTTGTTTTTCATCCATCTGATTGCTTGTTGCAGCTCTCCCATTGATGGTGGATCATAGTTTCTCCTGCAGGGTACTGGGAAAGAGCCTGCAGAGTATCAGCTGCCAGCGTGGACTCGAGCTTGAGGAATTGTTGAAAATGTTCTTTCCGGTGTTGATGGATGGCATTGTCGTCCTTAAGCCGAGAAACACCATCCTGTGAGCGAAGGGGATTTTGTCCATTTGGCTTTGTTCTGTAGATGGCCTTTGTGACTTCAAAACGCATTGAATGCCATAATGGCCAGCGTGTTGTTGGACCTCTTGGATTTTCTCTTCCAAACACTTACCAGGGGCTGGTTTAGCCCAGTGGGCTAAACAGCTGGCTTGTAATGCAGAACAAGGCAGCAGCGTGGGTTCAATTCCCGTACCGGCCTCCCCGAACAGGCGCCGGAATGTGGCGACTCGGGGCTTTTCACAGTAACTTCACTGAAGCCTACTTGTGACAATAAGTGATTCTTATTATTACTTATCCATAATCTTCCAGATTTGTCTTTGGGTATCAGCCTTGAACTGTTGGAACGATGCCTTCTCGACTTGCACCATTGGGGCTGGTCTGCCAGGCAATTGACGGCCATTCGAGGAGGCCACGTGCTTTAGCATCACTGTCATCGAACCAGTCCCAGTGACAACGACTCGCAAACCTGATGGCCTGGAGACAAGAGTCAAGGACAGCTGCCTTTAGTCAATTCCATGTTTCTGGAATTAAATTTGAGGTGTGAGTTTGGAATTTCTGTCTCTGTTGGGCTGCATTAGGGTTGAGGTATTGATTTACTTCCTCATAGACTTTTTAAATTTACGATACCTTGGTGCTCGGTGGATGATCGTCACCACTCGAACAAGTCAATGATCTTCCCAGCAGGCATCAATCCCCCACAAGGATCGAGTGATCCAAACATCACTTAGAACCTTGACCTGAGAGTAATATAATCCAGGCAGCGTGAGTGCTTTATTCTATGATGCCCCCATGCCTCCATTTGGTTCCATATTTGACCTTCTGTTGCAAGAGGATCTTTATTATTCATGAGGCCATGCTGACCACACTTTGTCAGCAAGCAGATGCCATTTGTATTGGCTTTTCCCACAGCATTTTCCCCAATGGTTCTGCCCGAGATATTGTAGTCACGGCCAACCCTAACATTAAGGACTCCCAGAATATTAATGTTTCCTTCCTTTGGAATGGCAGTGAGGACTTCGTCAAGGTCAGACTGGAACTTTTCCTAAAAATCTCCATCGGAATCAAGGGTTGAAGCAGAAGTGTTGTGGCTGGTGGCATATTGGTTCTGGCAGAGTTATAAATGAAGTGTAATGAATCTTTTATTTACACAATTGAGGAGTTCTGGAAGTGCATCCTGGATCCTATTCCAGATGGCAAAACCAACTCTGTGGAGGCGAGGATGACTGTTAGCCAGTAAAAGGTGTATCCCCCTGCTTGTTCCTTCAGTTGCCCCTCCCCATGACGGCGGGTCTCACTGAGGATAGTGATGTCAATTTGGAGTCGCAATACCTCACGTTCATTTTTCTGGTCAATCTTTTTTTTAAAAAAAAATTTAGAGTACCCAATTAATTTTTTCCAATTAAGGGGCAATTTAGCGTGGCCAATCCACCTACCCTGCCCATCTTTAGGTTGTGGGGGCGAAACCCACGTAAACACGGGGAGAATGTGCAAACACCACACGGACAGTGACCCAGAGCCGGGATCGAACCTGGGACCTCGGCGCCGCGAGACTGCAGTGCTATCCACTGCACCACCATGCTGCCCTTTCTGGACAATCTTAAGATTATCCGTGAGTGAGCTGATGTTCCAAGTTGTAACATTTGAAGTTTTCTTTCTTTGCCCACAAAGATGGCGACACTGCAGGGTGTGGTTCCCGAGGTAATGGACCCCTGGTAGAAATCTACGCACCATCATTGCCCACACGATCTTGACAGTTTGTTTACTCATTCACAGGATGTGGACATCACTGGCGAGGCAAGCTATTATTGCCCATCCCCAATTGCCCTTAAGAAGGGTCAGGGGTCAGATTTCAGTCATCTGTTGAACTACGAAGACCGGGACCATCTTGCCACCGCAACCTTCTTCCACCTTGGCAGCCAGTGAGATGCACAGTCTTCCTCACCATTCTCTGTCGTTCAGAATTTTGTGGCCTGTACGCTGTTTGACACCTCACCCACCACGACCCGCCCCCTCCCCACCCTCCTGGTGAGCGGTCCTACCTGGCAAGGACGTCCTGGTGGCCTCACTGGGGCACCGCATCAGTGCGCACAAACCTCCCCATCACATCAGAGTGTGCAATCCAAAATATCAATGCAGTAAAGTATAGATCATCTTTTTCAGAAATGTTGTTTGAGAAAGATAAATATTGGTCAAGGCACCAGCCTTAACTCCCCTGCTCTACAAACAGTGTGAAAACTGCCATCTTCCAGATCCAATTGAGGGGGAAGATTGACGTCTCCTGTTGAAAGACAGCACCTACAGCAGTGTAGCACACCCTCGGCACTGCACTGTGAGCTTGAGTTTAGATTATGCACCCAAGTCTCTGGGGCAGGATTCGAGATCAGGACCTTCTGACTCAGAGGCATTTTCCATTTGCTGCAAGCAATCATAGTGCAGTTAAAAGAAGGAAGGGAGTGAAAGATCAAACAAGAATGGATGTGCCTGAACACAGGAAAAGAGTTTCTTTTCAAAAGGTGCAGGCTTCGTATTAACAGTGCCAAATGACACATCCATTATGATAAAACGTATTATATGTACATGCATAAATGATCTCTGCAGTGATACTTTCATTGTAATGAACTCGAGCACGTATAGAACAAATATGTGATTGAAGAATTGGGAGTCATCTAATCAGATTGAGGACTCAAAATGATCTTCTTTTCTGCCAAAGTCGTTTTCGACTGTGCCAATTGTTAAGAGTTTGCATTACAATTTTCCTCGGTACCCTCAACTTGATTCCTTGTAAGATCTGGATAATCTTTCTTTCCTGAATTTCATTGAATTGACCCAGTTTTTTTGGGGGGCGGAGTCTAATTTTCCTCTTGATTTTATTTCACTTTCTTACGCCAAGATTATACTTAAAGACACCCAAAAAGGCTTGTGTTTTGAAATTCTCAGTAAAAGTTATTCTAATCATTCTTCGTCACATCCATTGAACTTTGTGGGTTGCACTGTTTCCTCCGTCTCACAGGTTCAGAGCTCGGGCCTCACTTATAATAATAATAATCTTTATTGTCACAAGTAGGTTTATATTAACATTGCAATGAAGTTGCTGTGAAAAGCCCCTAGTCGCCACACTCCGCCGCCTGGTAGGGTACACGGAGGGAGAATTCAGAATGTTCAATTCATCTAACAGTACGTCTTTCGGGACCTGTGGGAGGAAACCGGAGCACCCGGAGGAAACCCACGCAGACACGGGGAGAACATGCAGACTCCACACAGGCAGTCACCCAAGCCACAAATCGACCCTGGCGCTGTGAATCAACAGTGCGTACACTGTGCTATCGTACCGTTCAGAGATTGCAGATCACAATCTGAACTGACACTCCAATGAGGGACTGAGGGAGCGCTGCATTGTCAGAAGTGCCACCTTTCAGATTAAACATTAATCCGAGGCTCTGACTAACCTTTCAGCTGGGCATAAAAGATCTAGGGCCGGATTTTCCGTCGACGGGATCCTCTGTTTCGCCCCAGCGCACTCACAGCCGCGGATTTCCCGACAGCGTAGGGGTGCCCACAATGGGAAGCCCCATTGGCCGGCTGCCGGGACGGAGAATCCTGCTGCCGGCGGGGGAGCATCGCGCCAGAAAATGGGACAGAGAATCCCTCCCCGATTAAAACAAAATACTGAGGATGCTGGTGATCTGAAATAAAAACAGAAAATGTTGGATGAACTCAGCAGGTTTGGCAGCATCTGTGGGGAGAGGAACAGAGTTAAGTCCATATGGCCCTTCTAAAGAACACTTCGGCAGATGGGTCATGTAGACTCAAAATGTTAGCTGCATTTCCCTTTCCACAGATGCTGCAAGAGCTGCTGAGGTTATCCAGCATTTTATGTTTTTATGATAAAAGATCTAATGCAGTTAAAAGAGGAGCAAGTGAGTTCTCCCTGGTGTTGCGTCCATTATTTATTCCTTAACCAGCATCATTAAAGCAGATTACCTGATTATTATCACACTGCTGTTAGCGTGAGCTTCCTGTGTGCAAATTGGCTGCCACGACATGGTGGCACAGTGGCACAGTGGTTAGCACTGTTGCCTCACAGCGCCAGGGATCCGGGTTCGACTTCGGCCTTGGGTGACTGACTGTGTGTAGTTTGCACCGTCTCCCTGGATCTGCGAGTTTCTTCCGGGTGCTCCGGTTTCCTCCCACAGTCCAAAAATCTGCAGGTTTGGGGGATTGGCCGTGCTATATTGCCCGAGGTGGAGTTACGGGGATAGTGTGGGCCCTGGGCCCTGGCAGGGTGCTCTTTCAGAGGGTTGATGTAGACTCGATGGGCCGAATGGCCTCCTTCTGCACTGTAGGAATCCCCTATTTCCCTGCATTACAACAAAGACTACACTTCAAAAGTACCTGATTGGCTAGAAAACATTTGGGTCTTTATGAGACCAGGGAAGGTGTCCCTGTGTTCCAAAGCGAAAGACCATTTTAATCAGAGATGAAGAAGTAAGCTTCTGTTCTATCTCTTGTCGCTGTTTCAATTCGCTGAAAATATAAATTGATCTTTTTATCCGTATTCTGCCATGCAATCACATTTCCTTCGAGACAAAGGTGATAAGTTGCAAAATGATCCATAGATAAACAGGTGGGTTTTAGTAATGAGATGTTTATGCACCAACTTTTATATTTAAATGTATGTCAAAGAGATGTCCCAGGAGAGTGAAAAATACAAATAGTTGTCAGCAGAAAACAGTTTAAGAGAAAATTGTGTATTCTAAGTTAATTGAAAATTCCAAGCTTCAAGCAACATACATTGAATAGACAGTACACTTTTGCAGTATCTAATTCTTGGCATGAATGCATTTCCATTATTGCATCTATGAAGTGGGGACAAGTTTGAGAGCACAGACTTGTGTCCTTCTTTTCCACAGTGATAGCTGATATTGGATTTTGAGAAGCATTCTTGGCATTTTGTCATCACATTGGCAGATTTTCTGTTATTCATTCATGGGAGGTGGGGATTGGTGTCGAGGCCCAGTATTTATTACCCATCCCTAATTGCCCCTTGAGAAGGTGGTGGTTGTTGTGTAATGTACTCTGGGATAACACAGGCTGCAACTCGATGCAGCTTTGACCAAAAGATACTCCAGACTTTGAAGTAAGTTCACTGTGATTTATTGAACCATTAGCACAGTTCTCTACGAGTTCGACACTCCTGCTAATCTTGCTGTAGTAACTCAGTCTAACTAACCAGTCTGCTCTAAGCCACATGCTGGGTGTGATGCTTCTGATCTGCCCCTGCCCTACTCTGTAAGTGTCGCCTGTGGAAAGAGACAGAGCATGTGTGCCTCGTCCTTATATATGGGTTGTGTAATGCCCCCTTGTGGTAGTGTCACCTCTGGGTGTCTTGACTGCCCATTGGTCGTGTCCTATTCTATGTGTTCATTAGCTGTATGTCTGCATGTCATGACGTCTCTAGTGCTCCCTCTAGTGTTTACTTAGTTGTAGTGTATTTACATTAACCCCTTGTGTATTTACAGTGATGCATATCACCACAGTGGTGAGCCGCCTTCTTGAACTGCTGCAGTCCATGTGGTGTAGGTACACCCGCAGAGCTGTTAGGGAGGGAATGCTTGGGTTTTGACCCAGCCACAGTGAAGGAACGGCCGATATAATTCCAAGTCAGGATGGTGAGTTGTTCGGAGGGGAACTTGACGTGATGTTGTCTGAATGAAGCCGGAACGCTGTGCTGTGCAGGAAAAATAAAGTGCTAAATGACCAACAAAAGCTCGCTTGGTGGGCCGGTGCACACAGGGTGGGCCAAATGGCCTCCTTCCGCATCATAACAATTATGTGCAGCTGCGATTCTGTGAATCTGTTGTGAAAATGTCCTTAGACAATACCCTGCCTGATGCACCATTGCTTGTTTCAGCCGTTCCTGCAGGAAACAGCTACAACACTGATATCACATGGTGACTGAAGCCTGCCAGTCCTTTGGTGAAACCCAAACTGAAAAATTTACTTTCAGCTTTGGGTGCCGCGGTTCAGGTAGAATCAGCAGGCATTGGGGGAGGTGGAGTGCAAATTCCCCAGAATGATACGCCACAAGGGTTACATTACACACACAGCTTGCACAGACAAGGTTGATTCTTTTTAATTTCATTCATGGCCATGAGAGTACCACTGGTAAGATCAGCAACTCTTGCCCAATTCTGATTGAAGGGGCGGCATGGTGGTTAGCACTGCTGCCTCACAACTCCAGAAGCCCGGGCTCAATTCTGGCCTCGGGTGACTGCCTGCACTTTCTTGCCGCGTCTGCGTGGGTTTCCTTCGGGTGCTCCGGTTTCCTCCCACAGTCCAAAGGTGTGCGGGATAGGTGGATTGGCTAGGGTACATTGCCCCTTTGTGTCCAAAAGGTTAGGTGGGGTTAGTGGGTTACGGGGATAGGGTATAGGCGTGAGCTTAAGTAGGGTGCTCTTTCCAAGGACCGGTGCCGACCCGATGAGCTGAATGGCCTCCTGCTGCATTGTAAATTCTATGATTATATCATTCTGTGACTTTGAGCAGTTGAAGATTAGCCAACTCCTTGAGTTGCTGTGTGGTGAAGGTACACCCATGGCGATAAATCTTGATGCTGACAGAAGGGTCGATTAAGTTCCACGATGGGGTGTGACTTGGAGGGTAGGTTCTAGGTGGTGACTGCTGCTCCTGTGCTTCCAGGTGGTAGAGGTCGCGAGCGGGATTCTCCGGCCTGCCAGCCGCGTTTTCCTGCGCGGCGCACCCTCTTCGTCAGCGGGATCCTCCCTTCCTTTCCCATCGTGGCCACCTCATGCCATTGGCAAACCCGCTGGCACGGATGCGCCGCTGGCGAAGCGGAGGTTCCTGCCGACGGAGAATTCCACCCCGCATGTTTGGAAGGTGTTCTCGAAGGGATCTAAGTGAGTTGTTGCACTCTGTCGTGTGGACGGTGGATACTGCTGCCAGTGTGAATGTGTGGTGGAGAGAGTGCATGTTGGAAGTGGTGAATGTGGTGTGGAACAATGGGTTATTTTTTTTTCTGGCTGGTGACAAACCTCTTAATCATTGTTTGGAATTGCATTCTGCAAAAATCCTGGGAAATATCTACATTGGGTTTTCTTGTTAGTTTAACAGGAGCTAAATTGACTGCTGTGATTGACTGATAGCACGGTAGCACAGTGGTTAGCACTGTTGCTTCACAGCTCCAGGGTCCCAGGTTCAATTCCCGGCTTGGTTCACTGTGCGAAGTCTGCACATTCTCCCCGTGTCCGCGTGGGTTTCCTCCGGGTGCTTCGGTTTCCTCCCACAAGTCCCGAAAGATGTGCTGTTGGGTAATTTGGACATTCTGAATTCTCCCTCTGTGTACCCGAACAGGCAGCCGGAGTTTGGTGACTAGGGGCATTTCACAGTAACTTCATTGCAGTGTTGATGTAAGCCTCCTTGTGACAATAAAGATTATTATTATTTTTAAAAGTTGGAAAGTTCACTAGTTGTGATTTGGATTTGGATTTATTGTCACATGTACCGAACATATAGAACATGGAACATTACAGCGCAGTACAGGCCCTTCGGCCCTCGATGTTGCGCCGACCTGTGAAACCACTCTAAAGCCCTTCTGCACTATTCCCTTATCGTCCATATGTCTATCCAATGACCATTTGAATGCCCTTAGTGTTGGTGAGTCCACTACTGCTGCAGGCAGGGCATTCCACGCCCTTACTACTCTGAGTAAAGTCTCCGAGGTACAGTGAAAAGTATTGTTCTGCATATAGTCCAAAAAGATCGTTCCATACATGAAAAGACATAGGACATATGTTGATACACAATGTAGATACACAGACACAGATATCGGGTGAAGCATACGGAGTGTGGTGCTACTCAGTAGAGAAGATGTGTGGGGAGATTAATTCAGTCCATTAGAGGGTCATTCAGGAGTCTGGCAACAGTGGGGAAGAAGCTGCTTTTGAATCTGTTAGTGCGTGTTCACAGACTTTAGTATCTCCTGCCCGATGGAAGAGGTTGGAAGAGAGAATAACCCTGGCAAAAGGGGTCTTTGATTATGCTGCCCACTTTCCCAAGGCAGCAGGATGTGTAGATGGAGTCAGTGGATGAGAGGCGGATTTGTGTGATGGACTGGGCGGTCGATGTTCATGACTCTTTGTTGTAATGTGTTAATGGTTATGCAGAGCTATATTTTTATTCTTGAGTATGACATGTCCTGTGTAAATATGGTTAATGAGAGATGACTTGACGTAATTCTGTGGTTTGGGTCTTTAATAAGTAAATTTGCATTGGCGCAAAAGGTGCAAATGGAGTAAAATGGTAGAAAAGTGGATCTCAGTAGAAGTTCAAGCAGAGCCTGAAAACAGAGCATGGTGTGAGAACTAAAAGATAAATATCCTACCAGAATCACAGGCCCAAATGAAGATGCAGTCAAAACAAAATATTGAGCACCAGGCTACCGCCTTGTCACTGAAGTGCTTATGAACAAAGAACAAAGAAATGTACAGCACAGGAACAGGCCCTTCGGCCCTCCAAGCCCGTGCCGACCATGCTGCTCGTCTAAACTAAAATCTTCTACACTTTCTGGGTCCGTATCCCTCTATTCCCATCCTATTCATGTGTTTGTCAAGATGCCCCTTAAATGTCACTATCGTCCCTGCTTCCACCACCTCCTCCGGTAGCGAGTTCCAGGCACCCACTACCCTCTGTGTAAAAAACATGCCTCGTACATCTCCTCTAAACCTTGCCCCTCGCACCTTAAACCTATGCCCCCCAGTAATTGACCCCTCTACCCTGGGGAAAAGGAAAAGCCTCTGAATATCCACTCTGTCTATGCCCCTCATAATTTTTTAGACATCTACCAGGTCGCCCCTCAACCTCCGTCGTTCCAGTGAGAACAAACCGAGTTTATCCAACCGCTCCTCAGAGCTAATGCTCTCCATACTAGGCAACATCCTCGTAAATCTCTTCTGCACCCTCTCTAAAGCCTCCACATCCTTCCGGTAGTATGGCGACCAGAATTGAACACTATACTCCAAGTGTGGCCTAACTAAGGTTCTATAGAGCTGCAACATGACTTGCCAATTCTTATACTGAATGCCCCGACCAATGTAGGCAAGCATGCCGTATGCCTTCTTAACTACCTTCTCCACCCGTGTTGCCCCATTCAGTGACCTGTGGACCTGTACACCTAGATCCCTCTGACTTTCAATACTCTTGAGGGTTCTACCATTCACTGTATATTCCCACCTGCATTAGACCTTCCAAAATGCATTACCCCACATTTGTCTGGATTAAATTGCTGGAACTCTGAGTGTAGTAAGTAAGAGATCCTATGACTTTGACCTGGGTAGTTCATCTTTTGTAATTGGGACCAGGATTCTATGTTTTGGAGTCGAAGTGCTCCCGCCGGTGGAAAATCGGGACTGTGTTCCGTTGGTGTTAGGTGCATTGGTGGGGTGGATTCTCATGTCTTGAAGATGTAAAAATATCCCACAATGCAAATGTTGATCCCCGCTGACAAGGGGAGCACAACCAACCTCTCATCAAGGAGTGGCATCCTCCCCCCCCCCCCCCCCCCTCAACCACCATAGGAATAATGGGTCGCCCGCCCCACCACCATTACCGCCCCCGCCCCACCCCGCCCACAGAAAGAACACATGAGTAAGCCAGATAGGTCAGTGAATAATCAAGTCAGGAACACTTCCCTTTCCTCATATCTGCTCCCTCAGCCGTATGCGTTTGAAAGTGCTGCTTTTCTGGTGTCAAAGCATTCCTCGATAGCCCACAACACTTGAAAAGCTTGACATCCCCTGAGATCCTTTCAAATGTCAAACATTCATTCAATTTCACAGTGCAGTAACTTCAACTTGCCTTTGACTGACAGATTAATGGTTTAAACACAGCTGACAGGCATTTTGTTTATTTTCCTTTCCCTTCATACTTGAACACATCTGAAATACCCTTCATTGACCCTCGCCACAATGTTTATAAGCAATCTTGTTATAACATGCAGCTTCTGGCGACTTCAACAATGCTCAGTGCTTTCTGCAATTAGACAAGAGGAAGTGAAAGCACCTAGCTTCTTTGAAGTGGTCAGCACTTTCCAAAACATAGGGCACAGGGAGCAGGCGTGAGGAAAAGGAAAGTTCCTGGCTTAATTCTTCACTCGACTGTCTGGTCTGCTCATCAGCTGTCAGGAAGTGCGGTTCAGGGTGAGAAGGCCACGTTGGAGTTAAAACAGGTCAGACCAGGATGAAGATCTTGAACAGAGGGATTCCTGAGATCACCATGCCAAGAGTGACTTTCAGGTTGCCCGGAGCTGAAAGGGGCAATCCAGACATGGGAACCCCATCCCGGGGAAGGGTCCTGGGGGTCAAACCTTTACCCACACTCTGAGCCCACCCAACCCGAGGACACTTGGGGGACCCTCCCAGCCTGGCAGAGGGGCACATGAGCAGTGGATTGACTTGATTGACCTCCCTTGGGGTCCATCGATCCAGGTCTCCCCTTGGCAATACTGACACCAAAGCCTGGCCAGTGGAGTTCCCATGGGTGTGGGGGGGAGGAAGATTCAGGCTTCCAGCCCATTCATTGCACCTAATTAATGCAGATCAGCTGTTTGCTTCCCTCTCCTTGCTGGCGAGGTGGGACGGGAGACCGGGAAAAATCTGCCACCCGGCGCTGACCCTGTTTTTAGCCAGCTGCGGGAGTCTCTACCCGCAAATTATTCCCAATCTTAGTGGCAGGAAATGAAGAATCCTGGCCTGTATAAATCAAGTAATAACAAGTTAATGACTGGGTTAAACTGGCCTCCTTAGGTTTTGCTGTGTAAAGGAAGCATAATAAGGGATTTGCTGACCAGAAGGTGTAGAGGTATTCAGAGAGAGAAGGTTTGGAACTATCCTGCAGCAGGATGGGCTGGCGGAGGGACTACATGTATCCGTGTCACTGTAACTGGTGTGATGGTGCCTGGGGCACAACCATTTGACATATTTACCTGGAGATAGCCTTTCCACCCGGAGCATAATGGTAATGCAGCTGTGATACGTTTGATCAGGCATTAGCATGTGTTAAGTGTTAAAAATGCAGATGAATGTATAACCACTTTCAGGTCAAAGACTAGGAATCCTACAGGGAGTAACTCCCCTCCTGACCCCCTCGCCACCCCCACCCCCCCAAGCCAGTCCACCATCGACAAGGCACAAGTCAGGAGTATAATGGAATACTCTCCACTTGCCTGGATGAATGCAGCTCCAACAACACTCAAGATGCTCGACACCATCCAGGACAAAGCAGCCCCGCTTGATTGCTCCCCTTCCACAAACATTCAAACCGTCCACCACCGACGAACCGTGTGGACCGTCTACAAGATGCACTGCAGGAACTCGCCAAGGGTCCTTCGACAGCACCTCCCAAACCCAAGACCACTGTCATCTAGAAGGACAAGAGCAGCAGATACCTGGAACCCCACCACCTGGAGGTTCCCCTCCAAGTGACTCACCACCCTGACTTGAAAATATATCGGCCGTTCCTTCACTGTCGCTGGGGAAACATCCTGGAACTCCCTCGCTAACAGCACAGTGGGTGTACTTACACCTGAAGGACTGCAGCGGTTCAAGTAGGCAACTCACCACCACCTTCTGTCGGACAACTAGGGATGGGCAATAAATGCTGGCCAGATCCCGTAAATGAATTTTTAAAAAAGCAACAAGAAGTATCACTTTAAATTGTTCAGAACCTGAGAGTGAGGGGGTTAAAGGATTAATTGACTCTGATATCCAGTAATTCTAACAGCTCATCCAGGCAAGTGCAGAGTAGAGAAGATTAAGGGGGTGATATAATTGAGTTGCTTAAGATGGTTAAATCGGTATCAAGGGAGTATTAATCTCAAAATTAGAGCGAGTCAGTTCAGTGGCAACTCTTTTCGCATCAGTAGAAATCCGTAACTTACTCCTTGAATAAAGAGGCATTGGACTTGGAGAGCAATTGGAAATTTTGAAGCTGAGAGTGTTAGATTTTTGTTAAGCCAAGGGTATATAGGAATGCAAAAAAATTAACAGAACTAAGAAAGGTAGATTGAGTTAAGATACAGGTTCATGATTTAATTGAATAGAGGAACAGGTGATCTTCAGTTTGCCCAGAGCTGAAAAGAGCAGTCCAGCCATGGGAACCACCATTCCGGGGGACGGTCCCGAGATATGGTTGAAAAGGGATATAAAACGAAGCGGAGAAAATGGGATGAGAGTAGATCGGTGACCAGCTAGTAGCAATACGGGAACATGGGGCGAGTGGCCTTATTTGTGTCTCATTATTTCTCTTATGTGAATACACAAAATAATATGCTGGCCGATAGACTGCTGGGTCATTGTCTGTCTCTGGAAAAGGAAAACTGATAACTTGTAATTTTATTGCAATGACATTCCATAATAGTGGAATAATGGTTTTATATCATTCAATAGGGGAAATAACATATTTCACTGTTGGACACATTATGACATTGATCATTCTTCAAGGCAAATAACCTGTGTTGTGTCTGCGATGGGGCTTTATCTTTAAGCCACGTAACTGAGTTCACAAAATAAATGTTCACATCACTTTTTAAGTCCTCTATTCTGTTTCATCAATGGACACCATTCTAGATCCTGAGGAATGGTGAATTTAATGGTGAGGTATCCCATTGCCTGGGTGGCACAGTTGGCTGTATTAGTGGAACTGGGGGAGACTTTCTCTTTAATGCCAGGTTGTAAAATTCAATGTTGCAAATTAGTCACCCATTGCATGGGCGGCACAGTGACACAGTAGTTAGCACTGCTGTCTCACAGCGTCAGAGACCCAGGTTCAATTCCAGCTTCGGGTGACTGTGTGGAGTTTGTGCGTTCTCCCTGTGTCTGCGTGGGTTTCCTCCGGGTGCTCCAATTTCCTCCCACAGTCCAAAGATGTGCAGATTAGGTAGACTGGCCATGCTAAATTGCCCCTTGGCGTCCAGGGATGTGCAGGTTAGATAGATTGGCCATGTTAAATTGCCCCTCGGTGTCCAGGGATGTGCAGGTTAGGTTACAGAGGTGAGGTAGTTTGGGCGGAGGGTGGACCTGGGTAGAATGCTCTTTCGGAGGGTCGGTGCAGACTCAATGGGCCAAATTGCCTCCTTCTGCACTATAGAGATTCTATTGGATGACAGAAACCGACAACAACTTGCATTTATGTAGCTCCTTTAATGTAAGATAACCTGCTGTGGTGCTTCATGATCAAAATTTGATATTGAGGCACATAAAGAGGTTTTGGACTGGTGAGCCAGGCTTTTATCAAAGAGTTTGGTTTTAAAGAGCATCTTTAAGGAGGAGAGAGAGAGAGAGGTTGAGAAGTGAAGCAGCTTAGGGACCAGGCAACTGAAGGCATGGTCGCCAGTGGCGGGGGCATTGAATTCAGGGATGTGCAAGAACCTTGGGAGGACTGTAGGACGGGGGGGGGGGTCACAGAGATAGGCAGGATGCCAGGCCTAGTAGGCATTTGAACATCAACATGAGAATATTATAATAGAGATATATCCAATAGACCAGAAGTCAATGTAGGTCAGTGAATATAATAGTGACGAGTGTAACTTCGGTTGAAATCAATCAAGGCACAAAAAAGTTGAACACCTGCCTGGCTGTATCCGCGTGATGTTCCTCTATTTTAACACAGACATTAACCCAGTTATTTGAAGTGGGTTAATTCCTGTGGAATGCCTCTGCCTGTTTTTTTAAATTATCTTCATTATTGTCACAAGTAGGCTTACATCAACACTGCAATGAAGTTACTGTGAAAATCCCCTAGTCACCCCATTCCGGCGCTTGTTCGGGAACACTGAGGGAGAATTTGGAATGTCCAATTCACCGAACAGCACGTCTTTCAGGACTTGTGGGAGGAAACCGGAGCACCCGGAGGAAACCTAACCGTCAGTAACTTGGCCCGAAAATAAAAATGGGAAAATGTTGGAAATACGCCTCTGGTCAGGCAGCATGCGCGGATCAGGAAACAGAGTTGACATTTCAGGTTCCAGGATCTTCCGTCAGGTTGCAAGGTCGTCAGCCTGAAACTAATTGGGTTCTCTCTCCACAGATAGTTGTCTGGCCGCCCCACACCGGAGCAATATTCCGGTTCTGCCGACGGCGCACCCATGCCGTGGGCTTCCCAGTGCCAGGGGCGCACTCGGTGGGAATCCCTGCTGACGACGATGGGACCAGATGGCCGGCGGGTGGCAGGGAAAATCCCACCCGTCGTGTCGGATCTGCTGAGGGGTTCCAGCAAATTTTGTTCCATTTGTTTCTGTTTTAGATTTCCAGCACCTGCAGCATTTTGCTGAATGCCTCAGTGATACCTCGTACCCTCATTCTTGTGAAAATGCATGTGGGTATGGCTAGGTTAAATTCCGTGGTTGCTCAGTTTGAAAATGACTCTTGCACTAAACAATAACACATCCTGCAACATATGTGATGCCAGCTGCAGTTCGAGATTCTGAAAAGCGCTCAACTCTTCAAAGTAAATTACAGTTCCCATTTGTTGCCACCCCGTGCATACTTTCCAACCCACTTATCTTCAGTTGAGCAAAGTACTTTTGTTCCACGTAGGTTGCCACGTGTACTGTGCAAGAACCTGTCCGCGTGTCGGTTTATTTTATAATAAAATTAGGTCATCGGCAAGTCTTCTTTTCAATCAAGCTGCTTTGAAATGTCAAGTTCCACACTGTTGTGATTTGTAGGGGCCTGTTTATGTGTTTGTAAATGATGAGGAATGGGACATGTAAAATTTTGATCAGGATTTTGTTATCCCTGCTTTTGCAGGCTAAAAAAGCCCTCTGCTCACAATCATTAAGCCCAGGTTGTTCAGGGATGAACCAGCAAACCTGGAGATGATGTCTTCTCAATGCTCATCCAGTCATTATTTATGTGCTGTGCATGTGTGGGTAAAAAATGAAGGATATTAGTGCCATATGTAGCCGCATTTTAAAAAAAACCACAGATCTCTCTCTTCTGCCATTTCTGCCACCTCCAGCATGATGCCACCACCACATATTTTCCCTTCACCTTTCAACATTTCAAAGAGACTCTTCCCTCTGGACCACTCCTCATCCCCCCCCCCCTTACATTCCCTCCTTTGCCTCCAGCAACTTTCCTTCAAAGCGCAGAAGATGCAAAACCTGTCCTCCTGCATCCTCCCTTTTCACCGTCCAAGGCCCCAGACCCTCCTTTCAAGTGAATCGGTAACTTACGTATGCTCCTGTCAACCTGGTGCATCGCTGCTCATGATGGGGTCTCCCCCACACTGGGGCGGCCAAACACAACCAGGTGACACTTTGTGGAAGATCTCCCTTCAGTCCACAAGCATGGCCCTGAGCTTCCTGCCACTTGCCATTTCAATTGACCGCCTTATTCGCACTCTGGCCTTTCTGACCTTGGCCTGTTGCAGTGTTCCAAAGAAGTCCTGTGCAAGTTCCAGGACCAACCCTTCCATTTTACAACTGAGGACTTTACAGTCTTCTGGACTACAAACTGAATTCAACAATTTTAGATGATAACCTCATTTATATTCTTTGTTGGTCAGTTTCATTCTTTGTTGGTCAGTTTTCCCACTTATTTCTTTCTTGATTCCAAAACCTTACATTCCAATCACTGCTATCCTGCCATTCACACCCCCTCTAGACACATTTTCTGTTTTTTTAGTTGTCCCAACCTACCCTTTTGACTTTACGCCATATGTCACTTCATCTCCCCTGCACATCTATCACATCGATCACATCTTCCCACACTCCCACCTTTCACTTGCTCAAATATTTCAAACTTTTCTCAATTCTGACAAAATTCTGAAACATTAACTTTGTCTCTCTCCACAGATGCTGCCAGATCTGCTGAATATTTCCAGCATTTTCTATCTTTAAATCTATCTGGGGCTCACGTTCGGCGTTAGGATTGATTTGATTTTTGTAAAATGCTTGCAAGCTGCTTTTTTAACAGGCTTCCACTGTGTATGAAATGTCTTATGATTTCTGATTTATTTCACCCCCAGAGTTCTGCCTCTCATGTGTATCAGTGTGCATTAGCTGGTGTGGCATGTGCTGGTTTTATTAATTGTACAGCATGTGATTAAATGAGTGTCTCCTGGGATTAAAGATTAACACCATATTCTTAGTCTGTGCAGGGTTGTATAGAATCATAGAATCACTACAGTGCAGAAAAAGGCCATTCAGCCCATCATCTCTGCACCGACTCTCTGAAAGGGTACCCTACCTGGGATCAAGCACCCACCCTGTCCCCTTAACACACTATCCCCACCTAACCTTTTGGACACTAAGGGGCAATCTATCATGGCCAATCCACCTGACCTGCACATCTTTGGACTGTGGGAGGAAACCGGAGCACCCGGAGGAAACCCACGCAGATACGGGGAGAAAGTGCAAACTCCACACAGTCACCCGAGGTTGGAATTGAACCTAGGTCCCTGGAGTTGTGAGGCAGCAGTGGTAAACACTGTACTCCCCCATGGCAGAGAGGCGCTCATTGACGTCACCAGGCATGTAGAGTTCTTCCCGTGTGGAGTGCAATGGACTGGCCCAAATATTTTAATTGGGTTCGATTTGAATATGCTGCAAAAAAAACCAAATTTAATTCAGCTAATGGCAACAATTGCTGGCAAACTGCCTACGACCATACATTTTATTTCACAGGAAGAGAACTCTAAGCCCTTTAATGTTCAGACTCACTCAGGACAAACATTCAATAGTGGGAACAGTGTTGCGAATGGAACAAACAAAAGCATACCTTTTAGCACGGGGGTAGCTCCGAACTTTAATGAAGCCCATATTGTCCTGATGAATAATTTATTGCGCTAGAGTACTGTCTTCCCATGCCTTTCATTGCAATAAAATATTATTATTGATCCAGGCATTTAAAAAGGTTTAGTGATCACGAGGAGAATGATTTCTGCTTCGCCACTATTTGGGATTATTTTGGAGTAACATAAATTGTAACATTTAGCAAATGAGTGAAGGTGCAAGATTGCTTCTTGTAAAAGAAAACTCTTGAACTTATTTAAGTGGGCTTTCAATGACCTTATTATAAAGCAAATATCCATGAAATATTTGTACCTTAGGAAGTTAATATGGGAGATTTTAAAAAAAAGATATATATACTTGCCAATATTTTACGAGCAACATTTAAATGATTGCATCAGGTCATTAAAAATATATTTTAGTTTTCACTATATTAAATATCACGTAGCACCTGCAAACAATATTCTGTATATTTTCTGGTGCAAAGTGTGATCAGAAAATGTGCAGAATCACAGCTAATTGTTCTGGTATAAATCAAACCTTCAATCTTTGCAACATTTCTGGTTGGAGAATCTCAGTATTCTCAAAGATTCTGCCATTGACAATCAAACCTCAAAAACACACACGCAGGTACATAGACAAACACACAGACACACACTCACACATAGACATGCAGACACACACAACACATAGACAGACACATACAGACACACACATAGATACACTCTCATACACATAGACGTACACACAAATAAAGTCACAGACACACACGCACACACACGCAATGAGTTATAAGCAAACTGTTTACTTTGTATTTATGCTGCTCATTAGATCTAATTCCTCGAGGAAGCAGCTCCCTGTTTTCATCCACGATTCATCCGTTGCTGTAATGAATGCATTAGAGAACAATTTGCTACTGTCCGCTAAATGGGGCATGTTACATTTGGGAGTTGGGTCAGGGCACTGTCTTCACAATCTGTACTTCAATTTTATGCAAACTCTCTGTATACTTCAAAAAAAATATCATGAAATGTTCATCAAAAATATTAACTTTAATGTATCTGAAACTGATTTTTTTTGATGCTGTGTGTAATATATCAATAAACAGGCTTGCTGCATTACACGCACTGAAACCTGGCTCCTGATTCACTTCTTCTGACGGGCTTATTTATTTCGCCACTGTGACCTAATGCTGCCACGTGGCTCTATGATCTTTTTAATCAAAGAAAAATCCCCCTGAGGTTTTGAACAAGTTTCAGAAATCAAGTATATGGAGCAAAATGGGAAAGTGCATAATTATCCAGATGCAATTCCTGCATAAATGAGAATACCTGGGTGTTCAGAGATGCCTGCAGGCTGTTATGTTAGGTGATTATAATATAGCGTTACTCTTTTGCTGACTGCCAGAATGGTCTAATGGTTGTAGTTCAGTAAAACTATCAGTCTTCAAATTAAGCAAATAACATTTACTGAATAACAAATATAAATATCTATGAGTTTGTTCACTCTTCTACAACTATAACTGATGATTAAGTAAATAAGAAGAAGTGCAGGAAATGTTTAACTACATGTGCCAACTAAGCTATATCTCTAACGCTCTGCTCACTAGTCACTCCTGATAGGAAGAGGCGGGAATCTCCTCTGAGTGCAGTTTATATGCATAGATTCGGTGCTGCCATCTAGTGGTTGTCTAGCACTATAATATAGATGTTAACCCCTTATATACCAGCAGATATACAGATCATTACACAGGCATTGCGCTGATGACAGGATTTCCAGTTATGTGCCCGCACAGTGTACATCAGTCACGGTTTCACCTGCCAATTTCCTTTAACACCCTGAGGTGTGGCAGAGTCAAAGGTTTACCCAGCTACAGTGCCAGTCGAGGCTTAGTTCAAGTTTTGCTTTACAATTCAGGCACAGGGTGGCATGATTTCTTCCATTTGTCAGCAATAGTGGAGTAGTAAACCAGATTTTTTCTAAAGAGGTTAATGAATTATATCATCGAAGGTACAGCACAAAAGGGAGCGAGTTGAACCTTTAAGCCAGCACCAGATGCATTGAAATAACATTTGCGACCCACTGAAAGAGGCGTATCTTCAGCAAAGTCGCTGGGATTTAAATATTGTTTCAGCACATTATCAATTCATGATAACAAAAACAGCCTAATTGTACATAAACAAAGTTCCGTGATCAGAATTTTCAATGAGGCTCATTTCATGAAAGCAGTCATCACATTTTCTCTTCACAAATAAAGCAACGTTTCATCACAGAATCGCAGAGTTGTCATGCCACATCAGGAGGCCATATGGCCCATCGTGTCTGTCCTGCCTCTCCAAACGAGCATCGTGCCTGTTCCCCGTACCCCTGCACATTGCTTCTGTTCAAATAATCATCTAATGCCCCCTTGAATGCCTTGATTGAACCTGCCTCCGCCACACTTCCAGGCCGTGCATTCCAGACACAAAACACGCGCTGTGTGAAAATGTTTTTTCTCCCATCACATTTACTTCTTGTACGTATGATGATTTAATTTGTTTGTCTGAAATTTCTCTCCCTGTGATTTTAGTGAGAAAATTAATCTTATTATCTGAGGCCACTCGACATCTTCGCAAACATAATGGACAGAGCAACTTCAGCAGCTGTGGAGAAAGAAACAGGCAGTGTTGATGGTGAGCAGGATTCGTGGAGTTCTACGACAATAAAACTGGCGCCGCACCGAGACCAATTCAACAGGCGTTAAGGGGCTTGCACCGGCGCCACATGGAACCACATCCGGGATTGACACTCAGGAGGCTGACAAGCTGCAGCTGCATATACCCACTTTACTCCCCCAGCCCAGCCAACAAGGTGGCAGCCAAGAGGGCGGCACCCGAGATTTGCCAACGCTGAACTGGATGTCGTGGAGGAGAGGCGGGCGACGCTGTTCCCCAGGGTGGGGAGGCGGCTGCTAGCTGCCGCCTTTGGCTGGGCCTGGGCGCAGATGGCAGGAGCTGTCAAACGCCATGGGCCACACCATCTGGACCGGCCAGCAGTGTCAGAAGAAACTGTACAACCACCTCAGGGCGGCCAGGGTGAGTAGGCAGCACTCTGAATGAATGAAAATCGTTTATTGTCACAAGTAGGCTTCAAACGAAGTTACTGTGAAAAGCCCCTAGTCGCCACATTCCGGCACCTGTTTGGGGAGGCTGGTACAGGAATTGAACCGTGCTGCTGGCCTGCCTTGGTCTGCTTTAAAAGCCAGCGATTTAGCCCAGTGTGCTAAACCAACCCGTTTCCCGGTGGGCGGCTGAACCCCCACCCTGCACCACATACCGACACCCAAACCGGCCACCATGGACGGTGCCCTGGTCACTGAAGCCACCAGCTAGCCATCCCTGAGCTGCATGTGTCAGCCGATCTAACACTGTGCGTTTTCTGTCCCTCCGCCCAAGCCCCCAGAGAAGGCCACACACAACCGTCAAGAGCGGGAAAGACTGGAGGGGAACCGCGGGAGTGTGGCCCATCACTGCGGCAGGGCAGAGGGCACTGGACGTGGTTAGAGGGCCCGAGGAAAGGGCAGTCGCCGGGGTGGAGGTCGGCATCGGCCGAGGAAGTGAGACCCTGCTGAATTGCGGTCCCTCTTGGCACGTGTGTCACCCACCCACCCCTTCCCCACCACCCCATATGCTTCCATAGCACCCCAACACCCCGCTGTAGCATCACCCCCCGCACCCACATACTCCCACGCCCCCTCTCCACCAACCCCACCACCCCCAGTCTAATCATGCGGCTTGTCTTGTGTCTTGCAGGAACTGCTGGTGAATTGAACGGGGGTTAGTGCCAGGAGCACAGTGCGGCCTACTCACCCTGGATCTTAGACCCTAAACTCTTGAATTCAATCCCAGAACCTCGCTGCCTTGCTACCTCGCTCTGCTCTCTGCTCCTCGGCAACAATTTGGATTTACATAGCACCTCGGATGTAATAAACCATCCCAAGTCTTTTCATAGGTGTGTGGTCAAGTAAAATTTGACACCAAATCCCCAAGGAGATAGTCGGAGAAATGACCAAAAGCTTGGTCAAAAAAGATAGGCTTAAAGGCCCGTCCTAAAGGAGGTGAGAGAGCAGAGATGTGAGAGGAGAGGTTTAAGAGGAAATTATCACAGCAACTGAAGCAGGGTTATCAATTGTGGAGCTATTATCATGGGAGATACACAACAGGCCAGATTTGGAGGAGTGCTGAAGTCTCGGAGGGTTGTCGGGCTGGAGGAGATGTAATGGGGAGCAAGGCCATGGAGGGGTTTGCAAACAAGTTCATTTCTAAAATCAAAGGTTTGCTGAACCGAGGCACTCTTTAAAACCGAAGACTTTGATCAAGCCTTTGTCAACTGGCTGAATATCTCCTTCCAAGGCATTATGGCAAATCTGTTTTAATATTCGTTCTTGGAAAGCATCTTGGGATATTTTGCTATGTTATATGAAAATGCCATTTGTTCTTGCTGTTGGTCAATTTGATCAAGTTATTGGAGACTTAATAAGCAGAAGTAATTTCCTTTAAATAAGAAATAACGTCATGGACCACAATTCAAGGGCATATATTGTGTGAAGGAAAAAGGTGAGCCAAAGGGCAGCACGGTAGCACAAGGTCTTAGCACCGTGGCTTCACAGCGCTAGGGTCCCAAGTTCGATTCCCTGCTGGGTCACTGTCTGTGTGGAGTCTGCACGTTCTCCCCATGTCTGCGTGGGTTTCCTCCGGCTGCTCCGGTTTCCTCCCACAGTCCAACGACATGCAGGTTAGGTGGATTAGTCATGATAAATTGCCCTTAGTGACCCAAAAAAAAGGTTATGAGGGGTTACTGGTGACGGAGATAGGGTGGATGTGAGGGCTTAAGTGGGTCGGTGCAGACTCGATGGGCCGAATGGCCTCCTTCTGCACTGTACGTTTGTTCTATGTTTTGTAATGTGCAGCAATGCTCAGGGGGTTATCGTTCACCTTTAACACTTGTCACCTGCAGCAGCAGATCACGTGATCATCGTAGAACCTGCCCAATTTACCTTCCATTGTAACACCTTTTGACTAAGCTTTTAGCCATGGTTCCTAACAGCTGCTCCCTTACCCGGCACCTTTTTTATCTAATTGAGTCCCTGTGAAGTGACGATCTGCTGCAGCATACGTCAACGTTGTGTTGTTAAGTTTTGAAAGTACTTAATTGCCTTTAAAAGCATTTGGGACACCACGGCATCGTGGGAGGTGCAAGTCTATCTTTCTTTATGTATCAAGCTATCGTTAAGGTCCCAGTAGATTCAGTGCAGTGAATGATATAACACCAATAGTGTTAACACCTACCAATACAGCACATGTTTGAGTGGCATTGTCCTTTGTTTCGTAAGATGGCTTTATCAGAAAAGCTGGGAAGAAACAATGGGATTGATGGCAAAAACAAATAACTCTTCAATTCCGGACAATCATCTCCCTTTGAGAACAAAGAACAAAGAACAATACTTCAGGAACAGGCCCTTCGGCCCTCCAAGCCTGTACCGGTCATGATACCAGCCTTTGTCAAAACCCTCAGCACTTCCTTGTGCCGTATCCCTCTCTACCCATCCTATCCATGTGTTTGTCGAGATGCCTTTTGAACGCCGTTAATGTATCGGCTTCCACAACCTCAGACATTCACAACCTTCTGCGGAAAAAACCTGCCTCTAAATTCTAACATCTCCTCTAAACTTTGCCCCGTGGACCTTAAACACACGCCCCCTAGTGACTGACCCCTCCACCCTGGGAAAAGAGTGCCTGCCCATCCACTGTATCCATGCCCCTCAATCTTGTAGACCTCGATCAGGTCACCCCTCAACCTCCGTCTTTCTAAAAACAGTCCAAGCCTATTCAGCCTCTCCACATAACTAGCACCCTTCCAGACCAGGCAACATCCTGGTAAACCTCCTCTGCACCCTCTCCAAAACCTCCACATCCTTCTGGTAGTGTGGCGACCAGAAATGTGCGCAATATTCCAAGTGCGGCCTTACCAAGGTTCTATACATGACTTGTCAGTTTTTATACTTGATGCCCAATCCAATGAAGGCAAACATTCTGTATGCTTTCTTGACTACCTTGTCCACTTGTGTTGCCACTTTCAAAGATCTGAGGACCTGCACGCCCAGATCTCTCTGACTTTCTACATTCCTAAGAGTTTCGCCATTTATGGTCTGTTTCCCCTCTGTGTTAGACCAACACTATTTGCAACTCCACCAACCTTGGTGTCATCTGTGAACTTACTAATCAGACCAGCTACCTTTTCCTCCAAATCGTTTCATGAGGTAGGAAATGGCGTGGAGTGATTGAGGGCTGCCAGCCCAGACATTGCCCAGCCTGTCCGTGGCAGGGGGGGGGCTTCCAGAGCTAGGTGAGGGGAGGGGGAGGGGTAGGAGGGACAGGCCGAACAGCCGGGGGCCCCCAACAGGATTGGGACGGTGTCCAGGCATAGACCACAGCGGGTTACCCAGCAGCCAGCCCCGCAGCCAGGGGGCTGCTGACCACCCACCTCGGCCCCTGGTTCTACACAGTTACATCGACCGTATGGGTGCGTCCATTCCCGCACCCCACCCCCCCGCCACAGCACCCCACCCACCACCGAACACCCCACATAACCGGCTGCCACCCACCGGGGGACCACCCAGGGCAACACCCACAGCCAGCCAATGTTGCCCAGGCAGCAGGAACGGGCACCAGGACTGGGGGCACCGACGGGGCCGGAGTGCATGGGGGGGGGGGGGGGGGTGGAGCTCAGGCATGGCCCGCAGTGCCAACCGGGCCACTGCATAGCCCACGGAACTTGGAGGGGCACGGGAGTATGCGCCATGCTAACATGTTGGCCTTTCACCCCCTGCAGACTGTGGCATTCGGACACCAACCCGCGATGCTGGCCGCCGTGGCGATGGCCGCAGCCCTGCAAGATACCCTGCAGTCACGTGAGTGGAGGCCGCTCAGAGAGGAGGGGGAAGCTGCAGCAGAGGGGCAGGTCGCCCAACAGGCCAAGGATGAGGTGTCAAGGAGGCACTGGATGAGTGTGTGCCGCAACCGCATGTCATTCGAGGACCTTCAGGACGGGGCATGCAGATAAAGACTGCGGATGAGCAGAGAGACTGCCAGATTTTGGCACACCTGCCACCGTGGGGATATGGGGGAGGACATCTGCTCCCGATGACCGACAAGGTGCCGGTCGCCCTCAACCTCTATGAGGCGGGGTCCTTCCAGTCGCCAACTGGGAACCTGTCTGGGATTTCACAGGCATCAGTGCACTGGTGCATCCGCGCCAACATAAAGGCCCTATATGCCCAGGTGAATCGGTACATCCAGTATCCTGTGGACTGCCCCCACTAGGATGTTCGGGCTTCGCTGCCATTGCCAGGATGCCCGACAGTGCCATGTCGATCCAGGCCGGGTCGCCCCAGGAGACGTGCGCCAACAGGGACCCTTGTCGCAGGGCAGGATTACAGCAGGCCGCCTCCACTCCTGCTGGACCGTATGGGGCACCACCTAGGCGTAGTGTTAGGGCCCGTAAGGCCAGAAAGCTAGGCACCAGTTAAGTTGGCATGGGTGCAGGGCATAGTTGATTGATGGGGCTAGGGCACAGACTGTATATATTTCTCCACAGTAAATAACTGTTAATAGCGTTGAAACCTGCCTCGTTGCTCTGATGGGTATGGGGGAGGCCCCGTGGGTGGAACATGGGGGTGAGGGTCTGAGATGGTGGTGCCTGTGCCCCTGGCCAGCAATCCCCCCCTAGTCAGTGAAACGTGTCACGAGGAGGGCGTCCCGGGCGCGCTGGCCCTGGCGATGGTGACATGCGCCTCCCCGTGCTCCAGGGGGTGATCGATGGGGTGCATGTCACCCTACGGCCATCTGCGGATAACAGGCCGCTATACACTAACAGAAAGGGGTTCCACTTCATGAACATCCAGCAGGTCTGCGATCAACAGATACACATCATGCACGTCTGTGCCCGCTACCCGGACAATGTGCACGACTCCTTCATCTTGGCACACTCAGTGATCCCCGACATGTTTGAAGGGCATCCCGCCTGGTTGCGGGGCTGGCTGCTGGGAAACAGGGGTTACCCATTGCGGTCGTGCCTGATGACGCCTATCCGGAGGCCACCGACCGACGGAGAGACCGATACAACGATGCTCATACAGTGACCAGAGATGTGGTCGAGCGGTGCTTCGGAATCATGCAAATGCGCTTCAGGTGCCGAGACTCTACTGGTAGGGTCCTCCAGTATGAGGCTGGGAGGGTCGCCCGCATCGTGGTGTCCGGCTGCATCCTCCACAATGTAGCCCAGCAGAGGGGCAATGTGTTGGAGGAGGAGGATGGGGAGCAAGGGCAGGCATCGTCCGACGAGGAGGATTCAGGGGAAGGGGACGATGAGCGAGGCATGGGGGCCGGGCAAGCACGGGGAGCCGCATGTCGCCATCGCCAGGGCCAGCGCGCCCGGGACGCCCTCCGCGTGACACGTTTCACTGACTAGGGGGGGATTGCTGGCCAGGGGCACAGGCACCACCATCTCAGACCCACACCCCCATGGTCCACCCATGGGGCCTCCCCCATACCCATCAGACAGAGCAACGAGGCAGGTTTCAACGCTATTAACACTTATTTACTGTGGAGAAATATATACAGTCTGTGCCCTAGCCCCATCAATCAACTATGCCCTGCACACATGCCAACTTAACTGGTGCCTAGCTTTCTGGCCTTACGGGCCCTAACACTACGCCTAGGTGGTTCCCCATACGGTCCAGCAGGAGTGGAGGCGGCCTGCTGTAATCCTGCCCTGCGACAAGGGTCCCTGTTGGCGCACGTCTCCTGGGGCGACCCGGCCTGGATCGACATGGCACTGTCGGGTGCCCCGGGTGGCATGGTGCCACCCTGTTCTGCCCGCTGTCCACCAGATGCACCAGGGACAGGAGGAGGGGAGTGCGAGGTGCTGTGCTGTTCCTGCACCTCCCCTGAGAGAGTCACCGGCACGGGCCCCAACACTTCCTCCTCCCTCGGGGTGCCCCATGGCCCCCGGGTTACTCCATGGGGCAGGGGTGCGAGGGGAGCCATCGCCTGAGGCCTTCCCGCCACCAGGCACTGCCAGTCCTGGAGGCCCGCCCTGGTCTCGACAAGGGTCTGCCCGTTCGCTGCCATGGAGCACAGGGAGTGGACCATCTCCATCTTTGACTGTGCCACCACCCTGAGAGGGACATCAGCCAGTGACTGGGCCACGTCTCTCTGGGTGTGGGCCAACTCCCTTTGGATCAGGAACACCCCTCTCCAGGACTGGACCACCCCGCCCAGTGTCTCCGCCACGCCGGCAACCGTCTCAGCAATGCCGATGACATTCTCAGCCGGCCTGCTGTGACTGGGCCACGCTGAAGAGCGCTGCTGCAATGTCTCCCCATTGCCTCCGCCGCAGACGTCACCCATGCGGTGTTGCCCTGGGTGGCATGCACGTCCGGCACCACCCCTGCTCCTGCACGCGGATGGACTCCTCCACCTGAGCCTGCAGGTGCTGGAAGCTGGCCGTCATCCCCTCCAGTAGCCTCTGGGACTCTGACTGCATCTCCACTGTGGGCGGGACTGGCTGTTCCAGAAGCCCGGACCCATCTGGACGGCAGCTGATTCCTGCGGCCGGCCTGCCCTCCAACCGTCCAGGCACTCGGCTGCTCCCACCTCCAGCTTCTGTACCGGATGCGATGTGTGTTGCGCACCGAATAGTGTCCCAGGAGCCTCTTCACTAATGTGCCCAACCGAGGTGATCGTCTCTGGGATGGTGGAGGGTGTTGGAGACATCTGTGACGGAACGTCCGTGTCTTCCTCCGACCCGAGCACGAGCTCCGTGGTCTCCTGCGACTCGGGCAGAGGGCTGGTGTTCGGGTTGGTCACCCCGTCAGTGCTAGGCCGTCTTGTGGGCACCGGCTCTGGGACTGGCGGGGGCCCCCGGATGGATTGGCCCCATCTCTGGCAGGTCCTGTAAGACACAAGACGATGTATGATTAAACAGCGGGCTGGGGGGAGTGGGGGGCGGGGGGCGGGGGGGGGGGGGGGGGGGCTGGCGGGAAGGGGAAGGGGATGAGGGGGGTGAAGGAGGGGGTGAGTGGGGTACATATGCAGGGTGGCAGATTTTTTCAGCTTGGGAATAATGTTACTTTCAGAAGCATTAAGCCACTCTGCATTTTCTAGTGTAGGCATAAATAACAATAGAGACGAACAATAATATAGATGGGCAAATTTAACCAATTAATGAGAGAGGATCCAATTATCTTAATGACTTTGAATGTACCAATATTTGAAAGCTCTTTTGACAACAATGCCATAAGTCACCTGGTTTATGATCAGCCGAGGGCTGAAGGCAGAATGTTTAATGTTGATTGATCTTTCCAATTACTTTGACAGGTTTTTCCAACATAATGGAACTGCTTAACCTCTTCATTGCCTCTACCATCACCCTTCAGGTCTCTGGACTACAACATGCATGTAAAAGTGGATGTTGACGCGGGAAATCGGATTCATTCGGAGGCCGGTTAGTTGGATGGTCAGCTTGGCCTAGATTTGTGCCAACAGCCTGGGGCTGGATTCCAGTTCCGGCTGGGGTAGATTCAGGACCTGCCTCCTTGTCCTATCCATGATGGAGATCGTGGCGCAGTGGGTCAGACCTGCCTTCAGGCAGATGATTGAAGAAGACGATGAAACCCTCCATTATTACTGTATATACTCAAGTAATATTGTATCTCATGTAAGGGTTAACCATGACTTTGGACCCAAACATCCTTCATGTTTCAGGTACCTTGTGCTAGCTTTGGGAACGGGAGTTGTTGGAAACAGTCCAGTGAATCTTTTTTGAAATTGCTCTTTTCTCATTTCAAAGCAAATAGATAGCTGGGGAGTTCAGAATAATGCCCAGCAACTATTGAGATAGTGTCACTATTGGCAGTTTCCAAGAATCGGCATGGATTTCAACCCCTCAAAATTATTACCAGTGCAAAAGTCAACCTTCCATCTTGCCTAGAACATGGAACATAGAACTGTACAGCACAGTACAGGCCCTTCAGCCCACAATGTTGTGCCGAACTAGTCTGAAACTAAGATCAAATCAATCTACTCCCAATCATTCTAGTGCACTCCATATGCCTATCCAATAACCGCTTGAAGTTCCTAAAGTGTCCGACTCCACTACCATAGCTGGGAGTGCGTTCCACACCCCAACCACTCTCTGAGTAAAGAACCTACCTCTGACATTCCTCCTATATTTTCCACCATGAACCTTAGAATTATGCCCCCTTGTAACAGCTACATCTACCCGAGGAAAAAGTCGCTGAACGTCCACTCTATCTATCCCTCTCATCATCTTATACACCTCAATTAAGTCACCTCTCATCCTCCTTCGCTCCAATGAGAAAAGCCCTAGCTCCCTCAACCTTTCCTCATAAGACCTACCCTCCAATCCAGGCAGCATCCTGGTAAATCTCCTTTGCACCCTTTCCAATGCTTCCACATCCTTCCGAGAATGAGGTGACCAGAACTGCACACAATACTCCAAATGTGGTCCAACCAAGGTCTTGTACAGTTGCAGCATAACCTCACGGCTCTGAAACTCAATCCCCCTGTGAATAAATGCGAACACACTATAGGCCTAGAAATCTGGCGCTGGACTCTCCGTCCCTCCGCGCCGCATTTCAGGTCCACCCCATCGGTGGGTTGCTCCATTCGGCCGGCTGGTCAATGGGGTTTCCCATTGTGGGGCAGCCCCACACCGTCGGCAAACCCCTGGGCTGCTGGCAAAACGGAGCATCCCTCCGGCAGAGAATCCAGCCCCTGATTTCAGAAACGTAATTTTTACACAAGAATTGTACGGCAGGTATTTTGAATGAATGCAACTGAGATTCCCAACATTTCTGCATAGTCTCAGCATACTTGCTGTGCAGGGGGGGCAGTGACAATGGGACTTGCACACAAATTCACCCTAATGCTCTGGGAGCATGGGATCAAATCCCATCACAGCAGCAGGTGGAATTCAAATTCAATAAATAAATAGTGAATAAATAGATAGCGTAAGACTGATCATTAAACCGTTGGAATTTTTTTTTGTAAAGCCCCATCTGGCTCACGAATGCCTTTAAAGAAATGCAGTATTCACCTTCCAGCTGTGGCTTTAAACTAAAGCCAGAGCTTACCTTTGTAGTGGTTTGGAAATATCCGATGGCAGTATTTGAAGGAAGAGCATGGGGGCTTCCTCCCTAACATCCTGGCCACCTTCTAGCTCTCAACCAGCATCAGTAAAACAGATTAACAGATCACTATCGCACTATTGCTTGTGGGAGCCTGGTCTGTGCAAATTGGCAATTGCTTTTCCCTGCGTTACGATGGTGAATATACATCAAGAGCATTTCACTGGACAGCACTTTCAGATGAGCTAAAGTAATGACATTCAGTTTGGTCAGCCCTGGAAATTGAGAGACCAGAGCTAGGGGATGTAAATATATGTCCGTCACTAATAAATCCACTGGGAAACTTGGGCCACTTCTACACCAAGAAAATAATAGGAATGCAGATCTCAATTCCACAAGGATTAATTGAGGTGAATAACTTTTTGTATCCAAGTGGAAACTGGATAAGTGCGTGAGGGAGAAATGAATAGAGACCAATAAAAATAGGTTTGGACTTCCAGTTGCTAGCTAAAATAATAATAATAACCTTTTATTGTCACAAGTATGAAGTTTCAGTGAAAAGCCCCTAGTTGCCACATTCCGGCACCTGTTCGGGTAAGCTGATATGGGAATTGAACCCACGCATCACAAACTAGCTGTCTAGCCCACTGAGCTAAACCAGCCCCTCCAATGACAGAGCAAGATTTCACAATTTAACACAGGATCATAGAGATCTACAGCGCAGAAAAGGCCTTCAGCCCAAAGCGGGTCAAAAACAACCATCAAGGTATTCTATTCCCATTTTCCAACACTTGTCTTGGCATCGCAAGTGCACATCTAAATACTTCTTAAATGTTATGAGGGTCTCTGCCACCACCCCCTTTTCAGGCAGTGAGTTCAAAACTCCCAAAACCCTCTGGATAAAAATGTTTTTCCTCACATCCTCTCTAAACCTCCTGCCCCTTACATTAAATCTATGCCCCCTGGTCATTGAGCCCACCACCAAGGAGCAAAGTTTCTTCCTGTCTATTCTATCTATGCCCTTCATAATTTTATACATCTCAATCATGTGCCCCCTTAGTCACCTCTGTTGCAAGAAAAACAACCCCAATGTATCCAATTTCTCTTCCTAGCTAAAACTCTCCAGCCCAGGCAACATCCTGGTAAATATCCTCTGCACCCTTTCCAGTGCTATTGCATCCCTTCTACAAAGTGGATTCCAGAACTGCTCACAATACTCTAGCTGTGATCTAGCCAATGTTTTATGCAGTTGCAGCATAACCTCCCTGCTCTTGAACTCTATGCCTAGGTTAATAAAGGAAAGTATGCCATCTGTCTTCTTAACCACTGTACCTCTGCTCTGCTACCTTAAGGGACCAGTGTACATGCACACCAAGGTCCCTCTGATCCTCGGTGCTTCCCAGAGCCCTGCCGTTTATTATGTGTTCCCTTGCGTTTTCTCTCCTGTCCAAGGGCATCACCTCACACCTATCCGGATTGAATTCCATTTGCCACTGATCAGCCCATCTGACCAGCCCGTCTCTATCCTCCTGTAATCGAAGGTTATCCTCCTCACTATTTACCACCCCAACAATTTTCATATCATCCGCAAACTTACTGATCAACCCTCCTACATTCATATCTAAATCATTTATACAAACCACAAACAACAAGGGCCCCAACACTGATCCCCACTGGACCCAACTGGACACAGGATTGCAGTCAGAAAAACACCCCTCGACCATCACCCTCTGTTTCTGAATCAAATTTGCCAAACTTCCTTGGATGCGATGGGCTCTTCGCTATCATTCTCCCACATGCGACCTTATCAAAAGGCCTTGCTGAAGTCCAAATAAAAGTGCTTAACAAAACCATGCTGACTGTTTTTGATTAACCCTTGCCTCTCCAAATGCAGATTAATTCTGTCTCTCAGAATTGCTTCCAATAGTTTCCCCACCACTGAGGTCAGACTGACCGACCTGTGGTTTCCTGATTTATCCCTTCCTCCCATCTTGAATAATGGAACCACTTTGGCGATCCTCCAGTCCTCCAGCACGTCTCCTGTGCACAGAGAGGAATGGAAAATTATTGCCAGCGCCCTACTATTTATTCCCTTGCCTCACTCAGCAGCCTGGGACACATTTTGTCTAGCCCTGGAGATTTGTTTACGATTAAGCATGACAGACCACTCAGAACCTCCTCTCTGTCCATGTTAATTTCTTTACTTTTATCACAGTCCTTCTCTCCGATTTCTACACCCACAACAGCCCTTTCACTACCCTGAAGCAAAGCATGCGTTTAGTAACCTACCTCCTTAGAATCATAGAATCATAAAATCCCTACAGTATAGAAAGAGGCCAATTGGCCCATTGAATCTGCACTGACCCTTTGAAAGAGCGCTCCACCTAGGCCCTATCCCCCACCCTGTAACCTCACCCTAAAAGGCAATTTAGCATGTCCAATCCACCTAACCTGCACCAGAGCAGCCGGAGGAAACCCATGCAGACAACTGGAGAAAGTACAGACTCCACACAGACAGTGACCCAAGGTGGGAATCGAACCCGGATCCCGGACACTGTGAGGCAGCAGTGCTAACCACTGCACCACTGTGCCGCCCCATACTTCCTCCAGCTCCACACACAAATTCCACTGTGGTCCTCAATGTACCCTCCTCTTTCCCCAGTTATCCTTTTACCCTTAATGTACTTGTAAAACAACTTAAAATTTCTCATTATTTTACCTCTTTTATGTCCTCTTTTTACTCTCCTAATTTCCACATTCTATAGGCCTCGAGAAGTTCTGCTATTTTGAGCCCTTGGCATCTCCCTTTTTCTCCTTATCCAATGCTGTATAACCCCTGATATCCAGGGTTCACTGGATTTGTTGGTCCCTCCCTTTTTTCTTGATAGGAACATGTTGGCCCTGTACTCTCCCTATTTCCTTCAGGAATGAATGCCACAGTCCTGCCAAAGATTTACCTAAATGTGTCTGCTCCCGGCGTGAGTGTTGGTGGCACAACTGTAACATACCCTAGACGGCCCTAGATGGATTTCCCGGAGACGTGAATGCAGGACGTGATGACCCCCTCTTCCCTGTCAATGATGGACCGTGTTTCCTGCAGCCAAATGTTAGGAAAGTCATTATAGTAAATTTTCACCTGTCATGGGCCAGGGCTCAGAAACTCCAAAGTGTATTATGAAGTTCACCTGACCTACAACCTTTATGTTGAATTTGGCTAGGATGAGCACAAAAGCCTTCACTGCAGGTTTTAATCAAAACAAGGTTTATTCCAGGAATGCAGTTAACACATATATATCTAGAAACACAGCAAGAATTTTATCAATTATAAACATAAAGACACCACACAACTACCGTAATCTGTGCATATAACATTTAATGAATTCCTCCTTAACTGTTCCAATTCAATAACAAAATCCAATAAACCAAACCCCTTTTCAAGGGTGTCGCCCAGCACACTGTATTCTCACTTGAATGGGACTCATCCTCGTCTTGAGATTCTGGTCCAGTCTCAACCAACAGATCCTAACTCCATCCAGAAAGCAACTACATCTTTACAGTTACCAAGGCACTTCTTTCTCCTTCTGTTGTCCAAAACAGTCAAACTGAAACTGAAACATAAAACACCTCACAGCCACAGCCCAGCTCCACCCGCAAAATAACATCACTGAAGCCGTATGATAAGACAAAAACCTTTCTGAAAGGGACACTCACATGCCACACCTAATTATGTCTCAGATGTACAACTGGTTTCAAATGGCGTGCACCTGGTGAACTGAACTCTGAGGGGAACACGGAGGTGAGTGAAAGCAGAAGTCGCCATAGTCCCCGAGGCTGCTCTCCACCTTTTGAGAGAGAGCTGACTGGCGGTGATTTAATCTGAGGGGCACCACACCTCAGGTGAGAGGCAAAGTTGAGAAGGTGGGGCTTTTATGGATAACCACAGCCACTGCGGGAATTGAACCCATTCTGTTGGTATCTCTCCATATTACGAACCAGCTATCCAGCCAACTGAGCTAAACTGACACAAAGTGGCGCATAATCGAATGCAGTGCTCAAGGAAGTGCTCTGGGTATTCGGGCGGGGTCACAGGCAAGTCACAAAACTGCTTGTTCGTGGTTGATATGTGGGGCCAGTGCATGGAGAACTCTGCACGGAAGAGGGGAGGCAAGGGTACCCCATGGCATGGGGAGCAGTGGGAGGTGGAGAAGGAAATCAAGGGAATCTTAGGCATGGGGAACAGTTGCAGGGATGGTGGGGAGGGTGGCAAGAGAACCTCAGGACACAGGGAGGAGTGAGAGAGGGGAAGACAGAGAGCATTAGAGAATCCCTACAGTGTACAAGGAGGCTGTTTAGCCAATTGAATCTGCACCAGCTCTTGCTCCAATAGAATGCCTTACCTAGGCCCAATCCCCAACTCCTAGCCCTGTAACTTCACCTAACATTTGGGCAATTTTGCATGGCCAATCCACCTAACCTGCACATCTTTGGACTGTGGGAGGAAACCGGAGCACCCGGAGGAAACCCATGCAGACACGGGGAGAATGTGCAGACTCCGCATAGACAGTCACCCGAGGTCAGAATCGAACCTGGGATCCTGATGCTGTGAAGCAACAGTGTTTGCCACTGCACTGCCCCATGGCAGCGCAGACTGAATGTGGAGCATGTTAGTGAGTGCTGTGACAGGTCAACAATTTCCGTGGTCTGTAGATTGCTCATTAGTGTTGTTCTCGGGGCTGGAGTCCATGACCTGGCTCGTGTTTCCCATTGGCTGCTTCTGTGCCTACAAAATAAATTAGATCATTTGTGCATGACAGGGGCCTGTGAAACAGGAAACATCATTCACAGTATGGTTGTCTGATAGATGTTGCAATGCAAGATCCTCACTTGGTTGAGCACCGCTGACCTCATTGTCAGCGCAGGAATGATTCACATCCTCATCGACCAGCTGAATCACTCTATCCTCAAAGCCTGTGAGGACCTTGAGGTTGGTCTTCCGTCCAGCAGCCTGGGACCGCTTCCCTTTGTTGTGAGGCAGCTTGTCCTGCATAAAGACAGATGGAGAGAGTGTAAGCAGGACATGTGCCAGGCCAGATATACAGTATGCCGAGCATGTGTGGACGGTGAGTGGGACCATAGATGGGATGAGTAGGGGAGATGAAGGTGTGTGTGGGAGTGATGGTGTCACTTGACCTGGCATTGAGTGAGCTCCCTGTGGAAGTGTGAAGGGTGTGTGAGTTGGGAGTGATGAGAAGAGTGACTTAGCCTGGTGGAGTAATCATCCACTTTCGGCACTGGATGGCTGTCCTGGACAGTGTTGCCGCTGACTACTGCTGTCACCATCTCTCATGTTGGATTGGTGTCCTTGCTTGAAGGTCTTCATCCAGAACGGAGGTACAGACATCGTGGCCGGCCTCCACTGCATCGTGTCGGCACTCGAGGGAGGCATTGCTAAATGTGGGGGCAGAATGTTTTCTACCTTTGGTAGCCATCAGTTCCCAGCAGCCTTGGGGACGACTAGTTCTGTGCAGAGGCAGCCGTTAATGTGGTTCCCGGTTAATGAATTTCGAAGGTCACAGCAGGAGAGGGGAATCAAACGCCGCCCATCCGCGACACGACATGAAATCTTTGCCTGTTCATTTATTGTACCAAGTCCTTCAGAGTGCGTTGAAAAAAGTCACTAATGGAGTTGGCGGGTCCAACATTCCCACCAGATATTGGACATTACTAATTTTTGGGACTATATCACCCTCCCCGTGCACTCATTGTATCCTCAGAATCTGTTGCCATCATCACCAAGCATAAATGCCTTGCACCTTCTGCCCAGTAAAACAATTCTTTGAACTTTCACAGCCACACAACCTCGGCTTATTGGCAGGCAGACTTCAGGGCAGGTCACGTGACCCCTTCATTTACCCTAATTTAAAAATAAATTCCAATTCAGGGGCAATTTAGCGTGGCCAATCCACCTACCCTGCACATCTTTAGGTTGTGGGGGTGAGACCCACGCAAACACGGGGAGAACGTGCAAACGTCACGCGGACAGTGACCCGGGGCCGGGATCGAACGTGAGGCAGCAGTGCTAACCACTGCGCGACCGTGCTGCCCACATTTACTCTGAATTGCCCTCACTAGCCCCAAAATTCAGGCCATTGTAATATCCTCAACATGTGGGGAAAATGGCAAAGCTTTCTTTCATGGGTTAACAGGTGAACTATGCAGCACACGGAAATGAAGATTCAATATAATTGCAGCTCTCAACTACGCATCTGGTTGTGCAAAAGGAACTTGGTAATGGGTGTAGCATGCACGAGGCTGAAATTATACAGAGGCATTTTAAAGTAACTGAACGAGAGTCATTAAGTCAGATAGCTGGACTATGGAAAAGCATTGACAAGAGAAATGGAAAAGAGAATTTTGCAAACTGACTACAGAAACACCATGGTGCCTCACAGGAACATTATACAACAACATTTGACACAGACCCTGTTAAAGGCAGGTGACCAAAGCTTCAGTCAAAGAGGAAGGTGTTAAATGTGGAGACAGATGCTGGAGGCGGGGAGGTTGAGGGAGCGAGTCCCAGCACATAGGACCTTGGCAGTTGAAGACATGGCCACTGGGGATTGAGTGATTAAAATTGGGTATGTTCAAGAAGCTGGGCATTGGAGCATCTCAGAGATCTCAGAGAGTTGTAGCGAGCTGGAGGAGGTTGCTGAAAAAGGTACAAGTGCATCCTTGGAGAGATTTGAAAACAAGGATGACAATTAAAAAATTGAGCTCTCCTTAACTAGAAGCCAATCGGGGTCAGTGAGCGCAGGGTGATGGGTGTGATTGAGATACAGGCAGCAGAATTTTGGGTGAGTTCAAACATGAAACAAATAGAAAATGGGAGGAATGCATTAGAAAAGTCAAGTACAGAAGCAAAAAGAGGCATGGGTGACGGGTTCATCAGCAGACAAGCGGGGACACAGTCGGGCAAGGTTATAGAGGTAGGGAAAGGTGGTCTTAGTGGTGGCACAGTTATCTTATTGAAATACTGGAATTTGCTCCCTAATCCTCCCCAACTCTCTCCTTATTTAAGATTGAAGAGAGAATAGATATAGCTCTTGGGGTTAAGGGGATCAAAGGATGTGGGGGAAAGTAGGATTAGGCTATTGAGTTGGATGATCAGTAATGGTCATAATGAATGGTGGAGATGCTCGAAGGGCCGAATGGCCTCCTCCTGCTCCTATTTTCTATGTTTCTAAAACCGACCCCTTTGAGTAAGCCTTTGGTCACCTGTCCTAAAGATCTTTTCACGTGGCTTGGTATAAAATTATGTTTCACAACCACTCCTGTGGAACCCATTGAGCCATGTTAAAGTATGAATGCCATTTCTTATTGTCATTTGCATGTCTGCCCGTAGAGTCGGAAGGGATTTCTGGCCCTATCGTGTTGCAAAGTGATGTCACTATCTCCCTGGGGAGGCGTAGCCTCCTGCGGCACTGGGACCTCAGACACTTGCAGGTAGTTGGTGCACTGCCTGCACATTCTAGCTGTTGGGCAGTGGTGCCGTTGGCATCCCTTCCCACCTTGGCCTCTTGCTGGCCCTGCACCAACATCTGGGTGGGGCGTGCGCCTGCCACCTGTACAGGTTGAATTTGAAACCTCCTCCTCAATTCAATGTTCCTTCCTGACCTCACTTCACTCAATTTGTGCAGGCTCCTCCAGCTTGGCCTCACGTTCCTCCTGGTGTTTGAACTCTAGACACCTTTGAAACTCTTTTGTTCTATTCCCCCATTATTGGAAGAGCTTGGAATGGTGCAAATTCTGCGTACAACCAATTTCACAACCTAAACCCTCGCTATCACCTCTAACGCTCTCTGAACCTACATCTTTTGATTTCGTCCATTAATAATAATATAATAATATTCATTATTAGTGTCACGAGTAGACTTACATTCACACTGCAATGAAGTTACTGTGAAAATCCCCTCGATGCCATAAGCCGGCGCCTGTTCAAGTACACAGGGCGAGAAGTCAGAATGTCCAATTCACCGAACAAGCACGTCTTCGGGGCTTGTGGGAGGAAACCAGAGCACCTGGAGGAAACCCACGCAGACACAGGGAGAACTCGCAGACTCCACACAGACAGTCACCCAATCAGGGAATTGAAATTGTGAAAAGCCACTCGTCACCACATTCCGGCGCCTGTTCGGGTACACAGAGGGAGAATTCAGAATGTCCAAATTACCCAACAAGTCTTTTGGAACTTGTGGGAGGAAACTGCAGCACCCGGAGGAAACCCACGCCGACACGGGGAGAACGCGCAGACTCCACACAGACAGTGACCCAAACAGGGAATTGAACCGGAGACCCTGGCGATGTGAAGCAACAGTGCTAATTACTGTGTTACCATGCCGCCCTCATTTTCCTGATGATTAGCATCTGGGGTTATTGGGTTACGGGGGTAGGGTGGAAGTGAGGGCTTAAGTGGGTCGGTGCAGACTCGATGGGCTGAATGGCCTCCTTCTGCACTGTATGTTCTATGTTCTATGTTCACCTTTGTGAGATACCTTGGGATAACAATATATGAAAACAAGTTCCTGCTGTTTACTCTATCCATTGACAACTACTGACTACTTGCATTTACGTGCAACCTGTAATGGAGCAAAGTAGTGCAATGTTAAAGAAGCTACAAAACCCTCACATTTGGTAGCGAATTTAAAATGTTAAATCAAAGTTAAACTGTAAGAATGGCAGCTTGACATAAAAATGTATTGAAGAAATAAGGGCCGGGATTCTTTGTTGCCAGTCTGCCCCCATTACCGCTGCGACTGAGGATGGAGAATTTGGAGCACTGTTCACTGGAACTTCCAGGAAACCCACGAGTGGTGCTGCACTGCCAGCGGGACTAGGCAATCCCGCCGACAGAGAATGGCCGGAGAATCCCGTCCAATATGTCCTTCTGATTTTGCAAAGTGCGAGGCAGCCAGATTAGCCACTTGACTTTACAAAGTCTAAGACATTACCAAATGAGACCTCATGAATCAACGTCACTCTCAGGTAAGGATGATGTTTTCTTCGAAAAACAAGGCACAATCAGTCATTTTAAAGTTCAGCTGAAATTTCTCTTGAAACGACAATGGCTGAGGATGCATTTTTAGTCAGCAGTCAATCAGCTTTGGACACAAGAGGCTGAGTTCCTTTTGTTGAATTTCCTCTCTGGGTTTTGAGGTAGAGGTACCTCAAAATCGAACACAACTTCATTGGATTGGTGAGTACAAGTTTCCATTAATATTTGCTTCTTAGGGCAGCACGGTGGCGCAGTGGTTAGCATTGCTGCGTATGGTGCTGAGGACCCGGGTTCGAATCCCGGCCCTGGGTCACTGTCCATGTGGAGTTTGCAAGTTCTCCCCGTGTCTGCGTGGGTTTTGTGCCCACAACCCAAAGATGTGCAGGCTAGATTGGCCATGCTAAATTGCCCCTTAATTGGAAAAAATAATTGGGTACTCTAAATTAAAAAATATATATATTTGTTTCTTGCTGGTAAGGTGGACTTAAACATTGAATGTATTTTTACAACACGTTATGATTAGCTGTAGTTACTATTGATAACCTCACGTACAAACTGTAACCTATTATTGGCTTCAGTAGAAGACGTGTATTAATGAAGCTTACAAATAGACTCAAGTATATACTATCCCGAGGACAGACATCTTTTCACAACTCCAGGGCCAGAACTTTGCAGGCGCGAGTCTGAACCAGGAGCACGTGGAATAGTACAAGTAACATCAGAAGATCGTTCCAACATCATCACATACTTGCCCAATTTTCCAGTTGGTGGCCCCGCTTCTGACTCTTGTGCTGAGGACCCGGGTTCGAATCCCACCCACCAACCAAAATGTCGCACGAGTGTACGATGATGTCAGGATTCACGACTGACGTATCCTCGCATAACTTTGCGTACTTCTTGGTGACTTGATTGTCAGCGGGCTCGCTTCCAGATCTTAATTTAACCCATTAAGTGGTCAATTGAAAGCAATTTCCTATGGCCCATCTATTTTTAAGGGCTGGCGGGAGGGCCGATTGGCCGGGCAGCCTTTACGCTTTAGCAATGTCCTCAATCCAGGACAGGATGAGCTGAAATAACATTTTAAAAGCTGTCTGGGGATTGAGGATTGTGTCTGAATTTACTGCCCAGACATCGTGTGCAGAGTTTTTCCGTCAAAGTTTATTATTCATAGGTCTGTAGCTCTCGGAGACAGCTCTGTTGCGGCCTTCCCCCTGAGGGAGCACACTAGAAGCGGCCAGCCTCCACCCTCCCATACCTTTGTGCCCACCCTCCCTGGGAGCACTGAGCCTTTCCCAGTGGATATTTCACACTGTCTGCCCATTAATTGGCCAGTCAGCGTGAAATCGTAATCTAGGACAGATCATGGCCAGAAACGTGTTTTGGGCTCATTTCTGGGCCTGCAGAGGCTAGAGGTTAAGGCCCTACGGCTGAGCTGACTCCTGAAGGTTGGGATTGGTAAAAATTCAAAGCAGTTTCGTTGACTAAGTCATCATATAATTCTTACAGTGCAGAAGGTGGCCATTCAGCCCATTGAGTCTGCACCAGTCCTTGGACAGAGCACCCTACTTTTAGCCCATGCCTCCACCCTATCTCCGTAACCCATTAACCCCACCTAACCATCTTTGGACACTAAGGGCAATTTAGCATGGCCAATCCCCTAACCTGCACATCTTTGGACTGTGGGAGGAAACCGGAGCACCCGGAGGAAACCCACGCAGACACGGGAAGAAAGTGCAAACTCCACACAGCCAGTCACCTGAGGCCGGAATTGAGCCCGGGTCCCTGAAGCTGTGAAGCAACAGTGCTAACCACTGTGCCACCGTAAGACTATATTCCTTCAATACCATGACATTTCTTTCAGTTAAGCTCACATGGCAGCAATCCGTTAATTTTTAATATTATTTATTGTCACAATTAGGCTTACATTAACACTGCAATGAAGTTACTGTGAAAAGCCCCTCGTCGCCACATTCTGGCGCCTGTTCAGATACACTGAGGGAGAATTCAGAATGTCCAAATTACATAACAGCAAGTCTTTTGGAACTTGTGGGAGGAAACCGGAGCACCGGAGGAAACTCACCCAACCACGGGGAAAATGTGCAAACTCCGCACAGACAGTGACCCAAGCCGGGAATCGAACCTGGGACCCTGGACCTGTGAAGCAACAGTGCCAACCACTGTGCCACCACGCCGCCCACTGTTAGTGGGAATAGGATTATTTTGGTGGGGAGTGGGGAGGGGGGCGGGGTGGAATTTCGGTGGATGGGGAGGTGATGCGGTTGGGTAAAGATCGTGGATTCATTAACATCAAGGTACTTCACAGGATCACTCAACCAAAGAAACAGATTTGAGGAGAGATGAGAACATTTTTTTGTCAAAGATATAAGCTTTAAAAGGACATCTTCAAGGGAGAGAGAGAGGGAGGTAACGAGGCAGAGAACTTTAAGGAGGGAATTATAAAGCTTAAGACATACACGCTAGAAGGAGTGGTCACAAATGATGTTGTGAAGGAAATCAGTATGCGCAAAAAAAGGAAGTGCTGTGTTTATATAACACCTTTCTCAATCTCAGGACATCCCAAAGCACTTTACGGCCAATAAAGAACATTTGAGATGGAATCACTGTAGGAATGTAGGAAGAACAGCAGCCAATTTTCACACAGTAGTGCGATAATGAACAGATTATCAGTTTTTATGATCTGATTCAGTGATAAATATTGAATCATAGAATTTACAATACAGAAGGAGGCCATTCAGCCCATCGAGTTTACACTGGCCCCTGAAAGAGCACTCTACTTAAACCCAGGCCTCCACCCTATCCCAGTAACCCCACGTAACCTTTTTGGACACTAAAGGGCAATTTAACATGGCCAATCCACCTAACCTGCACATCTTTGGACTATGGGAAGAAGCAGGAGAACCCAGAGGAAACCCACGCAGACACGGGGATAATGTGCCGACTCCGCACAGACAGTGACCCAAGCTGGGAATTGAACCCGGGTCCCTGGAGCAGTGAGGCAGCAGTGCTAGCCACTGTGCCACACAAGAACCCCTGCACCGCTTCAAAATAGTGCCATGGCATCTTTTACAACCACCCGGCCGGGCATTGGTTTAATGGCTTACTCGAAACAACCTGCCCCTCACACTGCACTGGGACGGCAGCCTCGATTGCCACGTTTAAATGCTGGAGTCAGACATTGAGCTGTCGTCTTCAGAATCAGGGAACAAAGCGCTGCCAACTGAGAAGTCACAGGCTGAACTTGGAGGAAAGGAAAGATCTTTTTGAATAAATAATAAACCTGGAGGGTGGCGGTAATGTGAAAAAGCTAAATTGAATAAGTTGTATGGTGCTGTCATGAGGGCAATAAGATTTTGATATATGAGTGGATACATTCTTTGTTTATTGTACAATGCCACTCAGAATAGCCTAGTTCCCAATAGAAATAGAGTGTGGCTTTGTTACAAGGGGAACAATAGAGCAATTACTAGAATTGTCGTGTTTATGCGAGGCCTATGTTATCACAACAGATGAAAAGTGAATATTCAGTTTAACAAGGATATCCTTCTGCATATTATTACTACATTTCAATGCTCAGCAAAGAGGTTACAACTGCAACAGTCCTCAGAGACTGTTAGCATCTGGTGTATGACTTTAACTATCTCCTTGATGCATGCCATTTCCCCTCAATTGTTCTCAAAATAATTAGTGATTCAGCAATAAAAGTAATGTGCTTTTCTCCAAAACGCAAGGAGGCTTTGAAAAACACCTTGAGCGTGGGTGTCTTTCTGGCCAAACCCAGGACTCATTTATGGTATCTGTCTCTAAGGATTAAAGAGCATATATTTTATATATATATATATACATATACGGTATTTACACATACTGAGGATACAAGAATTAGGGTAAAAACCCAAATCAGTCGATATGGAGAGGCAGGGGGGTGGCGAGGGGTGGAGGAAAATGGGTGGGGAGCATAACCTAACCGTCTTCATGACTTGACTACCAAGCCCCTTGGGAAACCTGTATTCAGTCTTCCAGCATTGACATTAATATTCTGATTGGGTTGTGGATTCTTTTTTTAAACTCCTCTTTAGAAGATATAATAACATTGATGCGGGTTAAGCCAATGATGATCTCGCTGCAGGAGCATTAATGATACGTAGCATGCCAAGAAAAGGTTTATTTTTCTTTTTGATTTTTTTTCATACATATGATAAAACTCCCCATTGGAATCCATGGTTCCTCCCAGTGAAGAGCTGATTTGTTTCCGCAACTAAGACGAGTCATCTTACTGTGGCATATGTCATGGAGAGTGGGGGTTGAGGTGGGAATTGATTTTGTTTCCTTGCACATGGCGTTAACAGGATGGTGAAATTCTCACGATGCGTTCAGTAGCAAGACTGTCACACTAACACCAGTGATGTAGCCGGCATCAATTTGAAAGGGTGCTACCACGAGGTGTCCAAAACTTCTGCCTGTTTCAGTCAATAAGCCCCTTTTCCTGGGGAAATCAGTGTGCCATTGTTTTTGTAGGAACCTCAATAACCAGTTGGACCTCGAACCCTGGGAGCCATATTCGGGATGTAGGACTTGCCGGAGCTCCAGACAGGGACAGGGGGTGGATGTCATAGACTTTGCCTTGTTGGTGGCGAGGAGGCCAGTTTCTCCACCCTGTGTCTCAGTATGGCTGGGAGATTTAATGGAATTTCTAAGCCTGGAGAAGGTTAAATTTAGTTTAAGAGGGAATGAGGAGGGATTTCACAAGAGATGGCTTCTGTTTATATCTCAATGTACGGAATTAGCCTCAGTTAGCAGCTAAAAGGGGAAGGGGATAGTTAGTTGACTAATTGTTTTTGGGTTGAGGAAGGGATTGTGCAATGCTGGAAAGAGAAATTGGTCAATTTATGGAAAGAGACATTTTGAAAAAGTTAATTAAAATATTTATTAAATAAAGAACCTCAATCCCCATTTTATGCTGGGACAGTTTGGGGCCTCCATTGTGTTAACTCCAACCAGACCCCACGTGTAATGGAGCAATAGAGGCTAGGGTTGAGGTAAATGGGCAGTGACTGTTGTGCGCCCCCGAGGTGCAGGAGAGCAAAACTAACATGGGTCTCTGCCACATCAGGCTCCGAGATAATCCACCATCCAGCAAATCACCCTTCTGGCAGATTCTCTGGCATGATCTTAAGGCCTTAATTGTGAAGAGTTGGTTTTGGAGTCTTGCGTGCATTTCATCTGGGGAATTTAAAGGAGGTGGAACCCTCGGACACACAGGGGGAGAGACAGAGAGGGGTGGGCCTCTACACCACTGGAATGGGTGGCAAATTGAAAGTCAACGTCCACTTCGAAAGGAGTCAAGACGAAGGGGACAAATTTAATCCAACGATTTGGCAGGAGGCGCATGGTTTAAATCACCTCAAGAAACATCATGCGATGTTCCCACTCAGTTTCCACTGATGAGCCAGTGGAGTCTGTTACTCCGATGGGTTGTACAATATGCGAGATGTCTGACCCAGTATTCGGGGCCAATGTCAAATAAAGAAATAACGGCGATTGCTCCTTGAACCTTACCATGAAAACATTTTCGAAAGATGAAATCCTCTTCGGTAAAAGCAAAACGACTTGCCGGTTTTCAACAAAGCAGCAATCCATCTCATTGCAATGAAGGAACTTTGAAAACATTCACCTCGTTTTTGCTCTCTAACAGTGTCACAGAAGCCCAGCAGTGCATAAAGAGGCCATTCGGCCCGTCAGGTCAGACCGACCCTCTGAAAGAGCACTCCACCCAAGCCCACTCCCCTGCCCTATCCCAATAACACTTTAACCTAACCATCTTTGAACACAAAGGGGCGACTTATGCATAGCCAATCCACCTAACCCGCACGTCTTTGGACTGTGGAGGAAACCGGAGCACCCGGAGGAAACCCACGCAGACACGGGGAGAATGTGCAAACTCCACACAGACACCCAAGACTGTAATTGAACCCGGGCCCCTGGCACTGTGAGGTTAGCCTTTAATTGCAGTAGGACTTGTATATTCATTACATTGGCTGGGATTTCCTGGCCCCATTGTGGTGGAACCCCCCAAAGGAGGTTTGATGGCCCAGTCAAATGTCCCTTGATTATCAATGGGCTGGTACTGGAATTGCGAGTTCAAAGTAATCCACAAATGCACTGATAATAAAGCACTAATAGCTTTTCACAATTGAGCGTTGGAAATGTTGGATGCATTTACATTGTATTTATAATTTGGACCATTAGTTTAGAGATATTTCATGCTGATTTATAAAACTTACATCAAAGGTGAGGCCCATTCTACAGGAAGCAATGCAGCAACTTGTCCAGGTATCTTTGACAATCCCCCTCAAATCAGTTACTTCGACCGGCTAGAAGGGCAAGGGCAGCAGGTCCACGGGAACATATCACCTCCCAATTCCACGTCAAACCACACACTCTCCTAATTTGGAAATTTATCATCGGTCCTTCACAATAGCTGGATCAAACTCCGAGAATTCCTTTCCAGACAGAACTGTGGGCGAATCTGCACCACCACAAGCACTTCAAACATATCGACCACTATCTTCTCACGGGCAATAGAGAGCAACAATAAATGTCGGTCTTGTCATCCATACCCTGAAGATTAAAACAAAAAACTAACCCCTGCTCTGGCTCTTTGCCCAATTCCTTTTAAATATTAACTCAAGCTGAGCAAAGTTAGTAAAACAAGACAGCAGAAGTTCAAACTGAAAAATTAATTCAAAGATAGAATAATTCCCCTTTGAAACATTTCACCACTTCCTACCTATCTTGTCTCATTCATCTTCCCGAAATATGTAGCCTTACTTTCTTAACTATAAAGTTTGGCTCATACCTATCTGCTGAAGGCTGGTGAGGGCCAAGTGCTGGTAAATGGGATGAGGTGGGTAGGTCAGATATTTTTCACGTGTTGGTGCAGACTTGATAGGCCGAAGAGCCGCCTCTGCACTGTCTGATTCTGTGAATAACATTTTTCCTCTTCAAGTATTTATCCAATTCCATTTGAAAGTTATTATTGAACCTGTGTCCATCTCACCTTCAAATAACATATACCAGGTCACAGGAACTCAATGTGCAAAAAAAGAACAATTCTTCTCATCTCTCTGCTGATATTTTTGTCCATTACCCTAAAGCTGGCTCCTCTGGTTACCAATGCTCCTGTCAATGAAAAGTATTTCTCCTTATTTACCCTGTCAAAACCCCCTCATCATTTTGAACACCTCTATCAAATCTCCCCTCAACCTTCCCAGCTAGAAGCAGAATTAATCCCTGTTTATCCAGCCTCTTCACCGAACTGAAGTCCTTCATTCCTGGTAGCATTCTCATAAATCTCCTCTGCACTCTCTTTATAACCTTGGCATTTTTCTGAAAATCTGGTGCCCAGAATTGAACACATTCCTCCAGCTGGGACCTAACCTGTGTTTTACAAAGGTTTTTGCATCAGTTCTTTGCTTTTGTACTCTATTCCTCTGTTAATAAAGTCAATTACACAATGATTTTAACAGCCTTCTTAGCTTGTTCCACCACATTCAGTGCATACCCGTCTCTAGCTTTTGTGAGGGCCACGAAGAATCCAGCACGAGTTTCAAGGATACAAAGAAATAACATTTATTTACAATAACATATATATACACAACAGCAGCAACCCCACTTGCTGCTTACTCCTTCCTGCTGGTTCCAAACTGGCCAGCTTTATTTATACAGGGAGTGTGCTAATGATTTCTCCGCCCCCCTCATTGGGGAAGCTCATACTCCCACAGGATTGTGGGAATGCCATTAGTCCCCAGCCAATGGTAAGCAGGCAGGTTATAACATCCCTCCCCCCAAAGTCCAAGGAATCCACCAAAGACCCTGGCGAAGGAGGGCGTCGGACTCGTTTTGCTGCAGGCCGGAGACCATTTGCACGAGGCGCTGGATCGGGTGGCATGTAACGAGAGGGAGACCGGCCCTTCCGTGATGAATGGCGTAATGGTTGTACATCCACGGCCCGTGGGCCCGAGGATTCCCCCTTTGATGCGTCTTGTGTCTCCAGCTGTCAGAGTCTGCTGCCTCTGTCATCTCAGCGGCTCTATCTCCACGCGGTTCTGTAATGACCTGCGCAGGCTTTGAGTGAGGCACCAGAGGAAGATTGTGAGGACTACTTTCCATTGTCTCTGGTCTCTGCAGCTGTAGAAATGAGCTCCGGGAGCGGGGAATCTTTGGAAGGGATGGTCTTCTGGACCGAACGTGGTCCACATGTTTGCACTGGAGATGACCCTGGGCTTGCACCTGGTAAGATATAGGGCCCATTTGGCGAAAGATTACGCCAGGGACCCACTGGGCACCACCAGCAAAATTGCGAACCAACAGTGGGTCACTGGGTGCAAACTGCCGAATCGGCCGATGCCGAGAAAAACCATGTCCCTGCCGTTCTTGTGTGTGGTGTACTTTTGCGCCAATATCCGGGAAAACCATACTAAGGCGGGTGCGAAGTCTCCGGCCCATTAGGAGTTCTGCGGGAGCTACCGCAGTCACCGCATGGGGAGTGGTCCTATACCAAAACAAAAAGCGAGCCAGTCTCGTGTCCATTGACCCGGAAGACTGCTTCTTTAGGTCTCGTTTGAATGTCTGCACTGCACGCTCCACCAACCCATTTGAAGCCGGGTGGTAAGGGGCAGTGCAGATATGGCGAATGCCATTCATCTTCATGAACCTCGCAAACTCCTCACTGGTGAATGGAGTGCCGTTATCCGTGACCAGCACCTCGAGGAGGCCATGTGTGCTAAAAGCCAAACGCATCTTCTCAATTGTTGCGCAGGACGTTGTGCCTAGCATCTTATGCACCTCGAGCCATTTAGACTGGGCGTCGATTAATAAAAGGAACATGGATCCTTGAAAAGGGCCGGCGAAATCCACATGCAAGCGTGCCCAAGGCCACCCTGGCCATTCCCAGTGTTGTAGGGGCGCGACCGGCGGAAGCTTCTGATGCTCCTGACAAATGGAGCAGTTTTGGGCCACCTTCTCAATGTCAGCATCGAGGCCTAGCCACCAACCAAAACTCCAGGCCAACATTTTCATTTTGGTCACACCTGGATGCCCATTGTGCAAGTCTCTTAGTATCAGCTCCTGGTCTTTTTCCGGGACAATCACACGCGTCGCCCACAAGAGGATGCCGTCTTCCACGCTGAATTCTGACAGCTTGGAGGAAAATGCCCGCAACTCGCCTGGGAGCTGTCTATGCTGCCCATCATACAGGACTATGTGTCAAACCTTTGACAGGACTGGCTCCACCTGGGTCCACTCACGGATCTGTAATGCTGTGACAGACAAGGTGTCCATAATATTTAGGGTTGCAACCACCTCACCGGTCGTGGGGGTCAACATGGGGCCGGACGATAAAGGCAATCGGCTCAGTGCGTCGGCATTCGCTATCTGCGTTCCTGGTTTGTGCTCCCGAGAATACTCGTATGCAGCGAGCAACAAAGCACAGCGCTGGATCTGTGCGGAAGCAATGGGCGGTATTGGCTTATCCTCTCTGAAAAGTCCCAGCAGAGGCTTACGTTCAGTCATGATAGTGAAGTGGTGGCCATACACGTACTGGTGGAAACGTTTCACCGCAAAGACCACTGCCAGGCCCTCCTTCTCGATCTGCGTGTACTTTCTTTCCGCTGCAGTCAATGTGCGGGAGGCGAAAGCTATCGGCCGCTCGGCCCCGTTCTCCATTTTGTGGGACAGGACGGCCCCAATACCATACGGGGATGCATCACGTGTGACGAGCAAAGGCTTTCCAGGATCATAGTGGGTTAGTAACCCAGACGACGACAATTGTTGTTTTACCCGCTGGAAAGCGGTTTCTTGCGGCTGATCCCAAACCCAGGTGTGATTTTTCTTTAGCAGCAGGTGCAAGGGGGCCAGCGTAGTTGCCAGATTGCGGAGGAACTTCCCGTAATAGTTTACGAGGCCGAGAAAAGAACGAAGATGCGAAGTGTCAGTCGGGGCGGGGACCTGTTGAATCGCGCGCACCTTCTCTGCGACGGGGTGCAAACCTTCGCGGTCCACCCGATAACCCAGGTAGACTACCTCCTTCACCTGGAAGACGCACTTTGTGCGACGTAAATGGACTCCAGCCTCCGAAAAACGAGTTTCAAGGATACAAAGAAATAACATTTATTTACAATAACATATATATACACAACAGCAGCAACCCCACTTGCTGCTTACTCCTTCCTGCTGGTTCCAAACTGGCCAGCTTTATTCACACAGGGAGTCTGCTAATGATTTCTCTGCCCCCCTCATTGGGGAAACTCATACTCCCACAGGATTGTGGGATTGTCATTAGTCCCCAACCAATGGTAAGCAGGCAGGTTATAACACTAGCCCTGCATTCCCCAATAGCTTTGTGTGGGAAAGCATTGCATGTACTCATATCCCTTTTACAAGTGAAACCTCCCCTTCATTTCTCCTGTCAAAAAAAATTATTTTGACTCTGTTGATACAAAATTGTCCAATAGTGTTCCACTAATCATTCAATCCAAAAATATTTTTCTTCGATCGCCTCTCATCTTCATTTATTCCAATGGGGGGGGGGAAGAAACTACCGTTGAACCTTCTTGCACGTTGCACATGTATGTCAGCACTTGTGTCACGTGCAGCACTGACATAGAACATAGAACATGGAACAGTATAGCATAGTATAGGCCAACCAGATTTTCAGTTGCCTTGCACCAAATTAAAACCTACAAACGCTTTTAAGCATGCCACATGTAAAGTTATATGATAATGTAGTGCAAATATAAATGGTTTCACAGATTCAAAACAAATATCAAAACCTATGTTCACTTATACATATTAAATAATTATAAAAAGTCAAATTAAAAGAGCCATGAATCATATAGCATTTCCTGTTTATAAAATAAAACTGTAAAAGAACTTCAACATACCTTTAAAACAGCTGTGATACCTGCAATTTAAATCTTTGATCTCAATGGGCGTTTCCTTAGCTTCTTCGTCACAGGGGTGCATGGGTACATAGAACATAGAACATACAGTGCAGAAGGAGGCCATTCGGCCTATGGAGTCTGCACCGACCCACTTAAGCCCTCAATTCCACCCTATCCCCGTGACCCAATAGCCCATTCTAAACTTTTTGGACACTAAGGGACAATTTAGCATGGCCAATTCACCTAACCTGCACGTCTTTAGACTGGGAGGAAACCGGAGCACCCAGAGGAAACCCACGCACACACGGGGAGAATGGCCAGACTCCACACAGACAGTGACCCAGCGGGGAATCGAACCTGGGACCCTGGCGCTGTGAAGCAACAGTGCGAGCCACTTGTGCTACTGTGCTGGGGCCTGCACGGAGTGTCCTGACTTTATTGCAGTGTAAACTTAAGCCTCCTTGTGATTATTATTATTATTATGGGCCAATGTTTCTATATTATTTCCTTCTTGGTAATATTCAAATCACTCACCCTGCGCCTTTTCCATAATTCTGATGTTCTTCCAAAATGTGATGTCCAGAAAAGCACTTGATTCTCCCGATGGTGCATTGTAAAATGCAACATCACTTGGCTTTTTAATGAATAAAAAAAAAGTAACGTGTGAAGAACATTTTAATATTCTTCCCAAGCAAATGATTACAAACACACAAAATTGGAGCAGAAGCCGGCCATTCGGCCCCTCGAGTCTGCTCCACCATTCAATAATATCATGGCTGATCGGCTTGTATTTCGAGTTCCAATTTCCCATCCAGCCCCGACAACCTTTGATTCCCTTGACTAACAAGAATCTCTCTACCACCCCTTAAAAATATTCAATGACTTTGCCTCAACTGCCTTCTGAGGGAGAGAGAGATCCAAACTCTCTCAGAGCAAAACAATATCCTAATTTCTGTCCTGTAGGGCATAATCCCCTATTATGCTCCAACCCACGCGGTGGAAAATCTACCGGGCAGACTTTGGTGCAGGTTTTGCCCAAGGGAGGCACGGTGGCGCAGTTGTTAGCACTGCTGCCTCACGGCACTGAGGACCCGAGTTCAATCCTGGCCCCGGGTCACTGTCTATGTGGAGTTTGCACATTCTCGACGTGCCTGCGTGGGTCTCATCCCCAAACCCCCAAAACGAGCAGGGTAATGAATTGGCCACGCCAAGTTGCCCCTTAATTGAAAAAAATAAATGAATTAGGTACCCTAAATTTATTTAAAAAAGGTTTGCTCAAGCCTGTCCCTGACATGGTGGACCTCAAGGTGGGTGAAGGGATCAGATCATAACGAGGAGTCCAAAGTCCATCAGAAGGCCCCTGTCTTTTCCCCACAATGCAAATCCTGCACCCTCTGTTGACAAGTAGGGGCATCCTCCCCCCCCCCACCCCAACCATGGGTATAATCAATTGATAAGAATCGGTGAAAGGGGGAGGGGTAGAACCTGGCAATCTGGTGTAACGACTTTTAAAAATGGGGGCAGCACGGTAGCACAGTGGTTAGCACAATTGCTTCACAGCTCCAGGGTACCAGGTTCGATTCCGGCTTGGGTCACTGTCTGTGCGGAGTCTGCACATCCTCCCCGTGTGTGCGTGGGTTTCCTCCGGGTGCTCCGGTTTCCTCCCACAGTCCAAAGATGTGCAGGTTAGGTGGATTGGCCGTGATAAATTGCCCTTAGTGTCCAAAAAGGTTGGGAGGGGTTATTGGGTCAGGGGGATAGGGTGGAAGTGGGTCGGTGTTGACCTTGTGTAGGGTACTCTTTCCAAGAGCCGGTGCAGACTCGATGGGCTGAATGGCCTCCTTCTGCACTGTAAATTCTATGATAATCTATGATAATCGAACACCCCTACTCAGTTCGCACGCATGGGGGTGACCCAACCCCCCACTACCCACTGCCCCCCTACCCATCCCCAGCTCCCTTATCACCATCATACCTCCATCAGGCCCCACCATCTGGGACACCCATCAGACTACGCCCCCATCAGGAACACCCATTGGTCTCACCTGCATGAAAACCGAAGAGCTGTCCAAGCATTTTCACTCACCCTTCCCTAACATCTGTTGCCTCAGACAAAGGTATTTAAAGCAGCAGCTGTTACAAGTGTCAGAGGCTTCCTGCTAAGCCAAGTACAACTCAAAGGGTTTCAAATCCCTTGACATCCTTTGGAATTCAAATCTTTCATTCAATTTCACAGAGCCATATATTTCACCAGCCAGTGATTGACAGTTTTATTGGTACAGCTGCTGAGAGCTGTGTATGATTATCTTTCCCTTCATGCTTGAAAGCATTTCAATTACCAGGTTTTGATGCTAACCACAATGTTTATAAACACTCTTGCGTAGGGCTACAGGGGCTCGCGCGGAACAAAAGAGGCCCCCAGCCCGAGAGGCCAGCCCACCAAGCGGTAGGGCCCGATCGCGGGCCAGGCCACAGCGGAGATCCCCCCCCCCCAACCTGGCCGCCCCCAGATGCATCCGCGCCGAGGTCCCGCCGGGTAAGAGCAGGTGTAGATGGCGCCGGCGAGACTCGGCTTCTTCAGCGTGGCCTCTCGGCTGAGAATCGCCGGGAGGGGGGGCCATTAGGGCGGCCCCCGACCACGCCGCGCCAACCGCACCGGCGCCAATGGTGCCAATTCTCCGCACTCCGGAGAATCGGCGGACCGGAATTGGGGCGGCCTGGTGCAATTGGGCCCCAGGGTGAGAGAATCCAGGTCCCTTAGAACATAGAACATAGAACGATACTGCGCAGTACAGGCCCTTCGGCCCACAATGTTGCACCGACATGGGAAGTCAAAAAACAAAAGCCATCTAACCTACACTATGCCATTATCATCCATATGCTTATCCAATAAACTTTTAAATGCCCTCAATGTTGGCGAGTTCACTACTGTTGCAGGTAGGGCATTCCACGGCCTCACCACTCTTTGCGTAAAGAACCTACCTCTGACCTCCATCCTATATCTATTACCCCTCAGTTTAAGGCTATGTCCCCTCGTGCTAGCCATTTCCATCCGCGGGAGAAGGCTCTCACTGTCCACCCTATCTAACCCCCTGATCATTTTGTATGCCTCTATTAAGTCTCCTCTTAACCTTCTTCTCTCTAACGAAAACAACCTCAAGTCCATCAGCCTTTCCTCATAAGATTTTCCCTCCATACCAGGCAACATCCTGGTAAATCTCCTCTGCACCCGCTCCAAAGCTTCCACGTCCTTCCTATAATGCGGTGACCAGAACTGTACGCAATACTCCAAATGCGGCCGTACCAGAGTTTTGTACAGCTACAACATGACCTCATGACTCCGGAACTCAATCCCTCTACCAATAAAGGCCAACACTCCACAGGCCTTCTTCACAACCCTATCAACCTGGGTGGCAACTTTCAGGGATCTATGTACATGGACACCTAGATCCCTCTGCTCATCCACACTTCCAAGAACTTTACCATTAGCCAAATATTCCGCATTCCTGTTATTCCTTCCAAAGTGAATCACCTCACACTTCTCTACATTAAACTCCATTTGCCACCTCTCAGCCCAGTTCTGCAGCTTATCTATGTCCCTCTGTAACCTGTTACGTTCTTCCGCACTGTCGACAACACCACCGACTTTAGTGTCGTCTGCAAATTTACTCACCCACCCTTCTGCGCCCTCCTCTAGGTCATTGATAAAAATGACAAATAGCAACGGCCCCAGAACAGATCCTTGTGGTACGCCACTTGTAACTGAACTCCCTTACTTTTAGGTTCAATTGCTCTGGTAATGAAGGACCACATTCCATTAGCCTTCTTGATTTCATTCTTTAACAAGTCGCCATTTGACTAAGGTGACTTTCCATCTTAGTCATGTACTTTCCTGACAAGCATGCGTGATGCGTTTGATAACAAAGAAATACTTTAACAAGACTTGTGTGGCTTGCGGAAAGCTTGAAGCACTGATCCAGTCTCGGAACAATCAATCTAACATCCCAAATCTCCAATTCAACATGTGATCAAATGCAATGTGCCCAGACGGGCAAAATACTGGCTGCTTTATTCAATTTTTAAATGAATAAATGCTCGGCCTTATACATTTTGGGATCAGTTTGTTACATTGATTACAATCTATTAAACTTTTAAATATTTACTCAAAGCATATAAAACATTTTGACATTTGAATGGGACTCGTTTCATTGCCTCGATCGCAGTAAGAGATAACTGTTACAAAGTTCTGATAATTCGTTCAGATTTCAGTAATAGAAGGCAAAGGCATGGTTTATCTGTACCTGGCATGGTTATCAACTATATTAATTATTAACTGATTATTAGCCTGTGTTCTTTTATTCTTGTTTTGTATAAAAAAGATGAATATATATTGTGCATGTTTATTACGTTAGGAAACTTAAGTAAAACTATTATATATAATATAAAAACAATTGCTTCAGGAGGAATTAATTCATGGAGTGGGGTTTTCCATTTGCCGACGGCGAAATCGTGAAATGCGATTGGGTGGAGAATAGGTTCTGACACCAAAGTCGCGGCGGGCATCGATCTGATGGCAAATCGCGATTCTCCGTCACCTCGACAGCGGCATCGATGCGTACCGGAACGTATGTACAATAAACACCGTTTGCATGTCATTGGCAGGCCCGACTAGCTATTCTCCGGGGCCTCCGCAATGCTCTGCCTCCAATGGGCCAAGTTCCCAACGGCACAGTTCACTTCTCCTTTCAAAAATTGTAAAACCAGCGTCTTGGCTGCTGAGGGAGAGAGGGGATACAGAAAGTGTCCAACAACGCCATACTTTGTTGGCAGTTGTGCCATGTTATATGGACCCTGCATCCAAATCGGCAGGTAAAGCCGGGGCTTTACTTGGCGCAGCTGCTGACACCCCACTGGGCGGAGCATCGATGCGGGGGCGGCGACGACTTTTGGGTCGTAAGACCGGACGATCCTGCGGACAGAGAATCCCGTCTGTAGTAGGGAAAATGGGGAATCTGAGGTACACATTAGACAGCTGGGAAGGGAGTGCCTGGAAAGGGTTAAACCTGACAATCTCCAAAACCCAAAATGTGGATAAACGCAAATTAGCATACCAAACGCAGGCATATCTCAGGTAACACATTTCATAGCCGACAAATCAAAAACGCTCAGCCTTGTCATGATATTCAAACACACACATCATGATGGACACACTAACAGGCAAATCAGAGTACACAACACCACAACCAATCACAGACAAGAACACCAACCACATAAAAAGCACGAGCACGACACCTGGTGGTCAGTAGGTCTGGGGAGAAGGGAACAAGAAAGAGCTGTTAAAACATCACAAGCAGGGAACCCCCACGTGCAGAGTGCAAAGACCAAACTGTAAATAGTAAGTTTAAATAAAATAGCGTTGTACCATATACAACCGTGTTGGCTCATCTGTGTGTCAGAACACCCAACACCACATGGTACAGGAGTGGATCGATACCTGCCTACTAACCTGCCATTCTGGACATGGACCACACCGACAAACCGCAGCCGATGCAAGTCGCGGGGAACCTAGGTACCAACTGGAAGCTCTACAGGCAGCGATTTGACCTGTACATCCGTGCCACCGAAAAACAGAATGCCTCGGATGACACGAAGATTGCAATGCTCCTCTTCTACGCAGGTCAGCACGCCACCAACGTCTTCAACTCACTGGTGTTCGAAGAAGGCGAAAACCAATCCAACTATGACACGGTCATCCTCAAACTGGACCAGCACTTTCAAGTTGAAGTAAATGAAAGTTTTGAAAGATACCTCTTTCAGCAACGCCTGCAAGGTAAGGAGGAGCTTTTTCAACCCTTCTTGACGCACCTCCGGATTCTAGCGCAGTCCTGCGGTTACGACACACACACACTCTTAGATGCACTCACGACACGATCATATTTATTACCACGTAGGCACATATCTTTGTAAAAAGGGGGGATGTCATGATATTCAAACACACACATCATGATGGACACACTAACAGGCAAATCAGAGTACACAACACCACAACCAATCACAGACAAGAACACCAACCACATAAAAAGCACGAGCACGACACCTGGTGGTCAGTCGGTCTGGGGAGAAGGGAACAAGAAAGAGCTGTTAAAACATCACAAGCAGGGAACCCCCACGTGCAGAGTGCAAAGACCAAACTGTAAATAGTAAGTTTAAATAAAATAGCGTTGTACCATATACAACCGTGTTGGCTCATCTGTGTGTCAGAACACCCAACACCACAAGCCTGACTCCTAAATGTCTGATAGAGACATTATGGACCCACCCTTGTACGTGTATCAAGGAAATTGTATTGCAAAGCAGAGGGACAAGATGTGCCCAGCGAGCGATTAAAAGTAGAGTATGTCAGACAATGTATCCACGTCATCTCATCAGGGAAGTGACTGTAACCTAATCAAACAGCCGGTATCGCTAATCGATTGTATTGTAGTACTTTTGAATCACCTTGCATTCTTTTGAATTAGTCCGGACTATCCAAAACTGTATAAGATGTGCAAAACAGCTTTCTGGGACCGAGCTATATTTATGATGGGTGAGTTTTTGCTCTCCCGCATGGATGTGGCAAATAAAGCTATCTTGTTAAAGTTTCATACCGTCTGAAGAACTCGACTCATTTAATTCCGCTAACACCGCCCATGTTTATGATATATAATAATATCTGGAATGCACCACCTAAAAGGCGGGGAGGGTGGGGATGGTGGTGGTTGTGAGGCAAATTCAATGAAGGGATTGGACAAGCATTTGAAGGAGAAAGTGCCTTGAAAGGGCCATCACAGCCACTATGGGCCAAATGGCCTCCTTCCTTGTTGCAGGCCACTCTGTGGCTATACGTGTGTCATAAATTAATTTCTTCTGCAGCCGGTATTTTCATTGATTGTGACACATCTGTGTGAAGAAGCCACTAATGGTTCCGTTTAGCATATTTGCTTCACACTAATTTCTGAAACGGTGTCAGAAACAAGAGAGGACTTTGCATGCTTTCAAACGGTGTGGTTATTTTGACCTGGCTTTCATCCTTTATTCTAAATCATCATGGGATACCATCACCACCAAGGCCTCGCTGTTCATACCTCATGGTGTAACCCTATTAAATAAGTATTAAAAATTAATTTAATAATTACAATATTCCCACAATAGCAAAAGTGATCAAACATGTCTATGATATCGTTACCTGGTTGGAAAAATAAACAAATTTGCTTTTTACAATAAGATTGGAGTTTACTGAGAGACATAATGCTATTTGTGTGTGACCTCTTCACTAAGTTTTTGGCAAGTTTTTCCCTTGAAGGATACAGCACGGCTGTAATTTATAAATAGCTCTAATTTAGATCCGTAATTTTCAGACTCAGGGTCACGACCCGTGGGTTGGTCACGTGCAGGTATCGGGAGAGTCGCCGAGTGATCTGTCGCTGCGCTTCCAATCGCGGGACTAAGTGTCCAATGGCTGCGACCGGCTCTTAAAAATACTGCCCGTCCCGCGGATGCATAACCCCCCAGTCAGGTGTAGCAATGTGCAGGCCCAGAGCCCAGTGGGGAAGGTCCCCTCCACCGTACGTCAGCGCTCTGTCCTAGGACCACGACATAGAGTGGGTCATGTACCCCATACACTGATGTCAAGTGCTCTGGGCATGAAATAGGAGGAGAAAGTCCTCTATTTTATAGCTGCCAACAAGCAAGCAACAGAACTGAAGAATTGAAAATGGATCATTTCATAATAAGGAAGAGTGAGCCAGGGACACAAACAGGCCAGGATCTCACAACTAACTCTGCTGGAGAGAGTTGCTCAGGAGAATCCTCAGCAGGATAAAGCAATGCTGGTGTGAACTCCAGGGCCTTTGATGAAGAACCCACTAAGTAAAAGCTGAAATCTGGAATAAAGTAGTATAAAGATGATTTCTTGAGGTATGGGTTTATTAATTGTGCCAGTGCAAATCAGGATGCAAAGCCCATGTGTGTTGTGTGCAGGGAAGTACTGGTAAATGAAAGTTTAAAACCCTCAAAACTTCAAAGGCATTGGAAGACTATGGCATGGTGAGCCCCAGGACAAATATATTGACTATTTTTCAAAACATGCATTGGTATCTTAAATCACCAGCTGATGTCCTTATCAGAAACATAACATTGAATGACAAAGCAAGTGAGGTCATGAGGACCAAGCAGGCTCACTCATTAAAGTTAAGCAAAAATGGTGGGTCACGAAGGTCGGCTGGCGTGGGTCGTGAAGATTGGCCGACGTGGGTCGTGAAGGTCGGTCGGTGTGGTTCGCGAAGGTCGGTTGGTGTGGGTTGTGAAGGTCGGTCGGTGTGGGTCGTGAAGGTCGGTCGGTGTGGGTCGTGAAGTTCGGTCGGTGTGGGTCGTGAAGGCCGACCGGCTGCTTGGTAAAAGTGGGTCCCTGGAAAGAAAAAGTTTGAAAAATACTGATTTCGATGAAATCCTGGAGCTCATTGGTTTGTTTCACTTGGGTTGGAATCTCACATATGGGGTGTCCAACACGTTAGCTGAAATTCCTCTAATCCTTGTTTTGTCAAAATAGGGAGAAAATATTTGGACCCTCCTCATTTTTGTCTGTGCCTTCAGCCTCTAATCCCTAATCTCTGGGATTCCCTCCCTAAATCTTACCATCTCTCTCTCTCTCTCTTTCGTCAGGATGCTTATTAAAACCTTCCTCTTTGGCCAAGGTTTTTTTCCCCGATCAGAATTTTGGCTTGGAGTCATTTATTGTCTGATGAGACATCTGTGAGGCGCCGGAGAATGTTCGATGACATTAAAAGCACTATTTAAATGCAAGTTGTTGTTGGAAATTTTTCAATCAACTAGTGCTGGATATTGTAATTATAGACCTGCCGTGTTCCCAAAGACTGGCGACACGAACCTGTGATAAACAATACGTTAAGCAGTTACCCGCACTTGTGCTCCGCACGCGCTCCCAGGAGAACTCCCCCGCTCCCGTTACGTCACCATTTTTGCATCGCATTAACGCCGTTTCAGTTTCCCTGTTTAAATTGGGTCAACCAGTGGTATTGAGATGTATCAGTGTGTGCATTAAGGACATGTGTACGAATCCTTATATGACATACAGATTGAACACGCTGGCGAAGAGAACTGTTTGTGTAGGGTGAGACATGCATTAAGCTGGTGTAGCTGGTGCATAGCCCTTCTTTCCCCCCTATTTTTTTTGTTATGCAAAAATGAGATTCCAAGCCTGTTGCAGATTAGGTGGTAGTCCTGCGACCTTGTATTCGTTCTGATCACACACCCCATATGTGCTTAGTTACACCAATTGGTTGTGCTGTAGTTTTTCTCTGGCTGATGCCTGCTAGACATCAATTCAGCCGAGACGCTGAGAAGCAGTGAACCGATGCTTTAATAAACTAAATATGTGCCGACCTGTAGCTCCTCCCGCACTGCAGGGCTGACCCAGGTCAACAGGCTTTATACCCCCACAGCTGGGCGGAGCCAACAGCAGCACCAATAATAACATTCCAACAGTACAACAGCAACAACCAATAACAGAACAGCAATAACAATAAGTATATACAACAGCGGAGATAACGATACTAATAGAACAGTAGTGAACATATCTTCAACAGCTGACTGAGCCTTACATGGCTCACCACAATGCCCTCGGTGTGGACAGCCTGGGGCATTCCATCAGTGTGCTCGGTGGGTGTAGGGATTGCTGTGTAGGCCTCTGGAGGAGTCCGCATGTCCACCGGTGTAGGGAGCCTGTGTTGCAGGCCGGTTAGTGGACAGCACGGTGGCACTGCAGCCTCACAACGCCAGGATCTGGGTTCAATTCCGGCCTTGGGTGATTGTCTGTGTGAAGTTTGCGCATTCTTCCTGAAAAGAGTTGCTGGCAGACCCTGGCATGGTGAATTTCACTTCCAAAGGCAATGAGATTGACTGAGTGAAAATCACTTCAAAGATTTCGACCACTTTAAATGCGTAATTTGCACCTTCATCTCACAGACCAAATATTTGGCATACTGACAGACTTTTTGAAGGACTTAGGGGTTCATATTGGATTGTAATAGATATAGGACAGAGGTCAGAGGTAGGTTCTTTACGCAAAGAGTGGTGAGGCCGTGGAATGCCCTGCCTGCAACAGTAGTGAACTCGCCACCATTGAGGGCATTTAAAAATTTATTGGATAAGCATATGGATGATAATGGCATAGTGTAGGTTAGATGGCTTTTGTTTCGGTGCAACATCGTGGGCCGAAGGGCCTGTACTGCGCTGTATCGTTCTATGTTCTATGTTCTATTATTCAGAATGTGTATTTACAGAAAATGAGTGACTGTCTAAATGGTTTAGGGGTACAGGGGAGCACATTTGCACTTTATTGTGGGAACATATTGACTGTTATTTACTGACTGGGGCAGCACCGTAGTGTCATGATATTCAAACATACATCATAACACATACATAATGATAGGCAGACCAACAGACCAATTAGCACACATAACACGACAGCCAATCACAGACAAGAGCAGACACAGTATAAGACAAGAAACACAACACCTCCTGGCCAGTCCATCTGGAGACAGCACAGGGCCAGGACCTCATTAGCAAGACACTCACACAGTCACAATGTGCTGAGTACCAAGACAGATGTGTAAATAATTAGTTGGAATAAAACTGCGTTGTACCAATCGCAACCGCGTTGGTTCGTCTGTACCTCAGAACACCTCATGGTACCAGTGAGTGAATCGAATCCTACCGGCAAATCTGCCATCCTGAGCCATGGACACCCGCAACAAACCGCAGCCGTTGCAAATCGCTGGGAACCTGGGCACCAATTGGAAGCTCTTCAAGCAGCGATTCGAACTGTTCATGCAAGCCAATGAAAAACAGGGCGCCTCGGACGAAACAAAGATTGCCATGCTCCTCACTACCGCAGGTCAGGACGCCATCGATGTATACAACTCCTTGGTGTTCGGGGAAGGCGAGAACCAATCTAAGTATGACACGGTCCTCCTCAAGCTCGACAAGTACTTCAACGTTGAGGTCAATGAAAGCTTTGAGAGGTATGTCTTTCAGCAGCGCCTGCAAGGTAAGGATGAGCTCTTTCAGTCCTTCCTGACGCACCTCCGCATACTCGCGCAGTCCTGCGGTTACGACACAACCTCAGAGTCCATGATCCGGGACCAGATCGTTTTTGGCATTGCCTCCAGTGGCCTACGCCAGCAGCTTCTAAAAATTAAAGGCCTGACCTTAGCATCTGCAGTTGAAGCCTGTGTCCTGCATGAAAATGCGACTAGCCGCTATGCCCAATTTCAGGCGACCGAATCGGCACGGAGGGGGTCCCACGCGATCGAATCGGCAAGCCAGGCCGCCCATGAGGCCGAACGAATCCAGGCAATCGAGTTTCTCCCGGCCCGCGGCCTGGACGAGGGCAGCCGTTTCACGTGCTTTTTAAGGCCTCCCGCATTTGTGCGAGCCAAAACCTACGGCAACACTGAGGGACGTGCTGCGCAGGCGCGCCCAACACAAGACTGAACTGCGCAAGCGCAGTGGCGTAACGGACGCCATGATGTTATGACGTGCGGCAACTGTGGAGCTGCACATTTAAAAGGGCAATGTCCTGCAAAAACCCGACAATGCCTACGCTGTGGCAAGATGGGCCACTACGCTGCCTACTGTCGAGTGGCTCAACCTGTTGATCTTCCACATCTCCGACAACATCGCAGGAACGTGCGGACCATTCAGCCTCCACATCACGACATCCAAACTGACGACACAGATGACCAAGACGCCTTCCGGGTTGCGGTCATTGATGCGAACCGGGTCAACACCATCAATCCGGGCGATGAATGGAATGCCACCCTAATGGTCAACCCGAATTCGTCGCCCGCCTACTATGGGACTTATGAGACTGTTCACACGTCAAACTTTAGCAACTACTGTTTTGTAACATGTCACTGTTTTATCGTTCCAGGCCTCGTTTGATCGGTCCAAATTTCAACGTTGATCTTCTTTTGTTATGGTACAACCTCGTTAGCATGTCACACCTGACATCGCCCCTTGTATATAGTTAAGCCCCATGTACATGATGTAAATATTACGCACACACACCTTTAGCTGCACTCAGGACACATTTATATTTATAACCACGTAGGCACGTAATCTTGTAAAAAAGGGGGGATGTCATGATATTCAAACATACATCATAACACATACATAATGATAGACAGACCAACAGACCAATTAGCACACATAACACGACAGCTAATCACAGACAAGAGCAGACACAGTATAAGACAAGAAACACGACACCTCCTGGCCAGTCCATCTGGAGACAGCACAGGGCCAGGACTTCATTAGCAAGACACTCACAGTCACAACGTGCTGAGTACCAAGTCAGATATGTAAATAATTAGTTGGAATAAAACTGCGTTGTACCAATCGCAACCGTGTTGGTTCGTCTGTACCTCAGAGCACCCAACACCTCATGGTACCAGTGAGTGAATTGATACCTACCGGCAAATCTGCCATCCTGAGCCATGGACACCCGCAACAAACCGCAGCCATTGCAAATCGCTGGGAACCTGGGCACAAATTGGAAGCTCTTCAAGCTGCGATTCGAACTGTTCATGCAAGACAATGAAAAACAGGCGCCTCGGACGAAACAAAGATTGCCATGCTCCTCACTACCGCAGGTCAGCACGCCATCGATGTATACAACTCCTTGGTGTTCGCGGAAGGCGAGAACAAATCTAAGTATGACACGGTCCTCCTCAAGCTCGACAAACACTTCAACGTTGAGGTCAACGAAAGCTTTGAGAGGTATGTCTTTCAGCAGCGCCTGCAAGGTAAGGATGAGCTCTTTCAGTCCTTCCTGACGCACCTCCGCATACTCGCGCAGTCCTGCGCTTACGACACCACCTCAGAGGGCCTGAACGGGGGCTTGAGTATGGGGGTCCTGAAGGGGGGGGGGGGCTGAAGAGGAATCTTGAAGTGGGGGGCCTTTGGCGAACCCGTCGAAGGGTGTTGCTCACTTGAGGCGGGGTCTTGTCAGTGATGGGGGGGGGGGGGCGCGTCAGCGATTTAGGTGAGGGTGGGTGGGTCTTGCCAATGATTTGGGGAGAGCTCTAGTGTTGTTCTGAGATCCACCTGCTCTTTAAAAGCGACACCCTGATCTCTGACAATCCGGTGTTTTCGGCTTCCTCGGGTCCCATGATGCGAATCACCCCGGCTCCAAAACATTTTTCCAAGTGTGGGGGGATTGCGATCTGGCTCCCGGTGATCCACCAGGCTGGAATCGCACCCTGTTTCCCGGCAGGAATCGCACCACACTGAGAAATCTTTTGGGAGAATGCCGCGAGTCATTGTTGTGGCTTCAGGCAACACTACACTTGACATTTATTTTTACCTCACAATTGAGTCATGGGCAAGAACTACTGAGACCGTTTTGACAGTTTATTTTTTCCTTCTTCTGAGTTAAATCATCTGGAAATTTCTGTGCCCAGGAGGTTTTTTTCATGGATAGTCTCTGAAATATTTTTACTTCTGTGGCCATTTGATTCTTCCTCTAAAGACCTGTAGCAAATTACTCTCTGCTAAAGTCAAGTAGGTGTGGCAAATACATCAGACTGGGTTTGCTAAACATGCAGTCAGGGGATGACCTCATACAAAATCACGTCTGTTCAAATGGATTTTAAAAATATTCGGAGTAACTGCGACTTCTGTGGAAAGTAACAAGTGGAAACTGGGAATAGGAACGAAAGTCAGGCCAGTGAATATAAAAACCAAGGGCGGATTCTCCGGTCGCCCAGCCGCATGTTTCTCGGTGTCTGCCATTTGCTGGCGGCCGCATTCTCTACTCCCGGCGCTTGTCAGTGAGATTTCCCGCTGAAGCCACCCCATACCACTGGGAAGCCTGTGGGCGAGGGAAGCTGCCAACGGGATAAAGAGAGCTGGATTCTCCGATTTTAAGGCTATGCCTGGAGTATTTATCTAGTCTCACGTCCCAAATGTCAGTGGTGCCTCCGCTTCGATGTTCCGCCCGGTGGGGGGGGCTAGCAGCCATGCCACGTCAAACCCCGGCATTCCCGACAGAAACGGCCAGAGAATTGCCGGGTCCCCCGTGGCCATTAATGCGAGCGGCGGCGACCTGCAGCGGTTGCGCCGTACAACATGGCGCCGGCTGCTCGCAGACCAGGCCTGCTAGATAGTGCCCCCCTGTAACCCCTCTCGCCACCCCCACCAATCCTCTCAGCTGCCGGCGAAGCCCCCCCATGCCAGCGGAATGCCCCCCCCCCCCTCGACTGTGGCGGTGCTGGACACAGTACGCAGCCGCCACGCGAGGTTGACTAAACCTCAGACCACAAGTGAGCCACGCCATCGGGAAATCGGCCCATCGGGGAAGGAGCATCGGGGGAGAGCCTTCAGGTGATGTCCTGAGGCCTTCCCAACGGTGTGCGGCGTATTCACCCATGACACCGTTTTGGAGGGTGTTCATCTCTTGTTCATGCAGCCGAGTGGGGCTGTCGAGCTGTGAGTTCCAGGGGGCGTCGCATTGGCTCTCTAATCTCAAGAACCTTCCCGCTATCCCTAATTCAACGACAACTCTACTTCCTGGCCTTTAATTGTTGATTCTATTAAAAATATCGGCGGGAGCACCTGGAACATGCAAGGCATCGGGACCCAGACCGAGTCACACATTCGGGTTCCTGCCCCCTAATGAAAATTCAGCTGACTGATGTTGTCATGGGAAGAGGTTTGCAGATTTCTCTGCAAGAATGAGGCAGGAAATGTTCTTGATCTCGCGTGATTTTATTGCCATTAACCTACTCACGTTATAGAATCCCACTTCTTCGATTACAGCTTAGCAGTAATGATATTTTAAACAGCTATATAAAAGCATAAGACCAGAAACATCCTCTCCACGTCCACTCTATCCAGGTCTCCCAGTATTCTGTAAGTTTCAGTGAGATCCCTCTCATCCTTCTAAACTCCACTGAGTACAGACCCAGAGTCCTCAACCGCTCCTATGGTAATATTTCACAAATGACTACATCCGATAGAATGAAGGGCTGGAATCCAATTTCAGAATTTAATCAATGTTCCAGTTTAATTTCCATAGCACCAGGCAGTGATATCCAATTGGTTAGGTTTTGTCTCTGACTTCAATACCCCAACATTGGAACCAAGTGGAGGGGGTTCTCAAGCTCGCACTTGCCGACAGGGCGAAAAGCGAGGCAATTGTCCAGGCGGCGGCCTTCTATATGGCCACTGTTCTCTCCGTGCTGAGGATCGCAAGGATGCCTCAGCTTTGAGATGCCCTCAGTGGTCTGTACATCAGTGAATAAAATAACCGTGATCCAGACTGGTACGAATAAAAAAAAGGGAAAGGTTGAGGATGCGCATGACTGGAGTGCAGGCAACCCAACCTAAGATTTGGGGGAAAAAGGTTTGTGTGCAGCACTCAACACATGGTATCCAGTGGAAATCAACAGTATATCCCAGGCCGAAGACTGTATCAAATATAATCACCAAATGGTCTGGCAGCGCAATGGAACAGATACTAAATCAGAGTAGTACCACAATCAGGAACACTTCGGTCGAATTCTCCAGCTGTTCGCTGGAGCGGGATTGTCTGGTCCCGCTGGCAGTTCACCGCTGCCCACGGATTTCCCGGTGGAGTGGGGGGGCTTCAGTGGGCAATCCCGTTGACAAGTGGCGGGGGTAGAGATTCCTCCCAGCAGCTCACGGCACGGCATTCCACTCCCCCATCACTGAGAAACATGGATTAGGCGTTCGGAGAATCCCGCCTTTAGCAACCTTGTTCGCAGTAGAGCACAGTCTGAGACACAACCCAAACAAAGCTCCTCTACCGACACCCAGCATTATGAAAACATACGGCGATCTCAAACCAAGATCACCGTAAAGTCTGGATAAGTCAACCACCAGCTCAGAGGCTAATAAGTTTACTGCTGTGTATAAAAGGCATCTTCAAATATGACATTATCTCCTTTTGCTGTGATATTTATGGCTTTTTAATCCTTCTAGGATAAAACTTTGATTTAGAAACAAAATGGTGTGATGAGATGCACATTAACTTTAAGGCAGCACAGCTTAACGAACTGTCCATCATGACCCATTGCAGGACAGGATGTATATATCATCCAATGACTGCAGAGAGAAAATGGCAGCAGCCCCTATGAATCAAATGTGTCTACATGACCTCCCAGTTACCATCATCTGTGTATAGTCATATCTTGGATTAAAGAGCCCACATATTGCTCTGGTTTCCTCCCACAAGTCCTGAAAGACGTGCTGTTAGGTGAATTGGACATTCTGAATTCTCCCTCAGTGCACCCGAACAGGCGCCGGAGTGTGGCGACTAGGGGATTTTCACAGTAACCTCATTGCAGTGTTAATGCAAGCCTACTTGTGACACTAATACAGATTATTATTATTTTGCGACAAACAGAAAAACGCAACAATGGAGATTGATTTCACTCAATCGCAACCTCGTTATTTTTTTGAACAGTCTAATTGCAAAAGATTTCGCTAAAGCTGGGCCAACCTCTCAAGGTCCTGAGCTTTGCAGGAGTTATCACTTCCTGCACATTCCAGCGATTAGTAATGGCTAAATGGTGGTCTTGGCAACCAGGTTATTTTGCTTTGGCCCAGCTGCATCTGTGCCTCTGGGAGGTGTTTTATCCTTCTGTTTCCACACAGCAAGTTGTCTGTTTTCACACTCTACTGGGCCACTGCTGAAATTTGCTTTTAAACAGTACGTCTCTTTTTATACCTTTCAGGCCAGTGTAACATTTGGTCAATAAAGACACAAACTGCAACATCCCATTAAGTCACCTCTCAGCAGCTTTTAACCAGAGCGTGTCACAACGAGGAATAAAATAGTTTGGTGTAAGACTGAACTTAAAGAAGTCTGCAGCCTGTCACAGTGCTGAGGTTCTTACTTGTTAATGTGCGAAAACGCACAAAGTCGGGATTTGCCAGGATTCTGAGAGTAGCTAGCAGATCCCGGTCCCCACCAGCCTCTGGGAAAGTTCTGCAATGTTGGGAATGCACAATTAGCCACCCCAGTATCGCTCAAAAACACTTCATCGGCTGTGAAACATTTAAGGGGCTTTGAGACCATAGGAGGTGCTGGACAAATGCAAGTTCTTTCTTTCCTCAATGTGCCAAAGTCCCTTTATCGCGGCCGATGCACAGAATTGTCTCCAGTATTCTAGTTGCGTCCTCAGCAGAGATCTATAATAGATTAGAATAACTTGTTTTGGGCTTGAGTGCCCTCGAGGCACATTCTAACATTTGATTACGTTTGTAGGTAGCAGGCTCATCTTGGCTGGAAGCTTATTTGCTGATTGATCAGTAATCGCATCCAAATGCTTTCCCACTTTTTGAACACCTCCTCAACATCTGCAGGTTTCACATTTCCTTTTCAACTCTGAATTTAACACCGTTAAACACCATTTGACATTTCTCAGATCTCATTGCCATCAAATAAACTCACACGGCAACTGTGCAGCATATTTGTATTTAACATGGAGTTAATCCCTTTTCAGCAGAATGCTCAAGAATATCAAGACATTTGCCCAAGATTAACAGGAAGTCTGTCAGTGCTCGCTGTTCTCAAGGAGTAAATCGAAGACCAACGCCTGATGTCTGCACAGCAGCAGGTGAAAGATAAATCCAGAAGCTGTTGTGTGAATCTTCCTCGCCCCTCTGCAAGCTTCTCTCCACCCATTAATTCAGCAAGAGATTTGGCAATGAAATTCATGTTGAGGCATGATGTTGGGGTGCTTACTCACTGGCTAACTATGATATACACTCGGAAATGTTATGCTGCTCTTTGCCAATTGGAGGCACCTCCTGTAGTAATGGAGAGTCTAGACGACCACCAGTCAATGCTCACCTATGAATTATTCATTTACAAACAAGTAGTACAGTAGTGGGCAGCACGGTAGCATGGTGGTTCGCACAGTTGCTTCACAGCTCCAGGGTCCCAGGTTCGATTCCGGCTTGGATCACTGTCTGTGCGGAGTCTCCACGTTCTCCCCGTGTCTGAGTGGGTTTCCTCCGGGTGCTCCGGTTTCCTCCCACAGTCCAAAGATGCGCAGGTTAGGTGGATTGGCCGTGCTAAATTGCCCTTAGTGTCCAAAAAGGTTAGGTGGTGTTACTGGGTTACGGGGATAGGGTAGAGGCGTGGGCTTAAGTAGGGTGCTCTTTCCAAGAGCCGGTGCAGACTCGATGGGCCGAATGGCCTCCTTCTGCACTGTAAATTCTATGATAACTCGTGTTGCGATACAAGCCGTACTTTCTCCACTTCCAAATCGAACAACTGAGGGCAAAAGCCCACCTTCTTTTTTAGGCTGCACATGCTCTTGTCCTATTGGATGAATAGGTCACATGGTCAAACTGGAGCTCACCCCTGAAGGAGGTCTCGCATCAACATCTCTCTCTTCAACATCCCCCTGCCTTCAGATCCCTCATGACATAGAGAAATTGTTATAACCCACATGGGACTTACGAGGTGGCAGTGATTAAACTCCCGTAAACCTCGCTGAATACGAGCTCCCCCGTTAAAGGGAGCGGGGAACCCCAAACCAGATATAGTTATCTTCTGCACAAAGCCTGCCAGTTTAAGTATCGACAGGAGAGACCCAGCTGGCATCTTTTGTTCTGTGTAAATTATAGTTATTGTCATAAAACTTTATTTCCTTTCAACAACTCAGTGTGGAAGCCTTCGTGGTCTACTAACGATACAATTATTAAGAACCCAGTCTATTGGGGGACTTCCTTTTTCACTGGGAGCGACGCAGCGCCATTGGTTGGGGACTCTTCACGGGAGTTGTCTCAATTGGACCAGCCACTGCATCATCTCCTCCTGATATGAGTGCATCCTCCGCTGTTGTCTCTGCAGCTTCAACAGTAACAGGCTCCAGGTCTGTAGAGGCCTGTTCAGTTCTCTCACTACTATCCTCTCAGTACTACTGGCCAGCTTGCTTGAGGCCGACCACACTACTGGCTCTTGTGGAAGCTCATTTTTTCTTAAATGGTCCAGATGTTTCTTCAGGATATAATCCTGGGCTTTCACTTCAAGTGATACTTGCCCATTCTTTGCTCCCATGATTCCAGAGACACAGCTAGGACCACTCCCTTACGAAAACTGGGTTGTCCACCTCAAATGTCCTCTCTGCATTTCCTTTTTGAATACTGCGCCAAAACTCCGTCCTCTCCGCCAAATTTGGAAGTACCAGGCTTAGCCTGTCCACAGCCGCCGTCCCATTCGCAGCTCTGCTGGAGCTATACCAGTAGTTGTGTGCTACAGGGTGGTCCTGTAAGCTAACAGAAATCTGGCAATCTTCATGCTTGTGGACACTGGTGACTGCTTCCTCATTCCAGATGTGAACGGGTTGCACGGCCTGCTCAGCCAAACCTTTCGATGATGGGTGGAAGGCTGTTATCCCGATACGCTAAATGCCATTGAATGCCATTAATTCCTGGAACGCCACGCAGGTAAAAGCAGTACCATTCTCTTAAACCAGAAAGTCGGGTATTCCGTGGACACAGAAACAGTGATGCAATGTTTTGACCGTTGCGTAGGGTGTGGTTGAATTCATCTGTGACACATCCATCCACTTAGAGCGCTTATCCACCAACAAAAAGAAGATTGAGCCCATGAAAGGCCCCACATGGTCAACATATACGCCAATCCAAGGCCGGCTTGGCCACTCCCACGGGGCTGCAGCTGCACTTGACATCGGTCACATAGTTTAACCATGTCCACTGTATCAGCGTCAATGCCTGGCCACCACACGTAACTCCTCGCCAACATTTCCATCATGGATATGCCCGGGTGGCCCCCTATGTAATCCTTCCAATGACATTTGCATTCCGGGTTTGGGAACAACCACTTCTGATTCCCAAAGGATCACACCATCCTCGCAGTTCAATTTGTCTTTTCGAGTAAAGTAAGGTTTCATAGCCTCTAAGGCTCGACCGTTGAACCCTCCATTTAATATCATACTCTTGATCTTTGATAGTACAGGATCCCTTTGCTTCCAAATTCTGATCTGTTGCATGGATACAGGAAGTGTCTCTTCCTAAAAGGTTCCCAGCCATCACAATTTCCTCTGGCACTGGTGGAGGTGTTGGACGTACAGGCAATGGGAGACGGCTCAAAGCATCAACATTTGCTATTTGGACTCCAAGGTACAGTCATAGTCTGAGAGTATTTGGAGTTGAATTTGTTTATTGTCACGTGTACTGAGGTACAGTGAAAAGTATTGTTCTGCGTACAGGTCAAACAGACCATTCCATACCTGAAAATTGGGCAAACATAAAGACACAATGTAAATACATGTACAGAGGCGTTGGGTGAAGTATACAGGAGTGCAGGACTACTCAGTAGAGAAGATGTGTGAAGAGATCAGATCAGTCCATAAGAGGGTCATTTAGGAGTCTGTTAACAGCGGGGAAGAAGCTGTTCTTGAATCTGTTATTGCATGTTCTCAGACTTTTGCATATCCTGCCCAAGGGAAGAAGTTGGAAGATTAATGCCCAATGCTGCATCCTGGCGGAGACAATGGGGGTAATTGTCTTATTTTCTTTAGGTAATTCAAGTAATGGTTTATGATCAGTTACTGAAATGCCTCCCATACACAAATTGATGGAATTTTCTGATGCTGAAAATCACTGCGAATTCTTCTCTTTTGATTTGGGGGTAACCCTTCCCCACCTCCGAGAGTGTCCTGCATGCATAAACATTTGGTCTCTCAGCTCCATCATTCCACCTGTGCGAATTAATGCCTTCACTCCCATGTGGAGATGTGTTGTCGCTAAGAACAAGGTCCTTCTTAGGTTTGAAGTGAACCAGTAGGCACATTCTCCCCGTGTCTGCATGGGTCTCACCTGCACAACACAAAGATGTGCAGAGTCGGTGGATTGGCCACGCTAAATTGCCCCTTAATTGGAAAAAACATGAATTGGGTATTTCACAGTTACAAAGAAAATGAACCACTAGATGCAATGACAGAAGCTGTTGCTTCAGCTGATTGAAAACCTCTTTCTGAGATGTGTTCCTGAACTGGGCAGGGTGTGTTTATTCTTATATCTATGATTTGAGTGACCTCTTCTACTACACATGACAAACTCTGCATCTCGATACCGACACTCCTCCAGGGTGGGCCTTCCCCCACACCAGAAACACTTGTTAAAATCTTTTGCGTGATCGCGACAATGGAGTTTACTACAATTTTCTTCAGCCATAGCTCTTCTGGGCCCTGCTAGCTCAGTCGGTGGACGTTGAGACTCTTAATCTCAGGGTGGTGGGTTTAAGCCCCATGTTGAGTGCGATTGTTTGGGCGGCACAGTAGCACAGTGGTTAGCACTGTTGCTTCACAGCTCCAGGGTCCCAGGTTCGATTCCCGGCTTGGGTTACTGTCTGTGCGGAGTCTGCACATTCTCCCCGTGTCAGCATGGGTTTCCTCTGGTGTTCCGATTTCCTCCCACAAGTCCCAAAAGAAGTGCTGTTAGGTGAATTGGACATTCTGAATTCTCCTTCTGTATCCCCGAACAGGCGCCGGAATGTGGCGACTAGGGAATTTTCACAGTAACTTCATTGCACTGTTAATGTAAGCCTATTTGTGACACTGAAAGATTATTGATTCTTTTATCCACATAGGCACCTGCAAGTCTGCTGCTACCTGCGGCTATCTGTCGCCTCTCTCCCCAAATGGTGGACCTTTCCTCCTTGCACGCTTCACAACTCTTGAAAACCTTTTACCACACTTTCCATGGATAAGGCTATCTCCATGGCTTTTTCTTAGATCACGCTCTGACTCTGCTAGCAAACTCTTTTGGATTTTTGGGCTATCTATCCCAAGTACTAATCTTTCTCTCAGCATATCATAAAGGGATGTTCCGTCAAATTCAAAATATTCCGTCAGCTTCCTTAACCTTGCAACAAAATCGACAACAGCGTCTCCTCAGGCTCCATCTGTTGCATTAAATTAGCACCTCTGAAGAATGATAGAGGGTTTTGGATGGCAATGATTACCTCAAGCTGGGTAAATGATTTTGAGTCCAACGCCTCTGGATAAGTCAAACATCTTATTACCCCATACATTTGAGTGCCACATGATTTATGCAAGATAACTCTCTGCTTTTTATCCCCCTCTACATTGTACATTACAAAATACTAACACATACCCTCTGGGTATTGGACCCAATCTTTTTCATTTCCATCAAACGGTTCAAGCTTACCGAAAAATGATATGATGGTAATACATTTCTTGTTGTTAATGTCAATTTGAATCAGGATGAAAGTCTCTTCTATTCCACAATGGAGTACTGATGTTTTTTCACATGGCTAATGTAGTAGTGGAGACTTCAGATGGCCACCAACCACAATCAACTATGAACTATTTATTTACAAACAAGAACTATGAACAGAGTGTCGCAATACAGGCCGTACCTTCTCCACTTCCAAATTCATGAACTGAGGACAAAAACCCAGGGCTGGATTCTCCGATTCTGCCACTATGTCCACAGGATCTGTCTGGTCTTACGACGGCGCCACCCAGCACCGATGCTCTGTCTGGTGGGGGGCTAGCAGTCGCACGTAAAGCCCCCAGCTTTACCTGTCGATACGGACGCAAAATTGCCGGGTCTGTGGCTGCGCATGCTCACGGCGGCAGCCTGTGGCGGCCTCCCCTGTAAACCCCCTCGCCATCCCTGGACCATCCCCACCAGTCCCCCCAGCCCCCGCCAAAGCCCCCCCCTGCCTGTGGCAGCGATGGACACAGTCTGCAGCCGCCATGTGAGGTCCCTGAAGAGTGAGAGGGCACACGACCAACACTGTCCCATCAGCGGCAGAGCACCGGGGGAGGGCCTCAAGTGACGTCCTGAGGCTGTCCCAATGGCGTGCAACGTCCTCCTCGAGTACGCCGTTTTTGAGGGGGCGGAGCATCGGAAAAACAGAGCCGCCCCCGATTCCGGCGTAAAAATTGATTCTCCGGCCGATCGGCGGACGTGATTTCGGCGTCGGCGATCGGAGAATCCTGCCCCCAGTCTCTCTTTTAGGCCGTGCGCTCCCCTGTCGTGGTCCAACCAGTGCTCCAAACTTTAAAGGGGTCTCGCTTCAACATCTGCTAAAGATAGTACCCTTTCTTCCTCCCTGTCTGCTCGCCAAAACCCACTCCCATCCCCATGACCATATCCTCAGCCGGCCAGACCCTGGATTTATCTCATTCTGGGGTCCATTGGGCCTTCCTTCTGGGCCAGTGCCCACGATTGTGCTCTTGCTGCTACTGGGGCTGCTGGAGCTCCTGGCCAAACAATTTGGCTGCCACATCCTGATGGTGGGAGCTCCATCCCAGTGAGAGGCAGAGGCCCTGTTGCTGGTCAATTTTGCCTCACCAAAGCCTGTCATGGCCGCAGGCAGGCTTGCATGGAGTGAATCAACTTCTTGCTGACTTTTCTCCTCAAAGTGGGGTGGGCGGGGGGTGGTGGTGATTGGCGGATAACCTGTCTTCCCCACATTTAGCTTCCTACACACGATTTTACCAGAAATTTTATATTCCAATACGTACTTTCTTGTTTAGACTCTGCAGGTCTCAGTGTGCATTCTTCGATCGATTGGTTGAAGAGACTTGCTGTTGCTTTAATAATAATAATCTCTTATTGTCACGAGTTGGCTTACATTAACATCGCAATGAAGTTACTGTGAAAAATCCTTGTCGCCACACTCCGGCGCCTGTTCGAGTACACGGAAGGAGAATTCAGAATGTCCAAATTACCTAACAGCACGTCTTTCGGGACTTGCGGGAGGAAACCGGAGCACCCGGAGGAAACCCACGCAGACACTGGGAGAACGTGCAGACTTCGCACAGACAGTCACCCAAGCCGGGAATCGAACCTGGGGCCCTGGCGCTGTGAAGCTATAGTGCTAACCACTGTGCTACCCTGTTGCCCACACGATCACATACCTGATCACATACATCAAAGATTCCCTGCTACGTGCGTCACAGAGCATCGGACATCCAATCACAGCAAAATATCACTCAAAGCGCCATGGGAAATGTACCGGCAGCTGTAAGCGCAATGAACAGTGGATATTGCAACTTCACTGCTGACTGTATTTCCCAGGTCATTCTTTTCAAACTGTTTCAGAATAATTTTCAGCTTGATGCCTTTTCAGCGGGATCATGCAGGCCAATATCCTGGACTGAATTCTCCACCATTGGGATTCTCTGTTTTGCTGGAAGCGCGGGGGTTTTCCGACGGTGTGGGGCTGCCCCACAATGGGAAGCCCCATTGGCCAGCCAGCGAAAAGGAAAATCCCAACGTCACGCCGCACTAGAAATCTGGTGAGGCGGAACGGACAAACTAGCCCCCTTTGATACATAATACAGATTTAATTTGATTTTCCAGATAAGTACCATGTCTGGATATTAATCATTTATCTTGCAAAATGTAAGCAAAACATTGGAGAGTTTGAAGCATCTCACAGCTGCCACATATAACGGGTGAACAAACCCAAGCTCTAGTCCCCCCCCCACAATTTTTCATCCAAACAAACTTAAAATGGTGGGGACATGTCTGTAACTTCCTGATATGCACTCCCCGTGGATTCTCCTCCTCTCCAGGAGCATGCATTCAGAAGTCAGCCTTTAGCTTTGTCCCAGTGAAGTCCTTTTAAATTATGCGTTGGAATGATAACACATGTTCCTTGCTTGTTGTTTCAGCTTTCCCGTTTGCCACTCTGAGCTGTGAGCCCCAAATCTTGGATGTCAACCCCAGTGTGGCACTGAGGGGGGTGCTGTACTGCTGGAGGTGCCATCTTTCAGATAAACCTGCGGTATTATCATTACTATCAGCACTGCAAGGGTTAATGTGGTGTCGAGAGTAGCCACTAGAGGGAGCTACAGTTACAACTATATTTGGCAGTGATGCTAAACCTTGTGGGGGAGAGTGTGCACAGGGGTTAGCTAGTGAAGGTCAGAAGAGCAGATAGTGTAAGTGAGAGCAGATCATTGTTTAAACCAGTACTGAAATTAGCTGCAGATGAGCGTAGTTTAGATGTTATTAATCAACGGTGTATTCTTCAAGAGCACTTGTCGAATCCAAGTTAGTAGCGTTAATAAATTTAGAGCTTTGTTCAAGTTAAAGCTATTTTGCAGTCTTTGTGAACACTACGCCAACCATCCTGAAATAAGTAACGCAAAGACCACAAAACTTTGCTTTCTCAAGCGAGCATGCAAGATTCCATGCCACTACTTTGAAGGAGAGTAGGGGCTGCTCACCCCGATGTCCTGGCTAACACTTGTCCCTCGTGTGACAACCAACAGACAAATTACTTGGCCATTACCGCATAGCTATTTCTGGGAGCTCGCTAGGCAACAGTCAGCTGCTACATTTCCCAGATTGCCACAGCGATCATGTTTCAGTGGCTGACGAGTGCTTTGGGGCATCTTCAGGTCACGTAAGGAAGGCAAGTTCTTTAATTCATGCATGAAAATAAGAAAGGATATTCTTACAAAACCCTGGGGGATCACAGGCAGATCTAAACTCTTCTGATGAACAGCCTTACCAAAGGATAGCATAGTCGATTTACCTCAAGCAAGGCCAACCTGAGATTGAAAGCGACAGCACTTGGCATACAAGAGACTTCACCTTTAGCAGTGCAAAAACCGCAGCAAAACCCTGTCAAGTAAAGAAACTCATCAAAGGTGAGAGTCCTTTTAAATTGAGCTAACTTCCTTTTCCTTTAATCAAGCTAAAGGTTCAGGCAGAATCAACCCACTTGGTATTCCATTTGTGACAGCATCTAGTGAGCTCCTGACAACTGTGGCTGATACAAAGAGACTGTTAAATTCTACTTTATCAATTGATTTGTCAGAAGTTCATTGTCTCGTGGGTTGGTGAGCTGTTTTGTCAGTCTAATGTAATTCTGCACCCTGGGGTACTATGCAACAGCTTGCATTTGCCCAAATCGTACCTTCAATGCTGAATAAAGGTCCCAAGGCACAGGGCAGGGCAAAAGACAATGGAGCATATTGTGCTGATGTGTTAACGATGCAAACTGTCCCTGTTGCAAAAATATGGCCAGCTGATGAAGAGGAAAGCCGCGTTGTATATCTCCAGAAATTGCTGGTCTATTTACGATGCTCTGTCCTCAGTCTCCTGCAAACCTCGACAGGGACAGTGACAGGGGCAGTGACAGTGACATGGGCAGTGACAGAGACAGTGACAGGGGCAGTGACAGAGACAGTGACGGGGCAGTGATAGGGACAGTGACAGTGACAGGGGGCAGTGACAGGGGCAGTGACAGGGACAGTGACAGGGACAGTGACAGGGGGCAGTGACAGTGACAATGACAGGGGGCAGTGACAGGGAAAGTGACAGGGGCAGCGACAGGCACAGTGACAAGGACAGGGACAGTGACAGGGACAGTGACAGGAACATGAAAAGTCACAGTGACAGTGACAGCGACAGTGACAGTGACAGTGCTGGGACAGTGACAGGGAAAGTGACAGTGACAGGGACAGTGACAGGGACAGTGGCAGTGACAGTGACAGGAAAAGGGACAGTGACAGGGACAGTGACAGTGACAGGGACAGTGACAGGGACAGTGACAGGGACAGGGACAGTGGCAGTGACAGTGACAGTGACAGGCACAGTGACAGGGAAAGTGAAAGTGACATGGACAGGGACAGTTACAAGGACAGTGACAGTGACAGTGACAGTGACAGGGACAGTGACAGTGACAGGGACAGGGACAGGGACAGTGACAGGGACAGTGACAGGGACAGTGACAGTGACAGGGACAGTGACATGGACAGTGACAGGGAGAGGGACAGTGACATGGAGAGTGACAGGGACAGGGACAGTTGCAGTGACAGTGACAGTGACAGGCACAGTGACAGGGACAGTGACAGTGACAGTGACAGTGACAGTGACAGTGACAGGGAAAGTGACAGGGACAGGGACAGTGGCAGGGACAGTGACAGGGACAGTGACATTGACAGGGACAGTGACGGGGAAGTGACAGTGGCAGGGACAGTGACAGGGACAGTGACATTGACAGTGACAGGGACAGTGACGGGGAAGTGACATGGACAGTGACAGGGACAGTTGCAGTGACAGTGACAGTGACAGGCACAGTGACAGGGACAGTGACAGTGACAGTGGCAGTGACAGGGACAGTCACGGGGTAGTGACAGTGACATTGACAGGGACAGGGACAGTTACAAGGACAGTGACAGTGACAGTGACAGTGACAGTGACAGGGACAGTGACAGTGACAGTGACAGGGACAGGGACAGGGACAGTGACAGTGACAGGGACAGTGACATGGACAGTGACAGGGAGAGGGACAGTGACATGGACAGTGACAGTGGCAGTGACAGTGACAGTCACGGGGTAGTGACAGTGACATTGACAGGGACAGGGACAGTTACAAGGACAGTGACAGGGACAGTGACAGTGACAGGGAAAGTGACAGGGACAGGGACAGTGGCAGGGACAGTGACAGGGACAGTGACATTGACAGGGACAGTGACAGGGACAGTGACAGTGACAGTGACAGGGACAGGGACAGGGACAGTGACAGTGACAGGGACAGTGACATGGACAGTGACAGGGACAGCGACAGTGACAGGGTCAGTGACATGGACAGTGACAGGGACAGGGACAGTTGCAGTGACAGTGACAGGCACAGTGACAGGGACAGTGACAGTGACAGTGACAGGGAAAGTGACAGGGACAGGGACAGTGGCAGGGACAGTGACAGGGACAGTGACATTGACAGGGACAGTGACAGGGACAGTGACAGGGACAGTGACATTGACAGGGACAGTGACGGGGAAGTGACAGTGGCAGGGACAGTGACAGGGACAGTGACATTGACAGTGACAGGGACAGAGACAGGGACAGTGACAGGGGCAGTGACAGGGGGCAGTGACAGGGACAGGAACAGTGACAGGGGCAGTGACAGTGACAGTGACTGTGACAGGGACAGTGACAGTGACAGGGACAGTGACAGGGACAGTGACAGGGGCAGTGACAGTGACAGGGGCAGTGACAGTGACAGTGACTGTGACAGGGACAGTGACAGTGACAGGGACAGTGACAGGGAGAGTGACAGGGGCAGTGACAGTGACAGTGACAGTGACAGGGACAGTGACAGTGACAGGGGCAGTGACAGTGATAGGGACAGTGACAGGGGCAGTGACACTGACAGGGGGCAGTGACAGGGACAGTGCCAGGGACAGTGACAGGGGCAGTGACAGTGACAGTGACAGGGACAGTGACAGGGACAGGGACAGTGACAGGGGCAGTGACAGTGACAGTGACAGTGACAGTGACAGGGGCAGTGACAGTGACAGTGACTGTGACAGGGACAGTGACAGTGACAGGGACAGTGACAGGGACAGTGACAGGGGCAGTGACAGTGACAGGGGCAGTGACAGTGACAGTGACTGTGACAGGGACAGTGACAGTGACAGGGACAGTGACAGGGAGAGTGACAGGGGCAGTGACAGTGACAGTGACAGTGACAGGGACAGTGACAGTGACAGGGGCAGTGACAGTGATAGGGACAGTGACAGGGGCAGTGACACTGACAGGGGGCAGTGACAGGGACAGTGCCAGGGACAGTGACAGGGGCAGTGACAGTGACAGTGACAGGGACAGTGACAGGGACAGGGACAGTGACAGGGGCAGTGACACTGACAGGGGGCAGTGACAGGGACAGTGCCAGGGACAGTGACAGGGGCAGTGACAGTGACAGTGACAGTGACAGGGACAGTGACAGTGACAGGGGCAGTGACAGTGACAGTGACAGTGACAGTGACAGTGACAGCGACAGGGACAGTGACAGTGACAGGGACAGTGACAGTGACAGGGACAGTGACAATGACAGTGAAAGGGGCAGTGACAGGGACAGTGACAGGGGCAGTGACAGTGACAGGGACAGTGACAGTGACAGGGACAGTGACAGGGACAGTGACAGTGACAGTGACAGGGGCAGTGACAGGGACAGTGACAGGGACAGTGACAGTGACAGGGGCAGTGAAAGGGGCAGTGACATTGACAGTGACAGCGACAGGGACAGTGACAGTGACAGGGACATTGACAGTGACAGCGACAGGGACAGTGACAGTGACAGTGACAGTGACAGGGACAGTGACAGGGCCAGGGACAGGGCCAGTGACAGGGGCAGTGACAGTGACAGGGACAGTGACAGTGACAGGGACAGTGACAGGGACAATGACAGGGACAGGGACAGTGACAGCGACAGTGACAGTGACAGGGGCAGTGACAGTGACAGGGTCAGTGAAAGGGGGAGTGACAGTGACAGTGACAGCGACAGTGACAGGGACAGTGACACGGGCAGCGAGAGTGACAGTGACAGGCGCAGTGACAGGGACAGTTACCGTGACAGTGACAGGGGCAGTAACAGGGACAGTGACAGTGACAGGGGCAGCGACAGGGACAGGGGCAGTGACAGGGACAGTGACAGGGGGACTGTGACAGTGACAGTGACAGGAACAGTGACGGTGACAGTGACAGGGACAGTGACAGTGACAGGGATGGTGACAGGGACAGTGACAGTGCCAATGACAGTGATAGGGGCAGTGACGGTGAAGTGACAGGGGCAGTGACATGGACAGTGACAGTGACAGTGACAGTGACAGGGACAGTGACAGGCGCAGTGATAGGGGGCAGTGACAGGGGCATTGACAGGGACAGTGACAGTGACAGTGGCAGGGACATTGACAGGAACAGTGACAGGGACAGTGACAGGGACAGTGACAGTGACAGGTGCAGTGACATTGACAGGGACAGTGACAGGGACCGTGACAGGGAAAGTGACAGTGACAGTGACAGTGACAGGGACAGTGACAGGGCCAGGGACAGGGGCAGTAACAGGGACAGTGACAGTGACAGGGGCAGCGACAGGGACAGGGGCAGTGACAGGGACAGTGACAGGGGGACTGTGACAGTGACAGTGACAGGAACAGTGACGGTGACAGTGACAGGGACAGTGACAGTGACAGGGATGGTGACAGGGACAGTGACAGTGCCAATGACAGTGATAGGGGCAGTGACGGTGAAGTGACAGGGGCAGTGACATGGACAGTGACAGTGACAGTGACAGTGACAGGGACAGTGACAGGCGCAGTGATAGGGGGCAGTGACAGGGGCATTGACAGGGACAGTGACAGTGACAGTGGCAGGGACATTGACAGGAACAGTGACAGGGACAGTGACAGGGACAGTGACAGTGACAGGTGCAGTGACATTGACAGGGACAGTGACAGGGACCGTGACAGGGAAAGTGACAGTGACAGTGACAGTGACAGGGACAGTGACAGGGCCAGGGACAGGGGCAGTGACAGGGGCAGTGACAGTTTCAGTGACAGGGACAGTGACAGGGACAGGGACAGGGGCAGTGACAGGGGCAGTGACAGGGACAGTGACAGGGACAATGACAGGGACAGGGACAGTGACAGCGGCAGTGACAGTGACAGTGACAGTGACAGGGGCAGTGACAGTGACAGTGACAGGGTCAGTGAAAGGGGGAGTGACAGTGAGAGTGACAGCGACAGTGACAGGGACAGTGACACGGGCAGTGACAGTGACAGTGACAGGCGCAGTGACAGGGACAGTTACAGTGACAGTGACAGGGGCAGTAACAGGGACAGTGACAGTGACAGGGGCAGCGACAGGGACAGGGGCAGTGACAGGGACAGTGACAGGGGGACTGTGACAGGGACAGTGACAGTGACAGGGATGGTGACAGGGACAGTGACAGTGACAGTGCCAATGACAGTGATAGGGGCAGTGACGGTGAAGTGACAGGGGCAGTGACATGGACAGTGACAGTGACAGTGACAGGAACAGTGACAGTGACTGTGACAGGGACAGTGACAGTGACAGGGATGGTGACAGGGACAGTGACAGTGACAGTGCCAATGACAGTGATAGGGGCAGTGACGGTGAAGTGACAGGGGCAGTGACATGGACAGTGACAGTGACAGTGACAGTGTCAGGGACAGTGACAGGCGCAGTGATGGGGGGCAGTGACAGGGGCATTGACAGGGACAGTGACAGTGACAGTGGCAGGGACATTGACAGGAACAGTGACAGGGACAGTGACAGGGACAGTGACAGGTGCAGTGACAGTGACATTGACAGGGACAGTAAACAGTGACAGGGACAGTGACAGGGACAGTGACAGGGACAGTGACATGGACAGTGACAGGGACAGTGACAGGGACAGTGACAGTGACAATGACAGGGACAGCGACAGGGGCAGTGACAGGGGCATTGACATTGCCAGGGACAGTGACAGTTACAGTGTCAGGTGGACAGTGTCTGGGACAGTGACAGTGACAGTGACAGTAACAGGGACAGTGACAGGGACAGTGACAGTGACAGTGACAGGGGGCAGTGACAGGGGCAGTGACAGTGACAGCGACAGGGACAGTGAAAGGGGCATTGACAGTGACAGGGACAGTGGCAGTGACAGGGATAGTGACAGGGACAGGGACAGTGACAGGGACAGTGACAGGGGCAGTGACAGGGGCTGTCACAGGGGCAGTGACAGTGACAGGGACAGTGACAGTGACAGTGAGAGGGACAGTGGCAGTGACAGTGAAAGGGACAGTGACAGGGACAGTGACAGGGGCAGTGACAGGGGCTGTCACAGGGGCAGTGACAGTGACAGTGACAGGGACAGTGACAGTGACAGGGACAGTGGCAGTGACAGTGAAAGGGACAGTGACAGGGAAAGTCACAGTGACAGTGACAGGGACAGTGACAGTGACGGTGACAGGGACAGTGACAGTGACAGGCACAGTGACAGGGACAGTGACAGTGACAGTGACAGTGACAGGGACAGGGACAGTGACAGGGAAAGTGGCAGTGACAGTGACAGGGAAAGTGACCGTGACAGGGACAGGGACAGTGAAAGTGTCAGTGACAGGGACAGTGACAGGGACAGTGACAGGGACAGGGACAGTGACAGTGACAGGGACAGTTACAGGGACTGTGACAGTGACAGTGACAGTGACAGGGACAGCGACATTGACAGGGACAGTGACAGGGACAGTGACATGGACAGGGACAGGGACAGTTGCAGTGACAGTGACAAGCACAGTGACAGGGACAGTGACAGTGACAGGGAAAGTGACAGGGACAGGGACAGTGGCAGGGACAGTGACAGGGACAGTGACATTGACAGTGACGGGGAAGTGACAGGGGCAGTGACAGGGACAGTGACAGCGACAGGGACAGTGACAGCAACAGTGACAAGGACAGTGACAGGGGCAGTGACAGGGGGCAGTGACAGGGACAGGGACAGTGACAGGGGCAGAGACAGTGACAGTGACAGGGACAGTGACAGTGACAGTGACAGGGACAGTGACAGTGACTGTGACAGGGACAGTGACAGTGACAGGGACAGTGACAGGGACAGTGACAGGGACAGTGACACTGACAAGGGGCAGTGACAGGGACAGTGACAGGGACAGTGACAGGGGCAGTGACAGTGACAGTGACAGGGACAGTGACAGTGACAGGGGCAGTGACAGTGACAATGACAGTGAAAGGGGCAGTGACAGGGACAGTTACAGTGACAGTGACAGGGGCAGTGACAGGGACAGTGACAGGGGCAGTGAGAGGGGCAGTGACAGGGGGACAGTGACAGGGGCAGCGACAGAGACAGGGGCAGTAACAGGGACAGTGACAGTGACAGGGGTAGCGAAAGGGATAGGGGCAGTGACAGGCACAGTGTCAGGGGGACTGTGACAGTGACAGGGACAGTGACAGTGACAGTGACAGGGACAGTGACAGAGACAATGACAGTGACAGTGCCAATGATAGTGATAGGGGCAGTGACGGGGAAGTGACAGGGGCAGTGACATGGACAGTGACAGTGACAATGACAGTGAAAGGGACACTGACAGTGACAGTGACAGGGACAGTGACAGGGGCAGTGACAGGGGGCAGTGACAGGGGCATTGACAGGGACAGTGACAGTGGCAGGGACAGTGACAGGAACAGTGACAGGGACAGTGACAGGGACAGTGACAGGGGCAGTGACAGTGACAGTGACAGGGACAGTAAACAGTGACAGGGACAGTGACAGTGACAGTGACAGGGACATGGGCAGTGACAGAGACAGTGATGGGGCAGTGATAGGGACAGTGACAGTGACAGGGGGCAGTGACAGGGGCAGTGACAGGGACAGTGACAATCCCAGAGGGCAGTGCCAGGGGGCAGTGACAGGGACAGTGACAGGGACAGTGACAGGGACAGTGACAGGGGGCAGTGACAGTGACAATGACAGGGGGCAGTGACAGGGAAAGTGACAGGGGCAGCGACAGGGACAGTGACAGGGACAGTGACAGTGACAGGGAAAGTGACAGGGACAGGGACAGTGACAGTGACAAGGACAGGGACAGTGACAGGGACAGTGACAGGGACATGGAAAGTCACAGTGACAGTGACAGCGACAGTGACAGTGACAGTGCTGGGACAGTGACAGGGAAAGTGACAGTGACAGGGACAGTGACAGGGACAGTGGCAGTGACAGTGACAGGGAAAGTGACAGTGACAGGGACAGTGACAGTGACAGGGACAGTGACAGGGACAGTGACAGGGACAGTGACAGGGACAGGGACAGTGGCAGTGACAGTGACAGTGACAGGCACAGTGACAGGGAAAGTGAAAGTGACATGGACAGGGACAGTTACAAGGACAGTGACAGTGACAGTGACAGTGACAGGGACAGTGACAGTGACAGGGACAGGGACAGGGACAGTGACAGGGACAGTGACATGACAGTGACATGGACAGTGACAGGGAGAGGGACAGTGACATGGAGAGTGACAGGGACAGGGACAGTTGCAGTGACAGTGACAGTGACAGGCACAGTGACAGGGACAGTGACAGTGACAGTGACAGTGACAGGGAAAGTGACAGGGACAGGGACAGTGGCAGGGACAGTGACAGGGACAGTGACATTGACAGGGACAGTGACGGGGAAGTGACAGCTGCAGGGACAGTGACAGGGACAGTGACATTGACAGTGACAGTGACAGTGACGGGGAAGTGACATGGACAGTGACAGGGACAGTTGCAGTGACAGTGACAGTGACAGGGGCAGTGACAGTGACAGGGACAGTGACAGTGACAGGGACAGTGACATGGAAAGTCACAGTGACAGTGACAGCGACAGTGACAGTGACAGCGCTGGGACAGTGACAGGGAAAGTGACAGTGACAGGGACAGTGACAAGGACAGTGGCAGTGACAGTGACAGGGAAAGTGACAGTGACAGGGACAGTGACAGTGACAGGGACAGTGATAGGGACAGTGACAGGGACAGGGACAGTGGCAGTGACAGTGACAGGCACAGTGACAGGGAAAGTGAAAGTGACATGGACAGGGACAGGGACAGTTACAAGGACAGTGACAGTGACAGTGACAGGGACAGTGACAGTGACAGGGACAGTGACATGGACAGTGACAGGGAGAGGGACAGTGACATGGACAGTGACAGGGACAGGGACAGTTGCAGTGACAGTGACAGGCACACTGACAGGGACAGTGACAGTGACAGTGACAGGGAAAGTGACAGGGACAGGGACAGTGGCAGGGACAGTGACAGGGACAGTGACATTGACAGGGACAGTGACAGGGACAGTGACAGGGACAGTGACATTGACAGGGACAGTGACGGGGAAGTGACAGTGGCAGGGACAGTGACAGGGACAGTGACATTGACAGTGACAGGGACAGAGACAGGGACAGTGACAGGGGCAGTGACAGGGGGCAGTGACAGGGACAGGGACAGTGACAGGGGCAGTGACAGTGACAGTGACTGTGACAGGGACAGTGACAGTGACAGTGACAGGGACAGTGACAGGGACAGTGACAGGGGCAGTGACACTGACAGTGACAGTGACAGTGACAGTGACAGGGGCAGTGACAGTGACAGTGACAGTGACAGGGGCAGTGACAGTGACAGTGACTGTGACAGGGACAGTGACAGTGACAGTGACTGTGACAGGGACAGTGACAGTGACAGGGACAGTGCCAGGGACAGTGACAGGGGCGGTGACAGTGACAGTGACAGTGACAGGGACAGTGACAGGGACAGGGACAGTGACAGGGGCAGTGAGACTGACAGGGGGCAGTGACAGGGACAGTGCCAGGGACAGTGACAGGGGCGGTGACAGTGACAGGGGCAGTGACAGTGACAGGGGCAGTGACAGTTACAGTGACAGTGACAATGACAGTGAAAGGGGCAGTGACAGGGACAGTGATAGGGGCAGTGACAGTGACAGGGACAGTGACAGGGACAGTGACAGTGACAGTGACAGTGACAGTTACAGGGGCAGTGACAGGGACAGTGACAGGGACAGTGACAGTGACGGGGCAGTGACAGTGACAGTGACAGGGACAGGGACAGTGACAGGGACAGTGACAGTGACAGTGACAGGGACAGTGACAATGACAGTGAAAGGGGCAGTGACATTGACAGTGACAGCGACAGGGACAGTGACAGTGACAGGGACAGTGACAGTGACAGTGACAGGGACAGTGACAATGACAGTGAAAGGGGCAGTGACAGGGACAGTGACAGGGGCAGTGACAGTGACAGGGACAGTGACAGTGACAGGGACAGTGACAGTGACAGTGACAGGGGCAGTGACAGGGACAGTGACAGGGACGGTGACAGTGACAGGGGCAGTGAAAGGGGCAGTGACATTGACAGTGACAGCGACAGGGACAGTGACAGTGACAGGGACAGTGACAGGGACCGTGACAGGGAAAGTGACAGTGACAGTGACAGTGAGAGGGACAGTGACAGGGCCAGGGGCAGTGACAGGGGCAGTGACAGTGACAGTGACAGTGACAGGGACAGTGACAGGGACAATGACAGGGACAGGGACAGTGACAGCGGCAGTGACAGTGACAGTGACAGTGACAGCGGCAGTGACAGTGACAGTGACAGGGTCAGTGAAAGGGGGAGTGACAGTGAAGTGACAGCGACAGTGACAGGGACACTGACACGGGCAGTGACAGTGACAGGCGCAGTGACAGGGACAGTTATAGTGACAGTGACAGGGGCAGCGACAGGGACAGGGGCAGTGACAGGGACAGTGACAGGGGGACTGTGACAGTGACAATGACAGGAACAGTGACATGGACAGTGACAGTGACAGTGACAGGGACAGTGACAGTGACAGGGATGGTGACAGGGACAGTGACAGTGACAGTGCCAATGACAGTGATAGGGGCAGTGACGGTGAAGTGACAGGGGCAGTGACATGGACAGTGACAGTGACAGTGACAGTGACAGGCGCAGTAATATGGGGCAGTGACAGGGGCATTGACAGGGACAGTGACAGTGACAGTGGCAGGGACATTGACAGGAACAGTGACAGGGACAGTGACAGGGACAGTGACAGTGACAGGTGCAGTGACAGTGACAGGGGCAGTGAAAGGGGCAGTGACATTGACAGTGACAGCGACAGGGACAGTGACAGTGACAGGGACAGTGACAGGGACCGTGACAGGGAAAGTGACAGTGACAGTGACAGTGAGAGGGACAGTGACAGGGCCAGGGACAGGGGCAGTGACAGGGGCAGTGACAGTGACAGTGACAGTGACAGGGACAGTGACAGGGACAATGACAGGGGCAGGGACAGTGACAGCGGCAGTGACAGTGACAGTGACAGTGACAGCGGCAGTGACAGTGACAGTGACAGGGTCAGTGAAAGGGGGAGTGACAGTGACAGTGACAGCGACAGTGACAGGGACACTGACACGGGCAGTGACAGTGACAGGCGCAATGACAGGGACAGTTACAGTGACAGTGACAGGGGCAGCGACAGGGACAGGGGCAGTGACAGGGACAGTGACAGGGGGACTGTGACAGTGACAATGACAGGAACAGTGACATGGACAGTGACAGTGACAGGGACAGTGACAGTGACAGGGATGGTGACAGGGACAGTGACAGTGACAGTGCCAATGACAGTGATAGGGGCAGTGACGGTGAAGTGACAGGGGCAGTGACATGGACAGTGACAGTGACAGTGACAGTGACAGTGACAGGCGCAGTGATATGGGGCAGTGACAGGGGCATTGACAGGGACAGTGACAGTGACAGTGGCAGGGACATTGACAGGAACAGTGACAGGGACAGTGACAGGGACAGTGACAGTGACAGGTGCAGTGACAGTGACAGGGACAGTGACAGGGACCGTGACAGGGAAAGTGACAGTGACAGTGACAGGGACAGTGACAGGGCCAGGGACAGGGGCAGTGACAGGGGCAGTGACAGTTTCAGGGACAGTGACAGTGACAGGGACAGTGACAGGGACAATGACAGGGACAGGGACAGTGACAGCGGCAGTGACAGTGACAGTGACAGTGACAGGGGCAGTGACAGTGACAGTGACAGGGTCAGTGAAAGGGGGAGTGACAGTGACAGTGACAGCGACAGTGACAGGGACAGTGACACGGGCAGTGACAGTGACAGTGACAGGTGCAGTGACGGGGACAGTTACAGTGACAGTGACAGGGGCAGTAACAGGGACAGTGACAGTGACAGGGGCAGCGACAGGGACAGGGGCAGTGACAGGGACAGTGACAGGGGGACTGTGACAGTGACAGTGACAAGAACAGTGACAGTGACAGGGACAGTGACAGTGATAGGGATGGTGACAGGGACAGTGACAGTGACAGGCACAGTGACAGGGACAGTGACAGTGACAGTGACAGGGACAGGGACAGTGACAGGGAAAGTGGCCGTGACAGGGACAGGGACAGTGAAAGTGTCAGTGACAGGGACAGTGACAGGGACAGTGACAGGGACAGGGACAGTGACAGTGACAGGGACAGTGACATGGACAGTGACAGGTACAGGGACAGTGACATGGACAGGGACAGGGACAGTTGCAGTGACAGTGACAAGCACAGTGACAGTGACAGTGACATGGAAAGTGACAGGGACAGGGACAGTGGCAGGGACAGTGACAGGGACAGTGACATTGACAGTGACATGGACAGTGACGGGGAAGTGACAGGGGCAGTGACAGGGACAGTGACAGCGACAGGGACAGTGACAGCAACAGTGACAGGGACAGTGACAGGGGCAGTGACAGGGGGCAGTGACAGGGGGCAGTGACTGGGACAGGGACAGTGACAGGGGCAGTGACAGGGGGCAGTGACAGGGACAGTGACAGGGGCAGAGACAGTGACAGTGACAGGGACAGGGACAGTGACAGTGACAGGGACAGTGACAGGGACAGTGACAGGGACAGTGACACTGACAAGGGGCAGTGACAGGGACAGTGACAGGGACAGTGACGGGGCAGTGACAGTGACAGTGACAGTGACAGGGACAGTGACAGTGACAGGGGCAGTCACAGTGACAGTGACAGTGAAAGGGGCAGTGACAGGGACAGTTACAGTGACAGTGACAGGTGCAGTGACAGGGACAGTGACAGGGGCAGTGAGAGGGGCAGGGGCAGTAGCAGGGACAGTGACAGGGGCAGCGACAGGGACAGGGGCAGTGACAGGGACAGTGTCAGTGACAGTGACAGGGACAGTGACAGGGACAGTGACAGTGACAGTGACAGTGACAGTGACAGTGAAAGGGACACTGACAGGGACAGTGACAGGGACAGTGACAGTGAAAGGGACACTGACAGGGACAGTGACAGTGACAGTGACAGTGAAAGGGACACTGACAGGGACAGTGACAGTGACAGGGACAGTGACAGTGACAGTGACAGGGACAGTGACAGGGACAGTGACAGTGACAGTGACAGTGACAGTGACAGTGAAAGGGACACTGACAGGGACAGTGACAGTGACAGTGACAGTGAAAGGGACACTGACAGGGACAGTGACAGGGACAGTGACAGTGAAAGGGACACTGACAGGGACAGTGACAGTGACAGTGAAAGGGACACTGACAGGGACAGTGACATGGACAGTGACAGTGAAAGGGACACTGACAGGGTCAGTGACATGGACAGTGACAGTGACAGTGACAGTGAAAGGGACACTGACAGGGACAATGACAGGGACAGTGACAGGGACAGTGACAGGGGCAGTGACAGTGACAGGGACAGTAAACAGTGACAGGAACAGTGACAGGGACAGTGACAGGGACAGTGACATGGACAGTGACAGGGACAGTAACAGTGACAGTGACAGGGACAGTGACATGGACAATGACAGGGACAGTGACATGGACAGTAAACAGTGACAGGGACAGTGACAGGGACAGTGACATGGACAGTGACAGGGACAGTGACAGTGACAGTGACAGGGACAGTGACAGGGACAGTGACATGGACCGTGACAGGGACAGCGACAGGGGCAGTGACAGGGGTATTGACAGTGACAGGGACAGTGACAGTTACAGTGTCAGGTGGACAGTGTCTGGGACAGTGACAGTGACAGTGACAGGGACAGTGACAGGGACAGTGACAGTGACAGTGACAGGGGGCAGTGACAGGGGCATTGACAGTGACAGGGACAGTGGCAGTGACAGGGATAGTGACAGGGACAGGGAAAGTGTCAGGGACAGTGACAGGGGCAGTGACAGGGGTTGTCACAGGGGCAGTGACAGTGACAGGGACAGTGACACTGACAGCGTCAGGGACAGTGGCAGTGACAGTGAAAGGGACAGTGAAAGGGAAAGTCACAGTGACAGTGACAGGGACAGTGACAGTGACGGTGACAGGGACAGTGACGGGGACAGTTACAGTGACAGGGACAGGGACAGTGACAGGGGGCAATGACAGGGACAGTGACAGGGGCAGTGACAGGGACAGTCACGGGGCAGTGACAGTGGCAGTGACAGGGACAGTGACAGTGACAGTGACAGGGACAGTGACTGGGAAAGTCACAGTGACAGTGACAGCGACAGGGACAGTGAAAGGGACAGTGACAGTGACAGGGACAGTGACAGTGACAGGGACAGTGACAGTGACAGGGACAGGGACAGTGGCAGGGACAGTGACAGTGACAGTGACAGTGACAGCGAAAGTTACAGGGACAGGGACAGTGGCAGGGACAGTGACAGGGACAGTGACAGTGACAGGGACAGGGACAGTGGCAGGGACAGTGACAGTGACAGTGACAGCGAAAGTTACAGGGACAGGGACAGTGGCAGGGACAGTGACAGGGACAGTGACATTGACAGTGACAGGGACAGAGACAGGGACAGTGACAGGGGCAGTGACAGGGGGCAGTGACAGGGACAGGGACAGTGACAGGGGCAGTGACAGTGACAGTGACTGTGACAGGGACAGTGACAGTGACAGGGACAGTTACAGTGACAGTGACAGGGGCAGTGACACTGATAGGGGGCAGTAACAGGGACAGTGCCAGGGACAGTGACAGGGGCAGTGACAGTGACAGTGACAGTGACAGTGACAGGGACAGTGACAGTGACAGTGACAGGGGCAGTGACAGTGACAGTGACAGTGACAATGACAGTGAAAGGGGCAGTGACAGGGACAGTGATGGGGCAGTGACAGTGACAGGGACAGTGACAGTGACAGGGACAGTGACAGTGACAGTGACAGGGGCAGTGACAGGGACTGTGACAGGGACAGTGACAGTGACGGGGCAGTGAAAGGGGCAGTGACATTGACAGTGACAGCGACAGGGACAGTGACAGTGACAGGGACAGTGACAGGGACCGTGACAGGTAAAGTGACAGTGACAGTGACAGGGACAGTGACAATGACAGTGAAAGAGGCAGTGACAGGGACAGTGACAGGGGCAGTGACAGTGACAGGGACAGTGACAGTGACAGGGACAGTGACAGTGACAGTGACAGGGGCAGTGACAGGGACAGTGACAGGGACAGTGACATTGACAGGGGCAGTGAAAGGGGCAGTGACATTGACAGTGACAGTGACAGGGACAGTGACAGGGACCGTGACAGGGAAAGTGACAGTGACAGTGACAGGGACAGTGACAGGGCCAGGGACAGGGGCAGTGACAGGGGCAGTGACAGTGACAGGGACAGTGACAGTGACAGGGAAAGTGACAGGGACAATGACAGGGACAGGGACAGTGACAGCGGCAGTGACAGTGACAGTGACAGTGACAGGGGCAGTGACAGTGACAGTGACAGGGTCAGTGAAAGGGGGAGTGACAGTGACAGTGACAGCGACAGTGACAGGGACAGTGACACGGGCAGTGACAGTGACAGTGACAGGCGCAGTGATAGGGGCAGTTACAGTGACAGTGACAGGGGCAGTAACAGGGACAGTGACAGTGACAGGGGCAGCGACAGGGACAGGGGCAGTGACAGGGACAGTGACAGGGGGACTGTGACAGTGACAGTGACAAGAACAGTGACAGTGACAGTGACAGGGACAGTGACAGTGACAGGGATGGTGACAGGGACAGTGACAGTGACAGGCACAGTGACAGGGACAGTGACAGAAACAGTGACAGGGACAGTGACAGGGAAAGTGGCCGTGACAGGGACAGGGACAGTGAAAGTGACAGTGACAGGGATAGTGACAGGGACAGGGACAGTGACAGTGACAGTGACAGGGTCAGTGACAAGGACAGTGACAGGGACAGTTGCAGCGACAGTGACAGTGACAGGGGTAGCGACAGGGACAGGGACAGTGACAGGGACAGGGACAGTGACAGGGACAGTGACAGTGACAGGGACAGAGGCAGTGACAGAGGCAGTGACAGTGACAGGGACAGTGACAGGGACAGGGACGGGGCAGTGACAGTGACAGGACAGTATCAGTGACAATGACAGGGACAGTGACATGGACAGTGACAGGGGCAGTGACAGGGACAGTGACAGGGACAGTGACAGGGGCAGGGACAGTTACAGGGACAGGGCAGTGACAGGGACAGTGACAGGGACAGGGACAGTGACAGTAACAGTGACAGGGGCAGTGACAGGGGCAGTGACAGGGACAGTGGCAGGGACAGTGACAGGGGCCGTGACAGGGACAGGGACAGTGAAAAGGACAATAACAGTGACAGGGGCAGTGACAGAGACAGTGACAGGGACATTGACAGTCACAGGGACAGTGACAGAAGTAGTGACATGGGGTGTGACAGTGACAGTGACAGGGACAGTGGCAGGGACAATGACAGGGGCAATGACAGGGACAGTGACAGTGACAGTGACACGGACAGTGACAGTGACAGGGGCAGGGACAGTGACACGGAGAGTGACAGTGACAGGGGCAGTGACAGGGACAGTGACAGGGACAGTGACAGTGACAGTGTCAGTGACAGTGACTTGGACAGTGACAGGGGCAGTGACAGGGACAGTGACACGGGAAGTGACAGCGACAGCGACAGTAACAGTCACAGGGAAGCGACAGTGACAGGGACAGTGACAGGGACAGGGTCAGGGACAGTGACAGGGACAGGGACAGTGTCAGTGACAGGGACAGCGACAGTGACAGTCACAGGGACAGGGGCAGTGACAGGGGCAGTGACAGGGACAGTGACAGGGACAGTGACAGGGACAGTAACAGGGTAAGTGACAGTGACAGCGACAGTGACAGTCACAGGGACAGGGACAGTGACAGGGACAGTGACAGGGACAGGGACAGGGACAGGAACAGTGACAGGGACAGTGACAGGGACAGGGACAGCGACAGGAGCAGTGACAGGGACAGTGACAGTGACAGTGTCAGTGACAGTGACTGGGACAGTGACAGGGGCAGTGACAGGGACAGTGACACGGGAAGTGACAGCGACAGCGACAGTAACAGTCACAGGGAAGGGACAGTGACAGGGACAGTGACAGGGACAGGGGCAGGGACAGTGACAGGGACAGTGACAGGGACAGTGACAGTGACAGGGACAGCGACAGGGGCAGTGACAGTGACAGCGACAGTGACAGTCACAGGGACAGGGACAGTGACAGGGACAGTGACAGGGACAGGGACAGGGACAGGAACAGTGACAGGGACAGTGACAGGGACAGGGACAGCGACAGGAGCAGTGACAGGGACAGTGACTGTGACAGGGACAGTGGCAGGGGGCAGTGACAGGGACAGTGACAGGGACAGTGACAGGGACCGAGACAGTGACAGGGGCAGTTACAGTGACAGTGACAGGGGCAGTGACAGGGGCAGTGACAGTGAAAGTGACAGGGACAGGGGCAGTGACAGTGACAGGGACAGTGGCAGGGACGTGACAGGGGCAATGACAGGGACAGTGACAGGGACAGTGACAGTGACAGGTGCAGTGACAGGGACAGTGACAGGTGCAGTGACAGGGACAGGGACAGTGACAGGGACAATTACAGTGACAGGGGCAGTGACAGGGACAGTGAAAGGGACAGTGACAGTGACAGGGACAGTGACAGTGACAGGGGCAGTGACAGGGGCAGTGACAGTGACAGGGACAGTGGCAGGGGCGTGACAGGGGCAATGACAGGGACAGTGACAGGGACAGTGAAAGGGGCAGTGAAAGTGACAGGGGCAGTGACAGGGACAGTGGCAGTGAAAGGGACAGTGACAGTGACAGTGAAAGGGGCAGTGAAAGTGACAGGGGCAGTGACAGGGACAGGGACAGTGACAGTGACAGTGAAAGGGGCAGTGAAAGTGACAGGGGCAGTGACAGGGACAGGGACAGTGACAGGGGCAGTGACAGGGACAGTGAAAGGGGCAGTGAAAGTGACAGGGGCAGTGACAGGGACAGGGACAGTGACAGGGACAGTGACAGGGACAGTGACTGGGACAGGGGCAGTTACAGCGACAGTGATATTGACAGGGGCAGTGACAGTGACAGTGACAGTGACAGGGGCAGGGACGGTGACAGGAACAGTGACACGGACAGTGACATGGACAGTGACAGGAACAGGGACAGGGACAGTGACAGGGACAGTGGCAGGGACAGTGATAGGGACAGTGGCAGGGACAGGGACAGGGGCAGTGACAGGGACAGTGACAGTGACAGTGACAGTGGCAGGGACAGTGCCAGGGGCAGTGACGGGGACAGTGACAGGGACAGTGACAGTGACAGTGGCAGTGACAGTAACAGGGACAGGGGCAGTGACAGTGACAGTGACAGGGACAGTGACAGGAGCAGTGACAGGGACAGTGACAGGGACAGTGACAGTGACAGTGACAGGGACAGTGACAGGAGCAGTGACAGGGACAGGGACAGGGACAGGGACAGTGACAGGGACAGGGGCAGTGACAAGGGCAATGACAGGGGCAGTGACTGTGACAGTGACAGTGACAGGGGCAATGACAGGGGCAGTGACAGGGGCAATGACAGGGGCAGTGACTGTGACAGTGACAGGGACAGAAGCAGGGCCAGTGACATGGACAGTGACAGTGACAGAGACAGGGGCAGTGACAGGGACAGTGACAGTGACAGGACAGGGGCAGTGACAGGGACAGTGACAGTGACAATGACAGGGGCAGTGACGGGGGCAATGACAGGGGCAGTGACTGTGACAGTGACAGGGACAGAAGCAGGGCCAGTGACATGGACAGTGACAGTGACAGTGACAGGGACAGTTGCAGCGACAGTGACAGTGACAGGGGTAGCGACAGGGACAGGGACAGTGACAGGGACAGGGACAGTGACAGGGACAGTGACAGTGACAGGGACAGTGACAGGGACAGGGACGGGGCAGTGACAGTGACAGGACAGTGTCAGTGACAATGACAGGGACAGTGACATGGACAGTGACAGGGGCAGTGACAGGGACAGTGACAGGGACAGTGACAGGGACAGGGACAGTGACAGGGACAGGGCATTGACAGGGACAGTGACAGGGACAGGGACAGTGACAGGGACAGTGACAGTGACAGGGGCAGTGACAGTGACAGGGGCAGTGACAGGGACAGTGGCAGTGACAGGGACAGTGACAGGGACAGTGACAGGGACAGGGACAGGGGCCGTGACAGGGACAGGGACAGTGACAGGGACAATGACAGTGACAGGGGCAGTGACAGAGACAGTGACAGGGACATTGACAGTCACAGGGACAGTGACAGAAGTAGTGACAGGGGGAGTGACAGTGACAGTGACAGGGACAGTGGCAGGGACAATGACAGGGGCAATGACAGGGACAGTGACAGTGACAGTGACACGGACAGTGACAGTGACAGGGGCAGGGACAGTGACACGGAGAGTGACAGTGACAGGGGCAGTGACAGGGACAGTGACAGGGACAGTGACAGTGACAGTGTCAGTGACAGTGACTGGGACAGTGACAGGGGCAGTGACAGGGACAGTGACAGGGACAGTGACAGTGACAGGGACAGTGACAGGGAAAGGGACAGGGACAGGGGCAATGACAGGGACAGGGGCAATGACAGGGACAGTGACAGGGACAGTTACAGGGAAAGGGACAGGGACAGGGGCAGTGACAGGGGCAGTGACAGTGACAGTGACAGTGACAGGGACAGTGACAGGGACAGTGACAGGGACAGTGACAGGGACAGTTACAGGGAAAGGGGCAGTGACAGTGACAGTGACAGGGACAGGGACAGTGACAGGGACAGTGACAGGGACAGTGACTGGGACAGGGACAGTTACAGCGACAGTGACAGGGGCAGTGACAGGGACAGGGACAGTGACAGGGACAGTGACAGGGACAGTGACAGGGACAGTGACAGGGACAGTGACTGGGACAGGGACAGTTACAGCGACAGTGATATTGACAGGGGCAGTGACAGTGACAGTGACAGTGACAGGGGCAGGGACGGTGACAGGAACAGTGACACGGACAGTGACATGGACAGTGACAGGAACAGGGACAGGGACAGTGACAGGGACAGTGGCAGGGACAGTGATAGGGACAGTTACAGTGACAGTGACAGTGACAGGGACAGTGGCAGGGACAGGGACAGTGACAGTGACAGTGGCAGGGACAGTGCCAGGGGCAGTGACGGGGACAGTGACAGGGACAGTGACAGTGACAGTGGCAGTGACAGTAACAGGGACAGGGGCAGTGACAGTGACAGTGACAGGGACAGTGACAGGAGCAGTGACAGGGACAGTGACAGGGACAGGGACAGTGACAGTGACAGGGGCAGTGACAGGGACAGTGACAGGAACAGTGACAGGGGCATTGACAGTGACAGTGACAGTGACAGGGACCGTGACAGTGACAGAGACAGGGACAGTGACAGGGTTAGTGACAGGGACAGAGACAGCGACAGTGAAAGGGGCAGTGACAGTGACAGGGGCAGTGACAGGGACAGGGACAGTGACATGGACAGTGAGACAGTGACAGAAACAGTCACAGTGACAGTGACAAGAACAGTGACAGTGACAGGGACAGTGACAGCGACAGTGACAGGGACAGTGACTGGGACAGTGACAGGGACAGTGACAGCGACAGTGACAGTGACAGGGGCAGTGACAGTGACAGGGACAGTGACATGGACAGTGACGTTGACAGGGGCAGTGACAGGGACAGTGACAGTGACAGGGCCAAGGACAGAGGCAGTGACAGGGACAGTGACAGGGGTAGTGACAATGACAGGGACAGTGACAGGGGCAGGGACAGGGGCAGTGACAGGGACAGTGACAGGGACATTGAAAGGGGCAGTGACAGGGACAGTGACAGGGACATTGAAAGGGGCAGTGACAGTGACAGGGACAGTGACAGGGACAGGGACACTGACAGTGACAGGGACAGGGGCAGTGACAGGGACAGTGACTGTGACAGGGACAGTGGCAGGGGGCAGTGACAGGGACAGTGACAGGGACAGTGACATGGACCGGGACAGTGACAGGGACCGGCACAGTGACAGGGACAGGGGCAGTGACAGGGACAGTGACTGTGACAGGGACAGTGGCAGGGGGCAGTTACAGTGTCAGTGACAGGGGCAGTGACAGTGAAAGTGACAGGGACAGTGGCAGGGACAGTGACAGGTGCAGTGACAGGGACAGGGACAGTGACAGGGACAATGACAGTGACAGGGGCAGTGACAGGGACAGTGATAGGGACAGTGACAGTGACAGGGACAGTGACAGGGGCAGTGACAGGGGCAGTGACAGTAACAGGGACAGTGGCAGGGACGTGACAGGGGCAATGACAGGGACAGTGACAGGGACAGTGACAGTGACAGGGGCAGTGACAGGGACAGTGACAGGTGCAGTGACAGGGACAGGGACAGTGACAGGGACAATTACAGTGACAGGGGCAGTGACAGGGACAGTGAAAGGGACAGTGACAGTGACAGGGACAGTGACAGGGGCAGTGAAAGGGGCAGTGAAAGTGACAGGGACAGTGACTGGGACAGGGACAGGGACAGTGACTGGGACAGGGACAGTTACAGCGACAGTGACATTGACAGGGGCAGTGACAGTGACAGGGACAGTGACAGGGACAGTGACTGGGACAGGGACAGTTACAGCGACAGTGACATTGACAGGGGCAGTGACAGTGACAGGGACAGTGACTGGGACAGGGACAGTTACAGCGACAGTGACATTGACAGGGGTAGTGACACTGACAGTGACGGGGCAGGGACGGTGACAGGAACAGTGACACGGACAGTTACATGGACAGTGACAGGAACAGGGACAGGGACAGTGACAGGGACAGAGGCAGGGACAGTGATAGGGACAGTTACAGTTACAGTGACAGTGACAGGGACAGTGGCAGGGACAGGGACAGGGGCAGTGACAGGGACAGTGACAGTGACAGTGACAGTGGCAGGGACAGTGCCAGGGGCAGTGACGGGGACAGTGACAGGGACAGTGACAGTGACAGTGGCAGTGACAGTAACAGGGACAGTGGCAGTGACAGTGACAGTGACAGGGACAGTGACAGGAGCAGTGACAGGGACAGTGACAGGGACAGTGACAGTGACAGGGGCAGTGACAGGGACAGTGACAGGAACAGTGACAGTGACAGTGACAGGGACAGTGACAGGGACAGTGACAGTGACAGGGTTAGTGACAGGGACAGAGACAGCGACAGTGACAGTGACAAGGACAGGGGCAGTGACTGGGACAGTGACAGGGACAGTGAAAGGGGCAGTGACAGTGACAGGGGCAGTGACAGGGACAGGGACAGTGACAGGGACAGTGAGACAGTGACAGGAACAGTCACAGTGACAGTGACAAGAACAGTGACAGTGACAGGGACAGTGACTGGGGCAGACAGGGGAAGTGACAGTGACAGTGACAGGGACAGTGACAGGGACAGTGACAGGGATTGTAACAGGGACAGGGACAGGGGCAGTGACAGGGGCATTGACAGTGACAGGGACAGTGACAGTTACAGTGTTAGGTGGACAGTGTCTGGGACAGTGACAGTGACAGTGACAGGGACAGTGACTGGGACAGTGACAGGGACAGTGACAGCGACAGTGACAGGGACAGTGACTGGGACAGTGACAGGGACAGTGACAGCGACAGTGACAGTGACAGGGGCAGTGACAGTGACAGGGACAGTGACATGGACAGTGACGTTGACAGGGGCAGTGACAGGGACAGTGACAGTGACAGGGCCAAGGACAGGGGCAGTGACAGGGACAGTGACAGGGACAGTGACAGGGACAGGGACAGGGGCAGTGACAGGGACAGTGACAGGGGTAGTGAATGGGACAGTGACAGGGACAGTGACAGGGACAGTGACAGGGACATTGAAAGGGGCAGTGACAGTGACAGGGACAGTGACAGGGACAGTGACAGGGACAGTGAGTGGGACAGTGACAGGGACAGTGACAGCGACAGTGACAGTGACAGGGGTAGTGAATGGGACAGTGACAGGGACAGTGACAGTGACAGGGGCAGTGACAGGGACAGGGACAGTGACAGGGACAGTGAGACAGTGACAGGAACAGTCACAGTGACAGTGACAAGAACAGTGACAGTGACAGGGACAGTGACTGGGGCAGACAGGGGCAGTGACAGTGACAGTGACAGGGACAGTGACAGGGACAGTGACAGGGATTGTGACAGGTACAGTGACAGCGACAGTGACAGGGACAGTGACTGGGACAGTGGCAGCGACAGTGACAGCGACAGTGACAGTGACAGGGGCAGTGACAGTGACAGGGACAGTGACATGGACAGTGACGTTGACAGGGGCAGTGACAGGGACAGTGACAGTGACAGGGCCAAGGACAGGGGCAGTGACAGGGACAGTGACAGGGGTAGTGACAATGACAGGGACAGTGACAGGGACAGTGACAGGGACAGGGACGGGGCAGTGACAGGGACAGTGACAGGGACATTGAAAGGGGCAGTGACAGTGACAGGGACAGTGACAGGGACAGTGACAGGGACAGGGACAGTGGCAGGGACGTGACAGGGACAGTGACAGTGACAGGGACAGTGACAGGGGCAATGACAGGGACAGTGACAGGGACAGTGACAGGGGCAATGACAGGGACAGTGACAGGGACAGTGACAGTGACAGGGGCAGTGACAGGGACAGTTACAGGTGCAGTGACAGGGACAGGGACAGTGACAGGGACATTGAAAGGGGCAGTGACAGTGACAGGGACAGTGACAGGGGCAATGACAGGGACAGTGACAGGGACAGTGACAGTGACAGGGGCAGTGACAGGGACAGTGACAGGTGCAGTGACAGGGACAGGGACAGTGACAGGGACAATTACAGTGACAGGGGCAGTGACAGGGACAGTGAAAGGGACAGTGAGAGTCACAGGACAGGGGCAGTGACAGGGACAGTGAAAGGGGCAGTGAAAGTGACAGGGACAGGGACAGTGACTGGGACAGGGACAGGGACAGTGACTGGGACAGGGACAGTTACAGCGACAGTGACATTGACAGGGGCAGTGACAGTGACAGGGACAGTGACAGGGACAGTGACTGGGACAGGGACAGTTACAGCGACAGTGACATTGACAGGGGCAGTGACAGTGACAGTGACAGGGGCAGGGACGGTGACAGGAACAGTGACACGGACAGTGACATGGACAGTGACAGGAACAGGGACAGGGACAGTGACAGGGACAGAGGCAGGGACAGTGATAGGTACAGTTACAGTTACAGTGACAGTGACAGGGACAGTGGCAGGGACAGGGACAGGGGCAGTGACAGGGACAGTGACAGTGACAGTGACAGTGGCAGGGACAGTGCCAGGGGCAGTGACGGGGACAGTGACAGGGACAGTGACAGTGACAGTGGCAGTGACAGTAACAGGGACAGGGGCAGTGACAGTGACAGTGACAGGGACAGTGACAGGAGCAGTGACAGGGACAGTGACAGGGACAGTGACAGTGACAGGGGCAGTGACAGGGACAGTGACAGGAACAGTGACAGTGACAGGGACAGTGACAGGGACAGTGACAGGGTTAGTGACAGGGACAGAGACAGCGACAGTGACAGTGACAAGGACAGGGGCAGTGACTGGGACAGTGACAGGGACAGTGAAAGGGGCAGTGACAGTGACAGGGGCAGTGACAGGGACAGGGACAGTGACAGGGACAGTGAGACAGTGACAGGAACAGTCACAGTTATAGTGACAAGAACAGTGACAGTGACAGGGACAGTGACTGGGGCAGACAGGGGCAGTGACAATAACAGTGACAGGGACAGTGACAGGGACAGTGACAGGGATTGTGACAGGGACAGGGACAGGGGCAGTGACAGGGGCATTGACAGTGACAGGGATAGTGACAGTTACAGTGTTAGGTGGACAGTGTCTGGGACAGTGACAGTGACAGTGACAGGGACAGTGACTGGGACAGTGACAGGGACAGTGACAGCGACAATATCAGGGACAGTGACTGGGACAGTGACAGGGACAGTGACAGCGACAGTGACAGTGACAGGGGCAGTGACAGTGACAGGGACAGTGACATGGACAGTGACGTTGACAGGGGCAGTGACAGAGACAGTGACAGTGACAGGGACAGGGACAGGGGCAGTGACAGGGACAGTGACAGGGACATTGAAAGGGGCAGTGACAGTGACAGGGACAGTGACAGGGACAGTGACAGGGACAGTGAGTGGGACAGTGACAGGGACAGTGACAGCGACAGTGACAGTGACAGGGGTAGTGAATGGGACAGTGACAGGGACAGTGACAGTGACAGGGGCAGTGACAGGGACAGGGACAGTGACAGGGACAGTGAGACAGTGACAGGAACAGTCACAGTGACAGTGACAAGAACAGTGACAGTGACAGGGACAGTGACTGGGGCAGACAGGGGCAGTGACAGTGACAGTGACAGGGACAGTGACAGGGACAGTGACAGGGATTGTGGCAGGTACAGTGACAGCGACAGTGACAGGGACAGTGACTGGGACAGTGACAGGGACAGTGACAGCGACAGTGACAGTGACAGGGGCAGTGACAGTGACAGGGACAGTGACATGGACAGTGACGTTGACGGGGGCAGTGACAGGGACAGTGACAGTGACAGGGCCAAGGAAAGGGGCAGTGACAGGGACAGTGACAGGGGTAGTGACAATGACAGGGACAGTGACAGGGACAGTGACAGGGACAGGGACGGGGCAGTGACAGGGACAGTGACAGGGACATTGAAAGGGGCAGTGACAGTGACAGGGACAGTGACAGGGACAGGGACAGTGGCAGGGACGTGACAGGGACAGTGACAGTGACAGGGACAGTGACAGGGGCAATGACAGGGACAGTGACAGGGACAGTGACAGGGGCAATGACAGGGACAGTGACAGAGACAGTGACAGTGACAGGGGCAGTGACAGGGACAGTGACAGGTGCAGTGACAGGGACAGGGACAGTGACAGGGACATTGAAAGGGGCAGTGACAGTGACAGGGACAGTGACAGGGGCAATGACAGGGACAGTGACAGGGACAGTGACAGTGACAGGGGCAGTGACAGGGACAGTGACAGGTGCAGTGACAGGGACAGGGACAGTGACAGGGACAATTACAGTGACAGGGGCAGTGACAGGGACAGTGAAAGGGACAGTGACAGTGACAGGGACAGTGACAGTGACAGGGGCAGTGACAGGGGCAGTGACAGTGTCAGGGGCAGTGACAGGGGCAGTTACAGGGAAAGGGGCAGTGACAGTGACAGTGACAGGGGCAGTGACAGTGACAGGGGCAGTGACAGGGGCAGCGACAGTGACAGGGACAGTGACAGTGACAGTGACTGGGACAGGGACGGTGACAGGAACAGTGACACGGACAGTGACAGGAACAGGGACAGGGACAGTGACAGGGACAGTGGCAGGGACAGTGACAGTGACAGTGACAGTGACAGGGACAGTGGCAGGGACAGGGACAGGGGCAGTGACAGGGACAGTGACAGTGACAGTAACAGGGACAGGGGCAGTGACAGTGACAGTGACAGGGACAGTGACAGGAGCAGTGACAGGGACAGTGACAGGGACAGGGGCATTGACAGTGACAGTGACAGGGACAGTGACAGGGGCAGTGACAGGGGCAGTGACAGTGACAGGGACAGTGGCAGGGACGTGACAGGGGCAATGACAGGACAGTGACAGGGACAGTGACAGTGACAGGGGCAGTGACAGGGACAGTGACAGGTGCAGTGACAGGGACAGGGACAGTGACAGGGACAATTACAGTGACAGGGGCAGTGACAGGGACAGTGAAAGGGACAGTGACAGTGACAGGGACAGTGACAGTGACAGGGGCAGTGACAGGGGCAGTGACAGTGACAGGGACAGTGGCAGGGGCGTGACAGGGGCAATGACAGGGGCAGTGACAGGGACAGTGACAGGTGCAGTGACAGGGACAGGGACAGTGACAGGGACAGGGGCAGTGACAGTGACAGTGACAGGGACAGTGACAGGAGCAGTGACAGGGACAGTGACAGGGACAGGGGCATTGACAGTGACAGTGACAGGGACAGTGACAGGGGCAGTGACAGGGGCAGTGACAGTGACAGGGACAGTGGCAGGGACGTGACAGGGGCAATGACAGGACAGTGACAGGGACAGTGACAGTGACAGGGGCAGTGACAGGGACAGTGACAGGTGCAGTGACAGGGACAGGGACAGTGACAGGGACAATTACAGTGACAGGGGCAGTGACAGGGACAGTGAAAGGGACAGTGACAGTGACAGGGACAGTGACAGTGACAGGGGCAGTGACAGGGGCAGTGACAGTGACAGGGACAGTGACAGGGGCAGTGACAGAGGCAGTGACTGGGGCAGTGACAGTGACAGGACAGTGACAGTGACAATGACAGGGACAGTATCATGGACTGTGACAGGGGCTGTGACAGTGACAATGACAGTGACAGGGACAGTGACAGGGACAGCGTCAGTGACATCGACAGTGACAGTGACAGGGGCAGTGACATGGACATTGACAGTCACAGGGACAGGGAAAGTGACAGTGACAGTGACAGGGGCAGTGACAGGGACAGTGACAGTGACACGGAGAGTAACAGCGACAGGGGCAGTGATTGGGACAGTGACAGTGACAGGGACAGTGACAGTGACAGTGACAGGGACAGAGACAGTGACAGTGACAGTGACAGGGGAAGTGACAGGGACAGTGACAGTCACAGGGACAGGGAGAGTGACAGGGACAGTGACAGCGACAGTGACAGTGACAGGGACAGGGAGAGTGACTGGGACAGTGACAGGGACAGTGACAGCGACAGTGACAGTGACAGGGGAAGTGACAGGGACAGTGACAGTCACAGGGACAGGGAGAGTGACAGGGACAGTGACAGGGACAGTGACATACAGTGACAGTGACAGGGGCAGTGACAGGGGCAGTGACTGGGGCAGTGACAGTGACAGGACAGTGACAGTGACAATGACAGGGACAGTATCATGGACTGTGACAGGGGCTGTGACAGTGACAATGACAGTGACAGGGACAGTGACAGGGACAGGGTCAGTGACAGGGACAGTGACAGGGACAGTGACAGTGACCGGGACAGAGACAGGGGCAATGACAGGGGCAGTGTCTGTGACAGTGACAGGGAGAGAAACAGGGCCAGTGACAGGGCCAGTGACAGGGACAGTGACATGGACAGCGACAGTGACAGTGACAGGGCCAGTGACAGGGACATTGACATGGACAGTGACAGTGACAGTGACAGGGACAGTGACAGGAACAGGGACAGTGACAGTGACAGGGACAGAGGCAGTGAAACGGGCAGTGACAGTGACAGGGTTGGTGAGACATTGGCAGGGACAGTGACAATGACAGGGACAGTTCCAGCGACAGTGACAGTGACAGGGGCAGCGACAGGGACAGGGACAGTGACAGGGACAGGGACAGTGACAGGGACAGTGACAGGAACAGGGACAGTGACAGTGACAGGGACAGAGGCAGTGACAGGGGCAGTGACAGTGACAGGGACAGTGACAGGGACAGGGACGGGGCAGTGACAAGGGCAGGGGCAGTGACAGTGACAGGGACAGTGACAGGGACAGTGACGGGGCAGTGACGGGGCAGTGACAGTGACAGGGACAGGGGCAGTGACAGGGGCAGTGACAGGGGCAGTGACAGTGACAGGGACAGTGACAGTGACAGGGACAGGGACAGGGGCAGGGACGGGGCAGGGACAGGGACAGTGACAGGGACAGTGACAGGGGCCGTGACAGGGACAGGGGCAGTGACAGGGGCAATGAGAGGGGCAGTGACAGTGACAGGGACAGGGACAGTGACAGTGACAGGGACAGGGGCAGTGACAGGGACAGGGACAGTGACAGGGACAGTGACAGTGACAGGGATAGTGACAGGGGCAGTGACAGTGACAGGGGCAGTGTCAGGGGCAGGGACAGTGACAGTGACAGTGACAGTGACAGGGGCAGGGGCAGTGACAGTGACAGTGACAATGACAGGGGTCAGTGACAGTGACAGGGGCAGGGACAGTGACAGGAACAGTGACAGGGGTCAGTGACAGGGACAGTGACAGGGACCGGGACAGTGACAGGGGCAGTGAAAGTGACAGTAACAGTGACAGGGGCAGTGACAGGGTCCGTGGCAGGGACAGTGACAGGAGCCGTGACAGGGACAGGGACAGTGACAGGGACAATGACAGTGACAGGGGCAGTGACAGAGACAGTGTCAGGGGCCGTGACAGGGACAGGGACAGTGACAGGGACAATGACAGTGACAGGGGCAGTGACAGAGACAGTGACAGGGAAATTGACAGTCACAGGGACAGTGACAGAAGTAGTGACAGTGACAGTGACAGGGACGGTGGCAGGGACAGTGACAGGGGCAATGACAGGGACAGGGACAGTGACAGGGACAGTGAGAGGGACAGGGACATGGACAGTGACAGTGACAGGGACGGTGGTAGGGAAAGTGACAGGGGCAGTGACAGTGACAGTGACAGGGGCAGTGACAGAGACAGTGACAGGGAAATTGACAGTCACAGGGGCAGTGACAGGGCAGTGACAGTGACAGTGACAGGGACGGTGGCAGGGACAGTGACAGGGGCAATGACAGGGACAGTGACAGTGACAGTGGCAGGGACAGAGACAGGGGCAATGACAGGGACAGGGACAGTGACAGGGACAGTGAGAGGAACAGTGGCAGGGACAGTGACAGGGGCAATGACAGGGACAGGGACAGTGACAGGGACAGTGAGAGGAACAGGGACACGGACAGTGACAGTGACAGGGGCAGTGACAGGAACAGTGACAGGGACAGTGACAGTGACAGTGTCAGTGACAGTGACTGGGACAGTGACAGGGGCAGTGACAGGGACAGTGACACGGGAAGTGACAGCGACAGCGACAGTCACAGGGACAGGGTCAGTGACAGGGACAGTGACAGGGACAGGGACAGGGTCAGTGACAGGGACAGTGACAGGGTCAGTGACAGGGACAGTGACAGGGACAGGGACAGGGTCAGTGACAGGGACAGTGACAGGGACAGGGACAGGGACAGTGACAGGGACAGTGACAGTGACAAGGACAGGGACAGTGACAGGGACAGTGACAGTGACAGGGACAGGGACAGCGACAGGGGCTGTGACAGGGACAGTGACTGTGACAGGGACAGTGGCAGGGGGCAGTGACAGGGACAGTGACAGGGACAGTGGCAGGGGGCAGTGACAGTGAAAGTGACAGGGACAGTGGCAGGGACAGTGACAGGTGCAGTGACAGGGACAGTGACAGGGACAATTACAGTGACAGGGGCAGTAACAGGGACAGTGGTATGGACAGTGACAGTGACAGGGACAGTGACAGTGACAGGGGCAGTGACAGGGGCAGTGACAGTGACAGGGACAGTGGCAGGGACGTGACAGGGGCAATGACAAGGACAGTGACAGGGACAGTTACAGGGACAGGGACAGGGACAGGGACAGTGACAGTGAAAGGGACAGTGACAGGGACAGGGACAGTGACAGGGCAGGGGCAGTGACAGGGGCAGTGACAGGGACAGTGAAAGGGGCAGTGACAGTGACAGGGACAGTGACAGGGACAGTGACGGGGCAGTGACGGGGCAGTGACAGGGACAGTGACTGGGACAGGGACAGTTACAGCGACAGTGATATTGCCAGGGGCAGTGACAGTGACGGGGCAGGGACTGTCACAGGAACAGTGACATGGACAGTGACATGGACAGTGACAGGAACAGGGACAGGGACAGTGACAGGGACAGAGGCAGTGACAGGGGTAGCGACTGTGACAGGGACAGTGACAGGGACAGGGACAGGGGCAGTGACATGGGCAGGGGCAGTGACAAGGACAGGGGCAGTGACAGGCGCAGGGACAGGGACAGTGACAGTGTCAGTGACAGGAACAGTGACAAGGGCAGTGACAGGGACAGTGACAGGGGCAGTGACAGTGACAGGGACAGTGACAGGGGCAGTGACAGGGACAGGGGTAGTCACAGGGGCAGTTAGAGGGGCAGTGACAGTGACAGTGACAGGGACAGTGACTGTGACAGGGACAGGGGCAGAGACAGGGGCAGAGACAGGGACAGGGACAGGGACAGTGACAGTGACAATGACAGGGACAGTGACAGTGACAGGGGCAGTGACAGGGGCAGGGACAGTGACAGTTTCAGGAACAGGGGCAGTGACAGGGGCATTAACAGGGACAGTGACAGGGACAGTGACAGGGACAGTGACAGGGACAGTGACAGGGACAGTGACAGCGACAGTGACAGGGACAGTGACTGGGACAGTGACAGGGACAGTGACAGCGACAGTGACAGTGACAGGGGCAGTGACAGTGACAGGGACAGTGACATGGACAGTGACGTTGACAGGGGCAGTGACAGGGACAGTGACAGTGACAGATCCAGGGACAGGGGCAGTGACAGGGACAGTGACAGGGACAGTGACAGGGTAAGTGACAGTGACAGCGACAGTGACAGTCACAGGGACAGGGACAGTGACAGGGACAGTGACAGGGACAGGGGCAGTGACAGGGACAGTGACAGTGACAGGGACAGGTACAGCGACAGGAGCAGTGACAGGGACAGTGACTGTGACAGGGACAGTGGCAGGGGGCAGTGACAGGGACAGTGACAGGGACAGTGACAGGGACCGGGACAGTGACAGGGGCAGTTACAGTGACAGTGACAGGGGCAGTGACAGGGGCAGTGACAGTAACAGTGACAGGGACAGTGGCAGGGACAGTGACAGAGGCAGTGACAGGGACAGGGACAGTGACAGGGACAATGACAGTGACAGGGGCAGTGACAGGGACAGTGATACGGACAGTAACAGTTACAGGGACAGTGACAGTGACAGGGGCAGTGACATGGGCAGTGACAGTGACAGGGACAGTGGCAGGGACGTGACGGGGGCAATGACAGAGACAGTGACAGGTACAGTGACAGTGACAGAGGCAGTCACAGGGACAGTGACAGGGACAGTGACTTGTACAGTGACAGTGACAGGGGCAGTGACAGGGAAAAGGGCAGTGACAGGGGCAGTGACAGTGAAAGAGACAGTGACAGGGACAGTGACAGTGACAGGACAGGGGCAGTGACAGGGGCAGTGACAGGGACAGTGAAAGGGGCAGTGAAAGTGACAGGGGCAGTGACAGGGACAGTGACAGTGACAGGGACAGGGACAGTGACAGGAACAGTGACACGGACATTGACATGGACAGTGACAGGAACAGGGACAGGGACAGTGACAGGGACAGAGGCAGTGACAGGGGTAGTGACTGTGACAGGGACAGTGACAGGGAAAGGGACAGGGGCAGTGACAGGGGCAGGGGCAGTGACAGTGACAGGGACAGTGACAGGGGCAGGGACAGGGGCAGGGACAGGGCCAGTGTCAGGGACAGTGACAGGGTCAGTTACAGTGACAGGGACAGGGGCAGAGACAGGGGCAGGGACAGGGACAGGGACAGTGACATTGACAGGAACAGTGACAGGGGCAGTGACAGGGACAGGGGCAGTCACAGGGGCATTTAGAGTGGCAGGGGCAGTGACAGGGCCAGTGTCAGGGATAGTGACAGGGACAGTTACAGTGACAGGGACAGGGACAGTGACAGTGACAGTGACAGGGACAGGGCAGTGACAGGGGCAGGGACAGGGACAGTGACAGTGACAGGGACAGTGACAGTTACAGTGACAGGGACAGGGGCAGTGACAGGGGCAGGGACAGGGACAGGGACAGTGACATTGACAGGAACAGTGACAGGGGCAGTGACAGGGACAGGGGCAGTCACAGGGGCATTTAGAGTGGCAGGGGCAGTGACAGGGCCAGTGTCAGGGATAGTGACAGGGACAGTTACAGTGACAGGGACAGGGACAGTGACAGTGACAGCGACAGGGACAGGGCAGTGACAGGGGCAGGGACAGGGACAGTGACAGTGACAGGGACAGTGACAGTGACAGTGACAGGGACAGGGGCAGTGACAGGGGCAGGGACAGGGACTGGGACAGGGACAGTGACAGTGACAGTGACAGTGACAGGGACAGAGACAGTGACAGGGTCAGTGACAGGGGCAGGGACAGTGACAGTGACAGGGACAGAGGCAGTGACAGGGGCAGTGACAGGGGCAGTGACAGGGGCAGTGACAGTGACAGTGGCAGGGACAGTGACAGGGGCAGTGACAGGGATAGTGGCAGGGACAGTGACAGCGACAGTGACAGTGACAGGGACAGTGACTTGGACAGTGACAGGGACAGTGACAGCGACAGTGACAGGGGCAGTGACAGGGACAGTGACAGTGACAGGGCCAGGGACAGGGGCAGTGACAGGGACAGTGACAGGGATAGTGACAGTGACAGGGACAGTGACAGGGACAGTGACAGGGCCAGGGACAGGGGCAGTGACAGGGACTGTGACAGGGACAGTGAAAGGGGCAGTGACAGTGACAGGGGCAGTGACAGGGACAGTGACAGCGACAGTGACAGTGACAGGGGCAGTGACAGGGACAGTGACAGTGACAGTGACAGTGACAGTGACAGGGACAGTGACTGGGACAGTGACAGGGACAGTGACAGTGACAGGGACAGTGACAGGGACAGTGACAGTCACAGGGACAGGGACAGTGACAGGGACAGTGAAAGGGACAGTGACAGGGACAGTGATTGGGACAGTGACAGTGATAGGGACAGTGACAGGGGCAGTGACAGTGACAGTGACAGTGACAGCGACAGGGACAGTGATTGGGACAGTGACAGTGATAGGGACAGTGACAGTGACAGGGACAGAGACAGTGACAGGTACAGTGACTGGGACAGTGACAGCAACAGTGACAGCAACAGAGACAGTGACAGGGGCAGTGACAGGGACAGTGACAGTCACAGGGACAGGGAGAGTGACAGGGACAGTGACAGGGACAGTGACATACAGTGACAGTGAAAGGGACAGTGACAGGGACAGTGACAGGGGCAGTGACAGGGACAGTGACAGGGACAGTGACAGTGACAGTCACAGGGACAGCGACAGTGACAGGGAAAGTGACTGGGACAGGGACAGTGACAGGGACAGTGAGAGGGACAGTGACAGTGACAGGGACAGGGACAGTGACAGGAATAGTGACAGGGGCAGTGACAGGGACAGTGACAGGAATAGTGACAGGGGTCAGTGACAGGGACAGTGACATGGACAGTGACAGGGACAGTAACAGTGACAGGGACAGTGACAGGGACAGTGACATTGACAGGGACAGTGACAGGGACAGTGACAGGAATAGTGACAGGGGTCAGTGACAGGGACAGTGACATGGACAGTGACACTGACAGGGACAGTGAGAGGGACAATGACAGGGGCAGTGACAGGGACAGTGACAGGAATAGTGACAGGGGTCAGTGACAGGGACAGTGACATGGACAGTGACAGGGACAGTAACAGTGACAGGGACAGTGACTGGGGCAGTGAAAGTACAGTGACAGGTACAGGGACAGGGACAGTGACAGTGACAGTGACAGGGACAGTGACAGTGACAGTGACAGGGACAGTGACAGGGACAGTGACATTGACAGGGACAGTGACAGGGACAGAGACAGTGACAGTGACAGGGACAGTGACAGGGGCAGTGACAGTGACAGGGACAGTGACAGTGACAGTGACAGGGGCAGAGACAGGGGCAGTGACTGGGGCAGTGACAGTGACAGGACAGTGACAGTGACAGGGACAGTGACATGGACAGTGACAGCGGGAGTGACAGTGACAATGACAGTGACAGTGACAGGGAAATTGACAGGGACAGTGACAGGGACAGTGACAGGGACAGGTTTAGTGACAGGGACAGTGACAGGGGCAGAGACAGGGGCAGTGACTGGGGCAGTGACAGTGACAGGACAGTGACAGTGACAGGGACAGTGACATGGACAGTGACAGCGGGAGTGACAGTGACAATGACAGTGACAGTGACAGGGAAATTGACAGGGACAGTGACAGGGAAAGGGACAGGGACAGGTTCAGTGACAGGGACAGTGACAGGGACAGTGGCAGTGAAAGTGACAGCGACAGTGACAGGGGCAATGACAGGGGCAGTGACTGTGACAGGGACAGAAGCAGGGCCAGTGACAGGGACAGTGACAGGGACAGTGACATGGACAGTGACAGTGACAGGACAGGGTCAGTGACAGGGACAGGGACAGTGAAACGGGCAGTGACAGGGTTGGTGAGACAGTGACAGGGACAGGGACAGTGACAGGGTCAGTGACAAGGACAGTGACAGGGACAGTTACAGTGACAATGACAGTGACAGGGGCAGTGACAGGGACAGTGACAGTGACAGGGACAGGGACAGTGACAGGGACAGTGACAGGGACAGTGACAGGAACAGGGGCAGTGACAGTGACAGGGACAGAGGCAGTGACAGGGACAGGGACGGGGCAGTGACAGGGGCAGGGGCAGTGACAGTGACAAGCACAGTGACAGGGACAGTGACGGGGCAGTGACAGTGACAGGGACAGGGGCAGTGACAGGGGCAGTGACATGGGCAGGGACAGTGACAGGGACAGTGACAGTGACAGTGACAGGGACAGGGGCAGGGACTGGGCAGGGTCAGGGACAGTGACAGGGACAGTGACAGTGACAGCGGCAGTGACAGGGACAGGGGCAGTGACAGTGACAGTGGCAGGGGCAGTGCCAGGGGCAGTGACAGGGACAGTGACAGGGACAGTGCCAGGGGCAGTGCCAGGGGCAGTGACAGGGGCAATGAGAGGGGCAGTGACAGTGACAGGGACAGGGACGTTGACAGTGACAGGCACAGGGGCAGTGACAGGGGCAGGGACAGGGACAGTGACAGGGACAGTGACAGTGACAGGGAGAGTGACAGTGACAGGGGCAGTGACAGGGTCAGGGACAGTGACAGTGACAGTGACAGGGACAGGGGCAGTGACTGGTGCAGTGACAGTGACAGGGACAGTGACAGGGGGCAGTGACAGGGACAGTGACAGGGACAGTGACAGGGACAGTGACAGGGGCCGGGACAGTGACAGGGGCAGTGAAAGTGACAGTAACAGTGACAGAGGCAGTGACAGGAGCAGTGACAGGGACAGTGGCAGGGACAGTAACAGGGACAGAGACAGTGACAGGGACAGTGACAGTGACAGGGACAGTGACATTGACAGGGACAGTGACAGTGACAGTGACAGTGACAGTGACAGGGACAGTGACAGGGACAGTGACAGGGACAGTGACAGTGACAGGGGCAGTGACAGGGACAGTGACAGGGACAGTGACAGTGACAGTGTCAGGGACAGTGACTGGGACAATGACAGGGGCAGTGACAGGGACAGTGACAGGGGCAGTGACAGTGACAGCGACAGTGACAGTCACAGGGACAGGGACAGTGACAGGGACAGTGACAGTGACAGGGACAGGGACAGTGACAGGGACAGTGACAGGGACAGTGACAGTGACAGGGAAAGGGACAGCGACAGGGGCAGTGACAGGGACAGTGACTGTGACAGGGACAGTGGCATGGGGCAGAGACAGGGACAGTGACAGTGACAGGGACAGTGGCAGGGACAATGACAGGGGCAGTGACAGTGACAGGGACAGTGACAGTGACAGTGTCAGGGACAGTGACTGGGACAGTGACAGGGGCAGTGACAGGGACAGTGACAGGGGCAGTGACAGTGACAGCGACAGTGACAGTCACAGGGACAGGGACAGTGACAGGGACAGTGACAGTGACAGGGACAGGGACAGTGACAGGGACAGTGACAGGGACAGTGACAGTGACAGGGACAGGGACAGCGACAGGGGCAGTGACAGGGACAGTGACTGTGACAGGGACAGTGGCATGGGGCAGAGACAGGGACAGTGACAGTGACAGGGACAGTGGCAGGGACAATGACAGGGGCAGTGACAGGGACATGGACAGTGACAGGGACAATGACAGTGACAGGGGCAGTGAGAGGGACAGTGATAGGGACAGTGACAGTGACAGGGTCAGTGACAGTGACAGGGGCAGTGACAGGTGCAGTGACAGTGACAGTGACAGGGACAGTGGTAGGGACGTGACAGGGGCAATGACAGGGACAGTGACAGGGACAGTGACAGTGACAGGGGCAGTGACAGGGACTGTGACAGTGACAGTGACTTGGACAGTGACACTGACAGGGGCAGTGACAGGGAAAGGGGCAGTGACAGTGAAAGGGACAGTGACAGGGACAGTGACAGTGACAGTGACAGGGACACTGACAGGGGCAGTGACAGGGAAAGGGGCAGTGACAGTGACAGTGACAGTGACAGGGACAGTGACAGGGACAGTGAAAGGGGCAGTGACAGTGACAGTGGCAGTGACAGGGACAGTGACAGGGTTGGTGAGACAATGACAGGGACAGTGACAGGGACAGTGACTGGGACAGGGACAGTTACAGCGACAGTGATTTTGAGAGGGGCAGTGACAGGGACAGTGACAGTGACAGGGACAGTGACAGGAACAGTGACACGGACAGTGACATGGACAGTGACAGGGACAGGGACAGTGACATGGACAGTGACAGGGACATGGACAGTGACAGGGACAGTGGCAGTGACAGGCGCAGGGGCAGTGACAGTGACAGGGACAATGAGAGGGACAGTGACAGGGGCAGTGACAGTGACAGGGACAGGGGCAGTGACAGGGGCAATGACAGGCCCAGTGTCAGTGACAGTGACAGGGACAGTTAGAGTGACAGGGACAGGGGCAGGGACAGGGACAGTGACAGTGACAGTGACAGGAATAGTGACAGGGGCAGGGACAGGGACAGTGACAGTGACAGTGACAGGGACAGGGGCAGTGACAGGGGCAGGGACAGGGACAGGTACAGTGACAGTGACAGTGACAGGGACAGTAACAGTGACAGGGGCTGTGACGGGGCAGGGACAGTGACAGTGACAGTGACAGTGACAGGGGCAATGACAGGGGCAGTGACAGGGGGCAGTGACAGGGACAGTGACAGGGACAGTGACAGCGACAGGGGCAGTCACAGGGACATTTAGAGTGGCAGGAGCAGTGACAGGGCCAGTGTCAGGGATAGTGACAGGGACAGTTACAGTGACAGGGACAGGGGCAGTGACAGGGGCAGGGACAGGGACAGTGACAGTGACAGGGACAGGGACAGTGATAGGGGCAGTGACAGGGACAGTGACAGTCACAGGGACAGTGAGACTGACATTTACATGGGCAGTGACAGGGGATAGTGACAGTGACAGGGGCAGTGACAGGGACAGTGACAGGGGCAGTGACAGTGACATGGGCAGTGAAAGGGACAGTGACAGGGACAGTGACAGGGACAGTGACAGTGACCGTAAAGAGGACATTGACAGGGACAGTGACAGGGGCAATGACAGTGACAGGGGCAGTGACAGTGACAGTGACAGCGACAGTGACAGGGACAGTGACAGTGACAGGGACAGGGACAGTGACAGGGGTAATGACAGGGACAAGGACAGGGACAGTGACAGGGACAGCGACAGGGGTAATGACAGGGACAGTGACAGGGACAGTGACAGGGACAGTGACAGTGACAGGGGCAGTGACAGGGACAGTGACAGGGACAGTGACAGGGACAGCGACAGGGGTAATGACAGGGACAGTGACAGGGACAGTGACAGGGACAGTGACAGTGACAGGGGCAGTGACAGGGACAATGACAGGGACAGTGACAGGGGCAGTGACAGGGACGGGGCAGTGACAGGGGCAGTGACAGTGACAGCGACAGTGACAGTCACAGGGACAGGGACAGTGACAGGTACAGTGACTGGGACAGTGACAGCAACAGTGACAGCAACAGTGACAGTGACAGGGGCAGTGACAGGGACAGTGACAGTCACAGGGACAGGGAGAGTGACAGGGACAGTGACAGGGACAGTGACATACAGTGACAGTGAAAGGGACAGTGACAGGGACAGTGACAGGGGCAGTGACAGGGACAGTGACAGGGACAGTGACAGTGACAGTCACAGGGACAGCGACAGTGACAGGGAAAGTGACAGGGACAGGGACAGTGACAGGGACAGTGAGAGGGACAGTGACAGTGACAGGGACAGGGACAGTGACAGGGACAGTGACAGGAATAGTGACAGGGGTCAGTGACAGGGACAGTGACATGGACAGTGACAGGGACAGTAACAGTGACAGGGACAGTGACTGGGGCAGTGAAAGTACAGCGACAGGTACAGGGACAGGGACAGTGACAGTGACAGTGACAGGGACAGTGACAGTGACAGGGACAGTGACAGGGACAGTGACAGTGACAGGGACAGTGACAGGGACAGTGACAGGGACAGAGACAGTGACAGTGACAGGGACAGTGACAGGGGCAGTGAGAGGTACAGGGACAGTGACGGTGACAGGGACAGTGACAGTAACAGGGACAGTGACAGTGACAGTGACAGGGGCAGTGACAGGGGCAGTGACTGGGGCAGTGACAGTGACAGGACAGTGACAGTGACAGGGACAGTGACATGGATAGTGACAGCGGGAGTGACAGTGACAATGACAGTGACAGTGACAGGGTCATTGACAGGGACAGTGACAGGGACAGGGACAGGGACAGGTTCAGTGACAGGGACAGTGACAGGGACAGTGGCAGTGAAAGTGACAGCGACAGTGACAGGGGCAATGACAGGGGCAGTGACTGTGACAGGGACAGAAGCAGGGCCAGTGACAGGGACAGTGACAGGGACAGTGACATGGACAGTGACAGTGACAGGACAGGGTCAGTGACAGGGACAGGGACAGTGAAACGGGCAGTGACAGGGTTGGTGAGACAGTGACAGGGACAGGGACAGTGACAGGGACAGTGACAAGGACAGTGACAGGGACAGTTACAGTGACAATGACAGTGACAGGGGCAGTGACAGGGACAGTGACAGTGACAGGGACAGGGACAGTGACAGGGACAGTGACAGGGACAGTGACAGGAACAGGGGCAGTGACAGTGACAGGGACAGAGGCAGTGACAGGGACAGGGACGGGGCAGTGACAGGGGCAGGGGCAGTGACAGTGACAAGCACAGTGACAGGGACAGTGACGGGGCAGTGACAGTGACAGGGACAGGGGCAGTGACAGGGGCAGTGACATGGGCAGGGACAGTGACAGGGACAGTGACAGTGACAGAGACAGGGAAAGGGGCAGGGACTGGGCAGGGTCAGGGACAGTGACAGGGACAGTGACAGGGACAGTGACAGCGGCAGTGACAGGGACAGGGGCAGTGACAGGGGCAATGAGAGGGGCAGTGACAGTGACAGGGACAGGGACGTTGACAGTGACAGGCACAGGGGCAGTGACAGGGGCAGGGACAGGGACAGTGACAGGGACAGTGACAGTGACAGTGACAGGGAGAGTGACAGTGACAGGGGCAGTGACAGGGTCAGGGACAGTGACAGTGACAGTGACAGGGACAGGGGCAGTGACTGGTGCAGTGACAGTGACAGGGACAGTGACAGGGGGCAGTGACAGGGACAGTGACAGGGACAGTGACAGGGACAGTGACAGGGACCGGGACAGTGACAGGGGCAGTGAAAGTGACAGTAACAGTGACAGAGGCAGTGACAGGGGCAGTGACAGGGACAGTGGCAGGGACAGTGACAGGGACAGAGACAGTGACAGGGACAGTGACAGTGACAGGGACAGTGACATTGACAGGGACAGTGACAGTGACAGGGACAGTGACAGGGGTAGTGACAGGGGCAGTGACAGTGACAGGGACAGTGGCAGGGACAGTGACAGGGGCAATGACAGGGACAGTGACAGGAACAGTGACAGGGACAGTGACAGTGACAGGGGCAGTGACAGGGACAGTGACAGGGACAGTGACAGTGACAGTGTCAGGGACAGTGACTGGGACAGTGACAGGGGCAGTGTCAGGGACAGTGACAGTGGCAGTGACAGTGACAGCGACAGTGACAGTCACAGGGACAGGGACAGTGACAGGGACAGGGACAGTGACAGGGACAGGGACAGTGACAGGGACAGTGACAGGGACAGTGACAGTGACAGGGACAGGGACAGCGACAGGGGCAGTGACAGGGACAGTGACTGTGACAGGGACAGGGGCAATGACAGGGACTGTGACAGTGACAGTGACAGTGACAGGGACAGTGGCAGGGACAATGACAGGGGCAGTGACAGGGACATGGACAGGGACAATGACAGTGACAGGGGCAGTGAGAGGGACAGTGATAGGGACAGTGACAGTGACAGGGTCAGTGACAGTGACAGGGGCAATGACAGGGGCAGTGACAGGGAAAGGGGCAGTGACAGTGACAGTGACAGTGACAGGGACAGTGACAGGGGCAGTGAAAGGGGCAGTGAAAGGGGCAGTGAAAGTGACAGGGGCAGTGACAGGGACAGTGACAGGGGCAGTGACAGGGACAGTGACAGGGTTGGTGAGACAGTGACAGGGACAGTGACAGGGTCAGTGACTGGAACAGGGACAGTTGCAGCGACAGTGATATTGACAGGGGCAGTGACAGGGACAGTGACAGTGACAGGGACAGTGACAGGAACAGTGTCACGGACAGTGACATGGACAGTGACAGGGACAGGGACAGTGACAGGGACAGTGGCAGTGACAGGCGCAGGGGCAGTGACAGTGACAGGGACAGTGACAGGGACAGTGACAGGGACAGTGACAGGGGCAGTGACAGTGACAGGGACAGGGGCAATGACAGGCCCAGTGTCAGTGACAGTGACAGGGACAGTTAGAGTGACAGGGACAGGGGCAGGGACAGGGACAGTGACAGTGACAGTGACAGGAATAGTGACAGGGGCAGGGACAGGGACAGTGACAGTGACAGTGACAGTGACAGGGACAGGGGCAGTGACAGGGGCAGGGACAGGGACAGGTACAGTGACAGTGACAGTGACAGGGACAGTAACAGTGACAGGGGCAGTGACGGGGCAGGGACAGTGACAGTGACAGTGACAGGGACAGGGGCAGTGACAGGGGCAGTGACAGGGACAGTGACAGGGGGCAGTGACAGGGACAGTGACAGGGACAGTGACAGGGACAGTGACAGGGACCGGGAAAGTGACAAGGGCAGTGACAGTGACAGTGACAGGGGCAGTTACAGGGACAGTGACAGTGACAGGGACAGTGGCAGGGACAGTGACAGGGGCAGTGACTGGGACAGGGACAGTGACTGGAACAGTGACAGTGACATGGGCAGTGACAGGGGCAGTGACAATGACAGTGACAGGGACAGTGGCAGGGACAGTGACAAGGGCAATGACAGGGACAGTGACAGGGACTGTGACATGGACAGGTGCAGTGACAGGGACAGTGACAGTGGCAGTGACAGTGACAGCGACAGTGACAGTCACAGGGACAGGGACAGTGACAGGGACAGGGACAGTGACAGGGACAGGGACAGGGACAGTGACAGTGACAGGGACAGGGACAGCGACAGGGGCAGTGACAGTGACAGTGACTGTGACAGGGACAGTGGCAGGGACAGTGACAGGGACAGTGACAGTGACAGTGACAGTGACAGGGACAGTGGCAGGGACAGTGGCAGGGGCAGTGACAGGGACAGTGACAGTGACAGGGACAGTGGCAGGGACAGTGACAGGGGCAGTGACAGGGACAGGGACAGTGACAGGGACAATGACAGTGACAGGGGCAGTGAGAGGGACAGTGATAGGGACAGTGACAGTGACAGGGACAGTGACAATGACAGGGGCAGTGACAGGGGCAGGGACAGTGGTAGGGACGTGACAGGGGCAGTGACAGGGACAGTGACAGTGACAGGGACAGTGGCAGGGACAATGACAGTGACAGGGGCAGTGAGAGGGACAGTGATAGGGACAGTGACAGTGACAGGGACAGTGACAATGACAGGGGCAGTGACAGGGGCAGGGACAGTGGTAGGGACGTGACAGGGGCAATGACAGGAACAGTGACAGGGACAGTGACAGGGGCAGTGACAGGGCAGTGACAGTGACAGTGACAGGGACAGTGGCAGGGACAGTGACAGGGGCAGTGACTGGGACAGGGACCGTGACTGGAACAGTGACAGTGACATGGGCAGTGACAGGGGCAGTGACAATGACAGTGACAGGGACAGTGGCAGGGACAGTGACAAGGGCAATGACAGGGACAGTGACAGGGACAGTGACATGGACAGTGACAGTGACAGGCGCAGTGACAGGGACAGTGACAGGGACAGTGACAGGGACAGTGACAGGGACAGTGACAGGTACAGTGACAGGGGCAGTGACAGGGACAGTGACAGGGGCAGTGACAGTGAAAGCGACAGTGACAGTCACAGGGACAGGGACAATGACAGGAGCAGTGACACGGACAGTGACATGGACAGTGACAGGAACAGGGACAGGGACAGTGACAGGGACAGTGGCAGTGACAGGGACAGTGACAGTGACAGGGACAGTGACAGTGACAGGGACAGGGGCAGTGACAGGGGCAGGGGCAGTGACAGTGACAGTGACAGTGGCAGTGACAGGGACAGTGACAGGGGCAGTGGCAGTGACAGGGACAGGGGCAGTGACAGGGGCAGTGACAGGACCAGTGTCAGTGACAGTGACAGGGACAGTTAGAGTGACAGGGACATGGGCAGTGATAGGGGAAGGGACAGGGACAGTGACAGTGACAGTGACAGGAATAGTGACAGGGGCAGGGACAGGGACAGTGACAGTGACAGTGACAGTGACAGGGACAGAGGCAGTGACAGGGGCAGGGACAGGGACAGGTACAGTGACAGTGACAGTGACAGGGACAGTAACAGTGACAGGGGCAGTGACGGGGCAGGGACAGTGACAGTGACTGGAACAGTGACAGTGACATGGGCAGTGACAATGACAGTGACAGGGACAGTGGCAGGGACAGTGACAAGGGCAATGACAGGGACAGTGACAGAGACAGTGACATGGACAGTGACAGTGACAGGGACAGTGACAGGGACAGTGACAGGGACAATGACAGGGACAGTGACAGGGACAGTGACAGGGGCAGTGACAGTGACAGCGACAGTGACAGTCACAGGGACAGGGACAGTGACAGGGACAGGGACAGGGACAGGGACAGGGACAGGGACAGTGACAGGGACAGTGACAGTGACAGGGACAGGGACAGCGACAAGGGCAGTGACAGGGACAGTGACTGTGACAGGGACAGTGGCAGGGGGCAGTGACAGGGACAGGGACAGTGACAGGGACAGTGACAGGGGCAGTGACAGGGCCAGTGTCAGGGATAGTGACAGGGACAGTTACAGTGACTGTGACAGGGACAGTGACGGGGCAGTGACAGGGCCAGTGTCAGGGATAGTGTCAGGGACAGTTACAGTGACAGGGACAGTGACAGTGACAGGGACAGTGACAGTGACAGGGACAGGGGTAGTGACAGGGGCAGGGACAGGGACTGGGACAGGGACAGTGACAGTGACAGTGACAGTGACAGTGACAGGGACAGAGACAGTGAAAGGGGCAGTGACAGGGGCAGGGACAGTGACAGTGACAGGGACAGAGGCAGTGACAGGGGCAGTGACAGGGGCAGTGACAGGGGCATTGTCTGGGACAGGGACAGTGGCAGGGACAGTGACAGGGGCAGTGACTGGGACAGGGACAGTGACAGGGACAGTGACAGTGACATGGGCAGTGACAGGGGCAGTGACAGGGACAGGGACAGTGACAGTGACAGTGACAGGAATAGTGACAGGGGCAGGGACAGGGACAGTGACAGTGACAGTGACAGTGACAGGGACAGGGGCAGTGACAGGGACAGGGACAGGTACAGTGACAGTGACAGTGACAGGGACAGTTAGAGTGACAGGGACATGGGCAGTGATAGGGGCAGGGACAGGGACAGTGACAGTGACAGTGACAGGAATAGTGACAGGGGCAGGGACAGGGACAGTGACAGTGACAGTGACAGTGACAGGGACAGTAACAGTGACAGGGGCAGTGACGGGGCAGGGACAGTGACAGTGACTGGAACAGTGACAGTGACATGGGCAGTGACAATGACAGTGACAGGGACAGTGGCAGGGACAGTGACAAGGGCAATGACAGGGACAGTGACAGAGACAGTGACATGGACAGTGACAGTGACAGGGACAGTGACAGGGACAGTGACAGGGACAATGACAGGGACAGTGACAGGGACAGTGACAGGGGCAGTGACAGTGACAGCGACAGTGACAGTCACAGGGACAGGGACAGTGACAGGGACAGGGACAGTGACAGGGACAGGGACAGTGACAGGGACAGTGACAGTGACAGGGACAGGGACAGCGACAAGGGCAGTGACAGGGACAGTGACTGTGACAGGGACAGTGGCAGGGGGCAGTGACAGGGACAGGGACAGTGACAGGGACAGTGACAGGGACAGGGGCAGTCACAGGGGCATTTAGAGTGGCAGGGGCAGTGACAGGGCCAGTGTCAGGGATAGTGACAGGGACAGTTACAGTGACAGGGACAGGGGCAGTGACAGGGGCAGGGACAGGGACAGTGACAGTGACAGCGACAGTGACAGTGACAGGGACAGGGGCAGTGACAGGGGCAGGGACAGGGACTGGGACAGGGACAGTGATAGTGACAGTGACAGTGACAGGGACAGAGACAGTGACGGGGCAGTGACAGGGGCAGGGACAGTGACAGTGACAGGGACAGAGGCAGTGACAGGGGCAGTGACAGGGGCAGTGACAGGGGCATTGTCTGGGACAGGGACAGTGACAGGGACAGTGACAGTGACATGGGCAGTGACAGGGGCAGTGACAGTGACAGTGACAGTGACAGGGACAGTGACAGTGACAGTGACAGGGATAGTGACAGGGACAGTGACAGCGACAGTGACAGTGACAGGGACAGTGACAGGGGCAGTGACAGTGACAGTGACAGGGACAGTGACAGGGACAGTGACAGGGATAGTGACAGGGACAGTGACAGCGACAGTGACAGGGACAGTGACAGGGACAGTGACAGGGACAGTGACAGGGACAGTGACAGCGACAGTGACAGGGGCAGTGACAGGGACAGTGACAGTGACAGGGCCAGGGACAGGGGCAGTGACAGGGACAGTGACAGGGATAGTGACAGTGACAGGGACAGTGACAGGGACAGTGACAGGGCCAGGGACAGGGGCAGTGACAGGGACTGTGACAGGGACAGTGACAGCGACAGTGACAGTGACAGGGGCAGTGACAGGGACAGTGACAGTGACAGTGACAGTGACAGGGACAGTGACTGGGACAGTGACAGGGACAGTGACAGTGACAGTGACAGGGACAGTGACAGGGACAGTGACAGTCACAGGGACAGGGACAGTGACAGGGACAGTGACAGGGACAGTGACAGGGAAAGTGATTGGGACAGTGACAGGGACAGTGACAGCGACAGTGACAGTGGCAGGGGCAGTGACAGAGACAGTGACAGTGACAGGGACAGTGACAGCGACAGGGACAGTGATTGGGACAGTGACAGTGACAGGGACAGTGACAGTGACAGGGACAGAGACAGTGACAGGTACAGTGACTGGGACAGTGACAGCAACAGTGACAGCAACAGTGACAGTGACAGGGGCAGTGACAGGGACAGTGACAGTCACAGGGACAGGGAGAGTGACAGGGACAGTGACAGGGACATTGACATACAGTGACAGTGAAAGGGACAGTGACAGGGACAGTGACAGGGGCAGTGACAGGGACAGTGACAGGGACAGTGACAGTGACAGTCACAGGGACAGCGACAGTGACAGGGAAAGTGACAGGGACAGGGACAGTGACAGGGACAGTGAGAGGGACAGTGACAGTGACAGGGACAGGGACAGTGACAGGGACAATGACAGGGGCAGTGACAGGGACAGTGACAGGAATAGTGACAGGGGTCAGTGACAGGGACAGTGACATGGACAGTGACAGGGACAGTAACAGTGACAGGGACAGTGACTGGGGCAGTGAAAGTACAGTGACAGTTACAGGGACAGGGACAGTGACAGTGACAGTGACAGGGACAGTGACAGTGACAGGGACAGTGACAGGGACAGTGACAGTGACAGGGACAGTGACAGGGACAGAGACAGTGACAGTGACAGGGACAGTGACGGGGCAGTGAGAGGTACAGGGACAGTGACGGTGACAGGGACAGTGACAGTAACAGGGACAGTGACAATGACAGTGACAGGGGCAGTGACAGGGGCAGTGACTGGGGCAGTGACAGTGACAGGACAGTGACAGTGACAGGGACAGTGACATGGACAGTGACAGCGGGAGTGACAGTGACAATGACAGTGACAGTGACAGGGACATTGACAGGGACAGTGACAGGGACAGTGACAGGGACAGTGACAGGGACAGTGACAGGGACAGTGGCAGTGAAAGTGACAGCGACAGTGACAGGGCCAATGACAGGGGCAGTGACTGTGACAGGGACAGAAGCAGGGCCAGTGACAGGGACAGTGACAGGGACAGTGACATGGACAGTGACAGTGACAGGACAGGGTCAGTGACAGGGACAGGGACAGTGAAACGGGCAGTGACAGGGTTGGTGAGACAGTGACAGGGACAGGGACAGTGACAGGGACAGTGACAATGACAGTGACAGGGGCAGTGACAGGAACAGGGGCAGTGACAGGGGCAGGGGCAGTGACAGGGACAGGGACGGGGCAGTGACGGGGCAGGGGCAGTGACAGTGACAGGGACAGGGACGGGGCAGTGACAGGGGCAGGGGCAGTGACAGTGACAAGCACAGTGACAGGGACAGTGACGGGGCAGTGACAGTGACAGGGACAGGGGCAGTGACAGGGGCAGTGACATGGGCAGGGACAGTGACAGGGACAGTGACAGTGACAGGGACAGGGGCAGGGACTGGACAGGGTCAGGGACAGTGACAGGGACAGTGACAGGGACAGTGACAGCGGCAGTGACAGGGACAGGGGCAGTGACGGGGCAATGAGAGGGGCAGTGACAGTGACAGGGACAGGGACGTTGACAGTGACAGGCACAGGGGCAGTGACAGGGGCAGGGACAGGGACAGTGACAGGGACAGTGACAGTGACAGTGACAGGGAGAGTGACAGTGACAGGGGCAGTGACAGGGTCAGGGACAGTGACAGTGACAGTGACAGGGACAGGGGCAGTGACTGGTGCAGTGACAGTGACAGGGACAGTGACAGGGGGCAGTGACAGGGACAGTGACAGGGACAGTGACAGGGACAGTGACAGGGACCGGGACAGTGACAGGGGCAGTGAAAGTGACAGTAACAGTGACAGAGGCAGTGACAGGGGCAGTGACAGGGACAGTGGCAGGGACAGTGACAGGGACAGAGACAGTGACAGGGACAGTGACAGTGACAGGGACAGTGACATTGACAGGGACAGTGACAGTGACAGGGACAGTGACAGGGGTAGTGACAGGGGCAGTGACAGTGACAGGGACAGTGGCAGGGACAGTGACAGGGACAGGGGCAGGGACTGGACAGGGTCAGGGACAGTGACAGGGACAGTGACAGGGACAGTGACAGCGGCAGTGACAGGGACAGGGGCAGTGACAGGGGCAATGAGAGGGGCAGTGACAGTGACAGGGACAGGGACGTTGACAGTGACAGGCACAGGGGCAGTGACAGCGGCAGGGACAGGGACAGTGACAGGGACAGTGACAGTGACAGTGACAGGGAGAGTGACAGTGACAGGGGCAGTGACAGGGTCAGGGACAGTGACAGTGACAGTGACAGGGACAGGGGCAGTGACTGGTGCAGTGACAGTGACAGGGACAGTGACAGGGGGCAGTGACAGGGACAGTGACAAGGACAGTGACAGGGACAGTGACAGGGACCGGGACAGTGACAGGGGCAGTGAAAGTGACAGTAACAGTGACAGAGTCAGTGACAGGGGCAGTGACAGGGACAGTGGCAGGGACAGTGACAGGGACAGAGACAGTGACAGGGACAGTGACAGTGACAGGGACAGTGACATTGACAGGGACAGTGACAGTGACAGGGACAGTGACAAGGGTAGTGACAGGGGCAGTGACAGTGACAGGGACAGTGGCAGGGACAGTGACAGGGGCAATGACAGGGACAGTGACAGGGACAGTGACAGGGACAGTGACAGTGACAGGGACAGTGACAGGGACAGTGACAGGGACAGTGACAGTGACAGTGTCAGGGACAGTGACTGGGACAGTGACAGGGGCAGTGACAGGGACAGTAACAGGGGCAGTGACAGTGACAGCGACAGTGACAGCCACAGGGACAGGGACAGTGACAGGGACAGGGACAGTGACAGGGACAGGGACAGTGACAGGGACAGTGACAGGGACAGTGACAGTGACAGGGACAGGGACAGCGACAGGGGCAGTGACAGGGACAGTGACTGTGACAGGGACAGTGGCAGGGGGCAGAGACAGGGACAGTGACAGTGACAGGGACAGTGGCAGGGACAATGACAGGGGCAGTGACAGGGACATGGACAGTGACAGGGACAATGACAGTGACAGGGGCAGTGAGAGGGACAGTGATAGGGACAGTGACAGTGACAGGGTCAGTGACAGTGACAGGGGCAGTGACAGGTGCAGTGACAGTGACAGTGACAGGGACAGTGGTAGGGATGTGACGGGGCAATGACAGGGACAGTGACAGGGACAGTGACAGTGACAGGGGCAGTGACAGGGACTGTGATAGTGACAGTGACTTGGACAGTGACACTGACAGGGGCAGTGACAGTGAAAGGGGCAGTGAAAGTGACAGGGACAGTGACAGGGTTGGTGAGACAGTGACAGGGACAGTGACAGGGTTGGTGAGACAGTGACAGGGGCAGTGACAGTGACAGGACAGGGACAGTGACTGGAACAGGGACAGTTACAGCGACAGTGACAGTGACAGGGACAGTGACAGGAACAGTGACACGGACAGTGACATGGACAGTGACAGGGACAGGGACAGTGACAGGGACAGTGACAGTGACAAGCGCAGGGACAGTGACAGTGACAGGGACAGTGACAGGGACAATGACAGGGGCAGTGACAGTGACAGGGACAGGGGCAGTGACAGGGGCAATGACAGGCCCAGTGTCAGTGACAGTGACAGGGACAGTTAGAGTGACAGGGACAGGGGCAGGGACAGGGACAGTGACAGTGACAGTGACAGGAATAGTGACAGGGGCAGGGACAGGGACAGTGACAGTGACAGTGACAGGGACAGGGGCAGTGACGGGGCAGGAACAGGGACAGGTACAGTGACAGTGAAAGGGACAGTAACAGTGACAGGGGCAGTGACGGGGCAGGGACAGTGACAGTGACAGTGACAGGGACAGGGGCAGTGACAGGGGCAGTGACAGGGACAGTGACAGGGGGCAGTGACAGGGACAGTGACAGGGACAGTGACAGGGACAGTCACAGTCACAGGGACAGGGACAGTGACAGGGACAGTGACAGTGACAGTGACAGGGACAGTGATAGGGGCAGTGACAGGGACAGTGACAGTCACAGGGACAGTGAGACTGACATTTACATGGGCAGTGACAGGGGATAGTGACAGTGACAGGGGCAGTGACAGGGACAGTGACAGGGGCAGTGACAGTGACATGGGCAGTGAAAGGGGACAGTGACAGGGACAGTGACAGGGGCAGTGTCAGGGACAGTGACATGGACAGTGACAGGGACAGTGACAGTGACGTAAAGAGGACATTGACAGGGACAGTGATAAGGGGCAATGACATTGACAGGGGCAGTGACAGTGACAGTGACAGGGACAGTGACAGGGACAGTGACAGTGACAGGGACAGGGACAGTGACAGGGGCAGTGACAGGGACTAGGACAGGGACAGTGACAGGGACAGCGACAGGGGTAATGACAGGGACAGTGACAGGGACAGTGACAGGGACAGTGACAGTGACAGGGGCAGTGACAGGGACAATGACAGGGACAGTGACAGTGACAGGGACAGTGACAGTCACAGGGACAGTGACAGTGACAGGGACAGTGACAGTCACAGGGACAGGGACAGTGACAGGGACAGGGACAGTGACAGGGGCAGTGACAGTGACAGCGACAGTGACAGTCACAGGGACAGGGACAGTGACAGGGACAGGGACAGGGACAGTGACAGGGACAGTGACAGTGACAGGGACAGGGACAGCGACAGGGGCAGTGACAGGGACAGTGACAGTGACAGGGACAGTGGCAGGGACAGTGACAGGGGCAGTGACAGGGACAGTGACAGGGGGCAGTGACAGGGACAGTGACAGGGACAGTGACAGGGACAGTGACAGGGACAGGGGCAGTGACAGGGGCAGGGACAGGGACAGGTACAGGTACAGTGACAGTGACAGTGACAGCGACAGTAACAGTGACAGGGGCAGTGACGGGGCAGGGACAGTGACAGTGACAGTGACAGTGACAGGGACAGTGACAGGGGCAGTGACAGGGACAGTGACAGGGGGCAGTGACAGGGACAGTGACAGGGACAGTGACAGGGACAGTGACAGGGACAGGGGCAGTCACAGGGGCATTTAGAGTGGCAGGGGCAGTGACAGGGCCAGTGTCAGGGATAGTGACAGGGACAGTTACAGTGACAGGGACTGGGGCAGTGACAGGGGCAGGGACAGGGACAGTGACAGTGACAGTGACAGTGACAGGGACAGTGATAGGGGCAGTGACAGGGACAGTGACAGTCACAGGGACAGTGAGACTGACATTTACATGGGCAGTGACAGGGGATAGTGACAGTGACAGGGGCAGTGACAGGGACAGTGACAGGGGCAGTGACAGTGACATGGGCAGTGAAAGGGGACAGTGACAGGGACAGTGACAGGGGCAGTGTCAGGGACAGTGACATGGACAGTGACAGGGACAGTGACAGTGACCGTAAAGAGGACATTGACAGGGACAGTGACAGGGGCAATGACAGTGACAGGGGCAGTGACAGGGACAGTGACAGGGACAGTGACAGTGACAGGGACAGGGACAGTGACAGGGGCAGTGACAGGGACAAGGACAGGGACAGTGACAGGGACAGCGACAGGGGTAATGACAGGGACAGTGACAGGGACAGTGACAGGGACAGTGACAGTGACAGGGGCAGTGACAGGGACAATGACAGGGACAGTGACAGGGACAGTGACAGGGGCAGTGACAGTGACAGCGACAGTGACAGTCACAGGGACAGGGACAGTGACAGGGACAGGGACAGTGACAGGGACAGTGACAGTGACAGGGACAGGGACAGCGACAGGGGCAGTGACAGGGACAGTGACTGTGACAGGGACAGTGGCAGGGGGCAGTGACAGGGACAGTGACAGTGACAGGGACAGTGGCAGGGACAGTGACAGGGGCAGTGACAGGGACAGTGACAGGGGGCAGTGACAGGGACAGTGACAGTGACAGGGACAGTGACAGGGACATGGTCAGTCACAGGGGCATTTGGAGTGGAAGGGGCAGTGACAGGGCAATTGTCAGTGATAGTGACAGGGACAGTTACAGTGACAGGGACAGGGGCAGTGACAGGGGCAGGGACAGGGACAGGGACAGTGACAGTGACAGGGACAGTGACAGTGACAGGGACAGGGGCAGTGACAGGGGCAGGGACAGGGACTGGGACAGGGACAGTGACAGTGACAGTGACAGTGACAGGGACAGAGACAGTGACAGGGGCAGTGACAGGGGCAGGGACAGTGACAGTGACAGGGACAGAGGCAGTGACAGGGGCAGTGACAGGGGCATTGTCTGGGACAGGGACAGTGACAGGGGCAATGACTGGGACAGGGACAGTGACAGGGACAGTGACAGTGACATGGGCAGTGACAGGGGCAGTGACAGTGACAGGGACAGTGACAGGGACAGTGACAGGGATAGTGACAGGGACAGTGACAGCGACAGTGACAGTGACAGGGACAGTGACTTGGACAGTGACAGGGACATTGACAGGGGCAGTGACAGGGACAGTGACAGTGACAGGGCCAGGGACAGGGGCAGTGACAGGGACAGTGACAGGGATAGTGACAGTGACAGGGACAGTGACAGGGACAGTGACAGGGACAGTGACAGGGACAGTGACAGGGCCAGGGACAGGGGCAGTGACAGGGACTGTGACAGGGACAGTGACAGGGACAGTGACAGGGACCGTGACAGGGACAGTGACAGTGACAGTGACAGGGACAGTGACAGGGACAGTGACAGGGCCAGGGACAGGGGCAGTGACAGGGACTGTGACAGGGACAGTGAAAGGTGCAGTGACAGTGACAGGGGCAGTGACAGGGACAGTGACAGGGGCAGTGACAGGGACAGTGACAGTGACAGTGACAGTGACAGTGACAGGGACAGTGACTGGGACAGTGACAGGGACAGTGACAGTGACAGTGACAGGGACAGTGACAGGGACAGTGACAGTCACAGGGACAGGGACAGTGACAGGGACAGTGACAGGGACAGTAACAGGGACAGTGATTGGGACAGTGACAGGGACAGTGACAGTGACAGTGACAGTGACAGGGACAGTGACTGGGACAGTGACAGGGACAGTGACAGTGACAGTGACAGGGACAGTGACAGGGACAGTGACAGTCACAGGGACAGGGACAGTGACAGGGACAGTGACAGGGACAGTGACAGGGACAGTGATTGGGACAGTGACAGGGGCAGTGACAGAGACAGTGACAGTGACAGGGACAGTGACAGCGACAGGGACAGTGATTGGGACAGTGACAGTGACAGGGACAGTGACAGTGACAGGGACAGAGACAGTGACAGGTACAGTGACTGGGACAGTGACAGCAACAGTGACAGCAACAGTGACAGTGACAGGGGCAGTGACAGGGACAGTGACAGTCACAGGGACAGGGAGAGTGACAGGGACAGTGACAGGGACAGTGACATACAGTGACAGTGAAAGGGACAGTGACAGGGACAGTGACAGGGGCAGTGACAGGGACAGTGACAGGGACAGTGACAGTGACAGTCACAGGGACAGCGACAGTGACAGGGAAAGTGACAGGGACAGGGACAGTGACAGGGACAGTGAGAGGGACAGTGACAGTGACAGGGACAGTGACAGTGACAGGGACAATGACAGGGGCAGTGACAGGGACAGTGACAGTGACAGGGAAAGTGACAGGGACAGGGACAGTGACAGGGACAGTGAGAGGGACAGTGACAGTGACAGGGACAGTGACAGTGACAGGGACAATGACAGGGGCAGTGACAGGGACAGTGACAGGAATAGTGACAGGGGTCAGTGACAGGGACAGTGACATGGACAGTGACAGGGACAGTAACAGTGACAGGGACAGTGACTGGGGCAGTGAATGTACAGTGACAGGTACATGGACAGGGACAGTGACAGTGACAGTGACAGGGACAGTGACAGTGACAGGGACAGTGACAGTGACAGGGGCAGTGACAGGGACTGTGATAGTGACAGTGACTTGGACAGTGACACTGACAGGGGCAGTGACAGTGAAAGGGGCAGTGAAAGTGACAGGGACAGTGACAGGGTTGGTGAGACAGTGACAGGGACAGTGACAGGGTTGGTGAGACAGTGACAGGGGCAGTGACAGTGACAGGACAGGGACAGTGACTGGAACAGGGACAGTTACAGCGACAGTGACAGTGACAGGGACAGTGACAGGAACAGTGACACGGACAGTGACATGGACAGTGACAGGGACAGGGACAGTGACAGGGTCATTGACAGTGACAAGCGCAGGGACAGTGACAGTGACAGGGACAGTGACAGGGACAATGACAGGGGCAGTGACAGTGACAGGGACAGGGGCAGTGACAGGGGCAATGACAGGCCCAGTGTCAGTGACAGTGACAGGGACAGTTAGAGTGACAGGGACAGGGGCAGGGACAGGGACAGTGACAGTGACAGTGACAGGAATAGTGACAGGGGCAGGGACAGGGACAGTGACAGTGACAGTGACAGGGACAGGGGCAGTGACGGGGCAGGAACAGGGACAGGTACAGTGACAGTGAAAGGGACAGTAACAGTGACAGGGGCAGTGACGGGGCAGGGACAGTGACAGTGACAGTGACAGGGACAGGGGCAGTGACAGGGGCAGTGACAGGGACAGTGACAGGGGGCAGTGACAGGGACAGTGACAGGGACAGTGACAGGGACAGTCACAGTCACAGGGACAGGGACAGTGACAGGGACAGTGACAGTGACAGTGACAGGGACAGTGATAGGGGCAGTGACAGGGACAGTGACAGTCACAGGGACAGTGAGACTGACATTTACATGGGCAGTGACAGGGGATAGTGACAGTGACAGGGGCAGTGACAGGGACAGTGACAGGGGCAGTGACAGTGACATGGGCAGTGAAAGGGGACAGTGACAGGGACAGTGACAGGGGCAGTGTCAGGGACAGTGACATGGACAGTGACAGGGCCAGTGACAGTGACGTAAAGAGGACATTGACAGGGACAGTGATAAGGGGCAATGACATTGACAGGGGCAGTGACAGTGACAGTGACAGGGACAGTGACAGGGACAGTGACAGTGACAGGGACAGGGACAGTGACAGGGGCAGTGACAGGGACAAGGACAGGGACAGTGACAGGGACAGCGACAGGGGTAATGACAGGGACAGTGACAGGGACAGTGACAGGGACAGTGACAGTGACAGGGGCAGTGACAGGGACAATGACAGGGACAGTGACAGTGACAGGGACAGTGACAGTCACAGGGACAGTGACAGTGACAGGGACAGTGACAGTCACAGGGACAGGGACAGTGACAGGGACAGGGACAGTGACAGGGGCAGTGACAGTGACAGCGACAGTGACAGTCACAGGGACAGGGACAGTGACAGGGACAGGGACAGGGACAGTGACAGGGACAGTGACAGTGACAGGGACAGGGACAGCGACAGGGGCAGTGACAGGGACAGTGACAGTGACAGGGACAGTGGCAGGGACAGTGACAGGGGCAGTGACAGGGACAGTGACAGGGGGCAGTGACAGGGACAGTGACAGGGACAGTGACAGGGACAGTGACAGGGACAGGGGCAGTGACAGGGGCAGGGACAGGGACAGGTACAGGTACAGTGACAGTGACAGTGACAGCGACAGTAACAGTGACAGGGGCAGTGACGGGGCAGGGACAGTGACAGTGACAGTGACAGTGACAGGGACAGTGACAGGGGCAGTGACAGGGACAGTGACAGGGGGCAGTGACAGGGACAGTGACAGGGACAGTGACAGGGACAGTGACAGGGACAGGGGCAGTCACAGGGGCATTTAGAGTGGCAGGGGCAGTGACAGGGCCAGTGTCAGGGATAGTGACAGGGACAGTTACAGTGACAGGGACTGGGGCAGTGACAGGGGCAGGGACAGGGACAGTGACAGTGACAGTGACAGTGACAGGGACAGTGATAGGGGCAGTGACAGGGACAGTGACAGTCACAGGGACAGTGAGACTGACATTTACATGGGCAGTGACAGGGGATAGTGACAGTGACAGGGGCAGTGACAGGGACAGTGACAGGGGCAGTGACAGTGACATGGGCAGTGAAAGGGGACAGTGACAGGGACAGTGACAGGGGCAGTGTCAGGGACATGGGCAGTGACAGGGGCAGTGACAGTGACAGTGACAGTGACAGGGACAGTGACAGTGACAGTGACAGGGATAGTGACAGGGACAGTGACAGCGACAGTGACAGTGACAGGGACAGTGACAGGGGCAGTGACAGTGACAGTGACAGGGACAGTGACAGGGACAGTGACAGGGATAGTGACAGGGACAGTGACAGCGACAGTGACAGGGACAGTGACAGGGACAGTGACAGGGACAGTGACAGGGACAGTGACAGCGACAGTGACAGGGGCAGTGACAGGGACAGTGACAGTGACAGGGCCAGGGACAGGGGCAGTGACATACAGTGACAGTGAAAGGGACAGTGACAGGGACAGTGACAGGGGCAGTGACAGGGACAGTGACAGGGACAGTGACAGTGACAGTCACAGGGACAGCGACAGTGACAGGGAAAGTGACAGGGACAGGGACAGTGACAGGGACAGTGAGAGGGACAGTGACAGTGACAGGGACAGTGACAGTGACAGGGACAATGACAGGGGCAGTGACAGGGACAGTGACAGTGACAGGGAAAGTGACAGGGACAGGGACAGTGACAGGGACAGTGAGAGGGACAGTGACAGTGACAGGGACAGTGACAGTGACAGGGACAATGACAGGGGCAGTGACAGGGACAGTGACAGGAATAGTGACAGGGGTCAGTGACAGGGACAGTGACATGGACAGTGACAGGGACAGTAACAGTGACAGGGACAGTGACTGGGGCAGTGAATGTACAGTGACAGGTACATGGACAGGGACAGTGACAGTGACAGTGACAGGGACAGTGACAGTGACAGGGACAGTGACAGTGACAGGGGCAGTGACAAGGACTGTGATAGTGACAGTGACTTGGACAGTGACACTGACAGGGGCAGTGACAGTGAAAGGGGCAGTGAAAGTGACAGGGACAGTGACAGGGTTGGTGAGACAGTGACAGGGACAGTGACAGGGTTGGTGAGACAGTGACAGGGGCAGTGACAGTGACAGGACAGGGACAGTGACTGGAACAGGGACAGTTACAGCGACAGTGACAGTGACAGGGACAGTGACAGGAACAGTGACACGGACAGTGACATGGACAGTGACAGGGACAGGGACAGTGACAGGGACAGTGACAGTGACAAGCGCAGGGACAGTGACAGTGACAGGGACAGTGACAGGGACAATGACAGGGGCAGTGACAGTGACAGGGACAGGGGCAGTGACAGGGGCAATGACAGGCCCAGTGTCAGTGACAGTGACAGGGACAGTTAGAGTGACAGGGACAGGGGCAGGGACAGGGACAGTGACAGTGACAGTGACAGGAATAGTGACAGGGGCAGGGACAGGGACAGTGACAGTGACAGTGACAGGGACAGGGGCAGTGACGGGGCAGGAACAGGGACAGGTACAGTGACAGTGAAAGGGACAGTAACAGTGACAGGGGCAGTGACGGGGCAGGGACAGTGACAGTGACAGTGACAGGGACAGGGGCAGTGACAGGGGCAGTGACAGGGACAGTGACAGGGGGCAGTGACAGGGACAGTGACAGGGACAGTGACAGGGACAGTCACAGTCACAGGGACAGGGACAGTGACAGGGACAGTGACAGTGACAGTGACAGGGACAGTGATAGGGGCAGTGACAGGGACAGTGACAGTCACAGGGACAGTGAGACTGACATTTACATGGGCAGTGACAGGGGATAGTGACAGTGACAGGGGCAGTGACAGGGACAGTGACAGGGGCATTGACAGTGACATGGGCAGTGAAAGGGGACAGTGACAGGGACAGTGACAGGGGCAGTGTCAGGGACAGTGACATGGACAGTGACAGGGCCAGTGACAGTGACGTAAAGAGGACATTGACAGGGACAGTGATAAGTGGCAATGACATTGACAGGGGCAGTGACAGTGACAGTGACAGGGACAGTGACAGGGACAGTGACAGTGACAGGGACAGGGACAGTGACAGGGGCAGTGACAGGGACAAGGACAGGGACAGTGACAGGGACAGCGACAGGGGTAATGACAGGGACAGTGACAGGGACAGTGACAGGGACAGTGACAGTGACAGGGGCAGTGACAGGGACAATGACAGGGACAGTGACAGTGACAGGGACAGTGACAGTCACAGGGACAGTGACAGTGACAGGGACAGTGACAGTCACAGGGACAGGGACAGTGACAGGGACAGGGACAGTGACAGGGGCAGTGACAGTGACAGCGACAGTGACAGTCACAGGGACAGGGACAGTGACAGGGACAGGGACAGGGACAGTGACAGGGACAGTGACAGTGACAGGGACAGGGACAGCGACAGGGGCAGTGACAGGGACAGTGACAGTGACAGGGACAGTGGCAGGGACAGTGACAGGGGCAGTGACAGGGACAGTGACAGGGGGCAGTGACAGGGACAGTGACAGGGACAGTGACAGGGACAGTGACAGGGACAGGGGCAGTGACAGGGGCAGGGACAGGGACAGGTACAGGTACAGTGACAGTGACAGTGACAGCGACAGTAACAGTGACAGGGGCAGTGACGGGGCAGGGACAGTGACAGTGACAGTGACAGTGACAGGGACAGTGACAGGGGCAGTGACAGGGACAGTGACAGGGGGCAGTGACAGGGACAGTGACAGGGACAGTGACAGGGACAGTGACAGGGACAGGGGCAGTCACAGGGGCATTTAGAGTGGCAGGGGCAGTGACAGGGCCAGTGTCAGGGATAGTGACAGGGACAGTTACAGTGACAGGGACTGGGGCAGTGACAGGGGCAGGGACAGGGACAGTGACAGTGACAGTGACAGTGACAGGGACAGTGATAGGGGCAGTGACAGGGACAGTGACAGTCACAGGGACAGTGAGACTGACATTTACATGGGCAGTGACAGGGGATAGTGACAGTGACAGGGGCAGTGACAGGGACAGTGACAGGGGCAGTGACAGTGACATGGGCAGTGAAAGGGGACAGTGACAGGGACAGTGACAGGGGCAGTGTCAGGGACAGTGACATGGACAGTGACAGGGACAGTGACAGTGACCGTAAAGAGGACATTGACAGGGACAGTGACAGGGGCAATGACAGTGACAGGGGCAGTGACAGGGACAGTGACAGGGACAGTGACAGTGACAGGGACAGGGACAGTGACAGGGGCAGTGACAGGGACAAGGACAGGGACAGTGACAGGGACAGCGACAGGGGTAATGACAGGGACAGTGACAGGGACAGTGACAGGGACAGTGACAGTGACAGGGGCAGTGACAGGGACAATGACAGGGACAGTGACAGGGACAGTGACAGGGGCAGTGACAGTGACAGCGACAGTGACAGTCACAGGGACAGGGACAGTGACAGGGACAGGGACAGTGACAGGGACAGTGACAGTGACAGGGACAGGGACAGCGACAGGGGCAGTGACAGGGACAGTGACTGTGACAGGGACAGTGGCAGGGGGCAGTGACAGGGACAGTGACAGTGACAGGGACAGTGGCAGGGACAGTGACAGGGGCAGTGACAGGGACAGTGACAGGGGGCAGTGACAGGGACAGTGACAGTGACAGGGACAGTGACAGGGACATGGTCAGTCACAGGGGCATTTGGAGTGGAAGGGGCAGTGACAGGGCAATTGTCAGTGATAGTGACAGGGACAGTTACAGTGACAGGGACAGGGGCAGTGACAGGGGCAGGGACAGGGACAGGGACAGTGACAGTGACAGGGACAGTGACAGTGACAGGGACAGGGGCAGTGACAGGGGCAGGGACAGGGACTGGGACAGGGACAGTGACAGTGACAGTGACAGTGACAGGGACAGAGACAGTGACAGGGGCAGTGACAGGGGCAGGGACAGTGACAGTGACAGGGACAGAGGCAGTGACAGGGGCAGTGACAGGGGCATTGTCTGGGACAGGGACAGTGACAGGGGCAATGACTGGGACAGGGACAGTGACAGGGACAGTGACAGTGACATGGGCAGTGACAGGGGCAGTGACAGTGACAGGGACAGTGACAGGGACAGTGACAGGGATAGTGACAGGGACAGTGACAGCGACAGTGACAGTGACAGGGACAGTGACTTGGACAGTGACAGGGACATTGACAGGGGCAGTGACAGGGACAGTGACAGTGACAGGGCCAGGGACAGGGGCAGTGACAGGGACAGTGACAGGGATAGTGACAGTGACAGGGACAGTGACAGGGACAGTGACAGGGACAGTGACAGGGACAGTGACAGGGCCAAGGACAGGGGCAGTGACAGGGACTGTGACAGGGACAGTGACAGGGACAGTGACAGGGACCGTGACAGGGACAGTGACAGTGACAGTGACAGGGACAGTGACAGGGACAGTGACAGGGCCAGGGACAGGGGCAGTGACAGGGACTGTGACAGGGACAGTGAAAGGTGCAGTGACAGTGACAGGGGCAGTGACAGGGACAGTGACAGGGGCAGTGACAGGGACAGTGACAGTGACAGTGACAGTGACAGGGACAGTGACTGGGACAGTGACAGGGACAGTGACAGTGACAGTGACAGGGACAGTGACAGGGACAGTGACAGTCACAGGGACAGGGACAGTGACAGGGACAGTGACAGGGACAGTAACAGGGACAGTGATTGGGACAGTGACAGGGACAGTGACAGTGACAGTGACAGTGACAGGGACAGTGACAGTGACAGTGACAGTGACAGTGACAGTGACAGTGACAGGGACAGTGACAGTCACAGGGACAGGGACAGTGACAGGGACAGTGACAGGGACAGTGACAGGGACAGTGATTGGGACAGTGACAGGGGCAGTGACAGAGACAGTGACAGTGACAGGGACAGTGACAGCGACAGGGACAGTGATTGGGACAGTGACAGTGACAGGGACAGTGACAGTGACAGGGACAGAGACAGTGACAGGTACAGTGACTGGGACAGTGACAGCAACAGTGACAGCAACAGTGACAGTGACAGGGGCAGTGACAGGGACAGTGACAGTCACAGGGACAGGGAGAGTGACAGGGACAGTGACAGGGACAGTGACATACAGTGACAGTGAAAGGGACAGTGACAGGGACAGTGACAGGGGCAGTGACAGGGACAGTGACAGGGACAGTGACAGTGACAGTCACAGGGACAGCGACAGTGACAGGGAAAGTGACAGGGACAGGGACAGTGACAGGGACAGTGAGAGGGACAGTGACAGTGACAGGGACAGTGACAGTGACAGGGACAATGACAGGGGCAGTGACAGGGACAGTGACAGTGACAGGGAAAGTGACAGGGACAGGGACAGTGACAGGGACAGTGAGAGGGACAGTGACAGTGACAGGGACAGTGACAGTGACAGGGACAATGACAGGGGCAGTGACAGGGACAGTGACAGGAATAGTGACAGGGGTCAGTGACAGGGACAGTGACATGGACAGTGACAGGGACAGTAACAGTGACAGGGACAGTGACTGGGGCAGTGAATGTACAGTGACAGGTACATGGACAGGGACAGTGACAGTGACAGTGACAGGGACAGTGACAGTGACAGGGACAGTGACAGGGACAGTGACAGTGACAGGGACAGTGACAGGGACAGAGACAGTGACAGTGACAGGGACAGTGACAGGGGCAGTGAGAGGTACAGGGACAGTGACGGTGACAGGGACAGTGACAGTAACAGGGACAGTGACAGTGACAGGGGCAGTGACAGGGGCAGTGACTGGGGCAGTGACAGTGACAGGACAGTGACAGTGACAGGGACAGTGACATGGACAGTGACAGCGGGAGTGACAGTGACAATGACAGTGACAGTGACAGGGACATTGACAGGGACAGTGACAGGGACAGTGACAGGGACAGGTTCAGTGACAGGGACAGTGACAGGGACAGTGGCAGTGAAAGTGACAGCGACAGTGACAGGGGCAATGACAGGGGCAGTGACAGTGACAGGGACAGTGACAGGGACAGAAGCAGGGCCAGTGACAGGGACAGTGACAGGGACAGTGACATGGACAGTGACAGTGACAGGACAGGGTCAGTGACAGGGACAGTGAAACGGGCAGTGACAGGGACAGTGACAGGGACAGTTACAGTGACAATGACAGTGACAGGGGCAGTGACAGGGACAGTGACAGTGACAGGGACAGTGACAAGGACAGTGACAGGGACAGTTACAGTGACAATGACAGTGACAGGGGCAGTGACAGGGACAGTGACAGTGACAGGGACAGGGACAGTGACAGGGACAGTGACAGGGACAGTGACAGGAACAGGGGCAGTGACAGTGACAGGGACAGAGGCAGTGACAGGGACAGGGACGGGGCAGTGACAGGGGCAGGGGCAGTGACAGTGACAAGCACAGTGACAGGGACAGTGACGGGGCAGTGACAGTGACAGGGACAGGGGCAGTGACAGGGGCAGTGTCATGGGCAAAGACAGTGACAGGGACAGTGACAGTGACAGGGACATGGGCAGGGACTGGGCAGGGTCAGGGACAGTGACAGGGACAGTGACAGCGGCAGTGACAGGGACAGGGGCAGTGACAGGGGCAATGAGAGGGGCAGTGACAGTGACAGGGACAGGGACGTTGACAGTGACAGGCACAGGGGCAGTGACAGGGGCAGGGACAGGGACAGTGACAGGGACAGTGACAGTGACAGTGACAGGGAGAGTGACAGTGACAGGTTCAGTGACAGGGACAGTGACAGGGACAGTGGCAGTGAAAGTGACAGCGACAGTGACAGGGGCAATGACAGGGGCAGTGACAGTGACAGGGACAGTGACAGGGACAGAAGCAGGGCCAGTGACAGGGACAGTGACAGGGACAGTGACATGGACAGTGACAGTGACAGGACAGGGTCAGTGACAGGGACAGTGAAACGGGCAGTGACAGGGACAGTGACAGGGACAGTTACAGTGACAATGACAGTGACAGGGGCAGTGACAGGGACAGGGGCAGTGACAGGGGCAATGAGAGGGGCAGTGACAGTGACAGGGACAGGGACGTTGACAGTGACAGGCACAGGGACAGTGACATGGACAGTGACAGCGGGAGTGACAGTGACAATGACAGTGACAGTGACAGGGACATTGACAGGGACAGTGACAGGGACAGTGACAGGGACAGGTTCAGTGACAGGGACAGTGACAGGGACAGTGGCAGTGAAAGTGACAGCGACAGTGACAGGGGCAATGACAGGGGCAGTGACAGTGACAGGGACAGTGACAGGGACAGAAGCAGGGCCAGTGACAGGGACAGTGACAGGGACAGTGACATGGACAGTGACAGTGACAGGACAGGGTCAGTGACAGGGACAGTGAAACGGGCAGTGACAGGGACAGTGACAGGGACAGTTACAGTGACAATGACAGTGACAGGGGCAGTGACAGGGACAGTGACAGTGACAGGGACAGTGACAAGGACAGTGACAGGGACAGTTACAGTGACAATGACAGTGACAGGGGCAGTGACAGGGACAGTGACAGTGACAGGGACAGGGACAGTGACAGGGACAGTGACAGGGACAGTGACAGGAACAGGGGCAGTGACAGTGACAGGGACAGAGGCAGTGACAGGGACAGGGACGGGGCAGTGACAGGGGCAGGGGCAGTGACAGTGACAAGCACAGTGACAGGGACAGTGACGGGGCAGTGACAGTGACAGGGACAGGGGCAGTGACAGGGGCAGTGTCATGGGCAAAGACAGTGACAGGGACAGTGACAGTGACAGGGACATGGGCAGGGACTGGGCAGGGTCAGGGACAGTGACAGGGACAGTGACAGCGGCAGTGACAGGGACAGGGGCAGTGACAGGGGCAATGAGAGGGGCAGTGACAGTGACAGGGACAGGGACGTTGACAGTGACAGGCACAGGGGCAGTGACAGGGGCAGGGACAGGGACAGTGACAGGGACAGTGACAGTGACAGGGAGAGTGACTGTGACAGGGGCAGTGACAGGGTCAGGGACAGTGACAGTGACAGTGACAGGGACAGGGGCAGTGACTGGTGCAGTGACAGTGACAGGCACAGTGACAGGGGGCAGTGACAGAGACAGTGACAGGGACAGTGACAGGGACAGTGACAGGGGCAGTGAAAGTGACAGTAACAGTGACAGAGGCAGTGACTGGGGCAGTGACAGGGACAGTGGCAGGGACAGTGACAGGGACAGAGACATTGACAGGGACAGTGACAGTGACAGGGACAGTGACATTGACAGGGACAGTGACAGTGACAGGGACAGTGACAGGGGTAGTTACAGGGGCAGTGACAGTGACAGGGACAGTGGCAGGGACAGTGACAGGGGCAATGACAGGGACAGTGACAGGGACAGTGACAGGGACAGTGACAGTGACAGGGGCAGTGACAGGGACAGTGACAGGGACAGTGACAGTGACAGTGTCAGGGACAGTGACTGGGACAGTGACAGGGGCAGTGACAGGGACAGTGACAGGGGCAGTGACAGTGACAGCGACAGTGACAGTCACAGGGACAGGGACAGTGACAGGGACAGTGACAGGGACAGGGGGCAGTGACAGGGACAGTGACAGGGACAGTGACAGGGACAGTGACAGGGACAGGGGCAGTGACAGGGGCAGGGACAGGGACAGGTACAGTGACAGTGACAGTGACAGGGACAGTAACAGTGACAGGGGCAGTGACGGGGCAGGGACAGTGACAGTGACAGTGACAGTGACAGGGACAGTGACAGGGGCAGTGACAGGGACAGTGACAGGGGGCAGTGACAGGGACAGTGACAGGGACAGTGACAGGGACAGTGACAGGGACAGGGGCAGTCACAGGGGCATTTAGAGTGGCAGGGGCAGTGACAGGGCCAGTGTCAGGGATAGTGACAGGGACAGTTACAGTGACAGGGACAGGGGCAGTGACAGGGGCAGGGACAGGGACAGTGACAGTGACAGTGACAGGGACAGTGATAGGGGCAGTGACAGGGACAGTGACAGTCACAGGGACAGTGAGACTGACATTTACATGGGCAGTGACAGGGGATAGTGACAGTGACAGGGGCAGTGACAGGGACAGTGACAGGGGCAGTGACAGTGACATGGGGAGTGAAAGGGGACAGTGACAGGGACAGTGACAGGGGCAGTGTCAGGGACAGTGACATGGACAGTGACAGGGACAGTGACAGTGACCGTAAAGAGGACATTGACAGGGACAGTGACAGGGGCAATGACAGTGACAGGGGCAGTGACAGTGACAGTGACAGTGACAGGGACAGTGACAGGGACAGTGACAGTGACAGGGACAGGGACAGTGACAGGGGCAGTGACAGGGACAAGGACAGGGACAGTGACAGGGACAGCGACAGGGGTAATGACAGGGACAGTGACAGGGACAGTGACAGGGACAGTGACAGTGACAGGGGCAGTGACAGGAACAATGACAGGGACAGTGACAGGGACAGTGACAGGGGCAGGGACAGTGACAGTGACAGGGACAGAGGCAGTGACAGGGGCAGTGACAGGGGCATTGTCTGGGACAGGGACAGTGGCAGGGACAGTGACAGGGGCAGTGACTGGGACAGGGACAGTGACAGGGACAGTGACAGGGATAGTGACAGTGACAGGGACAGTGACAGTGACAGTGACAGGGGCAGTGACTTGGACAGTGACAGGGACAGTGACAGCGACAGTGACAGGGGCAGTGACAGGGACAGTGACAGTGACAGGGCCAGGGACAGGGACAGTGACAGGGACAGTGACAGTGACAGGGGCAGTGACAGGAACAATGACAGGGACAGTGACAGGGACAGTGACAGGGGCAGTGACAGTGACAGCGACAGTGACAGTCACAGGGACAGGGACAGTGACAGGGACAGGGACAGTGACAGGGACAGTGACAGTGACAGGGACATGGACAGCGACAGGGGCAGTGACAGGGACAGTGACTGTGACAGGGACAGTGGCAGGGACAGTGACAGGGGCAGTGACAGGGACAGTGACAGGGGGCAGTGACAGGGACAGTGACAGGGACAGTGACAGGGACAGTGACAGGGGGCAGTGACAGGGACAGTGACAGGGACAGGGACAGTGACAGTGACAGGGACAGTGACAGTGACAGGGACAGGGGCAGTGACAGGGACAGTGACAGGGACAGTGACAGGGACAGGGCAGTGACAGGGGCAGGGACAGTGACAGGGACAGGGGCAGTGACAGGGACAGTGACAGGGACAGTGACAGGGACAGGGACTGGGACAGGGACAGTGACAGTGACAGTGACAGGGACAGGGCAGTGACAGGGGCAGGGACAGGGACAGTGACAGTGACAGGGACAGTGACAGTGACAGGGACAGGGGCAGTGACAGGGGCAGGGACAGGGACTGGGACAGGGACAGTGACAGTGACAGTGACAGTGACAGGGACAGAGACAGTGACAGGGGCAGTGACAGGGGCAGTGACAGTGACAGCGACAGGGACAGAGGCAGTGACAGGGGCAATGACAGGGGCATTGTCTGGGACAGGGACAGTGGCAGGGACAGTGACAGGGGCAGTGACTGGGACAGGGACAGTGACAGGGACAGTGACAGGGATAGTGACAGTGACAGGGACAGTGACAGTGACAGTGACAGGGGCAGTGACTTGGACAGTGACAGGGACAGTGACAGCGACAGTGACAGGGGCAGTGACAGGGACAGTGACAGTGACAGGGCCAGGGACAGGGGCAGTGACAGGGACAGTGACAGGGATAGTGACAGTGACAGGGACAGTGACAGGGACAGTGACAGGGACAGTGACAGGGACAGTGACAGGGCCAGGGACAGGGGCAGTGACAGGGACTGTGACAGGGACAGTGACAGGGACAGTGACAGGGACAGTGACAGGGAAAGTGACAGGGACAGTGACAGGGACAGTGACAGTGACAGTGACAGGGGCAGTGACAGGGGCAGTGACATGGGCAAAGACAGTGACAGGGACAGTGACAGTGACAGTGACAGGGACATGGGCAGGGACTGGGCAGGGTCAGGGACAGTGACAGGGACAGTGACAGGGACAGTGACAGCGGCAGTGACAGGGACAGGGGCAGTGACAGGGGCAATGAGAGGGGCAGTGACAGTGACAGGGACAGGGACGTTGACAGTGACAGGCACAGGGGCAGTGACAGGGGCAGGGACAGGGACAGTGACAGGGACAGTGACAGTGACAGGGAGAGTGACAGTGACAGGGTCAGGGACAGTGACAGTGACAGTGACAGGGACAGGGGCAGTGACTGGTGCAGTGACAGTGACAGGGACAGTGACAGGGGGCAGTGACAGAGACAGTGACAGGGACAGTGACAGGGACAGTGACAGGGGCAGTGAAAGTGACAGTAACAGTGACAGAGGCAGTGACTGGGGCAGTGACAGGGACAGTGGCAGGGACAGTGACAGGGACAGAGACAGTGACAGGGACAGTGACTATGACAGGGACAGTGACATTGAAAGGGACAGTGACAGTGACAGGGACAGTGACAGGGGTAGTGACAGGGGCAGTGACAGTGACAGGGACAGTGGCAGGGACAGTGACAGGGGCAATGACAGGGACAGTGACAGGGACAGTGACAGGGACAGTGACAGTGACAGGGGCACTGACAGGGACAGTGACAGGGACAGTGACAGTGACAGTGTCAGGGACAGTGACTGGGACAGTGACAGGGGCAGTGACAGGGACAGTGACAGGGGCAGTGACAGTGACAGCGATAGTGACAGTCACAGGGACAGGGACAGTGACAGGGACAGGGACAGTGACAGGGACAGGGACAGTGACAGGGACAGTGACAGGGACAGTGACAGTGACAGGGACAGGGACAGCGGCAGGGGCAGTGACAGGGACAGTGACTGTGACAGGGACAGTGGCAGGGGGCAGAGACAGGGACAGTGACAGTGACAGTGGCAGGGACAATGACAGGGGCAGTGACAGGGACATGGACAGGGACAATGACTGTGACAGGGGCAGTGAGAGGGACAGTGATAGGGACAGTGACAGTGACAGGGTCAGTGACAGTGACAGGGGCAGTGACAGGTGCAGTGACAGTGACAGTGACAGGGACAGTGGTAGGGACGTGACAGGGGCAATGACAGGGACAGTGACAGGGACAGTGACAGTGACAGGGGCAGTGACAGGGACTGTGACAGTGAAAGGGACAGTGACAGTGACCGTGACAGTGACAGGACAGGGGCAGTGACAGGGGCAGTGACAGGGACAGTGAAAGGGGCAGTGAAAGTGACAGGGGCAGTGACAGGGACAGTGACAGGGTTGGTGAGACAGTGACAGGGACAGTGACAGGGTCAGTGACTGGAACAGGGACAGTTACAGCGACAGTGACAGTGACAGTGACAGTGACAGGGACAGTGACAGGAACAGTGACACGGACAGTGACATGGACAGTGACAGGGACAGGGACAGTGACAGGGACAGTGGCAGTGACCGGCGCAGGGGCAGTGACAGTGACAGTGACAGGGACAGTGACAGGGACAGTGACAGGGGCAGTGACAGTGACAGGGACAGGGGCAGTGACAGGGGCAATGACAGGCCCAGTGTCAGTGACAGTGACAGGGACAGTTAGAGTGACAGGGACAGGGAAAGGGACAGGGACAGTGACAGTGACAGTGACAGGAATAGTGACAGGGGCAGGGACAGGGACAGTGACAGTGGCAGTGACAGGGACAGGGGCAGTGACAGGGGCAGGGACAGGGACAGGTACAGTGACAGTGACAGTGACAGGGACAGTTAGAGTGACAGAGACAGGGGCAGTGACAGGGGCAGGGACAGGGACAGTGACAGTGACAGTGACAGGAATAGTGACATGGGCAGTGACAGGGACAGTGACAGGGGGCAGTGACAGGGACAGTGACAGGGACAGTGACAGGGACAGTGACAGGGACAGGGGCAGTCACAGGGGCATTTAGAGTGGCAGGGGCAGTGACAGGGCCAGTGTCAGGGATAGTGACAGGGACAGTTACAGTGACAGGGACAGGGGCAGTGACAGGGGCAGGGACAGGGACAGTGACAGTGACAGTGACAGGGACAGTGATAGGGGCAGTGACAGGGACAGTGACAGTCACAGGGACAGTGAGACTGACATTTACATGGGCAGTGACAGGGGATAGTGACAGTGACAGGGGCAGTGACAGGGACAGTGACAGGGGCAGTGACAGTGACATGGGGAGTGAAAGGGGACAGTGACAGGGACAGTGACAGGGGCAGTGTCAGGGACAGTGACATGGACAGTGACAGGGACAGTGACAGTGACCGTAAAGAGGACATTGACAGGGACAGTGACAGGGGCAATGACAGTGACAGGGGCAGTGACAGTGACAGTGACAGTGACAGGGACAGTGACAGGGACAGTGACAGTGACAGGGACAGGGACAGTGACAGGGGCAGTGACAGGGACAAGGACAGGGACAGTGACAGGGACAGCGACAGGGGTAATGACAGGGACAGTGACAGGGACAGTGACAGGGACAGTGACAGTGACAGGGGCAGTGACAGGAACAATGACAGGGACAGTGACAGGGACAGTGACAGGGGCAGTGACAGTGACAGCGACAGTGACAGTCACAGGGACAGGGACAGTGACAGGGACAGGGACAGTGACAGGGACAGTGACAGTGACAGGGACATGGGCAGCGACAGGGGCAGTGACAGGGACAGTGACTGTGACAGGGACAGTGGCAGGGACAGTGACAGGGGCAGTGACAGGGACAGTGACAGGGGGCAGTGACAGGGACAGTGACAGGGACAGTGACAGGGACAGTGACAGGGGGCAGTGACAGGGACAGTGACAGGGACAGGGACAGTGACAGTGACAGGGACAGTGACAGTGACAGGGACAGGGGCAGTGACAGGGACAGTGACAGGGACAGTGACAGGGACAGGGCAGTGACAGGGACAGGGACAGTGACAGGGACAGGGGCAGTGACAGGGACAGTGACAGGGACAGTGACAGGGACAGGGACTGGGACAGGGACAGTGACAGTGACAGTGACAGGGACAGGGCAGTGACAGGGGCAGGGACAGGGACAGTGACAGTGACAGGGACAGTGACAGTGACAGGGACAGGGGCAGTGACAGGGGCAGGGACAGGGACTGGGACAGGGACAGTGACAGTGACAGTGACAGTGACAGTGACAGGGACAGAGACAGTGACAGGGGCAGTGACAGGGGCAGGGACAGTGACAGTGACAGGGACAGAGGCAGTGACAGGGGCAGTGACAGGGGCATTGTCTGGGACAGGGACAGTGGCAGGGACAGTGACAGGGGCAGTGACTGGGACAGGGACAGTGACAGGGACAGTGACAGGGATAGTGACAGTGACAGGGACAGTGACAGTGACAGTGACAGGGGCAGTGACTTGGACAGTGACAGGGACAGTGACAGCGACAGTGACAGGGGCAGTGACAGGGACAGTGACAGTGACAGGGCCAGGGACAGGGACAGTGACAGGGACAGTGACAGTGACAGGGGCAGTGACAGGAACAATGACAGGGACAGTGACAGGGACAGTGACAGGGGCAGTGACAGTGACAGCGACAGTGACAGTCACAGGGACAGGGACAGTGACAGGGACAGGGACAGTGACAGGGACAGTGACAGTGACAGGGACATGGACAGCGACAGGGGCAGTGACAGGGACAGTGACTGTGACAGGGACAGTGGCAGGGACAGTGACAGGGGCATTGACAGGGACAGTGACAGGGGGCAGTGACAGGGACAGTGACAGGGACAGTGACAGGGACAGTGACAGGGGGCAGTGACAGGGACAGTGACAGGGACAGGGACAGTGACAGTGACAGGGACAGTGACAGTGACAGGGACAGGGGCAGTGACAGGGACAGTGACAGGGACAGTGACAGGGACAGGGCAGTGACAGGGGCAGGGACAGTGACAGGGACAGGGGCAGTGACAGGGACAGTGACAGGGACAGTGACAGGGACAGGGACTGGGACAGGGACAGTGACAGTGACAGTGACAGGGACAGGGCAGTGACAGGGGCAGGGACAGGGACAGTGACAGTGACAGGGACAGTGACAGTGACAGGGACAGGGGCAGTGACAGGGGCAGGGACAGGGACTGGGACAGGGACAGTGACAGTGACAGTGACAGTGACAGGGACAGAGACAGTGACAGGGGCAGTGACAGGGGCAGGGACAGTGACAGTGACAGGGACAGAGGCAGTGACAGGGGCAATGACAGGGGCATTGTCTGGGACAGGGACAGTGGCAGGGACAGTGACAGGGGCAGTGACTGGGACAGGGACAGTGACAGGGACAGTGACAGGGATAGTGACAGTGACAGGGACAGTGACAGTGACAGTGACAGGGGCAGTGACTTGGACAGTGACAGGGACAGTGACAGCGACAGTGACAGGGGCAGTGACAGGGACAGTGACAGTGACAGGGCCAGGGACAGGGGCAGTGACAGGGACAGTGACAGGGATAGTGACAGTGACAGGGACAGTGACAGGGACAGTGACAGGGACAGTGACAGGGACAGTGACAGGGCCAGGGACAGGGGCAGTGACAGGGACTGTGACAGGGACAGTGACAGGGACAGTGACAGGGACAGTGACAGGGAAAGTGACAGGGACAGTGACAGGGACAGTGACAGTGACAGTGACAGGGGCAGTGACAGGGGCAGTGACATGGGCAAAGACAGTGACAGGGACAGTGACAGTGACAGTGACAGGGACATGGGCAGGGACTGGGCAGGGTCAGGGACAGGGACAGGGACAGTGACAGGGACAGTGACAGCGGCAGTGACAGGGACAGGGGCAGTGACAGGGGCAATGAGAGGGGCAGTGACAGTGACAGGGACAGGGACGTTGACAGTGACAGGCACAGGGGCAGTGACAGGGGCAGGGACAGGGACAGTGACAGGGACAGTGACAGTGACAGGGAGAGTGACAGTGACAGGGTCAGGGACAGTGACAGTGACAGTGACAGGGACAGGGGCAGTGACTGGTGCAGTGACAGTGACAGGGACAGTGACAGGGGGCAGTGACAGAGACAGTGACAGGGACAGTGACAGGGACAGTGACAGGGGCAGTGAAAGTGACAGTAACAGTGACAGAGGCAGTGACTGGGGCAGTGACAGGGACAGTGGCAGGGACAGTGACAGGGACAGAGACAGTGACAGGGACAGTGACTATGACAGGGACAGTGACATTGAAAGGGACAGTGACAGTGACAGGGACAGTGACAGGGGTAGTGACAGGGGCAGTGACAGTGACAGGGACAGTGGCAGGGACAGTGACAGGGGCAATGACAGGGACAGTGACAGGGACAGTGACAGGGACAGTGACAGTGACAGGGGCACTGACAGGGACAGTGACAGGGACAGTGACAGTGACAGTGTCAGGGACAGTGACTGGGACAGTGACAGGGGCAGTGACAGGGACAGTGACAGGGGCAGTGACAGTGACAGCGATAGTGACAGTCACAGGGACAGGGACAGTGACAGGGACAGGGACAGTGACAGGGACAGGGACAGTGACAGGGACAGTGACAGGGACAGTGACAGTGACAGGGACAGGGACAGCGGCAGGGGCAGTGACAGGGACAGTGACTGTGACAGGGACAGTGGCAGGGGGCAGAGACAGGGACAGTGACAGTGACAGTGGCAGGGACAATGACAGGGGCAGTGACAGGGACATGGACAGGGACAATGACTGTGACAGGGGCAGTGAGAGGGACAGTGATAGGGACAGTGACAGTGACAGGGTCAGTGACAGTGACAGGGGCAGTGACAGGTGCAGTGACAGTGACAGTGACAGGGACAGTGGTAGGGACGTGACAGGGGCAATGACAGGGACAGTGACAGGGACAGTGACAGTGACAGGGGCAGTGACAGGGACTGTGACAGTGAAAGGGACAGTGACAGTGACCGTGACAGTGACAGGACAGGGGCAGTGACAGGGGCAGTGACAGGGACAGTGAAAGGGGCAGTGAAAGTGACAGGGGCAGTGACAGGGACAGTGACAGGGTTGGTGAGACAGTGACAGGGACAGTGACAGGGTCAGTGACTGGAACAGGGACAGTTACAGCGACAGTGACAGTGACAGTGACAGTGACAGGGACAGTGACAGGAACAGTGACACGGACAGTGACATGGACAGTGACAGGGACAGGGACAGTGACAGGGACAGTGGCAGTGACCGGCGCAGGGGCAGTGACAGTGACAGTGACAGGGACAGTGACAGGGACAGTGACAGGGGCAGTGACAGTGACAGGGACAGGGGCAGTGACAGGGGCAATGACAGGCCCAGTGTCAGTGACAGTGACAGGGACAGTTAGAGTGACAGGGACAGGGAAAGGGACAGGGACAGTGACAGTGACAGTGACAGGAATAGTGACAGGGGCAGGGACAGGGACAGTGACAGTGGCAGTGACAGGGACAGGGGCAGTGACAGGGGCAGGGACAGGGACAGGTACAGTGACAGTGACAGTGACAGGGACAGTTAGAGTGACAGAGACAGGGGCAGTGACAGGGGCAGGGACAGGGACAGTGACAGTGACAGTGACAGGAATAGTGACATGGGCAGGGACAGGGACAGTGACAGTGACAGTGACAGTGACAGGGGCAGTGACAGGGGCAGGGACAGGGACAGGTACAGTGACAGGGACAGTAACAGTGACAGGGGCAGTGACGGGGCAGGGACAGTGACAGTGACAGTGACAGGGACAGGGGCAGTGACAGGGGCAGTGACAGGGACAGTGACAGGGGGCAGTGACAGGGACAGTGACAGGGACAGTGACAGGGACAGTGACAGGGACCGGGAAAGTGACAAGGGCAGTGACAGTGACAGTGACAGGGTCAGTGACAGGGGCAGTGACAGTGACAGGGACAGTGGCAGGGACAGTGACAGGGGCAGTGACTGGGACAGGGACAGTGACTGGAACAGTGACAGTGACATGGGCAGTGACAGGGACAGTGACAGGGACAGTGACAGGGACAGTAACAGGGGCAGTGACAGGGAAAGTGACAGGGACAGTGACAGTGACAGGGACAGTGACAGGACAGCGCCAGAGGCAGTGACAGGGACAGTGACAGTGACAGTGAAAGAGGCAGGGGGCAGTGACAGGGACAGTGACAGGGACAGTGACAGGGACAGTGACAGGGACCGTGACAATGACAGGGGCAGTGACAGTGACAGTGACAGGGGCAGTGAAAGGGACAGTGACAGGGAAAGTGACAGTGACAGGGACAGTGACAGTGACATGGGCAGTGACAGGGACAGGGACAGTGACAGGGAAAGTGACAGGGACAGTGACAGTGACATGGGCAGTGACAGGGACAGGGACAGGGAAAGTGACAGGGACAATGACAGGGGCTGTGACAGGGACAGGGGCAGTGACAGGTGCAGTAGCAGTGACAGGGAGAGTGATAGGGGGCAGTAACAGGGACAGTGACAGGGACAGTGACAGGGACAGTGACAGGGACCGGGACAGGGGCAGTGACAGTGACAGTGACAGGGACAGTGACAGGGGCAGGGGCAGTGACAGGAGCTGTGACAGTGACAGTGACAGGGACAGTGACAGGGGCAGTGACAATGACAGTGACAGGGGCAGTGACAGGGACAGTGGCAGGGACAGTGACAGTGAGAGTCACAGGGACAGGGACAGTGACAGGGACAGTGACAGGGACAGGGACAGTGAGAGTCACAGGGACAGGGACAGTGACAGGGACAGTGACAGGGACAGGGACAGTGACAGTGACAGGGACAGTGACATAGACAGTGACATTGACAGGGACAGGGGTAGTGACAGGGAAAGTGACAGTGACAGGGACAGTGACAGGGACAGTGACAGTGGCAGGGGCAGTGATAGGGACAGTGACAGGGGCAGTGACAGTGACAGCGACAGTGAGAGTCACAGGGACAGGGACAGTGACAGGGACAGTGACAGGGACAGGGACAGTGACAGTGACAGGGACAGTGACATAGACAGTGACATTGACAGGGACAGGGGTAGTGACAGGGAAAGTGACAGTGACAGGGACAGTGACAGGGACAGTGACAGTGGCAGGGGCAGTGACAGGGACAGTGACAGGGGCAGTGACAGGGACAGTGACAGGGACAGTGACTGGGGCAGTGACAGGGACAGTGATAGTGACAGTGACAGGGACAGTGGCACGGACAGTGACAGGGACAGTGACAGTGACAGGGACAGCGACAGGGACAGTGACAGTGACAGGGACAGTGACAGTGACAGTGACAGGGACAGTGACAGTGACAGGGGCAGTGACAGTGACAATGACAGTGACAGTGACTGGGACAGTGGCAGGGATAGTGATAGTGACATTGACAGGGACAGTAACAGCGACAGGGACAGTGACAGGGACAGTGACAGTGACAGGGGCAGTGACAGTGACAGCGACAGGGACAGTGACAGGGACAGTGACAGGGACAGTGACAATGAAAGGGACAATGACAGTGACAGGGGCAGGGACAGGGGGAGTGACAGGGGCAGTGATATTGACAGGGAGAGTGACATTGACAGGGACAGTGACAGGGACAATGACAATGACAGTGACAATGACAGTGACAATGACAGTGACAGTGACAGGGACAGTGACAGGGTCAGTGACAGGGACAGTGACAGTGACAGGGGCAGTGACAGGGACAGTGACAGGGGCAGTGACAGTGACAGTGACAGGTACTGTGACAGGGACAGTGACAGGGACAGTGACAGTGACAGGGATAGGGACAGTGACAGGGACAGGGACAGTGACAGTGACAGGGACAGTGACAGGGACAGCGACAGTGACAGGGTCAGTGACAATGACAGGGACAGTGTCAGGGACAGTGACAGGGACACTGACAGTGACAGTGACAGTGACAGTGACAGGGACAGTGACAGTGACAGTGACAGTGACATTGACAGGAACATTGACAGTGACAGTGACAGTGACAGGGACAGTGACAGGGACAGTGGCAGGGACAGGGACAAGGGCAGTGACAGTGGCAGTGACAGTGGCAGTGACAGGGACAGGGACAGGGACAGTGACAGGGACAGTGACAGTGACATGGAATGTGACAGTGACAGTGACAGGGGCAGGGACAGTGACAGGGACGGTCACAGGGACAATGTCATGGACAGTGAGAGGGGCAGTGACAGTGACAAGGACGGTGACAAGGGCAGTGACAGGGGTAGTGACAGGGATAGGGACAGTGACAGGGACAGTGACAGGAACAGGGACAGTGAAGGGACAGTTAAAGGGGCAGTGACAGTGACTGGGGCAGTGACAGAGACAGTGACAGGGACAGTGAGACAGTGACAGGAACAGTGACAGTGACAGTGACAGGAACAGTGGCAGTAACAGGGACAGTGAAAGGGACAGTGACTGGGACAGTGACAGTCACAGTGACAGCAACAGTGACAGTGACAGGCACAGTGGCAGGGACAGTGACAGGGACAGTGACAGTGGCAATGACAGGGACAGTGACAGGGACAGTGACTCGGACAGTGACAGGGACAGTGACATCGACAGAGACAGTGACGGGGCAGTAACAGGGACAGTGACAGTGACATGGACAGTGACAGGGACATGGACAGTGACAGGGACAGTGGCAGTGACAGGCGCAGGGGCAGTGACAGTGACAGGGACAATGAGAGGGACAGGCCCAGTGTCAGTGACAGTGACAGGGACAGTTAGAGTGACAGGGACAGGGGCAGGGACAGGGACAGTGACAGTGACAGTGACAGGAATAGTGACAGGGGCAGGGACAGGGACAGTGACAGTGACAGTGACAGGGACAGGGGCAGTGACAGGGGCAGGGACAGGGACAGGTACAGTGACAGTGACAGTGACAGGGACAGTAACAGTGACAGGGGCTGTGACGGGGCAGGGACAGTGACAGTGACAGTGACAGTGACAGGGACAGGGGCAGTGACAGGGGCAATGACAGGGACAGTGACAGGGGGCAGTGACAGGGACAGTGACAGGGACAGTGACAGGGACAGGGGCAGTCACAGGGACATTTAGAGTGGCAGGGGCAGTGACAAGGCCAGTGTCAGGGATAGTGACAGGGACAGTTACAGTGACAGGGACAGGGGCAGTGACAGGGGCAGGGACAGGGACAGTGACAGTGACAGGGACAGGGACAGTGATAGGGGCAGTGACAGGGACAGTGACAGTCACAGGGACAGTGAGACTGACATTTACATGGGCAGTGACAGGGGATAGTGACAGTGACAGGGGCAGTGACAGGGACAGTGACAGGGGCAGTGACAGTGACATGGGCAGTGAAAGGGACAGTGACAGGGACAGTGACAGGGGCAGTGTCAGGGACAGTGACATGGACATTGACAGGGACAGTGACAGTGACCGTAAAGAGGACATTGACAGGGACAGTGACAGGGGCAATGACAGTGACAGGGGCAGTGACAGTGACAGTGACAGGGACAGTGACAGGGACAGTGACAGTGACAGGGACAGGGACAGTGACAGGGGTAATGACAGGGACAAGGACAGGGACAGTGACAGGGACAGCGACAGGGGTAATGACAGGGACAGTGACAGGGACAGTGACAGGGACAGTGACAGTGACAGGGGCAGTGACAGGGACAGTGACAGGGACAGTGACAGGGACAGCGACAGGGGTAATGACAGGGACAGTGACAGGGACAGTGACAGGGACAGTGACAGTGACAGGGGCAGTGACAGGGACAATGACAGGGACAGTGACAGGGGCAGGGACAGGGGCAGTGACAGGGGCAGTGACAGTGACAGCGACAGTGACAGTCACAGGGACAGGGACAGTGACAGGTACAGTGACTGGGACAGTGACAGCAACAGTGACAGCAACAGTGACAGTGACAGGGACAGTGACAGTCACAGGGACAGGGAGAGTGACAGGGACAGTGACAGGGACAGTGACATACAGTGACAGTGAAAGGGACAGTGACAGGGACAGTGACAGGGGCAGTGACAGGGACAGTGACAGGGACAGTGACAGTGACAGTCACAGGGACAGCGACAGTGACAGGGAAAGTGACAGGGACAGGGACAGTGACAGGGACAGTGAGAGGGACAGCGACAGTGACAGGGACAGGGACAGTGACAGGGACAATGACAGGGGCAGTGACAGGGACAGTGACAGGAATAGTGACAGGGGTCAGTGACAGGGACAGTGACATGGACAGTGACAGGGACAGTAACAGTGACAGGGACAGTGACTGGGGCAGTGAAAGTACAGTGACAGGTACAGGGACAGGGGCAGTGACAGTGACAGTGACAGGGACAGTGACAGTGACAGGGACAGTGACAGGGACTGTGACAGTGACAGGGACAGTGACAGGGACAGTGACAGGGACAGAGACAGTGACAGTGACAGGGACAGTGACAGGGGCAGTGAGAGGTACAGGGACAGTGACGGTGACAGGGACAGTGACAGTAACAGGGACAGTGACAGTGACAGTGACAGGGGCAGTGACAGGGGCAGTGACTGGGGCAGTGACAGTGACAGGACAGTGTCAGTGACAGGGACAGTGACATGGATAGTGACAGCGGGAGTGACAGTGACAATGACAGTGACAGTGACAGGGTCATTGACAGGGACAGTGACAGGGACAGTGACAGGGACAGGTTCAGTGACAGGGACAGTGACAGGGACAGTGGCAGTGAAAGTGACAGCGACAGTGACAGGGGCAATGACAGGGGCAGTGACTGTGACAGGGACAGAAGCAGGGCCAGTGACAGGGACAGTGACAGGGACAGTGACATGGACAGTGACAGTGACAGGACAGGGTCAGTGACAGGGACAGGGAGAGTGAAACGGGCAGTGACAGGGTTGGTGAGACAGTGACAGGGACAGGGACAGTGACAGGGACAGTGACAAGGACAGTGACAGGGACAGTTACAGTGACAATGACAGTGACAGGGGCAGTGACAGGGACAGTGACAGTGACAGGGACAGGGACAGTGACAGGGACAGTGACAGGGACAGTGACAGGAACAGGGGCAGTGACAGTGACAGGGACAGAGGCAGTAACAGGGACAGGGACGGGGCAGTGACAGGGGCAGTGGCAGTGACAGTGACAAGCACAGTGACAGGGACAGTGATGGGGCAGTGACAGTGACAGGGACAGGGGCAGTGACAGGGGCAGTGACATGGGCAGGGACAGTGACAGGGACAGTGACAGTGACAGAGACAGGGAAAGGGGCAGGGACTGGGCAGGGTCAGGGACAGTGACAGGGACAGTGACAGGGACAGTGACAGCGGCAGTGACAGGGACAGGGGCAGTGACAGGGGCAATGAGAGGGGCAGAGACAGTGACAGGGACAGGGACGTTGACAGTGACAGGCACAGGGGCAGTGACAGGGGCAGGGACAGGGACAGTGACAGGGACAGTGACAGTGACAGTGACAGGGAGAGTGACAGTGACAGGGGCTGTGACAGGGTCAGGGACAGTGACAGTGACAGTGACAGGGACAGGGGCAGTGACTGGTGCAGTGACAGTGACAGGGACAGTGACAGGGGGCAGTGACAGGGACAGTGACAGGGACAGTGACAGGGACAGTGACAGGGACCGGGACAGTGACAGGGGCAGTGAAAGTGACAGTAACAGTGACAGAGGCAGTGACAGGGGCAGTGACAGGGACAGTGGCAGGGACAGTGACAGGGACAGAGACAGTGACAGGGACAGTGACAGTGACAGGGACAGTGACATTGACAGGGACAGTGACAGTGACAGGGACAGTGACAGGGGTAGTGACAGGGGCAGTGACAGGGACAGGGGCAGTGACAGGGGCAGTGACAGGGACAGTGACAGGGGGCAGTGACAGGGACAGTGACAGGGACAGTGACAGGGACAGTGACAGGGACCGGGAAAGTGACAAGGGCAGTGACAGTGACAGTGACAGGGTCAGTGACAGGGGCAGTGACAGTGACAGGGACAGTGGCAGGGACAGTGACAGGGGCAGTGACTGGGACAGGGACAGTGACTGGAACAGTGACAGTGACATGGGCAGTGACAGGGACAGTGACAGGGACAGTGACAGGGACAGTAACAGGGGCAGTGACAGGGAAAGTGACAGGGACAGTGACAGTGACAGGGACAGTGACAGGACAGCGCCAGAGGCAGTGACAGGGACAGTGACAGTGACAGTGAAAGAGGCAGGGGGCAGTGACAGGGACAGTGACAGGGACAGTGACAGGGACAGTGACAGGGACCGTGACAATGACAGGGGCAGTGACAGTGACAGTGACAGGGGCAGTGAAAGGGACAGTGACAGGGAAAGTGACAGTGACAGGGACAGTGACAGTGACATGGGCAGTGACAGGGACAGGGACAGTGACAGGGAAAGTGACAGGGACAGTGACAGTGACATGGGCAGTGACAGGGACAGGGACAGTGACAGGGAAAGTGACAGGGACAATGACAGGGGCTGTGACAGGGACAGGGGCAGTGACAGGTGCTGTAGCAGTGACAGGGAGAGTGACAGGGGGCAGTAACAGGGACAGTGACAGGGACAGTGACAGGGACAGTGACAGGGACCGGGACAGGGGCAGTGACAGTGACAGTGACAGGGACAGTGACAGGGGCAGGGGCAGTGACAGGAGCTGTGACAGTGACAGTGACAGGGACAGTGACAGGGGCAGTGACAATGACAGTGACAGGGGCAGTGACAGGGACAGTGGCAGGGACAGTGACAGTGAGAGTCACAGGGACAGGGACAGTGACAGGGACAGTGACAGGGACAGGGACAGTGAGAGTCACAGGGACAGGGACAGTGACAGGGACAGTGACAGGGACAGGGACAGTGACAGTGACAGGGACAGTGACATAGACAGTGACATTGACAGGGACAGGGGTAGTGACAGGGAAAGTGACAGTGACAGGGACAGTGACAGGGACAGTGACAGTGGCAGGGGCAGTGACAGGGACAGTGACAGGGGCAGTGACAGTGACAGCGACAGTGAGAGTCACAGGGACAGGGACAGTGACAGGGACAGTGACAGGGACAGGGACAGTGACAGTGACAGGGACAGTGACATAGACAGTGACATTGACAGGGACAGGGGTAGTGACAGGGAAAGTGACAGTGACAGGGACAGTGACAGGGACAGTGACAGTGGCAGGGGCAGTGACAGGGACAGTGACAGGGGCAGTGACAGGGACAGTGACAGGGACAGTGACTGGGGCAGTGACAGGGACAGTGATAGTGACAGTGACAGGGACAGTGGCACGGACAGTGACAGGGACAGTGACAGTGACAGGGACAGCGACAGGGACAGTGACAGTGACAGGGACAGTGACAGTGACAGTGACAGGGACAGTGACAGTGACAGGGGCAGTGACAGTGACAATGACAGTGACAGTGACTGGGACAGTGGCAGGGATAGTGATAGTGACATTGACAGGGACAGTAACAGTGACAGGGACAGTGACAGGGACAGTGACAGTGACAGGGGCAGTGACAGTGACAGCGACAGGGACAGTGACAGGGACAGTGACAGGGACAGTGACAATGAAAGGGACAATGACAGTGACAGGGGCAGGGACAGGGGGAGTGACAGGGGCAGTGATATTGACAGGGAGAGTGACATTGACAGGGACAGTGACAGGGACAATGACAATGACAGTGACAATGACAGTGACAATGACAGTGACAGTGACAGGGACAGTGACAGGGTCAGTGACAGGGACAGTGACAGTGACAGGGGCAGTGACAGGGACAGTGACAGGGGCAGTGACAGTGACAGTGACAGGTACAGTGACAGGGACAGTGACAGGGACAGTGACAGTGACAGGGATAGGGACAGTGACAGGGACAGGGACAGTGACAGTGACAGGGGCAGTGACAGGGACAGCGACAGTGACAGGGTCAGTGACAATGACAGGGACAGTGTCAGGGACAGTGACAGGGACACTGACAGTGACAGTGACAGTGACAGTGACAGGGACAGTGACAGTGACAGTGACAGTGACATTGACAGGAACATTGACAGTGACAGTGACCGTGACAGGGACAGTGACAGGGACAGTGGCAGGGACAGGGACAAGGGCAGTGACAGTGGCAGTGACAGTGGCAGTGACAGGGACAGGGACAGGGACAGTGACAGGGACAGTGACAGTGACATGGAATGTGACAGTGACAGTGACAGGGGCAGGGACAGTGACAGGGACGGTCACAGGGACAGTGTCATGGACAGTGAGAGGGGCAGTGACAGTGACAAGGACGGTGCCAAGGGCAGTGACAGGGGTAGTGACAGGGATAGGGACAGTGACAGGGACAGTGACAGGAACAGGGACAGTGAAGGGACAGTTAAAGGGGCAGTGACAGTGACTGGGGCAGTGACAGAGACAGTGACAGGGACAGTGAGACAGTGACAGGAACAGTGACAGTGACAGTGACAGGAACAGTGACAGTAACAGGGACAGTGAAAGGGACAGTGACTGGGACAGTGACAGTCACAGTGACAGCAACAGTGACAGTGACAGGCACAGTGGCAGGGACAGTGACAGGGACAGTGACAGTGGCAATGACAGGGACAGTGACAGGGACAGTGACTCGGACAGTGACAGGGACAGTGACATCGACAGAGACAGTGACGGGGCAGTAACAGGGACAGTGACAGTGACATGGACAGTGACAGGGACATGGACAGTGACAGGGACAGTGGCAGTGACAGGCGCAGGGGCAGTGACAGTGACAGGGACAATGAGAGGGACAGTGACAGGGGCAGTGACAGTGACAGGGACAGGGGCAGTGACAGGGGCAATGACAGGCCCAGTGTCAGTGACAGTGACAGGGACAGTTAGAGTGACAGGGACAGGGGCAGGGACAGGGACAGTGACAGTGACAGTGACAGGAATAGTGACAGGGGCAGGGACAGGGACAGTGACAGTGACAGTGACAGGGACAGGGGCAGTGACAGGTGCAGGGACAGGGACAGGTACAGTGACAGTGACAGTGACAGGGACAGTAACAGTGACAGGGGCTGTGACGGGGCAGGGACAGTGACAGTGACAGTGACAGTGACAGGGACAGGGGCAGTGACAGGGGCAATGACAGGGACAGTGACAGGGGGCAGTGACAGGGACAGTGACAGGGACAGTGACAGGGACAGGGGCAGTCACAGGGACATTTAGAGTGGCAGGGGCAGTGACAGGGCCAGTGTCAGGGATAGTGACAGGGACAGTTACAGTGACAGGGACAGGGGCAGTGACAGGGGCAGGGACAGGGACAGTGACAGTGACAGGGACAGGGACAGTGATAGGGGCAGTGACAGGGACAGTGACAGTCACAGGGACAGTGAGACTGACATTTACATGGGCAGTGACAGGGGATAGTGACAGTGACAGGGGCAGTGACAGGGACAGTGACAGGGGCAGTGACAGTGACATGGGCAGTGAAAGGGACAGTGACAGGGACAGTGACAGGGGCAGTGTCAGGGACAGTGACATGGACATTGACAGGGACAGTGACAGTGACCGTAAAGAGGACATTGACAGGGACAGTGACAGGGGCAATGACAGTGACAGGGGCAGTGACAGTGACAGTGACAGGGACAGTGACAGGGACAGTGACAGTGACAGGGACAGGGACAGTGACAGGGGTAATGACAGGGACAAGGACAGGGATAGTGACAGGGACAGCGACAGGGGTAATGACAGGGACAGTGACAGGGACAGTGACAGGGACAGTGACAGTGACAGGGGCAGTGACAGGGACAGTGACAGGGACAGTGACAGGGACAGCGACAGGGGTAATGACAGGGACAGTGACAGGGACAGTGACAGGGACAGTGACACTGACAGGGGCAGTGACAGGGACAATGACAGGGACAGTGACAGGGGCAGGGACAGGGGCAGTGACAGGGGCAGTGACAGTGACAGCGACAGTGACAGTCACAGGGACAGGGACAGGGGCAGTGACAGGGACAGTGACAGTCACAGGGACAGGGAGAGTGACAGGGACAGTGACAGGGACAGTGACATACAGTGACAGTGAAAGGGACAGTGACAGGGACAGTGACAGGGGCAGTGACAGGTACAGTGACAGGGACAGTGACAGTGACAGTCACAGGGACAGCGACAGTGACAGGGAAAGTGACAGGGACAGGGACAGTGACAGGGACAGTGAGAGGGACAGTGACAGTGACAGGGACAGGGACAGTGACAGGGACAATGACAGGGGCAGTGACAGGGACAGTGACAGGAATAGTGACAGGGGTCAGTGACAGGGACAGTGACATGGACAGTGACAGGGACAGTAACAGTGACAGGGACAGTGACTGGGGCAGTGAAAGTACAGTGACAGGTACAGGGACAGGGACAGTGACAGTGATAGTGACAGGGACAGTGACAGTGACAGGGACAGTGACAGGGACAGTGACAGTGACAGGGACAGTGACAGGGACAGTGACAGGGACAGAGACAGTGACAGTGACAGGGACAGTGACAGGGGCAGTGAGAGGTACAGGGACAGTGACGGTGACAGGGACAGTGACAGTAACAGGGACAGTGACAGTGACAGTGACAGGGGCAGTGACAGGGGCAGTGACTGGGGCAGTGACAGTGACAGGACAGTGTCAGTGACAGGGACAGTGACATGGATAGTGACAGCGGGAGTGACAGTGACAATGACAGTGACAGTGACAGGGGCAATGACAGGGGCAGTGACTGTGACAGGGACAGAAGCAGGGCCAGTGACAGGGACAGTGACAGGGACAGTGACATGGACAGTGACAGTGACAGGACAGGGTCAGTGACAGGGACAGGGACAGTGAAACGGGCAGTGACAGGGTTGGTGAGACAGTGACAGGGACAGGGACAGTGACAGGGACAGTGACAAGGACAGTGACAGGGACAGTTACAGTGACAATGACAGTGACAGGGGCAGTGACAGGGACAGTGACAGTGACAGGGACAGGGACAGTGACAGGGACAGTGACAGGGACAGTGACAGGAACAGGGGCAGTGACAGTGACAGGGACAGAGGCAGTGACAGGGACAGGGACGGGGCAGTGACAGGGGCAGTGGCAGTGACAGTGACAAGCACAGTGACAGGGACAGTGACGGGGCAGTGACAGTGACAGGGACAGGGGCAGTGACAGGGGCAGTGACATGGGCAGGGACAGTGACAGGGACAGTGACAGTGACAGAGACAGGGAAAGGGGCAGGGACTGGGCAGGGTCAGGGACAGTGACAGGGACAGTGACAGGGACAGTGACAGCGGCAGTGACAGGGACAGGGGCAGTGACAGGGGCAATGAGAGGGGCAGTGACAGTGACAGGGACAGGGACGTTGACAGTGACAGGCACAGGGGCAGTGACAGGGGCAGGGACAGGGACAGTGACAGGGACAGTGACAGTGACAGTGACAGGGAGAGTGACAGTGACAGGGGCTGTGACAGGGTCAGGGACAGTGACAGTGACAGTGACAGGGACAGGGGCAGTGACTGGTGCAGTGACAGTGACAGGGACAGTGACAGGGGGCAGTGACAGGGACAGTGACAGGGACAGTGGCAGGGACAGTGACAGGGACAGAGACAGTGACAGGGACAGTGACAGTGACAGGGACAGTGACATTGACAGGGACAGTGACAGTGACAGGGACAGTGACAGGGGTAGTGACAGGGGCAGTGACAGTGACAGGGACAGTGGCAGGGACAGTGACAGGGGCAATGACAGGGACAGTGACAGGAACAGTGACAGGGACAGTGACAGTGACAGGGGCAGTGACAGGGACAGTGACAGGGACAGTGACAGTGACAGTGTCAGGGACAGTGACTGGGACAGTGACAGGGGCAGTGACAGGGACAGTGACAGTGACAGTGACAGGGACAGTGGCAGGGACAATGACAGGGGCAGTGACAGGGTCATGGACAGGGACAATGACAGTGACAGGGGCAGTGAGAGGGACAGTGATAGGGACAGTGACAGTGACAGGGTCAGTGACAGTGACAGGGGCAATGACAGGGACAGTGACAGGGACAGTGACAGTGACAGGGGCAATGACAGGGACTGTGACAGTGACAGTGACAGTGACAGGGACAGTGGCAGGGACAATGACAGGGGCAGTGACAGGGACATGGACAGGGACAATGACAGTGACAGGGGCAGTGAGAGGGACAGTGATAGGGACAGTGACAGTGACAGGGTCAGTGACAGTGACGGGGCAATGACAGGGGCAGTGACAGGGAAAGGGGCAGTGACAGTGACAGTGACAGTGACAGGGACAGTGACAGGGGCAGTGAAAGGGGCAGTGAAAGGGGCAGTGAAAGTGACAGGGGCAGTGACAGGGACAGTGACAGGGGCAGTGACAGGGACAGTGACAGGGTTGGTGAGACAGTGACAGGGACAGTGACAGGGTCAGTGACTGGAACAGGGACAGTTACAGCGACAGTGATATTGACAGGGGCAGTGACAGGGACAGTGACAGTGACAGTGACAGTGACAGGAACAGTGTCACGGACAGTGACATGGACAGTGACAGGGACAGGGACAGTGACAGGGACAGTGGCAGTGACAGGCGCAGGGGCAGTGACAGTGACAGGGACAGTGACAGGGACAGTGACAGGGACAGTGACAGGGACAGTGACAGGGGCAGTGACAGTGACAGGGACAGGGGCAATGACAGGCCCAGTGTCAGTGACAGTGACAGGGACAGTTAGAGTGACAGGGGCAGGGGCAGGGACAGGGACAGTGACAGTGACAGTGACAGGAATAGTGACAGGGGCAGGGACAGGGACAGTGACAGTGACAGTGACAGTGACAGGGACAGGGGCAGTGACAGGGGCAGGGACAGGGACAGGTACAGTGACAGTGACAGTGACAGGGACAGTAACAGTGACAGGGTCATTGACAGGGACAGTGACAGGGACAGTGACAGGGACAGGTTCAGTGACAGGGACAGTGACAGGGACAGTGGCAGTGAAAGTGACAGCGACAGTGACAGGGGCAATGACAGGGGCAGTGACTGTGACAGGGACAGAAGCAGGGCCAGTGACAGGGACAGTGACAGGGACAGTGACATGGACAGTGACAGTGACAGGACAGGGTCAGTGACAGGGACAGGGACAGTGAAACGGGCAGTGACAGGGTTGGTGAGACAGTGACAGGGACAGGGACAGTGACAGGGACAGTGACAAGGACAGTGACAGGGACAGTTACAGTGACAATGACAGTGACAGGGGCAGTGACAGGGACAGTGACAGTGACAGGGACAGGGACAGTGACAGGGACAGTGACAGGGACAGTGACAGGAACAGGGGCAGTGACAGTGACAGGGACAGAGGCAGTGACAGGGACAGGGACGGGGCAGTGACGGGGCAGTGGCAGTGACAGTGACAAGCACAGTGACAGGGACAGTGACGGGGCAGTGACAGTGACAGGGACAGGGGCAGTGACAGGGGCAGTGACATGGGCAGGGACAGTGACAGGGACAGTGACAGTGACAGAGACAGGGAAAGGGGCAGGGACTGGGCAGGGTCAGGGACAGTGACAGGGACAGTGACAGGGACAGTGACAGCGGCAGTGACAGGGACAGGGGCAGTGACAGGGGCAATGAGAGGGGCAGTGACAGTGACAGGGACAGGGACGTTGACAGTGACAGGCACAGGGGCAGTGACAGGGGCAATGACAGGGGCAGTGACTGTGACAGGGACAGAAGCAGGGCCAGTGACAGGGCCAGTGACAGGGACAGTGACATGGACAGTGACAGTGACAGGACAGGGTCAGTGACAGGGACAGGGACAGTGAAACGGGCAGTGACAGGGTTGGTGAGACAGTGACAGGGACAGGGACAGTGACAGGGACAGTGACAAGGACAGTGACAGGGACAGTTACAGTGACAATGACAGTGACAGGGGCAGTGACAGGGACAGTGACAGTGACAGGGACAGGGACAGTGACAGGGACAGTGACAGTGACAGGGACAGTGACAGGAACAGGGGCAGTGACAGTGACAGGGACAGAGGCAGTGACAGGGACAGGGACGGGGCAGTGAGAGGGACAGTGATAGGGACAGTGACAGTGACAGGGTCAGTGACAGTGACAGGGGCAATGACAGGGACAGTGACAGGGACAGTGACAGTGACAGGGGCAATGACAGGGACTGTGACAGTGACAGTGACAGTGACAGGGACAGTGGCAGGGACAATGACAGGGGCAGTGACAGGGACATGGACAGGGACAATGACAGTGACAGGGGCAGTGAGAGGGACAGTGATAGGGACAGTGACAGTGACAGGGTCAGTGACAGTGACGGGGCAATGACAGGGGCAGTGACAGGGAAAGGGGCAGTGACAGTGACAGTGACAGTGACAGGGACAGTGACAGGGGCAGTGAAAGTTGCAGTGAAAGGGGCAGTGAAAGTGACAGGGGCAGTGACAGGGACAGTGACAGGGGCAGTGACAGGGACAGTGACAGGGTTGGTGAGACAGTGACAGGGACAGTGACAGGGTCAGTGACTGGAACAGGGACAGTTACAGCGACAGTGATATTGACAGGGGCAGTGACAGGGACAGTGACAGTGACAGGGACAGTGACAGGAACAGTGTCACGGACAGTGACATGGACAGTGACAGGGACAGGGACAGTGACAGTGACAGTGGCAGTGACAGGCGCAGGGGCAGTGACAGTGACAGGGACAGTGACAGGGACAGTGACAGGGACAGTGACAGGGACAGTGACAGGGGCAGTGACAGTGACAGGGACAGGGGCAATGACAGGCCCAGTGTCAGTGACAGTGACAGGGACAGTTAGAGTGACAGGGGCAGGGGCAGGGACAGGGACAGTGACAGTGACAGTGACAGGAATAGTGACAGGGGCAGGGACAGGGACAGTGACAGTGACAGTGACAGTGACAGGGACAGGGGCAGTGACAGGGGCAGGGACAGGGACAGGTACAGTGACAGTGACAGTGACAGGGACAGTAACAGTGACAGGGTCATTGACAGGGACAGTGACAGGGACAGTGACAGGGACAGGTTCAGTGACAGGGACAGTGACAGGGACAGTGGCAGTGAAAGTGACAGCGACAGTGACAGGGGCAATGACAGGGGCAGTGACTGTGACAGGGACAGAAGCAGGGCCAGTGACAGGGACAGTGACAGGGACAGTGACATGGACAGTGACAGTGACAGGACAGGGTCAGTGACAGGGACAGGGACAGTGAAACGGGCAGTGACAGGGTTGGTGAGACAGTGACAGGGACAGGGACAGTGACAGGGACAGTGACAAGGACAGTGACAGGGACAGTTACAGTGACAATGACAGTGACAGGGGCAGTGACAGGGACAGTGACAGTGACAGGGACAGGGACAGTGACAGGGACAGTGACAGGGACAGTGACAGGAACAGGGGCAGTGACAGTGACAGGGACAGAGGCAGTGACAGGGACAGGGACGGGGCAGTGACAGGGGCAGTGGCAGTGACAGTGACAAGCACAGTGACAGGGACAGTGACGGGGCAGTGACAGTGACAGGGACAGGGGCAGTGACAGGGGCAGTGACATGGGCAGGGACAGTGACAGGGACAGTGACAGTGACAGAGACAGGGAAAGGGGCAGGGACTGGGCAGGGTCAGGGACAGTGACAGGGACAGTGACAGGGACAGTGACAGCGGCAGTGACAGGGACAGGGGCAGTGACAGGGGCAATGAGAGGGGCAGTGACAGTGACAGGGACAGGGACGTTGACAGTGACAGGCACAGGGGCAGTGACAGGGGCAGGGACAGGGACAGTGACAGGGACAGTGACAGTGACAGTGACAGGGAGAGTGACAGTGACAGGGGCTGTGACAGGGTCAGGGACAGTGACAGTGACAGTGACAGGGACAGGGGCAGTGACTGGTGCAGTGACAGTGACAGGGACAGTGACAGGGGGCAGTGACAGGGACAGTGACAGGGACAGTGACAGGGACAGTGACAGGGACCGGGACAGTGACAGGGGCAGTGAAAGTGACAGTAACAGTGACAGAGGCAGTGACAGGGGCAGTGACAGGGACAGTGGCAGGGACAGTGACAGGGACAGAGACAGTGACAGGGACAGTGACAGTGACAGGGACAGTGACATTGACAGGGACAGTGACAGTGACAGGGACAGTGACAGGGGTAGTGACAGGGGCAGTGACAGTGACAGGGACAGTGGCAGGGACAGTGACAGGGGCAATGACAGGGACAGTGACAGGAACAGTGACAGGGACAGTGACAGTGACAGGGGCAGTGACAGGGACAGTGACAGGGACAGTGACAGTGACAGTGTCAGGGACAGTGACTGGGACAGTGACAGGGGCAGTGACAGGGACAGTGACAGTGGCAGTGACAGTGACAGCGACAGTGACAGTCACAGGGACAGGGACAGTGACAGGGACAGGGACAGTGACAGGGACAGGGACAGTGACAGGGACAGTGACAGGGACAGTGACAGTGACAGGGACAGGGACAGCGACAGGGGCAGTGACAGGGACAGTGACTGTGACAGGGACAGCGGCAGGGGGCAGAGACAGGGACAGTGACAGTGACAGTGACAGGGACAGTGGCAGGGACAATGACAGGGGCAGTGACAGGGTCATGGACAGGGGCAATGACAGTGACAGGGGCAGTGAGAGGGACAGTGATAGGGACAGTGACAGTGACAGGGTCAGTGACAGTGACAGGGGCAATGACAGGGACAGTGACAGGGACAGTGACAGTGACAGGGGCAATGACAGGGACTGTGACAGTGACAGTGACAGTGACAGGGACAGTGGCAGGGACAATGACAGGGGCAGTGACAGGGACATGGACAGGGAAAATGACAGTGACAGGGGCAGTGAGAGGGACAGTGATAGGGACAGTGACAGTGACAGGGTCAGTGACAGTGACGGGGCAATGACAGGGGCAGTGACAGGGAAAGGGGCAGTGACAGTGACAGTGACAGTGACAGGGACAGTGACAGGGGCAGTGAAAGGGGCAGTGAAAGGGGCAGTGAAAGTGACAGGGGCAGTGACAGGGACAGTGACAGGGGCAGTGACAGGGACAGTGACAGGGTTGGTGAGACAGTGACAGGGACAGTGACAGGGTCAGTGACTGGAACAGGGACAGTTACAGCGACAGTGATATTGACAGGGGCAGTGACAGGGACAGTGACAGTGACAGGGACAGTGACAGGAACAGTGTCACGGACAGTGACATGGACAGTGACAGGGACAGGGACAGTGACAGGGACAGTGGCAGTGACAGGCGCAGGGGCAGTGACAGTGACAGGGACAGTGACAGGGACAGTGACAGGGACAGTGACAGGGACAGTGACAGGGGCAGTGACAGTGACAGGGACAGGGGCAATGACAGGCCCAGTGTCAGTGACAGTGACAGGGACAGTTAGAGTGACAGGGGCAGGGGCAGGGACAGGGACAGTGACAGTGACAGTGACAGGAATAGTGACAGGGGCAGGGACAGGGACAGTGACAGTGACAGTGACAGTGACAGGGACAGGGGCAGTGACAGGGGCAGGGACAGGGACAGGTACAGTGACAGTGACAGTGACAGGGACAGTAACAGTGACAGGGTCATTGACAGGGACAGTGACAGGGACAGTGACAGGGACAGGTTCAGTGACAGGGACAGTGACAGGGACAGTGGCAGTGAAAGTGACAGCGACAGTGACAGGGGCAATGACAGGGGCAGTGACTGTGACAGGGACAGAAGCAGGGCCAGTGACAGGGACAGTGACAGGGACAGTGACATGGACAGTGACAGTGACAGGACAGGGTCAGTGACAGGGACAGGGACAGTGAAACGGGCAGTGACAGGGTTGGTGAGACAGTGACAGGGACAGGGACAGTGACAGGGACAGTGACAAGGACAGTGACAGGGACAGTTACAGTGACAATGACAGTGACAGGGGCAGTGACAGGGACAGTGACAGTGACAGGGACAGGGACAGTGACAGGGACAGTGACAGGGACAGTGACAGGAACAGGGGCAGTGACAGTGACAGGGACAGAGGCAGTGACAGGGACAGGGACGGGGCAGTGACGGGGCAGTGGCAGTGACAGTGACAAGCACAGTGACAGGGACAGTGACGGGGCAGTGACAGTGACAGGGACAGGGGCAGTGACAGGGGCAGTGACATGGGCAGGGACAGTGACAGGGACAGTGACAGTGACAGAGACAGGGAAAGGGGCAGGGACTGGGCAGGGTCAGGGACAGTGACAGGGACAGTGACAGGGACAGTGACAGCGGCAGTGACAGGGACAGGGGCAGTGACAGGGGCAATGAGAGGGGCAGTGACAGTGACAGGGACAGGGACGTTGACAGTGACAGGCACAGGGGCAGTGACAGGGGCAGGGACAGGGACAGTGACAGGGACAGTGACAGTGACAGGGAGAGTGACAGTGACAGGGGCTGTGACAGGGTCAGGGACAGTGACAGTGACAGGGACAGGGGCAGTGACTGGTGCAGTGACAGTGACAGGGACAGTGACAGGGGGCAGTGACAGGGACAGTGACAGGGACAGTGACAGGGACAGTGACAGGGACCGGGACAGTGACAGGGGCAGTGAAAGTGACAGTAACAGTGACAGAGGCAGTGACAGGGGCAGTGACAGGGACAGTGGCAGGGACAGTGACAGGGACAGAGACAGTGACAGGGACAGTAACAGTGACAGGGACAGTGACATTGACAGGGACAGTGACAGTGACAGGGACAGTGACAGGGGTAGTGACAGGGGCAGTGACAGTGACAGGGACAGTGGCAGGGACAGTGACTGGGGCAATGACAGGGACAGTGACAGGAACAGTGACAGGGACAGTGACAGTGACAGGGGCAGTGACAGGGACAGTGACAGGGACAGTGACAGTGACAGTGTCAGGGACAGTGACTGGGACAGTGACAGGGGCAGTGACAGGGACAGTGACAGTGGCAGTGACAGTGACAGCGACAGTGACAGTCACAGGGACAGGGACAGTGACAGGGACAGGGACAGTGACAGGGACTGGGACAGTGACAGGGACAGTGACAGGGACAGTGACAGTGACAGGGACAGGGACAGCGACAGGGGCAGTGACAGGGACAGTGACTGTGACAGGGACAGCGGCAGGGGGCAGAGACAGGGACAGTGACAGTGACAGTGACAGGGACAGTGGCAGGGACAATGACAGGGGCAGTGACAGGGTCATGGACAGGGACAATGACAGTGACAGGGGCAGTGAGAGGGACAGTGATAGGGACAGTGACAGTGACAGGGTCAGTGACAGTGACAGGGGCAATGACAGGGACAGTGACAGGGACAGTGACAGTGACAGGGGCAATGACAGGGACTGTGACAGTGACAGTGACAGTGACAGGGACAGTGGCAGGGACAATGACAGGGGCAGTGACAGGGACATGGACAGGGACAATGACAGTGACAGGGGCAGTGAGAGGGACAGTGATAGGGACAGTGACAGTGACAGGGTCAGTGACAGTGACAGGGGCAATGACAGGGGCAGTGACAGGGAAAGGGGCAGTGACAGTGACAGTGACAGGGACAGTGACAGGGGCAGTGAAAGGGGCAGTGAAAGGGGCAGTGAAAGTGACAGGGGCAGTGACAGGGACAGTGACAGGGGCAGTGACAGGGACAGTGACAGGGTTGGTGAGACAGTGACAGGGACAGTGACAGGGTCAGTGACTGGAACAGGGATAGTTACAGCGACAGTGATATTGACAGGGGCAGTGATAGGGACAGTGACAGTGACAGGGACAGTGACAGGAACAGTGTCACGGACAGTGACATGGACAGTGACAGGGACAGGGACAGTGACAGGGACAGTGGCAGTGACAGGCGCAGGGGCAGTGACAGTGACAGGGACAGTGACAGGGACAGTGACAGGGACAGTGACAGGGACAGTGACAGGGGCAGTGACAGTGACAGGGACAGGGGCAATGACAGGCCCAGTGTCAGTGACAGTGACAGGGACAGTTAGAGTGACAGGGGCAGGGGCAGGGACAGGGACAGTGACAGTGACAGTGACAGGAATAGTGACAGGGGCAGGGACAGGGACAGTGACAGTGACAGTGACAGTGACAGGGACAGGGGCAGTGACAGGGGCAGGGACAGGGACAGGTACAGTGACAGTGACAGGGACAGTAACAGTGACAGGGGCAGTGACGGGGCAGGGACAGTGACAGTGACAGTGACAGGGACAGGGGCAGTGACAGGGGCAGTGACAGGGACAGTGACAGGGGGCAGTGACAGGGACAGTGACAGGGACAGTGACAGGGACAGTGACAGGGACCGGGAAAGTGACAAGGGCAGTGACAGTGACAGTGACAGGGGCAGTTACAGGGACAGTGACAGTGACAGGGACAGTGGCAGGGACAGTGACAGGGGCAGTGACTGGGACAGGGACAGTGACTGGAACAGTGACAGTGACATGGGCAGTGACAGGGGCAGTGACAATGACAGTGACAGGGACAGTGGCAGGGACAGTGACAAGGGCAATGACAGGGACAGTGACAGGGACTGTGACATGGACAGGTGCAGTGACAGGGGCAGTGACAGGGACAGTGACAGGGACAGTGACAGGGACAGTGACAGTGGCAGTGACAGTGACAGCGACAGTGACAGTCACAGGGACAGGGACAGTGACAGGGACAGGGACAGTGACAGGGACAGGGACAGGGACAGTGACAGTGACAGGGACAGGGACAGCGACAGGGGCAGTGACAGTGACAGTGACTGTGACAGGGACAGTGGCAGGGACAGTGACAGGGACAGTGACAGTGACAGTGACAGGGACAGTGGCAGGGACAGTGGCAGGGGCAGTGACAGGGACAGTGACAGTGACAGGGACAGTGGCAGGGACAGTGACAGGGGCAGTGACAGGGACATGGACAGTGACAGGGACAATGACAGTGACAGGGGCAGTGAGAGGGACAGTGATAGGGACAGTGACAGTGACAGGGACAGTGACAATGACAGGGGCAGTGACAGGGGCAGGGACAGTGGTAGGGACGTGACAGGGGCAGTGACAGGGACAGTGACAGTGACAGGGACAGTGGCAGGGACAGTGACAGGGGCAGTGACAGGGACAGGGACAGTGACAGGGACAATGACAGTGACAGGGGCAGTGAGAGGGACAGTGATAGGGACAGTGACAGTGACAGGGACAGTGACAATGACAGGGGCAGTGACAGGGGCAGGGACAGTGGTAGGGACGTGACAGGGGCAATGACAGGAACAGTGACAGGGACAGTGACAGGGGCAGTGACAGGGCAGTGACAGTGACAGTGACAGGGACAGTGGCAGGGACAGTGACAGGGGCAGTGACTGGGACAGGGACAGTGACTGGAACAGTGACAGTGACATGGGCAGTGACAGGGGCAGTGACAATGACAGTGACAGGGACAGTGGCAGGGACAGTGACAAGGGCAATGACAGGGACAGTGACAGGGACAATGACATGGACAGTGACAGTGACAGGCGCAGTGACAGGGACAGTGACAGGGACAGTGACAGGGACAGTGACAGGGACAGTGACAGGTACAGTGACAGGTGCAGTGACAGGGACAGTGACAGGGGCAGTGACAGTGAAAGCGACAGTGACAGTCACAGGGACAGGGACAATGACAGGAGCAGTGACACGGACAGTGACATGGACAGTGACAGGAACAGGGACAGGGACAGTGACAGGGACAGTGGCAGTGACAGGGACAGTGACAGTGACAGGGACAGTGACAGTGACAGGGACAGGGGCAGTGACAGGGGCAGGGGCAGTGACAGTGACAGTGACAGTGACAGGGACAGTGACAGGGGCAGTGACAGTGACAGGGACAGGGGCAGTGACAGGGGCAGTGACAGGACCAGTGTCAGTGACAGTGACAGGGACAGTTAGAGTGACAGGGACATGGGCAGTGATAGGGGCAGGGACAGGGACAGTGACAGTGACAGTGACAGGAATAGTGACAGGGGCAGGGACAGGGACAGTGACAGTGACAGTGACAGTGACAGGGACAGGGGCAGTGACAGGGGCAGGGACAGGGACAGGTACAGTGACAGTGACAGTGACAGGGACAGTAACAGTGACAGGGGCAGTGACGGGGCAGGGACAGTGACAGTGACTGGAACAGTGACAGTGACATGGGCAGTGACAATGACAGTGACAGGGACAGTGGCAGGGACAGTGACAAGGGCAATGACAGGGACAGTGACAGAGACAGTGACATGGACAGTGACAGTGACAGGGACAGTGACAGGGACAGTGACAGGGACAATGACAGGGACAGTGACAGGGACAGTGACAGGGGCAGTGACAGTGACAGCGACAGTGACAGTCACAGGGACAGGGACAGTGACAGGGACAGGGACAGTGACAGGGACAGGGACAGGGACAGTGACAGGGACAGTGACAGTGACAGGGACAGGGACAGCGACAAGGGCAGTGACAGGGACAGTGACTGTGACAGGGACAGTGGCAGGGGGCAGTGACAGGGACAGGGACAGTGACAGGGACAGTGACAGGGGCAGTGACAGGGCCAGTGTCAGGGATAGTGACAGGGACAGTTACAGTGACTGTGACATGGACAGTGACAGGGGCAGTGACAGGGCCAGTGTCAGGGATAGTGTCAGGGACAGTTACAGTGACAGGGACAGTGACAGTGACAGGGACAGTGACAGTGACAGGGACAGGGGTAGTGACAGGGGCAATGAGAGGGGCAGTGACAGTGACAGGGACAGGGACGTTGACAGTGACAGGCACAGGGGCAGTGACAGGGGCAGGGACAGGGACAGTGACAGGGACAGTGACAGTGACAGTGACAGGGAGAGTGACAGTGACAGGGGCTGTGACAGGGTCAGGGACAGTGACAGTGACAGTGACAGGGACAGGGGCAGTGACTGGTGCAGTGACAGTGACAGGGACAGTGACAGGGGGCAGTGACAGGGACAGTGACAGGGACAGTGACAGGGACAGTGACAGGGACCGGGACAGTGACAGGGGCAGTGAAAGTGACAGTAACAGTGACAGAGGCAGTGACAGGGGCAGTGACAGGGACAGTGGCAGGGACAGTGACAGGGACAGAGACAGTGACAGGGACAGTGACAGTGACAGGGACAGTGACATTGACAGGGACAGTGACAGTGACAGGGACAGTGACAGGGGTAGTGACAGGGGCAGTGACAGTGACAGGGACAGTGGCAGGGACAGTGACAGGGGCAATGACAGGGACAGTGACAGGAATAGTGACAGGGACAGTGACAGTGACAGGGGCAGTGACAGGGACAGTGACAGGGACAGTGACAGTGACAGTGTCAGGGACAGTGACTGGGACAGTGACAGGGGCAGTGACAGGGACAGTGACAGTGGCAGTGACAGTGACAGCGACAGTGACAGTCACAGGGACAGGGACAGTGACAGGGACAGGGACAGTGACAGGGACAGGGACAGTGACAGGGACAGTGACAGGGACAGTGACAGTGACAGGGACAGGGACAGCGACAGGGGCAGTGACAGGGACAGTGACTGTGACAGGGACAGCGGCAGGGGGCAGAGACAGGGACAGTGACAGTGACAGTGACAGGGACAGTGGCAGGGACAATGACAGGGGCAGTGACAGGGTCATGGACAGGGACAATGACAGTGACAGGGGCAGTGAGAGGGACAGTGATAGGGACAGTGACAGTGACAGGGTCAGTGACAGTGACAGGGGCAATGACAGGGACAGTGACAGGGACAGTGACAGTGACAGGGGCAATGACAGGGACTGTGACAGTGACAGTGACAGTGACAGGGACAGTGGCAGGGACAATGACAGGGGCAGTGACAGGGACATGGACAGGGACAATGACAGTGACAGGGGCAGTGAGAGGGACAGTGATAGGGACAGTGACAGTGACAGGGTCAGTGACAGTGACAGGGGCAATGACAGGGGCAGTGACAGGGAAAGGGGCAGTGACAGTGACAGTGACAGGGACAGTGACAGGGGCAGTGAAAGGGGCAGTGAAAGGGGCAGTGAAAGTGACAGGGGCAGTGACAGGGACAGTGACAGGGGCAGTGACAGGGACAGTGACAGGGTTGGTGAGAATGTGACAGGGACAGTGACAGGGTCAGTGACTGGAACAGGGACAGTTACAGCGACAGTGATATTGACAGGGGCAGTGACAGGGACAGTGACAGTGACAGGGACAGTGACAGGAACAGTGTCACGGACAGTGACATGGACAGTGACAGGGACAGGGACAGTGACAGGGACAGTGGCAGTGACAGGCGCAGGGGCAGTGACAGTGACAGGGACAGTGACAGGGACAGGGACAGTGACAGGGGCAGTGACAGTGACAGGGACAGGGGCAATGACAGGCCCAGTGTCAGTGACAGTGACAGGGACAGTTAGAGTGACAGGGGCAGGGGCAGGGACAGGGACAGTGACAGTGACAGTGACAGGAATAGTGACAGGGGCAGGGACAGGGACAGTGACAGTGACAGTGACAGTGACAGGGACAGGGGCAGTGACAGGGGCAGGGACAGGGACAGGTACAGTGACAGTGACAGGGACAGTAACAGTGACAGGGGCAGTGACGGGGCAGGGACAGTGACAGTGACAGTGACAGGGACAGGGGCAGTGACAGGGGCAGTGACAGTGACAGGGACAGTGGCAGGGACAGTGACAGGGGCAATGACAGGGACAGTGACAGGAACAGTGACAGGGACAGTGACAGTGACAGGGGCAGTGACAGGGACAGTGACAGGGACAGTGACAGTGACAGTGTCAGGGACAGTGACTGGGACAGTGACAGGGGCAGTGACAGGGACAGTGACAGTGGCAGTGACAGTGACAGCGACAGTGACAGTCACAGGGACAGGGACAGTGACAGGGACAGGGACAGTGACAGGGACAGGGACAGTGACAGGGACAGTGACAGGGACAGTGACAGTGACAGGGACAGGGACAGCGACAGGGGCAGTGACAGGGACAGTGACTGTGACAGGGACAGCGGCAGGGGGCAGAGACTGGGACAGTGACAGTGACAGTGACAGGGACAGTGGCAGGGACAATGACAGGGGCAGTGACAGGGTCATGGACAGGGACAATGACAGTGACAGGGGCAGTGAGAGGGACAGTGATAGGGACAGTGACAGTGACAGGGTCAGTGACAGTGACAGGGGCAATGACAGGGACAGTGACAGGGACAGTGACAGTGACAGGGGCAATGACAGGGACTGTGACAGTGACAGTGACAGGGACAGTGGCAGGGACAATGACAGGGGCAGTGACAGGGACATGGACAGGGACAATGACAGTGACAGGGGCAGTGAGAGGGACAGTGATAGGGACAGTGACAGTGACAGGGTCAGTGACAGTGACAGGGGCAATGACAGGGGCAGTGACAGGGAAAGGGGCAGTGACAGTGACAGTGACAGGGACAGTGACAGGGGCAGTGAAAGGGGCAGTGAAAGGGGCAGTGAAAGTGACAGGGGCAGTGACAGGGACAGTGACAGGGGCAGTGACAGGGACAGTGACAGGGTTGGTGAGACAGTGACAGGGACAGTGACAGGGTCAGTGACTGGAACAGGGACAGTTACAGCGACAGTGATATTGACAGGGGCAGTGACAGGGACAGTGACAGTGACAGGGACAGTGACAGGAACAGTGTCACGGACAGTGACATGGACAGTGACAGGGACAGGGACAGTGACAGGGACAGTGGCAGTGACAGGCGCAGGGGCAGTGACAGTGACAGGGACAGTGACAGGGACAGTGACAGGGACAGTGACAGGGGCAGTGACAGTGACAGGGACAGGGGCAATGACAGGCCCAGTGTCAGTGACAGTGACAGGGACAGTTAGAGTGACAGGGGCAGGGGCAGGGACAGGGACAGTGACAGTGACAGTGACAGGAATAGTGACAGGGGCAGGGACAGGGACAGTGACAGTGACAGTGACAGTGACAGGGACAGGGACAGTGACAGGGGCAGGGACAGGGACAGGTACAGTGACAGTGACAGGGACAGTAACAGTGACAGGGGCAGTGACGGGGCAGGGACAGTGACAGTGACAGTGACAGGGACAGGGACAGTGACAGGGGCAGTGACAGGGACAGTGACAGGGGGCAGTGACAGGGACAGTGACAGGGACAGTGACAGGGACAGTGACAGGGACCGGGAAAGTGACAAGGGCAGTGACAGTGACAGTGACAGGGGCAGTTACAGGGACAGTGACAGTGACAGGGACAGTGGCAGGGACAGTGACAGGGGCAGTGACTGGGACAGGGACAGTGACTGGAACAGTGACAGTGACATGGGCAGTGACAGGGGCAGTGACAATGACAGTGACAGGGACAGTGGCAGGGACAGTGACAAGGGCAATGACAGGGACAGTGACAGGGACTGTGACATGGACAGGTGCAGTGACAGGGGCAGTGACAGGGACAGTGACAGGGACAGTGACAGGGACAGTGACAGTGGCAGTGACAGTGACAGCGACAGTGACAGTCACAGGGACAGGGACAGTGACAGGGACAGGGACAGTGACAGGGACAGGGACAGGGACAGTGACAGTGACAGGGACAGGGACAGCGACAGGGGCAGTGACAGTGACAGTGACTGTGACAGGGACAGTGGCAGGGACAGTGACAGGGACAGTGACAGTGACAGTGACAGGGACAGTGGCAGGGACAGTGGCAGGGGCAGTGACAGGGACAGTGACAGTGACAGGGACAGTGGCAGGGACAGTGACAGGGGCAGTGACAGGGACAGGGACAGTGACAGGGACAATGACAGTGACAGGGGCAGTGAGAGGGACAGTGATAGGGACAGTGACAGTGACAGGGACAGTGACAATGACAGGGGCAGTGACAGGGGCAGGGACAGTGGTAGGGACGTGACAGGGGCAGTGACAGGGACAGTGACAGTGACAGGGACAGTGGCAGGGACAGTGACAGGGGCAGTGACATGGACAGGGACAGTGACAGGGACAATGACAGTGACAGGGGCAGTGAGAGGGACAGTGATAGGGACAGTGACAGTGACAGGGACAGTGACAATGACAGGGGCAGTGACAGGGGCAGGGACAGTGGTAGGGACGTGACAGGGGCAATGACAGGAACAGTGACAGGGACAGTGACAGGGGCAGTGACAGGGCAGTGACAGTGACAGTGACAGGGACAGTGGCAGGGACAGTGACAGGGGCAGTGACTGGGACAGGGACAGTGACTGGAACAGTGACAGTGACATGGGCAGTGACAGGGGCAGTGACAATGACAGTGACAGGGACAGTGGCAGGGACAGTGACAAGGGCAATGACAGGGACAGTGACAGGGACAATGACATGGACAGTGACAGTGACAGGCGCAGTGACAGGGACAGTGACAGGGACAGTGACAGGGACAGTGACAGGGACAGTGACAGGTACAGTGACAGGTGCAGTGACAGGGACAGTGACAGGGGCAGTGACAGTGAAAGCGACAGTGACAGTCACAGGGACAGGGACAATGACAGGAGCAGTGACATGGACAGTGACATGGACAGTGACAGGAACAGGGACAGGGACAGTGACAGGGACAGTGGCAGTGACAGGGACAGTGACAGTGACAGGGACAGTGACAGTGACAGGGACAGGGGCAGTGACAGGGGCAGGGGCAGTGACAGTGACAGTGACAGTGACAGGGACAGTGACAGGGGCAGTGACAGTGACAGGGACAGGGGCAGTGACAGGGGCAGTGACAGGACCAGTGTCAGTGACAGTGACAGGGACAGTTAGAGTGACAGGGACATGGGCAGTGATAGGGGCAGGGACAGGGACAGTGACAGTGACAGTGACAGGAATAGTGACAGGGGCAGGGACAGGGACAGTGACAGTGACAGTGACAGTGACAGGGACAGGGGCAGTGACAGGGGCAGGGACAGGGACAGGTACAGTGACAGTGACAGTGACAGGGACAGTAACAGTGACAGGGGCAGTGACGGGGCAGGGACAGTGACAGTGACTGGAACAGTGACAGTGACATGGGCAGTGACAATGACAGTGACAGGGACAGTGGCAGGGACAGTGACAAGGGCAATGACAGGGACAGTGACAGAGACAGTGACATGGACAGTGACAGTGACAGGGACAGTGACAGGGACAGTGACAGGGACAATGACAGGGACAGTGACAGGGACAGTGACAGGGGCAGTGACAGTGACAGCGACAGTGACAGTCACAGGGACAGGGACAGTGACAGGGACAGGGACAGTGACAGGGACAGGGACAGGGACAGTGACAGGGACAGTGACAGGGACAGGGACAGTGACAGGGACAGGGACAGGGACAGTGACAGGGACAGTGACAGTGACAGGGACAGGGACAGCGACAAGGGCAGTGACAGGGACAGTGACTGTGACAGGGACAGTGGCAGGGGGCAGTGACAGGGACAGGGACAGTGACAGGGACAGTGACAGGGGCAGTGACAGGGCCAGTGTCAGGGATAGTGACAGGGACAGTTACAGTGACTGTGACAGGGACAGTGACAGGGGCAGTGACAGGGCCAGTGTCAGGGATAGTGTCAGGGACAGTTACAGTGACAGGGACAGTGACAGTGACAGGGACAGTGACAGTGACAGGGACAGGGGTAGTGACAGGGGCAGGGACAGGGACTGGGACAGGGACAGTGACAGTGACAGTGACAGTGACAGTGACAGGGACAGAGACAGTGAAAGGGGCAGTGACAGGGGCAGGGACAGTGACAGTGACAGGGACAGAGGCAGTGACAGGGGCAGTGACAGGGGCAGTGACAGGGGCATTGTCTGGGACAGGGACAGTGGCAGGGACAGTGACAGGGGCAGTGACTGGGACAGGGACAGTGACAGGGACAGTGACAGTGACATGGGCAGTGACAGGGGCAGTGACAGTGACAGTGACAGGGACAGTGACAGTGACATGGGCAGTGACAGGGGCAGTGACAGTGACAGTGACAGGGACAGTGACAGGGACAGTGACAGGGGCAGGGACAGGGACAGGTACAGTGACAGTGACAGTGACAGTGACAGGGACAGTTAGAGTGACAGGGACATGGGCAGTGATAAGGGCAGGGACAGGGACAGTGACAGTGACAGTGACAGGAATAGTGACAGGGGCAGTGACAGGGACAGTGACAGTGACAGTGACAGTGACAGGGACAGGGGCAGTGACAGGGGCAGGGACAGGGACAGGTACAGTGACAGTGACAGTGACAGTGACAGGGACAGTAACAGTGACAGGGGCAGTGACGGGGCAGGGACAGTGACAGTGACTGGAACAGTGACAGTGACATGGGCAGTGACAATGACAGTGACAGGGACAGTGGCAGGGACAGTGACAAGGGCAATGACAGGGACAGTGACAGGGACAGTGACAGGGGCAGTGACAGGGACAGTGACAGGGACAGTGACAGTGACAGTCACAGGGACAGCGACAGTGACAGGGAAAGTGACAGGGACAGGGACAGTGACAGGGACAGTGAGAGGGACAGTGACAGTGACAGGGACAGGGACAGTGACAGGGACAATGACAGGGGCAGTGACAGGGACAGTGACAGGAATAGTGACAGGGGTCAGTGACAGGGACAGGGACATGGACAGTGACAGGGACAGTAACAGTGACAGGGACAGTGACTGGGGCAGTGAAAGTACAGTGACAGTTACAGGGACAGGGACAGTGACAGTGACAGTGACAGGGACAGTGACAGTGACAGGGACAGTGACAGGGACAGTGACAGTGACAGGGACAGTGACAGGGACAGAGACAGTGACAGTGACAGGGACAGTGACAGGGGCAGTGAGAGGTACAGGGACAGTGACGGTGACAGGGACAGTGACAGTAACAGGGACAGTGACAATGACAGTGACAGGGGCAGTGACAGGGGCAGTGACTGGGGCAGTGACAGTGACAGGACAGTGACAGTGACAGGGACAGTGACATGGACAGTGACAGCGGGAGTGACAGTGACAATGACAGTGACAGTGACAGGGACATTGACAGGGACAGTGACAGGGACAGTGACAGGGACAGTGACAGGGACATTGACAGGGACAGTGGCAGTGAAAGTGACAGCGACAGTGACAGGGCCAATGACAGGGGCAGTGACTGTGACAGGGACAGAAGCAGGGCCAGTGACAGGGACAGTGACAGGGACAGTGACATGGACAGTGACAGTGACAGGACAGGGTCAGTGACAGGGACAGGGACAGTGAAACGGGCAGTGACAGGGTTGGTGAGACAGTGACAGGGACAGGGACAGTGACAGGGACAGTGACAAGGACAGTGACAGGTACAGTTACAGTGACAATGACAGTGACAGGGGCAGTGACAGGAACAGGGGCAGTGACAGGGGCAGGGGCAGTGACAGGGACAGGGACGGGGCAGTGACGGGGCAGGGGCAGTGACAGTGACAGGGACAGGGACGGGGCAGTGACAGGGGCAGGGGCAGTGACAGTGACAAGCACAGTGACAGGGACAGTGACGGGGCAGTGACAGTGACAGGGACAGGGGCAGTGACAGGGGCAGTGACATGGGCAGGGACAGTGACAGGGACAGTGACAGTGACAGGGACAGGGGCAGGGACTGGACAGGGTCAGGGACAGTGACAGGGACAGTGACAGGGACAGTGACAGCGGCAGTGACAGGGACAGGGGCAGTGACAGGGGCAATGAGAGGGGCAGTGACAGTGACAGGGACAGGGACGTTGACAGTGACAGGCACAGGGGCAGTGACAGGGGCAGGGACAGGGACAGTGACAGGGACAGTGACAGTGACAGTGACAGGGAGAGTGACAGTGACAGGGGCAGTGACAGGGTCAGGGACAGTGACAGTGACAGTGACAGGGACAGGGGCAGTGACTGGTGCAGTGACAGTGACAGGGACAGTGACAGGGGGCAGTGACAGGGACAGTGACAGGGACAGTGACAGGGACAGTGACAGGGACCGGGACAGTGACAGGGGCAGTGAAAGTGACAGTAACAGTGACAGAGGCAGTGACAGGGGCAGTGACTGGGACAGTGGCAGGGACAGTGACAGGGACAGAGACAGTGACAGGGACAGTGACAGTGACAGGGACAGTGACATTGACAGGGACAGTGACAGTGACAGGGACAGTGACAGGGGTAGTGACAGGGGCAGTGACAGTGACAGGGACAGTGGCAGGGACAGTGACAGGGACAGGGGCAGGGACTGGACAGGGTCAGGGACAGTGACAGGGACAGTGACAGGGACAGTGACAGCGGCAGTGACAGGGACAGGGGCAGTCACAGGGGCAATGAGAGGGGCAGTGACAGTGACAGGGACAGGGACGTTGACAGTGACAGGCACAGGGGCAGTGACAGGGGCAGGGACAGGGACAGTGACAGGGACAGTGACAGTGACAGTGACAGGGAGAGTGACAGTGACAGGGGCAGTGACAGGGTCAGGGACAGTGACAGTGACAGTGACAGGGACAGGGGCAGTGACTGGTGCAGTGACAGTGACAGGGACAGTGACAGGGGGCAGTGACAGGGACAGTGACAGGGACAGTGACAGGGACAGTGACAGGGACCGGGACAGTGACAGGGGCAGTGAAAGTGACAGTAACAGTGACAGAGGCAGTGATAGGGGCAGTGACAGGGACAGTGGCAGGGACAGTGACAGGGACAGAGACAGTGACAGGGACAGTGACAGTGACAGGGACAGTGACATTGACAGGGACAGTGACAGTGACAGGGACAGTGACAAGGGTAGTGACAGGGGCAGTGACAGTGACAGGGACAGTGGCAGGGACAGTGACAGGGGCAATGACAGGGACAGTGACAGGGACAGTGACAGGGACAGTGACAGTGACAGGGACAGTGACAGGGACAGTGACAGGGACAGTGACAGTGACAGTGTCAGGGACAGTGACTGGGACAGTGACAGGGGCAGTGACAGGGACAGTGACAGGGGCAGTGACAGTGACAGCGACAGTGACAGCCACAGGGACAGGGACAGTGACAGGGACAGGGACAGTGACAGGGACAGGGACAGTGACAGGGACAGTGACAGGGACAGTGACAGTGACAGGGACAGGGACAGCGACAGGGGCAGTGACAGGGACAGTGACTGTGACAGGGACAGTGGCAGGGGGCAGAGACAGGGACAGTTAGAGTGACAGGGACATGGGCAGTGATAGGGGCAGGGACAGGGACAGTGACAGTGACAGTGACAGGAATAGTGACAGGGGCAGGGACAGGGACAGTGACAGTGACAGTGACAGTGACAGGGACAGGGGCAGTGACAGGGGCAGGGACAGGGACAGGTACAGTGACAGTGACAGTGACAGTGACAGGGACAGTAACAGTGACAGGGGCAGTGACGGGGCAGGGACAGTGACAGTGACTGGAACAGTGACAGTGACATGGGCAGTGACAATGACAGTGACAGGGACAGTGGCAGGGACAGTGACAAGGGCAATGACAGGGACAGTGACAGGGACAGTGACAGGGGCAGTGACAGGGACAGTGACAGGGACAGTGACAGTGACAGTCACAGGGACAGCGACAGTGACAGGGAAAGTGACAGGGACAGGGACAGTGACAGGGACAGTGAGAGGGACAGTGACAGTGACAGGGACAGGGACAGTGACAGGGACAATGACAGGGGCAGTGACAGGGACAGTGACAGGAATAGTGACAGGGGTCAGTGACAGGGACAGTGACATGGACAGTGACAGGGACAGTAACAGTGACAGGGACAGTGACTGGGGCAGTGAAAGTACAGTGACAGTTACAGGGACAGGGACAGTGACAGTGACAGTGACAGGGACAGTGACAGTGACAGGGACAGTGACAGGGACAGTGACAGTGACAGGGACAGTGACAGGGACAGAGACAGTGACAGTGACAGGGACAGTGACAGGGGCAGTGAGAGGTACAGGGACAGTGACGGTGACAGGGACAGTGACAGTAACAGGGACAGTGACAAGGGCAATGACAGGGACAGTGACAGGGACAGTGACAGGGGCAGTGACAGGGGCAGTGACTGGGGCAGTGACAGTGACAGGACAGTGACAGTGACAGGGACAGTGACATGGACAGTGACAGCGGGAGTGACAGTGACAGTGACAGGGACATTGACAGGGACAGTGGCAGTGAAAGTGACAGCGACAGTGACAGGGCCAATGACAGGGGCAGTGACTGTGACAGGGACAGAAGCAGGGCCAGTGACAGGGACAGTGACAGGGACAGTGACATGGACAGTGACAGTGACAGGACAGGGTCAGTGACAGGGACAGGGACAGTGAAACGGGCAGTGACAGGGTTGGTGAGACAGTGACAGGGACAGGGACAGTGACAGGGACAGTGACAAGGACAGTGACAGGTACAGTTACAGTGACAATGACAGTGACAGGGGCAGTGACAGGAACAGGGGCAGTGACAGGGGCAGGGGCAGTGACAGGGACAGGGACGGGGCAGTGACGGGGCAGGGGCAGTGACAGTGACAGGGACAGGGACGGGGCAGTGACAGGGGCAGGGGCAGTGACAGTGACAAGCACAGTGACAGGGACAGTGACGGGGCAGTGACAGTGACAGGGACAGGGGCAGTGACAGGGGCAGTGACATGGGCAGGGACAGTGACAGGGACAGTGACAGTGACAGGGACAGGGGCAGGGACTGGACAGGGTCAGGGACAGTGACAGGGACAGTGACAGGGACAGTGACAGCGGCAGTGACAGGGACAGGGGCAGTGACAGGGGCAATGAGAGGGGCAGTGACAGTGACAGGGACAGGGACGTTGACAGTGACAGGCACAGGGGCAGTGACAGGGGCAGGGACAGGGACAGTGACAGGGACAGTGACAGTGACAGTGACAGGGAGAGTGACAGTGACAGGGGCAGTGACAGGGTCAGGGACAGTGACAGTGACAGTGACAGGGACAGGGGCAGTGACTGGTGCAGTGACAGTGACAGGGACAGTGACAGGGGGCAGTGACAGGGACAGTGACAGGGACAGTGACAGGGACAGTGACAGGGACCGGGACAGTGACAGGGGCAGTGAAAGTGACAGTAACAGTGACAGAGGCAGTGACAGGGGCAGTGACAGGGACAGTGGCAGGGACAGTGACAGGGACAGAGACAGTGACAGGGACAGTGACAGTGACAGGGACAGTGACATTGACAGGGACAGTGACAGTGACAGGGACAGTGACAGGGGTAGTGACAGGGGCAGTGACAGTGACAGGGACAGTGGCAGGGACAGTGACAGGGACAGGGGCAGGGACTGGACAGGGTCAGGGACAGTGACAGCGGCAGTGACAGGGACAGGGGCAGTGACAGGGGCAATGAGAGGGGCAGTGACAGTGACAGGGACAGGGACGTTGACAGTGACAGGCACAGGGGCAGTGACAGGGGCAGGGACAGGGACAGTGACAGGGACAGTGACAGTGACAGTGACAGGGAGAGTGACAGTGACAGGGGCAGTGACAGGGTCAGGGACAGTGACAGTGACAGTGACAGGGACAGGGGCAGTGACTGGTGCAGTGACAGTGACAGGGACAGTGACAGGGGGCAGTGACAGGGACAGTGACAGGGACAGTGACAGGGACAGTGACAGGGACCGGGACAGTGACAGGGGCAGTGAAAGTGACAGTAACAGTGACAGAGGCAGTGACAGGGGCAGTGACAGGGACAGTGGCAGGGACAGTGACAGGGACAGAGACAGTGACAGGGACAGTGACAGTGACAGGGACAGTGACATTGACAGGGACAGTGACAGTGACAGGGACAGTGACAAGGGTAGTGACAGGGGCAGTGACAGTGATAGGGACAGTGGCAGGGACAGTGACAGGGGCAATGACAGGGACAGTGACAGGGACAGTGACAGGGACAGTGACAGTGACAGGGACAGTGACAGGGACAGTGACAGGGACAGTGACAGTGACAGTGTCAGGGACAGTGACTGGGACAGTGACAGGGGCAGTGACAGGGACAGTGACAGGGGCAGTGACAGTGACAGCGACAGTGACAGCCACAGGGACAGGGACAGTGACAGGGACAGGGACAGTGACAGGGACAGGGACAGTGACAGGGACAGTGACAGGGACAGTGACAGTGACAGGGACAGGGACAGCGACAGGGGCAGTGACAGGGACAGTGACTGTGACAGGGACAGTGGCAGGGGGCAGAGACAGGGACAGTGACAGTGACAGGGACAGTGGCAGGGACAATGACAGGGGCAGTGACAGGGACATGGACAGTGACAGGGACAATGACAGTGACAGGGGCAGTGAGAGGGACAGTGATAGGGACAGTGACAGTGACAGGGTCAGTGACAGTGACAGGGGCAGTGACAGGTGCAGTGACAGTGACAGTGACAGGGACAGTGGTAGGGATGTGACAGGGGCAATGACAGGGACAGTGACAGGGACAGTGACAGTGACAGGGGCAGTGACAGGGACTGTGATAGTGACAGTGACTTGGACAGTGACACTGACAGGGGCAGTGACAGTGAAAGGGGCAGTGAAAGTGACAGGGACAGTGACAGGGTTGGTGAGACAGTGACAGGGACAGTGACAGGGTTGGTGAGACAGTGACAGGGGCAGTGACAGTGACAGGACAGGGACAGTGACTGGAACAGGGACAGTTACAGCGACAGTGACAGTGACAGGGACAGTGACAGGAACAGTGACACGGACAGTGACATGGACAGTGACAGGGACAGGGACAGTGACAGGGACAGTGACAGTGACAAGCGCAGGGACAGTGACAGTGACAGGGACAGTGACAGGGACAATGACAGGGGCAGTGACAGTGACAGGGACAGGGGCAGTGACAGGGGCAATGACAGGCCCAGTGTCAGTGACAGTGACAGGGACAGTTAGAGTGACAGGGACAGGGGCAGGGACAGGGACAGTGACAGTGACAGTGACAGGAATAGTGACAGGGGCAGGGACAGGGACAGTGACAGTGACAGTGACAGGGACAGGGGCAGTGACGGGGCAGGAACAGGGACAGGTACAGTGACAGTGAAAGGGACAGTAACAGTGACAGGGGCAGTGACGGGGCAGGGACAGTGACAGTGACAGTGACAGGGACAGGGGCAGTGACAGGGGCAGTGACAGGGACAGTGACAGGGGGCAGTGACAGGGACAGTGACAGGGACAGTGACAGGGACAGTGACAGGGACAGTGACAGTGACAGGGACAGGGACAGTGACAGGGACAGTGACAGTGACAGTGACAGGGACAGTGATAGGGGCAGTGACAGGGACAGTGACAGTCACAGGGACAGTGAGACTTACATTTACATGGGCAGTGACAGGGGATAGTGACAGTGACAGGGGCAGTGACAGTGACAGGGACAGTGACAGTCACAGGGACAGGGACAGTGACAGGGACAGGGACAGTGACAGGGGCAGTGACAGTGACAGCGACAGTGACAGTCACAGGGACAGGGACAGTGACAGGGGCAGTGTCAGGGACAGTGACATGGACAGTGACAGGGACAGTGACAGTGACCGTAAAGAGGACATTGACAGGGACAGTGATAAGGGGCAATGACATTGACAGGGGCAGTGACAGTGACAGTGACAGGGACAGTGACAGGGACAGTGACAGTGACAGGGACAGGGACAGTGACAGGGGCAGTGACAGGGACAAGGACAGGGACAGTGACAGGGACAGCGACAGGGGTAATGACAGGGACAGTGACAGGGACAGTGACAGGGACAGTGACAGTGACAGGGGCAGTGACAGGGACAATGACAGGGACAGTGACAGTGACAGGGACAGTGACAGTCACAGGGACAGTGACAGTGACAGGGACAGTGACAGTCACAGGGACAGGGACAGTGACAGGGACAGGGACAGTGACAGGGGCAGTGACAGTGACAGCGACAGTGACAGTCACAGGGACAGGGACAGTGACAGGGACAGGGACAGTGACAGGGACAGGGACAGTGACAGGGACAGGGACAGCGACAGGGGCAGTGACAGGGACAGTGACAGTGACAGGGACAGTGGCAGGGACAGTGACAGGGGCAGTGACAGGGACAGTGACAGGGGGCAGTGACAGGGACAGTGACAGGGACAGTGACAGTGACAGTGACAGGGACAGGGGCAGTGACAGGGGCAGGGACAGGGACAGGTACAGGTACAGTGACAGTGACAGTGACAGGGACAGTAACAGTGACAGGGGCAGTGACGGGGCAGGAACAGTGACAGTGACAGTGACAGTGACAGGGACAGTGACAGGGGCACTGACAGGGACAGTGACAGGGGGCAGTGACAGGGACAGTGACAGGGACAGTGACAGGGACAGTGACAGGGACAGGGGCAGTCACAGGGGCATTTAGAGTGGCAGGGGCAGTGACAGGGCCAGTGTCAGGGATAGTGACAGGGACAGTTACAGTGACAGGGACTGGGGCAGTGACAGGGGCAGGGACAGGGACAGTGACAGTGACAGTGACAGTGACAGGGACAGTGATAGGGGCAGTGACAGGGACAGTGACAGTCACAGGGACAGTGAGACTGACATTTACATGGGCAGTGACAGGGGATAGTGACAGTGACAGGGGCAGTGACAGGGACAGTGACAGGGGCAGTGACAGTGACATGGGCAGTGAAAGGGGACAGTGACAGGGACAGTGACAGGGGCAGTGTCAGGGACAGTGACATGGACAGTGACAGGGACAGTGACAGTGACCGTAAAGAGGACATTGACAGGGACAGTGACAGGGGCAATGACAGTGACAGGGGCAGTGACAGGGACAGTGACAGGGACAGTGACAGTGACAGGGACAGGGACAGTGACAGGGGCAGTGACAGGGACAAGGACAGGGACAGTGACAGGGACAGCGACAGGGGTAATGACAGGGACAGTGACAGGGACAGTGACAGGGACAGTGACAGTGACAGGGGCAGTGACAGGGACAATGACAGGGACAGTGACAGGGACAGTGACAGGGGCAGTGACAGTGACAGCGACAGTGACAGTCACAGGGACAGGGACAGTGACAGGGACAGGGACAGTGACAGGGACAGTGACAGTGACAGGGACAGGGACAGCGACAGGGGCAGTGACAGGGACAGTGACTGTGACAGGGACAGTGGCAGGGGGCAGTGACAGGGACAGTGACAGTGACAGGGACAGTGGCAGGGACAGTGACAGGGGCAGTGACAGGGACAGTGACAGGGGGCAGTGACAGGGACAGTGACAGTGACAGGGACAGTGACAGGGACAGGGTCAGTCACAGGGGCATTTGGAGTGGAAGGGGCAGTGACAGGGCAATTGTCAGTGACAGTGACAGGGACAGTTACAGTGACAGGGACAGGGGCAGTGACAGGGGCAGGGACAGGGACAGGGACAGTGACAGTGACAGGGACAGTGACAGTGACAGGGACAGGGGCAGTGACAGGGGCAGGGACAGGGACTTGGACAGGGACAGTGACAGTGACAGTGACAGTGACAGGGACAGAGACAGTGACAGGGGCAGTGACAGGGGCAGGGACAGTGACAGTGACAGGGACAGAGGCAGTGACAGGGGCAGTGACAGGGGCATTGTCTGGGACAGGGACAGTGGCAGGGACAGTGACAGGGGCAATGACTGGGACAGGGACAGTGACAGGGACAGTGACATGGGCAGTGACAGGGGCAGTGACAGTGACAGGGACAGTGACAGGGACAGTGACAGGGATAGTGACAGGGACAGTGACAGCGACAGTGACAGTGACAGGGACAGTGACTTGGACAGTGACAGGGACAGTGACAGCGACAGTGACAGGGGCAGTGACAGGGACAGTGACAGTGACAGGGCCAGGGACAGGGGCAGTGACAGGGACAGTGACAGGGACAGGGACAGTGACAGGGACAGTGACAGGGACAGTGACAGGGACAGTGACAGGGCCAGGGACAGGGGCAGTGACAGGGACTGTGACAGGGACAGTGACAGGGACAGTGACAGGGACAGTGACAGTGACAGTGACAGGGACAGTGACAGGGACAGTGACAGTGACAGTGACAGGGACAGTGACAGGGCCAGGGACAGGGGCAGTGACAGGGACTGTGACAGGGACAGTGAAAGGGGCAGTGACAGTGACAGGGGCAGTGACAGGGACAGTGACAGGGGCAGTGACAGGGACAGTGACAGTGACAGTGACAGTGACAGGGACAGTGACTGGGACAGTGACAGGGACAGTGACAGTGACAGTGACAGGGACAGTGACAGGGACAGTGACAGTCACAGGGACAGGGACAGTGACAGGGACAGTGACAGGGACAGTAACAGGGACAGTGATTGGGACAGTGACAGGGACAGTGACAGTGACAGTGACAGTGACAGGGACAGTGACTGGGACAGTGACAGGGACAGTGACAGTGACAGTGACAGGGACAGTGACAGGGACAGTGACAGTCACAGGGACAGGGACAGTGACAGGGACAGTGACAGGGACAGTGACAGGGACAGTGATTGGGACAGTGACAGGGGCAGTGACAGAGACAGTGACAGTGACAGGGACAGTGACAGCGACAGGGACAGTGATTGGGACAGTGACAGTGACAGGGACAGTGACAGTGACAGGGACAGAGACAGTGACAGGTACAGTGACTGGGACAGTGACAGCAACAGTGACAGCAACAGTGACAGTGAGAGGGGCAGTGACAGGGACAGTGACAGTCACAGGGACAGGGAGAGTGACAGGGACAGTGACAGGGACAGTGACATACAGTGACAGTGAAAGGGACAGTGACAGGGACAGTGACAGGGGCAGTGACAGGGACAGTGACAGGGACAGTGACAGTGACAGTCACAGGGACAGCGACAGTGACAGGGAAAGTGACAGGGACAGGGACAGTGACAGGGACAGTGAGAGGGACAGTGACAGTGACAGGGACAGTGACAGTGACAGGGACAATGACAGGGGCAGTGACAGGGACAGTGACAGGAATAGTGACAGGGGTCAGTGACAGGGACAGTGACATGGACAGTGACAGGGACAGTAACAGTGACAGGGACAGTGACTGGGGCAGTGAATGTACAGTGACAGGTACATGGACAGGGACAGTGACAGTGACAGTGACAGGGATAGTGACAGTGACAGGGACAGTGACAGGGACAGTGACAGTGACAGGGACAGTGACAGGGACAGAGACAGTGACAGTGACAGGGACAGTGACAGGGGCAGTGAGAGGTACAGGGACAGTGACGGTGACAGGGACAGTGACAGTAACAGGGACAGTGACAGTGACAGTGACAGGGGCAGTGACAGGGGCAGTGACTGGGGCAGTGACAGTGACAGGACAGTGACAGTGACAGGGACAGTGACATGGACAGTGACAGCGGGAGTGACAGTGACAATGACAGTGAAAGTGACAGGGACATTGACAGGGACAGTGACAGGGACAGTGACAGGGACAGGTTCAGTGACAGGGACAGTGACAGGGACAGTGGCAGTGAAAGTGACAGCGACAGTGACAGGGGCAATGACAGGGGCAGTGACAGTGACAGGGACAGTGACAGGGACAGAAGCAGGGCCAGTGACAGGGACAGTGACAGGGACAGTGACATGGACAGTGACAGTGACAGGACAGGGTCAGTGACAGGGACAGGGACAGTAAAACGGGCAGTGACAGGGACAGTGACAGGGACAGTTACAGTGACAATGACAGTGACAGGGGCAGTGACAGGGACAGTGACAGTGACAGGGACAGTGACAAGGACAGTGACAGGGACAGTTACAGTGACAATGACAGTGACAGGGGCAGTGACAGGGACAGTGACAGTGACAGGGACAGGGACAGTGACAGGGACAGTGACAGGGACAGTGACAGGAACAGGGGCAGTGACAGTGACAGGGACAGAGGCAGTGACAGGGACAGGGACGGGGCAGTGACAGGGGCAGAGGCAGTGACAGTGACAAGCACAGTGACAGGGACAGTGACGGGGCAGTGACAGTGACAGGGACAGGGGCAGTGACAGGGGCAGTGACATGGGCAAAGACAGTGACAGGGACAGTGACAGTGACAGTGACAGGGACATGGGCAGGGACTGGGCAGGGTCAGGGACAGTGACAGGGACAGTGACAGCGGCAGTGACAGGGACAGGGGCAGTGACAGGGGCAATGAGAGGGGCAGTGACAGTGACAGGGACAGGGACGTTGACAGTGACAGGCACAGGGGCAGTGGCAGGGACAGGGACAGTGACAGGGACAGTGACAGTGACAGTGACAGGGAGAGTGACTGTGACAGGGGCAGTGACAGGGTCAGGGACAGTGACAGTGACAGTGACAGGGACAGGGGCAGTGACTGGTGCAGTGACAGTGACAGGGACAGTGACAGGGGGCAGTGACAGAGACAGTGACAGGGACAGTGACAGGGACAGTGACAGGGGCAGTGAAAGTGACAGTAACAGTGACAGAGGCAGTGACTGGGGCAGTGACAGGGACAGTGGCAGGGACAGTGACAGGGACAGAGACATTGACAGGGACAGTGACAGTGACAGTGACAGTGACATTGACAGGGACAGTGACAGTGACAGGGACAGTGACAGGGGTAGTTACAGGGGCAGTGACAGTGACAGGGACAGTGGCAGGGACAGTGACAGGGGCAATGACAGGGACAGTGACAGGGACAGTGACAGGGACAGTGACAGTGACAGGGGCAGTGACAGGGACAGTGACAGGGACAGTGACAGTGACAGTGTCAGGGACAGTGACTGGGACAGTGACAGGGGCAGTGACAGGGACAGTGACAGGGGCAGTGACAGTGACAGCGACAGTGACAGTCACAGGGACAGGGACAGTGACAGGGACAGTGACAGGGACAGTGACAGGGGGCAGTGACAGGGACAGTGACAGGGACAGTGACAGGGACAGTGACAGGGACAGGGGCAGTGACAGGGGCAGGGACAGGTACAGTGACAGTGACAGTGACAGGGACAGTAACAGTGACAGGGGCAGTGACGGGGCAGGGACAGTGACAGTGACAGTGACAGTGACAGGGACAGTGACAGGGGCAGTGACAGGGACAGTGACAGGGGGCAGTGACAGGGACAGTGACAGGGACAGTGACAGGGACAGTGACAGGGACAGGGGCAGTCACAGGGGCATTTAGAGTGGCAGGGGCAGTGACAGGGCCAGTGTCAGGGATAGTGACAGGGACAGTTACAGTGACAGGGACAGGGGCAGTGACAGGGGCAGGGACAGGGACAGTGACAGTGACAGTGACAGTGACAGGGACAGTGATAGGGGCAGTGACAGGGACAGTGACAGTCACAGGGACAGTGAGACTGACATTTACATGGGCAGTGACAGGGGATAGTGACAGTGACAGGGGCAGTGACAGGGACAGTGACAGGGGCAGTGACATTGACATGGGCAGTGAAAGGGGACAGTGACAGGGACAGTGACAGGGTCAGTGTCAGGGTCAGTGACATGGACAGTGACAGGGACAGTGACAGTGACAGTAAAGAGGACATTGACAGGGACAGTGACAGGGGCAATGACAGTGACAGGGGCAGTGACAGTGACAGTGACAGTGACAGGGACAGTGACAGGGACAGTGACAGTGACAGGTACAGGGACAGTGACAGGGGCAGTGACAGGGACAAGGACAGGGACAGTGACAGGGACAGCGACAGGGGTAATGACAGGGACAGTGACAGGGACAGTGACAGGGACAGTGACAGTGACAGGGGCAGTGACAGGGACAATGACAGGGACAGTGACAGGGACAGTGACAGGGGCAGTGACAGTGACAGCGACAGTGACAGTCACAGGGACAGGGACAGTGACAGGGACAGGGACAGTGACAGGGACAGTGACAGTGACAGGGACATGGACAGCGACAGGGGCAGTGACAGGGACAGTGACTGTGACAGGGACAGTGGCAGGGACAGTGACAGGGGCAGTGACAGGGACAGTGACAGGGGGCAGTGACAGGGACAGTGACAGGGACAGTGACAGGGACAGTGACAGGGGGCAGTGACAGGGACAGTGACAGGGACAGGGACAGTGACAGTGACAGGGACAGTGACAGTGACAGGGACAGGGGCAGTGACAGGGACAGTGACAGGGACAGTGACAGGGACAGGGCAGTGACAGGGGCAGGGACAGTGACAGGGACAGGGGCAGTGACAGGGACAGTGACAGGGACAGTGACAGTGACAGGGACAGGGACTGGGACAGGGACAGTGACAGTGACAGTGACAGAGACAGGGCAGTGACAGTGGCAGGGACAGGGACAGTGACAGTGACAGGGACAGTGACAGTGACAGGGACAGGGGCAGTGACAGGGGCAGGGACAGGGACTGGGACAGGGACAGTGACAGTGACAGTGACAGTGACAGTGACAGGGACAGAGACAGTGACAGGGGCAGTGACAGGGGCAGGGACAGTGACAGTGACAGGGACAGAGGCAGTGACAGGGGCAGTGACAGGGGCATTGTCTGGGACAGGGACAGTGGCAGGGACAGTGACAGGGGCAGTGACTGGGACAGGGACAGTGACAGGGACAGTGACAGGGATAGTGACAGTGACAGGGACAGTGACAGTGACAGTGACAGGGGCAGTGACTTGGACAGTGACAGGGACAGTGACAGCGACAGTGACAGGGGCAGTGACAGGGACAGTGACAGTGACAGGGCCAGGGACAGGGGCAGTGACAGGGACAGTGACAGTGACAGGGACAGTGACAGGGACAGTGACAGGGACAGTGACAGGGACAGTGACAGGGCCAGGGACAGGGGCAGTGACAGGGACTGTGACAGGGACAGTGACAGGGACAGTGACAGGGACAGTGACAGGGAAAGTGACAGGGACAGTGACAGGGACAGTGACAGTGACAGTGACAGGGACAATGACAGGGACAGTGACAGGGCCAGGGTCAGGGGCAGTGACAGGGACTGTGACAGGGACAGGGAAAGGGGCAGTGACAGTGACAGGGGCAGTGACAGGGACAGTGACAGCAACAGTGACAGTGACAGGGGCAGTGACAGGGACAGTGACAGTGACAGTGACAGGGGCAGTGACTGGGACAGTGACAGGGACAGTGACAGTGACAGTGACAGGGACAGTGACAGGGACAGTGACAGTCACAGGGACAGGGACAGTGACAGGGACAGTGACAGGGACAGTGACAGGGACAGTGATTGGGACAGTGACAGGGACAGTGACAGTGACAGTGACAGTGACAGGGACAGTGACTGGGACAGTGACAGGGACAGTGACAGTGACAGTGACAGGGACAGTGACAGGGACAGTGACAGTCACAGGGACAGGGACAGTGACAGGGACAGTGACAGGGACAGTGACAGGGACAGTGATTGGGACAGTGACAGGGGCAGTGACAGAGACAGTGACAGTGACAGGGACAGTGACAGCGACAGGGACAGTGATTGGGACAGTGACAGTGACAGGGACAGTGACAGTGACAGGGACAGAGACAGTGACAGGTACAGTGACTGGGACAGTGACAGCAACAGTGACAGCAACAGTGACAGTGACAGGGGCAGTGACAGGGACAGTGACAGTCACAGGGACAGGGAGAGTGACAGGGACAGTGACAGGGACAGTGACATACAGTGACAGTGAAAGGGACAGTGACAGGGACAGTGACAGGGGCAGTGACAGGGACAGAGACAGCGACAGTGACAGTGACAGTCACAGGGACAGCGACAGTGACAGGGAAAGTGACAGGGACAGGGACAGTGACAGGGACAGTGAGAGGGACAGTGACAGTGACAGGGACAGTGACAGTGACAGGGACAATGACAGGGGCAGTGACAGGGACAGTCACAGGAATAGTGACAGGGGTCAGTGACAGGGACAGTGACATGGACAGTGACAGGGACAGTAACAGTGACAGGGACAGTGACTGGGGCAGTGAATGTACAGTGACAGGTACATGGACAGGGACAGTGACAGTGACAGTGACAGGGACAGTGACAGTGACAGGGACAGTGACAGGGACAGTGACAGTGACAGGGACAGTGACAGGGACAGAGACAGTGACAGTGACAGGGACAGTGACAGGGGCAGTGAGAGGTACAGGGACAGTGACGGTGACAGGGACAGTGACAGTAACAGGGACAGTGACAGTGACAGGGGCAGTGACAGGGGCAGTGACTGGGGCAGTGACAGTGACAGGACAGTGACAGTGACAGGGACAGTGACATGGACAGTGACAGCGGGCGTGACAGTGACAATGACAGTGACAGTGACAGGGACATTGACAGGGACAGTGACAGGGACAGTGACGGTGACAGGGACAGTGACAGGGACAGGTTCAGTGACAGGGACAGTGACAGGGACAGTGGCAGTGAAAGTGACAGCGACAGTGACAGGGGCAATGACAGGGGCAGTGACAGTGACAGGGACAGAAGCAGGGCCAGTGACAGGGACAGTGACAGGGACAGTGACATGGACAGTGACAGTGACAGGACAGGGTCAGTGACAGGGATAGGGACAGTGAAACGGGCAGTGACAGGGTTGGTGAGACAGTGACAGGGACAGGGACAGTGACAGGGACAGTGACAAGGACAGTGACAGGGACAGTTACAGTGACAATGACAGTGACAGGAGCAGTGACAGGGACAGTGACAGTGACAGGGACAGGGACAGTGACAGGGACAGTGACAGGAACAGGGGCAGTGACAGTGACAGGGACAGAGGCAGTGACAGGGACAGGGACGGGGCAGTGACAGGGGCAGGGGCAGTGACAGGGACAAGCACAGTGACAGGGACAGTGACGGGGCAGTGACAGTGACAGGGACAGGGGCAGTGACAGGGGCAGTGACATGGGCAAAGACAGTGACAGGGACAGTGACAGTGACAGTGACAGGGACATGGGCAGGGACTGGGCAGGGTCAGGGACAGTGACAGGGACAGTGACAGGGACAGTGACAGCGGCAGTGACAGGGACAGGGGCAGTGACAGGGGCAATGAGAGGGGCAGTGACAGTGACAGGGACAGGGACGTTGACAGTGACAGGCACAGGGGCAGTGACAGGGGCAGGGACAGTGACAGGGACAGTGACAGTGACAGTGACAGGGAGAGTGACAGTGACAGGGTCAGGGACAGTGACAGTGACAGTGACAGGGACAGGGGCAGTGACTGGTGCAGTGACAGTGACAGGGACAGTGACAGGGGGCAGTGACAGAGACAGTGACAGGGACAGTGACAGGGACAGTGACAGGGGCAGTGAAAGTGACAGTAACAGTGACAGAGGCAGTGACTGGGGCAGTGACAGGGACAGTGGCAGGGACAGTGACAGGGACAGAGACAGTGACAGGGACAGTGACTATGACAGGGACAATGACATTGAAAGGGACAGTGACAGTGACAGGGACAGTGACAGGGGTAGTGACAGGGGCAGTGACAGTGACAGGGACAGTGGCAGGGACAGTGACAGGGGCAATGACAGGGACAGTGACAGGGACAGTGACAGGGACAGTGACAGTGACAGGGGCACTGACAGGGACAGTGACAGGGACAGTGACAGTGACAGTGTCAGGGACAGTGACTGGGACAGTGACAGGGACAGTGACAGGGGCAGTGACAGTGACAGCGACAGTGACAGCGACAGTGACAGTCACAGGGACAGGGACAGTGACAGGGACAGGGACAGTGACAGGGACAGGGACAGTGACAGGGACAGTGACAGGGACAGTGACAGTGACAGGGACAGGGACAGCGACAGGGGCAGTGACAGGGACAGTGACTGTGACAGGGACAGTGGCAGGGGGCAGAGACAGGGACAGTGACAGTGACAGGGACAGTGGCAGGGACAATGACAGGGGCAGTGACAGGGACATGGACAGGGACAATGACAGTGACAGGGGCAGTGAGAGGGACAGTGATAGGGACAGTGACAGTGACAGGGTCAGTGACAGTGACAGGGGCAGTGACAGGTGCAGTGACAGTGACAGTGACAGGGACAGTGGTAGGGACGTGACAGGGGCAATGACAGGGACAGTGACAGGGACAGTGACAGGGACTGTGACAGTGAAAGGGACAGTGACAGTGACCGTGACAGTGACAGGACAGGGGCAGTGACAGGGGCAGTGACAGGGACAGTGAAAGGGGCAGTGAAAGTGACAGGGGCAGTGACAGGGACAGTGACAGGGTTGGTGAGACAGTGACAGGGACAGTGACAGGGTCAGTGACTGGAACAGGGACAGTTACAGCGACAGTGACAGTGACAGTGACAGTGACAGGGACAGTGACAGGAACAGTGACACGGACAGTGACATGGACAGTGACAGGGACAGGGACAGTGACAGGGACAGTGGCAGTGACAGGCGCAGGGGCAGTGACAGTGACAGTGACAGGGACAGTGACAGGGACAGTGACAGGGGCAGTGACAGTGACAGGGACAGGGGCAGTGACAGGGGCAATGACAGGCCCAGTGTCAGTGACAGTGACAGGGACAGTTAGAGTGACAGGGACATGGGCTGTGATAGGGGCAGGGACAGGGACAGTGACAGTGACAGGGACAGGGACAGTGACAGGGACAGTGACAGGAACAGGGGCAGTGACAGTGACAGGGACAGAGGCAGTGACAGGGACAGGGACGGGGCAGTGACAGGGGCAGGGGCAGTGACAGGGACAAGCACAGTGACAGGGACAGTGACGGGGCAGTGACAGTGACAGGGACAGGGGCAGTGACAGGGGCAGTGACATGGGCAAAGACAGTGACAGGGACAGTGACAGTGACAGTGACAGGGACATGGGCAGGGACTGGGCAGGGTCAGGGACAGTGACAGGGACAGTGACAGGGACAGTGACAGCGACAGTGACAGGGACAGGGACAGTGACAGTGACAGGGCCAGGGACAGGGGCAGTGACAGGGACAGTGACAGTGACAGGGACAGTGACAGGGACAGTGACAGGGACAGTGACAGGGACAGTGACAGGGCCAGGGACAGGGGCAGTGACAGGGACTGTGACAGGGACAGTGACAGGGACAGTGACAGGGACAGTGACAGGGAAAGTGACAGGGACAGTGACAGGGACAGTGACAGTGACAGTGACAGGGACAGTGACAGGGACAGTGACAGGGCCAGGGTCAGGGGCAGTGACAGGGACTGTGACAGGGACAGGGAAAGGGGCAGTGACAGTGACAGGGGCAGTGACAGGGACAGTGACAGCAACAGTGACAGTGACAGGGGCAGTGACAGGGACAGTGACAGTGACAGTGACAGTGACAGGGACAGTGACTGGGACAGTGACAGGGACAGTGACAGTGACAGTGACAGGGACAGTGACAGGGACAGTGACAGTCACAGGGACAGGGACAGTGACAGGGACAGTGACAGGGACAGTGACAGGGACAGTGATTGGGACAGTGACAGGGACAGTGACAGTGACAGTGACAGTGACAGGGACAGTGACTGGGACAGTGACAGGGACAGTGACAGTGACAGTGACAGGGACAGTGACAGGGACAGTGACAGTCACAGGGACAGGGACAGTGACAGGGACAGTGACAGGGACAGTGACAGGGACAGTGATTGGGACAGTGACAGGGGCAGTGACAGAGACAGTGACAGTGACAGGGACAGTGACAGCGACAGGGACAGTGATTGGGACAGTGACAGTGACAGGGACAGTGACAGTGACAGGGACAGAGACAGTGACAGGTACAGTGACTGGGACAGTGACAGCAACAGTGACAGCAACAGTGACAGTGACAGGGGCAGTGACAGGGACAGTGACAGTCACAGGGACAGGGAGAGTGACAGGGACAGTGACAGGGACAGTGACATACAGTGACAGTGAAAGGGACAGTGACAGGGACAGTGACAGGGGCAGTGACAGGGACAGAGACAGCGACAGTGACAGTGACAGTCACAGGGACAGCGACAGTGACAGGGAAAGTGACAGGGACAGGGACAGTGACAGGGACAGTGAGAGGGACAGTGACAGTGACAGGGACAGTGACAGTGACAGGGACAATGACAGGGGCAGTGACAGGGACAGTCACAGGAATAGTGACAGGGGTCAGTGACAGGGACAGTGACATGGACAGTGACAGGGACAGTAACAGTGACAGGGACAGTGACTGGGGCAGTGAATGTACAGTGACAGGTACATGGACAGGGACAGTGACAGTGACAGTGACAGGGACAGTGACAGTGACAGGGACAGTGACAGGGACAGTGACAGTGACAGGGACAGTGACAGGGACAGAGACAGTGACAGTGACAGGGACAGTGACAGGGGCAGTGAGAGGTACAGGGACAGTGACGGTGACAGGGACAGTGACAGTAACAGGGACAGTGACAGTGACAGGGGCAGTGACAGGGGCAGTGACTGGGGCAGTGACAGTGACAGGACAGTGACAGTGACAGGGACAGTGACATGGACAGTGACAGCGGGCGTGACAGTGACAATGACAGTGACAGTGACAGGGACATTGACAGGGACAGTGACAGGGACAGTGACGGTGACAGGGACAGTGACAGGGACAGGTTCAGTGACAGGGACAGTGACAGGGACAGTGGCAGTGAAAGTGACAGCGACAGTGACAGGGGCAATGACAGGGGCAGTGACAGTGACAGGGACAGAAGCAGGGCCAGTGACAGGGACAGTGACAGGGACAGTGACATGGACAGTGACAGTGACAGGACAGGGTCAGTGACAGGGATAGGGACAGTGAAACGGGCAGTGACAGGGTTGGTGAGACAGTGACAGGGACAGGGACAGTGACAGGGACAGTGACAAGGACAGTGACAGGGACAGTTACAGTGACAATGACAGTGACAGGAGCAGTGACAGGGACAGTGACAGTGACAGGGACAGGGACAGTGACAGGGACAGTGACAGGAACAGGGGCAGTGACAGTGACAGGGACAGAGGCAGTGACAGGGACAGGGACGGGGCAGTGACAGGGGCAGGGGCAGTGACAGGGACAAGCACAGTGACAGGGACAGTGACGGGGCAGTGACAGTGACAGGGACAGGGGCAGTGACAGGGGCAGTGACATGGGCAAAGACAGTGACAGGGACAGTGACAGTGACAGTGACAGGGACATGGGCAGGGACTGGGCAGGGTCAGGGACAGTGACAGGGACAGTGACAGGGACAGTGACAGCGGCAGTGACAGGGACAGGGGCAGTGACAGGGGCAATGAGAGGGGCAGTGACAGTGACAGGGACAGGGACGTTGACAGTGACAGGCACAGGGGCAGTGACAGGGGCAGGGACAGTGACAGGGACAGTGACAGTGACAGTGACAGGGAGAGTGACAGTGACAGGGTCAGGGACAGTGACAGTGACAGTGACAGGGACAGGGGCAGTGACTGGTGCAGTGACAGTGACAGGGACAGTGACAGGGGGCAGTGACAGAGACAGTGACAGGGACAGTGACAGGGACAGTGACAGGGGCAGTGAAAGTGACAGTAACAGTGACAGAGGCAGTGACTGGGGCAGTGACAGGGACAGTGGCAGGGACAGTGACAGGGACAGAGACAGTGACAGGGACAGTGACTATGACAGGGACAATGACATTGAAAGGGACAGTGACAGTGACAGGGACAGTGACAGGGGTAGTGACAGGGGCAGTGACAGTGACAGGGACAGTGGCAGGGACAGTGACAGGGGCAATGACAGGGACAGTGACAGGGACAGTGACAGGGACAGTGACAGTGACAGGGGCACTGACAGGGACAGTGACAGGGACAGTGACAGTGACAGTGTCAGGGACAGTGACTGGGACAGTGACAGGGACAGTGACAGGGGCAGTGACAGTGACAGCGACAGTGACAGCGACAGTGACAGTCACAGGGACAGGGACAGTGACAGGGACAGGGACAGTGACAGGGACAGGGACAGTGACAGGGACAGTGACAGGGACAGTGACAGTGACAGGGACAGGGACAGCGACAGGGGCAGTGACAGGGACAGTGACTGTGACAGGGACAGTGGCAGGGGGCAGAGACAGGGACAGTGACAGTGACAGGGACAGTGGCAGGGACAATGACAGGGGCAGTGACAGGGACATGGACAGGGACAATGACAGTGACAGGGGCAGTGAGAGGGACAGTGATAGGGACAGTGACAGTGACAGGGTCAGTGACAGTGACAGGGGAAGTGACAGGTGCAGTGACAGTGACAGTGACAGGGACAGTGGTAGGGACGTGACAGGGGCAATGACAGGGACAGTGACAGGGACAGTGACAGGGACTGTGACAGTGAAAGGGACAGTGACAGTGACCGTGACAGTGACAGGACAGGGGCAGTGACAGGGGCAGTGACAGGGACAGTGAAAGGGGCAGTGAAAGTGACAGGGGCAGTGACAGGGACAGTGACAGGGTTGGTGAGACAGTGACAGGGACAGTGACAGGGTCAGTGACTGGAACAGGGACAGTTACAGCGACAGTGACAGTGACAGTGACAGTGACAGGGACAGTGACAGGAACAGTGACACGGACAGTGACATGGACAGTGACAGGGACAGGGACAGTGACAGGGACAGTGGCAGTGACAGGCGCAGGGGCAGTGACAGTGACAGTGACAGGGACAGTGACAGGGACAGTGACAGGGGCAGTGACAGTGACAGGGACAGGGGCAGTGACAGGGGCAATGACAGGCCCAGTGTCAGTGACAGTGACAGGGACAGTTAGAGTGACAGGGACATGGGCAGTGATAGGGGCAGGGACAGGGACAGTGACAGTGACAGGGACAGGGACAGTGACAGGGACAGTGACAGGAACAGGGGCAGTGACAGTGACAGGGACAGAGGCAGTGACAGGGACAGGGACGGGGCAGTGACAGGGGCAGGGGCAGTGACAGGGACAAGCACAGTGACAGGGACAGTGACGGGGCAGTGACAGTGACAGGGACAGGGGCAGTGACAGGGGCAGTGACATGGGCAAAGACAGTGACAGGGACAGTGACAGTGACAGTGACAGGGACATGGGCAGGGACTGGGCAGGGTCAGGGACAGTGACAGGGACAGTGACAGGGACAGTGACAGCGGCAGTGACAGGGACAGGGGCAGTGACAGGGGCAATGAGAGGGGCAGTGACAGTGACAGGGACAGGGACGTTGACAGTGACAGGCACAGGGGCAGTGACAGGGGCAGGGACAGTGACAGGGACAGTGACAGTGACAGTGACAGGGAGAGTGACAGTGACAGGGTCAGGGACAGTGACAGTGACAGTGACAGGGACAGGGGCAGTGACTGGTGCAGTGACAGTGACAGGGACAGTGACAGGGGGCAGTGACAGAGACAGTGACAGGGACAGTGACAGGGACAGTGACAGGGGCAGTGAAAGTGACAGTAACAGTGACAGAGGCAGTGACTGGGGCAGTGACAGGGACAGTGGCAGGGACAGTGACAGGGACAGAGACAGTGACAGGGACAGTGACTATGACAGGGACAATGACATTGAAAGGGACAGTGACAGTGACAGGGACAGTGACAGGGGTAGTGACAGGGGCAGTGACAGTGACAGGGACAGTGGCAGGGACAGTGACAGGGGCAATGACAGGGACAGTGACAGGGACAGTGACAGGGACAGTGACAGTGACAGGGGCACTGACAGGGACATTGACAGGGACAGTGACAGTGACAGTGTCAGGGACAGTGACTGGGACAGTGACAGGGACAGTGACAGGGGCAGTGACAGTGACAGCGACAGTGACAGTGACAGTGACAGTCACAGGGACAGGGACAGTGACAGGGACAGGGACAGTGACAGGGACAGGGACAGTGACAGGGACAGTGACAGGGACAGTGACAGTGACAGGGACAGGGACAGCGACAGGGGCAGTGACAGGGACAGTGACTGTGACAGGGACAGTGGCAGGGGGCAGAGACAGGGACAGTGACAGTGACAGGGACAGTGGCAGGGACAATGACAGGGGCAGTGACAGGGACATGGACAGGGACAATGACAGTGACAGGGGCAGTGAGAGGGACAGTGATAGGGACAGTGACAGTGACAGGGTCAGTGACAGTGACAGGGGAAGTGACAGGTGCAGTGACAGTGACAGTGACAGGGACAGTGGTAGGGACGTGACAGGGGCAATGACAGGGACAGTGACAGGGACAGTGACAGGGACTGTGACAGTGAAAGGGACAGTGACAGTGACCGTGACAGTGACAGGACAGGGGCAGTGACAGGGGCAGTGACAGGGACAGTGAAAGGGGCAGTGAAAGTGACAGGGGCAGTGACAGGGACAGTGACAGGGTTGGTGAGACAGTGACAGGGACAGTGACAGGGTCAGTGACTGGAACAGGGACAGTTACAGCGACAGTGACAGTGACAGTGACAGTGACAGGGACAGTGACAGGAACAGTGACACGGACAGTGACATGGACAGTGACAGGGACAGGGACAGTGACAGGGACAGTGGCAGTGACAGGCGCAGGGGCAGTGACAGTGACAGTGACAGGGACAGTGACAGGGACAGTGACAGGGGCAGTGACAGTGACAGGGACAGGGGCAGTGACAGGGGCAATGACAGGCCCAGTGTCAGTGACAGTGACAGGGACAGTTAGAGTGACAGGGACAGGGAAAGGGACAGGGGCAGTGACAGGGGCAGGGACAGGGACAGGTACAGTGACAGTGACAGTGACAGGGACAGTTAGAGTGACAGAGACAGGGGCAGTGACAGGGGCAGGGACAGGGACAGTGACAGTGACAGTGACAGGAATAGTGACATGGGCAGGGACAGTGACAGTGACAGTGACAGTGACAGGGGCAGTGACAGGGGCAGGGACAGGGACAGGTACAGTGACAGGGACAGTAACAGTGACAGGGGCAGTGACGGGGCAGGGACAGTGACAGTGACAGTGACAGTGACAGGGACAGGGGCAGTGACAGGGGCAGTGACAGGGACAGTGACAGGGGGCAGTGACAGGGACAGTGACAGGGACAGTGACAGGGACAGTGACAGGGACCGGGAAAGTGACAAGGGCAGTGACAGTGACAGTGACAGGGTCAGTGACAGGGGCAGTGACAGTGACAGGGACAGTGGCAGGGACAGTGACAGGGGCAGTGACTGGGACAGGGACAGTGACTGGAACAGTGACAGTGACATGGGCAGTGACAGGGACAGTGACAGGGACAGTGACAGGGACAGTAACAGGGGCAGTGACAGGGAAAGTGACAGGGACAGTGACAGTGACAGGGACAGTGACAGGACAGCGCCAGAGGCAGTGACAGGGACAGTGACAGTGACAGTGAAAGAGGCAGGGGGCAGTGACAGGGACAGTGACAGGGACAGTGACAGGGACAGTGACAGGGACCGTGACAATGACAGGGGCAGTGACAGTGACAGTGACAGGGGCAGTGAAAGGGACAGTGACAGGGAAAGTGACAGTGACAGGGACAGTGACAGTGACATGGGCAGTGACAGTGACAGGGACAGTGACAGGGAAAGTGACAGGGACAGTGACAGTGACATGGGCAGTGACAGGGACAGGGACAGTGACAGGGAAAGTGACAGGGACAATGACAGGGGCTGTGACAGGGACAGGGGCAGTGACAGGTGCAGTAGCAGTGACAGGGAGAGTGACAGGGGGCAGTAACAGGGACAGTGACAGGGACAGTGACAGGGACAGTGACAGGGACAGGGACAGTGACAGTGACAGGGACAGTGACATAGACAGTGACATTGACAGGGACAGGGGTAGTGACAGGGAAAGTGACAGTGACAGGGACAGTGACAGGGACAGTGACAGTGGCAGGGGCAGTGACAGGGACAGTGACAGGGACAGTGACTGGGGCAGTGACAGGGACAGTGATAGTAAAAGTGACAGCGACAGTGGCACGGACAGTGACAGGGACAGTGACAGTGACAGAGACAGCGACAGGGACAGTGACAGTGACAGGGACAGTGACAGTGACAGTGACAGGGACAGTGACAGTGACAGGGGCAGTGACAGTGACAATGACAGTGACAGTGACTGGGACAGTGGCAGGGATAGTGATAGTGACATTGACAGGGACAGTAACAGCGACAGGGACAGTGACAGGGACAGTGACAGTGACAGGGGCAGTGACAGTGACAGCGACAGGGACAGTGACAGGGACAGTGACAGGGACAGTGACAATGAAAGGGACAATGACAGTGACAGGGGCAGGGACAGGGGGAGTGACAGGGGCAGTGATATTGACAGGGAGAGTGACATTGACAGGGACAGTGACAGGGACAATGACAATGACAGTGACAATGACAGTGACAATGACAGTGACAGTGACAGGGACAGTGACAGGGTCAGTGACAGGGACAGTGACAGTGACAGGGGCAGTGACAGGGACAGTGACAGGGGCAGTGACAGTGACAGTGACAGGTACAGTGACAGGGACAGTGACAGGGACAGTGACAGTGACAGGGATAGGGACAGTGACAGGGACAGGGACAGTGACAGTGACAGGGACAGTGACAGGGACAGCGACAGTGACAGGGTCAGTGACAATGACAGGGACAGTGTCAGGGACAGTGACAGGGACACTGACAGTGACAGTGACAGTGACAGTGACAGGGACAGTGACAGTGACAGTGACAGTGACATTGACAGGAACATTGACAGTGACAGTGACAGTGACAGGGACAGTGACAGGGACAGTGACAGGGACAGGGACAGGGACAGTGACAGGGACAGTGACAGTGAAATGGAATGTGACAGTGACAGTGACAGGGGCAGGGACAGTGACAGGGACGGTCACAGGGACAGTGTCATGGACAGTGAGAGGGGCAGTGACAGTGACAAGGACGGTGACAAGGGCAGTGACAGGGGTAGTGACAGGGATAGGGACAGTGACAGGGACAGTGACAGGAACAGGGACAGTGAAGGGACAGTTAAAGGGGCAGTGACAGTGACTGGGGCAGTGACAGAGACAGTGACAGGGACAGTGAGACAGTGACAGGAACAGTGACAGTGACAGTGACAGGAACAGTGACAGTAACAGGGACAGTGAAAGGGACAGTGACTGGGACAGTGACAGTCACAGTGACAGCAACAGTGACAGTGACAGGCACAGTGGCAGGGACAGTGACAGGGACAGTGACAGTGGCAATGACAGGGACAGTGACAGGGACAGTGACTCGGACATTGACAGGGACAGTGACAGCGACAGAGACAGTGACGGGGCAGTAACAGGGACAGTGACAGTGACAGGGACAGTGACAGGGACAGTAACAGTGGCAGGGACAGGGGCAGTGACAGGGAAAGCGACAGGGACAGGGACAGTGACAGTGACAGGGACAGTGACACGGATAGTGACAGGGACAGTGACAGTGACAGGGACAGTGACAGTGACAGGGGCAGTGACAGTGGCAGTGAGAGTGACAGTGACAGGGACAGTGACAGTGACAGGGACAGGGACAGTGACAGTGACAGGGACAGTGACAGGGGCAGTGACGGGGCAGTGACAGGGACAGTGACAGTGACAGGGACAGTGACAGGGACAGTGACAGGGGCAGTGACATGGACAGTGACAGTGACAGGGACAGTGACAGGTGCAGTGACAGGGACAGTGACAGTGACAGGGACAGTGATAGGGGCAGTGACAGGGACAGTGACAGTCACAGGGACAGTGAGACTGACATTTACATGGGCAGTGACAGGGGATAGTGACAATGACGGGGCAGTGACAGGGACAGTGACAGGGGCAGTGACAGTGACATGGGCAGTGAAAGGGGACAGTGAAAGGGACAGTGACAGGGGCAGTGTCAGGGACAGTGACATGGACAGTGACAGGGACAGTGACAGTGACCGTAAAGAGGACATTGACAGGGACAGTGACAGGGGCAATGACAGTGTCAGGGGCAGTGACAGTGACAGTGACAGGGACAGTGACAGTGACAGGGACAGGGACAGTGACAGGGGCAGTGACAGGGACAAGGACAGGGACAGTGACAGGGACAGTGACAGGGAGAGTGACAGTGACAGGGGCAGTGACAGGGACAATGACAGGGACAGTGACAGGGACAGGGACAGTGACAGGTGCAGTGACAGGGACAGTGACAGTGACAGGGACAGTGATAGGGGCAGTGACAGGGACAGTGACAGTCACAGGGACAGTGAGACTGACATTTACATGGGCAGTGACAGGGGATATTGACAATGACGGGGCAGTGACAGGGACAGTGACAGGGGCAGTGACAGTGACATGGGCAGTGAAAGGGGACAGTGAAAGGGACAGTGACAGGGGCAGTGTCAGGGACAGTGACATGGACAGTGACAGGGACAGTGACAGTGACCGTAAAGAGGACATTGACAGGGACAGTGACAGGGGCAATGACAGTGTCAGGGGCAGTGACAGTGACAGTGACAGGGACAGTGACAGTGACAGGGACAGGGACAGTGACAGGGGCAGTGACAGGGACAAGGACAGGGACAGTGACAGGGACAGTGACAGGGAGAGTGACAGTGACAGGGGCAGTGACAGGGACAATGACAGGGACAGTGACAGGGACAGGGACAGTGACAGGGACAGGGACAGTGACAGGGACAGTGACAGTGACAGGGACAGGGACAGCGACAGGGGCAGTGACAGGGACAGTGACTGTGACAGGGACAGTGGCAGGGGGCAGTGACAGGGACAGTGACAGTGACAGGGACAGTGGCAGGGACAGTGACAGGGGCAGTGACAGGGACAGGGACAGTGACAGGGACAATGCCAGTGACAGGGGCAGTGAGAGGGACAGTGATAGGGACAGTGACAGTGACAGGGGCAATGACAGGGACAGTGACAGGGACAGTGACAGTGACAGGGGCAGTGACAGTGACTTGGACAGTGACACTGACAGGGGCAGTGACAGGAACAGTGACAGGGACAGTAACAGTGACAGGGGCAGTGACGGGGCAGGGACAGTGACAGTGACAGTGACAGTGACAGGACAGGGGCAGTGACAGGGGCAGTGACAGGGACAGTGACAGGGGGCAGTGACAGGGACAGTGACAGGGACAGTGACAGGGACAGTGACAGGGACCGGGAAAGTGACAAGGGCAGTGACAGTGACAGGGGCAGTGACAGGGGCAGTGACAGTGACAGGGACAGTGGCAGGGACAGTGACAGTGACATGGACAGTGACAGGGACAGTGGCAGGGACATTGACAAGGGCAATGACAGGGACAGTGACAGGGAAAGTGACATGGACAGTGACAGTGACAGGGGCAGTGACAGGGGCAATGACAGGGACAGTGACAGGGACAGTGACAGGGGCAGTGACAGGGACAGGGACAGTGACAGGGACAGTGACAGGGGCAGTGACAGTGAAAGCGACAGTGACAGTCACAGGGACATGGACAATGACAGGGACAAGGACAGGGACAGGGACAGTGACAGGGACAGTGACAGGGACAGTGGCAGGGACAGGTGCAGTGACAGGGTCAGTGACAGGGACAGTGACAGGGACAGTGACAGGGGAAGTGACAGGGAAAGTGACAGGGACAGTGACAGGGACAGTGACAGGGACAGTAACAGGGACAGTGACAGTGACAGTGACAGGGACAGTAACAGGGACAGTGACAGTGACAGTGACAGTGACAGGGGCAGTGACAGGGACAGTGACAGGGACAGTGACAGGGACAGTGACAGGGACCGGGAAAGTGACAGTGACAGGGACAGGGACAGCGACAGGGGCAGTGACAGGGACACTGACTGTGACAGGGACAGTGGCAGGGGGCAGAGACAGGGACAGTGACAGTGACAGGGACAGTGGCAGGGACAATGACAGGGGCAGTGACAGGGACATGGACAGGGACAATGACAGTGACAGGGGCAGTGAGAGGGACAGTGATAGGGACAGTGACAGTGACAGGGTCAGTGACAGTGACAGGGGCAGTGACAGGTGCAGTGACAGTGACAGTGACAGGGACAGTGGTAGGGACGGGACAGGGGCAATGACAGGGACAGTGACAGGGACAGTGACAGTGACAGGGGCAGTGACAGGGACTGTGACAGTGAAAGGGACAGTGACAGTGACCGTGACAGTGACAGGACAGGGGCAGTGACAGGGGCAGTGACAGGGACAGTGAAAGGGGCAGTGAAAGTGACAGGGGCAGTGACAGGGACAGTGACAGGGTTCGTGAGACAGTGACAGGGACAGTGACAGGGTCAGTGACTGGAACAGGGACAGTTACAGCGACAGTGATATTGACAGGGGCAGTGACAGTGACAGTGACATGGACAGTGACAGGGACAGGGACAGTGACAGGGACAGTGGCAGTGACAGGCGCAGGGGCAGTGACAGTGACAGTGACAGGGACAGTGACAGGGACAGTGACAGGGGCAGTGACAGTGACAGGGACAGGGGCAGTGACAGGGGCAATGACAGGCCCAGTGTCAGTGACAGTGACAGGGGCAGTTAGAGTGACAGGGGCAGTGACAGGGGCAGGGACAGGGACAGGTACAGTGACAGGGACAGTAACAGTGACAGGGGCAGTGACGGGGCAGGGACAGTGACAGTGACAGTGACAGTGACAGGGACAGGGGCAGTGACAGGGGCAGTGACAGGGACAGTGACAGGGGGCAGTGACAGGGACAGTGACAGGGACAGTGACAGGGACAGTGACAGGGACCGGGAAAGTGACAAGGGCAGTGACAGTGACAGTGACAGGGTCAGTGACAGGGGCAGTGACAGTGACAGGGACAGTGGCAGGGACAGTGACAGGGGCAGTGACTGGGACAGGGTCAGTGACTGGAACAGTGACAGTGACATGGGCAGTGACAGGGACAGTGACAGGGACAGTGACAGGGACAGTAACAGGGGCAGTGACAGGGAAAGTGACAGGGACAGTGACAGTGACAGGGACAGTGACAGGGCAGCGCCAGAGGCAGTGACAGGGACAGTGACAGTGACAGTGAAAGAGGCAGGGGGCAGTGACAGGGACAGTGACAGGGACAGTGACAGGGACAGTGACAGGGACCGTGACAATGACAGGGGCAGTGACAGTGACAGGGGCAGTGAAAGGGACAGTGACAGGGAAAGTGACAGTGACAGGGACAGTGACAGTGACATGGGCAGTGACAGGGACAGTGACAGGGAAAGTGACAGGGACAATGACAGGGGCTGTGACAGGGACAGGGGCAGTGACAGGTGCAGTAGCAGTGACAGGGAGAGTGACAGGGGGCAGTAACAGGGACAGTGACAGGGACAGTGACAGGGACAGTGACAGGGACCGGGACAGGGGCAGTGACAGTGACAGTGACAGGGACAGTGACAGGGGCAGGGGCAGTGACAGGAGCTGTGAAAGTGACAGTGACAGGGACAGTGACAGGGGCAGTGACAATGACAGTGACAGGGGCAGTGACAGGGACAGTGGCAGGGACAGTGACAGTGACAGTGACAGGGACAGTGATGGTGACAGGGGCAGTGAAACGGGCAGTGACAGGGGCAGTGACAGTGACAGCGACAGTGAGAGTCACAGGGACAGGGACAGTGACAGGGACAGTGACAGGGACAGGGACAGTGACAGTGACAGGTACAGTGACATAGACAGTGACATTGACAGGGACAGGGGTAGTGACAGGGAAAGTGACAGTGACAGGGACAGTGACAGGGACAGTGACAGTGGCAGGGGCAGTGACAGGGACAGTGTCAGGGGCAGTGACAGGGACAGTGACAGGGACAGTGACTGGGGCAGTGACAGGGACAGTGATAGTGACAGTGACAGGGACAGTGGCACGGACAGTGACAGGGACAGTGACAGTGACAGGGACAGCGACAGGGACAGTGACAGTGACAGGGACAGTGACAGTGACAGTGACAGGGACAGTGACAGTGACAGGGGCAGTGACAGTGACAATGACAGTGACAGTGACTGGGACAGTGGCAGGGATAGTGATAGTGACATTGACAGGGACAGTAACAGCGACAGGGACAGTGACAGGGACCGTGACAGTGACAGGGGCAGTGACAGTGACAGCGACAGGGACAGTGACAGGGACAGTGACAGGGACAGTGACAATGAAAGGGACAATGACAGTGACAGGGGCAGGGACAGTGGGAGTGACAGGGGCAGTGATATTGACAGGGAGAGTGGCATTGACAGGGACAGTGACAGGGACAATGACAATGACAGTGACAATGACAGTGACAATGACAGTGACAGTGACAGGGACAGTGACAGGGTCAGTGACAGGGACAGTGACAGTGACAGGGGCAGTGACAGGGACAGTGACAGGGGCAGTGACAGTGACAGTGACAGGTACAGTGACAGGGACAGTGACAGGGACAGTGACAGTGACAGGGATAGGGACAGTGACAGGGACAGGGACAGTGACAGTGACAGGGACAGTGACAGGGACAGCGACAGTGACAGGGTCAGTGACAATGACAGGGACAGTGTCAGGGACAGTGACAGGGACACTGACAGTGACAGTGACAGTGACAGTGACAGGGACAGTGACAGTGACAGTGACAGTGACATTGACAGGAACATTGACAGTGACAGTGACAGTGACAGGGACAGTGACAGGGACAGTGGCAGGGACAGGGACAAGGGCAGTGACAGTGGCAGTGACAGTGGCAGTGACAGGGACAGGGACAGGGACAGTGACAGGGACAGTGACAGTGACATGGAATGTGACAGTGACAGTGACAGGGGCAGGGACAGTGACAGGGACGGTCACAGGGACAGTGTCATGGACAGTGAGAGGGGCAGTGACAGTGACAAGGACGGTGACAAGGGCAGTGACAGGGGTAGTGACAGGGATAGGGACAGGGACAGTGACAGGAACAGGGACAGTGAAGGGACAGTTAAAGGGGCAGTGACAGTGACTGGGGCAGTGACAGAGACAGTGACAGGGACAGTGAGACAGTGACAGGAACAGTGACAGTGACAGTGACAGGAACAGTGACAGTAACAGGGACAGTGAAAGGGACAGTGACTGGGACAGTGACAGTCACAGTGACAGCAACAGTGACAGTGACAGGCACAGTGGCAGGGACAGTGACAGGGACAGTGACAGTGGCAATGACAGGGACAGTGACAGGGACAGTGACTCGGACAGTGACAGGGACAGTGACAGGGACTGTGACAGTGAAAGGGACAGTGACAGTGACCGTGACAGTGACAGGACAGGGGCAGTGACAGGGGCAGTGACAGGGACAGTGAAAGGGGCAGTGAAAGTGACAGGGGCAGTGACAGGGACAGTGACAGGGTTGGTGAGACAGTGACAGGGACAGTGACAGGGTCAGTGACTGGAACAGGGACAGTTACAGCGACAGTGATATTGACAGGGGCAGTGACAGGAACAGTGACACGGACAGTGACAGGGACAGTGACAGGGACAGGGACAGTGACAGGGACAGTGGCAGTGACAGGCGCAGGGGCAGTGACAGTGACAGTGACAGGGACAGTGACAGGGACAGTGACAGGGGCAGTGACAGGGACAGGGGCAGTGACAGGGGCAATGACAGGCCCAGTGTCAGTGACAGTGACAGGGACAGTTAGAGTGACAGGGACAGGGAAAGGGACAGGGACAGTGACAGTGACAGTGACAGGAATAGTGACAGGGGCAGGGACAGGGACAGTGACAGTGGCAGTGACAGGGACAGGGGCAGTGACAGGGGCAGGGGCAGGGACAGGGACAGGTACAGTGACAGTGACAGTGACAGGGACAGTTAGAGTGACAGAGACAGGGGCAGTGACAGGGGCAGGGACAGGGACAGTGACAGTGACAGTGACAGGAATAGTGACATGGGCAGGGACAGGGACAGTGACAGTGACAGTGACAGTGACAGGGGCAGTGACAGGGGCAGGGACAGGGACAGGTACAGTGACAGGGACAGTAACAGTGACAGGGGCAGTGACGGGGCAGGGACAGTGACAGTGACAGTGACAGTGACAGGGACAGGGGCAGGGACAGGGGCAGTGACAGGGACAGTGACAGGGGGCAGTGACAGGGACAGTGACAGGGACAGTGACAGGGACAGTGACAGGGACCGGGAAAGTGACAAGGGCAGTGACAGTGACAGTGACAGGGTCAGTGACAGGGGCAGTGACAGTGACAGGGACAGTGGCAGGGACAGTGACAGGGGCAGTGACTGGGACAGGGACAGTGACTGGAACAGTGACAGTGACATGGGCAGTGACAGGGACAGTGACAGGGACAGTGACAGGGACAGTAACAGGGGCAGTGACAGGGAAAGTGACAGGGACAGTGACAGTGACAGGGACAGTGACAGGACAGCGCCAGAGGCAGTGACAGGGACAGTGACAGTGACAGTGAAAGAGGCAGGGGGCAGTGACAGGGACAGTGACAGGGACAGTGACAGGGACAGTGACAGGGAGCGTGACAATGACAGGGGCAGTGACAGTGACAGTGACGGGGCAGTGAAAGGGACAGTGACAGGGAAAGTGACAGTGACAGGGACAGTGACAGTGACATGGGCAGTGACAGGGACAGGGACAGTGACAGGGAAAGTGACAGGGACAATGACAGGGGCTGTGACAGGGACAGGGGCAGTGACAGGTGCAGTAGCAGTGACAGGGAGAGTGACAGGGGGCAGTAACAGGGACAGTGACAGGGACAGTGACAGGGACAGTGACAGGGACCGGGACAGGGGCAGTGACAGTGACAGTGACAGGGACAGTGACAGGGGCAGGGGCAGTGACAGGAGCTGTGACAGTGACAGTGACAGGGACAGTGACAGGGGCAGTGACAATGACAGTGACAGGGGCAGTGACAGGGACAGTGGCAGGGACAGTGACAGTGACAGTGACAGGGACAGTGATGGTGACAGGGGCAGTGAAAGGGGCAGTGACAGGGGCAGTGACAGTGACAGCGACAGTGAGAGTCACAGGGACAGGGACAGTGACAGGGACAGTGACAGGGACAGGGACAGTGACAGTGACAGGGACAGTGACATAGACAGTGACATTGACAGGGACAGGGGTAGTGACAGGGAACGTGACAGTGACAGGGACAGTGACAGGGACAGTGACAGTGGCAGGGGCAGTGACAGGGACAGTGACAGGGGCAGTGACAGGGACAGTGACAGGGACAGTGACTGGGGCAGTGACAGGGACAGTGATAGTGACAGTGACAGGGACAGTGGCACGGCCAGTGACAGGGACAGTGACAGTGACAGGGACAGCGACAGGGACAGTGACAGTGACAGGGACAGTGACAGTGACAGTGACAGGGACAGTGACAGTGACAGGGGCAGTGACAGTGACAATGACAGTGACAGTGACTGGGACAGTGGCAGGGATAGTGATAGTGACATTGACAGGGACAGTAACAGCGACAGGGACAGTGACAGGGACAGTGACAGTGACAGGGGCAGTGACAGTGACAGCGACAGGGACAGTGACAGGGACAGTGACAGGGACAGTGACAATGAAAGGGACAATGACAGTGACAGGGGCAGGGACAGGGGGAGTGACAGGGGCAGTGATATTGACAGGGAGAGTGACATTGACAGGGACAGTGACAGGGACAATGACAATGACAGTGACAATGACAGTGACAATGACAGTGACAGTGACAGGGACAGTGACAGGGTCAGTGACAGGGACAGTGACAGTGACAGGGGCAGTGACAGGGACAGTGACAGGGGCAATGACAGTGACAGTGACAGGTACAGTGACTGGGGCAGTGACAGGGACAGTGATAGTGACAGTGACAGGGACAGTGGCACGGACAGTGACAGGGACAGTGACAGTGACAGGGACAGCGACAGGGACAGTGACAGTGACAGGGACAGTGACAGTGACAGTGACAGGGACAGTGACAGTGACAGTGACAGGGGCAGTGACAGTGACAATGACAGTGACAGTGACTGGGACAGTGGCAGGGATAGTGATAGTGACATTGACAGGGACAGTAACAGCGACAGGGACAGTGACAGGGACAGTGACAGTGACAGGGGCAGTGACAGTGACAGCGACAAGGACAGTGACAGGGACAGTGACAGGGACAGTGACAATGAAAGGGACAATGACAGTGACAGGGGCAGGGACAGGGGGAGTGACAGGGGCAGTGATATTGACAGGGAGAGTGACATTGACAGGGACAGTGACAGGGACAATGACAATGACAGTGACAATGACAGTGACAATGACAGTGACAGTGACAGGGACAGTGACAGGGTCAGTGACAGGGACAGTGACAGTGACAGGGGCAGTGACAGGGACAGTGACAGGGGCAGTGACAGTGACAGTGACAGGTACAGTGACAGGGACAGTGACAGGGACAGTGACAGTGACAGGGATAGGGACAGTGACAGGGACAGGGACAGTGACAGTGACAGGGACAGTGACAGGGACAGCGACAGTGACAGGGTCAGTGACAATGACAGGGACAGTGTCAGGGACAGTGACAGGGACACTGACAGTGACAGTGACAGTGACAGTGACAGGGACAGTGACAGTGACAGTGACAGTGACATTGACAGGAACATTGACAGTGACAGTGACAGTGACAGGGACAGTGCCAGGGACAGTGGCAGGGACAGGGACAAGGGCAGTGACAGTGGCAGTGACAGTGGCAGTGACAGGGACAGGGACAGGGACAGTGACAGGGACAGTGACAGTGACATGGAATGTGACAGTGACAGTGACAGGGGCAGGGACAGTGACAGGGACGGTCACAGGGACAGTGTCATGGACAGTGAGAGGGGCAGTGACAGTGACAAGGACGGTGACAAGGGCAGTGACAGGGGTAGTGACAGGGATAGGGACAGTGACAGGGACAGTGACAGGAACAGGGACAGTGAAGGGACAGTTAAAGGGGCAGTGACAGTGACTGGGGCAGTGACAGAGACAGTGACAGGGACAGTGAGACAGTGACAGGAACAGTGACAGTGACAGTGACAGGAACAGTGACAGTAACAGGGACAGTGAAAGGGACAGTGACTGGGACAGTGACAGTCACAGTGACAGCAACAGTGACAGTGACAGGCACAGTGGCAGGGACAGTGACAGGGACAGTGACAGTGGCAATGACAGGGACAGTGACAGGGACAGTGACTCGGACAGTGACAGGGACAGTGACAGGGACAGTGACAGTGAAAGGGACAGTGACAGTGACCGTGACAGTGACAGGACAGGGGCAGTGACAGGGGCAGTGACAGGGACAGTGAAAGGGGCAGTGAAAGTGACAGGGGCAGTGACAGGGACAGTGACAGGGTTGGTGAGACAGTGACAGGGACAGTGACAGGGTCAGTGACTGGAACAGGGACAGTTACAGCGACAGTGATATTGACAGGGGCAGTGACAGGAACAGTGACACGGACAGTGACATGGACAGTGACAGGGACAGGGACAGTGACAGGGTTGGTGAGACAGTGACAGGGACAGTGACAGGGTCAGTGACTGGAACAGGGACAGTTACAGCGACAGTGATATTGACAGGGGCAGTGACAGGAACAGTGACACGGACAGTGACAGGGACAGTGACAGGGACAGGGACAGTGACAGGGACAGTGGCAGTGACAGGCGCAGGGGCAGTGACAGTGACAGTGACAGGGACAGTGACAGGGACAGTGACAGGGGCAGTGACAGGGACAGGGGATGTGACAGGGGCAATGACAGGCCCAGTGTCAGTGACAGTGACAGGGACAGTTAGAGTGACAGGGACAGGGAAAGGGACAGGGACAGTGACAGTGACAGTGACAGGAATAGTGACAGGGGCAGGGACAGGGACAGTGACAGGGGCAGGGACAGGGACAGGTACAGTGACAGTGACAGTGACAGGGACAGTTAGAGTGACAGAGACAGGGGCAGTGACAGGGGCAGGGACAGGGACAGTGACAGTGACAGTGACAGTGACAGGAATAGTGACATGGGCAGGTACAGGGACAGTGACAGTGACAGTGACAGTGACAGGGGCAGTGACAGGGGCAGGGACAGGGACAGGTACAGTGACAGGGACAGTAACAGTGACAGGGGCAGTGACGGGGCAGGGACAGTGACAGTGACAGTGACAGTGACAGGGACAGGGGCAGGGACAGGGGCAGTGACAGGGACAGTGACAGGGGGCAGTGACAGGGACAGTGACAGGGACAGTGACAGGGACAGTGACAGGGACCGGGAAAGTGACAAGGGCAGTGACAGTGACAGTGGCAGGGTCAGTGACAGGGGCAGTGACAGTGACAGGGACAGTGGCAGGGACAGTGACAGGGGCTGTGACTGGGACAGTGACAGGGGCAGGGGCAGTGACAGGAGCTGTGACAGTGACAGTGACAGGGACAGTGACAGGGGCAGTGACAATGACAGTGACAGGGGCAGTGACAGGGACAGTGGCAGGGACAGTGACAGTGACAGTGACAGGGACAGTGATGGTGACAGGGGCAGTGAAAGGGGCAGTGACAGGGGCAGTGACAGTGACAGCGACAGTGAGAGTCACAGGGACAGGGACAGTGACAGGGACAGTGACAGGGACAGGGACAGTGACAGTGACAGGGACAGTGACATAGACAGTGACATTGACAGGGACAGGGGTAGTGACAGGGAACGTGACAGTGACAGGGACAGTGACAGGGACAGTGACAGTGGCAGGGGCAGTGACAGGGACAGTGACAGGGGCAGTGACAGGGACAGTGACAGGGACAGTGACTGGGGCAGTGACAGGGACAGTGATAGTGACAGTGACAGGGACAGTGGCACGGACAGTGACAGGGACAGTGACAGTGACAGGGACAGCGACAGGGACAGTGACAGTGACAGTGACAGGGACAGTGACAGTGACAGGGGCAGTGACAGTGACAATGACAGTGACAGTGACTGGGACAGTGGCAGGGATAGTGATAGTGACATTGACAGGGACAGTAACAGCGACAGGGACAGTGACAGGGACAGTGACAGTGACAGGGGCAGTGACAGTGACAGCGACAGGGACAGTGACAGGGACAGTGACAGGGACAGTGACAATGAAAGGGACAATGACAGTGACAGGGGCAGGGACAGGGGGAGTGACAGGGGCAGTGATATTGACAGGGAGAGTGACAGTGACAGGGACAGCGACAGGGACAGTGACAGTGACAGTGACAGGGACAGTGACAGTGACAGGGGCAGGGGCAGTGACAGGAGCTGTGACAGTGACAGTGACAGGGACAGTGACAGGGGCAGTGACAATGACAGTGACAGGGGCAGTGACAGGGACAGTGGCAGGGACAGTGACAGTGACAGTGACAGGGACAGTGATGGTGACAGGGGCAGTGAAAGGGGCAGTGACAGGGGCAGTGACAGTGACAGCGACAGTGAGAGTCACAGGGACAGGGACAGTGACAGGGACAGTGACAGGGACAGGGACAGTGACAGTGACAGGGACAGTGACATAGACAGTGACATTGACAGGGACAGGGGTAGTGACAGGGAACGTGACAGTGACAGGGACAGTGACAGGGACAGTGACAGTGGCAGGGGCAGTGACAGGGACAGTGACAGGGGCAGTGACAGGGACAGTGACAGGGACAGTGACTGGGGCAGTGACAGGGACAGTGATAGTGACAGTGACAGGGACAGTGGCACGGCCAGTGACAGGGACAGTGACAGTGACAGGGACAGCGACAGGGACAGTGACAGTGACAGGGACAGTGACAGTGACAGTGACAGGGACAGTGACAGTGACAGGGGCAGTGACAGTGACAATGACAGTGACAGTGACTGGGACAGTGGCAGGGATAGTGATAGTGACATTGACAGGGACAGTAACAGCGACAGGGACAGTGACAGGGACAGTGACAGTGACAGGGGCAGTGACAGTGACAGCGACAGGGACAGTGACAGGGACAGTGACAGGGACAGTGACAATGAAAGGGACAATGACAGTGACAGGGGCAGGGACAGGGGGAGTGACAGGGGCAGTGATATTGACAGGGAGAGTGACATTGACAGGGACAGTGACAGGGACAATGACAATGACAGTGACAATGACAGTGACAATGACAGTGACAGTGACAGGGACAGTGACAGGGTCAGTGACAGGGACAGTGACAGTGACAGGGGCAGTGACAGGGACAGTGACAGGGGCAATGACAGTGACAGTGACAGGTACAGTGACTGGGGCAGTGACAGGGACAGTGATAGTGACAGTGACAGGGACCGTGGCACGGACAGTGACAGGGACAGTGACAGTGACAGGGACAGCGACAGGGACAGTGACAGTGACAGGGACAGTGACAGTGACAGTGACAGGGACAGTGACAGTGACAGTGACAGGGGCAGTGACAGTGACAATGACAGTGACAGTGACTGGGACAGTGGCAGGGATAGTGATAGTGACATTGACAGGGACAGTAACAGCGACAGGGACAGTGACAGGGACAGTGACAGTGACAGGGGCAGTGACAGTGACAGCGACAAGGACAGTGACAGGGACAGTGACAGGGACAGTGACAATGAAAGGGACAATGACAGTGACAGGGGCAGGGACAGGGGGAGTGACAGGGGCAGTGATATTGACAGGGAGAGTGACATTGACAGGGACAGTGACAGGGACAATGACAATGACAGTGACAATGACAGTGACAATGACAGTGACAGTGACAGGGACAGTGACAGGGTCAGTGACAGGGACAGTGACAGTGACAGGGGCAGTGACAGGGACAGTGACAGGGGCAGTGACAGTGACAGTGACAGGTACAGTGACAGGGACAGTGACAGGGACAGTGACAGTGACAGGGATAGGGACAGTGACAGGGACAGGGACAGTGACAGTGACAGGGACAGTGACAGGGACAGCGACAGTGACAGGGTCAGTGACAATGACAGGGACAGTGTCAGGGACAGTGACAGGGACACTGACAGTGACAGTGACAGTGACAGTGACAGGGACAGTGACAGTGACAGTGACAGTGACATTGACAGGAACATTGACAGTGACAGTGACAGTGACAGGGACAGTGCCAGGGACAGTGGCAGGGACAGGGACAAGGGCAGTGACAGTGGCAGTGACAGTGGCAGTGACAGGGACAGGGACAGGGACAGTGACAGGGACAGTGACAGTGACATGGAATGTGACAGTGACAGTGACAGGGGCAGGGACAGTGACAGGGACGGTCACAGGGACAGTGTCATGGACAGTGAGAGGGGCAGTGACAGTGACAAGGACGGTGACAAGGGCAGTGACAGGGGTAGTGACAGGGATAGGGACAGTGACAGGGACAGTGACAGGAACAGGGACAGTGAAGGGACAGTTAAAGGGGCAGTGACAGTGACTGGGGCAGTGACAGAGACAGTGACAGGGACAGTGAGACAGTGACAGGAACAGTGACAGTGACAGTGACAGGAACAGTGACAGTAACAGGGACAGTGAAAGGGACAGTGACTGGGACAGTGACAGTCACAGTGACAGCAACAGTGACAGTGACAGGCACAGTGGCAGGGACAGTGACAGGGACAGTGACAGTGGCAATGACAGGGACAGTGACAGGGACAGTGACTCGGACAGTGACAGGGACAGTGACAGGGACAGTGACAGTGAAAGGGACAGTGACAGTGACCGTGACAGTGACAGGACAGGGGCAGTGACAGGGGCAGTGACAGGGACAGTGAAAGGGGCAGTGAAAGTGACAGGGGCAGTGACAGGGACAGTGACAGGGTTGGTGAGACAGTGACAGGGACAGTGACAGGGTCAGTGACTGGAACAGGGACAGTTACAGCGACAGTGATATTGACAGGGGCAGTGACAGGAACAGTGACACGGACAGTGACATGGACAGTGACAGGGACAGGGACAGTGACAGGGTTGGTGAGACAGTGACAGGGACAGTGACAGGGTCAGTGACTGGAACAGGGACAGTTACAGCGACAGTGATATTGACAGGGGCAGTGACAGGAACAGTGACACGGACAGTGACAGGGACAGTGACAGGGACAGGGACAGTGACAGGGACAGTGGCAGTGACAGGCGCAGGGGCAGTGACAGTGACAGTGACAGGGACAGTGACAGGGACAGTGACAGGGGCAGTGACAGGGACAGGGGATGTGACAGGGGCAATGACAGGCCCAGTGTCAGTGACAGTGACAGGGACAGTTAGAGTGACAGGGACAGGGAAAGGGACAGGGACAGTGACAGTGACAGTGACAGGAATAGTGACAGGGGCAGGGACAGGGACAGTGACAGGGGCAGGGACAGGGACAGGTACAGTGACAGTGACAGTGACAGGGACAGTTAGAGTGACAGAGACAGGGGCAGTGACAGGGGCAGGGACAGGGACAGTGACAGTGACAGTGACAGTGACAGGAATAGTGACATGGGCAGGTACAGGGACAGTGACAGTGACAGTGACAGTGACAGGGGCAGTGACAGGGGCAGGGACAGGGACAGGTACAGTGACAGGGACAGTAACAGTGACAGGGGCAGTGACGGGGCAGGGACAGTGACAGTGACAGTGACAGTGACAGGGACAGGGGCAGGGACAGGGGCAGTGACAGGGACAGTGACAGGGGGCAGTGACAGGGACAGTGACAGGGACAGTGACAGGGACAGTGACAGGGACCGGGAAAGTGACAAGGGCAGTGACAGTGACAGTGGCAGGGTCAGTGACAGGGGCAGTGACAGTGACAGGGACAGTGGCAGGGACAGTGACAGGGGCTGTGACTGGGACAGTGACAGGGGCAGGGGCAGTGACAGGAGCTGTGACAGTGACAGTGACAGGGACAGTGACAGGGGCAGTGACAATGACAGTGACAGGGGCAGTGACAGGGACAGTGGCAGGGACAGTGACAGTGACAGTGACAGGGACAGTGATGGTGACAGGGGCAGTGAAAGGGGCAGTGACAGGGGCAGTGACAGTGACAGCGACAGTGAGAGTCACAGGGACAGGGACAGTGACAGGGACAGTGACAGGGACAGGGACAGTGACAGTGACAGGGACAGTGACATAGACAGTGACATTGACAGGGACAGGGGTAGTGACAGGGAACGTGACAGTGACAGGGACAGTGACAGGGACAGTGACAGTGGCAGGGGCAGTGACAGGGACAGTGACAGGGGCAGTGACAGGGACAGTGACAGGGACAGTGACTGGGGCAGTGACAGGGACAGTGATAGTGACAGTGACAGGGACAGTGGCACGGACAGTGACAGGGACAGTGACAGTGACAGGGACAGCGACAGGGACAGTGACAGTGACAGTGACAGGGACAGTGACAGTGACAGGGGCAGTGACAGTGACAATGACAGTGACAGTGACTGGGACAGTGGCAGGGATAGTGATAGTGACATTGACAGGGACAGTAACAGCGACAGGGACAGTGACAGGGACAGTGACAGTGACAGGGGCAGTGACAGTGACAGCGACAGGGACAGTGACAGGGACAGTGACAGGGACAGTGACAATGAAAGGGACAATGACAGTGACAGGGGCAGGGACAGGGGGAGTGACAGGGGCAGTGATATTGACAGGGAGAGTGACATTGACAGGGACAGTGACAGGGACAATGACAATGACAGTGACAATGACAGTGACAATGACAGTGACAGTGACAGGGACAGTGACAGGGTCAGTGACAGGGACAGTGACAGTGACAGGGGCAGTGACAGGGACAGTGACAGGGGCAATGACAGTGACAGTGACAGGTACAGTGACAGGGACAGTGACAGGGACAGTGACAGTGACAGGGATAGGGACAGTGACAGGGACAGGGACAGTGACAGTGACAGGGACAGTGACAGGGACAGCGACAGTGACAGGGTCAGTGACAATGACAGGGACAGTGTCAGGGACAGTGACAGGGACACTGACAGTGACAGTGACAGTGACAGTGACAGGGACAGTGACAGTGACAGTGACATTGACAGGAACATTGACAGTGACAGTGACAGTGACAGGGACAGTGACAGGGACAGTGGCAGGGACAGGGACAAGGGCAGTGACAGTGGCAGTGACAGTGGCAGTGACAGGGACAGGGACAGGGACAGTGACAGGGACAGTGACAGTGACATGGAATGTGACAGTGACAGTGACAGGGGCAGGGACAGTGACAGGGACGGTCACAGGGACAGTGTCATGGACAGTGAGAGGGGCAGTGACAGTGACAAGGACGGTGACAAGGGCAGTGACAGGGGTAGTGACAGGGATAGGGACAGTGACAGGGACAGTGACAGGAACAGGGACAGTGAAGGGACAGTTAAAGGGGCAGTGACAGTGACTGGGGCAGTGACAGAGACAGTGACAGGGACAGTGAGACAGTGACAGGAACAGTGACAGTGACAGTGACAGGAACAGTGACAGTAACAGGGACAGTGAAAGGGACAGTGACTGGGACAGTGACAGTCACAGTGACAGCAACAGTGACAGTGACAGGCACAGTGGCAGGGACAGTGACAGGGACAGTGACAGTGGCAATGACAGGGACAGTGACAGGGACAGTGACTCGGACAGTGACAGGGACAGTGACAGCGACAGAGACAGTGACGGGGCAGTAACAGGGACAGTGACAGTGACAGTGACAGGGACAGTGACAGGGACAGTAACAGTGGCAGGGACAGGGGCAGTGACAGGGAAAGCGACAGGGACAGGGACAGTGACAGTGACAGTGACAGGGACAGTGACACGGATAGTGACAGGGACAGTGACAGTGACAGGGACAGTGACAGTGACAGGGGCAGTGACAGTGGCAGTGAGAGTGACAGTGACAGGGACAGTGACAGTGACAGGGACAGGGACAGTGACAGTGACAGGGACAGTGACAGGGGCAGTGACGGGGCAGTGACAGGGACAGTGACAGTGACAGGGACAGTGACAGGGACAGTGACAGGGGCAGTGACATGGACAGTGACAGTGACAGGGACAGTGACAGGTGCAGTGACAGGGACAGTGACAGTGACAGGGACAGTGATAGGGGCAGTGACAGGGACAGTGACAGTCACAGGGACAGTGAGACTGACATTTACATGGGCAGTGACAGGGGATAGTGACAGTGACGGGGCAGTGACAGGGACAGTGACAGGGACAGTGACAGTGACATGGGCAGTGAAAGGGGACAGTGAAAGGGACAGTGACAGGGGCAGTGTCAGGGACAGTGACATGGACAGTGACAGGGACAGTGACAGTGACCGTAAAGAGGACATTGACAGGGACAGTGACAGGGGCAATGACAGTGTCAGGGGCAGTGACAGTGACAGTGACAGGGACAGTGACAGGGACAGTGACAGTGACAGGGACAGGGACAGTGACAGGGGCAGTGACAGGGACAAGGACAGGGACAGTGACAGGGACAGTGACAGGGACAGTGACAGAGACAGGGGCAGTGACAGGGACAATGACAGGGACAGTGACAGGGACAGTGACAGGGGCAGTGACAGTGACAGCGACAGTGACAGTCACAGGGACAGGGACAGTGACAGGGACAGGGACAGTGACAGGGACAGGGACAGTGACAGGGACAGTGACAGTGACAGGGACAGGGACAGCGACAGGGGCAGTGACAGGGACAGTGACTGTGACAGGGACAGTGGCAGGGGGCAGTGACAGGGACAGTGACAGTGACAGGGACAGGGACAGTGACAGGGACAATGCCAGTGACAGGGGCAGTGAGAGGGACAGTGATAGGGACAGTGACAGTGACAGTGACAATGACAGGGGTAGGGACGTGACAGGGGCAATGACAGGGACAGTGACAGGGACAGTGACAGTGACAGGGGCAGTGACAGTGACTTGGACAGTGACACTGACAGGGGCAGTGACAGGGACAGTGACAGGGACAGTAACAGTGACAGGGGCAGTGACGGGGCAGGGACAGTGACAGTGACAGTGACAGTGACAGGACAGGGGCAGTGACAGGGGCAGTGACAGGGACAGTGACAGGGGGCAGTGACAGGGACAGTGACAGGGACAGTGACAGGGACAGTGACAGGGACCGGGAAAGTGACAAGGGCAGTGACAGTGACAGGGGCAGTGACAGGGGCAGTGACAGTGACAGTGACAGGGACAGTGGCAGGGACAGTGACAGTGACATGGACAGTGACAGGGACAGTGGCAGGGACATTGACAAGGGCAATGACAGGGACAGTGACAGGGACAGTGACATGGACAGTGACAGTGACAGGGGCAGTGACAGGGACAGTGACAGGGATAGTGACAGTGACAGTGACAGGGACAGTGACAGGGGCAGTGACAGGGACAGGGACAGTGACAGGGACAGTGACAGGGGCAGTGACAGTGAAAGCGACAGTGACAGTCACAGGGACATGGACAATGACAGGGACAAGGACAGGGACAGTGACAGTGACAGTGACAGGGACAGTGGTAGGGACGTGACAGGGGCAATGACAGGGACAGTGACAGGGACAGTGACAGGGACTGTGACAGTGAAAGGGACAGTGACAGTGACCGTGACAGTGACAGGACAGGGGCAGTGACAGGGGCAGTGACAGGGACAGTGAAAGGGGCAGTGAAAGTGACAGGGGCAGTGACAGGGACAGTGACAGGGTTGGTGAGACAGTGACAGGGACAGTGACAGGGTCAGTGACTGGAACAGGGACAGTTACAGCGACAGTGACAGTGACAGTGACAGTGACAGGGACAGTGACAGGAACAGTGACACGGACAGTGACATGGACAGTGACAGGGACAGGGACAGTGACAGGGACAGTGGCAGTGACAGGCGCAGGGGCAGTGACAGTGACAGTGACAGGGACAGTGACAGGGACAGTGACAGGGGCAGTGACAGTGACAGGGACAGGGGCAGTGACAGGGGCAATGACAGGCCCAGTGTCAGTGACAGTGACAGGGACAGTTAGAGTGACAGGGACAGGGAAAGGGACAGGGGCAGTGACAGGGGCAGGGACAGGGACAGGTACAGTGACAGTGACAGTGACAGGGACAGTTAGAGTGACAGAGACAGGGGCAGTGACAGGGGCAGGGACAGGGACAGTGACAGTGACAGTGACAGGAATAGTGACATGGGCAGGGACAGTGACAGTGACAGTGACAGTGACAGGGGCAGTGACAGGGGCAGGGACAGGGACAGGTACAGTGACAGGGACAGTAACAGTGACAGGGGCAGTGACGGGGTAGGGACAGTGACAGTGACAGTGACAGTGACAGGGACAGGGGCAGTGACAGGGGCAGTGACAGGGACAGTGACAGGGGGCAGTGACAGGGACAGTGACAGGGACAGTGACAGGGACAGTGACAGGGACCGGGAAAGTGACAAGGGCAGTGACAGTGACAGTGACAGGGTCAGTGACAGGGGCAGTGACAGTGACAGGGACAGTGGCAGGGACAGTGACAGGGGCAGTGACTGGGACAGGGACAGTGACTGGAACAGTGACAGTGACATGGGCAGTGACAGGGACAGTGACAGGGACAGTGACAGGGACAGTAACAGGGGCAGTGACAGGGAAAGTGACAGGGACAGTGACAGTGACAGGGACAGTGACAGGACAGCGCCAGAGGCAGTGACAGGGACAGTGACAGTGACAGTGAAAGAGGCAGGGGGCAGTGACAGGGACAGTGACAGGGACAGTGACAGGGACAGTGACAGGGACCGTGACAATGACAGGGGCAGTGACAGTGACAGTGACAGGGGCAGTGAAAGGGACAGTGACAGGGAAAGTGACAGTGACAGGGACAGTGACAGTGACATGGGCAGTGACAGTGACAGGGACAGTGACAGGGAAAGTGACAGGGACAGTGACAGTGACATGGGCAGTGACAGGGACAGGGACAGTGACAGGGAAAGTGACAGGGACAATGACAGGGGCTGTGACAGGGACAGGGGCAGTGACAGGTGCAGTAGCAGTGACAGGGAGAGTGACAGGGGGCAGTAACAGGGACAGTGACAGGGACAGTGACAGGGACAGTGACAGGGACAGGGACAGTGACAGTGACAGGGACAGTGACATAGACAGTGACATTGACAGGGACAGGGGTAGTGACAGGGAAAGTGACAGTGACAGGGACAGTGACAGGGACAGTGACAGTGGCAGGGGCAGTGACAGGGACAGTGACAGGGACAGTGACTGGGGCAGTGACAGGGACAGTGATAGTAAAAGTGACAGCGACAGTGGCACGGACAGTGACAGGGACAGTGACAGTGACAGAGACAGCGACAGGGACAGTGACAGTGACAGGGACAGTGACAGTGACAGTGACAGGGACAGTGACAGTGACAGGGGCAGTGACAGTGACAATGACAGTGACAGTGACTGGGACAGTGGCAGGGATAGTGATAGTGACATTGACAGGGACAGTAACAGCGACAGGGACAGTGACAGGGACAGTGACAGTGACAGGGGCAGTGACAGTGACAGCGACAGGGACAGTGACAGGGACAGTGACAGGGACAGTGACAATGAAAGGGACAATGACAGTGACAGGGGCAGGGACAGGGGGAGTGACAGGGGCAGTGATATTGACAGGGAGAGTGACATTGACAGGGACAGTGACAGGGACAATGACAATGACAGTGACAATGACAGTGACAATGACAGTGACAGTGACAGGGACAGTGACAGGGTCAGTGACAGGGACAGTGACAGTGACAGTGACAGGGGCAGTGACAGGGACAGTGACAGGGGCAGTGACAGTGACAGTGACAGGTACAGTGACAGGGACAGTGACAGGGACAGTGACAGTGACAGGGATAGGGACAGTGACAGGGACAGGGACAGTGACAGTGACAGGGACAGTGACAGGGACAGCGACAGTGACAGGGTCAGTGACAATGACAGGGACAGTGTCAGGGACAGTGACAGGGACACTGACAGTGACAGTGACAGTGACAGTGACAGGGACAGTGACAGTGACAGTGACAGTGACATTGACAGGAACATTGACAGTGACAGTGACAGTGACAGGGACAGTGACAGGGACAGTGACAGGGACAGGGACAGGGACAGTGACAGGGACAGTGACAGTGAAATGGAATGTGACAGTGACAGTGACAGGGGCAGGGACAGTGACAGGGACGGTCACAGGGACAGTGTCATGGACAGTGAGAGGGGCAGTGACAGTGACAAGGACGGTGACAAGGGCAGTGACAGGGGTAGTGACAGGGATAGGGACAGTGACAGGGACAGTGACAGGAACAGGGACAGTGAAGGGACAGTTAAAGGGGCAGTGACAGTGACTGGGGCAGTGACAGAGACAGTGACAGGGACAGTGAGACAGTGACAGGAACAGTGACAGTGACAGTGACAGGAACAGTGACAGTAACAGGGACAGTGAAAGGGACAGTGACTGGGACAGTGACAGTCACAGTGACAGCAACAGTGACAGTGACAGGCACAGTGGCAGGGACAGTGACAGGGACAGTGACAGTGGCAATGACAGGGACAGTGACAGGGACAGTGACTCGGACATTGACAGGGACAGTGACAGCGACAGAGACAGTGACGGGGCAGTAACAGGGACAGTGACAGTGACAGGGACAGTGACAGGGACAGTAACAGTGGCAGGGACAGGGGCAGTGACAGGGAAAGCGACAGGGACAGGGACAGTGACAGTGACAGGGACAGTGACACGGATAGTGACAGGGACAGTGACAGTGACAGGGACAGTGACAGTGACAGGGGCAGTGACAGCGGCAGTGAGAGTGACAGTGACAGGGACAGTGACAGTGACAGGGACAGGGACAGTGACAGTGACAGGGACAGTGACAGGGGCAGTGACGGGGCAGTGACAGGGACAGTGACAGTGACAGGGACAGTGACAGGGACAGTGACAGGGGCAGTGACATGGACAGTGACAGTGACAGGGACAGTGACAGGTGCAGTGACAGGGACAGTGACAGTGACAGGGACAGTGATAGGGGCAGTGACAGGGACAGTGACAGTCACAGGGACAGTGAGACTGACATTTACATGGGCAGTGACAGGGGATAGTGACAATGACGGGGCAGTGACAGGGACAGTGACAGGGGCAGTGACAGTGACATGGGCAGTGAAAGGGGACAGTGAAAGGGACAGTGACAGGGGCAGTGTCAGGGACAGTGACATGGACAGTGACAGGGACAGTGACAGTGACCGTAAAGAGGACATTGACAGGGACAGTGACAGGGGCAATGACAGTGTCAGGGGCAGTGACAGTGACAGTGACAGGGACAGTGACAGTGACAGGGACAGGGACAGTGACAGGGGCAGTGACAGGGACAAGGACAGGGACAGTGACAGGGACAGTGACAGGGAGAGTGACAGTGACAGGGGCAGTGACAGGGACAATGACAGGGACAGTGACAGGGACAGGGACAGTGACAGGTGCAGTGACAGGGACAGTGACAGTGACAGGGACAGTGATAGGGGCAGTGACAGGGACAGTGACAGTCACAGGGACAGTGAGACTGACATTTACATGGGCAGTGACAGGGGATATTGACAATGACGGGGCAGTGACAGGGACAGTGACAGGGGCAGTGACAGTGACATGGGCAGTGAAAGGGGACAGTGAAAGGGACAGTGACAGGGGCAGTGTCAGGGACAGTGACATGGACAGTGACAGGGACAGTGACAGTGACCGTAAAGAGGACATTGACAGGGACAGTGACAGGGGCAATGACAGTGTCAGGGGCAGTGACAGTGACAGTGACAGGGACAGTGACAGTGACAGGGACAGGGACAGTGACAGGGGCAGTGACAGGGACAAGGACAGGGACAGTGACAGGGACAGTGACAGGGAGAGTGACAGTGACAGGGGCAGTGACAGGGACAATGACAGGGACAGTGACAGGGACAGGGACAGTGACAGGGACAGGGACAGTGACAGGGACAGTGACAGTGACAGGGACAGGGACAGCGACAGGGGCAGTGACAGGGACAGTGACTGTGACAGGGACAGTGGCAGGGGGCAGTGACAGGGACAGTGACAGTGACAGGGACAGTGGCAGGGACAGTGACAGGGGCAGTGACAGGGACAGGGACAGTGACAGGGACAATGCCAGTGACAGGGGCAGTGAGAGGGACAGTGATAGGGACAGTGACAGTGACAGGGGCAATGACAGGGACAGTGACAGGGACAGTGACAGTGACAGGGGCAGTGACAGTGACTTGGACAGTGACACTGACAGGGGCAGTGACAGGAACAGTGACAGGGACAGTAACAGTGACAGGGGCAGTGACGGGGCAGGGACAGTGACAGTGACAGTGACAGTGACAGGACAGGGGCAGTGACAGGGGCAGTGACAGGGACAGTGACAGGGGGCAGTGACAGGGACAGTGACAGGGACAGTGACAGGGACAGTGACAGGGACCGGGAAAGTGACAAGGGCAGTGACAGTGACAGGGGCAGTGACAGGGGCAGTGACAGTGACAGTGACAGGGACAGTGGCAGGGACAGTGACAGTGACATGGACAGTGACAGGGACAGTGGCAGGGACATTGACAAGGGCAATGACAGGGACAGTGACAGGGACAGTGACATGGACAGTGACAGTGACAGGGGCAGTGACAGGGACAATGACAGGGACAGTGACAGGGACAGTGACAGGGGCAGTGACAGGGACAGGGACAGTGACAGGGACAGTGACAGGGGCAGTGACAGTGAAAGCGACAGTGACAGTCACAGGGACATGGACAATGACAGGGACAAGGACAGGGACAGGGACAGTGACAGGGACAGTGACAGGGACAGTGGCAGGGACAGGTGCAGTGACAGGGTCAGTGACAGGGACAGTGACAGGGACAGTGACAGGGGAAGTGACAGGGAAAGTGACAGGGACAGTGACAGGGACAGTGACAGGGACAGTAACAGGGACAGTGACAGTGACAGTGACAGGGACAGTAACAGGGACAGTGACAGTGACAGTGACACTGACAGGGGCAGTGACAGGGACAGTGACAGGGACAGTGACAGGGACAGTGACAGGGACCGGGAAAGTGACAGTGACAGGGACAGGGACAGCGACAGGGGCAGTGACAGGGACACTGACTGTGACAGGGACAGTGGCAGGGGGCAGAGACAGGGACAGTGACAGTGACAGGGACAGTGGCAGGGACAATGACAGGGGCAGTGACAGGGACATGGACAGGGACAATGACAGTGACAGGGGCAGTGAGAGGGACAGTGATAGGGACAGTGACAGTGACAGGGTCAGTGACAGTGACAGGGGCAGTGACAGGTGCAGTGACAGTGACAGTGACAGGGACAGTGGTAGGGACGGGACAGGGGCAATGACAGGGACAGTGACAGGGACAGTGACAGTGACAGGGGCAGTGACAGGGACTGTGACAGTGAAAGGGACAGTGACAGTGACCGTGACAGTGACAGGACAGGGGCAGTGACAGGGGCAGTGACAGGGACAGTGAAAGGGGCAGTGAAAGTGACAGGGGCAGTGACAGGGACAGTGACAGGGTTGGTGAGACAGTGACAGGGACAGTGACAGGGTCAGTGACTGGAACAGGGACAGTTACAGCGACAGTGATATTGACAGGGGCAGTGACAGTGACAGTGACATGGACAGTGACAGGGACAGGGACAGTGACAGGGACAGTGGCAGTGACAGGCGCAGGGGCAGTGACAGTGACAGTGACAGGGACAGTGACAGGGACAGTGACAGGGGCAGTGACAGTGACAGGGACAGGGGCAGTGACAGGGGCAATGACAGGCCCAGTGTCAGTGACAGTGACAGGGGCAGTTAGAGTGACAGGGGCAGTGACAGGGGCAGGGACAGGGACAGGTACAGTGACAGGGACAGTAACAGTGACAGGGGCAGTGACGGGGCAGGGACAGTGACAGTGACAGTGACAGTGACAGGGACAGGGGCAGTGACAGGGGCAGTGACAGGGACAGTGACAGGGGGCAGTGACAGGGACAGTGACAGGGACAGTGACAGGGACAGTGACAGGGACCGGGAAAGTGACAAGGGCAGTGACAGTGACAGTGACAGGGTCAGTGACAGGGGCAGTGACAGTGACAGGGACAGTGGCAGGGACAGTGACAGGGGCAGTGACTGGGACAGGGTCAGTGACTGGAACAGTGACAGTGACATGGGCAGTGACAGGGACAGTGACAGGGACAGTGACAGGGACAGTAACAGGGGCAGTGACAGGGAAAGTGACAGGGACAGTGACAGTGACAGGGACAGTGACAGGGCAGCGCCAGAGGCAGTGACAGGGACAGTGACAGTGACAGTGAAAGAGGCAGGGGGCAGTGACAGGGACAGTGACAGGGACAGTGACAGGGACAGTGACAGGGACCGTGACAATGACAGGGGCAGTGACAGTGACAGGGGCAGTGAAAGGGACAGTGACAGGGAAAGTGACAGTGACAGGGACAGTGACAGTGACATGGGCAGTGACAGGGACAGTGACAGGGAAAGTGACAGGGACAATGACAGGGGCTGTGACAGGGACAGGGGCAGTGACAGGTGCAGTAGCAGTGACAGGGAGAGTGACAGGGGGCAGTAACAGGGACAGTGACAGGGACAGTGACAGGGACAGTGACAGGGACCGGGACAGGGGCAGTGACAGTGACAGTGACAGGGACAGTGACAGGGGCAGGGGCAGTGACAGGAGCTGTGAAAGTGACAGTGACAGGGACAGTGACAGGGGCAGTGACAATGACAGTGACAGGGGCAGTGACAGGGACAGTGGCAGGGACAGTGACAGTGACAGTGACAGGGACAGTGATGGTGACAGGGGCAGTGAAACGGGCAGTGACAGGGGCAGTGACAGTGACAGCGACAGTGAGAGTCACAGGGACAGGGACAGTGACAGGGACAGTGACAGGGACAGGGACAGTGACAGTGACAGGGACAGTGACATAGACAGTGACATTGACAGGGACAGGGGTAGTGACAGGGAAAGTGACAGTGACAGGGACAGTGACAGGGACAGTGACAGTGGCAGGGGCAGTGACAGGGACAGTGTCAGGGGCAGTGACAGGGACAGTGACAGGGACAGTGACTGGGGCAGTGACAGGGACAGTGATAGTGACAGTGACAGGGACAGTGGCACGGACAGTGACAGGGACAGTGACAGTGACAGGGACAGCGACAGGGACAGTGACAGTGACAGGGACAGTGACAGTGACAGTGACAGGGACAGTGACAGTGACAGGGGCAGTGACAGTGACAATGACAGTGACAGTGACTGGGACAGTGGCAGGGATAGTGATAGTGACATTGACAGGGACAGTAACAGCGACAGGGACAGTGACAGGGACCGTGACAGTGACAGGGGCAGTGACAGTGACAGCGACAGGGACAGTGACAGGGACAGTGACAGGGACAGTGACAATGAAAGGGACAATGACAGTGACAGGGGCAGGGACAGTGGGAGTGACAGGGGCAGTGATATTGACAGGGAGAGTGGCATTGACAGGGACAGTGACAGGGACAATGACAATGACAGTGACAATGACAGTGACAATGACAGTGACAGTGACAGGGACAGTGACAGGGTCAGTGACAGGGACAGTGACAGTGACAGGGGCAGTGACAGGGACAGTGACAGGGGCAGTGACAGTGACAGTGACAGGTACAGTGACAGGGACAGTGACAGGGACAGTGACAGTGACAGGGATAGGGACAGTGACAGGGACAGGGACAGTGACAGTGACAGGGACAGTGACAGGGACAGCGACAGTGACAGGGTCAGTGACAATGACAGGGACAGTGTCAGGGACAGTGACAGGGACACTGACAGTGACAGTGACAGTGACAGTGACAGGGACAGTGACAGTGACAGTGACAGTGACATTGACAGGAACATTGACAGTGACAGTGACAGTGACAGGGACAGTGACAGGGACAGTGGCAGGGACAGGGACAAGGGCAGTGACAGTGGCAGTGACAGTGGCAGTGACAGGGACAGGGACAGGGACAGTGACAGGGACAGTGACAGTGACATGGAATGTGACAGTGACAGTGACAGGGGCAGGGACAGTGACAGGGACGGTCACAGGGACAGTGTCATGGACAGTGAGAGGGGCAGTGACAGTGACAAGGACGGTGACAAGGGCAGTGACAGGGGTAGTGACAGGGATAGGGACAGGGACAGTGACAGGAACAGGGACAGTGAAGGGACAGTTAAAGGTGCAGTGACAGTGACTGGGGCAGTGACAGAGACAGTGACAGGGACAGTGAGACAGTGACAGGAACAGTGACAGTGACAGTGACAGGAACAGTGACAGTAACAGGGACAGTGAAAGGGACAGTGACTGGGACAGTGACAGTCACAGTGACAGCAACAGTGACAGTGACAGGCACAGTGGCAGGGACAGTGACAGGGACAGTGACAGTGGCAATGACAGGGACAGTGACAGGGACAGTGACTCGGACAGTGACAGGGACAGTGACAGGGACTGTGACAGTGAAAGGGACAGTGACAGTGACCGTGACAGTGACAGGACAGGGGCAGTGACAGGGGCAGTGACAGGGACAGTGAAAGGGGCAGTGAAAGTGACAGGGGCAGTGACAGGGACAGTGACAGGGTTGGTGAGACAGTGACAGGGACAGTGACAGGGTCAGTGACTGGAACAGGGACAGTTACAGCGACAGTGATATTGACAGGGGCAGTGACAGGAACAGTGACACGGACAGTGACAGGGACAGTGACAGGGACAGGGACAGTGACAGGGACAGTGGCAGTGACAGGCGCAGGAGCAGTGACAGTGACAGTGACAGGGACAGTGACAGGGACAGTGACAGGGGCAGTGACAGGGACAGGGGCAGTGACAGGGGCAATGACAGGCCCAGTGTCAGTGACAGTGACAGGGACAGTTAGAGTGACAGGGACAGGGAAAGGGACAGGGACAGTGACAGTGACAGTGACAGGAATAGTGACAGGGGCAGGGACAGGGACAGTGACAGTGGCAGTGACAGGGACAGGGGCAGTGACAGGGGCAGGGGCAGGGACAGGGACAGGTACAGTGACAGTGACAGTGACAGGGACAGTTAGAGTGACAGAGACAGGGGCAGTGACAGGGGCAGGGACAGGGACAGTGACAGTGACAGTGACAGGAATAGTGACATGGGCAGGGACAGGGACAGTGACAGTGACAGTGACAGTGACAGGGGCAGTGACAGGGGCAGGGACAGGGACAGGTACAGTGACAGGGACAGTAACAGTGACAGGGGCAGTGACGGGGCAGGGACAGTGACAGTGACAGTGACAGTGACAGGGACAGGGGCAGGGACAGGGGCAGTGACAGGGACAGTGACAGGGGGCAGTGACAGGGACAGTGACAGGGACAGTGACAGGGACAGTGACAGGGACCGGGAAAGTGACAAGGGCAGTGACAATGACAGTGACAGGGTCAGTGACAGGGGCAGTGACAGTGACAGGGACAGTGGCAGGGACAGTGACAGGGGCAGTGACTGGGACAGGGACAGTGACTGGAACAGTGACAGTGACATGGGCAGTGACAGGGACAGTGACAGGGACAGTGACAGGGACAGTAACAGGGGCAGTGACAGGGAAAGTGACAGGGACAGTGACAGTGACAGGGACAGTGACAGGACAGCGCCAGAGGCAGTGACAGGGACAGTGACAGTGACAGTGAAAGAGGCAGGGGGCAGTGACAGGGACAGTGACAGGGACAGTGACAGGGACAGTGACAGGGAGCGTGACAATGACAGGGGCAGTGACAGTGACAGTGACGGGGCAGTGAAAGGGACAGTGACAGGGAAAGTGACAGTGACAGGGACAGTGACAGTGACATGGGCAGTGACAGGGACAGGGACAGTGACAGGGAAAGTGACAGGGACAATGACAGGGGCTGTGACAGGGACCGGGACAGGGGCAGTGACAGTGACAGTGACAGGGACAGTGACAGGGGCAGGGGCAGTGACAGGAGCTGTGACAGTGACAGTGACAGGGACAGTGACAGGGGCAGTGACAATGACAGTGACAGGGGCAGTGACAGGGACAGTGGCAGGGACAGTGACAGTGACAGTGACAGGGACAGTGATGGTGACAGGGGCAGTGAAAGGGGCAGTGACAGGGGCAGTGACAGTGACAGCGACAGTGAGAGTCACAGGGACAGGGACAGTGACAGGGACAGTGACAGGGACAGGGACAGTGACAGTGACAGGGACAGTGACATAGACAGTGACATTGACAGGGACAGGGGTAGTGACAGGGAACGTGACAGTGACAGGGACAGTGACAGGGACAGTGACAGTGGCAGGGGCAGTGACAGGGACAGTGACAGGGGCAGTGACAGGGACAGTGACAGGGACAGTGACTGGGGCAGTGACAGGGACAGTGATAGTGACAGTGACAGGGACAGTGGCACGGCCAGTGACAGGGACAGTGACAGTGACAGGGACAGCGACAGGGACAGTGACAGTGACAGGGACAGTGACAGTGACAGTGACAGGGACAGTGACAGTGACAGGGGCAGTGACAGTGACAATGACAGTGACAGTGACTGGGACAGTGGCAGGGATAGTGATAGTGACATTGACAGGGACAGTAACAGCGACAGGGACAGTGACAGGGACAGTGACAGTGACAGGGGCAGTGACAGTGACAGCGACAGGGACAGTGACAGGGACAGTGACAGGGACAGTGACAATGAAAGGGACAATGACAGTGACAGGGGCAGGGACAGGGGGAGTGACAGGGGCAGTGATATTGACAGGGAGAGTGACATTGACAGGGACAGTGACAGGGACAATGACAATGACAGTGACAATGACAGTGACAATGACAGTGACAGTGACAGGGACAGTGACAGGGTCAGTGACAGGGACAGTGACAGTGACAGGGGCAGTGACAGGGACAGTGACAGGGGCAATGACAGTGACAGTGACAGGTACAGTGACTGGGGCAGTGACAGGGACAGTGATAGTGACAGTGACAGGGACAGTGGCACGGACAGTGACAGGGACAGTGACAGTGACAGGGACAGCGACAGGGACAGTGACAGTGACAGGGACAGTGACAGTGACAGTGACAGGGACAGTGACAGTGACAGTGACAGGGGCAGTGACAGTGACAATGACAGTGACAGTGACTGGGACAGTGGCAGGGATAGTGATAGTGACATTGACAGGGACAGTAACAGCGACAGGGACAGTGACAGGGACAGTGACAGTGACAGGGGCAGTGACAGTGACAGCGACAAGGACAGTGACAGGGACAGTGACAGGGACAGTGACAATGAAAGGGACAATGACAGTGACAGGGGCAGGGACAGGGGGAGTGACAGGGGCAGTGATATTGACAGGGAGAGTGACATTGACAGGGACAGTGACAGGGACAATGACAATGACAGTGACAATGACAGTGACAATGACAGTGACAGTGACAGGGACAGTGACAGGGTCAGTGACAGGGACAGTGACAGTGACAGGGGCAGTGACAGGGACAGTGACAGGGGCAGTGACAGTGACAGTGACAGGTACAGTGACAGGGACAGTGACAGGGACAGTGACAGTGACAGGGATAGGGACAGTGACAGGGACAGGGACAGTGACAGTGACAGGGACAGTGACAGGGACAGCGACAGTGACAGGGTCAGTGACAATGACAGGGACAGTGTCAGGGACAGTGACAGGGACACTGACAGTGACAGTGACAGTGACAGGGACAGTGACAGTGACAGTGACAGTGACATTGACAGGAACATTGACAGTGACAGTGACAGTGACAGGGACAGTGCCAGGGACAGTGGCAGGGACAGGGACAAGGGCAGTGACAGTGGCAGTGACAGTGGCAGTGACAGGGACAGGGACAGGGACAGTGACAGGGACAGTGACAGTGACATGGAATGTGACAGTGACAGTGACAGGGGCAGGGACAGTGACAGGGACGGTCACAGGGACAGTGTCATGGACAGTGAGAGGGGCAGTGACAGTGACAAGGACGGTGACAAGGGCAGTGACAGGGGTAGTGACAGGGATAGGGACAGTGACAGGGACAGTGACAGGAACAGGGACAGTGAAGGGACAGTTAAAGGGGCAGTGACAGTGACTGGGGCAGTGACAGAGACAGTGACAGGGACAGTGAGACAGTGACAGGAACAGTGACAGTGACAGTGACAGGAACAGTGACAGTAACAGGGACAGTGAAAGGGACAGTGACTGGGACAGTGACAGTCACAGTGACAGCAACAGTGACAGTGACAGGCACAGTGGCAGGGACAGTGACAGGGACAGTGACAGTGGCAATGACAGGGACAGTGACAGGGACAGTGACTCGGACAGTGACAGGGACAGTGACAGGGACAGTGACAGTGAAAGGGACAGTGACAGTGACCGTGACAGTGACAGGACAGGGGCAGTGACAGGGGCAGTGACAGGGACAGTGAAAGGGGCAGTGAAAGTGACAGGGGCAGTGACAGGGACAGTGACAGGGTTGGTGAGACAGTGACAGGGACAGTGACAGGGTCAGTGACTGGAACAGGGACAGTTACAGCGACAGTGATATTGACAGGGGCAGTGACAGGAACAGTGACACGGACAGTGACATGGACAGTGACAGGGACAGGGACAGTGACAGGGTTGGTGAGACAGTGACAGGGACAGTGACAGGGTCAGTGACTGGAACAGGGACAGTTACAGCGACAGTGATATTGACAGGGGCAGTGACAGGAACAGTGACACGGACAGTGACAGGGACAGTGACAGGGACAGGGACAGTGACAGGGACAGTGGCAGTGACAGGCGCAGGGGCAGTGACAGTGACAGTGACAGGGACAGTGACAGGGACAGTGACAGGGGCAGTGACAGGGACAGGGGATGTGACAGGGGCAATGACAGGCCCAGTGTCAGTGACAGTGACAGGGACAGTTAGAGTGACAGGGACAGGGAAAGGGACAGGGACAGTGACAGTGACAGTGACAGGAATAGTGACAGGGGCAGGGACAGGGACAGTGACAGTGGCAGTGACAGGGACAGGGGCAGTGACAGGGGCAGGGACAGGGACAGGTACAGTGACAGTGACAGTGACAGGGACAGTTAGAGTGACAGAGACAGGGGCAGTGACAGGGGCAGGGACAGGGACAGTGACAGTGACAGTGACAGTGACAGGAATAGTGACATGGGCAGGTACAGGGACAGTGACAGTGACAGTGACAGTGACAGGGGCAGTGACAGGGGCAGGGACAGGGACAGGTACAGTGACAGGGACAGTAACAGTGACAGGGGCAGTGACGGGGCAGGGACAGTGACAGTGACAGTGACAGTGACAGGGACAGGGGCAGGGACAGGGGCAGTGACAGGGACAGTGACAGGGGGCAGTGACAGGGACAGTGACAGGGACAGTGACAGGGACAGTGACAGGGACCGGGAAAGTGACAAGGGCAGTGACAGTGACAGTGGCAGGGTCAGTGACAGGGGCAGTGACAGTGACAGGGACAGTGGCAGGGACAGTGACAGGGGCTGTGACTGGGACAGTGACAGGGGCAGGGGCAGTGACAGGAGCTGTGACAGTGACAGTGACAGGGACAGTGACAGGGGCAGTGACAATGACAGTGACAGGGGCAGTGACAGGGACAGTGGCAGGGACAGTGACAGTGACAGTGACAGGGACAGTGATGGTGACAGGGGCAGTGAAAGGGGCAGTGACAGGGGCAGTGACAGTGACAGCGACAGTGAGAGTCACAGGGACAGGGACAGTGACAGGGACAGTGACAGGGACAGGGACAGTGACAGTGACAGGGACAGTGACATAGACAGTGACATTGACAGGGACAGGGGTAGTGACAGGGAACGTGACAGTGACAGGGACAGTGACAGGGACAGTGACAGTGGCAGGGGCAGTGACAGGGACAGTGACAGGGGCAGTGACAGGGACAGTGACAGGGACAGTGACTGGGGCAGTGACAGGGACAGTGATAGTGACAGTGACAGGGACAGTGGCACGGACAGTGACAGGGACAGTGACAGTGACAGGGACAGCGACAGGGACAGTGACAGTGACAGTGACAGGGACAGTGACAGTGACAGGGGCAGTGACAGTGACAATGACAGTGACAGTGACTGGGACAGTGGCAGGGATAGTGATAGTGACATTGACAGGGACAGTAACAGCGACAGGGACAGTGACAGGGACAGTGACAGTGACAGGGGCAGTGACAGTGACAGCGACAGGGACAGTGACAGGGACAGTGACAGGGACAGTGACAATGAAAGGGACAATGACAGTGACAGGGGCAGGGACAGGGGGAGTGACAGGGGCAGTGATATTGACAGGGAGAGTGACATTGACAGGGACAGTGACAGGGACAATGACAATGACAGTGACAATGACAGTGACAATGACAGTGACAGTGACAGGGACAGTGACAGGGTCAGTGACAGGGACAGTGACAGTGACAGGGGCAGTGACAGGGACAGTGACAGGGGCAATGACAGTGACAGTGACAGGTACAGTGACAGGGACAGTGACAGGGACAGTGACAGTGACAGGGATAGGGACAGTGACAGGGACAGGGACAGTGACAGTGACAGGGACAGTGACAGGGACAGCGACAGTGACAGGGTCAGTGACAATGACAGGGACAGTGTCAGGGACAGTGACAGGGACACTGACAGTGACAGTGACAGTGACAGTGACAGGGACAGTGACAGTGACAGTGACATTGACAGGAACATTGACAGTGACAGTGACAGTGACAGGGACAGTGACAGGGACAGTGGCAGGTACAGGGACAAGGGCAGTGACAGTGGCAGTGACAGTGGCAGTGACAGGGACAGGGACAGGGACAGTGACAGGGACAGTGACAGTGACATGGAATGTGACAGTGACAGTGACAGGGGCAGGGACAGTGACAGGGACGGTCACAGGGACAGTGTCATGGACAGTGAGAGGGGCAGTGACAGTGACAAGGACGGTGACAAGGGCAGTGACAGGGGTAGTGACAGGGATAGGGACAGTGACAGGGACAGTGACAGGAACAGGGACAGTGAAGGGACAGTTAAAGGGGCAGTGACAGTGACTGGGGCAGTGACAGAGACAGTGACAGGGACAGTGAGACAGTGACAGGAACAGTGACAGTGACAGTGACAGGAACAGTGACAGTAACAGGGACAGTGAAAGGGACAGTGACTGGGACAGTGACAGTCACAGTGACAGCAACAGTGACAGTGACAGGCACAGTGGCAGGGACAGTGACAGGGACAGTGACAGTGGCAATGACAGGGACAGTGACAGGGACAGTGACTCGGACAGTGACAGGGACAGTGACAGCGACAGAGACAGTGACGGGGCAGTAACAGGGACAGTGACAGTGACAGTGACAGGGACAGTGACAGGGACAGTAACAGTGGCAGGGACAGGGGCAGTGACAGGGAAAGCGACAGGGACAGGGACAGTGACAGTGACAGTGACAGGGACAGTGACACGGATAGTGACAGGGACAGTGACAGTGACAGGGACAGTGACAGTGACAGGGGCAGTGACAGTGGCAGTGAGAGTGACAGTGACAGGGACAGTGACAGTGACAGGGACAGGGACAGTGACAGTGACAGGGACAGTGACAGGGGCAGTGACGGGGCAGTGACAGGGACAGTGACAGTGACAGGGACAGTGACAGTGACAGGGGCAGTGACATGGACAGTGACAGTGACAGGGACAGTGACAGGTGCAGTGACAGGGACAGTGACAGTGACAGGGACAGTGATAGGGGCAGTGACAGGGACAGTGACAGTCACAGGGACAGTGAGACTGACATTTACATGGGCAGTGACAGGGGATAGTGACAGTGACGGGGCAGTGACAGGGACAGTGACAGGGACAGTGACAGTGACATGGGCAGTGAAAGGGGACAGTGAAAGGGACAGTGACAGGGGCAGTGTCAGGGACAGTGACATGGACAGTGACAGGGACAGTGACAGTGACCGTAAAGAGGACATTGACAGGGACAGTGACAGGGGCAATGACAGTGTCAGGGGCAGTGACAGTGACAGTGACAGGGACAGTGACAGGGACAGTGACAGTGACAGGGACAGGGACAGTGACAGGGGCAGTGACAGGGACAAGGACAGGGACAGTGACAGGGACAGTGACAGGGACAGTGACAGAGACAGGGGCAGTGACAGGGACAATGACAGGGACAGTGACAGGGACAGTGACAGGGGCAGTGACAGTGACAGCGACAGTGACAGTCACAGGGACAGGGACAGTGACAGGGACAGGGACAGTGACAGGGACAGGGACAGTGACAGGGACAGTGACAGTGACAGGGACAGGGACAGCGACAGGGGCAGTGACAGGGACAGTGACTGTGACAGGGACAGTGGCAGGGGGCAGTGACAGGGACAGTGACAGTGACAGGGACAGGGACAGTGACAGGGACAATGCCAGTGACAGGGGCAGTGAGAGGGACAGTGATAGGGACAGTGACAGTGACAGTGACAATGACAGGGGTAGGGACGTGACAGGGGCAATGACAGGGACAGTGACAGGGACAGTGACAGTGACAGGGGCAGTGACAGTGACTTGGACAGTGACACTGACAGGGGCAGTGACAGGGACAGTGACAGGGACAGTAACAGTGACAGGGGCAGTGACGGGGCAGGGACAGTGACAGTGACAGTGACAGTGACAGGACAGGGGCAGTGACAGGGGCAGTGACAGGGACAGTGACAGGGGGCAGTGACAGGGACAGTGACAGGGACAGTGACAGGGACAGTGACAGGGACCGGGAAAGTGACAAGGGCAGTGACAGTGACAGGGGCAGTGACAGGGGCAGTGACAGTGACAGTGACAGGGACAGTGGCAGGGACAGTGACAGTGACATGGACAGTGACAGGGACAGTGGCAGGGACATTGACAAGGGCAATGACAGGGACAGTGACAGGGACAGTGACATGGACAGTGACAGTGACAGGGGCAGTGACAGGGACAGTGACAGGGATAGTGACAGTGACAGTGACAGGGACAGTGACAGGGGCAGTGACAGGGACAGGGACAGTGACAGGGACAGTGACAGGGGCAGTGACAGTGAAAGCGACAGTGACAGTCACAGGGACATGGACAATGACAGGGACAAGGGCAGGGACAGGGACAGTGACAGGGACAGTGACAGGGGCAGTGACAGTGACAGGGACAGTGACAGGGACAGTGACAGGGACAGTGACAGGGACAGTAACAGGGACAGTGACAGTGACAGTGACAGGGACAGTAACAGGGACAGTGACAGTGACAGTGACTGGGGCAGTGACAGGGAAAGTGACAGGGACAGTGACAGTGACAGGGACAGTGACAGGACAGCGCCAGAGGCAGTGACAGGGACAGTGACAGTGACAGTGAAAGAGGCCGGGGGCAGTGACAGGGACAGTGACAGGGACAGTGACAGGGACAGTGACAGGGACCGGGACAATGACAGGGGCAGTGACAGTGACAGTGACAGGGGCAGTGAAAGGGACAGTGACAGGGAAAGTGACAGTGACAGGGGCAGTGACAGGGACAGGGACAGTGACAGGGAAAGTGACAGGGACAATGACAGGGACAGTGACAGGGACAGGGACAGTGACAGGGACAGTGACAGTGACAGGGACAGGGACAGCGACAGGGGCAGTGACAGGGACAGTGACTGTGACAGGGACAGTGGCAGGGACAGTGACAGGGACAATGACAGGGACAGTGACAGGGACAGGGACAGTGACAGGGACAGTGACAGTGACAGGGACAGGGACAGCGACAGGCGCAGTGACAGGGACAGTGACAGTGACAGGGACAGTGACAGGGGCAGTGACAGGGACAGTGACAGTGACAGGGACAGTGGCAGGGACAGTGACAGGGGCAGTGACAGGGACAGGGACAGTGACAGGGACAATGCCAGTGACAGGGGCAGTGAGAGGGACAGTGGCAGGGACAGTGACAGGGGCAGTGACAGGGACAGGGACAGTGACAGGGACAATGCCAGTGACAGGGGCAGTGAGAGGGACAGTGATAGGGACAGTGACAGTGACAGGGACAGTGGCAGGGGCAGTGACAGGGGCAGGGACAATGCCAGTGACAGGGGCAGTGACAGTGGCAGGGACAGTGACAGGGGCAGTGACAGGGACAGGGACAGTGACAGGGACAATGCCAGTGACAGGGGCAGTGAGAGGGACAGTGATAGGGACAGTGACAGGGACAGGGACAGCGACAGGGGCAGTGACAGGGACAGTGACAGTGACAGGGACAGTGGCAGGGACAGTGACAGGGGCAGTGACAGGGACAGGGACAGTGACAGGGACAATGCCAGTGACAGGGGCAGTGAGAGGGACAGTGATAGGGACAGTGACAGTGACAGTGACAATGACAGGGGCAGTGACAGGAGCAGTGACAGTGACAGGGACAGTGGTAGGGACGTGACAGGGGCAATGACAGGGACAGTGACAGGGACAGTGACAGTGACAGTGACAGGGACAGTGGTAGGGACGTGACAGGGGCAATGACAGTGACACTGACATGGGCAGTGACAGTGAAAGGGACAGTGACAGGGACAGTGACAGTGACAGGACAGGGGCAGTGACAGGGGCAGTGACAGGGACAGTGACAGGGACAGTGAAAGGGGCAGTGAAAGTGACAGGGGCAGTGAAAGGGACAGTGACAGGGTTGGTGGGACAGTGACAGGGACAGTGACAGGGTCAGTGAAAGGGACAGTGACAGGGTTGGTGGGACAGTGACAGGGACAGTGACAGGGTCAGTGACTGGAACAGGGACAGTTACAGCGACAGTGATATTGACACGGGCAGTGACAGGGACAGTGACAGTGACAGGGACAGGGACAGTGACAGGAACAGTGACACGGACAGTGACATGGACAGTGACAGGAACAGGGACAGGGACAGTGACAGGGACAGAGGCAGTGACAGGGGCAGTGACGTTGACAGGGACAGTGACAGAGACAGGGACAGGGGCAGTGACAGGGGCAGGGGCAGTGACAGTGACAGGGACAGTGACAGGGACAGTGACAGGGGCAGTGAAAGTGACAGGGACAGGGGCAGTGACAGGCCCAGTGTCAGTGACAGTGACAGGGACAGTTAGAGTGACAGAGACAGGGGCAGTGACAGGGGCAGGGACAGGGACAGCAACAGTGACAATGGCAGGAATAGTGACATGGGCAGGGACAGGGACAGTGACAGTGACAGTGACAGTGACAGGGGCAGTGACAGGGGCAGGTACAGGGACAGGTACAGTGACAGTGACAGTGACAGGGACAGTAACAGTGACAGGGGCAGTGACGGGGCAGGGACAGTGACAGTGACAGTGACAGTGACAGGGACAGGGGCAGTGACAGGGGCAGTGACAGGGACAGTGACAGGGGGCAGTGACAGGGACAGTGACAGGGACAGTGACAGGGACAGTGACAGGGACCGGGAAAGTGACAAGGGCAGTGACAGTGACAGGGGCAGTGACAGGGGCAGTGACAGTGACAGTGACAGGGACAGTGGCAGGGACAGTGACAGTGACATTGGCAGTGACAGGGGCAGTGACAATGACAGTGACAGGGACAGTGGCAGGGACATTGACAAGGGCAATGACAGGGACAGTGACAGGGACAGTGACATGGACAGTGACAGTGACAGGGGCAGTGACAGGGACAGTGACAGGGACAGTGACAGGGACAGTGACAGGGGCAGTGACAGGGACAGTGACAGGGGCAGTGACAGTGAAAGCGACAGTGACAGTCACAGGGACATGGACAATGACAGGGACAAGGACAGGGACAGTGACAGGGACAGTGACAGGGACAGTGGCAGGGACAGGGGCAGTGACAGGGTCAGTGACAGGGACAGTGACAGGGACAGTGACAGGGGAAGTGACAGGGAAAGTGACAGGGACAGTGACATTGACAGTGTCAGGGACAGTGACAGGACAGCGACAGAGGCAGTGACAGGGACAGTGACAGTGACAGGGAAAGTGGCAGGGGGAAGTGACAGGGACAGTGACAGGGACAGTGACAGGGACAGTGACAGGGACAGTAACAGGGGCAGTGACAGGGAAAGTGACAGGGACAGTGACAGTGACAGGGACAGTGACAGGACAGCGCCAGAGGCAGTGACAGGGACAGTGACAGTGACAGTGAAAGAGGCAGGGGGCAGTGACAGGGACAGTTACAGGGACAGTGACAGGGACAGTGACAGGGACCGGGACAATGACAGGGGCAGTGACAGTGACAGTGACAGGGGCAGTGAAAGGGACAGTGACAGGGAAAGTGACAGTGACAGGGACAGTGACAGTGACATGGGCAGTGACAGGGACAGGGACAGTGACAGGGAAAGTGACAGGGACAATGACAGGGGCAGTGACAGTGACAGGTGCAGTGACAGGTGCAGTAGCAGTGACAGGGAGAGTGACAGGGGGCAGTAACAGGGACAGTGACAGGGACAGTGACAGGGTCAGTGACAGGGACAGGGGCAGTGACAGTGACAGGGACAGTGACGGGGCAGGGGCAGTGACAGGGGCTGTGACAGTGACAGGGGCAGTGACAGTGACAGGGGCAGTGACAATGACAGTGACAGGGGCAGTGACAGGGACAGTGGCAGGGACAGTGACAGTGACAGTGACAGGGACAGTCACAGGGACAGGGACAGTGACAGGGACAGTGACAGGGACAGGGACAGTGACAGGGACAGTGACAGTGACAGGGACAGGGACAGCGACAGGGGCAGTGACAGGGACAGTGACTGTGACAGGGTCAGTGGCAGGGGGCAGTGACAGGGACAGTGACAGTGACAGGGACAGTGGCAGGGACAGTGACAGGGGCAGTGACAGGGACAGGGACAGTGACAGGGACAATGCCAGTGACAGGGGCAGTGAGAGGGACAGTGAAAGGGACAGTGACAGTGACAGTGACAATGACAGGGGCAGTGACAGGAGCAGTGACAGTGACAGGGACAGTGGTAGGGACGTGACAGGGGCAATGACAGGGACAGTGACAGGGACAGTGACAGTGACCGGGGCAGTGATAGGGACTGTGACAGTGACAGTGACTTGGACAGTGACAGGGGCAGTGACAGGGAAAGGGGCAGGGACAGTGACAGGGACAGTGACAGGGACAGTGACAGGGGCAGTGACAGGGACAGGGACAGTGACAGGGACAGTGACAGGGGCAGTGACAGTGAAAGCGACAGTGACATGGACAGTGACAGGGACAGTGACATGGACAGTGACAGTGACAGGGGCAGTGACAGGGACAGGGACAGTGACATGGACAGTGACAGGGACAGTGACATGGACAGTGACAGTGACAGGGGCAGTGACAGGGACAGTGACAGGGACAGTGACAGGGACAGTGACAGGGACAGTGACAGGGGCAGTGACAGGGACAGGGACAGTGACAGGGACAGTGACAGGGGCAGTGACAGTGAAAGCGACAGTGACAGTCACAGGGACATGGACAATGACAGGGACAAGGACAGGGACAGGGACAGTGACAGGGACAGTGACAGGGACAGTGGCAGGGACAGGGTCAGTGACAGGGTCAGTGACAGGGACAGTGACAGGGACAGTGACAGGGGAAGTGACAGGGAAAGTGACAGGGACAGTGACATTGACAGTGTCAGGGACAGTGACAGGACAGCGACAGAGGCAGTGACAGGGACAGTGACAGTGACAGGGAAAGTGGCAGGGGCAGTGACAGGGACAGTGACAGGGACAGTGACAGGGACAGTAACAGGGACAGTGATGGGACAGTAACAGGGACAGTGACAGTGACAGTGACAGTGACAGGGACAGTAACAGGGACAGTGACAGTGACAGTGACAGTGACAGGGGCAGTGACAGTGACAGTGACAGTGACAGGGGCAGTGACAGTGACAGGGACAGTGACAGGGACAGTGACAGTGACAGTGACAGTGACAGGGGCAGTGACAGTGACAGGGACAGTGACAGTGACAGGGGCAGTGACAGTGACAGGGACAGTGACAGGGACAGTGACAGGGACAGTGACTGGGACAGTAACAGGGACAGTGACAGTGACAGTGACAGGGACAGTAACAGGGACAGTGACAGTGACAGTGACAGTGACAGGGGCAGTGACAGGGAAAGTGACAGGGACAGTGACAGTGACAGCGACAGTGACAGGACAGCGCCAGAGGCAGTGACAGGGACAGTGACAGTGACAGTGAAAGAGGCAGGGGGCTGTGACAGGGACAGTGACAGGGACAGTGACAGGGACCGGGACAATGACAGGGGCAGTGACAGTGACAGTGACAGGGGCAGTGAAAGGGACAGTGACAGGGAAAGTGCCAGTGACAGGGGCAGTGACAGGGACAGGGACAGTGACAGGGAAAGTGACAGGGACAATGACAGGGACAGCGACAGGGACAGGGACAGTGACAGGGACAGTGACAGTGACAGGGACAGGGACAGCGACAGGGGCAGTGACAGGGACAGTGACTGTGACAGGGACAGTGGCAGGGACAGTGACAGGGACAATGACAGGGACAGTGACAGGGACAGGGACAGTGACAGGGACAGTGACAGTGACAGGGACAGTGACAGGGACAGTGACAGGGGCAGTGACAGGGACAGTGACAGTGACAGGGACAGTGGCAGGGACAGTGACAGGGGCAGTGACAGGGACAGGGACAGTGACAGGGACAATGCCAGTGACAGGGGCAGTGAGAGGGACAGTGGCAGGGACAGTGACAGGGGCAATGACAGGGACAGGGACAGTGACAGGGACAATACCAGTGACAGGGGCAGTGAGAGGGACAGTGACAGTGACAGGGATAGGGACAGTGACAGGGACAGGGACAGTGACAGTGAAAGGGACAGTGACAGGGACAGCGACAGTGACAGGGTCAGTGACAATGACAGGGACAGTGTCAGGGACAGTGACAGGGACACTGACAGTGACAGTGACAGTGACAGTGACAGGGACAGTGACAGTGACAGTGACAGTGACATTGACAGGAACATTGACAGTGACAGTGACAGTGACAGGGACAGTGACAGGGACAGTGGCAGGGACAGGGACAAGGGCAGTGACAGGGACAGTGACAGGGACAGTGACAGGGACAGGGACAGTGACAGGGACAGTGACAGTGACAGGGACAGGGACAGCGACAGGGGCAGTGACAGGGACAGTGACTGTGACAGGGTCAGTGGCAGGGGGCAGTGACAGGGACAGTGACAGTGACAGGGACAGTGGCAGGGACAGTGACAGGGGCAGTGACAGGGACAGGGACAGTGACAGGGACAATGCCAGTGACAGGGGCAGTGAGAGGGACAGTGAAAGGGACAGTGACAGTGACAGTGACAATGACAGGGGCAGTGACAGGAGCAGTGACAGTGACAGGGACAGTGGTAGGGACGTGACAGGGGCAATGACAGGGACAGTGACAGGGACAGTGACAGTGACAGGGGCAGTGATAGGGACTGTGACAGTGACAGTGACTTGGACAGTGACAGGGGCAGTGACAGGGAAAGGGGCAGTGACAGGGACAGTGACAGGGACAGTAACAGTGACAGGGGCAGTGACGGGGCAGGGACAGTGACAGTGACAGTGACAGTGACAGGACAGGGGCAGTGACAGGGACAGTGACAGGGACAGTGACAGGGACAGTGACAGGGACAGTGACAGGGACCGGGAAAGTGACAAGGGCAGTGACAGTGACAGGGGCAGTGACAGGGGCAGCGACAGTGACAGTGACAGGGACAGTGGCAGGGACAGTGACAGTGACATGGACAGTGATAGGGACAGTGGCATGGACATTGACAAGGGCAATGACAGGGACAGTGACAGTGACATGGACAGTGACAGGGACAGTGACATGGACAGTGACAGTGACAGGGGCAGTGACAGGGACAGTGACAGGGACAGTGACAGGGACAGTGACAGGGACAGTGACAGGGGCAGTGACAGGGACAGGCACAGTGACAGGGACAGTGACAGGGGCAGTGACAGTGAAAGCGACAGTGACAGTCACAGGGACATGGACAATGACAGGGACAAGGACAGGGACAGGGACAGTGACAGGGACAGTGACAGGGACAGTGGCAGGGACAGGGTCAGTGACAGGGTCAGTGACAGGGACAGTGACAGGGACAGTGACAGGGGAAGTGACAGGGAAAGTGACAGGGACAGTGACATTGACAGTGTCAGGGACAGTGACAGGACAGCGACAGAGGCAGTGACAGGGACAGTGACAGTGACAGGGAAAGTGGCAGGGGCAGTGACAGGGACAGTGACAGGGACAGTGACAGGGACAGTAACAGGGACAGTGATGGGACAGTAACAGGGACAGTGACAGTGACAGTGACAGTGACAGGGACAGTAACAGGGACAGTGACAGTGACAGTGACAGTGACAGGGGCAGTGACAGTGACAGGGACAGTGACAGGGACAGTGACAGTGACAGTGACAGTGACAGGGGCAGTGACAGTGACAGGGACAGTGACAGTGACAGGGGCAGTGACAGTGACAGGGACAGTGACAGGGACAGTGACAGGGACAGTGACAGGGACAGTAACAGGGACAGTGACAGTGACAGTGACAGGGACAGTAACAGGGACAGTGACAGTGACAGTGACAGTGACAGGGGCAGTGACAGGGAAAGTGACAGGGACAGTGACAGTGACAGCGACAGTGACAGGACAGCGCCAGAGGCAGTGACAGGGACAGTGACAGTGACAGTGAAAGAGGCAGGGGGCAGTGACAGGGACAGTGACAGGGACAGTGACAGGGACAGTGACAGGGACCGGGACAATGACAGGGGCAGTGACAGTGACAGTGACAGGGGCAGTGAAAGGGACAGTGACAGGGAAAGTGCCAGTGACAGGGGCAGTGACAGGGACAGGGACAGTGACAGGGAAAGTGACAGGGACAATGACAGGGACAGTGACAGGGACAGGGACAGTGACAGGGACAGTGACAGTGACAGGGACAGGGACAGCGACAGGGGCAGTGACAGGGACAGTGACTGTGACAGGGACAGTGGCAGGGACAGTGACAGGGACAATGACAGGGACAGTGACAGGGACAGGGACAGTGACAGGGACAGTGACAGTGACAGGGACAGTGACAGGGACAGTGACAGGGGCAGTGACAGGGACAGTGACAGTGACAGGGACAGTGGCAGGGACAGTGACAGGGGCAGTGACAGGGACAGGGACAGTGACAGGGACAATGCCAGTGACAGGGGCAGTGAGAGGGACAGTGGCAGGGACAGTGACAGGGGCAATGACAGGGACAGGGACAGTGACAGGGACAATGCCAGTGACAGGGGCAGTGAGAGGGACAGTGACAGTGACAGGGATAGGGACAGTGACAGGGACAGGGACAGTGACAGTGAAAGGGACAGTGACAGGGACAGCGACAGTGACAGGGTCAGTGACAATGACAGGGACAGTGTCAGGGACAGTGACAGGGACACTGACAGTGACAGTGACAGTGACAGTGACAGGGACAGTGACAGTGACAGTGACAGTGACATTGACAGGAACATTGACAGTGACAGTGACAGTGACAGGGACAGTGACAGGGACAGTGGCAGGGACAGGGACAAGGGCAGTGACAGTGGCAGTGACAGTGGCAGTGACAGGGACAGGGACAGGGACAGTGACAGGGACAGTGACAGTGACATGGAATGTGACAGTGACAGTGACAGGGGCAGGGACAGTGACAGGGACGGTCACAGGGACAGTGTCATGGACAGTGAGAGGGGCAGTGACAGTGACAAGGACGGTGACAAGGGCAGTGACAGGGGTAGTGACAGGGATAGGGACAGTGACAGGGACAGTGACAGGAACAGGGACAGTGAAGGGACAGTTAAAGGGGCAGTGACAGTGACTGGGGCAGTGACAGAGACAGTGACAGGGACAGTGAGACAGTGACAGGAACAGTGACAGTGACAGTGACAGGAACAGTGACAGTAACAGGGACAGTGAAAGGGACAGTGACTGGGACAGTGACAGTCACAGTGACAGCAACAGTGACAGTGACAGGCACAGTGGCAGGGACAGTGACAGGGACAGTGACAGTGGCAATGACAGGGACAGTGACAGGGACAGTGACTCGGACAGTGACAGGGACAGTGACAGCGACAGAGACAGTGACGGGGCAGTAACAGGGACAGTGACAGGGACAGTGACAGGGACAGTAACAGTGGCAGGGACAGGGGCAGTGACAGGGAAAGCGACAGGGACAGGGACAGTGACAGTGACAGTGACAGGGACAGTGACACGGATAGTGACAGGGACAGTGACAGTGACAGGGACAGTGACAGTGACAGGGGCAGTGACAGTGGCAGTGAGAGTGACAGTGACAGGGACAGTGACAGTGACAGGGACAGGGACAGTGACAGTGACAGGGACAGTGACAGGGGCAGTGACGGGGCAGTGACAGGGACAGTGACAGTGACAGGGACAGTGACAGGGACAGTGACAGGGGCAGTGACATGGACAGTGACAGTGACAGGGACAGTGACAGGTGCAGTGACAGGGACAGTGACAGTGACAGGGACAGTGATAGGGGCAGTGACAGGGACAGTGACAGTCACAGGGACAGTGAGACTGACATTTACATGGGCAGTGACAGGGGATAGTGACAGTGACGGGGCAGTGACGGGGACAGTGACAGGGGCAGTGACAGTGACATGGGCAGTGAAAGGGGACAGTGAAAGGGACAGTGACAGGGGCAGTGTCAGGGACAGTGACATGGACAGTGACAGGGACAGTGACAGTGACCGTAAAGAGGACATTGACAGGGACAGTGACAGGGGCAATGACAGTGTCAGGGGCAGTGACAGTGACAGTGACAAGGACAGTGACAGGGACAGTGACAGGGACAGGGACAGGGACAGTGACAGGGGCAGTGACAGGGACAAGGACAGGGACAGTGACAGGGACAGTGACAGGGACAGTGACAGTGACAGGGGCAGTGACAGGGACAATGACAGGGACAGTGACAGGGACAGTGACAGGGGCAGTGACAGTGACAGCGACAGTGACAGTCACAGGGACAGGGACAGTGACAGGGACAGGGACAGTGACAGGGACAGGGACAGTGACAGGGACAGTGACAGTGACAGGGACAGGGACAGCGACAGGGGCAGTGACAGGGACAGTGACTGTGACAGGGACAGTGGCAGGGGGCATTGACAGGGACAGTGACAGTGACAGGGACAGTGGCAGGGACAGTGACAGGGGCAGTGACAGGGACAGGGACAGTGACAGGGACAATGCCAGTGACAGGGGCAGTGAGAGGGACAGTGATAGGGACAGTGACAGTGACAGTGACAATGACAGGGGCAGTGACAGGAGCAGTGACAGTGACAGGGACAGTGGTAGGGACGTGACAGGGGCAATGACAGGGACAGTGACAGGGACAGTGACAGTGACAGGGGCAGTGACAGTGACTTGGACAGTGACACTGACAGGGGCAGTGACAGGGACAGTGACAGGGACAGTAACAGTGACAGGGGCAGTGACGGGGCAGGGACAGTGACAGTGACAGTGACAGTGACAGGACAGGGGCAGTGACAGGGGCAGTGACAGGGACAGTGACAGGGGGCAGTGACAGGGACAGTGACAGGGACAGTGACAGGGACAGTGACAGGGACCGGGAAAGTGACAAGGGCAGTGACAGTGACAGGGGCAGTGACAGGGGCAGTGACAGGGACAGTGACAGGGACCGGGAAAGTGACAAGGGCAGTGACAGTGACAGTGACAGGGACAGTGGCAGGGACAGTGACAGTGACATGGACAGCGACAGGGACAGTGGCAGGGACATTGACAAGGGCAATGACAGGGACAGTGACAGGGACAGTGACATGGACAGTGACAGTGACAGGGGCAGTGACAGGGACAGTGACAGGGACAGTGACAGGGACAGTGACAGGGACAGTGACAGGGGCAGTGACAGGGACAGGGACAGTGACAGGGACAGTGACAGGGGCAGTGACAGTGAAAGCGACAGTGACAGTCACAGGGACATGGACAATGACAGGGACAAGGACAGGGACAGGGACAGTGACAGGGACAGTGACAGGGACAGTGGCAGGGACAGGTGCAGTGACAGGGTCAGTGACAGGGACAGTGACAGGGACAGTGACAGGGGAAGTGACAGGGAAAGTGACAGGGACAGTGACAGTGACAGTGACAGGGACAGTAACAGGGACAGTGACAGTGACAGTGACAGTGACAGGGGCAGTGACAGGGACAGTGACAGGGACAGTGACAGGGACAGTGACAGGGACAGTGACAGGGGCAGTGACAGGGACAGGGACAGTGACAGGGACAGTGACAGGGGCAGTGACAGTGAAAGCGACAGTGACAGTCACAGGGACATGGACAATGACAGGGACAAGGACAGGGACAGGGACAGTGACAGGGACAGTGACAGGGACAGTGGCAGGGACAGGGTCAGTGACAGGGTCAGTGACAGGGACAGTGACAGGGACAGTGACAGGGGAAGTGACAGGGAAAGTGACAGGGACAGTGACATTGACAGTGTCAGGGACAGTGACAGGACAGCGACAGAGGCAGTGACAGGGACAGTGACAGTGACAGGGAAAGTGGCAGGGGCAGTGACAGGGACAGTGACAGGGACAGTGACAGGGACAGTAACAGGGACAGTGATGGGACAGTAACAGGGACAGTGACAGTGACAGTGACAGTGACAGGGACAGTAACAGGGACAGTGACAGTGACAGTGACAGTGACAGGGGCAGTGACAGTGACAGTGACAGTGACAGGGGCAGTGACAGTGACAGGGACAGTGACAGGGACAGTGAAAGTGACAGTGACAGTGACAGGGGCAGTGACAGTGACAGGGACAGTGACAGTGACAGGGGCAGTGACAGTGACAGGGACAGTGACAGGGACAGTGACAGGGACAGTGACAGGGACAGTAACAGGGACAGTGACAGTGACAGTGACAGGGACAGTAACAGGGACAGTGACAGTGACAGTGACAGTGACAGGGGCAGTGACAGGGAAAGTGACAGGGACAGTGACAGTGACAGCGACAGTGACAGGACAGCGCCAGAGGCAGTGACAGGGACAGTGACAGTGACAGTGAAAGAGGCAGGGGGCAGTGACAGGGACAGTGACAGGGACAGTGACAGGGACCGGGACAATGACAGGGGCAGTGACAGTGACAGTGACAGGGGCAGTGAAAGGGACAGTGACAGGGAAAGTGCCAGTGACAGGGGCAGTGACAGGGACAGGGACAGTGACAGGGAAAGTGACAGGGACAATGACAGGGACAGCGACAGGGACAGGGACAGTGACAGGGACAGTGACAGTGACAGGGACAGGGACAGCGACAGGGGCAGTGACAGGGACAGTGACTGTGACAGGGACAGTGGCAGGGACAGTGACAGGGACAATGACAGGGACAGTGACAGGGACAGGGACAGTGACAGGGACAGTGACAGTGACAGGGACAGTGACAGGGACAGTGACAGGGGCAGTGACAGGGACAGTGACAGTGACAGGGACAGTGGCAGGGACAGTGACAGGGGCAGTGACAGGGACAGGGACAGTGACAGGGACAATGCCAGTGACAGGGGCAGTGAGAGGGACAGTGGCAGGGACAGTGACAGGGGCAATGACAGGGACAGGGACAGTGACAGGGACAATACCAGTGACAGGGGCAGTGAGAGGGACAGTGACAGTGACAGGGATAGGGACAGTGACAGGGACAGGGACAGTGACAGTGAAAGGGACAGTGACAGGGACAGCGACAGTGACAGGGTCAGTGACAATGACAGGGACAGTGTCAGGGACAGTGACAGGGACACTGACAGTGACAGTGACAGTGACAGTGACAGGGACAGTGACAGTGACAGTGACAGTGACATTGACAGGAACATTGACAGTGACAGTGACAGTGACAGGGACAGTGACAGGGACAGTGGCAGGGACAGGGACAAGGGCAGTGACAGGGACAGTGACAGGGACAGTGACAGGGACAGGGACAGTGACAGGGACAGTGACAGTGACAGGGACAGGGACAGCGACAGGGGCAGTGACAGGGACAGTGACTGTGACAGGGTCAGTGGCAGGGGGCAGTGACAGGCACAGTGACAGTGACAGGGACAGTGGCAGGGACAGTGACAGGGGCAGTGACAGGGACAGGGACAGTGACAGGGACAATGCCAGTGACAGGGGCAGTGAGAGGGACAGTGAAAGGGACAGTGACAGTGACAGTGACAATGACAGGGGCAGTGACAGGAGCAGTGACAGTGACAGGGACAGTGGTAGGGACGTGACAGGGGCAATGACAGGGACAGTGACAGGGACAGTGACAGTGACAGGGGCAGTGATAGGGACTGTGACAGTGACAGTGACTTGGACAGTGACAGGGGCAGTGACAGGGAAAGGGCAGTGACAGGGACAGTGACAGGGACAGTAACAGTGACAGGGGCAGTGACGGGGCAGGGACAGTGACAGTGACAGTGACAGTGACAGGACAGGGGCAGTGACAGGGGCAGTGACAGGGACAGTGACAGGGACAGTGACAGGGACAGTGACAGGGACCGGGAAAGTGACAAGGGCAGTGACAGTGACAGGGGCAGTGACAGGGGCAGTGACAGTGACAGTGACAGGGACAGTGGCAGGGACAGTGACAGTGACATGGACAGTGATAGGGACAGTGGCATGGACATTGACAAGGGCAATGACAGGGACAGTGACAGTGACATGGACAGTGACAGGGACAGTGACATGGACAGTGACAGTGACAGGGGCAGTGACAGGGACAGTGACAGGGACAGTGACAGGGACAGTGACAGGGACAGTGACAGGGGCAGTGACAGGGACAGGCACAGTGACAGGGACAGTGACAGGGGCAGTGACAGTGAAAGCGACAGTGACAGTCACAGGGACATGGACAATGACAGGGACAAGGACAGGGACAGGGACAGTGACAGGGACAGTGACAGGGACAGTGGCAGGGACAGGGTCAGTGACAGGGTCAGTGACAGGGACAGTGACAGGGACAGTGACAGGGGAAGTGACAGGGAAAGTGACAGGGACAGTGACATTGACAGTGTCAGGGACAGTGACAGGACAGCGACAGAGGCAGTGACAGGGACAGTGACAGTGACAGGGAAAGTGGCAGGGGCAGTGACAGGGACAGTGACAGGGACAGTGACAGGGACAGTAACAGGGACAGTGATGGGACAGTAACAGGGACAGTGACAGTGACAGTGACAGTGACAGGGACAGTAACAGGGACAGTGACAGTGACAGTGACAGTGACAGGGGCAGTGACAGTGACAGTGACAGTGACAGGGGCAGTGACAGTGACAGGGACAGTGACAGGGACAGTGACAGTGACAGTGACAGTGACAGGGGCAGTGACAGTGACAGGGACAGTGACAGTGACAGGGGCAGTGACAGTGACAGGGACAGTGACAGGGACAGTGACAGGGACAGTGACAGGGACAGTAACAGGGACAGTGACAGTGACAGTGACAGGGACAGTAACAGGGACAGTGACAGTGACAGTGACAGTGACAGGGGCAGTGACAGGGAAAGTGACAGGGACAGTGACAGTGACAGCGACAGTGACAGGACAGCGCCAGAGGCAGTGACAGGGACAGTGACAGTGACAGTGAAAGAGGCAGGGGGCAGTGACAGGGACAGTGACAGGGACAGTGACAGGGACAGTGACAGGGACCGGGACAATGACAGGGGCAGTGACAGTGACAGTGACAGGGGCAGTGAAAGGGACAGTGACAGGGAAAGTGCCAGTGACAGGGGCAGTGACAGGGACAGGGACAGTGACAGGGAAAGTGACAGGGACAATGACAGGGACAGTGACAGGGACAGGGACAGTGACAGGGACAGTGACAGTGACAGGGACAGGGACAGCGACAGGGGCAGTGACAGGGACAGTGACTGTGACAGGGACAGTGGCAGGGACAGTGACAGGGACAATGACAGGGACAGTGACAGGGACAGGGACAGTGACAGGGACAGTGACAGTGACAGGGACAGTGACAGGGACAGTGACAGGGGCAGTGACAGGGACAGTGACAGTGACAGGGACAGTGGCAGGGACAGTGACAGGGGCAGTGACAGGGACAGGGACAGTGACAGGGACAATGCCAGTGACAGGGGCAGTGAGAGGGACAGTGGCAGGGACAGTGACAGGGGCAATGACAGGGACAGGGACAGTGACAGGGACAATGCCAGTGACAGGGGCAGTGAGAGGGACAGTGACAGTGACAGGGATAGGGACAGTGACAGGGACAGGGACAGTGACAGTGAAAGGGACAGTGACAGGGACAGCGACAGTGACAGGGTCAGTGACAATGACAGGGACAGTGTCAGGGACAGTGACAGGGACACTGACAGTGACAGTGACAGTGACAGTGACAGGGACAGTGACAGTGACAGTGACAGTGACATTGACAGGAACATTGACAGTGACAGTGACAGTGACAGGGACAGTGACAGGGACAGTGGCAGGGACAGGGACAAGGGCAGTGACAGTGGCAGTGACAGTGGCAGTGACAGGGACAGGGACAGGGACAGTGACAGGGACAGTGACAGTGACATGGAATGTGACAGTGACAGTGACAGGGGCAGGGACAGTGACAGGAACGGTCACAGGGACAGTGTCATGGACAGTGAGAGGGGCAGTGACAGTGACAAGGACGGTGACAAGGGCAGTGACAGGGGTAGTGACAGGGATAGGGACAGTGACAGGGACAGTGACAGGAACAGGGACAGTGAAGGGACAGTTAAAGGGGCAGTGACAGTGACTGGGGCAGTGACAGAGACAGTGACAGGGACAGTGAGACAGTGACAGGAACAGTGACAGTGACAGTGACAGGAACAGTGACAGTAACAGGGACAGTGAAAGGGACAGTGACTGGGACAGTGACAGTCACAGTGACAGCAACAGTGACAGTGACAGGCACAGTGGCAGGGACAGTGACAGGGACAGTGACAGTGGCAATGACAGGGACAGTGACAGGGACAGTGACTCGGACAGTGACAGGGACAGTGACAGCGACAGAGACAGTGACGGGGCAGTAACAGGGACAGTGACAGGGACAGTGACAGGGACAGTAACAGTGGCAGGGACAGGGGCAGTGACAGGGAAAGCGACAGGGACAGGGACAGTGACAGTGACAGTGACAGGGACAGTGACACGGATAGTGACAGGGACAGTGACAGTGACAGGGACAGTGACAGTGACAGGGGCAGTGACAGTGGCAGTGAGAGTGACAGTGACAGGGACAGTGACAGTGACAGGGACAGGGACAGTGACAGTGACAGGGACAGTGACAGGGGCAGTGACGGGGCAGTGACAGGGACAGTGACAGTGACAGGGACAGTGACAGGGACAGTGACAGGGGCAGTGACATGGACAGTGACAGTGACAGGGACAGTGACAGGTGCAGTGACAGGGACAGTGACAGTGACAGGGACAGTGATAGGGGCAGTGACAGGGACAGTGACAGTCACAGGGACAGTGAGACTGACATTTACATGGGCAGTGACAGGGGATAGTGACAGTGACGGGGCAGTGACGGGGACAGTGACAGGGGCAGTGACAGTGACATGGGCAGTGAAAGGGGACAGTGAAAGGGACAGTGACAGGGGCAGTGTCAGGGACAGTGCCATGGACAGTGACAGGGACAGTGACAGTGACCGTAAAGAGGACATTGACAGGGACAGTGACAGGGGCAATGACAGTGTCAGGGGCAGTGACAGTGACAGTGACAAGGACAGTGACAGGGACAGTGACAGTGACAGGGACAGGGACAGTGACAGGGGCAGTGACAGGGACAAGGACAGGGACAGTGACAGGGACAGTGACAGGGACAGTGACAGTGACAGAGGCAGTGACAGGGACAATGACAGGGACAGTGACAGGGACAGTGACAGGGGCAGTGACAGTGACAGCGACAGTGACAGTCACAGGGACAGGGACAGTGACAGGGACAGGGACAGTGACAGGGACAGGGACAGTGACAGGGACAGTGACAGTGACAGGGACAGGGACAGCGACAGGGGCAGTGACAGGGACAGTGACTGTGACAGGGACAGTGGCAGGGGGCAGTGACAGGGACAGTGACAGTGACAGGGACAGTGGCAGGGACAGTGACAGGGGCAGTGACAGGGACAGGGACAGTGACAGGGACAATGCCAGTGACAGGGGCAGTGAGAGGGACAGTGATAGGGACAGTGACAGTGACAGTGACAATGACAGGGGCAGTGACAGGAGCAGTGACAGTGACAGGGACAGTGGTAGGGACGTGACAGGGGCAATGACAGGGACAGTGACAGGGACAGTGACAGTGACAGGGGCAGTGACAGTGACTTGGACAGTGACACTGACAGGGGCAGTGACAGGGACAGTGACAGGGACAGTAACAGTGACAGGGGCAGTGACGGGGCAGGGACAGTGACAGTGACAGTGACAGTGACAGGACAGGGGCAGTGACAGGGGCAGTGACAGGGACAGTGACAGGGGGCAGTGACAGGGACAGTGACAGGGACAGTGACAGGGACAGTGACAGGGACCGGGAAAGTGACAAGGGCAGTGACAGTGACAGGGGCAGTGACAGGGGCAGTGACAGGGACAGTGACAGGGACAGTGGCAGGGACAGTGACAGTGACATGGACAGCGACAGGGACAGTGGCAGGGACATTGACAAGGGCAATGACAGGGACAGTGACAGGGACAGTGACATGGACAGTGACAGTGACAGGGGCAGTGACAGGGACAGTGACAGGGACAGTGACAGGGACAGTGACAGGGACAGTGACAGGGGCAGTGACAGGGACAGGGACAGTGACAGGGACAGTGACAGGGGCAGTGACAGTGAAAGCGACAGTGACAGTCACAGGGACATGGACAATGACAGGGACAAGGACAGGGACAGGGACAGTGACAGGGACAGTGACAGGGACAGTGGCAGGGACAGGTGCAGTGACAGGGTCAGTGACAGGGACAGTGACAGGGACAGTGACAGGGGAAGTGACAGGGAAAGTGACAGGGACAGTGACAGTGACAGTGACAGGGACAGTAACAGGGACAGTGACAGTGACAGTGACAGTGACAGGGGCAGTGACAGGGAAAGTGACAGGGACAGTGACAGTGTCAGGGACAGTGACAGGACAGCGACAGAGGCAGTGACAGGGACAGTGACAGTGACAGGGAAAGTGGCAGGGGGAAGTGACAGGGACAGTGACAGGGACAGTGACAGGGACAGTGACAGGGACAGTAACAGGGACAGTGACAGGGACAGTAACAGGGACAGTGACAGGGACAGTGACAGGGACAGTAACAGGGACAGTGACAGTGACAGTGACAGTGACAGGGGCAGTGACAGTGACAGGGACATTGACAGGGACAGTGACAGCGACAGTGACAGGGACAGTAACAGGGACAGTGACAGTGACAGTGACAGGGACAGTAACAGGGACAGTGACAGTGACAGTGACAGTGACAGGGGCAGTGACAGGGAAAGTGACAGGGACAGTGACAGTGACAGGGACAGTGACAGGACAGCGCCAGAGGCAGTGACAGGGACAGTGACAGTGACAGTGAAAGAGGCAGGGGGCAGTGACAGGGACAGTGACAGGGACAGGGACAGTGACAGGGACAGTGACAGGGACCGGGACAATGACAGGGGCAGTGACAGTGACAGTGACAGGGGCAGTGAAAGGGACAGTGACAGGGAAAGTGACAGTGACAGGGGCAGTGACAGGGACAGGGACAGTGACAGGGAAAGTGACAGGGACAATGACAGGGACAGTGACAGGGACAGGGACAGTGACAGGGACAGTGACAGTGACAGGGACAGGGACAGCGACAGGGGCAGTGACAGGGACAGTGACTGTGACAGGGACAGTGGCAGGGACAGTGACAGGGACAATGACAGGGACAGTGACAGGGACAGGGACAGTGACAGGGACAGTGACAGTGACAGGGACAGGGACAGCGACAGGCGCAGTGACAGGGACAGTGACAGTGACAGGGACAGTGACAGGGGCAGTGACAGGGACAGTGACAGTGACAGGGACAGTGGCAGGGACATTGACAGGGTCAGTGACAGGGACAGGGACAGTGACAGGGACAATGCCAGTGACAGGGGCAGTGAGAGGGACAGTGGCAGGGACAGTGACAGGGGCAGTGACAGGGACAGAGACAGTGGCAGGGACAATGCCAGTGACAGGGGCAGTGAGAGGGACAGTGATAGGGACAGTGACAGTGACAGGGACAGTGGCAGGGGCAGTGACAGGGACAGGGACAATGCCAGTGACAGGGGCAGTGACAGGGACAGGGACAGTGACAGGGGCAGTGACAGGGACAGGGACAGTGACAGGGACAATGCCAGTGACAGGGGCAGTGAGAGCGACAGTGATAGGGACAGTGACAGGGACAGGGACAGCGACAGGGGCAGTGACAGGGACAGTGACAGTGACAGGGACAGCGGCAGGGACAGTGACAGGGGCAGTGACAGGGACAGGGACAGTGACAGGGACAATGCCAGTGACAGGGGCAGTGAGAGGGACAGTGATAGGGACAGTGACAGTGACAGTGACAATGACAGGGGCAGTGACAGGAGCAGTGACAGTGACAGGGACAGTGGTAGGGACGTGACAGGGGCAATGACAGGGACAGTGACAGGGACAGTGACAGTGACAGGGACTGTGACAGTGACAGTGACAGGGACAGTGGTAGGGACGTGACAGGGGCAATGACAGTGACACTGACATGGGCAGTGACAGTGAAAGGGACAGTGACAGGGACAGTGACAGGGACAGTGACAGTGACAGGACAGGGGCAGTGACAGGGGCAGTGACAGGGACAGTAACAGGGACAGTGACAGTGACAGTGACAGTGACAGGGGCAGTGACAGTGACAGGGACAGTGACAGGGACAGTGACAGGGACAGTGACAGGGACAGTAACAGGGACAGTGACAGTGACAGTGACAGGGACAGTAACAGGGACAGTGACAGTGACAGTGACAGTGACAGGGGCAGTGACAGGGAAAGTGACAGGGACAGTGACAGTGACAGGGACAGTGACAGGACAGCGCCAGAGGCAGTGACAGGGACAGTGACAGTGACAGTGAAAGAGGCAGGGGGCAGTGACAGGGACAGTGACAGGGACAGGGACAGTGACAGGGACAGTGACAGGGACCGGGACAATGACAGGGGCAGTGACAGTGACAGTGACAGGGGCAGTGAAAGGGACAGTGACAGGGAAAGTGACAGTGACAGGGGCAGTGACAGGGACAGGGACAGTGACAGGGAAAGTGACAGGGACAATGACAGGGACAGTGACAGGGACAGGGACAGTGACAGGGACAGTGACAGTGACAGGGACAGGGACAGCGACAGGGGCAGTGACAGGGACAGTGACTGTGACAGGGACAGTGGCAGGGACAGTGACAGGGACAATGACAGGGACAGTGACAGGGACAGGGACAGTGACAGGGACAGTGACAGTGACAGGGACAGGGACAGCGACAGGCGCAGTGACAGGGACAGTGACAGTGACAGGGACAGTGACAGGGGCAGTGACAGGGACAGTGACAGTGACAGGGACAGTGGCAGGGACAGTGACAGGGGCAGTGACAGGGACAGGGACAGTGACAGGGACAATGCCAGTGACAGGGGCAGTGAGAGGGACAGTGGCAGGGACAGTGACAGGGGCAGTGACAGGGACAGAGACAGTGGCAGGGACAATGCCAGTGACAGGGGCAGTGAGAGGGACAGTGATAGGGACAGTGACAGTGACAGGGACAGTGGCAGGGGCAGTGACAGGGACAGGGACAATGCCAGTGACAGGGGCAGTGACAGGGACAGGGACAGTGACAGGGGCAGTGACAGGGACAGGGACAGTGACAGGGACAATGCCAGTGACAGGGGCAGTGAGAGCGACAGTGATAGGGACAGTGACAGGGACAGGGACAGCGACAGGGGCAGTGACAGGGACAGTGACAGTGACAGGGACAGCGGCAGGGACAGTGACAGGGGCAGTGACAGGGACAGGGACAGTGACAGGGACAATGCCAGTGACAGGGGCAGTGAGAGGGACAGTGATAGGGACAGTGACAGTGACAGTGACAATGACAGGGGCAGTGACAGGAGCAGTGACAGTGACAGGGACAGTGGTAGGGACGTGACAGGGGCAATGACAGGGACAGTGACAGGGACAGTGACAGTGACAGGGACTGTGACAGTGACAGTGACAGGGACAGTGGTAGGGACGTGACAGGGGCAATGACAGTGACACTGACATGGGCAGTGACAGTGAAAGGGACAGTGACAGGGACAGTGACAGGGACAGTGACAGTGACAGGACAGGGGCAGTGACAGGGGCAGTGACAGGGACAGTGAAAGGGGCAGTGAAAGTGACAGGGGCAGTGAAAGGGACAGTGACAGGGTTGGTGGGACAGTGACAGGGACAGTGACAGGGTCAGTGACTGGAACAGGGACAGTTACAGCGACAGTGATATTGACACGGGCAGTGACAGGGTCAGTGACAGTGACAGGGACAGGGACAGTGACAGGAACAGTGACACGGACAGTGACATGGACAGTGACAGGAACAGGGACAGGGACAGTGACAGGGACAAAGGCAGTGACAGGGGCAGTGACGTTGACAGGGACAGTGACAGGGACAGGGACAGTGACAGGAACAGTGACACGGACAGTGACATGGACAGTGACAGGAAGAGGGACAGGGACAGTGACAGGGACAGAGGCAGTGACAGGGGCAGTGACGTTGACAGGGACAGTGACAGAGACAGGGACAGGGGCAGTGACAGGGGCATGGGCAGTGACAGTGACAGGGACAGTGACAGGGACAGTGACAGGGAGAGTGACAGTGACAGGGGCAGGGGCAGTGACAGTGACAGGGACAGGGGCAGTGACAGGCCCAGTGTCAGTGACAGTGACAGGGACAGTTAGAGTGACAGAGACAGGGGCAGTGACAGGGGCAGGGACAGGGACAGCAACAGTGACAGTGACAGGAATAGTGACATGGGCAGGGACAGGGACAGTGACAGTGACAGTGACAGTGACAGGGGCAGTGACAGGGGCAGGGACAGGGACAGGGACAGGTACAGTGACAGTGACAGTGACAGGGACAGTAACAGTGACAGGGGCAGTGACGGGGCAGGGACAGTGACAGTGACAGTGACAGTGACAGGGACAGGGGCAGTGACAGGGGCAGTGACAGGGACAGTGACAGGGGGCAGTGACAGGGACAGTGACAGGGACAGGGGCAGTGACAGGGGCAGTGACAGGGACAGTGACAGGGGGCAGTGAAAGTGACAGGGACAGTGACAGTGACATGGGCAGTGACAGGGACAGGGACAGTGACAGGGAAAGTGACAGGGACAATGACAGGGGCAGTGACAGTGACAGGGGCAGTGACAGGTGCAGTAGCAGTGACAGGGAGAGTGACAGGGGGCAGTAACAGGGACAGTGACAGGGACAGTGACAGGGTCAGTGACAGGGACAGGGGCAGTGACAGTGACAGTGACAGGGACAGTGACGGGGCAGGGGCAGTGACAGGGGCAGTGACGGGGCAGGGGCAGTGACAGTGACAGTGACAGTGACAGGGACAGGGGCAGTGACAGGGGCAGTGACAGGGACAGTGACAGGGGGCAGTGACAGGGACAGTGACAGGGACAGTGACAGGGACAGTGACAGGGACCGGGAAAGTGACAAGGGCAGTGACAGTGACAGGGGCAGTGACAGGGGCAGTGACAGTGACAGTGACAGTGACAGGGACAGTGGCAGGGACAGTGACAGTGACATGGGCAGTGACAGGGGCAGTGACAATGACAGTGACAGGGACAGTGGCAGGGACATTGACAAGGGCAATGACAGGGACAGTGACAGGGACAGTGACATGGACAGTGACGGGGCAGGGGCAGTGACAGGGGCAGTGACGGGGCAGGGACAGTGACAGTGACAGTGACAGTGACAGGGACAGGGGCAGTGACAGGGGCAGTGACAGGGACAGTGACAGGGGGCAGTGACAGGGACAGTGACAGGGACAGTGACAGGGACAGTGACAGGGACCGGGAAAGTGACAAGGGCAGTGACAGTGACAGGGGCAGTGACAGGGGCAGTGACAGTGACAGTGACAGGGACAGTGGCAGGGACAGTGACAGTGACATGGGCAGTGACAGGGGCAGTGACAATGACAGTGACAGGGACAGTGGCAGGGACATTGACATGGACAGTGACAGTGACAGGGGCAGTGACAGGGACAGTGACAGGGACAGTGACAGGGACAGTGACAGGGACAGTGACAGGGGCAGTGACAGTGAAAGCGACAGTGACAGTCACAGGGACATGGACAATGACAGGGACAAGGACAGGGACAGGGACAGTGACAGGGACAGTGACAGGGACAGTGGCAGGGACAGGGGCAGTGACAGGGTCAGTGACAGGGGAAGTGACAGGGAAAGTGACAGGGACAGTGACATTGACAGTGTCAGGGACAGTGACAGGACAGCGACAGAGGCAGTGACAGGGACAGTGACAGTGACAGGGAAAGTGGCAGGAGGAAGTGACAGGGACAGTGACAGGGACAGTGACAGGGACAGTGACAGGGACAGTAACAGGGGCAGTGACAGGGAAAGTGACAGGGACAGTGACAGTGACAGGGACAGTGACAGGACAGCGCCAGAGGCAGTGACAGGGACAGTGACAGTGACAGTGAAAGAGGCAGGGGGCAGTGACAGGGACAGTGACAGGGACAGTGACAGGGACCGGGACAATGACAGGGGCAGTGACAGTGACAGTGACAGGGGCAGTGAAAGGGACAGTGACAGGAAAAGTGACAGTGACAGGGACAGTGACAGTGACATGGGCAGTGACAGGGACAGGGACAGTGACAGGGAAAGTGACAGGGACAATGACAGGGGCAGTGACAGTGACAGGGGCAGTGACAGGTGCAGTAGCAGTGACAGGGAGAGTGACAGGGGGCAGTAACAGGGACAGGGACAGTGACAGGGTCAGTGACAGTGACAGGGACAGTGACGGGGCAGGGGCAGTGACAGGGGCTGTGACAGTGACAATGACAGGGACAGTGACAGGGGCAGTGACAATGACAGTGACAAGGGCAGTGACAGGGACAGTGGCAGGGACAGTGACAGTGACAGGGACAGTCACAGGGACAGGGACAGTGACAGGGACAGGGACAGTGACAGGGACAGGGACAGTGACAGGGACAGTGACAGTGACAGGGACAGGTACAGCGACAGGGGCAGTGACAGGGACAGTGACTGTGACAGGGACAGTGGCAGGGGGCAGTGACAGGGACAGTGACAGTGACAGGGACAGTGGCAGGGACAGTGACAGGGGCAGTGACAGGGACAGGGACAGTGACAGGGACAATGCCAGTGACAGGGGCAGTGAGAGGGACAGTGATAGGGACAGTGACAGTGACAGTGACAATGACAGGGGCAGTGACAGGAGCAGTGACAGTGACAGGGACAGTGGTAGGGACGTGACAGGGGCAATGACAGGGACAGTGACAGGGACAGTGACAGTGACAGGGGCAGTGACAGGGACTGTGACAGTGACAGTGACTTGGACAGTGACAGGGGCAGTGACAGGGAAAGGGGCAGTGACAGGGACAGTGACAGGGACAGTAACAGTGACAGGGGCAGTGACGGGGCAGGGACAGTGACAGTGACAGTGACAGTGACAGGACAGGGGCAGTGACAGGGGCAGTGACAGGGACAGTGACAGGGACAGTGACAGGGACAGTGACAGGGACAGTGACAGGGACCGGGAAAGTGACAAGGGCAGTGACAGTGACAGGGGCAGTGACAGGGGCAGTGACAGTGACAGTGACAGGGACAGTGGCAGGGACAGTGACAGTGACATGGACAGTGACAGGGACAGTGGCAGGGACATTGACAAGGGCAATGACAGGGACAGTGACAGTGACATGGACAGTGACAGGGACAGTGACATGGACAGTGACAGTGACAGGGGCAGTGACAGGGACAGTGACAGGGACAGTGACAGGGACAGTGACAGGGACAGTGACAGGGGCAGTGACAGTGAAAGCGACAGTGACAGTCACAGGGACATGGACAATGACAGGGACAAGGACAGGGACAGGGACAGTGACAGGGACAGTGACAGGGACAGTGGCAGGGACAGGGTCAGTGACAGGGTCAGTGACAGGGACAGGGACAGTGACAGGGGAAGTGACAGGGAAAGTGACAGGGACAGTGACATTGACAGTGTCAGGGACAGTGACAGGACAGCGACAGAGGCAGTGACAGGGACAGTGACAGTGACAGGGAAAGTGGCAGGGGCAGTGACAGGGACAGTGACAGGGACAGTGACAGGGACAGTAACAGGGACATTGACAGGGACAGTAACAGGGACAGTGACAGTGACAGTGACAGTGACAGGGACAGTAACAGGGACAGTGACAGTGACAGTGACAGTGACAGGGGCAGTGACAGTGACAGGGACAGTGACAGGGACAGTGACAGGGACAGTAACAGGGACAGTGACAGTGACAGTGACAGGGACAGTAACAGGGACAGTGACAGTGACAGTGACAGGGGCAGTGACAGGGAAAGTGACAGGGACAGTGACAGTGACAGCGACAGTGACAGGACAGCGCCAGAGGCAGTGACAGGGACAGTGACAGTGACAGTGAAAGAGGCAGGGGGCAGTGACAGGGACAGTGACAGGGACAGTGACAGGGACAGTGACAGGGACCGGGACAATGAAAGGGGCAGTGCCAGTGACAGTGACAGGGGCAGTGAAAGGGACAGTGACAGGGAAAGTGACAGTGACAGGGGCAGTGACAGGGACAGGGACAGTGACAGGGAAAGTGACAGGGACAATGACAGGGACAGTGACAGGGACAGGGACAGTGACAGGGACAGTGACAGTGACAGGGACAGGGACAGCGACAGGGGCAGTGACAGGGACAGTGACTGTGACAGGGACAGTGGCAGGGACAGTGACAGGGACAATGACAGGGACAGTGACAGGGACAGGGACAGTGACAGGGACAGTGACAGTGACAGGGACAGGGACAGCGACAGGCGCAGTGACAGGGACAGTGACAGTGACAGGGACAGTGACATGGGCAGTGACAGGGACGGTGACAGTGACAGGGACAGTGGCAGGGACAGTGACAGGGGCAGTGACAGGGACAGGGACAGTGACAGGGACAATGCCAGTGACAGGGGCAGTGAGAGGGACAGTGGCAGGGACAGGGACAGTGACAGGGACAATGCCAGTGACAGGGGCAGTGAGAGGGACAGTGATAGGGACAGTGACAGTGACAGGGACAGTGGCAGGGGCAGTGACAGGGACAGGGACAATGCCAGTGACAGGGGCAGTGACAGGGACAGGGACAGTGACAGGGGCAGTGACAGGGACAGGGACAGTGACAGGGACAATGCCAGTGACAGGGGCAGTGAGAGGGACAGTGATAGGGACAGTGACAGGGACAGGGACAGCGACAGGGGCAGTGACAGTGACAGTGACAGTGACAGGGGCAGTGACAGTGACAGGGACAGTGACAGGGACAGTGACAGGGACAGTAACAGGGACAGTGACAGTGACAGTGACAGGGACAGTAACAGTGACAGTGACAGTGACAGTGACAGTGACAGGGGCAGTGACAGGGAAAGTGACAGGGACAGTGACAGTGACAGCGACAGTGACAGGACAGCGCCAGAGGCAGTGACAGGGACAGTGACAGTGACAGTGAAAGAGGCAGGGGGCAGTGACAGGGACAGTGACAGGGACAGTGACAGGGACAGTGACAGGGACCGGGACAATGAAAGGGGCAGTGACAGTGACAGTGACAGGGGCAGTGAAAGGGACAGTGACAGGGAAAGTGACAGTGACAGGGGCAGTGACAGGGACAGGGACAGTGACAGGGAAAGTGACAGGGACAATGACAGGGACAGTGACAGGGACAGGGACAGTGACAGGGACAGTGACAGTGACAGGGACAGGGACAGCGACAGGGGCAGTGACAGGGACAGTGACTGTGACAGGGACAGTGGCAGGGACAGTGACAGGGACAATGACAGGGACAGTGACAGGGACAGGGACAGTGACAGGGACAGTGACAGTGACAGGGACAGGGACAGCGACAGGCGCAGTGACAGGGACAGTGACAGTGACAGGGACAGTGACAGGGGCAGTGACAGGGACAGTGACAGTGACAGGGACAGTGGCAGGGACAGTGACAGGGGCAGTGACAGGGACAGGGACAGTGACAGGGACAATGCCAGTGACAGGGGCAGTGAGAGGGGCAGTGACAGGGACAGGGACAGTGACAGGGACAATGCCAGTGACAGGGGCAGTGAGAGGGACAGTGATAGGGACAGTGACAGTGACAGGGACAGTGGCAGGGGCAGTGACAGGGACAGGGACAATGCCAGTGACAGGGGCAGTGACAGGGACAGGGACAGTGACAGGGGCAGTGACAGGGACAGGGACAGTGACAGGGACAATGCCAGTGACAGGGGCAGTGAGAGGGACAGTGATAGGGACAGTGACAGGGACAGGGACAGCGACAGGGGCAGTGACAGGGACAGTGACAGTGACAGGGACAATGGCAGGGACAGTGACAGGGGCAGTGACAGGGACAGGGACAGTGACAGGGACAATGCCAGTGACAGGGGCAGTGAGAGGGACAGTGATAGGGACAGTGACAGTGACAGTGACAATGACAGGGGCAGTGACAGGAGCAGTGACAGTGACAGGGACAGTGGTAGGGACGTGACAGGGGCAATGACAGGGACAGTGACAGGGACAGTGACAGTGACAGGGGCAGTGACAGGGACTGTGACAGTGACAGGGACAGTGGTAGGGACGTGACAGGGGCAATGACAGTGACACTGACAGGGGCAGTGACAGTGAAAGGGACAGTGACAGGGACAGAGACAGTGACAGGACAGGGGCAGTGACAGGGGCAGTGACAGGGACAGTGAAAGGGGCAGTGAAAGTGACAGGGGCAGTGAAAGGGACAGTGACAGGGTTGGTGGGACAGTGACAGGGACAGTGACAGGGTCAGTGACTGGAACAGGGACAGTTACAGCGACAGTGATATTGACACGGGCAGTGACAGGGACAGTGACAGTGACAGGGACAGGGACAGTGACAGGAACAGTGACACGGACAGTGACATGGACAGTGACAGGAACAGGGACAGGGACAGTGACAGGGACAGAGGCAGTGACAGGGGCAGTGACGTTGACAGGGACAGTGACAGAGACAGGGACAGGGGCAGTGACAGGGGCTGGGGCAGTGACAGTGACAGGGACAGTGACAGGGACAGTGACAGGGGCAGTGACAGGGACAGGGACAGTGACAGTGACATGGACAGTGACAGGGGCAGTGACAGTGACAGGGACAGTGACAGGGACAGTGACAGGGACAGTGACAGGGGCAGTGACAGTGACAGGGACAGGGGCAGTGACAGGCCCAGTGTCAGTGACAGTGACAGGGACAGTTAGAGTGACAGAGACAGGGGCAGTGACGGGGCAGGGACAGTGACAGTAACAGTGACAGGGGCAGTGACGGGGCAGGGACAGTGACAGTGACAGTGACAGTGACAGGGACAGTGACAGGGACAGTGACAGGGGGCAGTGACAGGGACAGTGACAGGGACAGTGACAGGGACAGTGACAGGGACCGGGAAAGTGACAGGGGCAGTGACAGTGACAGGGACAGTGACAGGGACAGTGACAGGGACAGTGACAGGGGCAGTGACAGTGACAGGGACAGGGGCAGTGACAGGCCCAGTGTCAGTGACAGTGACAGGGACAGTTAGAGTGACAGAGACAGGGGCAGTGACGGGGCAGGGACAGGGACAGTAACAGTGACAGGGGCAGTGACGGGGCAGGGACAGTGACAGTGACAGTGACAGTGACAGGGACAGTGACAGGGACAGTGACAGGGGGCAGTGACAGGGACAGTGACAGGGACAGTGACAGGGACAGTGACAGGGACCGGGAAAGTGACAAGGGCAGTGACAGTGACAGGGGCAGTGACAGGGGCAGTGACAGTGACAGTGACAGGGACAGTGGCAGGGACAGTGACAGTGACATGGGCAGTGACAGGGGCAGTGACAATGACAGTGACAGGGACAGTGGCAGGGACATTGACAAGGGCAATGACAGGGACAGTGACATGGACAGTGACAGTGACAGGGACAGTGACAGGGACAGTGACAGGGACAGTGACAGTGAAAGCGACAGTGACAGTCACAGGGACATGGACAATGACAGGGACAAGGACAGGGACAGGGACAGTGACAGGGACAGTGGCAGGGACAGGGGCAGTGACAGGGTCAGTGACAGGGACAGTGACAGGGACAGTGACAGGGGAAGTGACAGGGAAAGTGACAGGGACAGTGACATTGACAGTGTCAGGGACAGTGACAGGACAGCGACAGAGGCAGTGACAGGGACAGTGACAGTGACAGGGAAAGTGGCAGGGGGAAGTGACAGGGACAGTGACAGAGACTGTGACAGGGACAGTAACAGGGGCAGTGACAGGGAAAGTGACAGGGACAGTGACAGTGACAGGGACAGTGACAGGACAGCGCCAGAGGCAGTGACAGGGACAGTGACAGTGACAGTGAAAGAGGCAGGGGGCAGTGACAGGGACAGTGACAGGGATAGTGACAGGGCCAGTGACAGGGGCAGTGACAGTGACAGGGGCAGTGAAAGGGACAGTGACAGGGAAAGTGACAGTGACAGGGACAGTGACAGTGACATGGGCAGTGACAGGGACAGTGACAGTGACAGTGACAGGGGCAGTGAAAGGGACAGTGACAGGGAAAGTGACAGTGACAGGGACAGTGACAGTGACATGGGCAGTGACAGGGACAGGGACAGTGACAGGGAAAGTGACAGGGACAATGACAGGGGCAGTGACAGGGACAGGGGCAGTGACAGGTGCAGTAGCAGTGACAGGGAGAGTGACAGGGGGCAGTAACAGGGACAGTGACAGGGACAGTGACAGGGTCTGTGACAGGGACAGGCGCAGTGACAGTGACAGTGACAGGGACAGTGACGGGGCAGGGGCAGTGACAGGGGCTGTGACAGTGACAATGACAGGGACAGTGACAGGGGCAGTGACAATGACAGTGACAGGGGCAGTGACAGGGGCAGTGACAGTGACAGCGACAGTGAGAGTCACAGGGACAGGGACAGTGACAGGGACAGTGACAGGGACAGGGACAGTGACAGGGACAGTGACATAGACAGTGACATTGACAGGGACAGGGGTAGTGACAGGGAAAGTGACAGTGACAGGGACAGTGACAGGGACAGTGACTGTGGCAGGGGCAGTGACAGGGACAGTGACAGGGACAGCGACAGTGACAGGGTCAGTGACAATGACAGGGACAGTGTCAGGGACAGTGACAGGGACACTGACAGTGACAGTGACAGTGACAGTGACAGGGACAGGGACAGTGACAGTGACAGTGACTGTTACATTGACAGGAACATTGACAGTGACAGTGACAGGGACAGTGACAGGGACAGTGACAGGGACAGTGGCAGGGACAGGGACAAGGGCAGTGACAGTGGCAGCGACAGTGGCAGTGACAGGGACAGGGACAGGGACAGTGACAGGGACAGTGACAGTGACATGGAATGTGACAGTGACAGTGACAGGGGCAGGGACAGTGACAGGGACAGTCACAGGGACAGTGTCATGGACAGTGAGAGGGGCAGTGACAGTGACAAGTACGGTGACAAGGGCAGTGACAGGGGCAGTGACAGGGACCGGGACAGGAACAGGGACAGTGACAGGGATAGGGACAGTGACAGGGACAGTGACAGGAACAGGGACAGTGAAGGGACAGTGAAAGGGGCAGTGACAGTGACTGTGGCAGTGACAGAGACAGTGACAGGGACAGTGAGACAGTGACAGGAACAGTGACAGTGACAGTGACAGGAACAGTGACAGTAACAGGGACAGTGAAAGGGACAGTGACTGGGACAGTGACAGTCACAGTGACAGCGACAGTGACAGTGACAGGCACAGTGGCAGGGACAGTGACAGGGACAGTGAGACAGTGACAGGAACAGTGACAGTGACAGTGACAGGAACAGTGACAGTAACAGGGACAGTGAAAGGGACAGTGACTGGGACAGTGACAGTCACAGTGACAGCGACAGTGACAGTGACAGGCACAGTGGCAGGGACAGTGACAGGGACAGTGACAGTGGCAATGACAGGGACAGTGACAGGGACAGTGACTCGGACAGTGACAGGGACAGTGACAGCGACAGAGACAGTGACGGGGCAGTAACAGGGACAGTGACAGTGACAGGGCCAGTGACAGGGACAGTAACAGTGGCAGGGACAGGGGCAGTGACAGGGAAAGCGACAGGGACAGGGACAGTGACAGTGACAGTGACAGTGACAGGGACAGTGACACGGATAGTGACAGGGACAGTGACAGTGACAGGGACAGTGACAGTGATAGGGACAGTGACAGTGGCAGTGACAGTGACAGAGGCAGTGACAGTGACAGTGACAGGGACAGTGACAGGGGCAGTGACGGGGCAGTGACAGGGACAGTGACAGTGACAGGGACAGTGACAGGGACAGTGACAGGGGCAGTGACATAGACAGTGACAGTGACAGGGACAGTGACAGGTGCAGTGACAGGGACAGTGACAGTGACAGTGACAGGGACAGTGATAGGGGCAGTGACAGTGACAGTGACAGTCACAGGGACAGTGAGACTGACATTTACATGGGCAGTGACAGGGGATAGTGACAGTGACAGGGGCAGTGACAGGGACAGTGACAGGGGCAGTGACAGGGGCAGTGACAGGGACAGTGACAGGGGCAGTGTCAGGGACAGTGACAAGGACAGTGACAGGGACAGTGACAGTGACAGGGACAGGGACAGTGACAGGGACAGTGACAGTGACAGGGACAGGGACAGTGACGGGGCAGTGACAGGGACAAAGACAGGGACAGTGACAGGGACAGCGACAGGGGTAATGACAGGGACAGTGACAGGGACAGTGACAGGGACAGTGACAGTGACAGGGGCAGGGACAGTGATAGGGACAGTGACAGTGACAGGGACAATGACAGGGACAGTGACAGGGGCAGTGACAGGGACAGTGACAGGGACAGTGACAGTGACAGGGGCAGTGACAGTGACAATGACAGTGACAGTGACTGGGACAGTGGCAGGGATAGTGACAGTGACATTGACAAGGACAGTGACAGCGACAGGGCCAGTGACAGGGACAGTGACAGTGACAGGGGCAGTGACAATGACAGCGACAGGGACAGTGACAGGGACAGTGACAGGGACAGTGACAATGACAGGGACAATGACAGTGACAGGGGCAGGGACAGGGGGAGTGACAGGGGCAGTGATATTGACAGGGAGAGTGACATTGACCGGGACAGTGACAGGGACAATGACAGTGACAATGACAGTGACAATGACAGTGACAGTGACAGGGACAGTGACAGGGTCAGTAACAGGGACAGTGACAGTGACAGGGGCAGTGACAGGGGCAGTGACAGTGACAGTGACAGGTACAGTGACAGGGACAGTGACAGGGACAGTGACAGGGACAGTGACAGTGACAGGGATAGGGACAGTGACAGGGACAGGGACAGTGACAGTGACAGGGACAGTGACAGGGACAGCGACAGTGACAGGGTCAGTGACAATGACAGGGACAGTGTCAGGGACAGTGACAGGGACACTGACAGTGACAGTGACAGTGACAGTGACAGGGACAGTGACAGTGACAGTGACAGTGACATTGACAGGAACATTGACAGTGACAGTGACAGTGACAGGGACAGTGACAGGGACAGTGGCAGGGACAGGGACAAGGGCAGTGACAGTGGCAGTGACAGTGGCAGTGACAGGGACAGGGACAGGGACAGTGACAGGGACAGTGACAGTGACATGGAATGTGACAGTGACAGTGACAGGGGCAGGGACAGTGACAGGGACAGTGACACGGATAGTGACAGGGACAGTGACAGTGACAGGGACAGTGACAGTGACAGGGGCAGTGACAGTGGCAGTGACAGTGACAGTGACAGGGACAGTGACAGTGACAGGGACAGGGACAGTGACAGTGACAGGGACAGTGACAGGGGCAGTGACGGGGCAGTGACAGGGACAGTGACAGTGACAGGGACAGTGACAGGGACAGTGACAGGGGCAGTGACATGGACAGTGACAGTGACAGGTACAGTGACAGGTGCAGTGACAGGGACAGTGACAGTGACAGTACCAGGGACAGTGATAGGGGCAGTGACAGGGACAGTGACAGTCACAGGGACAGTGAGACTGACATTTACATGGGCAGTGACAGGGGATAGTGACAGTGACAGGGGCAGTGACAGGGACAGTGACAGGGGCAGTGACAGTGACATGGGCAGTGAAAGGGGACAGTGACAGGGACAGTGACAGGGGCAGTGTCAGGGACAGTGACATGGACAGTGACAGGGACAGTGACAGTGACCGTAAAGAGGACATTGACAGGGACAGTGACAGGGGCAATGACAGTGACAGGGGCAGTGACAGTGACAGTGACAGGGACAGTGACAGGGACAGTGACAGTGACAGGGACAGGGACAGTGACAGGGGCAGTGACAGGGACAAGGACAGGGACAGTGACAGGGACAGCGACAGGGGTAATGACAGGGACAGTGACAGGGACAGTGACAGGGACAGTGACAGTGACAGGGGCAGTGACAGGGACAGTGACAGGGACAGTGACAGTGACAGGGACAATGACAGGGACAGTGACAGGGGCAGTGACAGGGACAGTGACAGGGGCACTGACAGTGACAGTGACAGCGACAGTGACAGTCACAGGGACAGGGACAGTGACAGGGACAGGGACAGTGACTGGGACATTGACAGGGACAGTGACAGTGACAGGGACAGTGACAGTGACAAGGACAGGGGAAATGACAGGGACAGTGACAGTGACAGGGACAATGACAGTGACAGTGACAGTGACAGTGACAGGGACATTGGCAGGGACAGTGACAGGGGCAGTGACAGGGACAGTGACAGTGACAGGGACAATGACAGTGACAGGTGCAGTGACAGGGACAGTGACACTGACTGTGACAGGGACAGTGACAGTGAAAGTGACAGGGGCAGTGACAGGGGCAGTGACAGTGACAGGGACAGTGGCAGGGACAGTGACTGGGGCAATGACAGGGACAGTGACAGGGACACTGACAGGGACAGTGACAGTGACAGGGGCAGTGACAGGGACAGTGACAGGGACAGTGACAGTGACAGGGACAGTGACAGGGGCAGTGACAGGGACAGTGACAGGGGCAGTGACAGTGACAGCGACAGTGAGAGTCACAGGGACAGGGACAGTGTCAGGGACAGTGACAGGAACAGGGACAGGGACAGTGACAGTGACAGGGACAGTGACAGGGACAGTGACAGGGACAGTGACAGTGACAGGGACAGTGGCAGTGACAGGGAAAGTGACAGTGACAGGGACAGTGACAGGGACAGTGACAGTGACAGGGGCAGTGACAGAGAAAGTGACAGGGACAGTGGCCTTGACAGTGACAGGGACAGTGACAGGGACAGGGACAGCGACAGGGGCAGTGACTGGGACAGTGATAGTGACAGTGACAGGGACAGTGGCAGTGACAGTGACAGTGACAGTGACAGGGACAGTGACAGTGACAGGGGCAGCGACAGTGACAATGACAGTGACAGTGACTGGGACAGTGGCAGGGATAGTGACAGTGACATTGACAGGGACAGTGACAGCGACAGGGACAGTGACAGGGACAGTGACAGTGAGAGGGGCAGTGACAGTGACAGCGACAGGGACAGCGACAGGGACAGTGACAGGGACAGTGACAATGACAGGGACAATGACAGTGACAGGGGCAGGGACAGGGGGAGTGACAGGGGCAGTGATATTGACAGCGACAGGGACAGCGACAGGGACAGTGACAGGGACAGTGACAATGACAGGGACAATGACAGTGACAGGGGCAGGGACAGGGGGAGTGACAGGGGCAGTGATATTGACAGGGAGAGTGACATTGACCGGGACAGTGACAGGGACAATGACAGTGACAATGACAGTGACAATGACAGTGACAGTGACAGGGACAGTGACAGGGTCAGTAACAGGGACAGTGACAGTGACAGGGGCAGTGACAGGGGCAGTGACAGTGACAGTGACAGTGACAGGTACAGTGACAGGGACAGTGACAGGGACAGTGACAGTGACAGGGACAGTGACAGTGACAGGGATAGGGACAGTGACAGGGACAGGGACAGGGACAGTGACAGTGACAGGGACAGTGACAGGGACAGCGACAGTGACAGGGTCAGTGACAATGACAGGGACAGTGTCAGGGACAGTGACAGGGACAATGACAGTGACAGGGGCAGGGACAGGGGGAGTGACAGGGGCAGTGATATTGACAGGGACAGTGACATTGACAGGGACAGTGACAGGGACAATGACAGTGACAATGACAGTGACAATGACAGTGACAGTGACAGGGACAGTGACAGGGTCAGTGACAGGGACAGTGACAGTGACAGGGGCAGTGACAGTGACAGGGACAGTGACAGGGGCAGTGACAGTGACAGGGACAGTGACAGTGACAGGTACAGTGACAGGGACAGGAACAGTGACGGGGCAGTGACAGGGACAGGGGCAGGGGCATTGACAGGGACAGGGACAGTGGCAGTGACAGTGACAGGGACAGTGACAGGGGCAGTGACAGGGATAGTGACAGGGACAGTGACAGTGACAGGGGCAGTGACAGTGACAGTGACAGGGTCAGTGACAGGAGACAGGGACAGGGACAGTGACAGGGACAGTGCCAGGGACAGTGACAGTGACACTGACAGGGACAGTGACAGGGACAGTGACAGGAACAGTGACAGGGACAGGGACAGGGACCGTGACAGGGCCAGTGACAGGGGCAGTGATAGGGACAGTGACAGTGACAGGGACAGTGACAGTGACAGTGACAAGGGCAGTGACAGGGACAGTGACAGTGACAGGGTCAGTGACAGGGACAGTGACAGTAACAGTGACAGTGACAATGACAAGCGCAGTGACAGGGACAGTGACAGTGACACTGACAGGGACAGAGACAGGGACAGTGACAGTGACCGTGGCAGTGACAGTGACAGTGACAGTGACAGGGCCAGTGACAGGGGCAGTGATAGGGACAGTGACATGGACAGTGACAGTGACAGGGGCAGTGACAGGGATAGTGACACTGACAGGGTCAGTGACAGGGACAGTGACAGTAACAGTGACAGTAACAGTGACAGGGGCAGTGACAAGGACAGTGACAGGGACAGTGACAGTAACAGTGACAGTGACAAGGGCAGTGACAGGGACAGTGACAGTGACAGGGTCAGTGACAGGGACAGTAACAGTGACAGCGGCAGTGACGGTGACAGTGACAGGGGGACAGTGACAGGGGCAGTGACAGGGACAGTGACAGTGACAGGGGCAGAGACAGGGGGCTGGGACAGGGCAGGTTTTGGGGCAGTGCCTACTCGTGAACCTCTCCCCGTGTGCAGTGCACTCACTTGAGCTGCCCTCGGCAGTCTCCTCCCCGGCTGCACACCTTAAGAAAGCAGTTGGGTTTCCCGCTGTTCTGTCATCATGCCGTGCGAATAGATTTTCCGACGCGGGGTGATGATTCAGGCCTAGGGTCCTGATAATGATATGTTAATTAATGCACATGACGTTCCCGATCCCGACGGTGTGAGGGGAAAATCACGTCATCTGTTTACATCGACGTAAAACATAATTGATCTGTTCTTGCAATATTTTCTGCTCCCATTGTCGAACCCGGCCAACAGAATGGGGAGGTGGAAATCTCTTTGTATTGTTACTGGTTGGGGGAGTCAGTGACTGTGTGGCCCAGTCAAAGAACCTGGGCCAGCTTGCAGAGATGAAATTAGGAAAGATTTCTCGTCACTGATGCTCACATCCCACACATCGATGATTAAATAAAAGTTATGACAGAAACCTTTCTGCATCAATAATGTCTTTCCTTTCCTCATTACGTTGCTTATTCTCACATCTTGGTACATTTCCAATCATAAACCATCTCCTATTCTGGTGGGTAATTAAAATCTTTTCCTTCCACTTTTCTTTCTCAACAATTTAATATGTAACATTCATTTCAATTTTTCTGTCCTGTTTCCAATCAGCTGCAAGTTGGTTGGATTTTGAAACATTTCCATTTTGTTGCACACGGATCATTTGGTTTAATTTCCTGAGATTCTGTCCAGTTATTTTCTTAAATTTGCTACTTTCTTCACAGTCATTCTGCCGACAAATAACATTCAATTTTCACATTTTCGGTAACCACCAACGTAAAGTAATGAAATATGAAATGAAATGAAAATGGCTTATTGTCACAAGTAGGCTTCAAATGAAGTTACTGTGAAAAGCCCCTCGTCGCCACATTCCGGCGCCTGTTCGGGGAGGCTGGTATGGGAATTGAACCGTGCTGCTGGCCTGCCTTGGTCTGCTTTAAAAGCCAGCGATTTAGCCCTGTGCTAAACCAGCCCCTGGATGGCTTTATTTAGGTTTGAGTAAATTATTATTCACATCAACAGTGCTCTCCCAACAATATCCATCTTCAGCATTTTGACCAAAGCAGACTTGCTTCAAACCCATTGTCTAATTCAGTGTTTATCAAACCTTTTTTCCCGGGACATACTTTTGCCGACTGCCGATCTTTGGGACCCTCGCCGTGTTTGATCATCTTTAATGTGACAGGTGAACCCACTTAGTCCTCATGATCTCACTCCAATCAACTTTCATGTCTTGTAGCCTGCCGGCCCAGTTTTGTTTCCTGCCTGCACCCTTCCATTGAACTTCAGGCTTCTTACCATCTAATGTGGTGTTCTTTCCGCTGCTAAATTCTGGATGGTTGGCATAGTGTTCACAAAGACCACATATAGCTTTTAAATTGAACAAAGCTATACATTTATCAACACTACTTAATTGCATTCGACACTTACTCCTATATAATACACAGTTGATAATTAACATATTATCTACTTACTACTAGTCTCTACACTATTTTCCCGGGACATACTTTTGCCGACTTTCCCGGGGCAGCCCGGTAGCACAAGTGGCTAGCACTGTGGGTTCACACTGCCAGAGTCCCAGGTTCGATTCCCCGCTGGGTTACTGTCTGTGCGGAGTCTGCACGTTCTCCCCATGTCTGCGTGGGTTTCCTCCGGGTGCTCCGGTTTCCTCCCACAGTCCAAAGACGTGCAGGTTCGGTGGATTGGCCATGCTAAATTGCTCTCAGTGTCCAAAAAGGTTCAGGGGGATTATTGGGTTATGGGGGTAGGGTGGAAGTGTGGGCTTAACTGGGTCGGTGCAGACTCGATGGGCCAAATGGCCCCCTTCTGCACTGTATGTTCTATGTTCTATGTTCTATGACATTAACTACGTTTTACATTAGCTTTGACAAAGGGTCATCTGGATTCGAAATGTTAGCTCTTTTCTCTCCTTACCTGCCAGACCTGCTGAGATTTTCCAGCATTTTCTCTTCGGTTACATTAACTATGATCTGCTCTCACTCACACTATCTTTCCTTTAGTCTGTACTCTCGCTATCTCCTTAGCGTTTCTCTCCCCCCACAAGGCTTAGCATCAATGCCTTATATAGTTACACCTCTAGCTCCCCCTAGTGGTTGATTTAGACATTTCATTAACCCATGCAGTTCTTACATTTATGACAATGTCACACCTAACTCTTTCGGTATCTGTTGCCGCCATTGTGCCAACTACTGCCAACTCACCTTGAATTTCCACCCACTTCTCCCAGCTTCAGGCCCCTCCATTTGAACCATTCGCCAACATCATGTCTGCCCTGTCCAACATTGTGGTCAGTTCCGCCCACCATCTGCACCTCATTTTGTATTCGCTTATTTAATGCAGATATAATGGGCGCGATTCAATGAAAAAGATTCTAAGTGTGGTCGCGAATGGAAACTGCCGGCGCTCAAATCGGCCATCACCGCAATCCAACATTCATTGGTCCACTTAAGGAGGCCTCACAGGCTTCACGCCTTGGGTCATGGCTCGCCAGCTGATTCGCCGGTACCGCGTTCGGCAGCACCCTGCTAACAAGGTGGAGCAGCAATTAAACTGCAAAACCAACCCCACTCAGCTCGCAACCCCTGGCGCTGAGACGACGGCCCCATAATTGGGAGCTGCAGACCTGGGGAGGCTCCTAGAGGTGGTCGAGGCCAGAAGGGATGTCGTATTCCCCCGAAGATCCAGAGAGCCAACTACAGGGCAGCTAGTGCCGCCTGGGAGGAAGTGGCAGCGGCCGTCAGCTCAGGCAGCGTCACCAGTAGGGCCGGCACCCAGTGCCACTAGAAGATCAACGACCTTCACTGGGCCGCAAAGGTGAGTTGGCCGCGGACTCTCCACCACCCACCCACTACCCCACGGGAATGCACTTCGCACTACCCCCACCCAGCACTGTGCTGTGCCCTGGGCCACCCATTCCACATATGCGAGTCCCCTCCCAACCGCCCCCGCCCCCCCACCCAGGTACCCCCCCCCCCAGTGCCCCCCACAGCCCCCCCCTCCCCCGCGGCGAACCACGCATGCGGCTAATGATGGACTGTCCGTGACCTGTCGGATGCATCTTTGGGCTTTAACTTGAGAGATACCACACTAGTCCCCACTCGAGCCCTGGAATGATCCTGAGGCATGGAAGGTCAGGGCTGCAGTTACCTTGACGACCACCGAGAGTGGGTGTCCTCCTCCTCCAGACGCTGTCAAGGTCATGGCACAGGTGGAGCACTGTCTACTTGTGGAGGTGGGGCCTTCTGCGGCATGGCTTGTACACCTTGGGCCATCACAGACCTTCATTTCTGGATCTCATCCTGGCCTGGTGGGTGTGGGGTGGGGTCCTGCACATGGGCCGCCTCCTCGAGCCACTGCCTTCTCCTCGTTCAATCACCCACCCTCCAGCTGCAGACATGTCCCCAGGGCTGTGACCCATCCTCTGGGTGTTTGGTTATTGGCTGCTGTGTCCATGGTGTTGCCCGCAGTGCTCAGACACAGAGTCCATGCATCACGGTCTGATGGGGATGCGAAGCAATAACCCCCACATGCTCCATGACACGCCTGCCCATGGGAATCCACTTTGGATTTGTGAACTGCTCACTTAACCAGGGTTGCCAATTCCCTTTGAGCTGTAGCCTTCAGTCGCACAGCCAGAAGCCTCCATGGTCAGTGGGAGTTGTGGGTCGTCGGTGGGGCAGACAAGGGGTTAGTGTTGCCCCCGAACATGTACACACGATCGAGGGTTTGGCAAGGCAGACCCTCGTGCGATTGCCCCCCCCCCCAGCAAAGATTCCGCCCCCCAACACAGATACCCCAAACCCCTCGCCCCATAGCGGTCCACCCCAATCGAGGCTGGGCCTCCCAGTTATCCCCTCACTCTCTCTGAACACAGGGCAGCACCCTTGGGCTCTTTGCCTGTGAACGAAGATGACTACTCACCTCCCCGGCTCATCCAACAGCCCTTCCGCCAGATTCACAGTTTTCACAACACTTGCTGGATATGGGGTGGCTCTCATTAATTCTATAGAAATGGGGCTTAAGTGGTGACTATTGGGTTCTTGCCATGCTATTGCGGGACCCCGGTTTCACCAACAGGAGCAGGCTGGTTGCATCGCAAAGTGTTTGCCGCCTGGCGTGGCTCTCGTTTTCTGCCTCTCCCTCTCTCACTATCACTCAGCGAAACGAGGCCACTGAATCACGCACTCTGTCTCCAATCTCAAAGAACCATCACTGTTTCATGTGTGAATTTGGAAGCTCTCAGAAAGATCCGCTGCTGTGTAATTTTCTTTCGGTTTTTTAACTTTTTGTTTCTCATGCATGGCCTAAAGGTTTTAAGATGGCGTTTGACTGTAGGTCAGACATTTATGACTGTTAATGGTAATAAATTAGCATATATTGTAAACTCGGGGAGGCACTTTGCACACAATGCAAATGTGTTGTGGTAGGAATGCATCACATGCGGGGGAGGGTGGGGGAGGGTGGGGGTTGACGGAGATGGTGGTGGGAGGGTTGGGTGGGGGGGTGGGGTAGTGGAGAATGAGGGAGATGGTGGTGGAAGGGTTGGGTGGGGGGGAGTGTGGGGGTGGAGGGTGAGGGAGATGGTGGTGGGAGGGTTGGGTGGGGGGGTGGGGGTGGTGGAGAGTGAGGGAGATGGTGGTGGGAGGGTCGCGTGGGGGGGTAGTGGAGAATGAGGGAGATGGTGGTGGAAGGGTTGGGTGGGGGAGGGTGGGGGTGGGGGGTGAGGGAGATAGTGGTGGGAGGGTTGGGTGTGGGGGGGGAGTGTGGGGGGGGGTGAGGGAGATGGTGGTGGGAGGGTTGGGTGGGAGGGGTGGGGATTGACGGAGATGGTGGTGGGAGGGTCGCGTGGGGGGGGTAGTGGAGAAAGAGGGAGATGGTGGTGGAAGGGTTGGGTGGGGGAGGGTGGGGGTGGGGGGTGAGGGAGATAGTGGTGGGAGGGTTGGGTGGGTGGGGGTTGACGGAGATGGTGGTGGGAGGGTTGGGTGGGGGGGTGGGGGTGAGGAAGACGGTGGTGGGAGGGCTGGGTGGGGGGGGTAGGGATGGTGGGGGTGCCTGCTGACCTTGGATCTAACAATTACACACAGTTTTAAAATTATAATTTGCTTTCTGTGGGGATGATTAGTAATGCTGGTTTGGCTGTGGGGGTGTAATATAGTTTGTGTTTATATTATTATCCGTTCTTGGAACAGCAATGCACCGTCGTACCCCAGCGTTGTCTCGGGGTAAACCTACATCGTGCTTTCAGGAGGAAAATGCAACTTCAGTACTTTGTTTTCGAATGTGTGAAAGCCAGAATCGCTTCACAGAAACATAGCGAATAGGAGCAGGCAGAGGACATTCGGCCCTTCGTACCTGCTCCGCCATTAATGATTATTCAGCGCAGTAGCCTGAACCCACCCCCTCTGATATCCTTTGACCCCCTTCACCCTATGTGCTGTACCTAACTCCTTCTTGAAAACATACAGGGCGTGATTTAGCGGTCGCATTGCGTCTGGTGCGGACCAGGGTGTGCCCGTTAAACTGCGGGAGAGACACAAAGCGAGATCCGCGCCGGGCGCAAATCAGTTCACAATCTAACCGTGACGAGATGATCTTTGACACCAATTGAGACCAATGTGCATCGCATTAGTGAGATGTAAAATCCAATCCAACGGCCTCCCGGGTACTTACCGTCTCCCCAGTGAGATATAACACCGGTGTCGTTTCGCACTCCTTTTTACAAACGTGAAGCGGAGGGGCGGGGCCGAGAGGTGCCGCAGGCCTCTGACTGTTGGCTACCTTGGGTGTTTTTATCCTCCACCTGATACGCATCGGCAACTATGTGGTGCTCACCAGGTGGTGCCCCGAAACCTGTCCACTAATAATAATCTTTATTGTCACAAGTAGGCTTACATTAACACTGCAATGAAGTTACTGTAAAAAAACGCTGTAATGTTGCCCACCGAGGTGTTTGTCTCTGAGCGGGTGGAAGGTGCGGGTGGCGGCTGTGGTGCATCACTGGTGTTTTCCTAGGATTTCTCCTCCGAGGCATGCTCTCAGGTGGCAGGTGAGCTACGACTCCGGATGGCCCGGCCGCACCGGATGGCGATCGTGCGAGACAATGGACATGTGGTCAGTGAGAGGGAAGGATCATTTTGTCAGATGTGAACAATTCAATTGAGACAGGTCATCTGGGTGAAGGGGCAGTGGATCCTCATCGGTCTGGCACAGGCCAACCTCGCTGTTGGTCACTGCCCTCTCCTCGGGCAACCCCACGATCTCCGGCGCCCGTTCCTCATAGTGGGCGAGGACTTGAATCTCTGGACTTCCTCGCCCAGGTTTTGCCCTTTCCCTTTTATTATAGCTGTCTTCTCCTGCGGAGACGGAGACAGGATATTGTAAGCCGCACGCTTTATGAGTCGGGGGTGGGGGGGTGTCTATTGCAGGGTGTATGTGGGCATCGCACATTGACATGAAGGAGTTGTGCTGGTGGGTCCCAGGGTTGCTGAGGAACCAGCTTGAACATTGGATGTTGGGTGGCTGCGAGGTGACAGCCAGTCAATTGCAGGGAGTGGGGTTTACGATCCTCCTGGTCATGCTGCCCACACTCACTGCAGCTGCCACTGGCTCGCAGGCAGCAATGCTGACCCTACTGCCGGTTCTCCGACCCCCCCCTCGGGGGTACATGGTGCCCTGCCTCTCATCAACAGCGTCGCGACGCCTGGTCAGGTCGGTATTGCCAAAGCGAGGAGGAGGTCTATGTGCTGCCATACCTGTACATTGACTGGGAGGGAGTGATGAGGGAGCGTTTAAAAGCAGCTCCCACTTGTTAGCAGCAAGCAGCAGAGGCATGAGTCTGGCGAATCAGATGGCGAGGGAGCCAGGCATGTCGACGTTAATGTGAGGCTCCTTTCTGGGACTACGTGCGGTTGAATACACGCCGTGATCGCGCCAATGCGGCCGATGCAAAACACCATGTCAACTCCCACCCCACAAAATGACACTTTGAAATATCCATAGATTTAGGTGGGTTTAATTTGTGCCTGCAAGGGACCTATAACTAGATTCAAGCAGGACAAAGGTGCTTGTATGTGTGGGGGATTGTTTCAATTCGAACTGGGATATTACTGTGCTTCTTACCAAATGGTGTTGCTTCACAACAGGAGGCTCCCTCCCAGAGAGAAATCTGTCCTTTCCTCTTAGTTTTTTTAACTGAAAGTCACAGCAGTTGGAACCATGTCACATAACGCTGCAAGGAGAAGCTGGGCAGGATTGGTTTCCAAAGAATCAAGTTACAGACCAGATAACCAGGGAATTGGGTTCTTAATAAAGCTGGAGTTAAGCAGAACAGAGATCACTGATTAGTAAATACGTTCTCCCCGTGCCTGAGTGGGTTTCCTCCTGGTGCTCTGGTTTTATAGAATCATAGAATTTACAGTGCAGAAGGAGGCCATTCGGCCCATCGAGTCTGCACCGGCTCTTGGAAAGAGCACCCTACCCAAGGTCCACACCTCCACCCTATTCCCATAATCCAGTAACCCCACCCAACACTAAGGGCAATTTTGGACACTGAGGACAATTTATCATGGCCAATCCACCTTACCCGCACATCTTTGGGCTGTGGGAGGAAACTGGAGTACCCAGAGGAAACCCACGCACGCACGGGGAGAATGTGCAGACTCTGTACAGACAGTGACCCAAGCCGGGAATCGAATCTGGGACCCTGGAGCTGAGAAGCAATTGTGCTATCCACAATGCTACCGTGCTGCCGTACCACTAGTCCCAAAAGACGTGCTGTTAGGTAATTCGGACATTCTGAATTCTCCCTCTGTGCATCCGAACAGGCTGGGAATGTGGTGACCAGGGGATTTTCACAGTAACTTCATTGCAATGTAAACGCACTCGTGACAATAAAAGATTATTATTCTTAGAAAGTGACATAATGTCAAAAAAGCAAGGGAGCATGAGAGGCCAGAAAGATATCTGCAGTGGTGCCATGGTTTGTGAGACTTTATTTTGGTTTGTGAGCAATTGCTTGAAATAATGGATCTCAAAGTTTGCACACAAGCTTTTCAGGGCGTGGGGTGGAATTCTCCCGCCGGGTCTGGGGGTGGGGGGGGGGGTGGGGGTCAGCGCCGTTTTTCAGGCGGGGGCTGGATTCACGCCACGCCAGCCGGGGGCCATTGGCAATTCTCCGGGCCCGGATGGGTCAAGCGGCCGTCCGTTTTTGGCCAGTCCCACTGGCGTGGATTATGTATGGTCCCACACGGCGGGACTTGGCAGGTAAGTCGGCAGGTGCAGTCCTCTGGGTGAGCGCGGGGGGATCCGACCCCGGGGGGGGGGGGCACACGGTGGCCTGGCCCGCGATCGGCCCCACCGATCTAAGGGTGGGCGTGTTCCATGGGGGCGCTTCTCCCTTCCGTGCTGGCCCCTGTAGGGCTCTGCCATGGCCGGTGCGGAGAAGAGAACCCCCCCCCCCCCCCGCGCATACACCAAAATTCTCCGGCGGTTCCGCGCATGCGTGAGATCACGCCGGCCCTTCGGCGCATTCGCGAACTCACGCCATCCCTTTGGGGCCGGCTGGAGCGGCGCCAACCCCTCCGGCATCCACCTAGGATTTCAGAGTGGGGTGTGTATTTGACCACAGGCATTTCGTGTGCAACAAAGGGACCTTGTATGTCAACCATTTTTTCTTTAAATGTACTTTGTTAAGCTTAAAACTTGTGTGTATTTGTTAAGCAAAGGCAGGAGTATATAATCAATTTTTTTCTTGACTCAGTTCTTCTACGTTTTATAATAAAAGAAAAGTTAAGGTCTTTTGAGTCAGAGTTCAATTCCGGGATCTTCCTGTCCAGTTATAACACCAACTGGGATCGTGACAATAGAGTATCAGCAGATAATGAGCCAAGGATCTGTCTTTGGGTTGAACACAATTGGGTTGGAGAGTATGCATGCAGGATGTTGCTGTCTGCTCATGGTCTGGTCATTGGACACTCATTACTTTAATTGTTTCCACGTTGTTCCAAAGCTTGGTGATGCCTTTCTTGACCTGAGTAACAGGACAACAAATTGTTCCTAAATTCCATCAACATTTGCTCCAATCAGGTGCCTGCGAGCTTGTCCCTTCACCCACTCCTCCTCGGACTTTCTTCAGCTCCCTCCTAGGCAGTCAAGAATTTGTAGACCAAATGGAAACCATAGGTTGTTGATATAATCTGTGTGCGTGATCAGCTGAGGATGCAGCTTATCAACCAGAAAACTCTACTCAAAACGCTTGCCATTACTGCACTTTTGAACCAAAAAGATTATGAATTGAATGATCCGTGAATTAAAAATAAATTAAATGGCAAAATCGTGCACTTAACGAGGCAAGTGATACATGATCAATTCCATGTGCGCTCTGCCCAAAGGTCCGTCCTTGGCTCCTTTTCTGTTGAAACTTTGTTCCGAGCTGCAGTCCTTGGCAGGATTTGCTAGAGGTGGTTTCCCATTGCTTTCCACTCTTAGGGACAGGCCGAGGAGGCAGGTCTCCAGTTCCATCTTTCTGGAACAAGAATTGAAACAGCATTGTTGGCATTATTCAAAGCTACATAGACATCATTGAGACGTACAGTACCACAGAAAGAGGCTCTTCAGCCCATTGTGACCTGCTAACCATCAAGCGCCTATCCATCCTCATCCCATTTTCCCGCACTTAGTCCGTCGCCATCTAGCCAGCTGAGTTAACCACCCCCCAAATATCTATTATTGTACTGTATAAGACTACCTATTGCCACCATCGCAACATCGAACATCACCTCCCTTGCTGCAGCCCTGTTCTGCTCCATTCTCTCGACTTTACTTATGGGGATCTGTTTTGGATCTCTGTCCTTATCCCTGACCTGGAACTGTCTTCTGGGACTTCTTTCTCTCCCACTCCCTTGTTTGGGGTCAATTACTAGGGGTCATAGGTTTAAGGTGTGAGGGGCAAGGTTTAGAGGAGATGTACGAGGCAGGTTTTTGACACAGAGGGTAGTGGGTGCCTGGAACTCGCTGCCGGAGGAGGTGGTGAAAGCAGGGACGATAGTGACGTTTAAGGGGTACCTTGACAAATGCATGAATAGGATGGGAATAGAGGGATATGGATACCAGGGGCGAAATTCTCCCCCAACGGCGCGATGTCCGCCGACTGGCGCCAAAAACGGCGCCAATCAGACGGGCATCGCGCCGGCCCAAAGGTGCGGAATGCTCCGCATCTTTGGGGGCCAAGCCCCAACATTGAGGGGCTAGGCCGACGCCGGAGGGATTTCCGCCCCGCCAGCTGGCGGAAATGGCGTTTGGTGCCCCGCCAGCTGGCGCGGAAATGCAGCGCATGCGCGGGAACGTCAGCGGCCGCCGACAGTTTCCCGCTGGGGGGGTCGGAGAATGAAGCCCCAGAAGTGTAGAAGATTTTAGGTTCGACGGGCAGCATGGTCGGCACAGGCTTGGAGAGCCGAAGGGCCTGTTCCTGGGCTGTACTTTTCTTTCTTCTTTGTTCTTTGGGACCTCCGTCTTGGTTTGGAACTTTCTCCCTGTCCCCCTCCCCATGCCCTGATCCCTGGGGCACCTTCCCTTCACTGGTTTTCCTCTTCACACTGAGGTTCACACTGTTTCCTTCTTCTTAATCTTCTGTGCAGGTGCACGGGGTCAGCTCTTGGCCGGAAGACGTGAAGAAAATGAACTGCGCTTGTGAGGCACTTTCCCGCCAAAGGCAAGTCCTGAGGTTTGCTGGGAACTGGAGTACCTGAACTCTGAACTCCTGATTTAAACTCAAAGTAGGTTTCTCTTTCCATTTTACTTTGCTTCACCACAAATTGCAAGGCTTTGTAGCTGGTTCATTTATCTAGCATAGATTTCACTGCTGCTGTGAATAAGCACGTGTACAGTGTCAATGTAGAGTTGCACAATCCATGACTTTGATACTTCCTGGCTCATATTTAAGCAGGATGTGAAGAGACAGTATCTCCCATGATATCACTCGATTGTCAAGGATTAGTGATAAGCCCTGTCCGAGCCCATAATGTACACATAGAAACTGCAATAAACACTGCACTATAAAGCTTTGCCTAATAATCCCTTCCTCAATAGGAACTCAACAGATTTTTATTTGGATCTTTTTCAGGCCTCCTGGGCATTGAAGAAGTCTTGAATTGAATTCAGTTCATTCGAGGGAATTATACACATCAATCATTTCTCGCCCCTGCACACAACATTTTTCAGTGCCTGCTCAAATATTCTCTCTTTGAAGAATTTTGTCCTCATAATTTAAGTGACTTCTGCTTTCTTACAAACACAATAGGCCAAATTGTCAAGGAGTTGTATGGACTGCAAAACCATTTTTAAAAATTGGGTGGGACCCAATTCCTCATGTGTGTTTGCCTGAGAGACTAGAATCTCATAAAATAATTATGTGAGTGAGCTTTTTAACTCAGGTGCAAGGAATATAAATAGTTTTATGATCTCCTGATAAGTTGTTTTTCTGTGATTTTTTTTGTCAATGGCTCAATTTTTATTTGCATAAGATAAAGAGGTGTCAGGTGCTTATAGCTCCTGATACAAATACTTTAAATGTTTGGTTGATTCCTGGCAGAAGGACAGTTCATTTTAAAGAAAATGTGAATATGTGTTTTTAAGCAGTTCCACACATGCCGTTGTTAGCATATATTTCATTGGTTCTGCATAGACTGTATACTGGTGAATGTGCATGGAGTACTATGAGTATGGAGGATTTGAGAGGCCATTGTTGTGAGCCTGGGGCATGAGTTGGCAGGAGTTGGCATGGGGAGCTGTTGATGGTTGTGGGATATGAGGGTGCTGTGAGTGATGTGAGGGGGGTGTGAGGGCAAGGGTTGGAGGCCCTTTAATGTATGCAGACAATTGGTGTAAAGTCCCAGAGAATTGAAATGGGTCTTTTGGCCAGCCCACCTCGGAGCTTAGCTGCCCATGTGGATGCCTTCAATCTGACTTTGGAGTCGGCATCACAACTCGATCCTGCACCCGCACCATGACTCCTGCCCTCTCCCAGCGTGGTAATTGGGTCTAACAGGGCATTTGCAACTGAGATGGATCTGCTGTGTTTGAAAATTTCCCAACTCGAGCTTTTTCCCCTTCAGTAGCAAAACTTTTTCTTTTAATTTGGAGTACCCAATTCTTTTTTTTTCCAATTAAGGGGAAATTTAGCGTGGCCAATCCACCTACCACAGCACATCTTGGGGTTGTGGATGTGAGACCCACGCAAACACGGGGAGAATGTGCAAACTCCACACGGACAGTGACCCGGGGCCGAGGCCGAACCCATGTCCTCGGCACCGTGAGGCAGCAGTGCTAACCCGTACGCCACCATGCTGCCCGTCAGTAGCACAGCTTAGGTGACCTTGTTGAGACATATAGGATTCTCGGAGAGTTTGACAGGTCGATGCGGAGAGATGCTCAAAATACGCATTGCTCCCCCACCCGACCAGAAGACCTGACCAGATGGCCGCCCGGCGCGCAGCCCCGAGGTTCCAGTACCGCGACATCGAGGCGCTCCTGGACGCAGTGGAGCAGAAGAGGGAGGCCCTGTATCCCGGACACGGCCGCAGAGTCGCTCCACGCCACAGCCGGCGTCTGTGGAGGGAGATGGCAGAGGCTGTTAGCGTTGTGGCTCTGACACCCCACGGACAGGTACCCAGTGCCACAAGAAGGTGAACGAACTCGTCAGGGCAGCCAGGGTGAGCCCCCCCCCCTCCCTGCCCGATATCCATATCCCCCATGTCCCCCCTCCCCATATCTCCCATATCCCCCTCCCCCATATCCCCCCTCCCCCATATCCCCCCTCCCCCATATGCCCCCTCCCCATATCCCCCCTCCCCTATATCTCCCCTCTCCCATATCCCCCCTCCCCCATATCCCCCCTCCCCCATATCCCCCTCCCCCATATCCCCCCTCCCCCATATGCCCCCTCCCCATAACCCCCCTCCCCTATATCTCCCCTCCCCCATATCCCCCCTCCTCATATCCCCCCTCCCCCATATCCCCCCTCCCCCATATCCCCCTCCCCCATATTCCCCAAGTGAATCTAGCCCTAACCCTAACCTCTGCAATACACGCGCAACCGATGACGTGCATTCATATACCTGTTTTACCCCTGCCACCCGCACCCCCCCCCCCCCCACAGGAGAAGCGCTCACACGACAATAGGGAGCATGAGAGGCCTGGAGGGGGCCCAGCTGATGAGAGGCCACTCACCGAACAGGAGGAAAGGGCCCTGGAACTGGCTGGCGGACCTGAGGACCGAGAGGTTGCCGATGCAGAAGTCGGGGGCCCACCAGCAAGTGAGCCACCGACAGCCTGCCCCCATATCCCCCCTCCCCCATATACCCCCTCCCCCATATCCCCCCTCCCCCATATCACCTGATCACTGCCTGCATGTCTAACCATGCATGCTTCATTGTGTATCGCAGGAGCAAACGTCGAGGCACCCATCCCCGCAGATGCCGACCGTCTGGAGGATGTTCCTCGGAGACCATGGGATACGGAGAGACCGGGACCCTCTGGCACGCGGTGCCCGCAGGATGCACCTCGGATACCACGGGAGACGGGGAGATCCGGACCTTCTGGCACGCAACGCCCGCAAGATGCCCCACGAAGACCACGGGATATGGAGAGATCCGGACCCTCTGGCACGCGATGCCCGCAGGATGCCCCTCGGAGACCACGGGAGACGGAGAGACCCGGACCCTCTGGCATGCGACGCCCGCAGGATGCCCCTCGGAGACCATGGGAGACGGAGAGACCTGGAGCAACAGGGAGATGACGCCCCCGTCTCATGCGGGTGCGTTGACGCAGGCATGTGCCACCCAGCGAGGAGGGGGGCAGCCACAGCCCCCCATCGCAGCTGAGCCATGAAACCACAACCCAGGACACCCCTACCCAGGACACCCCTCCCCAGGACACCCCTACCCAGGACACCCCTACCCAGGACACCCCTACCCGGGACACCCCTACAAAGGAAACTGAAATACCGGACAGCGACACAGAGTGGATGGGTGGAGACGAACCCCCACCCCAAAGTGCCATGGACTCAGAGTCGGACGATGCGCACAACACAACGCCACTGCTGTCACCAACACCCTCCACCATCGCAGAAACACTCACCTCGGTTGGGCACTTGAGTGATGAGGCGTCTGGTACACTCACTGGTGCGCACAACACAGCCGTCCCGGTACAGCAGGTGGAGGGAGGAGCAGTAGAGGGGCCGGGCGGTCGGAGGGCAGCCCGGCGCAAGCGAACATCTGCCGCCCAGATGGATCCCGGGTTCCTGGAGTTACCACACCCACCCATAGATCCGATGCAACCACCGAACCTGGGATGAGCGAAGATGGTGACGGCCAGCTTGCGGCAGCTGCAGACGCAGGTGGAGGAGTCCACCTGCGTCCAGGAGCTGGGAGTGGTCCCGGTCATGCGTGCCACCCAGGCCGACACCGCAGGGGTGGCGTCCGCGGTGGAGGCAATGGGTGCGAAGGTGCCAGACATGGGGAGCGGTTTGCGAGGCCAGGGGCTTTCCGTGCAGGCGGCGTCTGTGGCCCAGGACATGACTGCCCTCTCACAGGAGGCCATGAGCCAGCAGATGGCAGAGGCGCTCAACGCCGTGGCCCAGTCTCAGCAGGCAATGGCCCAGTCTCAGCAGGCAATGGCCCAATCCCTGCAGGCCATGGCCCAGACTCTGCAGGCCATGGCCTAGTCTCAGCAGGCAATGGCCCAATCCCTGCAGGCCATGGCCCAGTCTCTGCAGGCCATGGCCCAGTCTCAGCAGGCCATGGCCCAGTCTCTGCAGGCCATGGCCCAGTCTCAGCAGGCAATGGCCCAATCCCTGCAGGCCATGGCCCAGTCTCAGCAGGCAATGGCCCAGTCTCAGCAGGCCATGGCCCAGTCTCAGCAGGCAATGGCCCAGTCTCAGCAGGCCATGGCCCAGTCTCAGCAGGCCATGGCCCAGACTCTGCAGGCAATGGCCCAGTCTCAGCAAGCAATGGCTCAATCCCTGCAGGCCATGGCCCAGTCTCAGCAGGCAATGGCCCAGTCTCTGCAGGCCGTGGCCCAGACTCTGCAGGCCATGGCCCAGTCTCAGCAGGCAATGGCCCAATCCCTGCAGGCCATGGCCCAGTCTCTGCAGGCCATGGCCCAGTCTCAGCAGGCCATGGCCCAGTCTCTGCAGGCCATGGCCCAGTCTCAGCAGGCAATGGCCCAATCCCTGCAGGCCATGGCCCAGTCTCAGCAGGCCATGGCCCAGACTCTGCAGGCCATGGCCCAGTCTCAGCAGGCAATGGCCCAATCCCTGCAGGCCATGGCCCAGTCTCAGCAGGCAATGGCCCAGTCTCAGCAGGCCATGGCCCAATCCCTGCAGGCCATGGCCCAGTCTCAGCAGGCCATGGCCCAGTCTCAGCAGGCAATGGCCCAGTCTCTGAAGGCCATGGCCCAGACTCTGCAGGCCATGGCCCAGTCTCAGCAGGCCATCGCTGAGGGCATCGGCGCCATTGCCCATGCGCTAGCCGGCGTTGCAAAGTCACAGAAAGGGATGGGCAACTCCCTGAGCTCCATGACTGCAAACCTGCAGACCCTTGTCGATACCAGCATGGGCCTCCAGGACTGGCAGCGCCAGGTGTCGGAGGGGCGTTGGATGGCCAGTCCGTTCGCATCCCCCACCCATGTAGAGGCCCGGGGGCCATCGGGCACCCCGAGGGAGGAGGAGGTGCTGTGGTCCGTCCTGTAGGGGAGGTCCCGGAACACCTTGACACCTCGGGCTCCCCCCGTTCCGTCTCAGGTGCATCGGGTGGGCAACGGGCAGGACAGGCTGGCAGCTCGCCATCCCAGTCGCCTGGGCCGTAGCCTGGCCAATCTAGGCCAGGACGCCCCAGGAAACAGCCGCCAAAGGGATCCCGAGTCAGAGGGCAGGGATCACAGGAGTCCACCTCCAGTTCTGCTGTACCATCTGGGGAACCACGTAGACGTAGTCAAAGCGCCCGTAAGGCCAAACAATTAGACACTGAGTAGGTTGGCACAGGTGCAGGGCACAGATGAGTTTTAGGGGCTAGGGCACGTGCATGCACTGCTTTTGTTATTAAAGTCAATGTTACACCTACAGAATCTGCCTTTGTGCTCTGTCCAAAGCGTGTGGGGGTGTCATGTACGTTGAGCGCCAGTGTGTGTGTGAGGGGTGGTCTTACCTCGGCCCCAGGTGAGTCTGCCCCCTTCCCCCTGGGCCGCCCTCACCATCCCCCCGGGCAGAGGATGGGACCGTGCGCTGCAGTGTCACAGCCGCATGCAGGGATGGTCCGGGTGGATGGTGGAACTGTGGCCATGGGTCAGACATCGTCCAACGATGTGGAGCCAGGGCTCATCGCAGGGCGGGTTGTCATCATCCTCCATGGCCTGCAATAGACACGCGTCCACCGGCAACTGTGTGAGCCCGGCCCGTTGTGCCGCAGGTGGATCTGCAATGGAGGGGTGGTGTGCATGCGGGTGGGGTGGATGAGGGTGTTCGGGTGTTGCCATGGTGTGCGGTCTGTGGCCATACTACCCGATTCCCACGCCCATCTAGTCAGTGAAGCTGGCGGCTATCAGTCTGTCCCGTGCCCGCTGGGCCAGCCGGTAACGGTGGACAGCCACCCGCCTGTGTCTACCCCGTCTGCCCTGACCATTGCCCCCATCCCCCTCATCTGGGGAGGACTGTTCCTCTTCCTGCTGCTCCCCCACTCCGCCCTCCTCTGCCTGCGGCACATCGCCCCTCTGCTGGGCTATGTTGTGCAGGACGCAGCACACCACAATGATGCGGCCGACCCTATCCGACGGATACTGGAGGGCGCCCCCTGAGAGGTCCAGGCACCTGAAACACATCTTGAGCACCCCAAATCACCTCTCTATCACACACCTTGTCGCTGCATGGGCATCATTGTAGCGGTTCTCCGTGTCATTCCATGGCCTCCGTATAGGCATCATCAGCCATGACCGCAATGGGTAGCCCCTGTTGCCCAGCAACCAGCCCCTCAGCCGGGGATGGCGTTCCTCGTACATGCCGGGAATGTATGACCGCGACAACACGTATGAGTCGTGTACACTGCCCAGATACCGGGCGCAGATGTGCAGGATAATCATGCGGTGATCGCAGACCACCTGTATGTTCATGGAATAGGTCCCCTTCCTATTGGTGAACACGGCCTTGTTATCTGCAGGTGGCCGCACGGCGACGTGCATCCCATCGATCGCGCCCTGGACCATGGGGAACCCGGCCACGGCAGAGAAGCCCATGGATCGGGCATCTTGGCTGGCCCGGTCCACAGGGAAGCGGTCCGCAATGGCATATAGGGCGTCTGTCACTGCCCGGATGCACTGGTGTCTGCGAGATGCCGGACAGATCCCCACTCGGTGCCTGGAATGACCCCGTTGCATAAAAGTTCAGGGCCACCGTAACCTGGACGGACAAGGGGAGAGGGTCCCCCCCCCCAGTGCCACGCGGTGCCAGGTGTGCCAGCAGGTGGCAGATGTGTGCCACGGTTTCCCGGCTCATCCGGGGACTCTTCCTGCATTCCCGGTCCGTGAGGTCCTGGTACGACAGCCGGGGCCTCCTCGGGTGCCTCTGTTGCCGTGGCGCCACGACATCCTCCTCCCCCTCCTCGTCCTGTCGGGCGGGTGTCCCTCCAGCCTGGGCGGCTGCCGCCTGCCCCTCTGCGGCAGCCTGCGCCGCCTCTCTGGCACGCTCCTCCTCATCCAGGGCAACATGGACAATAGCGGCTGCTGCCACGGCGGCCAACATCGCTGGCTGATCGGAAAACATGACGGCCAGGGGCGGGGGGGGGGGGGACACACACGGCATGTCATCATTGCCCATACCCCCTCCTCCCCCCAGCCAGGTGGCATGGACCGCATGGGCGCGACTGTTGGAGGATGGCACCTGGCCAGGCGGACAAACTCCCTTGCCCTCGCAACCCCCCCTTCCCGGGCATGCACCCCCCCCCATCCCCCTCCCCGGCACTCATACCCCCGTCCCCCACCCCGGCACGCACCTCCCCGGCACGCACCCCCCCCCGGCCCCCCCTCCCCGGCACGCACCCCCCCGTCCCCCTCCCCGGCACGCAGCCCCTCACCCCACTCCCCGGCAGTCATCCTCACGTCCCCCTCACCGGCAGTCATCCTCCCGCCCCCCTCCCCAGCACGCACCTCCCGGTCCCCCTCCCCGGCACACACCTCTCCCCGTCCCCCTCCCCGGCACGCACCTCCCCGGCCCCCTCCCCGGCACTCATCCCCCCGTCCCCCTCCCCGGCACGCACACCCCCCCCCCCCCCCCCCGGCCCCCTACCCGGCACGCACCTCCCCGTCCCCCTTCCCGGCACGCACCTCCCCGTCCCCCTCCCCAGCACTCATCCTCCCCCGTCCCCCTCCCCGGCACGCAAACCCCCCCCTCCCCAGCACTCATCCCCCCCCGTCCCCCTCCCCGGCAGGCACCCCCCCCCCTCCCAGTACTCATCCCCCCAAGTCCCCCTCCCCGGCAGGCACCCCCCCCCCCCCGGCCCACTCCCCGTCACGGATCCCCCCGTCCCCCTCCTCGGCACGAACCCCCCATCCCCCGTCCCCCTCCCAGGCATCCCCCTCCCCGGCACTCATCCCCCCCATCCCCCTCCACGGCACTCATCCCCCCATCCCCCTCCTCGGCACACACCCCCCCTGTCCCCCTCCCCGGCACGCACCCCCCCGTCCCCCTCCCCGGCAGTCATCCTCCCAACCCCCTCCCCGGCACGCAACACCCCCATCCCCCTCCCCGGCAGTCATCCCCCTGTCCCCCTCCCCGGCACTCCACGCCCCGTCCCCCTCCCAGCAGTCATCCTCCCGACCCCGACACTCACCCCGATTCCCGGCACTCACCCCACCCCTCCCGGCACTCCCCCGAAGCCCACCCCACTCTACCGAACCCCCCCCCGCCCCCCCGCCGCACACACACCCACACACACCTCTCCCCCACATACACAGACGGCGGCCACACCATCACCTCTCCTGCGGCCAACCCCCCAGGCCGTCACCCACCATCAGCACTGGTTGACACCGATCAAAAGGTGGTTTGATTTACGCCGACGTAACCCATGGTCACGTCGGCGGGACTTCGGCCCATCCAGGCGGGAGAATATCGGCATCCCCGGAGTCCATTGCCTCGCTCCCGCCCCTGCCAATCTCCGAGGCGGACGGCGCGATTGACGCCCCGCCGACTTTTCTCCCTTCGGAGAATTCGGCGGGCGGTGGGGGCGGGATTCACGCCGGCCCCCGGCAATTCTCCGACCCGGTGGGGAGTCGGAGAATCGCGCCACAGGTCAGGCATTTGATCTCATCAAATGGGGTAGCAGACCCGACGGGCCGAGGGGCCAACTTCTGCTCCTACTTCTTATGGTCTTATGGTCTAACTCTGGTCCACTATTCTTACCCTGCAACATCCAAACTTTACCCCACATCTGTTAAATTCTTCCTATTCTAAGGATGATAATACATCAGGAAAATTTACTCTGGAGCACAAATGACCTGTCATGAATGTTGGCTGGTACTCATGGTTTTATCTGCTCTGTGTTATTAAAATGCACTGTTTAGTTCGTTTAACAGCTTTTCCCCACTCTGTGAATTCCACAGGATATTGATATTCTATTCTTGCTTCATCTTCCTTTGCACTTCTCACCTGAGGCAGAGTTGAGTGATCTTGTTTTTTCACATAATTGCTTGTTAGTAGTTGAACTTGCCAGCAAGCCTTTTACCACCAAATACACTTGAATAATTTGACTCGCAGTAATATTTTTAAACTGGCTGGAAACCTGCCTCAAATGCATCACGGTGACCATTCTGTGGAATTTAAGCAGACTTGAACTTGAAGTTAGTCAATGTGGGCGGAATTTAATATAGGTGATAGGAAGTCTCCCCCACTGGCTGGGCAGCACACAGAAGCTCCCCATCACCTATTTTTGGGACATTCAGGCACTTAAATGGGTAGCAATGGAAATTTCCAGGGATCAAGGACCCTGGGGAAGGCAAGATGGAAGGTCTGGAGTGCTGCTGGACAATCAGAGGCCGGTTACCATTCATTGCTCGTCAGTGCCATTGAGGAGATAGTGGCGACGTTTGGCAATGCACTCACCCGAGGTCTTGGGTCGCCGAGGGACCCAGGTCACAGGTGAGGCAAGAGGGAGGTGGTGAACTGGACCCTCCTCTTCCCGATGCCTGTTCCCTCAACCAGACACTGACTACCTTTGAGTCATAGAGTCAGAGAATTTTACAGCACAAAAAGAGGCCATTCTGCCCATTGTGTCTGCGCCGGCCATCACGCACCTATCTATTATAATCCCATTTTCCTGCACTGGGTTCATAGCCTTGTGTGCTATGGCATTTCATGTGCTCATCTAAATGCTTCTTAAATGTTGTGAGGGTTCCCGCCTCTAACACCCTTTCAGGCAGCGAGTTCCAGATTCCCACCATTCTCTTGCCGAAAAAGCTTTTCCTAAAATCATCTCTCAATCGGCCGCTCTTTACCTTAAATCTGTACCCCTGTTTTAGCTTTGAATCTCTGTTACACCCATGGTTAGATAGAATCTATGAATTGACCAAACAGAACTCATGTTCAAAATGACAGCAACATCTCTCGATAGGATCAGGGTTATTTCCCCAGGAAACACAGTGAGGAGGTAGTTCCATAGTACAAATTATGTCCATAAAACCAATCTCAATTACTGATAGCGGTTGTGGTCAGTGGGCATGATTAATGGAAGAGACATCCGATCATCTCCATTTTCTCGAGGAATACTGGCACCAAAATATAACGCAGAAACACCCCTCAATTATTGACAATGTCCAGATCAGTGGACTTATGGTCCAGTGGTTAGCACAGTTGCTTCACAGCTCCAGGGTCCCAGGTTTGATTCCCGGCTTGGGTCGCTGTCTGTGCAGAGTCTGCACGTTCTCCCCGTGTCTGTGTGGGTTTCCCCCGGGTGCTCCGGTTTCTTCCCACAGTCCAAAGATGTGCAGGTTAGGTGGATTGGCCATGATAAATTGTCCTTAGTGTCCAAAAAAAGGTTGGGTGGGGTTACTGGGTTACGGAGATGGGGCGGAGATGTGGGCTTAGTTGGGGTGCTCTTTCAAAGGGCCGGTGCAGACTCGATGGGCCGAATGGCCTCCTTCTGCACTGTAAATTCTATGATTCTAATTCTACGATCACTTTAATTTCTTGAACCAATATTGTTTCAAATCCAAAAACTGTTTAGTTAATCCAAGAGTGTAGGCATTCATTTTCATGGCACGGCACTTTCCATAATCACTCAAATCTTTCATGGACAATATCACAATAGGTCTTCCCCTGTGCCTGTCACATCATTTTTAAGGACGGTGCTTAAAATGGGCCTTGCATCTTTTAAAAAATAAGCCAACCAGGACTATTACTCAAGTGTATGAGCAATGCAGTGTTTCTCACAAGTGCACTAAGTATCACGTCTATTTTTCCATCTCTTTCTGGCCCTAAGAGTTTAAACATCCCACCATGTCTAGAAATGTAGAAGGGAATTGGCTGAAGAACAGCCTTCCCGAACAGGCGCCGGAATGTGGCGACTAGGGGCTTTTCACGGTAACTTCATTGAAGCCTACTTGTGACAATAAGCGATTTTCATTACATTTGGGGCTGGTTTAGCACACTGGGCTAAATCGCTGGCTTTTAAAGCAGACCAAGGCAGGCCAGCAGCACGGTTCGATTCCTGTACCAGCCTCCCCGAACAGACGCCGGAATGTGGTGACTAGGGGCTTTTCACAGTAACTTAATTGAAGCCTACTCGTGACAATAAGCGATTTTCATTTCATTTTCATTTTCATTTCATTAGCACTTGCTTACATGGTGATATAATGGAGATGAGAGACTACCTTGCTATTTATCAAACAAATTATTGTCATACTTATAAGAGTTATATGATTTACTGCCAGAATTTGGACACTTGACCAGAATTAACACATTTCTGATTAACCCTTTGCTGTCTTGCATACGCACGGAGAGTTTATTATAAATGTTCTGACAGTATTAATACTTCATTGCTGTAACTAGGGCACAACAAGGCAATGAGTAATTTGACAGCTGTCTGGTTAACTTTTCCTCACACTTCTGTCATGCATTTTGTAATGCTTCTATTTGTAAAGGTGCAAGAGAAAGTGAAGTTGTAATTATTAAAGGAAAATAAGGGCAGACTACAATTTAGTGAACAGATTCGGAATGATATGATACAAAGTAACTATCAAGATTCAATTTGACCTTTAAATATGTAAATCTGTCAAGTTATTTTGGGTGTAGTTAGGGCTGAATGGATAGTCCTCTCACCGCTGAGTCAGAAGGCTTTAGGTTCAAATACCACTCTGCTGTGTTTGGTCCTTTGTACCTTATGAAGTTATCCACCTAACACTGCGACTTGTCCAAACCGGACTCTTTAGTGTGGTAAGATAGCAATCTGATACAGAGCACGTTATCCTGGAGTCTGCTAGCTACTCCCTGGATTTTGCGTCTAGTACTTACCATCCCAGAAATATCTTATTACCCTCTCAATCTTCTTCTGAAGATGGCCGGATGTGTCTCCCTTGATATCGAAGTCACAGGTCACACGACATTGGTCTAGTGACCGCTTGGTGTGTCTGTACCGCCACCTGCTGGTTGGAGGTCGCACACCATTCGACTATGATATCGGCGAGAGGTATATCACAACACACCCCAGAGACTGGAGCACACAGTCTGGGCAGAAACACCAGTGCTGGGCTGAAGGAAGTGCTGCACTGTCATCATTCAAATGAGATAAGGAGAAACTTCCACCAACTCAACATTGTGAAGGCTGAGGATGTTATTTGTGGTCCCTACCATGAGCTCAATTGCCGCATCAAAGGATCAACCCCTTTCCCGGACCTGAACCTGAAACAGACTGGTCACAAATTTGGTGTCATGTTTGGCACTGAGGTCAGCTTCTGACAAGGGGCGAAATTCTCCGTTATCGGCGCAAAAAACGGCGCAAATCCGACTTGCTTCACGTCGGAAAAATGGGTCGAAAGTCTCCGGCCCGAAATGGGCTAGCAGCGACGTAACGGGATCCGCGCTTGCGCAGTGGTTCTTGCCGTGCAGCGTCATACGCGCCGCACGGCGTGACGGCTCATAAGGCCGCGCTGCTCCCCGCCACCCCGACCGGAACACCCGACCGCAACACCCGGCTGGATGGCTGGCCGTCGTTCAGCCCCGAGGGTCGAGTCACGGGATGTGGAGGCGCTCCTGGACGCGGTGGAGCAGAGGAGGGGACGCCCTGTATCTCGGGCACGGCCGCAGAGTTGCCCCACGCCACAGCCGGCGTCTGTAGAGGGAAGTGGCAGAGGCCGTCACCGCTGCGGCCCTGACACCACGGACAGGCTCCCAGTGCCACAAGAAGGTGAACGGCCTCGACAGAGCAGGCAGGGTGAGCCTCCCCATATCCCCCCTCCCCCATATCCCCCCTCCCCCATATCCCCCCATATCCCCCCTCCCCCATATCCCCCTCCCCCATATCCCCCCACTCCCATATTCCCCCTCCCCCATATTCCCCTCCCCCATATCCCCACTCCCCCATATCCCCCCTCCCCCATATCCCCCCTCCCCATATCCCCCTCCCCATATCCCCCCTCCCGCCCCCATATCCCCCATATCCCCCCCTCCACCATATCCCCCATATCCCCCTCCCCCATATCCCCCCTCCCCATATCCCCCCTCCCCCATATCCCCCCTCCCCATATCCCCCCTCCCCCATATCCCCCTCTCCCCCATATCCCCCCTCCCCCATATCCCCCTCCCCCATATCCCCCTCCCCCATATCCCCCCTCCCCATATCACCCCTTCCCCATATCCCCCCTCCCCATATCCCCCCTCCCCATATTCCCTCTCCCCCATCTCCCCCATATCCCCCCTCCCCCAGATCCCCCCTCCCCAATATCCCCCCTCCCCCATATCCCCCATATCCCCCCTCCCCCATATCCCCCCTCCCCCATATCCCCCCTCCCCATATCCCCCTCCCCCATATCCCCCCTCCCCCATATCCCTCCTCCCCCATATCCCCCTCCCCCATATCCCCCCTCCCCCATACCCCCCCTCCCCCATATTCCCCCTCCCCCGTATCCCCCATATCCCCCTCCCCCATATCCCCACATCCCCCCTCCCCCATATCCCCCATATCCCCCCTCCCCATATCCCCCATATCCCCCCTCCCCATATCCCCCATATCCCTCCTCCCCATATCCCCCCTGCCCCATATCCCCCATATCCCCCGCCCCATATCCCCCATATACCCCCTCCCCCATATCCCCCCTCCCCCATATCCCCCCTCCCCCATATCCCCCATATCCCCCCTCCCCATATCCCCTCCTCCCCATATCCCTCCTCCCCCATATCCCCCCTCCCCCATATCCCCCTCCCCATATCCCCCTCCCCATATCCCCCCTCCCCCATATCCCCCCTCCAACGTATCCCCCATATCCCCCTCCCCCATATCCCCCTCCCCATATCCCCCATATCCCCCCTCCCCCATATCCCCCATATCCCCCCTCCCCCATATCCCACCTCCCCCATATCCCCCCTCCCCCATATCCCCCTCCCCATATGCCCCATATCCCCACTCCCCAATATCCCCCCTCCCCCATAACCCCCTCCCCCCATATCCCCCCCTCCCCCATATCCCCCCTCCCCATATCCCCCCTCCCCCATATCCCCCTCCCCCATATCACCCCTCCCCCATATCCCCCATATCCCCCCCTCTCCCATATCCCCCATGTCCCCCCTCCCCCATATCCCCCATATCCCCCATCCCCATATCCCCCATATCCCCCCTCCCCCATATCCCCCATATCCCCCCTCCCCAATATCCCCCATATCCCCCCTCCCCATATCCCCCATATCCCCAAGTGAATCCAGCCCTAACCTTAACCTCTGCAATGCACGCGCAACCGATGGCATGCATTCATATACCTGTCTAACAGTGTTGCCTTTTACCCCTGCCGCCCCCCCCCCCCCGCCACAGGATATGCGCGCACACAACAATAGGGAGCATGTGAGGACTGGAGGAGGCCCTGCTGATGAGAGGCCACTGACCTACACGAAAAAAGGGCCCTGGAACTGGCTGGCAGACCTGACGACCGGGAGGTTGCTGATGAAGAGGTCGGGGGCGTAGTAGCAAGTGAGCCACCGACAGCCCGTCCCTATATCCCCCCTCCCCTATATCCCCCTCCCCCATATCACCTGATCACTGCCTGATGTCTAACCATGCATGCTTCATTGTGTGTCGCAGGACCAAACATCCAGGCACCCATCCCCGCAGATGCAGACCGCCCGCAGGATGCCCCTCGGAGGCCACGGGAGACGGAGAGACCCGGACCCTCCAGCATGCGACGCCCGCAGGACGCCCCTCGGAGGCCACGGGAGACGGAGAGACCCGGACCCTCCAGCATGCGACGCCCGCAGGATGCCCCTCGCACACCACGGGAGACGGAGAGACCCGCACCCTCCAGCATGCGACGCCCGCAGGATGCCCCTCGGAGGCCACGGGAGACGGAGAGACCCGCACCCTCCAGCATGCGACGCCCGCAGGATGCCCCTCCGCGGCCACGGGAGACGGAGAGACCTAGAGCAACAGGGAGATGACACCCCCGTCACGTGCGGGAGCGACCACCCAGCGACGAGGTGGGCAGCCACAGGCCCCCGTCACATCCGATCCAGGACACCACTACCCAGGACACCACTACCCAGGACACCACTACCCGGGACACCACTACCCGGGACACCACTACCCGGGACAGCACTACCCGGGACAGCACTGCCCAGGACACCCGTACCCGGGACAGCACTACCCAGGAAGACGAAATACCGGACAGTGACTCAGAGTGGATGGGTGGAGACGAACCCCCACCCCAAAGTGCCATGGACTCAGAGTGGGACGAAGAGCACGACACAACGCCACTGCTGTCACCAACACCCTCCACCATCGCAGAAACACTCACCTCGGTTGGGCACTTGAGTGATGAGGCGTCTGGTACACTCACTGGTGCGCACAACACAGCCGTCCCGGTACAGCAGGTGGAGGTAGGAGCAGCAGAGGGGCCGGGCGGTCGGAGGGCAGCCCAGCCCAAGCGAACATCTGCCGCCCAGATGGATCCCGGGTTCCTGGAGTTACCACACCCACACATAGATCCGATGCAACCACCAACCCGGAGACGAGCGAAGAGGGTGACGGGCGGCTTACGGCGGCTGCAGTCGCAGGTGGAGGAGTCCACCTGCGTCCAGGAGCTGGGAGTGGTGCCGGTCGTACGTGCCACCCAAGCTGACACCGCACGGGTGGAGTCCGCGGTGGAGGCAATGGGTGCGACGGTGTCAGACATGGGGAACGGTTTGCGAGGCCTGGGGCTTTCCGTGCAGGCGGCGTCTGTGGCCCAGGAAATGGCTGCCCTCTCACAGGAGGCCATGAGCCAGTGCCAGCGCCAGATGGCAGAGGCGCTCAACGCCGTAGCCCAGTCTCTGCAGGCCATGGCCCAGTCTCAGCAGGCCATGGCCCAGTCTCTGCAGGCCATCGCTGAGGGCATCGGCACCAGTGGCCATGTGCGAGCCGGCGTCGCACTGACACAGACAGGGTTTGCCAACCCCCTGGGCTCCATGGCTGCAAACCTGCAGACCCCTGTCGATACCAGCAAGGGCCTCCAGGACTGGCAGCGCCAGATGTCGGGGGGGGCGTCGGATGGCCAGTCCGTTCGCATCCCCCACCCATGTAGAGGCCTGGGGGCCATCGGTCACCCCGAGGGAGGAGGAGGTGGTGTGGTCCGTCCCGGCTCCCCCTGTAGGGGAGGTCCCGGTACACCGCGACACCTTGGACTCCCCCCCCTTCCGTCCCAGGTGCATCGGGTGGGCAACGGGCAGGACAGGCTGGCAGCTCGCCATCCCAGTCGCCCGGGCCGCAGCCTGGCCCATCTAAGCCAGGACGCCCCAGGAAACGGCCGCCAAAGGGATCCAGTGTCAGAGGGCAGGAATCACAGGAGTCCAACTCCAGTTCTGCTGTACCGTCTGGGGAACCACGTAGACATAGTCAAAGGGCCCGTAAGGCCAAACAATTAGACACTGAGTAATTTGGCACTGGTGCAGGGCACAGATGAGTTTTAGGGGCTAGGTCACGTGCATGAGCACCTTTGGTTATTAAAGTCAATGTTACACCGACAGAAGCTGCCTTTGTGCTCTGTCCAAAGAGTGCGGGGGTGTCATGTACGTTGAACGCAAGTGTGTGTGTGAGGGGTGGTCTTACCTCAGCCCCAGGTGAGTCTGCCCCCTTCCCCCTGGGCCGCCAACAACATACCCCGGGCAGAGGACGGGACCGTGCGCTGCAGTGTCACAGCCGCATGCAGGGATGGTCCGGGTGGATGGTGGTACTGTGGCCATGGGTCAGACATAGTCCAACGATGTAGAGCCAGGAGCTCACCGCAGGGCGGGTTGTCATCATCCTCCATGACCTGCAATAGACACGCATCCATCCGCAACTGTGTGAGCCCGGCCCGTTGTGCCGCAGATGGATCGGCAATGGGGGGGGAGGTGGTGTGCATGCGGGTGGGGTGGGTGGGGTTGGGGAGGGGGGTAAGGGTGCTGGGTGGGTGGATGGGTGGGGGGTGTGGGTGGTCGGCTGTTGCCATGGTGTGCGGTCTGTGGCCATACTACCCGATTCCCACGCCCATCTAGCCAGTGAAGCGGGCGGCTATCAGTCTGTCCCATGCCCGCTGGGCCAGCCGGTAACGGTGGGCAGCCACCAGCCTGTGTCTACCCCCTTCTGCCCTTACCATTACCCCCCATCCCCCTCATCTGGGGAGGACTGCGCCTCTTCCTGCTGCTCTTCCAGTCCGCCCTCCTCTGCCTGCGGCACATCGCCCCTCTGCTGGGCTATGTTGTGCAGGACGCAGCACACCACAATGATGCGGCCGACCCTATCTGACCGATACTGGAGGGCGCCCCCAGAGAGGTCCAGGGACCTGAAACGCATCTTCAGCACGCCAAAGCACCTCTCTATCACTCCCATTGTCGCTACATGGGCATCATTGTAGCGGTTCTCCGCCTCATTCCGTGGCCTCCGTATAGGCGTCATCAGCCACGATTGCAATGGGTAGCCCCTGTCGCCCAGCAACCAGCCCCTCAGCCGGGGATGGCGTCCCTCGTACATGCCGGGGATGGATGACCGCGACAACATGTATGAATCGTGTACACTGCCTGGGTAACGGGCGCAGACGTGCAGGATCATCATGCGGTGGTCGCAGACCACCTGTATGTTCATCGAATAGGTCCCCTTCCTATTGGTGAACACGGCCCTGTTATCTGCAGGTGGCCGCACGGCGACGTGCATCCCATCGATCGCGCCCTGGACCATGGGGAACCCGGCCACGGCAGAGAAGCCCACGGCCCGGGCATCTTGGCTGGCCCGGTCCACGGGGAAGCGGATGTAGCGGTGCGCCATGGCATATAGGGCATCTGTCACTGCCCGGATGCACCGATGCACCGATGTCTGCGATATGCCGGACAGGTCCCCACTCGGTGCCTGGAATGACCCCGTTGCAAAAAGTTCAGGGCCACCGTAACCTTGACGGACACGGGGAGAGGGTGTCCCCCGCCAGTGCCACGCGGTGTGCCAGCAGGTGGCAGATGTGTGCCACGGTTTCCCGCCTCATCCGGAGTCTCCTCCTGCATTCCCGGTCCGTGAGGTCCTAGTATGAGTGCCGGGACCGGTACACACGGGGCGCCCTCGGGTGCCTCCGTTGCCATGGGGCCGCGACGTCCTCCTCCCCCTCTTCATCCTGTCGGTCAGGTGTCCCTCCAGCCTAGGCGGCTGCCGCCTGTCCCTCTGTGGCAGCCTGCGCCGCCTCTCTGGCACGCTCCTCCTCCTCCTCCTCCTCATCCAGGGCAACATAGACATGAGCGGCTGCCGCCACGGCGGCCAACATCGCTGGATGATCGGAAAACATGACGGCCTGGTGGGGGGGAGGGGAACGACGACATGTCATCATTGCCCATATCCCCTCCTCCCCCCAGCCAGGTGGCATGGACCGCATGGGTCCAACTGTTGGAGGCTGGCACCTGGCCAGGTGGACCAACTCACTTGCCCTCGCATCCCCCTCCCCGGCACGCACCCCCCCCCAACCTCCACCCCGGCACGGACCCCCCCCCAACCTCCACCCCGGCACGGACCACCTCCCAACCTCCACCCCGGCACGGACCCCCCCCAACCTCCACCCCGGCACGGACCCCCCATCCCCCTCCCCGGCACGGAACCCCCCCAACCTCCACCCCGGCACGGACCCCCCAACCTCCACCCCGTCACGGACCCCCCCCAACCTCCAGCCTGGCACGGACCCTCCCCCATCCCCCTCCCCGGCACGGACCCCCCCAACCTCCACCCCGGCACGGACCCCCCCTCCCCAACCTCTACCCCGGCACGGACCCCCCATCCCCCTCCCCGGCACGGACCCCCCCCAACCTCCACCCCGGCACGGACCCCCCATCCCCCTCCCCGGCACGGACCCCCCCCCCAACCTCCACCCCGGCACGGACCCCCCATCCCCCTCCCCGGCACGGACCCCCCCCCCAACCTCCACCCCGGCACGGACCGCCCTCCAACCTCCACCCCGGCACGGACCCCCCCCCATCCCCCTCCCCGGCACGGACCCCCCCCAACCTCCACCCCGGCACGGACCACCCCCCCAACCTCCACCCCGGCACGGACCCCCATCCCCCTCCCCGGCACGGACCCCCCCCAACCTCCACCCCGGCACGGACTCCCCCCCCAACCTCCACCCCGGCACGGACACCCCCATCCCCCTCCCCGGCACGGACCCCCCCATCCCCCTCCCCAGCACGGACCCCCTCCTGGCACTCTCCCGGAGCCCAGCCTACTCTAACCACCGCCCCCCCCCCCCCCCCCGCCGCACACACACACACACAACCCGAGACACACCTCTCCTCACGCATTCAGACTGCGGCCACGCCATCGCCTGCCCAGAGCCAACCCCCCCAGGCCGTCACTCACCTCCTCGCTGGTCGGCGTGAACCTGGAGCACAGGGTCATGCCGATGAAAAGGAGGTTTAATTTACGTCGACGTGAACGGTCATCACGTTGACGGGACTTCGGCCCATCCGGAAGGGAGAATATCGGCAGGCCAAAAATCGGCTGCCTTGCGCAGACCCGTGACATTCTCCGACGGCAGCGGCGACATTAACGCCCCGCTGACTTTTCTCCCTTCGGAGACTTCGGCAACCGGCGGGGGCGGGATTCACGGCGGCCAACGGCCATTCTCCGACCCTCTGGGGGGGTCGGAGAATGACACCCCATATGTGCTCACGGTCACTAAGAGTGCCTCCTTCCACCTCGAAAACATCACCAAGCTCCACCCTGCCTCAACTCATCTGCTACTGAAACCCTCATCCATGACCACCATTGCCTCTGGACTCGACTGCTCCAATACTCCGAGCTGGTCTCCCACTTTGTGCTCTCCATAAACTTGAGGTTATCCAATGTTTTGCCACCCGTTCTACCCTATTTGACTACTTTGCTGTCCTATATTTG